>NC_048601.1:84624420-85824420 GCF_003668045.3 Cricetulus griseus
TAGGGTCCTCCTTGTTTGCTAGTTTCTCTGGCAGTGTGGATTGTAGGCTGGTAATCCCTTACTCTATGTCTAAAATCCACATATGAGTGAGTACATATCATGTTTGTCTTTTTGTGATTGGGTTACCTCACTCAGAATGGTTTCTTCGAGTTCCATCCATTTTCCTGCAAATTTCAAGATTCCATTGTTTTTTTTTTCTGCTGAGTAGTACTCCATTGTGTAAATGTACCACATTTTCTCTATCCATTCTTCCGTTGAGGAGCATCTAGGCTGCTTCCAGTTTCTGGTTATTATAAATAGTGCTGCTACGAACATCGTTGAACAGATGTCTTTGTTGTATGAATGTGCTTCTTTTGGGTATATGCCTAGGAGTGGAATTGCTGGATCTTGTTTATACCGGTTCTTAATGAAAACCCACAAAATACTTGTTCCCTCGACCCAGGAAATCTATTTAATAAATAAATGATAAGATAGAAGAATTTATTTTTGATGTGGTCCTTTATTCTCAATACAAATGTAAGCCTGTGTAGCCCTGTTTATATAGCCACTTAAATATAAAATTTAATGCCCCTCTAAGAAGTCCCGATGGCTTCCTAATGTAGAAAGTGTTAGTTAGATATCTTTATACCTTCCTTTTTCCCTCTTACTCTAACTTTTGGCTGCTTGAGTTCTTTTATTTATATTGGCAGAAAATTAAAATCAGACCCTCTAAAATTGGATTATGTTCCATTTGTGCCCATCAGCAAATCTTTTTTCCTTTTTTTCCCCTTCTTTTCTTTTCTTTTTTTTTGAGACAAAGTTTCTCTGTGCAGCCTTGGCTGTCCTGGAACTCACTCTGTAGACCAGGCTGGTTCAGTCTGGCCTCAAATTCACAGAGATCTGCCGGCCTCCCGAGTGCTGGGATTCAAGGCCTATGCCACCAGCACCGGTTCCATCAGCATACTGAATCATTGTTTACTGTACAGCAGCAGTTTTGCTGGTGAGGAGACACTGCCTAGTGGGAGGGTAGACATTAAAGGATGTAGAAAATCTTTACAACACAAACACATGTAAGGAGTGTGTGTGTGTGTGTGTGTGTGTGTGTGTGCGCGCGCATGCGCGCGCGTGTGCGTGTGGGGTGTGGTGGGGGATGGAACTCTACCTTATAACTGTTAAGTAAGTGCTCTACCTCTGAGCTGCATTCCTAGCCTTGAAAATATACTTTTTGATGTTGGAAATCACATATTTCGAAGAAGCCTTAAATATCGATGTGTTTATAAAGCAACTTTAAGAACATGGACAGTAGAAAAATTGATTTGTGTTTATTTAGTGGGATAGCTGGCTGCTAATTTTGTTTTCATTAAATGTATGAAAGTTCATACATTTTGTTAAACAGTCATTGCTTTTGGAAATACATGGTGTGTGGGTTTAGGGATTTGTTTTGTTAATTGTCTAGACTTCAAAAACCATATTGTCCATGTATTATAAAAAAGTATAGTTCTATTTTGATTAATCTGAATGTTTTCACAGGCCTTGAAATAAATTTGACTATGTGATTAAAAAACAAAACAAAGACAAAAACCACCCAAGTCTGCACCTGGTGTGATGTGAGCCTAGACTGTTAGACTTTAAACCCCTCCCCTGCCTGGCTTTGTGGCAGAGTTCTTTGTGGCAGGATCCTGCTCTCAGTCACCAGCTTTTCTGAATAAAGGGCTCTCTATCTTCCTAACTGGTTTAATAAGCATGGCGGTCTATAATCTTCTATAACAATATGCATTCTACTACCCTCCACACTGACTCCTCTCATGCCTCCTTTCCCTCTCTTTCACGGGTCCTTTTCCAGTTTCCTGACCTCTACCCACACTCATCCTCACATAGATACATACATTCCAGTTATTTATTTATGTGTGGGGGCAGGTAGGAGTCAGTTCTCTCCATTCGATCCAGTCCCCAATGGAACTCTGGTGGTCAGGCTTAGTGACAAGTACCTTCACCGAATGAGCCATCACATGTATAAAAATCAGAAGCTCAGATCTGCATGTGAGGGAAAACAAGCCATCCTTGTTAGTCTGCACCTTTGTTAACTATTCATAATTTCCAGCTGCATCCATTTTCCTACAAGTCTCATTTTTCCTCATGAGTGAGAACAATTCTTTCATGTATACATTTTCATTTCTATTCCTCTACTGAGGACATGTAGGCCAATCCCTTCAACTTGTTATTGTGTAGGACAGGGATAAACATGGATGGGCAATTGCCTCTGGGAGGATGCAGAGTCCTTTAGGTATACATCCAGAAGTGGTATAGATGGGTAATATGGAGGTTTTACTTGTAGTCTTTTGAAAAAATCTCCTACTGATTTGCATAGTGTTAGAACCAGTTAATGCTCTTACCAAGAGGGAATAGGTAAGGTTTCTTCATTCCCTACAACCTCAGCGGCATTTGTTGTCTTTGTTTTCTTGATGATAGCCATTCTGACAGTTGAAGCTAAATTTCAAAGTAGATCTATCTATCTATCTATCTATCTATCTATCTATCTATCTATCTTCTGTCTATCTATCTATTCATGTAGTGTGTGTGTGTGTGTGTGTGTGTGTGTGTGTGTGTGTGTGTGTGTGTGTGGGTGTGTGTGTGTGTATACATGCCCATGAGTATGTAGGAAGTCAGAGGAGAATGTCAGGTGTCCTGCTGTATCACTTTCCACCTTCCTTTATGACAGGGTCTCTCTGAACCTGGAGCTGGGCTGGTGGCCAGCAAGTCCCAGCAGTTCTTTAGACTCTTTCCTACTTAGCGTTGTGTTTACAGGCACACATGCCTAAGTTTGACCTTTTATTTTTGGAGCATGTCCTGTGACTAGCTCTGTAGACCAGGCTAGCCTTGAACTCACAGAGATCTGTCTGCCTCTGCCTGTGCCTCCCAAAGGTTCAGTCTCAGTTGCAGTGATTATTCTGGTATAATGGAGATGCCAGTACCATGGGGTGACCATCTAGGACATGGTAGATGTGGAGTGGGCCCATCCTGAGCCTATGGGACAAGTTATGTATGCTGTAGATAGTAGAACATGAGCTATGAAGCTGCCCAAGCCCATTGGAGCTCAGATATAAGCTGATGGCAGAAAGCCACTTAATAGTGATGGAAAACCTGTATGAAGAGACCTGTTAATTATGATAGCATGGAAGAGGTTACACAAGTGAAGGAAATAAATTCTGCTCTGTTTCTCAGCAAATCAAAGGAAGCCTTTAGAAAATTAAGGTTGTCTCAGCTGACCTCCCTCTGCCGTTTATCTCTCTTAAACAGGAAAAGTCATTGCCTTAAACCAAGCAACTTCTTTTAACCTTTCTAGGTCTTTGAGATCTAAGTTTTCTATGTTGCTTTTTTCCGTTCTCTCTCTCTTTCCTTTTTGAGATGGGATCTCAGGTAGCTTAAGCTTTCTATGGAGACAAGGATGACCTTTAATCCTGATCCTCCTGCCTCTACATCTAGAATGCTATAACACGTGCATGCCACCACACACAGTTTTGTTTTAAATTGTGTGTGTGTGTGTGTGTGTGTGTGTGTGTGTGTGTGTGTTGGTGTGTTGGCATAAACATGTCATAGTGCACGTGTACAGATCAAAGCACAGCTTTTGGTTTTCACCTTCTACCTTGTTGAAGCAGGGTCTCTTTTTCTGCTGCTATGCAACATGTTCTAACTAGCTGGCTGCTGAGTGTCTGGGGCATTCTCCTTTATCCGCTTCCCATCCTGCTACAGGACTTATTTATGGATTACAAATATATCCCACATCATCAGACTTTTCACATGGGCTTTAGGGATGGAACTCAGGTTGTCAGGATTTCTGAGCAGCCTCTTTTACACAGTGACTCATGTCCTGGGCTATGTTCAGTTTTAAGCAGTTCAGTTTTCTCTTCCCAGATGGCCCTATCTTGTGTTGAGTTGACAAAAAACTAATTCCCCCTTGGCAATTTGATATGCAAACACATTGTTGTTAAACCATAACTTTCTTTCTTTCTTTCTTTCTTTCTTTCTTTCTTTCTTTTCTTTTCTTTTCTTTTTTTTTTCCGAGATAGGATTTCTCTGTGGCGTTGGAGGCTGTCCTGGAACTAGCTCTTTTTTTTTTTTTTTTTTTTCCGAGGCAAGGTTTCTCTGTGTAGCTTTGGAAACTATCCTGGCACTCACTCTGTAGACCAGGCTGGCCTCGAACTCACAGAGATCTGCCTGCCTCTGCCTCCTGAGTGCTGGGATTAAAGGTGTGCACCAACGCCCGCCATTCTTTTCTTATTTGTCCTCAATTAATATCTCATATTAATGCCACAATATTAAACAGTATAGCATTAACTACACCCCTTGAATGTAGGTGTCAGTCAGGGGGTTTAGGAAGTCTATGGGATCACTGGCAGTGGATTCAGTATTTATCCCTAGTGCATGAATTGGCTTTTTGGAGCCCATTCCATATGGAGGGATTCTCTCTCAGCCTAGACACATGAAGGAAGGCCTGGGTTCGGCCCCAAATGATGTGACAGACTTTGAGGATTCCGCATGAGAGGCCTTAGCCTCTCTGAGGAGTGGATGAGAGGGTGGGATGGGGAGATGGCAGGGGGAGTAGGAGGATGGGAGGGAGAGGGAACTGAGATTGGTATGTAAAATAAGATTGCTTTTAACTAAAAATCTAAAAACTAAAAATGTTTGGTAGAAGAAAAGTTCCATATTCTTTTATTTGCATTTTAAAAAGTGCAAATACTTTCATGTTTAGTCTACTTAGAATACCCAACGTCTCTTAAAACTCAACATCTTTTAACTGTTGACCCCTAAAAAGTAAAAAAAGTAAGTTTCATAATTTCTTGAGATTAGGGTCTCACTGTGTAGCCCTGGCAGGCCATCTAGGACATGGTAGCTGTTGAGTGAGCCTGACCTGAGCCTATGAGACTAGTTATGTGCTGTAGAGAGTAGAGCATGGGATATGAAGCCGCCTGAGCCCATTTGAGCTCAAAAGATGCTGGGTGAGTCCCCGATTTCAGACGCTGAACTATACAGATTGATTTACATTGTTATGTGTTCATTTTGTTTTGATCTACTTATAACTGTGCCCTGCTTCTTCCTTCTCTGAATTCCCTAGAAATCAGTGAAGCATATAGAACTTGGCTGAACAACTGGTTTTAGACATTAGTCTTGTGTACCATTATATGGTGGCAACTGCCATTACATCCTATTTTGATAAAAAGTATATAAAAAGTCTGATTTCTTGGAATAAACTTGTCTCAGCCTCAATCTTGCTGAGACCCCCTGTGACCTGGTCTAATTGACATTACCTCCAATCATATTGGAAACTCTGGCTCAGTAAGCAAGCACTGGCACTTACATCTATCTTCGCTGGTATTTATAAATTTAGACTGCAGGGGAAAAGATGTGCAGGTGGAATTGTCCACCCCCAAAGTCCCCTTTTCTGCCCTTAGAACCCCAAGTCCCCTGGGCTTCAGCACAAAGCCTCCATTCCCACAGAGAGACTGTTGTCTGGATAAAGGACAATCTGCTTCTGAGGAGCTTTGTCTCCTGCTCAGCCTCCATCAATCCCAATCAAACAATGGCCACCATTGCCACTGCCATCACTGCCTGGAGCCAGCTAGCAAGATGGCCACCCACCTGCCTAAATGCTCTAGCTACTTGTCACCGTGGGGAGGGGGTAGCACTGTGGCTTGGACCCTTGGTGTCTGACCAACAACAAACACTAGAGAAACCCACCCCCTCATCATGCATAAGCTTGCTGCCCCGTACCCAAGTTCAGTGTCCTATGGGCCTGTGAGGAGTGAAAGGCGGAGAAGGGAGAGAGGGAGTCCGTGGCTGCTGATAAGAGAGGGAAGGAAAGCATTCGAGGCTCCTCTGAGGGGGCTCTCTGGGGAGCTGCTGTGAAGGAGGGAAGTGCATACCTAGTGTGTCAGGATGTGTGAGCACTTTCTTGTGCCCGGTGCTACCTGATTTCTAACCTCAGTTCATGACCAGGTTGTCCTGTCACAGACTCTCAAGTAGCTGCCCAGTCATGGCTCTTCAGCGTCTGGCCTGTGACTGCAGCGTGATGTGGCTGCTTTCAGGCACCTCCAGAATGAGTTGAAAGTTTGAGATTAGAAACACAAATCTAACCAAAATTAGTGAACACTGAGGAGTTTGCTGGGCATCCTCCAGGATTTCTAGGTTTTCGTGTCCTGGAACAAATAACTGGACAGAGACAGAGGGATAGCACTGGGGTGGGGTGGGGGTGGGGTGGGGGGTGAGGGATGGGGGGTGGAAGTGGGCCAGAGCTGGGAGGAAACTTAAAAGTTTAAAAGTTCAATTTTTTGTTTTTGTAAAGATTGGGACTTTTGTAGTTTATTTGCATAGTGAGTATTTTTCCTTGCATATTTGTATAGCAGTTTTCTCCACAAGCTATATCTACTGTTTGTTAGCCTTAATGGAGGCAGGAGGGTGACTGGGTAGGGAGAAGGGAGGAGGGAGGAGGGAGTAGGAAAGTCTTGTCTTTCATTGATGGGGGATGCCCTTCTGTATGCTGTGAATATGGGTTGCTTTTATTGGTTGATGAATAAAGCTGTTTTGACCAATGGCCAGGCAAAATGTAGCTAGGTGGGAAATCCAAGCAGCATTACCGAGAAAAAGAAGGCAGAGTCAGGGAGATGCCATGTAAGCCTCCAAAGGAGTAACATGCCAAATCGTTATGGGTAAGCCACAGCCTCTTGGCAATACACAGATTAAAAGACATGGGTTAATTTATAAGAGAGGACTATCCAGTAATATGTCTGGGCCATTGGCCAAGCAATTATATTCAATATTAAGCCTCAGAGTACTATTTTATAAGTGACTGTGGGGACCTGGCAGGTGGGAGAGAAACCAGTCCAGTGGGACTGGGTGAGACAGAGAAAAACATCCAACTACATTTCACATGCTTACTATACAAGGTTTTGTATTGAAAATGTTTTTCATACAATATATTCTGATCACACTATTTCACTTTCCCTACTCCTCCCAGACTCTTCCCACTCACCAAACTCCAAGACCATTCTTGCTCTATCTTTAAAAATTTAAAAAATAAAAGCAAAGCAAACAAGCAAAAATAAGAAACACACACACACACACACACACACACACATACAATATCTCTACAAAAACACAAATAAGTAAACCAAAATGATGGGGAAAGTCCTTCTGTGTATATATTTGTCTTATTGGTTGACAAATAAAGTACTGTTGGCCAATTGGGAAGCAAGATAGGTGGGACTAGGAGTCGAGAAGGATTCTGGGAAATGTAGTAAAGAGAAGTCTTATGATCCAGGCAGGAAATGACATAGCAGGCAGACTCAGAATATAAGCAGGGACAAGCAGGAAATCATTCTGTTCCTCCCCCTCTCTTCTCTGGAGCTGACATGTGAGCCTGACAAGAGAGGATGCCTGCTGCTGGCATCCTCAATCAGATAATTCTTTATAAAATATATAGATTAGTAATTATGGTTGATAATTAAGACTGAGCTAGCAAGTAAGAAATCCTAGTCATTGGCCAGTAACATTGTACCTAATAAAAGTCTCTGTGTGTTATTTTGCATGCCTACGTGGCATATTGTCCAGTTGTGGATCTCTGTGTTAGTTCCTATCCACAGCAAGAAGATGCTTCTCCGATATTGGCTAAGCAAGGCACCGATCTATGGGCATAACAGAATGTCTTTAGGGGTCATTTTATTGCTGTTTCTTTAGCTGAGCAATAGCATTTGGTTTTCCCTTAGGACTATGGCTAAGTAGTTTCAGTCAAGCTGTGGTCCTCAAACTGATGACCCATCATTGTTTGAGCTCAGTCTTATCCTCTGAGGTAGTCTGCTAAGTTGTTAGAAATGAGTGAAATGTCTTCCATGGAGACAAGTTCCCCCTCTGGCTGGTACCCTTCTTCCAGTATGAGATTCCTGTGGAAATTCCCATTTGTGGGGGTTCCATTGTTCTAATAATCTGGTTGAGATACACGAGTGTCTCTTTAGAATATCTTCATTCCTGCCATTCTCATTATAGTAAGAGTATCATCAAAGTTCAGACCAGCCTGAGCTGCATAATGAGTCCAAAGTCAATCTGGATTTCATAAGCTCATTAATGTTCCCTTTTAAAAACCCTGTGATTTGTCATTGGTTTTAACTAGCTTCACGGTCAGCATCTCATGAGGGCAGTGAGAAACGGGAAGGGCCTTATTTATTCTTCTACAGAATTGCCTGGAGAGTTTCTCTTGGTAATTGTAGTTGGAGGTGTGATATTTAATTAGTAGAGAACGTGGAGTCAGGCAAGAGGCAGCCTGTGTCACCAACATTGAGAATGGGCTGGGGAAGAAATGATATGCTCAACAATACAGTTGGTTCAGGTATCTTGTAGTCCTAGAATGACTGTGCACATCATCAAGGCAGTGGTTGTAGAAGCAGAAGGGGATTCCCACTGTGAAGCAAACCCAAGACACCTACTTGCTTCTGTACACTGGATACCTGGGAAAGTAAATGGTAAGTCCTGAGAGAAGAACAATTGCCCAAGGTAGGCTGGCTTCTGATATCTTAGTGACTAAGGCCTGAGTAAGATTATACCATGTGTTCAGGGTTGTCTATAGGCACAGAACCAATAGATCATATGACTGTATTATTAAAAGGCATTTGAGATTTGCTTACATGATAGGAACTGGGTAATCCAGCAATGGCTATCTGCATGCTGGTGAGACATCAGCCTGGTGAGAGAGACACCCACTGTCAGAGTGGGTCTCTGCTCCCCTTTCATTGTCCCACAGATAAATCTTTCTTGCTGTGTCCTCACAGACACACAGAATTGGGTCCCACCATTCTTAGATGTCTTTTAGTACAGTCAGGTTGACAGCCAGGACCAAGTACAACAGTGTAGCTTTTGGAACAAAAAGAAGAGTGTGATGAGTTGAAGGGAACTCACAAGAGCTTGAAGTCCAGTTTCTTACTTTGTAGACAAGAAGCCAGGGAAGGGCCTTTGACTTGCTGAAGGAATTCATGGTTGTGCTGGGTCATTGCTGATGTCATTGGAACCTTCTTGGTGACTCTATCTCTATGGTTGAGCTGCCTGGAGAGTGTCTCCTGGTAATGGCCATATGATTGGTCGTGGCTGAGTTGCCCTGGAGAAAAATGATCTCCTTTCCAGCAACTGCTGAAGCCATTGTGTCTGAGAGTAGTTATGCTTCTCTACAGAACCCTGGAGATGCACTTAGTTTCTTTCCGAAGAGCCATCTCTTCCCCACAGGTGCAATCCTCCTCTGAGTGATGTCTCTTCCAGACTTGAGCTCCTGGCACTTGGAGGAAAGTTGATGCTTTGGAAGCAAAAGGTATGGGAGGAGCAGAAGGAGGGACTTGGCTTGGACAGAATGCTAGAGAAAAGGGGGCCTAGGAGGGAAGTTAAAGGGGCAGAGTGGGGCTGGGGCTTCTACTTCTTGCTCTTTCTCTTACCAGTGGTGTGATTTTGGAAGTCACTTCATGTTTCTAAGCTTTAGTGTCCTTGTCTGTAAAGTGGAGTGATGGCATACACGTCAGAGTTACCTGGGGGCGAGGAGAGGTAATGTATGCAGGGTGCATACCCACATTTCTGATTTTCAGACAGCCTTGGCCAAAGAGCATCAGCACACACAGAAAAGTGACATTAAAGTAACACTCTTTGTAGGAAGCCCTGGAAAATAATTTTACTTTTGAGCTATCAATTCATTCTAAGTGGTCCCAGAAAGTGAGTATACACAGAAGATCATGAAAATCCTTTCTTGCTTGGGCACAGAGGCAGTTATGACTGGTTGCCCCTCGTTTTGACTCTTTTCTTCCCCTGTTACTCAGCTAAGGAATCTTTATTTTTCATTTAATTTCTTTTCCTTTTTCTTATTTTGAGACAGGGTCACATGGGTTCCAGGCTGGACTTGAACTCATTATGTATCTAAGAGCTAAGAATGACCTTGAACTCCTAATCCTTCTGCTTCCAGGTCATGAGTGTTAAGATTGCAGATTTCTGCCTTGCTGCCTGATTATGAAGTCAAGGATCAAGTCCAGGCTTTGTGCTAGGAAATCCCTCTGCGAATGAGCACTGTCCCCCAGCTGTCCTTCCTTCCTTCCTTCCTTCCTTCCTTCCTTCCTTCCTTCCTTCCTTCCTTCCTTTCTTCCTCCCTCCATTCCTTTGTTCCTCTTTTCTATTTTTGAGATAATTTATCAAAAAACAATCCCTCAGGCTAGCCTTGACTTTCTGGGCTCATATGATATTCCTGCTTTGTTCCGGGGTAGCTGGAACTACAGAGCCATGATGAGACCCCACATTAAAGCTACATCTCTAAGCCTCTGTTTCAGCCAAAGTGGGTTCAAGTGATAGGTTATGGTGGATGTTGCAGAGCAACAAGAAACTCTTGGGCGTTATGAAGTGTCATTCTCGGTCTGGCCAATGCATGAGTGAGGCTTATACAAGCCTCACCAATACAGATGCAAATGCAAACTAGTGTGTCCAAGTTGGCCCAGCTAGGCTCTGCAGAGGAGGTCTATCTTTTTTTCCAGGTTGGAAGCTATCTTAGAACTAGACTCAAAACAGTTGAAGACAGTCCAGGATTCCCAAAGCCAGTGAAGATCTCTGGGGAGTTCTCTGGCCATGCACACCTTCAGGAGCTTGTTTGTAGCAAAAGGAAGTGCACACAAATGAAATGAATCTGAAGACTGTTTAGTGTTTATTTGATCAACTCCTTCATGTTTACTTTCTAAAAGTCCTTCCAAAAGCTGTTTTAATGAGATCATCAAATATTCACAAAGCTGGAGAGAACATTCTATTCTAACTCAGCAATTGTTAACATTATGCTCTATTCCCTTTATGCTTTTCCCTTTTTCCTTTCTTCTTATTTCTTTCTGGCTCCCTTTCTTTTTGTTATGGTTTGGATACTAAATGTTTCCTACAGGTTCATGTGCTTCATCTTTTGGTCCCCAGCTGGTGTTACTGTTTGGAATAAGACCTTTTGAGCATGTGCTCTAGGTGGCAAATGTGGGGGCATAGGGACAGTGTTTATGGTTACAGGCTGGCTCTGAGTGTAGCCTGAGTTATCTGCTTCCTAATCAACCAAGATTTAAGCAAGCAAACCCACACTCCTGTTCCTATGGACACAGCTGATGCTTTCCTCACCATGATGGACCATACTTTCTCAAAATTGTGAGACAAAAGAAGTCCTTCATTCCTTAAATGGCATCTTTCTAGGTAGTTGATCATATTAACCAGAAAAGTAATTAACATAGAAAATTGGAGTAATGATCTCGATAAAAGGGACTTACATTTCTTAGCTCTCAGCTCTGACTTGTCAAAGGACTATGGAAAAGTTTGGAGCAGCAGGTAAGACAAAGCCTAGAACAGTAAACCAGTAAACACAGCTTAGTGGACTATTCTTGGAGAAGTTCCCAAAACAAGAATGCTGATGGAAATATGGAGAGAAACCATTGTGCTCATGGAGTTTCAAAAGGAAATTAGAACTGGGTTACAGAAGGTGACTACAGTTTGCTCATGCTGTAAAAAAATCTTGCATGAGGCTGAATTGAAAAGTGATAGAATAATTGGTTGAGGAAATTTCAAGACAGTCAATGTTGGAGCTGTGGCGTGGTTATTGCTCACTGATTTTAGCCAGACCAGCAGTGAGAGAAAGATCAGAAAGCAAAGCACAAAGATGTGGAAAATGTGCAGCTTGATGCAGGAGGGCGTTTGAAATAGGTTGAAGCTGAAGACTGGCTGATCAGATTCAGCTGTTAAAGAGATAGATCCCCTCTATTAAAGGTAAGCCAGGCGCTGAGGGAACAGGAAGGGTGCCGGAGCTGAGAGTAAGACCCTTTCCATTGTAGGCTCTACCTTGTCAAAGTACTTAATTTGAAAAGACAGGTCCATGAAAAGGGAGTGCCAAAGAAGACAGAGACCTCTGGGTGCTCTGCCTTAGCAGGTCTGCCTAGGGAAACTTTCTCAACTCTGGCCAGGTAGATAGATGCTCAGAGGCTTCTGCAGCCACGTTTGAAGGGGTCCAGTCATCCTGACCAGGACTTGGTATTGTCCACTCGGTGCTGGTTTTGCAGGTATGCAGGGCATCAGTATGAGGAGATATTGGAGGCTTGTGACTAGGTTCCAGAAAGCAGCAGAGGCTAGACAATGTATGGCAGGTTGACATCCCTAAAAGAGGCCTTGAGAGTGAGGTGTAAGTTGCAGTGGACCTGCAGGCTGTTGTCCATGCCAGGAATGTGGGGTGACTGTAAAGGAAAGCTACAAACACCAAGTGGATTTGGCCCAAGAGAGAGACCATGTATTTTGTGGTAGCAGAACTAGATGAATAAAGGTGTTAAGTTATATTAGAGTCTAGATCAGTGGTTCTCAGCCTGTGGGTCGCAACCCTTTTCTCAGGGGTCACCCAAGACCATCCCACATATCAGCTATTTACATTATGATTTATAACAATAGCAAAATTACACTTAGGAAGTAGTAATGAAATAATTCTATGTGTGTGTGGGGTCACCACAACTTGAGGAACAGTATTAAAGGGTTGCAGCATTAGGAAGGTTGAGAAGCACTGCTATGGATGACGCTACTGGACTCTGGACAAGGAGCTTCTGGGTTTGATGCCTAGCCTCCTAGGCTTTAGTTATGCTTTGGTCTGATCTTTCTTGCTCGCCTCTGCTCCTCCCTTTTGGAATTGGTACACCGTTTTTGTATGCTGGAAATTGTATTTTTTTTTAATTTTAAAGGGAGGCACACTCAAAAGATGATTTTGCATCTTAGAAGACTCTTTGAACTTCTGAACTGGGGTACAAATTGCAAGACTATGGGGGCTTTTGAAATTGGACTGAATGGATTTTGCATTTTGAGACGGCTGTGAGCCTACGGGGGCCAGAAGCAGAATGGTATGTCTTGAAAGTACAATGTCCTTGAAGGACTTATATGTTTGGCTACTTGGCCCCAAGCTGGTGGTATAATGAGAAAAGTAGCTAATATAGTTGTTTTTCCTTTTGGTTATAGTCTTTTAAAACAAAGTTCTGCCAACACGCTAGTTTATCTGTAAATATATCTATGATTTCTTTAAAATAGAATTTTTAATTAAAAATTTAAAATTTATTTTACATACCAACTGCAGTTTCCCCTCCCTCCTCTCCTCCTGTTCCTCCCTCCTCTCTACCCTGCCCCATATCCCCAGTTTACCCAGGAGATCTCATCTATTTTCCCTTCCCAGGGTGATCCATGTATCCCTCTGAGGGTCCTCCTTGTTACCTAGCTTCTCTGGGGCTGTGGATTGTAGCCTGCTTATCCTTTGCTTTACACAATACAGACTGTAAAAAAAATTTTTTTTTTTATACAGAGCATTACTAATACAGGGTTAGGGTTAGTTGCAGGACAGGATTGAGTCAAAGAACCAAGGGCTGTGGGGGCATCTAGTTAGAAGTAGTCTGTAAGTATTGTTTCGTGCATAGTTTGTATTCAGATTTACCCTGTACTCTCAGAAACTGTCTTCTTATAGGAATTTGCGTGAACTGATATATAAGCCAGGTCCAGTGATTGCATTTATTTGTTACAAAAACAAACCTTTGGTCAGAAATGCTACCGGGACAGGGTTGTTGTAACTGCCTGTTTGTAGAGAGAACCAACTTGAGATATGGAAAGAGCAAGGCATAGGGGATCATAGGCCTCTGATTTACCCAGGGCCGTATGACTTCTTCAGCTTTGTGTCTGGAAACATTCACTCCTGCATCGGATCATGAGAACTGACCAAAGCCGTGGTGGACATACTTCTACCTTCAGACTCAAATCCAACCTCTGGCTAATTTAAACTCTGCCCAGTGCTCTCTCATGTCACCTTTGCTGATCACCATTTCTGTGTTAGCACTGTATTCTGGACTGGACAGAGTCAGTAACTGACGTGAGTTGAAGACAGACGCATGCTGTCTATGGAGAAGGATGGCGTGGGTGCACAGTGGCAAGGGGCTAATCCGGAATGGCCTTCCTTGAGAAGAAATTATTGAGCAGCTAATGTACACTTGCCTGCTATGGGAAAGGCACTCCAGGTAGTGGGACTAGAATTTTTTAAGTCAGTAAAACTTTCTAAAATGTAACATTAATCTCAAATAACAATGTTTAGAAGTAAAGCAATGGGTGTTTGCCCCATGAAAATAACTCCATTTTATCTATAAAATATACTTTTAAATTTTAAATGGGGATGAGTTTGGCAGTGGCAACTTTTGAAAGCCTGCTGGGCTATGTGTACTGTTCACACTACCCTGCCTTCAGTCATTCCAGGAAAACAAACTGTTTCTGGCAAATCTAAAACTTTTATCTCTTTCTCAACCTTTCTTTAATATCTCTGAAGCTCTTCCTTGACTGATCAAGATGTAACAAAATGTAATGTTAAACATTCCCATTTTATTTCTGAGACAATGTTTCTCTGTGTAGCCCTGGCTGTCCTAGAACTCAATCTGTAGACCAGGCTGGCCTTGAACTCAGAGATCTGCCTTCCTCTGCTTCCCAAGGGCTGGTACTAAAGGCATGTACCACCATTCTTACTTTTTAACTTTTGGTTTTGATTATTTATTTGCAATGAATCAGTGATTCTTGATAGGATAGTGACCTGGCTTCTGGTTTAAAGCCAAACCTAAGTGGCAGCTTTGAGGATATTTTAGGGAGCCCAATGTAATCGTTGCTGTTTCCAGTGAGAAAGAATTGATCAATTCTAGTGGAATCACTGTCTCCCAATGGTGGTACCTAGGAATTTTGTGGATCGACTGACAATGTAGGTGGCCTGGAACATGGGAAGTGTACTCATATTGTCACTGAAGTGGCCCTACAAAGTTAGAATATATGGGCACGACTCTGCTGCAGAGGAGATACAGGATATGGTATCAAATCCTGTATTTGGCGGGTTCTATCTAGCTCATGGTCACTAGCTGTTAGAAACTGGTCTGGGGTCTCAACAAAATGACCGCACAGTCTAAAGTACTTAGGCAAGGCAGAACGTTTTACTTCTGCAGAAGAATGTGCAGGAAGCCAAATCAGACAGGCAAGCACACCCATCAGGGGCCTCAAGGGCTCCTGTGCTTCACTCTGGGCGCCCCACGTTCTTATGTGATTGGTTAGCTTAAGGTGGTCCAGCTTTAGAAGAAGGCACAGCTTTGGGAATCAACTCTGATGTTAGGAAAATGCAGACTGGGGAGGATTTTTGCCAGATGTTCCTTTGCAAATTTCCTTACAGATGGAACTTTTTTTTTTTAATCTCATTTAACTCTTCAATAGAAAAGGCAGCACTTTTTTTTTAACATTTCCCACACAGCTGTTTCTTTGTGACAGAAACTTCCTAAATATGCTATGCAAAACAGATCAGTAAGGTGCTATGTTTTATTACTTTCCATGTTACTTAGAATATCCAAATACAAATACATTACACATTAAAGAAAATATTTATGATACTTGTTAAAGTGTATTAAGGCAGACTATATAGAAGGACTATCACAGCAGGAAATGAGGTTTCACTGTACGGACAAAAGATTGAACTCAATTCCGAGTATGATATGGAAAAATAGGAATTTATTGGCAAGGAGTAGAATCAGAATTCTGACCCAGATTTCAAAGCCCATGCTCTTAACCCCTGTGCTACCCCATGGCCTAACTGGATACAAACTGGCAAGTAATAGCTGTTTTTTCATATTCACAGGGTTAGTGTATTTAATTGCTTTTATTCTGTCTCATTCCAAGTTGGACTTGGAGAAGATATGAGAAATTAAGTCAGTTCCAAGACAGTGTTTCAAAAGATATTAAGGGAAGGGAAACAAACATTCACCCTGTACCTATTTGTATCAGACACAGTGGCAGAAACCTTCACAGTTGTAAAATTTAGCACACAAGGTAAATGCTCATCATCCATTTGGTGATGTCCTTGGATGGCTGGACAAACGACTATTTCTCTTTCTTGATTCTTTTCATAGGGCCAGGGGGAGTGTGGATGGGGTGTAACCTGAAACTGTAGCAAATGCTAACTCTAGGAGCTTCTTGGGTGGGGAAAATGATTTTTAAGAGGGCTCCTGTATCTTCTAGGAGCAGAAAGAATGTCTCCCAGGAAAAGGAGGGTGGCATTTTCTCCAGAGAGTGGCTCTTTGGGGAAATCACCTGCAGGTGATCTAGCTAAATTTATCCTGTTCCTTTGTGCAACACGGTCTGCTTACTTGAGATCACCTCCTCATATGCTATAGAACATTTTAGAACTTGCTCCTCTGGTAGGTAAACACAAGTTTTGAGTTCTTGAATCCCCAGCCCCTGGGAAATGTTCCAGAGATTAAAGCTGATATGTAAAGGTTTTGTTTGTTTGTTTTTGTGTTTTCCTTATGGCTTGTTCCACATCTTACTCTCCTCAGATAAAGTCAAGGCAGCAACATTATCTGGCCTATTGTGCAAAGGGGTTTGTGGTAGGCAGATATATCAAGGCATTAAGAAATCAGTTACATACATGCCATCAGGTCTGTTTCAGTCGTTAGTAAAATACACCCTATCCAAATGTCAGGTTTATCTCACTCTATGTTCAGGAGCACCAGGCCTTTCTTAATTCCCTAGGAACTTCCTAACCTTGACCATCTTGATTTAATGGCAATAGTCTTCCCAGTTAGTAAAGATGCACCGACTTCTCTTCACGTGTTAGAGGAAAGAGTGTGGGCTTTTGGATTTAACTCTACTTCATTTTGGTCTTGGTGATGTTCCTAGCTGTCTGAGACAGCAGTGTGTGTCTGTAGCTCTCTGCTTCCATACATATATAGTATGGGACCCAGTGAGGGCAAAAATAAGTCCTTTGGGGGCGAGGATCTAAACTACTGGGGGAAGGAGGAAAGCAGACCCCTGATTATCTCCAGAAGCCTCTGTTTTTTTTTTTCATTTGTAAACAAAGAGCAAAACAGATGAACATTATCTGCTCCAGACACTCCCACAGGGTAGCAGCAAGCAGGGTACATAACGTTGAGCTTGGTGTCTTGTGCTCAATGAGTAATTTGGGTGCAGGTTGCGTTGCCAGTTGGGCATTGGTTGGGATTTGATGGAGCCACACTGAAGAGCCCTCAGCCTGGTGATGGGAAGGGAATGTATTTTCTTGGCATCTGAGGACCCTTCTTGAGGCTACCCCTCTTTCTACCTCCCCATAGACACGCATATCTGTGTGACACCCATCTGTATCGCTGTGGGTGAAAGCAGAGGCACAAGCAAAGCAATGGGCTCTTCAGGTCACCAAGGTTGCCAACACCAGGAGATAATGCTGTAATTTCTGACCAGTGAAATAAAGCTGCTGTTTGCATCTAGATAGTATCTAGGTAAAGTAATCAGGGCACACTGAGAGCAGGGAGAATATGTTGAAGACATGGAAACAGAGGGGTCTGTCTATCTGTGCAATGAGTTCTGGGAATGCTAGTGGATGTTGTCAATATTCTTTTAGTTCACCCTGGAGGTCATTGGTACCTTGGGTGAAATGTTTCCAGGTCATGCCAGTGACTGCTTCCTTAAGTTCACTGTTTGGCTTAAAGCTTTTCTCTGGCCTTGTAAGTATGCTATACCTGTAAGTATGCTGTGGAATTAATATCCCTAGGAACAATCCCTAAGGGTCTGGGAGTTTGTGGATAGAGTCCCGTTTTGTTTCTTAATGGAGGTGGCTCTAAGTTGCACACTGCACAGTCTAACATAAGATTCCTGGTGGGACTGAGCCATAGTTGCCTGCAGCAGTGCACTTATTATGGTTTACTGTAAGGTCTAAGACTGTCCTTTTGGGTGAGAGATTCATTATGAGAGTTCTTAACACCATAGAAAGACAGCATGGTGGGAGCTCTTCGAAGAACTCAGACCCATAAAGCAACATGAAGGGTCTTCTCTTACAGGCTCCAGAGCAGGAGAGAGAGGGTAGAGATTCTTTGCCATGTGGTTGAAGAGAAGCACATAATTCATGTGTATAATACATGCTTTCCCTGTAGTACATACCCAGAATTATAACACAAGTTCTGGTGACTGAACTCAGATCATCATGCTTACAAAGGCAAGCACTTTACTGACTAAGCCATTGCCTGGCCCCTGGTACCTCCAGAATATCGAGAATAGAAAAGTCCTTACTGAAAGAAAGCAGCTTAGTGGCTGGCAGTCAGGACATAAGGTCAGGGGAAATGAGGAGTTGCTATTTATTGGGTAAAATATTCTTTTCCTTCCCTTCAAGACAGGGTTTCTCTGTGTAGCCCTGGCTGTCCTGGAACTTGCTTTGTAGATCAGGCTGGCCTTGAACTCACAGAGATCAGCCTTCCTCTGCCTCCTGAGTGCTGGGATTAAAGGCGTGCGCCACCACAGCCAGGCCAGGTACAGGATGTTTTTATGAGGGTTTAAAAACTTGAAACTGGGGAAGTTGATGGTTACACATCATAAAAACATGAACAGCCACACAATTGTACATGTAGAAATGATTAATTAAGTGAATGTTATCTCAATAGAAACAACAGCAAAACCCACCACAATGACAACTAGGAAGGTTTTTAAAAACTGATTCCATGCCAGGTAGTGGCGGCACACGCCTTTAATCCCAGCACTCGGGAGGCAGAGGCACGCAGATCTCTGTGAGTTCGAGATCAGCCTGGTCTACAAGAACTAGTTCCAGGACAGCCTCCAAAACCACAGAGAAACCCTGTCTCAAAAAAAAAAAAAAAAAAAAAAAAAAACCCAAAAAAACTGATTCCACATCCACAGTCCCACATTCTGATTTGCCTATCAAAGGGTGTACTGTTTGTGTCCTTTACATAGGTGTAAGGTGACTGCCAGGCTTGGGATGACACATTGCCATTTACTAAGCATTACACATTACACATTACACATTACACATTACACATTAACTTGGTGGCTGAATGCAGTGCATTTTGGGGATTTGCTGATTATTTCTTTGCAGTCTTAATGGTGAGCTTGTGAGGAACAAGAAATAACATCTGATTAGAGAAGAGCTATTACTCTTTGGAAAGCATCATTAATTTCAAAAGCTTGTGTCCTGAGCTATGTGACAAAGTGGAGACAAATTAGGGCGCTGTCTAGAGGAAAGTGAAGGAGACTTGCCCTCCTCAGAATGGAAACCTGATGTCATCTGTTCTAAGCAGTTAGTCACTGTGAGGGTACGTGTGCATGTGTGCACGTGTGTACATGTGTGGTGGACTTGAGAGAAGGCTGTGGGGAGGTTGGTGGCGGAGGGCCCAAGTTTTCTAAAGCTACCTCAAGCAGCTTCCTGGTTTTGTTTTGTTTCTTCTCTGATAAAGGGACTTTGTGTTTCCTGTTTGTCACTGAGCCCTTCTGGGGCCTAATTAATCCTGTGGAAAGGGCAAGGAACATTTCCAGCAGACCTGGCTCCTAGAGTCTGCTCTGGGATCCAGGATGCCCAACCAGAGTGTATTCCTTTTGCTGGGTCTTGTTTTCAGTAAATCAAAGCAAAGCAAGGTCTTCTACAGCCCTTTTTAGGAATGGATTTGGAAATGCTAATTCATTTCTTAAATTTTATTTTTTGAGTATCGTACATAAGTACTACATTTATGTCATTTTTACTCTCCAAGCATTCTCTTGTTCCTTTCAAACTCATGACCTCTTTTTCTTTAATTAACACACACACACACACACACACACACACACACACACACACACACACACACTCATACACACACTCACACACAAAATAATGTTTCCCTATGGCATTTTCCAAAATCCTTAGGGCTATTTGTCCCTCCTTTCTTCTTTGCTTCCTTATTCCCTTCCTTTCCCCTCCTCAGCTAAAGCCCCACCCCCTTTTCCAATTTTCCTCTTCCTAGCACCCGTGTCCTACTGTTCTCTCTAGGGCATCTTCTCTCCCCACACCCATTCTTTACTTCCCTGGTTGTATGCTCACATTGAAAGATTTGGAGCTAGGATCTGCAAATCAGACACAATGTTTGGTGTTTCTTTTTCTGGCACTGAGGGGTGTCATAAGAAATTCAAAGCACTTGAACAACATACGACAGTTCTTCTGTAGCTCAGGCTACTGGCCTCCGACTTGTTATACAGAGGAAGATGACATTGGATTCCTGATCTTATCACAGCTGCCTCCCAAGCGCTGGGGTTACAAGCAAGCATGCTGATGCTGTTCTTTTATTTTCTATTCTTGAAATCTCAGGAAGGCAGATACTAAAATAAGAGACAACACAACTCTACCCCAAACAAATAAAAACAACTCCAGACAAACCACAAAAACAAGCCTTAATAGCTAATGACTATCATGAGCAGGTGCCAAGATTGTCTGGATAATCTTCCTTGTGCAGGCAAAAGTTGTTCTGTTCTTTAAGCTTCTTTCTCATGGTCCATGCTGAACACATAGTTATTCACTAGGCTTTGTACCATGCTCTTTCACCGGGGTTATGCCACTGGATATTATCCTGAGTTTTTTTTTTTTTGTTTATTTTTTTTGTTTATTTTTTGTTTTTTTTTGCATTCCTGCTTTATGAATCAGAAAACCAGAGTCCAAAGAGATGGCTTCACATGCTCTAAAATTCACAACCAGGATTTGAATGCAAGTATTTTGTTTGTTGTTTCAAGTCCGAAAGTAACCTAAATTGGCCTGGAAGTCAACATTAGATCAGTCTGGCTTGGAACTTACAGAGACCTACCTGTCTCTGCCTCCTGGGTGCTGGGTTTAAAGGTGTGCACCACCTTTAAGATAAATTTTAATTTAAATCAGTGTTCATTGTCAGTCACAGATCTCTACTGACTTGGAGAGTCTTTAGGCTGCAGGGTTTCATGTTTTGCTCCTCAGAAGACTAAGTATAGCAATTAGTGCTGGAAGGCTATGATGGACAAGTTATGGTGGGACCCCAGAGAGCCTCTTGTCATCTCCTCTATATGGGCTACATGACTTTTTTTGGCTAATGGACAGTAGCAGACAGGTCATAAATACAGGATGAGTACACAGTTGTACATTGGCCTGCTAGAACAGTCTGGCTGGAGCCCAGTTACCATGCTACCATGAAGTCTAGGTT
Organism: Cricetulus griseus; assembly: GCF_003668045.3. Lineage (NCBI taxonomy): Eukaryota > Metazoa > Chordata > Mammalia > Rodentia > Cricetidae > Cricetulus > Cricetulus griseus. The sequence goes on from NC_048601.1 coordinate 84,645,441, forward strand.
ATCATGCTGGAGAAAGGTCACAGGAAAAACACAGATCTGGAGACATCAGATGAAAAGAAAGACTGTGGGAAGGAGGAAGTGAGGCTCTGGATGAATTCCTTACGGAATGTGAATGGCATGGTTGAAGCAGCCAATATGGCACAGAGCAGAAGAACCCACAGGCAGGAGAAACTGTCAGTTATTTAAGTTGCAAAATCTTTGGTGTGTGTGTTTCATATAGAAACAGACAGCAGAAACACAGGGTGTGAGCGCTCTGGGGAAAGCAGGAGGGATGCCTGTGAAAGCTCACTTTCAAAACTTCCCAGTCGGTCCTCCCAGGGATGCCATTCAACCACACTTCCTGGCCTGGGTGGGCAGCAAGTGCTCACCCTTTGTGAGCTGCCTCCATGTCAGCTCTCAGTACACCAAGCTCTCAGCACACCATGCTATTGAGTCCTTGAGTGCTCCATTTATTTTATTCACTGCTTGTTCTAGCCAGATCTCATTGGAGACAAAGGCATCATAGCAAGCCTTCAAAAACAGCAGATTCTAGAATAATGCCAGCAACTGGCTGTCCTTATCAGACAGAAACCCAAGTAATTGGTTTCACTTTAGCAAAATCTCATAAGGTTGAAGGCATTGGGTCTGTTCAGCTAGTCTTGGTAGTTAACCCTCACATCCATATATACAACCATATAGAAGAAAGTTTCAACGTGATATTAGAGCTGATGAAAATAGAATATGCTGACCCCAAAGTATTTCATCCTGTTCTTGCTTTAGGTGCACCAAAAAAAAAATTCTATCAGTTGATTGATTGGTGTGTGTGTGTATGCATGTGTACATGCATGTAGAAGACAACTTGCAGGAGTCAGTCCTCTTCTACCATGTAAGACCCAAGGACTGAACTCAGGTTGTCAAGATTGGCATCCAGAACCTTATCTGTTGTGCCATCTAGCCCCCCTCTAATACCAGAAAGACAAGACTTTTATTTATAAATGTTAGCTGCCTCTTGAGTGACCCCAAGATGGATACCTATCAAAGGCATAGCAGTCAACTGTCCCCTTTCAGTATTTTCTATTAGGAATTGTTACTTCATCTACTTCCATCTCTGGCTCTCCTACTTATCCGCATCTATGTACTGAATGATAATTTTAGCTGCTTTGCTTGAGGGAATAGTTGGTTACAGATCCACAAAGTGCTATTGGGCCTTTGCTTGGATGAGTGGGCAGAGTAAGCCGATGGCAAGGGCAGATTAATCAGGCAATTTTTGTGGAGGATGTGTGAAGGGCGTGTTGAGTCAGCAGAACAGATCTGAAGGGTTGTTCAAGGCAGAATGGTTGGAATTGGAGAGATGTGCTCAGAAAGTCCTCACTTCTTTGTCTCCCAGTCTATGGAATCTTCAGTAAAGAATGACTAGTGACTGTGTTCTTTTTTGAGATGTATTGAGTCCTGGGTGTGAGTGGTAGGAAACTTTCTGTGGAGACCCCACTTCTTGCCTTCTGTTGGTAGTGTTTGTGGCAAGAACTTTACTGATACAATTAGTAGACATCGGTAGTCACCCAACGCTTCCCCTCTCATTAGGAGTTCTCCTATCTTTGGTGTGCAAACCAAATGGTTATGATAAATAAAGTACCATGCTCATGGGGAGGATGGCTAGTAGTGGGCAAATTTGTTTGTTTTACATAACAATTTCCTTCCTTCCTTCCTTCCTTCCTTCCTTCCTTCCTTCCTTCCTTCTTATCTTCCTTCCATCCATCCTTCCTTCTTTTTTTTGAGATAGGGGCTCTTTGTGTAGCTCTGGCTGTCCTGGAACTCACCCTGTAGACTAGGCTGGCTTTGAACTCACAAAGATCCACCTATCTCTGCCTCCGAGTGATGAGATTAAAGGCATGCACCACCACAGCCCAGCTGCAACAGTGTCTGTCTTAAGAAATGACCCCTCTTCTCTGTTACTGGGAACCAGCTCCCTTCTTAGAGTTCCAAACTGGTGCTATTCTTTACTTTTCAGACCCCATCGCTCTTGATGGTGGCCTTACTTTCTTTCATTTTGAATTAGTAGGTTTCAGACAAAATAGCAATGAAGTTTTTAAAAGGTTAAAAACAGACAAAACAAGAAGAATAAATGCACACAGACCTAAAATAATCCTGTCATTTTCAAAATGCTACAGACTTGATAAATGGTGGGAGGTTAGCTTAGCTCTGTGGGTAAGAACATGCGTGGGTCTGAGTCAGAAAGACCTGGGTTTGAACCCACGTTAACTTGGGCAGGTAGCAGAACTTTCAATCTGATTTTTATTTTTGATGGGGTTAACACATATTGACATGTTAATATGTTAACATATTAACACATATTCTGTCTGCTCAAACTAATGTCAGGAGTCACCACAAAAGTAGTGACAGTGGAGTTCCTGCATGACACTGCCCCAATGATCCTAAGATGGAGGCTCTTGGGATTCCAGACAAAGAAACACGAAGCACCAGAAAGTTAGGGGAATTATTTACAGAGAGCAGCCATTTCCCTAGCAGATGGTGAGACCACAATGTTCTGCTGATGAGTGTCAACAATGAGGGGGTCTACTTCATAGAGTTCATATTAGTGTTTCAGGTATTTGGTTCAGAGACTGGGCTGATTTCTATCAGTGATTTGAGAATGCTCAGGGGTCTAACTTTGGTGCCCCTAGGGACAAACCTGCCACATGGACTGCATAACTGAGGACCAAGAAAAAGATGGGAATTGGAACTCCTATAAGAGGAGATGAGCTGTGTGTTAACATTTGTGGATATTCATCCTGGACCAACATTTTATGGAGTTCAGTGGAAAACCTTTAATTATCCTTATCCATTTTACAGAACAAGAACCTGGACAATTGAGAGTCAAGATAAACTCCAGTATTAAACAGAAAAAAGGAACATGTGAAATGGGTTTCAAATTCAGGGTGTATGTCACCATAAGTCCTGCTCTAAACAGTAAACCAAATCCTGCATTTTAACCTCAGAGGTGCTTAGCAAAGGCTACATATGACTATTGTTGTTTATAAATATTCAATAAATCTGAAGTTCCATTAGATACATATGTTAAAATTATTTAATGTATTTCAAAAATGGCAAAAGAATAGTGACTCAAGCTGACAGATGCAAAGAATTTTGAAAATATTAAAATGAGTGGTTTATAATGTATCCCCTTTCATCACTGTGACACTTACCTGCCATGAACCACATGAGCGTGGACATTTATTGTAGCTCACCATTTCAGGGAGTTCAGTCATTAGTTGTTTGGTCCTATGTTCTTGGGAGGAACATAACAACAGTGGTGGGAGCAGGAGGAGGAGGGAAGGAGAAGGGAAAGAAGAGAAGGAGGAGGAAGAGAAGGAGGACGAGGAAGAGGAAGAGGAGGAAGAGGAAGGGGAGGAAGAGGAAGAGGAGGAAGAGGAAGAGGAAGAGGAGGAAGAGGAAGAGGAGGGAGAGGAGGAAGAGGAAGAGGAAGAGGAAGAGGAGGAGGCTGTTGACCTCATGTCACAGGAAGCCGCACACCTCTAGTGATGGTCTACTTCTCCAACTCAGTGCCATATCCTAGAGTTTCTAGTGCTTCCTAAAATAGCACTAGTGAATGAGGACCAAGTATTTGACACATAAGCCTGTGGAAGAAATTTCATATTCAAACCACAGCATTCTGCCATGCTCATGCAAACTATAGTCAGTCAATCTTCAAAAGTTCCCAAAGTTTTAGGGCTTGAAAGATACTTCACTGTATTAAGAATACTTTCTGCTTGTCTTAGGGTTACCACTGCTACGATGATACAGCATGGCTGAAGCAACTTGAAGGAAAGGGTTTATTTGGCTTACACTTCCACAACACCTTCATCATTTAAGGAAGTCAGGACAGGAACCCATACAGGGCAGGATCCTGGAGGCAGAAGTGGATATAGAGGCTATAGAAGGCTGCTGCTTATGGCATTGCTCCTCTTGGCTTGCTCAGCCTGCTTTCTTATAGAACCCAGGACCAGCAGCCCAGGGATGGTACCACCCACAATGGGTTGGGCCCTCCTCCATCAATCACTAGTTAAGAAAATGCCTTACAGACTGTGAGTTCCTGTAGAATAAGAAACAAGGTTACATACTTTCAATATAAAGTTACTCAATACAAACATTCCTAGTCCAAAAGGAAGGGCATAACTGAAAAGCATTAAGGTAAACATTTAATCCTGAAACTTCCTGTCCATCACCTGGAGCATGTGGACCACGATACGCTTTCCAATGGCTTTGGGCATCCCTGTCCCTATGTCCTTGCTGATTGTAGAACAGACAGCCTCATTACCTGTGCTATTCTTTCATAGACAGTCATGATTTTAGCATTTCCAACATATGTGAGTCTCCACTACAGCTTATGTTGAACACTGACAGTTTCATCCATCACTCTGTTGAGATCTGCCTGCTAGGACCCCAACCCTGCCGCTAATTACCCGGCTTTCTATGTCTTCCTTTTAGCCTCCATGACCCACATGCCTTTCTCTTGTGCATGCCTAAAACTCCAACGTCACATAATCAAGATGTGGGGCTCAAGTAGTAACTGGATCTGTTTTGACTATGGTTGTTAGCGGTCACAAGAGCAGCCTGTAGCCCATGGCACAGTCCTTCCTGTCTGCCTTCCTGTCAGTAGTTTGCTGTTGTAAGCTCCCAACAAAATTACCCATTAAGATCTGCTCACAATATCCTAAACTTTTTCTAGCATTCTTCTTCAAACCTTTTTAAATTTACCCCCAAACCAATTAAAAAGATTTACAAACCACATAGTCATCACATTTGCTCCTAGCAGCAAACCCACTTCTTTGATATTAATTTCCTGTTAATTGATTTAAAAAGATTAGTTTATATGTAGCAGTCAGGGGACAGCTCATGGTTGCTGTTTCTCTCCTTTGACCATGTAGGTTCTGGGGATTAAACGCAGGTCTCCAGTTTTGATGCTGTGCACATTTACCTGCTGTGCCATCTTTCTGGCCCTTATGTTAGTTACTTTCATATTGCTGTGACCAAACTGTAGGGGAAGCTGTAGCCACGCCTACTTAGGGGCTGGCTACAGGTGTGCCTGACCACGCTTGCGAGGGCATGGTCAGGGTGACGTAGTGTGACTGCTCTTTTGGTTTCTCTTTTGGGCTTTCGTACAGACTGCTGCCACGCCAGCTGGCTAGGTTGCTCTGTTAAGTAAGCTTTTCCCTATTAAATACCCTTTTATTTCTACCTGACTCTGTATTGGTAATTTCCCACTATACCAAACAGCTGATATAAACAACCTAAGGGAAGAAGGATTTATTTCAATTCATGGTTTCAGAGCCCATGGTTTCTTAGCTCATATTCTTGCCCAGAACAGCACAGCACAGTAGTGGAAACAGGAGGAGGAGAAAGAGGAGGAAGAGGAGGAGGAGGAGAAGGAGGAAGAGGAGGAAGAGGAAGAGGAGGACGAGGAGGAGCACTACCCCATGGTGGACAAGATACACATAGCAAGAGGGGGCCAGAGACAAGATAATGCCTTCAAGGACGTGCCTTAGTGACCTACTTCTTTTAACCAGGCCACTGCCGTAGGAACACCAGCTAAGGTTCAAGTATTGAGCACATGAGACTATGGGGATAGTTCATATTCAAATCATAACACGTAAGGATGTTGTTTTAAGTCCACTGGAAAGCCTTCATTCATAAGTCCTGCGAGTGTATACTTCTATACATCATTTTTCCATCATTTCCTGGTCACCATATTTGCTTTCTTGTTGGGTCCCATTCTTGATAGAGCATTGACCTATCTGGCCCTGCCTATGTCTGTCTACTGTTTCTCTCTCTTGGGTCTGGCTACTGAGCTTGTTCCCATCACCATTGGGTATTGTTATCTGTGTATCTGTACTGTGCAAAGGGAAAAGTCTGGGCTTAAGATTTTGACTGCCAGCCCTGAATAAATGAATGCACTTACTAAGTGTTATTCTTAATCACTTTCTCATGAATCAGCCCATTTAATATTTACAATGGTAGTGTTTTTAATTCTAATCCTTAGTCTTGTACTATCTGTGTAAATGGGAGCAAAGAGAAGTGTTGTTATTTTTTTCCTGGTTTGAAGAAACACTAAATGCCTTCTAGAAAATGAAAGATGTGATTACTAGAGCAATGTGATTGAGAGGCCCAAAGAAAATGAAAGACCTAAGAGGTGAGTTTATTTCATGGTTTGTGTGTCTCAGGTGTGCCAGAGCAATTTGGTGACACCAGCTTATGCTTAAGTACACATAGGCACTGTAAGGCACAGTCATTGGTCCCATTTCTTCAGTTTTCTATGGGCCCGGGGCTCGTTTCTCTGATGTAAAACTCGAGTTTTACTATCAGACGTGTGTAGGGCAACAGAATAAGGCAGAATTGATGGCTGCCATTTATGTCTCAGGGAACTATGTGATTCAGGGAGGAAAGATGAGTGGGTGAACTTGAAATACAGTGAGAACCTGGGCTCCAGGGAGGTAGCAACTCTAGGTAATTATACTGAGACATAAGGGGGCCTGTTATCTAGGTATTAAACAATTGCTGATTGACTTTAATCATAAATAAACGGAACCTGCAGAAAGAATATATTTTGTATTTAAAAACCTCCAATGAGCCTGTGATGTAGCTCAGGGGAAAAGGTACCTGCCATGAAGTCTGATGAACTAAGTTTGATAACAAGAGCCTACAAGCTACAAGGAGACTTCCATAAATTGTCCTTTGACTTCCACATGCACTACCCTGAAATAAAAATGTAATAATATATATTTTAAAAACCAACAAATTGGCCTTAGGAAACTGTTTAATCTTGGTTTAATTTAACTTCTATGAAAATTTTTATTTGTTTGATTCATAGAAACTGAAGCAAAGAAAATAAGCCAAAGAAAATAATTGCCAAGATGTTAAAATAAAAAAAAAGTGACAGGGTATGCTGTTTCATGCCTGAAATGATGACATTTGCCACCACACTGAGGGAGAAGAGACAAGCTTGGGCTACATAGAAAGATCTGTCTAAAACAAAAGAAATTAGATTATTGTTTTTCTGGGTAAGCCTTGTGAGCACTGCATGACCTGACAGCCAAAGGGAGTTGGAGAGATGGAGTGCTCTTGCAAAGTACCTGGATCTGGCCCCCAGCACCTATGTGGTGGCTCGCAACCATCTGTGACTTCAGTTACAGCTATCCAAACCCTCTTCTGGCCTCCATGGCACAACTTATCTTAGGGTTACTATTGCTGTGATAAAACACCATGACCAAAGAAACTTGGGGAGGAAAGGGTTTCATGTTGTGCTTTCACGTCACAGGTCATCATCAAAGGAAGTCAGGACAGGAACTCAAGCAGGCCAGGGACCTGGAGCAGAGCTGATGCTGAAGCTATGGAGACTGCTGCTTACTAGCTCATCATGGTTTGCTTAGCCTGCTTTCTCATAGATTGTAGGACCACCAGCCCAGGGGTGGTACCACCCACAAAGTTCTGGGCCCTCCCCCAATGGCCAATAATTAAGAAAATCCCTTACAGCTAGATCTTTTTTTTTTTTCAGATTTTTAAATTTGAATTAGAAACAGGATTGTTTTACATGACAATCCCAGTTCCCTTCTCCCACCTGTCCTCCCCTACCTCCCCCCACTAAAACCTTATCTGTCACATATCTTTTCTACTCCCCCTGGATGGTGAGGCCTTCCATAGAGTGTCATCAGAGTCTTTCGTATCCTTTGGGATAGGGTCTAGGCCCACCCCTGTGTGTCTTGGCTCAGGGAGAATTCTTCTATGTGGAATGGGCTCCCAAAGTCCACACATATGCTAGGGATAAGTACTGAACAGGAGGTCCCATAGATTTCCGAGGTTTCCTCAATGAAATCCATGTTCCTGGGGTCTGGATCAGTCCCATGCTGGTATCCCATACAGCCAGATCTTAATGAGGTCTTTTATCAATCGAAGTTCCCTTCTTTCAGATATCTCTAGCTTATGCCAATCTCTAAATATGTAAGTGACAAAACTATCTAGGACAGATACCAGGCATATATGTAGGCATGCATACACTCAGATAAAACACTTATACACATAAAATAAATAAAGTAAATGAAAGCAAGACAGATATAAAACTATTCCTTAAATCCAAGAGCTTTGAAAGCAGCAAAGTCACTTTGGGGGCCACAGATGGTCAGCTCTTTCCACAGAAGCCCTGATACTGTCTCTGCAAAGATGTTTCCTTGTAGACTTGTAAAAATGTGTTTATTTTTATTCTTGGAGACTTTTATACATTAAGACTATATTTATATCATTCCTATCTCCTCTTCTCCCCTGTCTAACTCTTCCCATGTGCCCACCATTGTCTCTTTATTCAATTTCCTGACCTCTTATAGCATTATTACCATTACATATGTAACCTACTGAGACCATTTCACATTGTGCATGTATGTATATATTTAAGGCTGACCACTTAGGATTAGATAACCTATCAGGGCTCACCCTCTTTCTTCCTCTTTCAGCAGCCGCTGACTGTCGGAAGCTCCTCAAGCAGGGGAGGTGTGTGACTTTCCCCCACTGACTGTGGCATGTCAACTGGTATTGCCATTATGCAGGTCTTGTTTAGATGACCTCCCTGTTGAGACTTTATGAGAGCAGCTTTCCTGTCATGCCGCCAAAGCACCATCTTGCAGCAGGAATCCAGGTCCTAATTCTTAAACTCTTTCCACGCCCCTCTTCCATGGTGTTCCTTGAGGCTTAGGTGCTAGATTGTAGCTGCTTCCTGTTGAGTCTGGACAGCCCACAGTCACTTACTTTTTATGTTTCGACCAGGTTTAGATTTCTGTAATGATTTTCATCTATCCCAAAAAGGAAATTCTTTGATGAGGGGTGAGGGCTACAGTATCTATGGGTGTGAGGCTAAGTACTCAGAACCCAGTTAGGAATTACATTGGCTAATGAAATGGCAGCAGCATGTTCCTGCCTCAGGTCTGCGACCTCTCAAGCCACAGGTTTACAGTACTAGGCCTGAATTCCCTCATACTGCATGAGGCCTTAAGTCCAATTAGACAACTTTTCGTTACCCCCAAGATTAAAAGTACCACTGCTGTACTGTTGGGGATGTCTTTCTAGGTGGGTCATTGTTGTGTTTTGTAGGTGTTACAGATAGGTAAGACTACCAATGACTTTTTCCTTTGGATAAGACATAGTTTTCAGGGAGGAGACTTCCAGATCAGTTACAGCTCAGTTCTTCCAAGTCCTGTGTCCAAAGTGTGTGGTATTTTTAGCAATGGGGTCTTACCTTCAAGTTCTGTGAGGCACCCAAAGGCAATGGCAATAGTCTGTATTGCAGTGTGAGTCTCTTAGACTCCCCTGACTAACAACTGTAAGGAAGGTTTCCTGTGCCTAGCACTTGCGCTTTTGCTAGGCAATCAAGTCTATGTTATGTCCCTTGAAGGGAGTATTATCACCTATGTGGCATACATATGCACATGTGTATATATATGTATACATATGTGTGTGAGTGTGTGTGTGTGTGTGTGTGTGTGTGTGTGTGTGTGTGTGTGTATGTGTGTGCATTTTGTCAGGCCACAGCAATGAGAAGAGTAACTCATCCACAGGTCATATTCATATAATGTTATGTATAATTAAATTAAAAATAACATTACTAACATGTCTTCTCTCTTGGTTTCCTGCCCCTAATACAGAGTCTGGTTCAAAAGGCAGGTGGGTGGGATCAGTCTGACACATGCAGATGTCCTTTAAGTGGTAGTGAATTATAGATATTAGGTTTCCTTTTCTGGTGTTATTTCCCACTACATGGTAGTGACAATTAAGAGCAATTAAAGCAGTCCTTCTTATAGCCTTTAGATTTCAAGCACAGGGCTTTGGCAGAAAGCCAATCACAATAAAACACATGAGGCCTTTCAGGCAAACAGACAATGACCAGACCACGTGTGCACCTGTCTTATTGTGGGCCTTGTCTGGGATCTTTATCACTAACCTCTTTCCTGCTCTGCCAGGATATGGCTCCAGAAACTCGCTAAAAGAACAGTTCTATATGACAGATGTGGCATCCACCGGTAACTCCAGCTTTCAGGAGACAGGGCAGGAGCATGGTGTGTTTCAGACTTACCATGTTTACCTAAAAGTTTTGAGGCCCACCTGGCTGCAATATCAAGACTCTGTTTCAAAAACAAAACAAGCAAAAGCCTCAAACCCCTCCCATGAGCAAATAAACACCAGGGACAAAACAACAAGGAAACAACAAGTTGTAGGAGAGTCAGCCACTAGTCACAGACACAGCACGGTCAGCCACTAGTCACAGACACAGCATGGTTTGGCTGTGTCTATTCTATTTCATTCCATAGACCACAGAGGCTGGTGAAACTATTGGATTTGCTTCATGACCCAAGGCAAAGTCAAGACTGAAGCTGATCAACACTGCCTCAGAGGGTAGAACTTGCCATGAGATGAAGTAAGAGCAATTGCAGCACAGTATCAAGAGTCATCTGAAGACAATTCCATTTTGTCACAGGAAACTGGAAATACATACAAAAGCAGAAATGGGATAGTTAACCTTTAGGAACCCTTTGTTCCCCTTTACCAACTCATGGTTCACCTTCTTTTTCTGTTTCCCAGCTCTTACCTGGTTATTCCAAAGCCAATTTCAGCCATATTATATAATCTGTAAATTTTTCTACCTTTATTGAGATATAATTAACAAATAAAAGTGAAACATTACATATACAATGTAATGATTTGTTATGTCTATACTGTAAACCACTGGCCACAATCAAGCAAATTACATTCATCACTTCTGACAGCTGAAAGTTTGTGTGCATTTTGTTTGATTCAGAGTCTTGCTATATAATTGTATTTAGCCTGATATTCACTCTGCAGCCCAGGTTGGCCTTGAATGCAGTGAAGTCTTCCTGACTCAGACTCCTGAGTGCTGGAATTACAGACATTTGCAAGCACAGGTGTCTGTGTTGTGAGAGAAAGTAAGATCTATTATGAAGCCTTGAATAGTTAATCTTTATCAATAATAAATCGAGAGTCATATATTGGGGTAAGAACCTGAATGATCAGAGAAGCAGAGGAACAGCCACCACTGACTTTCTACTCTTCCTTTCCTTCCTCCAAAAGGGAGGAGAGACTCTCTCAGCCCCGACTTACTACTTCCTGTCTCCTATCTGTCTACAATCCTCCAAACCTCTATGGTTAATTTTGGTCAGCTAATGTCTAGCTCTGTTTGTCAGAACACAATCAAAATGCCACACAACACTGTTATCTAAGGACAGCCCAAGATTACAAGGCAGTGTTACTAATGGAAGACACTAACTGTAGTGCGAACTAGGTTCCCAGACCATACTCATCCTAGAGCTCGTTTGTCACCTTTGACTGTTAGAGACAGGCAGCCTAGTTTTGGACCAGTATATGAGTTCTTGTCCAATGGGTCTCCAGATGAGGCAAATCCCACAATGACAGTCTCACTCAGAAAGGGCCAGTGGACCTTGGGAACAGCACAGAATACTGCTGGGATTCTGTGGCCTGTACAGTCTCTTCCTGGAAACCCCATTTTTTTCTTGGATATTTTCCTCTAAAATTCTTTGGGAGCTGACGCTTCTCAGGTTTCTTATCTGGGGATGCCAGCTGTCACTTCAGACCCAGGAGCTGTTCTGATTCAGTGCTGACAGGATCCGATGCAGATCACCCATACTTCTGTAAATAAGTTTTGAAGGAGATTGTTCTTGAAAATGTGTGCCTCTGTCAATTACCTTTTAGTTTTGTAAAGAGAGGTTGTACCTGGAATGATGTTTGGCCAAGGTAACAAAATGGTAAGTTTGTTTTTGCAGAATTAATATTGCAGGACGGGGAAAACTTGTTTGTTAGTGTGGAAAAACATGCTTGTTTTTATGTACAAATAAAGACAGCTGGAGCGATTCGGGGCAGCCACTTATGTAAAACTCATCTGGTGATCAGACAATTCATTTCTTTGCACTGACACCCTTTCCCTGTCTCAGGATCTGAAGCCAGGCTGCAGCTGGATTGTAGCAACTAACTTCTGGCCATTACCCCCACACCCTATCTCCTGACAACCACCATGGTACCCTCTGGTCCTGTGAGTTAGACTCCTTCAGGTTCAACATCTATGTGAGGTCATGTGCTATATGTTTTTCTGCCAGTGGTTTATCACACCTAGCAAAATGGTATAATTTCCTTTTCCCCCCAATTCAACTTTTTACCGATTGTTTGTGAATTTTGAATCTTTATCCCATTCATCTCCCCATCCCCCCTTCATCCACCCTTCATCTCTGCAACGCCCCCCAAACCAAACAATATAAAATTTAAAAGAATGAAAAAGAAAAGAAAAATCTCATTGTGGAAGTTGTAGTGTGACACAGTCAGTCACATAGTATACCATAGTATACCATGCCATCTTTACTTGCAAGTGTTCATTACAATGAGTCATTCATTGGTCTGGTTCCAGGCCTCTGGTTTTTGTTGCACGATTGATACTGGGCTCTCCCTGGGACTCCTCTGGGATATCCTGTTGTAGTACTTTGTCATGGAGCTCCTGCAGCTGTGGATCAGCAGGACTGGCCATTTCACTTGCTCCAGCAAATCTTAGATGGAGTGGATGTTGGGGTGGGCTAACTCATAGCCCTGGTTCTGAGCCGGGAAATTGCTGGGTTGGTCAGTTTGCATGCTCTCTCTCATCTTCACTACCAGAGGGAGCTCTCCAGCACTGCCCTGGCTAGCTCACCCTATGAAGAAAGCAGCAAGGGACTGGTTCTGCTCTCACACCCGAGGAGCCGGTACACCCACACCTATACCACCAAGACCAACTATACTGTGTTGCCCAGGCAAGGTGCTGGCACTACTCTTCCAAGGGCTACAGCTGGTGAGAGGCAGGGCCGGCTGTCTCACTCTTATGACCTCAGGGCCAGCTTTCCTACCTACCACAGACTTCGAGGGGTGGGGGGTAAAGGAACAGCAACTCCCCTGCCCCCTCAGTCACAGGACAGTAGTGGAACCAGATCTTCCATGCTCATGCCTTTGAGGCTCGCTCACCTTCACCTCTGCCAACAGGGTAAGCATCACTGAGCTGCCCAGGCAAACAGGGTAAGCATCACTGAGCATCACTGAGCTGCCCAGGCAAAGTGCAGGTCAGTTGCAGTTGATGAGGGCTGGGTCAGCCCTCCTGCCTGCCACAGGTTGTGAAAGCTGAGGGGTAGAGGGCATCTTTCCCTCTACCATGCCACCACATGGTAGACGAGGGAGGTGGGACCAGTTCTCCCACTATCAGGCTTTCAGGGGCAGCTCGCCTGTGGCCCCCAGCAACAGGGTCAGCTCTGTTGTTGCTGTCAAGGGCAGGTTCAGGAACCACTCTCTCAAGTGCTGCTGCTGCTGAGGGGCAGGGCCAGTTCACCCCAGGGTTGCAGCCAGGGGTGGGGCCAAGTCTGTGCAGCTCTATCCTTTCTTTCTTTGTTGTTAGCAGGGGGCAGGGACATCAATACAGACAGCTGTAGCAGGGCTATGGGCCCAGACATGGCCCCTGGCATCATCATGGCCCCATGTGGCATGCAGGCCAGCAACCTCAATCTGCTTCTCATGGCCTTAACTCTTCAGATCTGTCCCTCTCTATAGGACACGAACCAGTCTGTCTCTTGTAGCCAGCCCCTAAGAAGGCGTGGCTACAGCTTCCCCTACAGTCTCTCTCTTCCATATCCCACCATATATTTGCTTATCATAATAGTGTCTGACTGTCTGACATCACAAGGCCATGGGCAGGCTTGTGTTCCTCCTCCTGGCCCACAGTGGATAGCCCCAGGCAGGTGTCATAATCTGTAAAAATTTCAATAGGCACTCTCAAGGATTGTTTAAAAAATATGTGTTTAGTACCTATTTTATCTTTAAAAATTAGTAATAATTCCCTGATATTACCAAATATCCAGTTAATTTTTTATATTTATATTTTCCCAATTACTGCATTGTTTTTTTGGAATTTCCTTGAATGGAAATCTAAACAAAATTAATACATTACAATTGGTTGATATGTTTCCCTGTCTCTTTCTGTCTCCTTCTGTCTCCGTTCTCTTTCTCTCTGTCTCTGCCTCTCTATCTCTCCCCAGGCCCTTTGTGTGTTTGTGTGTGTGTGTGTGTGTGTGTGTGTGTGTGTTGGTTTGAAAGAAAATGGTCTCCCAAAAGGAGTAGTACTATTAGGAAGTGTGGTCTTGTTAGAGTAGGTGTGGTCTTGTTGGAGGAAGTGTGTCACTGTGGGGGTGGGCTTTGATGTCTCATGTTGCTCAAGCTGCACTCAGTGAGACAGTTCACTTCCTGCTGCCTTTGGATCAAAATGTAGACTTTCCTGGCATCACATCCGTATCAGCCACCATGGCCTCCACCATGATAATAATGGGCTAAACCTCTGAAACTGTAAGCCACCACCACAATTATATCTTTTCCATTAGAAGAGTTGCTGTGGTCATGGTGTCTCTTCATAGCAATAGAAACCTTACCGAAGACAGGGTGTGTGTGTGTGTGTGTGTGTGTGTGTGTGTGTGTGTGTGTGTGTGAATGCACTTGCCAATATGTGCATCTGTGGAGGTCAGAACAGAACATTTGCATCTTAATAACCCTTTGAGAGAGGGTCTATCACTGAACCAGATGTTTACTGTTTCAGCTAGATTAGGTGCCTAGTGAACTCTCAGAATCCACTTCTTCCTGTTCCCCAGTTCTGGGGTTAAAGAAACACCCAGCAATGCTGGGCTATTTACATAGATGCTGGCTTCTGAATTCAGGTGTTCCTGCTTGCAGAGAAAGTGCTCTTATCCGCTAAGCCATACACCCAGCCACTAGTTAATGTTATGTAAATAGCTCATATAAGATTCTTATGGCCCCTTCCTCGGCATGTTTGTAATTTATTTGTTGAGGAAATCCATTGCTTGTGTTACAATTTCACAATCAACCAGGCACATTCAACCTGCAGCCTGGGGGCTAGGATAGCTATGAATGCTGCCCAATACATTCGTAAATAATAAAACCGTTTCTCGAGGTCAAAAGATTGGACACACATGGTATACTTTACTTGAGGTATTTAGGGGTCACTGACAGTCACTGGCTAGAACAAGTAGTAAGAGCTAAAGGAAATCTTCCACTCCTAAACCAGGGCCATAAAACAGGCCATTGTTTTTGTTCCCTGACCTCAACAAGTCCCTTGATCAACTATTAAGAATGTGCCTTTATAAATTTTAAATGGTTCCTCAGGATTTTCTACATCAAAGCCATTATTAACAAAACATCTTAACCTAACTTTACTAGCATCTACATCTCAAAATTCTTTCTAAGGGTGGTGGCTGAACCATTAATCTGCTCCAGCAGCAATGCTTGAAAAATGTCAATCTCTATTACTGAAAGTAGCAGTAACACTGCCCAGTGAGGAGCTAGGAGCCCCCTGAGAGTTTCCATAGATTATACAACTCATAGATTATGAGGGATGTGGTGACTGCTATGGCAATAAGCGGAGTTGTGCTCAATTTTTTAAAATCTGGATCTAAGGGATTAATCACATAAGATCAGGTGCACCTATAGGATTTGAAGGAACTTTGTTGATTCTGTTTTTATTTTTTTTTTTGAGTCATGGTTTTACTCTGTTGTTTAGGCTAGCCTAGAATGCACTGTATAGCCCAGGATGGCCTCAAATTTATGACAATCCTCCTGCCTCAGCATCCCAAGTGCTGGGGTTGCAGGCATGAGTCACTACCCTTAGCTTGGAAGATAATATTCTAAAAAGTGGTGTGAATCATATCTTGGGTATTAATCTGTGCAATAGCACTAAAACCAGCTAAAACTAAAAGTTTCCCTTTTTAATAGCAAGGGGAAAAGAAAATATACATCAGTGTAGGGGGGATTATGAGTGGCTAATGAAGCAACATCGAAAAAGGAAAAAAATAAGGGAACCTAGGAAGAACAAGAGCCTCTGGGATCTAATTTATGTTTCCTGATGGTTAAGAGTCAAGAAACTTCTACAGGACTGAGAAAACCAAAGTTGCCTGCTGAGACAGAGCTTGCCTTCCTCAGGACATCCAAACCAGGAAGAAATCTAGCTCAGATATATATATATTTTTAACCTAAATATAACACACACACACACACACACACACACACACACACACACACACAAAGACACCTAGGTCTGTCTCTCTCTCTCTCCTTCCCCTGTTGGTCACACTTAAATTTGAGACACACACTATCCTCTATTTCTACTTAAACTTTGTTCAGATTCTGACTTCCCTGAAATTCTTTCTCCAGTGTGGTCCAGGATCTGGCTTTACCTGAGTGACAGTCCCTAAGAGGGTGGGGGCACGTCTCCAGCTGTGTGCAGCTGCATGGAGCTGTTTCTCTCTGTGAGAATGAAATGGGCGGCTTTGCAGCAGCTATCCAGTCACAGATGCTGTCCTTGCAGATAGGATTTTTCACCTGGGAAGAGAGTTAACAGCAGAGGGTATTGATGTTAAAGTATTGGTGCAGACACATCCCATGCCCCCTCCCCTCCCGATTCTCTGCCCCTTGCCCGGGGATGGACAGCCTGGCTGATGGCTTGTGCTGTGAAATCTGTCCCAGAAGGGGAGTGTGATCTGTAATATCACACTCCCCTTCTGCCACGGGGGCTCTGATTCTCCTCAGAGACTCCAACATGCAGTGTGTCTCTGGCGCTGGTGTTCACGTGTGAACTCTCCTTGCCATGCTGCTGTCCCTCTGTCTGTCCATGGTGTTAGCTGCTCTTTACTAAACTCAGTAGCTCCCAGCAATCCATCTCAGTCCTCTCCAGGCACTCACCTTGCACCTGAAACCTAGCACTGTTGACAGTTAACTTTGATTGTTTATGCTTTTTTGTAGTTACCAAATTTGTTTCTCATAGATTTGTATTACTTCAATATATTTTATTTAATAAAAATAAGAATGTATTTTTAAAAACATGGTGGCCTGAGGCATTTGTTCTCGGTTGGCAAATATCAATTTTACTATTTTTTGTTAGAGTTTATTAGAAGTCCCACACTGAATAGAAAATTGAAGGATACAGCTCCCCAATCCATTTATTTTGGTGTGCATGTATGTGTGTATTACACTTGAAGATAATTTTTTTTAATAGTCAGAACACTGGTTAGCTCAGAACTCTAGCACTCATCACTTGAGCCTGGGCGGTCTACATTCGTCTTTATTTGGATAGAATGAAAAATGATAAGGAACCTTTTCTAATTCACAAGGATACTGCAAACACAAATTAAACAATGGAGCATTCAACAGAAAAACATCCTGTGTGCCATTATTTTCGAGAGCAACACTTGTAGCATACCAGACACTTACAATGATGTCCCTTGGTGCAGACCCCCCTCTCCCTTCCAGGGTTGTGCTCTGTGCACGCTCCACGTTTACCAAGGCCTGTGCTGGATCCCTCACTCCCAGCACTATATTTTTTCCCCACACATTTTCCGCTGGGTAGGATCCACCTTTAGTTCTGTACTTGGCTAATCATAAAGAGACACTGGAGGCCGGTCAATGTTTCAGGATCCCAGTGGAGGCTGCTTCTTTGCTGTTGTGTTTTGGTGTAGTCATTAAGCTATATCAGAAACACAGATGAACACTCACGTCATCCCCAATGTCAGAATGTATTGAGAAACAATCAATCCACAAAGTCTAGTGGCTTCTTTGGAAGCCATTGAGCAGACATTCTTAATAAAAATGTTACTAAAGAAAGGAGTTTCAAAAAGACCCAAGAAACCAGAGCTGGGAAATAGATGGGAATGTAAAGTAAAACCCTGGGAGTGAAACAATTCACAGCTGAGCTGCAGCTGCTGTTGGCTGTGGAGTCAGGCCACAGGGTCAGAATTCATCTGGTTTGGTGAGGGGAAGTGAAAGACGGGACTGTGTCTGAACAGACTGATGGATGGTAAGTCCAGACAGGTCAACAGGAGGATGGACAGATGTCAATGGGAGTAGGCAGAATCAATAGTGGGGGCTGAGTGGAGCTGAAGAAGCCATTGGGACAGCTGGGAGTCTGGTCCTCTGACACACTCATGGAGTGGCTAGATGACCTGTTATTGTGATCTGTGACCATTGCATTTTTATGGGGTACAGGTCAGAGAGTTGCAGACTTTCCTTAGTCTGCTGTATCTGATAAGCTATCATGCTTGTTTTTTTCTGGTATGATTTTAGTATATTCATTGGATTACAGACCCAATTCACCCTGATTTTTTTTTTTTTTTTTTTTTTTTTGGTTTTTCGAGACAGGGTTTCTCTGTGTAGCTTTGGAGCCTATCCTGGCACTCCCTCTGGAGACCAGGCTGGCCTTGAACTCACAGAGATCCGCCTGCCTCTGCCTCCCGAGTGCTGGGATTAAAGGCATGCGCCACCAAAGTCCAGCCATCCTGAAAATTTATAGGGCATCATTTCTTCAACTCCCAGGAATGGGTCATTTATCAGTTTGTGCCATGTGGGTGGTCCCAGACAGATGCTACTGATTATGTGTCAACCCAGGGGCAGTGTCACCCTTCATCCTTAAAATGGACGAGACATTGCTTGTAAAATGGAGTCTTTCAGGGCGAGGCAATTGGAAAAAAGAACAAAACACTGTTTTATGCAATATGGAGTAACTTAGGCAGGGCACAATCTGATCTTAACATTTGACGTGATTCAAGAATTCACCACCTGGGTTGGGCCTTTTCTAGAGTCCCGGGAACTGCCCTATGAATTATCTATACAACCTCAGCAGAAGACAGCTGACAAGACAGAGCTGAGGAGCTGTGTGGGGAAGTGCTAGCTGGGATTATGTAGATGAATCCTGGAGTGAGATCTGGCTCTCTTTTGAACTCTGCTGTCACTCACTAGCATGCTGGCCAGCTCTAGTTTTCCTAACCTCCTTTGGGTGCTATTGTTTGTATTGAACCTGTTGATGTAAAAGCACAGTTGTCACCTCAAAGGGAATAAGAGAGTTTATTTTGGAGCTAAATATAAGTCACCATAGCCCAGGAACATGGATTCATGTCTCCTTAAAGTCCATGTTCCAATGCAATAATAGTCTCAGTTACAGAATGAAAGAAAGTCATAAATCAAGGCAGTTTTCAAATCCATTGGTGGGAACATCAGGTAGGTGGGTTATAGCAAAACAGGGACATCTCTGCTGTGGGTTGCAGATATTATCTTATGACATTTTTAGCTTTGAGCTGTTGGAAGAGTGTACCCTGTTGATACATTCCAAGTGAAATTACCTGATAGTCACAAGGCTATTATGTCAGATGTAGAGGTGGGCAATGAATGGCTATTAAGGGGGCTAAGGAAAACCCAACATAATTTGTCTCTGTGTCTGCAGCACTTGAACTCTTCACAGGCCAGTGTTGATGAAAGATTAAGCGAATCATTTGTAATTAAAGAATAGGACAGAGGAGGGGTCTATATCTAGTCTTGTCATAGGTAAACAAGGATAAAAGTTGGCATTCATGATGAATTTTCTCTAAATTATAAGGGGAAGGTATTATTTTCCCCAGTAAGTTGGTTTGTATTGTACAACTGGATAGAATGCTATAGACCAACTGTCTATGTCACCCCCAAATTAATTTGAAACTCTAATGCCCAGTGTAACGATATATAGAGGCAGAATCCTTGAGAGCTAACGAGGGTTAGATTAGGCTGTGAAGCCCCATAATGAGATTATTGCTTCTACAAAAAGAGAAGGTAACTCTGTCTAAAGGTTCTGTGAAGAGATAGGAGGAGGAAGGTCCTTACCCAAACCCCCAAATATGCTGACCTCCTAGTTTTAGACTCCCAGCCTCTGAATCACAAGGAACAAACATTATATAAACCACTGAGTCTGTAGTGTTTCTTGTTTCAGAACAGCCGGAATTGACTAAGAAAGAAGAGTGGGGGCTGTTTTAAGCTCCGTCATTTTCCAGAAGCACAGAGCTCAGGTAAAGTTCAACACTGTCATTTATAAAGCCGTCAGTATCCTAAAAAAATTGTTCCGTATTGATGACTTTCAGGTTCTGGTGGGATGTTGGCAGGTGAGTCAGATCTTTACAGTCTTTCTTAGTGCAGAGCTCTGCTGAGCTGGTGGAATGCTCTCTGCCCTTGGTGGATGAAGTCACTGGCATGGGAGGAGTGGCTCTGGGTCCAGAAGAATGACTATCACCTATAGTCAGTACATTCCCTGACAGCTTCTCCAGCCAAGCTCCAGCTGCCCATATATAGCCTGTGTTTAAAATGCAAGAGGAAAACAAATACAAGGACAATTATTTCAGTTCACCAGGCCCATTCTTCCCATGCACAGAGCTGGGAGAACTTTATCACCATCGTCATCGTCATCATCATCATCAGAAAACTCTTGTTTCTGCATCTCTAATCCTGAAGAGAGAGAGTCTCTCTCTCTGTGTGTGCGTGTGCGCACACACATGTGTGTTTTACTCAGTTCATTTATGCTTACCTTCACTAGCACATTGATGGGGTTATTTACTAGAGAACTGGCATCTTACCAGTGACTACACTACTGATGAAGACCTCTCTTTTCCTGACTCCTCAGGAAAAGTCTTCTTTTCCTTGGGTTCTCTGAGCTGGGACCCCATAAGCCTCTTCCCCATTCATGCTAGGATGTTGGCAGACTCAGTCTTGTGCATTTTAATGCAGGTAACCACAGCTGCTTTGAATCCAATGAACCCAGTATGAATACAATGGCCAAGCCACACCTGCAAGATTCCCTACCCCACAGCTCTTACATTCTTCCTGACTCCTATTTCACTGCATTCACTGAACCTTGGGGCTGGGCACCATATAGATGCCATATTCGGAGAGGGACACTCAGAAGTTACTTATTCTCAGCACTTGCAGCAGCTTTGCATCTCTGCACTAAACACTGCTGTCAGTGGTAAGCGTCTCTGACCAAGGCTGAGTAGTTCAGGCCTATAGATACAAAGACAAATGTTTATATGGCAGTTTGACACGTCCATTTAGCAAAACTACAGTACTGGGTTCTCCCTTAGGGCCTATATCCTCTCCAGCTGTGGACGATTGATCAGGCTTACAGTACCAGGTGTGAATTCCCCCTTGTGGAGCAGACCTCCATAGCCAATCGGAAAGTAGTTGGCTACTCTCATAACAATCATACCACTATTGCCTCAGTGGACAAACCTTGCCTGGAAGATTGGGATTGTAACAGGAAAGGTCCATCGTTAGGTAACATTGCTGAGGACTTTGGCAATGGCCTACATTATTTTAGGGAACAGGGCCTCCTTGACAAAACCTCAGAGGGAGGTATCCCACATATGGCACTAGGATTCCCATTTGACAACTTCGGTGGTTGGAATGAAAGTGTCCCACATAGTCTTGTGCATCTGAATACTTCATCTCCGGTTGGTAGCATTGTTTGGGGAGGCTTAGAAGGTATGGCCTTGCCGGAGGAAGTATGTCACTGGGGGCAGGCTCTGTGAACTTAAATTTGTCCCATTATATTTGTTTTCTGTTTCCTATTTATGGTTTGAGATATGAGCTCTTTGCTGCAGCTTCAGCACCATGTCTGTGTCTGCCACCTGCTGCCGTGCTGGCTCCATCATTGTGGATCTTAACTTCCTAGAACTGCAAGCCTTCCTCAAACCCTTCCCTTTTACAAATTGCCTTGGTCATGGTATTGGATCATAGCAATACAAAAGTCGATAATGAAACAACCTGGATTCTGGGAGCAATATTATCTTATCTATTCATGCAGAGTACTTCCATTCAAAGTCATAGATTGCAAAGTGGGTTTCCATTTTCTTTTTGTTGTTTTTTTTTGGGGGGGGGCTGTAGGATATGGAAATATATGGGATCAACCTGACTTTGTAGAGGCAGGAAAAAAAATCAGCAATGCAACTACTTATCCCTCTTTAAAACAAAGGCTGTGCAACCCAAGACACTAGGAGGGAAATCAGTGCCAAATGTATTGGCTTAGAGGACCCATTAAGAGCAGTTGGATACCTCCCAGCACTTAAGAGGCAGAGGCAGGGAGATCTCTGTGAGTTCGAGGCCGGCCTGGTCTACAATAGACTTCTGACATAAAATGGCACATAATATACATTACCATTCCAAAGGGAGAATGTTGGCATAATGAGGAACACTGGATCAGGGCAAGTCCCTTCCCACAGAGATCTATGCATCCCCATTAGAGCCCTCCTTGTTACTTAGCCTTTCTGGGTCTGTGGATTGTAGCATGATTGTAATTTGCCTAACAGTTAATATTTACTTATAAGTTAGTACATACCAAGAACATAAAGTTTTGGTGGGTAAACTATGTCAGAATCAGAACAATTAAGCTGCCCATGTGTGGTTTCCAGGAAAATCAGGTCAAGTGCCAGAATAAGAAGAGTCTGGCTAGAAGCTGTTACCCACAGGTGTCTTCCAGAGTGAGGATTTATAAAGGGTTATTGATCTATGCTGAGTAAGGAAAGAATAAAAAGGGATCTGAGAATTAAAAAGAAATCCATGTCGCTGCAATGGCAGGGCTACTTTTATATGGTGACTGGTAGACTCATGGATGGTCCAGGTTAGATGCTGTTCTAGGAGTGTCTGTGAGAACAAGATTGCATTTGAATCTATGGACTGATTAAAGCAGACTTTCCACCCCTCCCATGGGGGCTGGGCCTCATTTAAACCATCGAGGGCTGAATAGAACAAAAAGATGGAGTAAAGAGAATGTGTCTGTCTCCAAGCAGGGATATTGGTTTGTCCTACTTCTGACTCAAACTTAGACTCTTGGAGTTAATTCCACCAGCTCTGCTGCTTCTTAGACCTTGGAACTGAATGAGAACTATACATACCCTCTTTTGGATCTTCAATTTGCTAACTTCAGGCCATGAGACATTTTGCGCCCCCCTATAATCACCTTTATCCAAGACAGTCCCCTATGTTCATCTCAGTTCTTCTGTCTATATGTACATATTTATTTCTCCTGTAGTTGGACCCTGTAATATTCGTTTGGCTTGCCCCAAGAAGGTGGGTCCCTGAGGTTGGCTGAGTAAGAAGACACTGGCCTAACCCTTGCAAGGTAAGGGGAGTAGGGTTATGGTCTGTAGACCCAACAAGTTGGAGACTCTTCTTAGTAATGTTGGCTCAAGTTCTATGATTTTGGCTTTTGCCCACTCATGGGAAACAAGGCCAAAGAGAGAAGGCCATGGTATCTCATAGCTGTCCCATCTTGACTGATCCTCTGATTTGCTTTTATACCAATTAAAGATTCTAAATTCCCTTTCTCTCCCCATTTTGGGATTTATTGATCTGATTGTTTCTGGATTTCTTCTATGTGATGATATTTTACACTTGCTTGTGAGTATGGCAATTTACAGTTGAGTGCTAAGAGCCATAGAGTGGTGTTATAGAGAGTGCTGAATTCTGTTTATAGAGGAGAGATCTGTTTCTCTTTCCACAATGTGACCTCAGATATACTGTGCCTTGCACAAGTAATTGTCTCACTCTAGAGTCGAAAGCCTAAAAATCTTTGGAAGAGGCACAGAATGGATAGGAACTTGCATCTAGAAAGAGGAGTCCCATACAGTCCACTTCCATCACTAGTTGATTGTGTGACCTTGGGCTGTACCCAAAAACCCTCTGGACAACATCCTTTAGGTTCCCCTTTCGACTCCTGCTTCCCATACCAGGCATCACTATCTTCTCACTGCAGGCAGAGCAGAATGGCGCCAATGGCCTCACCCTAGCTAGCAAAGCAGGCTGTTAACAGTACCCAGGCTGCTCTGGTGTCATGCCTTAGGAATTCTCAGGGCTGGTGCCACCCCATTGGCTCTCAAGAACAGAACTAAGATGACTCTTCCTCCACTCCACTCTCTTTACTGGCCTCAACCTCTGGGAAGGAGGGTAGGCTGTCTTGGAAGCCACAAAGGGGGCAACGTCCAGACTGAGGGACACAGAGAAAACAGATGGGGGAGCATGGCTCACAAATTAAGTTCAGAGACAGCACTGAACAGCGATTCATCGGTGAATGACGGCTTGGAAATGTGACATTAGCTTTTAGAGGTCATTGGTGAGATTCTCATGCTCTATTGGTCAGCCCTACACCCCACACACGTGAACAACACTAACTCAATGGGTTACTTAAAACAAACAAACAAACAAATAAACAAACAAACAAAAAGACACCAAATGGGAGCACGGAGTGTGTAACGGAATTTGGGAGAAGTTGGGAGGGAAAAATGTGGAGTAGATGTGATCGTTTTTCATTGTGTACGTGCTAGAAAGGGGGAGGGGAGAAGTAATAGGAAAACAATACTGCTCCTCTGCCTTCGTCAAAAGGTTCCTTCCTCTCTGGGGATTGTACTGGAGAGGAAGAATGTGCCCTAGATGAACGAGTGGAGGAAAAAGTACCCCTCGCTTACTGCCACGCCCTCTCCTCCAGGAATGCCTCAGGGCATCTTCTGTCTCAACGTTCGTTCTTCCATCCCCACGTGTTCCTATCCACTCTGGACTGTCAGACAGGCACAGACACCAAGCAATTTATTACCAGTCCACCTGGAGTGGGAGCCTAGCCCTCCCTGCACCCTGCGAAGCTGCCTACGTGTGGCTGTCAGCGGAGGCGCAGTCCGCCAGGGGCGTCCCGGGGTGGGAAGGGAGCCGGTCTTTGGCAGCCAACGGGTGCGGATCCCCGAGGATCTCTGCCTGGCCCACTGGGATGGGCTCTGTCTCCTCTGCGCTGGCGCGGTCCCGCAACGCCGCCGTCGTACAGCCAGGATCGTCGCCACCGCAGCCCGAAGTGCCTCTCGCTGTTCCCGGGTCTCGCAAAGACACCAGAACCCGGAGGCTGGGTCTCCCGCGCCAAGGCTCGTCCGGACCTCCCGCAGCCTGGGAGCCGCCGGCTACCAGCCCAGAACCTCCCGCAAAGTTGGAGGGCGCGGAGCTGTCCCCGGTGCTGAAGTGTTTGCCGACTATGTCTCAGCCCTCCCCCAGCTGCTGCTCAGCAGGTGAGTTTCGTGGGTAGCTCCTTCCTGGAGATGTGTGCGGGTTCTTGCTTTCAGGGGCAACGACTGGCTCTATCTTTCAACATTATTTCACTTTTCACGTTCTCTTGTCCATGATTTCTTTTCCGAGTAAAAATTCATTCCTGGTTCAGAAAGGGTTATTTCAGGACTGTCATTCTTTCATTAAGGGTTTAAATGCAGAGAGGGGAAGACAGTTACACCCTAAGGACCCCCTTTTCCCAGCTTTGCACCTGTATCAGCACCATGTGGAGAAATCTTTCTTGTCACAGGACAAAAGAAGACTTAAGAAACATACGACAAAAGAAGAATTAAGCATTCCTTCTTGTCTCCTTCCAGGGGAATCAGGAAGTGATCAGGAAATTCCTGCCGGTCAAAGACTGATACCAGTGTGTGGGCCCAGGAGGACTTTTCTTGAGTAGGCAGTGAACTAGAAGGGCTTACACAAAATCTGAACTCAGATGTTGCTTTTCTTGTGACTTTGAGTCTGGCACTCCACCTGAGCATCAGTTTATTTATCTGCGATATGGGGATGACAATATACTTATTTCACTCGTTTGCTGGGATATAGTACAAGTAGGACCTTGTAAACAGGTCCTATGCAAATATACAGTATTCACATCTTGTCTTCCTATCTTGTCAGTGGAAAGAAGAGGGAAACCTATTTTGAACTTTTTAGTTTGAGATATTTGTAGGATCTATTGAACCAGATTAGGTCTTTTGTGTAACTGGAAGTAAAAATTCTTAGTTAATCAGTAAAAACTCACAAAGGATTGCTAAATTCACCTGCCAGCCCTTTGGTTTTTGAGTACTCACTAGGGTTGCTTGTTATGTTTTCAAGGATTCAGTAGATTAAGTGTGCAGTATTGGTTCTGTTAAATGAGATGAGGCTAGGGAAGAGGAACCTGACTTACATTCCAACCCACTGAGAGCTAAGGATACATCCATCCTTAATGCTCTTAAGCATTTCCTTATATAATATCGTCAATGGCCACATTAGCTTTAATCTTTCTCAAGCAACCTTTTCACTGAAAGAGGATACATACACATCATCCAGAAGGGAGGATTTGTAACTGTAAATGTGTTTTTATGGGCGTTTTCTCCACCTACAGGATATGAATTGGTGTACTCATTGAAAAAAAAGTAGATTAGGAGTAAGGACACTTGGGGGTCTGCCAAGATCAGCATCCTAGTGCAGGTACTTATTCCCCAAGGATACAGGATGCTGTTTTGAAATGAGTACAGATCTGTTTGCATTGCCTCCTATGCCATGAAACGTAAAGGAAGTATTGGAGGTTAAAATGGCCTGCAAAATATAAGTGTTATGAAAAAGTGAGGCATTACAGCCGCAGTAGTTGCCCAGAGAAACCCTGACTTGCAAAACAAAAACAAACAAACAACAAAAAAAGGTATTTAGTGCTGCATTTTATCATGTGAACATATATTTAGCTTTTATTCAATGTGCTCTGATTAGTGCCCTAGTTACATAAGATGAAGTTTGGGCTTCCTTTGGAAAAATTTTCAATACTAACTTTTGGTGGTATCACTTGAATCACAAACATGTGTACCCATGAATAGAAATTACTGTATTTTTTTATTACACTTTTGATGAATTGTTTGGGTGTTGAACATTTTTATTACCATAAAGCAAACTACTAGGAATTTACACTGAAATTAATTTCTGTTGTAGAGTCACCTTGGAAGTACTTTTCACTTAAACTTTTTATTGCTTAAGATTAGTTTTGCCAACCCTTCCATTTTTATTTCATGAAGAACATGTCCATTTGAAACTTTTCTTGAGTTTTAGATCACTTGATTGTTAAGCAAAAGCAAAGTTATTAGATTTCTGTATTTCGCTCTTTTCAGAGAAAGGTATGGCCCAGGGATATCTGGATATCTTGTCTTCAGTCTTTCCTTCCTCCCTCCCTTCTTTTTTTCTCTCTCTCTGCCCCTCCCTCCCCCTCCTCCTCCTCCTCTCTCTCTTTCTCTTTCTTTCTTTCTTTCTTTCTTTCTTTCTTTCTTTCTTTCTTCCTTTCTTTCTTTCGAGTCAGGGTCTTACTATGTAGCCCAAGTTGTCCTGGAACTCATAGAGATCTGCCTGCCTCTGCCTCCTGAGTTCTAGGATCATAGGCATGTGCCACCAAGTCCAGTGGCATATGCCTTTAATTCTAGTTCATAGGAGGCAGACACAGGCAGATCTCTGTGAATTGAGGCAAGCCTATTCTACATAGTAATGTAGTAAGTTCTAACCCTGAAAGGGCAACATAGTGAGACCTTGCCTAAAAAATAATAAAAGAAGAGGAGGAGGAGGAAGGGGACACATCTTTGAAGTGCAGTTGGTTTAGATAACTAGGCTGTGAACAGGTTCATCTTTACCTCTGTAAGAATGGGGTGCATTTGCTGGGCAGTGGTGGCACACACCTTTAATCTCAGCACTCAGGAGGCAGAGGCAGGCAGATCTCTGTGAGTTTGAGGCCAGCCCGGTCTACAAGAGCTAGTTCCAGGACAGCCTCCAAAGCCACAGAGAAACCCTGTCTCGAAAAAAAAAAAAACCAAAAAAAAAAAAAAAGAATGGGGTGCATTGATCCCATGATGTCAGGTTGCCTTTGGCTAAACTGCATTGGATTTTATTAGAAATTTATGAATTTGTGATATTGGGCAAAATAGTACAGAATTTTTGAACTCCAGGAGCATATTAGCTTGGTATGCTGAACCCCAAGTGCTTATGTGTATGAGACACACTGATGAGTGTGTCTGATGTGTGTGTGTGATGATGATTGAGATTATCGGGTAACAATTTGCATCACCGTTTTACAGAGCAAGATGGTAAGGCACAGGGAACCAGCTAACTAGACATGTAGCTAGCAAACTCACAGTAAGAAGCTAGTCTCAGGAAGTCCTTAGAGATGCATATTCTTATTCATTTCTCCAAATTGATGCCTTAGATTCTGTGTGTTTAGTTCCCATTTATAACTCCTGTGGTTTCTCACTTAGTGGCATGTTTTGAAAGTTTTATCGTGGTTGTTGGGAAGGGAAGCAATGGAAAATGCTTTGGAGCAAGTGGAAAGTGCTGAAAGGAGCATGTCAGAGCATTAAGGGAGAAAGGATCACCTTGGGTATTACTGAGGTGGTAATTAAAGCCAAGGACCTTAGGGGAGGGCCAAACTCGGGGTGCAGAGGCAGCTGTATCTCCTCATGGAAATTTAAGTTCTCTGAACCCCTGAGACTTCTTTCTTTACAGGATAGTGATGGTCCCCTACTCCCCTCTCATTTTATGGTAAAGATTCAACGAGATAAGATGTCATAGTTCAAATGGGGACCTGGCATGCAGTAAACATAGCTGTTTACAATATTTATTTTATTTATAGGTGCTTTATGTGCTCATGCATGTCCATGAAGAGGGCAAAACAGAATGTCCGGTGTCTTCTTCCATTGCTCTTGACATTACCTTGAAGAAGGGTCTCTGGCTAAACCAGAAGCTCACAGTTTGAGCTAGTCTGACTGCCAGTCAACTCCTGGTATACAGCTGCCTTGGACTCTTCCATTGTGTGGTTACAGGAGGGTGTAACCATGTCTAACTTTGCTCATGGGTTCTTGGGATTTGAACTCAGTGCCTCATGCTTGTAGAACATTGCTTTTACCTACTGAGTACCAAATGTGGGTGTTTTGTTTGGTTTCAGAGTTTTGGGGTAAAAGCTCAATCCATTTTCAATGAAAATTTGTCTCAGAATAAACAACTAAAAAATGAAAAGCTTCCCACAGTTGTCTGCATTTTTCAAGTATTTGTGACTGCTTATCAGCAGCTCCTAGCTTTTATTAGAAACCTCTCTGGATGAGTAGGCATTTTGATATTGTTAGTGAAAGCCATTTTATTAAGATTAACAATCTGTATACTCCCTTTGGAGACCTTTAACATTTTCATTATTTCCACTCACCAATTTTTTGGTCTTGTTGTTTCAACATCCACATGTATTATAAGATTATAAATCTCTCTCTCTTCTGTGTCGCCCCGCATCCTTCCCTTGGTTCCTTCCTGGGATGGAACAAAGGGCCTTGCACATGTCTGACAAGTGCTTGACCACTAAGTTACATCCTCAGTCTCTAAGTATTGATTTAAAAGTACAACAAAAGCATTGGGGTGATGACTTAATGGACAAGAGTGCCTTTATCTGCAAGCATTAGGACCTAAGTTTGAATCCCCAGCAGCCATAATCTGGACATGGCTGCATATACCTGTCACCTCAGTATTGGGGTGGAGACAGGTGGGTATAAAGAGTTTTTTGGCCAACTAGCCTAGTTGTGAAATAGAACGGTCTGTCTGATTAAAGACACCAAAGACAAAAGACCAATAGTCTTCTGTCAAGGCAATAAGGCAAAGAATGATGCAGGAAAAGTATCCAAAGTTCTGTTTTGATTGTATATGCATGTATGCTTGCATGCACTCACTATTCACACACACACACACACACACACACACACACACACACACACACACACACACCCCACATACACCCCACACACAGAATACACATTCACAGCCATGTATTCATTCACGTGTGTGCACACACATGCACAGACCACATACACACACACATAGAAACACACACACACACACACACACACACACACACACACAGAGAGAGAGAGAGAGAGAGAGAGAGAGAGAGACCACACACACACACAGAGACCACACACGCACATACAAAGAGTCATGCATGCATGCATATGCTTGCACACACACAGATAACTACACACACCACACAGATACAGTCAGACATGCAGACCACATGCATGCATGCACACACACACAGTAACACAGAGGTAAAGAAAACAAATATTTTTCAAGTTGCTGTCTTGAAACATTGTGCTGTAGAGATTTTGATCGCTTCCTGGATTCTGTGTATATCTTTTGTGACACCTGAGGACATTACTGCTGTGTGCCTCTCTGTCTATGTTCTCTTAGGCTTTGGGATCAGTGACTCTCACCAGGAAAGACAATTCCAGACGCCCAGGATGGTGGTTATGGGACAGGACTGGGGTCCTTGTATGTGAACCAACTCTCAGCTAATTCCATCCCTTCCTAAGTGTATATCATAGTCACTTCATAGCATTTCTGGCCACTCTCAGATTTCTTGTTTGTAAATCAGATGAGCAACCCAAGAATCTGCAAGTCTGACAAGTACTCAGAGGTTTCATTGCTGCTACTCAAATGGTCACACATTGAAGAACAGTAGTGCAGCGTTAGCCAGGGATATGGTGTTAGCAGTGTGAGTCCTTGCTCTGAGATCTGGGTAGATGCTCTGGAGTCAGGGAAGCCACTCTCGTTCCTTCACCTCCCCAGCCCCTTAGTAATCACTCTCGTGCCATTTTTCTAATATGTC
Organism: Cricetulus griseus; assembly: GCF_003668045.3. Classification (NCBI taxonomy): domain Eukaryota; kingdom Metazoa; phylum Chordata; class Mammalia; order Rodentia; family Cricetidae; genus Cricetulus; species Cricetulus griseus. The sequence goes on from NC_048601.1 coordinate 84,675,787, forward strand.
AGAGTAATTATGAACCTTTACCAGTCAAGCTTTTAAATTGGGATTAAATTTTTTGGTAATTTTCAGCTGAATTAAAAAGACTGACTAATGTGAAAATAGAACAGGACGCTTGTCATTTGAAGATAGTGGGTGGCTGGGTAGGTGGCTACATCCAAGTGCTTTCATCTTCAACACTCAGGGCATCTCTTGATGTGTGTCCCTATTCTGAGTTAATTTAAACAGACAGGAGCATACTTCTAAGGCTTAGGCCAGTGACAGGTGACACTGATGAGGCCTGGTAAGGACAAGGGCATGTGATGAGCAAGTGCTAGGCTCCTGGACCAGCAGTCACCTCCAGGGGCTGCCTTTCCAACTTTCTTCCTCCTCCCTGGGGGCTGGTCCCTGAGTCAGAATCCTATCACTGCTGAGAAGTCTCAGCACCATTTTTCTTTGATTGTCCCCACTGGTAGTTACTAGTCATTTCTTCCAGAGTCAGACTCAACTTAGAACAGAGGGTACCAAGTTTCTTAGCCCTGGCCACAAGAGAGGCATTTGTTCTTGTTGGTGAACTGGGGGAAGGAATGCTTGTGATCTGTACTGTACTAATAGTGTAAGAGACACTGAATTGTCATCATCCTAATTTTCTGAATAGATGGAACAGATGGCTGTTGTCCTGGTTATTTTTGTCAATTTGACACAAGCTAGAGTTATCAGGGAGGAAAAACTTTGGTTGAGAAAATGCCTCCATCAGATGGCCTGTAGGCAAATCAGTAGGGGCTTTTTCTTTTTTAACTTTCTTTTTATTTATTATTTGTGTCTTTCAAATCATGCATCTTTTTTGTATTTTTTTTTGTAATTTTTTTATTAGTTCAAATTAGGAACAAGTTTGCTTCACATGTCAACCCCTCTTCCCTTCCCCTCCCCTCTCCCCAACCCTCCCCCCAACCTCCTATTTGCTCCCCACCCCATCTACCCTCCACTCCCCAGGCTGGGTAGGGCCCTCGACGGGGGCTCCCCAAAGTCCACCACATCATCTTGGGCTGGGCCTACACCCTCCCCTATGTGTCCAGGCCCAGACGTGGGGTGGGCTCTCAAAGTCCCTTCTTATACCAGGGAAAAATACTAATCCACTACCAGGGGCCCCCTAGAGTGCAGAGGCCTCCTCATTGACATCCATGTCAGGGGTCTGGATCAGTCCTGTACTGGCCTCCCAGATAGCAGTCTGGGGTCCATGTGCTCCCCCTTGTTCAGGCCAGCTATTTCTGTGGGTTTCACCAGCCTGGTACCAACTCCTTTGATCTTCATTTCTCCCTCTCTGCAACTAAGTTCCAGAGTTCAGTTCAGTGTTTAGCTGTGGCCTGTAGGCATCTGCTTCCATCAGACACTGGATGAGGGCTCTAGGATGGCATAAAAAATAGTCATCAATTTCATCATAGGGGAAGGGCATTTAGGTTACCCTCTCCATCACTGCCTAGATTGTCAGTTCCTGTCATCCTTGTAAATCTCTGGAAATCTCCCTAGTGCCAGATCTCTCCTTGGACCTATAATGGCTCCCTCTGATATGGTATCTCTCATCCTGCTCTTCTCTATTCTTCCCCCAATTCAACATTTCTGCTCCTCCATTTCCTCCTCTTCCCCCCTCTTCTCCTCCTCTCATTCTGGCAGCTCCCTCTCCCCTACCCTCATGCTCCCAATTAGCTCAGGAGATCCTGCCCCTTCCCATTTTCAGGAGTCCATGCATTTTCCCCTTAGAGTCCTTGTTTCCTGGAGTGCAAACTTGTAAGACCACTTTGGAAATCAGTATGGCAGTTGCTCAGAAAAATGGGAATCAGTCTACCTCAAGATCCAGCAATTCCTCTCTTGGGCATATACCCAAATAATGCACGTTCATACAACAAGGACATATGTTCAACCATGTTCATAGCAGCATTGTTTGTAATAGCCAGAACCTGGAAGCAACCTAGATGCCCCTCAACTGAAGAATGGATAGAGAAAATGTGGTACACTTATACAATGGAGTACTACTCAGCAGAAAAAAGCAATAGAATCTTGAAATTCACAGGCAAATGGATGGAACTAGAAGAAACCATCCTGAGGGAGGTAACCCACAAAAGACAAACATGGTATGTACTCACTCATATATGAATTTTAGACATAGAGCAAAGGATTACCAGCTTACAAATCATGCATCTTACTTCCAATCATTTCCCATCCCTGCATATCCACCCTCTGTCCTTGTAGTCCCCTCTACCCAAATAAAATTTAAGAGAAAAAAGAAAGGAAAACAGAAGGGGGGATCTCATCATGGAAGCTGTAGTGTGACATGGTGAGTCACGCAGTAAACCCTTCTGTCCATAATCTTTACTTGCAAGTGTTCATTGCAAAGAGTCATTGGTCTGGTTTGAGGCCTCTGGTTTCTGCTACACTGTCGATGCTGGCCCCTCACTGGGATTCCTCTTGTTATCCTGCTGTTGCCCCGTGTTGTGGAGATCCTGCAGCTAGGGGTCTGCAGGACCGGCTCCTTCATGTGCTCCAGCAGATCACAGATGGGGTGAATATTGGGGTGGGCCAACTCATAACCCTGGTCTGGGCCTTGGAAGTTGCATGGTTGTCAGCCCACCAGCTCTCTCTTGTCCTCACCACCAGGGTGAGCTCTCCTGCATTGCCTTGGAGAGTTCACCCTTTTCAGCCATGAACAAGGGGCCGGGGCCAGTTCTTCCTGCTTTCATGTCCTCAGGGTTGACTCTCCCACACCTACACCTTCAGGACCAACTCTACTGTTCTGCCCAGGTATGGCATAGTGCTGCAGCAGGAGAGGGGCAGGGCTAGCTCTCCTGCTCTTATGAGGTACGGGCACACATCTCTCTACCACCCATGCTGCCACATGACAGGTGAGTAATAAGGACAGCTCTTCCCTGTTCACAACATCAGGGCTGGCTCACCCACACCTCTGCCAATGGAACTGGCTCTATTATGCTGCCCAAACAAGGTGCAGACCTATTCTTTTGAGTATTGCTGACAGTGGCAGGCAGGGGCAGCTCCCCCACCCTTCTGTCCTCAGGACCAGCTCTACTGCCTGACTCAAGTGTTGATGGTTTTTGCGAGCATCTCTCCTGTGGGGTATTTTCTTGATTAATGATTGTTCTGGGAGGTCCCACTCACTGTGAGTGGTACCACCCTGGGTGGTATAAGAAAGCAGTCTGAGCAAGCCATAAGGAACAAGCCAGTAAGCAGCACTCCTCCATGGTCCCTGCTTCAGTTCCTGCTACCAGATTCCTGTGTTGAGTTCCTGCCCTGACTTCCCTTCATGATGGACTACAAAGTGCAAGCTGAAATAAACCGTTTTCTCTCCAAGTTGCTTTTGACCGGTGTTTTAACACAGCAACAGAAAGTAAGGTAAGACAGGGGATTTAAGTAAACTTTTTGTTCATTATTCATTAATACTTTCCTAGACCTCTTGCAGCTAGCTAGACTTGCAGGAGTCTCATTACTAATTCTTGCTCACAGTGTGGCTCCAGGGAAACAATCTCTGGAGGCTTGTCTGGAGTCATGGAGGTTTTGATAGTCCCTGGTTTTATGGAACCACTGCTCTGAGTCTTTATCTGGGAAATGAAAATTGTTTGCACCTCACCAAAATTATATATATATATATATATATATATATATATATATATATATATATACTTGGTACATGCCACAGGCATGGCTCTCACTTCATATAATTATGACATGAAGACTCTTCAGTGGGAATCAAGCAGGAAATAGATCAAGGAAGCCAGGAGGGGCCATAGTGCAGTGGTTCTCAACCTATGGGTCATGACCCTCCACAGGGAGTCACATATCAGATATCCTGCATACCAGTTATTTAGATTATGATTTGTAATAGCAACAAAATTACAGTTGTGAAGTAACAATGAAGTACATTTATGGTTGGGGTCACCACAACATGAAAAACTATATTAAAGGGTTGTAATATCAGGAAGGTTGGAAACCACTGGCATAGATGAACTGAAGTCAGAGAGGGCAAGGAACAAGCAAGAATCCACCTGGGTGCTTGGGGGTGTGGTCTAGATCACTTCTGAGGTGAAGACTTATGGACTCACATACATATGTCATCCTTGCAATCATTTTGAATGTTATATATCCGAATTGGTCAATTTACATTGCAGTGTGTGCTCATTTTAACATGCCTTCTAGTGGGGAGAAGTTAATAAAAGGAAATATCCAGGTAGAAATACTCAATATGTAGTGAATTCCTACATTCAAAACTATTTCTCCAACTATACTTAGTTATTGTAAAGGTCTTTAAAATCAATAAATGAATAATTAGAAATACTTTTCCAGAATGAAGTGAGTGATGTTTAATCTAGTCAAACCTTTCTGCCCATACATGACTGGGGATGTAAAAATTTGATGAGTCAAACTACCTATTCTGCCCCCTGTGGTTCCAACACCTGTTCAGTGGCCCCTGTTCCAGCTATGCCTGCCCATCTATCCCTACTCCATGTGTGCCTGCCCCAGAGATACCTACTCTGCAGTCCCTAATTGGCTGCTGCTGGCAGAAGACTTTGTGATGTGCTATTGTTCACACAACTGGCTTGGCTTATGATAGATAGTCTCGCTAGGCATAAGGAGCTGGCTCATAATGTCATACTTTGTGTGTTCACGAAGAGGGACAGAACCATAAATATTTTGTACACTGAGCATTGGCATGTTTTAGAGTCTATTTTCTATATCTCACAACTGGGGAAACATGCTCATAAAGGTCAAATGACTTGCTTGAAACCACAGAGCCAGGAAACAGCAAAGCTAGGATTCATATTGGTAATTTGGGTAAAGAGTAATAAGTCCAAATCAAATAAAGACGAATGGTGCGAGGTGAATCCCAGTTCAGTAAACTGCATGCATTATTTTCAAAGGGTGCTGGGAAACCCCTGCCTCAGAATTACCCAGGTTCTTGTTAAAACATATTCTTTCAGGACCTTTCATATGGAACGAATCAGACATTCTAGTAGTGACTATCAGAAATCTACATTTTAAAACCACCGGAGAGGGGACTCTTCTTCACTCTGTCTTTGAAAATGGCTTCTCCTAGGGTGTTCACAGCATCCTTTGAAAACATAAATGATTTATTCACGGACACAATGAGTCACCACTGGATCAATTGAGATTATGACTGTTGAAGGGCTTTGAGGCAGTTTGCACACATCAGACAGCCACTTGACTTTCATGGAAAGGGCCAGGAAAATGGACATTGGATCAAAGTTGGGGTGATTGACACCACTGAACAAGTATTGCAGGGAACCAATGTGTGTTCTACTGAAGTGAGCATTTCTTAGACATTATGTCCACTCTCTGCAACCTGAACCTAGGGAAAAGAAATGGAAAGAAAAACATTTCTAGCAAGACCCTAATCTTTTAAAATAAACAACAGTGAATTTGTTTCTATGGTTAGTTTTCCCATTATTTGAACAATTACAATTTTACTTGAACTCCACAACAAATCATTGAGATGGTACGGCTGTCATCCCATTTTATAAATGAAGAAGTTTAGGTGGGAACTAGCTGAGATTACACAGCAGTAATTAATGCCCAGGTTCCTGATGCCTGTGATGCTGCCTACATCTCTGCCCTGGCTGTCTCAGTCTAAGCATCCTGCTAGAATGTGAGTGCCCAGATGGAAGAAACATGCTCCTGCTATGTGTATAAGTGGTGAAAATCTGGGGTTTTTCTTTTCAGTAAAGAAAATATGAGGCCAAGTGAGGTGGTTTGAAGAATGAATGGCCCCATCAATAAGTTTATATATTTGAATACTCAGTCACCAGACAGTGCAACTGTCTGAAAGAATTAGCAGGATTAGGAGGTGTGGTCTTGTTGGAGTAGGGAGTATGTCACTAGAGGTGAGCTTTGAGGTTTCAAGAGCCCAAGCCAAGCCCCCCTCCCGCCTCACTTCCTGCCCAGGGATCACGATCATGACGTAGAACTCTCTGAAACTTCTCCAGCACCATGCCCATTCTGGGTCTATTCACCGCAATGGAACAGTGTTCAAATTACCAAATTACTAAATATTTTTCCCAGAGGAAAGGGCTGAAGTCCAGAGGTGCTGTCATCAGGAAGGTTGGGGATGTTCTCTGGTCCTGGTTATACTGGCAGAGAGCCTAGAATGACAGTTGCCTGCCATGACCTCTGCATGCCTCCGGTGTACGTGCATGTCTCCTCAGATGGCTGCATCTGTGAGAAGCTGCCAATGGGATGTCTCTGTCCATCAGGAGTGCTTAATCCCCTGATGGAGCTGGAATGATCCCCAGAGGATCGTCTCTGCAGCTGGAGGGGATGCTCTTTTGTACCTTCTCTAGTACTTTCTCCACATTTACCATTTTTCAGAAATCCTTCTTGTTACATCTATCTTAATTAAATGCCCTGGGATGTACTAGAAAGATGTTAATTTAGACATATGAATTTTCAGGGATGAAGGGAAAGTCCTCTATTACCTGAGTGTTCACCGGGCTGGGCTGACAATAGGCAGACCAATAGAAGAAGGTAAACAATTTATTTCACATGGGTGAGAACAGACACAGAAATGTGATTACCCAGTAGCCCAGTGGTGACTAAATACTTCTGTACCCCTTCTCATAGGAGAGAGGCACATGGGGGTTATGGCAGTTTTGAGGGGTAACACATGATCTTAGGTGAATGAATGGTCCCAATGCTCTAACAATGGTAAATTAATATCTTTGGGACTTGAATGACACAATAGCTTGTGACTAATTTGCCCAGATAAAGTCATTTATCCAGATAGTGCACTTAGCTTCAAGTGCAGCAAAAGACATTTGCTATTTCTCTGTTTGTCTAAAGACCCACCTAAGAAATAACTAGCCTTGATCCCCTGTCCGAGTTTTCATGAAGTAAATTCATATCTCTTGGAAGGAATATTTAAAACATGAAAGTGTCTTTAATTAAAAATATCATTTCAGGTTGCTTTATTTTAGGGTTTCTGATCCTCAATAAATTATATTAGAAGTTCAAATTCAGTGTCAAGTTCTTTTCTCCATGGTTACTTTTCAATGTTCTCCCAGTTGTATGTAGATTCCATTATGTTATCATTTGCCCTGCCAGTCAGTGAGTGGGCTAAGTGGCCTCTCTGATCTCAGAGCTTCCTAATAAATCCAACAGACTGAAGACTCAACTGAAGGGAACAGCTGGATCAGCCATATATGGTTCATTATGTCCTTCTTGGCATCTCAGTTGGTTTGGTTTATAGCCCAGTTACCTCTAGAGCTGAGCAGCTCTTATTTTCATGTTCTTAAAAAAATCCCATGTCAGGGCTCTTGAGAGTTTCTCCAGTTCTGTCTGGCTGTTGTCTGTGAATTATTCATTGCTTGTTGACGTCTTAATAACTGGGGATCTTCTTCCAGTCCCGGAGACAAAGAACATTGTACCAGACTCCCCAGTTAGTTACTTTCCTAGTCCTGTGGCAAATGTATGGACAAAACTGACCGAAAGCTGCCTTTAATGCAGCTCGTCGTCTGTGGGGGCGCTGTGCAGCATGTGGGGAAGGCAGGGATGCAGGCATGAGAGGAGACTGTTTGTAAGTCATCCTCGGTCAAGAAGCAGAGTGATGGGTTCATTTTCTCATTTTAATTCAGTCCAGGACCCAAGTCCACGGGGTCGTCCCCACATTCAGGGTGGTCTTTCCTCCTCAATGAAACTTTTCTGCAAACACCCGCATCAATAAACTCAGGGGTGAGTTTCAATGGTGATTATAAATCCTGTCAAGTATATAGAGAAGAAAAACTCTCACAGCCCTCTCTGACACCCCAGGGTAGAGACCTTTGATGGCTCTTCTGGAATGCATGTGCTGTTTTGTCTTTTTTGGTAAACTTTACTATGTGATGGTAACATTTGGAGGTCACTTTTGTTTTTGAGATAGAGCCCCCTATATAGTCTATGCTGGCTTTGACTTTGAAATTCTCCTGCCTTAGCTTCCTGAGGTGTTTACTACCATGCCCTTGACTTATTCAAAATCGCATTTATTTATTTATTTATTTATTTATTTATTTATTTATTTATTGTGTGTGCGCTTAATGTGTGTGGGTGTACATGCCACAGCACACACATGTGTGGAGGTCAGAGAACAACTTTAGGGGGTCAGTTCTCTCCTACCACATGGATTCTAGGGATGGCACTGAGGTGTCAGGCTCCCACAGGTGCCTTTGTCCACAGAACCATCACTCCAGTCCTTGATTTTCTTTTAACAATTAGAAAAGTGCAACTAAACAATCAGATAATTATATCTGTAGGAACAATACTATTGATAGCTTTACCAACAAGCGCTTACAGGCCAGGCACAAAGTGCTTTAGCGCATTTTGTCAGGCAGGTGAGGCATGAGCGATCATCTGGTATCACATGCCTAGCCAGTGCTGGGCTGAGATATGAAGCAGGGGCTTGGACACTGTGCTGAACTGCCTGAGACTTTAGAAGTCAAATCTGACTCCCACCAACTTAGTCAGAAAGACAAAAACATTTTTCTCCTTGTGGAATATATAAATATCATATATATATATATATTATCAAATCTCTCTCTCTCTCTCTCTCTCTCTCTCTCTGACACACACACACACACATACATATGCACACACACACACACACACACACACACACACACACACACACACACAGAGTGTGAAAGTTGAAAAGAAGCCCAGGAGAACAGAACGGACAATAGGAAAAGACACGGGAGACAAAAGATATGTGGAAGGAGGGGAGGAGCATGGTCAAATTACAGCATATTCTTTGTGAAAATGTTCTTATAGGGCTATGAGATGGTTCAGCTGGAAGGGCGATTGCAGCACAAGCCTGGAGAGCCAAGTTCAATCCCCAGAACCCATGCAAAGGTGGAAGGAGAGAACTGACTTCACAGAGTTTTCCTCTGATTGCACATAGGCACTGTGATGGTCACACTTCTGCCTACCCACGTTATGTATACAAAGGCACACTGATGCCTTTTTTAAAAAGAAAATGTTCTAGTGAAATCATTACTATGTGTAATGAATATGTTTCAATAAAATTGGCTGGTTGGCTGAACACGATCGAAATATACTTTGTACATGCCAGAAAGAAAGCCATTATTCTATGCCCGCTGACAAAAGATTGACTAACTTACTGTCACAGAAAACAGCAGTACCCAAGAAGGAATACAGTTCCGTGGAAGACATACCATTTCATAAGTACATTTCTGAGATGGCTGCACAAGTGTGAGGAGATCATATTCCCAGAATTCATGAGACAGCTTGGCAGACATTGACAATGACCTGAATTTCCATCCTTCAGAAGGCAGAGGCAGGGGATCCCCAGGATCAGCTGGCCACCTAGACTAGCCCAAATTGGTAAGCCCTGGGTTCAGCCAGAGATCTTGCCTCATTAAACAAAGTGGAGAGTGATTGAGCAAGATACCTAAGGTCAGCCTTGGGCCTTCACACTCATGAGCATCCACATATATGTCCAAGTGCATACAAACACTATAGATACATGCAAAATAGTAATTTTGTAATCATTCTTAATGTGATCTAAGTAAGATGTAAACACATGGACAGGTGGTTGTCAGGTAAAATTCAATCACTATTGAGTCAGATTGTTTCTGTTTGGTGAAGATTGAAGTAAGAATAAAATAGTATAATTAATGAAAAAGGTGAGATGAGGAAAAAAACTAAACTATGATCACCTTAATGAAACAGGGTTTTTTTTAAAAAATGATTTATTTATTATGTATACAACATTCTGCTTCCATGTATATCTGCACACCAGAAGAGGGCACCAGATCTCATAATGGATGGTTGTGAGCCACCATGTGGTTGCTGGGAATTGAACTCAGGACCTCTGGAAGAGCAGTCAGTGCTCTTAACCTCTGAGCCATCTCTCCAGCCCCAAAAATCTTTTTTTTTTTTTTTCCCGAGACAGGGTTTCTCTGTTAGTTTGGAGGCTGTTCTGGAACTCACTCTAGGCTGGCCTCGAACTCAGAGATCTGCCTGCCTCTGCCTCCCGAGTGCTGGGATTAAAGGCATGCACCACCAACGCCTGGCGAAACGGGTTTTGCCGTCTATATATAATATTAATTTTGTTTGGGTACACAATAGGGTCTTTATCTAGTTGACATTGTGGCATAAAATGTCAAGATTTTCTCAGGGAATTCATACTAAGGACTAGGAGCCAGGGTTTTGGAGTGAGAGGGACAGGGATCTGGATTCTGTTCTCATTAATGTGCAGTCCTGGCTGCATTATTCAAGCCATTCTTAGAGCCAGATTTCTCACCTGTAAAATAGGGATTTTTTTCAACAGTGAAATTGTGCTGTTGTACATGGGTTAAATGTGATTTTCTCAGCACTGGGCTAGGTACAGATATATTGCCCAATTTTCCCACTCCCCCCACCTCCCATCTGCTCCTCGGAAAGGTTAAGGCCTCCCCTAGGAAGTCTACTAAGTCATCATCTCATTGAGGCAGGACCAAGGCACTTCTCCACCCACAACCCCCTGTGTCTAGACTGAGCAAGGTATCTCTCCATATAGAATGCGTTTGTGCATTAGAGTTAGATCTTGGACCCACTGCCAATGGCCTCATATATTGTCCTGCTCACACCATTGTCACCTATATTAAAGGAGTCTAGTTTGGTCTTAATAAGGTTTCCCATTTGTCAGACCATAGTCAATGATCACTCACTAGCTTGTGTACTTTTTTTTTTTTTTTTTTTGGAAGATAAGTTTGTATTTATGTACAGAAAACTTAGCAGTGAGTGTACATTTAACCCAGTTTAGTAGCGAGTTCTTTAGCCTTTGCCTTTTCCAGCTTGGCAATTCGAGCCACAGATTTAGGACCCAGGACATTGCCTCCCCAGTGGCGTCGGATCTCATCATATCTGTCGTTGTAATTGGTCCTAATAGCTTCCACCAGCTTAGCCAAAGCACCCTTGTCTTCCGAGTTAACCTGTGTGAAGGCAACGGTGGTACATGTTTTCCTGTGGACCAGTCGTCCCAGCCTGGCTTTTCCCTTGATGATGCAGTAGGGGACCCCCATCTTCTGACACAGGGCAGGCAGGAAGACTACCAGCTCAATGGGGTCTACATCGTGGGCGATTACCACCAGCTGAGCCTTCTTGTTCTCCACCAAGGTGGTTACTGTGTTGACTCCTGCTCGAAGAACAGGTGGCCTCTTAGTTGGGACATCCCCTTTGCCAGCAGCCTTCTTCTCAGCACGGGCCAACAGTCTTTGCTTCTTCTCCTGCTTTGTCTCTGGCCTGTACTTGTGGGCAAGCTTGAGCAGCTGGGTAGCTGTTTGCCGGTCCAGGGCCTGGGTGAACTGGTTAATGGCAGGAGGAACTTTAAGCCGCTTATACAGGATGGCCCTTTGCCGCTGCAGCCGAATGTATCGGGGCCATTTGACGAAGCGTGTGAGGTCTCGTTTGGGCTGGATGTCCTGCCCAATGCCGAAGTTCTTAGGCCTCTTCTCAAACAAAGGGTTCACCACCTTCTTGGCCTCCTGTTTCTTCACGACGGCGGGGGCCGGGGCCACCTTCTTCCCCTTGGCCTTCTTTCCCTTGGGCATCTTGCTCGGCTGCAAAAGAGAGAGAGCTAGCTTGTGTACTTTTAAAAACAGTAGTAAGTCTATTTTAGTATGGATTCCTGACACCTAAAAAGCTGAAGCAATGAGCCAACCAAGTGGCTCAGTGGGTAAAAATGGTTGCCACCAAGCCTGATAATATGAGCTCAATCCCCAGAATCCACATGGTAGAAGGAGGGACCCACCTCCCATAAGTTGTTCTTGGACCTTTTCATGTGTGTACACATGCACACAATAAAGTTTTTTTTTTAAAACTATGCAATTGACTTGCTTTAAAACAAAACTACCATTGCCACTTTCTAAGAGTCTAGTTAGAACTAGGATTTAACTTGCCTGGGTTTCTGCTGTGTACAGCTTTGTTGGTCATCTCTGGATCTTCCTGATTTGATACTTGTGCTACAAAACTGGCAATGCCCACCTGAAACCTCTGTTTAGTAGTTGGCTTTGAAAGACCCAGACATGCATGGAGCTTTGCAGTTCATTAGCGACAGAGTCTCGTCCTTTTCAGCATACAGGCAGCCTCAGTCTGCATGGAAAGAGGAAACTGCATTTAAAAATACCCTTGTTCCCCTGAGCCCTGCCAGTGTGTTGGCTGTGACAGCCAGAGATGGAGTGGGGGTTTGAGTCTAGCTCATCCCTATGCTTTTTCTTTCTTTAATCGCACTGGCCATGTGTACCCCTGATCTCTCTCAGGGATACCCTCTGTGGTTCTTCATCCCTCCTCCTCTTCCACTGCCAAACTATTCTTAAGTAGAGAAGTGATTTCTGAGTGGATAACTTGACTCCTCTTGTCCACACACTTTGTGTTTTCAAAGGCTGTCCAGACTCCATCCAAGCCTGACTTGTTCTGTCTGCCTTGTCCCTTCCCTACTTCCCACTGGTCTCACTGATCTTCAAAGCCTGTCTTGTATCCCAGGCCATCTACCGTTTGTTACACTGAAAAGAGAATGTAGACTGTGTGAGGACCAGAAATGGGCAGGCAGACAAGGATAAGGCTCACTGAAGAAAAGGGACAAATTGTTTACTTGCATGTTTAAAATAATGCAAATATGGGCCACATCAAAACACCATGTCAATAGCTGTTAGAATGTCCACTCTAATGTGCACCCAGGGAAGGAAGTGTTGAGAAGCCCTCAACTTTCCCCTGAAAATAAATGCTCAAGTCATTCCAAAATACACTGTAAAGCTCCCATCCCACAGAGAGTCTGAAAGGTGGTTCCTGGGAAAGCCCCCTATCTCAGATCAAAAATACTCAATGTATCCCACTGGCAAGGAAATTGGCTCCTGTCACATCACAGTTCCTAGTGAGGTCCCTACCTGAATACTTCTGATCAACTCTCAGGCTCTGCTTGAGGGCATGTCAAATCATATAGCACCTTGAAGCTTCTGGAGTGAGAGTTAAGAGTTTGCTGGCCTGTCCACTCTGGAACCAGGCACCCAGTCCCTCTGCTCTGCTCCCCTAAGAGCCAGCCTTTGCCCCCATCAGGGTGGAAGAATTTTTGTCTTCAGTAGGGATTTATGTCCATCACATGCCTTAGAGATGACTAGGTTGCACGTTGGGTGGATTGAGTTTTTGCTTTTTCCATTGAATCACTTTTTCCACAGCCATACTAATTGTAGGCTCTCCTGGGAGAAGGGAAGCCGGCAGCTGTGCTCCCAGCCTTCTTCTGGCATATAGACCTTGCTCTGTTAACAATAATGGGCCTCTGGCTTCTCAGGGTCTGGCAAGGGGAAGCATAAGAGTGATGGGTAAATGGGAGCTCCAGGCCTCACCTGTATGCAGTGCTGCTTCTAAACCTGTCTCCCAAAGAACTGACCACACATATAACACAGCTCTCATTTTTCCCCTTTGAGAAAATTCTTCAAAAATATAGGTCTTTTATTTCTTTTGAGATATGGTCTTATTGTATAGCCCAAGTTGGCATCAAACCCAAAATCTTTCTCCCTCAGCCTCCAAATGATGGGATTGATTCCAAGTTGTTTTGTTTTTGTTTTTTGTGGCCTATTTGAATATACAAATCTTAAGGAGAGTAGAAAAAATACATGTTTAGCCTTTATATTTATTTTATTACTTTTCTTACAAGTATCTAAAAATCTCGAGTTGAAGAGAACATATTAATTCAGGATATTGCTTTTCAATTATTAAATTCTATACATGTGTTTTAATGACTAGTGTCACTGTCTTTATGAATGCTATTTGGAATCATCTTCCTCAGTGTCCAAGTTATTTGTAGTATAGCACTTTGGGAATCCATGAATAATTTGATTACTGGGGATTTTACAAGGTAACTACTGATAACCAAACAGGTGTCAGCCTGTACTTCATTGTGAAATTTGAATTTCCACTCTATTGGGAATCAGTGACTTGAGGAGAACTCAAGTACAAGGTGAGAGTCCCTCTTCTGAGGGCTGGTTTTGCTCTAAATCTACTAGTGAGGATACAATTAGTAATTCTATATGGATTGAAAATATATTTATAGGCCGGGCGTTGGTGGAGCACGCCTTTGATCCCAGCACTCGGGAGGCAGAGGTAGGCGGATCTCTGTGAGTTTGAGGGCAGCCTGGTCTCCAGAGTAGGATAGGAGCCAGGATAGGCTCCAAAGCTACACAGAGAAACCCTGTCTTGAAAAACCAAAAATAAAAAAGAAAAAAAATATATTTATAAATAATAGTTATATTATACAAAATAATTAATACAAAATGCAACAAATATATTATTAAAATATGTAGTATGTTATTACATATATCAACAATATTAAGTATGTTATAGATTATCAGGTAATATATATTATATAATTATATACTATATTAAGAATATTAAAATGCTGCATAGTAATTAAGTACTAAAATAAGTACTAAAAAAAGAAGGTTCTTGGCAAAAAATGTCAAACAGCCAGCTGTGTTGACTCTTACCTGTGGGATATACTGAAGAAGCAGAGGCAGGTTGGGCTTTACTGTAGGATAGACAGATGGATAGCTCAGTGGATAAAGTGCTCACTGAGCAAGGCTGATATCCCGAGTTTCATTCCTAGGACCCATGTAAAGGTGGAAGGAAAGAACCAACTCCAAAGAGTTGTACTCTGACCTCCACACCACAGCTTTGGAGCCCACACACCACCCCGATTACACAACATAGTAGTAGTAACGTGTTTACCAATGTAGACCTGTAAAAAGAGTAAAAAACACTAGCAGTTGCCAGGTGAGGACAAGTGCTGGTTCGGCTTGGTAGACAGCGTGCCAGCTGTGTTTAGGCACAACTGTTCATATATGTGTTTCTTACACTTGTATCTCATGATGCATGCTAGTTTATAATGTAGTGCTTTTCACTTTTATTTTGCGGGGTTTTTCTCATATGAAAGAAAGTATGGTAGCTGTATATCACAGTTGTAATGGCTACACCTCTGTGTACATAGTATACATAGTATGGTTCCCTCTACTCCAGTTGTTAGTATTAGGCATTGCTTCCAGTTTTCTTACCTAAAAACAATTCTATAATATTCTGAGTTGTAGTTTTACAAACCTTCTCTAATCTCATCTAAGATTATAAGGCCTGTGTTTTTTCTGTATTTCTCAACTCTTAAATACTTTATTTTTGTTATGTGTGATAAAAGGAAGTAACAGTGTTATCATTGCAGCACACGCATGTACATGCATACATACTCATAAGTATTTGCTCTTTTCTTTTCTTTTCTTTTCTTTTCTTTTCTTTTTTTTCTTTTCTCTTCTTTTCTTTTTGTGGGGGGCAGGGTTTCCAGGCTGGTCTTGAACTGGCTGTGTAGCAGAAGGTATCTTTGAACTCTTAATCCTCTGCCTCCATGCTGAGTGCTGGGGTCACTGGTGTACACTATTGTGACCACATTTTTTGGTACCACTTGAAATGCACAGGGCAGTGACAATGAGCACATCCACCTGCCTGTGCAGCTGTCACCATATCCACCACAGAGCTCTCATCTTCCACACTGAACTCCCTACCCATTATATGCTCTTTTGGTTCCTGCCCTAGCACCCCCCTCTCTCTCTCTCTCTCTCTCTCTCTGCCTTTTGGTTAGTTTGAATAAAGGTTTGTCTATTTTGTTGATTTTCTCAAAGAACCAACTCTTTGTTGCATTGATTCTTTGTATTATTTTCTTTGTTTCTGCTTTATTGTTTTCAACTCTCAATTTGATTATTTCCTAGTATCTACTCCTCTGGGGTGAGTTTGTTTCCTTTTTTCCTAGAACTTTCAATTGTGCTGTTAATTCTCTACTGTAACTATTCTCCAGTACTTAGTGCTATGAACTTTTTCCTCTTAGTACTGCTTTGAAATTGTCCCATAAGTTTGGGTATGTTGTGTCTTCATTATCATTGAATTCTAGGAAGTCTTTAATTTGCTTTTTTATTTCTTCCTTGACCCTGAAATGGTGCAATTGTACATTGTTTAATTTACTTGAGTTTGTAGGGTTTCTGAAATTTGTGTTGTTGTTGAATTCTAACTTTAAAGCATGGTGGTCTGATAAGATATAAGGAGTTATTTCAATTTTTTTGTATCTGTTGAGGATTGCTGTGTTGTCCAGTATGTGGTTGATTTTAGAGAAGGTTCCATGTGATGCTGAGAAGGTTTATTCTTTTGTGTTTGGATGGAATGTTCTATAGATGTCTGTTTAACCCAATTGTGTCATAACTTCTCTTAGTTCCTTTGTTTCTTGTTAAGTTTCTGTCTGGTGGTCCTGTCTAGTGTTGAGAGTGGGGTGTTGAAGTCTCCCACTATAAGTGTGTGAGGTTTTATGTGTGATTTGAGTTTTAGTAATGTTTCTTTTACAAAGTGGGTGTCTTTGTATTTGGGGAATAGATGTACAGAATTGATACTTCATCTTTTTTCCCTTTTTAAATTTAAATTCTTTAATTACCACTCATATTTACATATCCATCCCCCCATTCCCTCGCCCTCCCATCCTCCCATGTTCCCCACCAAACCCCCAACCCATCCCCCAACTCCTCCCCAGGGACAGTGAGGCCCTCCAATAGGGTCCTTCAAAGTCTTTCATATCATTTGGGGGAGGGCCCAGGCCTTCCTTGCTGTTATCTGGGCTGCAACAATATCCCTCCATAGGGAATGGGCTCCCAAAGTCCATTTGCGCTCTAGGGTTGAAGATTGGCTCCACTGTTAAAGGTCCCATAGACTGCCCTGGCCTCCTAGCTGGTACCCACATTCAGAGGGCTTGGTTTGGTCCAATACTGTTTCCGCAGCTGTATGACTAGGGTCTCCAGGCTCTCAGTAGGTCAGGTCCACTGTTTCTGCAGGTCTCTCCAGCTCCATCTTGGCTTCTTTGCTCATCCCTCCTCCCTCTCCACAACTGAATTCCAGTAGTATGGTTCAGTATAGCTGTGGGTGCCTGTTTCTGCTTTGAACAGCTACTGGATGAAGGCTCTAGGAATGGTAACCAAGGTGGACAACAATCTCATTATAGGAGAAGGGCATCAATGGCGTCCTCTCCACCACTCCTTGGATTCTTAGTTTGGGGTCATCCCTGTGGTTCCTCTAACATTTCCCCTGTGCTAGACCTCTCTCCATACCTGTACTGTCTCCCTCTATCAAGGCATCTCCTTTCTTGCCCTAAGTCAGAGAGACTTCATCTTGATGGATCTTTCCTGTGATGAATATGAATTGACCTTCTTCATCTCTTTTGATTGATTTTAGTTTAAAGTCTAATTTGTTAGATATTAGGATAGCTATACCAGCTTGATTTTTTGGGTCCATTTGATTGGAAAATCTTATCCCAACCCTTTACTCTGAGGTAACACCCGTCTTTGAAGTTGAGGTGTGTTTCTTGTATACAGCAGAAGGATGGATTCTGTCTTTGTATCCATTTTGTTAGTCTTTTTTTAAATAGATGAGTTAAGACCATTAAAATTGAGGGAAATTAAGGACCACTGAGTGTTAATTCTTGTTTGTTTTGGATTTGTTGTTGTTGTTGGTATTGTGTGCGCATTTACCCTTTTTCTTTTGGTAAAGTGGGATTTATCTATTGCCTATGTTTTTGTGAGGGTAGTTAACTTCTTTAGGTCAGAGTTTTCCTTCTAGTACTTTCTGTAGGGCTGGATTAGTGAATATGTATTGTTTAAATCTCGTTTTGTCACAGAATATCTTGTTTTCTCCATCTTTAGTGATTGAAAGCTTTGCTGGGTGTAGTAGTCTGGGCTGGCATCCATGTTCTCTCAGAGTTGGTAGAATATCTATCCAGGACCTTCTGGCTTTCAGAGTTTCCATGGAGAAGTCTGGTGTAATTCTGATAGGTCTGCCTTTATATGTTACTTGGCCTTTTTCTTTGCTGCTCTTAATATTCTTACTTTATTCTGTATGTTTGTCTTTATTATTATGTGGCAAGGAGACTTTTCGGTGGGTCCACTCTATTTACTGTTTTGTAAGCTTCTTGTACTTTCATTGGCATGTCTTTCTTTAGGTTGGGAAAGTTTTCTTCTATGATTTTGTTGAATAAGTTTTCTGCACCTTTGAGTTGGGTTTCTTTGCCTTCTTCTATACCTATAATTCTTAGGTTTGGCCTTTTCATGGTGTCCCATACTTCCTAGATATTTTGGGTTAGGGATTTGTTAGATTTAAGATTTTCTTTGGTTGATGAATCTATTTCTCCTAGTGCATCTTCAATGTCTGAGGTTCTCTCTTCCATCTCTTGTATTCTGTTGGTTATGCTTGCATCTGATCATTTACCTATCTTTTATAATTCCAGTATTCCCTCAGACTATGTTTTTTTTCCCTCTATTTCAGCTTTCAAACCTTGCACTGTTTGAACTGTTTCTTTCAATTTTTGGTTTGTCTTTTCCTTCATTTCTTGATTTTTTTCCTGTCCATTTCTTTAAAGGATTTTCTCATTTCCTCTATTAGGGTCTCTATCATCTTCGTGAAGTTGTTTTTAAGGTCATTCTCTTCTGCCTCATCTGTGTTGGGATGTTCAGGTTTTGCTGGTGTGGAGTCCCTAGACCATGGTGGCGTCATATTGGTTTTTCTGTTGTGGAATGTGTTCTTATATTGTAGTCTTCCCATCCCTTCTTCCAGAGGGTTCAGGAGGGGTCTCTTCCTCTCCTGGTGGGTAAGGGTTCAAAGTTCTCTTCTGATGGGTGCAAGCAGTTCCAATACTCTGATGGGTCTCATGGTGGGTGCAGGTGGGTCTGAGACATTCCCTCTCTGTGGGTGGAGGCAGGACTTTCACAGCGATGTCAGCAGACTCTGGATTGCTTGGTCCACTGGGGGTGAGTGGACCTGCCTCTCCCCTGAGTGGGGGCGGGACTAGCACAGAGGTATTAGCAGACTCTGAATTGTTTGGTCCACTGGGGGAAGAGGGGAGATCCCAACATGGGCAAGTGGAAGTCGGACCTTGCACACACCATTCTTTCATCTGTAAGTCTGCCTACGCTAAATCCTGCATATGAACACTGTGCCTATAAGGTTCATCCATGCAATACATATTGGAATTTTTCTATTAAAATTGACATTACTAAAAATTAAATACATAGGGCAAAATTGAAAGAATTTCCTAGCAAGTACTCACTCTTCTGCCTGCCACCTAGGTATTGCCATTAACATTTTACTGTGTGGTACTTACACTGTTACATATGTATTTATCCATTCCTCTTCACTCACTTTATTTTGGCATCTTTAAAATCAAATTCAGATATCATACATCTCCTGTAATGAGACCACATGCACTAAATTTGATATTTATTGACCTTTCTTGTGATTTGATGAAAATTTTACCTTATATAACAAAATGAGAAAAAAAACTGAAATCGATGTTACAGTTCCTCATAAGCTATGTGGACATATTACCATCATTCCAGATTTTCCTTCATGGCTCTTCCCCTTTAACTCTATCCTGTTTCCATCCTCACCCACACCAGGACAAAATGAAGCAGGGAAGAAAAGACTGGTAGGTGGCTCATGGCAGGTGAGGAAAAGCAGTACAGGCCGCTTGCCTCTGTCCTGCCATTGCAGTCTGTCTTCCTTCTGGCTAGTTAAGCTTTGGAAAAATCTACCTCTTTATTTATGCAAAATACTGCTACATTCTTTATTTTCTTCCTCCGAGATTTGCTGGCTGTATTTGTTTGTTTAGTTTTACTTTCCCACATGAATGTTAGTGATAATTTTGTTATTTCAAAATACAGAAAGAAAACCAATTTAAGATGTTTAGTTGGGTCACAATGAATTTATACAGCCCCGTGTCACCATCAGGAGTATGTTTTTAAAGAGGCATCATTACACAGTGTTTTTTATTCATAGTCATTTGTTATGGTCATTCTTTCAAATGGATTCTATCTTTTTTACATAGTGTGAAGAAAGTGGCAGGTTTTGGTTTTCAAACTATTTGAAATTGACTTCATATTTTTTCTATCCAATTGAGTTTTTGCTTGTGCATACCAAGTAGTTTTTCTATGTGTATTATCTTGTTTTTTCATATGCATTACTGTATCATAGTCATAGTTTTCTACACACGTATGCACACATTCACACATGCACACATGCATACACACACACACACACACACACACACACACACACACACACAGGTCTCTGTTTACATATTGAAGCCTAAAGTTGAAATTAGATGTCATCCTTGATTGCTTTCCATTTTCTTCATTGAGAAGAGTCTCTTGCTGAACCCAGAGCTTGTCAATTCTGTCTAGTCTACCTAACTTGCTCTAGGAGCCCCTGTCTCTGTTTCCCAGATATTGGGACTCTAGGTCAGTTCTGGGATCTGAATTCTAATACTTATGCTTGGACAACCTGAATTCACCAAACCATAGTCCCAGCCCTCTTATATTGAATTCACTAAACCATCCCTGGTATATGCAAAAGTATATGCATCTGTTTTATACTTTTATTTCCAGTTTTTATGCTTCTCATTTCTTTTCTTGTCTTGTTACATATATAGCTGAATTCTTCTCATCTTTAGGACTAGGTTATATGGTAATAGCAAGAATAAGGCTTTTTATTTGTATTTTTCAAGATGCTATATTTGAACATGTACATACATACACATGGAAAAGAATATATATTATATGTTAAGGGATATAGTACCATATAAAGGATGTATTGTGTCATTGTATATATTCGTATTTATATGAATGCTTATATGTATGATTATATACTTCATAATAGATATTGAAGGAATTTTTCAATAACTCTTATTTTGTCTGAATTTTTTAAAATATGAAGAATAGAGGTGCAGTTTGTAAAATGTCCCTTTTGCCTCTAAGGGTTTGGTATAATTTTTCTCCTTTGATAATAACTATGAACAAACTATTAGATATCCTAACGTTTCAACATTTGTCTCTGACTTTCTAGAATGAGCTTTAGTTTCATGGTATATTAGTGTTTTAATGCACTGTTGCAGTCTCTTCATTAATGTTTTATTTAGGAGTTTTGTATTGATCTGCTTAAGTGAGATTTTTCTATAGAGTTTACTATGCATGAAATACTTATTAGATTTTGTTATTAATGCAATACCCACCTAAAATAAATTATACATTCATTTTTTCTTTTCCATAGTCTAGAAAAGTATAAAAATCATCAAAATCTTTGCTCTTTGACTATATGTATCTTCTGGGAAACTGTGGAGCTTCATTTTTTAAAATTTCTCCTGATAAATTGACTATTTCTATGTTTGAATTTTCCTTACGAATATTAGGGAATTTTTTTTCTAGAAAATTGTCTATTTATTCTGATTTTAAAATTGGTCATGCAAAATTCAGTAGTTCCTGAGGCTTCCTTTGATTTTATTTAATGTTTAAGCAGGTTGGAGTCAAGCTGCCTTCCCAAGTGTGGGCCTGAGAAACAGGTGAATAATTTCTCCTTGTCATCGCATGGTTCTGGTGATAGACTGACTCCTTTTACATGTCAGCATCCTCTCTGGATACTGCTCAAGTTTCGTGGTGTCTGAGGGCAGTATTGGCCCCTAACAGCAGGGGTAGTAGCTGCTCATTGTCTTAGAGACAGAGGCGGAGGTGACATCGAGTTCTGTGCAGTCATAATCATTTTGGGGGGGGTGGGGATGGAAAGGGACAGGTCTCACTGTGTAGCCTATTCTGGTTGTGGGATTTGTGGTCCTCCTGCCTCAGTCTCTTTAGTGCTGAGATTACAAGCATGTGTGAGCATGCCAGTTTAAGAGCTTTAAATACCGCTAACCCATTTCTTTTCCTCCTCTAGTCTCTGTGTACAGCTTGTGGCTCTTTTTCTTGTCAGTATCATCTTCCCCACTCTTCAAGCTTCATATGAGGTGTTTTCCAGGGTCCTCAAGTTAGCGTGACTGCTTTTCTTGCAGTTGGTAGCCTATGAATTCTTTCCACAATTAAATGTCAGACCCAGCAAATGGTGTTCTGGGATGTTGAAATTAAATTCCACACATTTGACAATGTTTTTCTGCCTTTGTCCAGCTGTTTTTAAAATTCCAGCAATTTGTATGGATGGAAAAGAGCAGAGAGGTGAGGAAGGGATTCTTTTGAGTTCATCTGGAATATTCTCAGCTTAACACAAAGCATTGCTGACTCTCATTGGATCACTATCTGTCTTCCTAGAGGAGGCGATCACAGTACTCTCAACTCACTGACTATGGAGGAGGCTGCACTCTGCCATCCTGGCCCTTCTGATTGTCTTCCCATCCAGTTTACTGTCCCTCCTCCCATCAGCCCCCAACCATGGCTTTGACCAGAGAGTGCATTTCCTTGCTTCCCTAGCTCAGCCAAGAAAAACCAAACAACTCTAAGGAGCACTCCATAATGCATGCATTATATATGTATACATTATACAGTAACTGGAAACCCTTCTGGAAACTTTTATTAACTTTCCAATAAACAACATCAGCATTTCACATCATTGGATTTTTCTTCTACGTTTATATGATACAGTTTTTTCTTAAATCATTATGAACATCAATACATTTTGCTGAGCAAGAGGGAGTTTGCCACTAGACAGTATTGTTTGCCCCTCTCTTATATAAAGGTTGTCAGTGACATCTTGACTGTCACTGTGGTCTGTATCTGGGCATTCTTGTATTGAATGATTTCATTTTTCTTCCCACCAATCTGGGCCCTTTACCAGGGACTTTGTTTTCTTGATGTTTTTATGTGCCTGGCACTAGGTCTGGCTCACTGTCGACACTTAAGAATGCTGTGGAGGAACTGACAGAAAGAGCATAATGATGTAGGGGACTAGAATACAGGAAACCAACATACCCTGACTACACGTCTATTTTGTTTTTTTGGTCTCTGTGAGGTAAGGCACTTATTTGGCTGGGTATCTATTCCTTCCCTATAACAGGATGTTATGAATACCTATTTGAGGTCACCCAAAATGGTGATGGACACAAAAGCACTTTGGAAAATATACCAAACCCCATGGGAGTGATGACTCAGTGTTGTAGTGCATGAAGGAAAGGTGAGGGTCTAATGGATGCACAGCTGTACAAATAGACTTCTAACTTCCTTCATAGCTTTAAAAACATTTATTTATTTTATTTTATGTATATGAGTGTCTGAATATGTACTGTGTGTGTGCCCCATTCCCTCAGAGCCAGAAAAGGGTGTCAAATCGTTTGGTACTGGGAACTGAACCTTGGTCCTCTTGCAGAAAGGGGACTTGTTTTAATTGAGCTTTGGGCTTCAAGGAGAGGAAATGGGAATGTCTCTGGGGAGATGGAACCTCAACCCAGCTCAAATAAAACCTTGATGAAATGAACACCTGCACTCACTCCTAACTGTCTTCAGGAGCTTATATCTAAAGCACCTCTTAGAAAATCTAGTTTCACATGTCTTAAACAGGTTTCTGCTTCTGGCAGACACAGCTGAGTATCAGTTGCTGACTACAGGCTGTTCCTAAGTAGACTGTGAGCCCTGGGCTTGCTGTGGATGTGAACCAGTCCAGCTGATGTCGACACCCCCTGTCTCTGCAACAGAGTCTGCCAACCAGAAGCTTCTGATGGATTCCCCATTGCCTAAATTCCTTTTTTGCTTTTGACTAGCATTTCAGCCTTCTTGGGTCCCTAACTTCATCCCAAAGTCAGCAGGAAGTAGAATGGGAATGAATACGTTACCCATTTTCCCTGGTTGCAATGCTAAGTCAAAATAAACTCCCTTACATAGGGGATGCCAATATCTCTCACTCCCTGATGGGGATGCTGGAGAGACAGCAATTCCATGATTGGAATCTCCAAAAAGAAAATGGGGGAATGAAGGGACCAACTCCCCATTTCGGCAGCCTAGCATGTGCTTGCCTGACCTTGCCTTGGTCACTAGGAGGTCAGATTCCTGCTTTGTGGCAAGGAACTAATCAGAAGTTAGCTGGTGGTGCTATGCTTTATGGCTCTGGGTGTGCTTTACGGATAAGTGCACAGCAATGATGTGCAGAGCACAGCAATCGCCCTGGGAGGGCCTATGGGCCATAACAACCAGTTGACCAATCAACACAGGGCAAACCCTTCAAGCCTGGAGGCACACCAATCCTGAGCCTGTGCATACCCCTAGACACTCCCCTTACGCTGCCCTATAAGATCTCTATGCCGTGGCTTTAAGGCGTTTTTCCTAGCCATCCGCCATGGTGGATGGATGAAAGGCCCGAGCTAACATGGGGTTAGCTCATTAAACACCTGCAATAAAACCTCTTGCTGTTTGCATAAAAAAATGAAAATCTAGTTTCATTTCTGTTGCTATGATAAAATACTCTTACAAAAAGCAACTTAGGAGAGAAAGGGATGATTTTAGCTCATGATTATGGGTTGTAGACCATCATAGCAGAAAAATCAAGGCAGCCATAAGTCGATAGAGTTGGTTCCATCACACCTAAGTCAAAAGAAGAAGAGAGAAATGAATGCATACATGTTTTCTCACTTACTTGTATGCAGCTGGATTTGCCATTCACACGCTCAGAACCAACCTAGGGAATGGTATCGCCTGTATCTGACAAATGGGGATCCTGCATAAGACTGAATTAGACTCCCTTAATATAGGTGACAATGGTGTGACTGGGACAATAAAGGAGGCCACTGGCAGTGGGTTCAAGATCTAACTCTAATGCACAAACTGACCTAGTGGAGCCCATTGTGTATGGAGAAATACCTTGCTCAGCCTATACACAGGGGCTTGCCTGGGTCCTGCCTCAACTAGATGATGGGATAGACTTAGTAGACTTCCTAGGGAAGCCTTACCCTCTCTAAGGAGAAGATGGGAGGTAGAGTGAGGGGAAGTGGAGGAAGCAAGAGGAGAGGAGGGAGGGGGAACTGGGATTGGAATGTAAAAAATAAATTAATAAAAAAGTTAAAAAGAATAATCACTGTTTGCAATGCTGAAATAACAAAAGGTGATTAGTAAGATTTAGGCCACACCAGGGTCTAGTGTCAGGGTGTAAGATGCTTTCAGAGAATGGGATCTCTCTGAATCCTGGAGTAGGTTCTAGTTAATTGGGAAAGGGCAAATTGAGGTGGCACAGCCATATCTGATAGGAATGGCAAGGGTCATAAGGCCAGAGCAGCTGCTTTACAATGACCCAGCAAAGCCGAGCCACATGATGGCTGCCGTGCCACCTTTGGTTTTCATCTCCACCTGTTGCATACTTGGGAGACTTTTAATATTTGTGTAACTTGAGAATATTGGATTGATGGAAAATTTCTTGTGAATCACTTATGGCTTCTCCCAGGGATACTGCTTCCTAGCTTCCCCAGGAAAATTCTGAACATACTACCCTCCTGCTTTTAGGGAGATATGCTTATCAACTTGAAGATATCCTAACGCCTTGAAGGTTGTAACACACATAAAGAAGGTTTCTTTGTGAGGCTATGAGACACTCTCGAAACATCTGCTCCTGTACTTACTCAGGAACAAGACACTCAAAACAAAGTAAACTCAAACATGTCAACAAGATTCATTAGGCTAGAGGAGTTGGCCACAGTTCAGATTGCAAACTTCTTCCCACTGTATACTCAGGGGATTACATAGCATATACAGCAACAAAGTTAGATTAGCTGCAGTTACCTTAGCCCTGCACAGAGACTTACATTCATGAACAAAGAATGGAGTAGGAAGATGATAAAAGAATAAGATGTCATGACTTCCCCTTTTTAGAAAAGTTAGCACATGTAGAGCCACTATGATATTATTTGTCCAAGGAACAACAGAATGTCAGGATTGGACATGTCGACAAACACTATAAAGATATAAAATGTAAACATTATGTTATAGTAGAATTTGAATGATAACTGCAGCAGTTTTGGCCTAAGGATATTTCTTGGACAATTAGGAGTTAATAATACACTGCTTGGGACATGGAAATATGCCCAGGGATAGCTTAAAGATTGTTTTAGTTTACTGTCCTTGTATCCACAAAAGCTACCAGCCTGAGAACAGACTATCATATGCCCCTAGATTCTTAAAAATTGGGTTATGGAGTTGATTGAGTAAAAATGGTTATGAAGATTCCTGTTTATCAATGATGTCAAAACTTGAGGGAAATGATAACTCTGTTCTGTCATAGTTTATTAATGGTGACTAAAAGATGAATAAGAGAAAATGTTAAACATGTACCCCCAAACAAAAAATGGTATGTTCTATGTTTTGGAACAACGCGAATGTAGCCCTATTACTAAATTCTGTATAAATAAAGAAGCACTCTGGCTGCTAATCAGTCAGGCTGCAGGATTCTCCCAACCACCATGGCCTGGCTCAGTCCTCCCTCACCTCCTTCTTACATCCCCTGCTGGTACCTGCATCTCTGCAGGGGAGGTGCTTCCTCTCTGTCCATCTCTCCTAAGATGAAACTAAGAAGTGTCCAGTGTATAATTCCTCCCATCACCTCTCTTGTACACTCATCTTCAGACTCTGGCACTGAGGCAGTGCTTTTTTAAATTTAGAGAAAAGGGTGATTGGTACAGCTTTTATACTTCCATCTTCAGGTTCTCTTTAGTGATTACAGTGACAATGACTTCAGTGTTATGAATATTTTACGTTTGTGGTTGGCTTCTCCCTTCCCAGCGTCATAAAGGTTGGAAACACACCCTAACCAACTCTCACTGCTCAAGAGCCAGTATTGATTATTTCTTTAGAGAGAAAGTGGTGGGTAGACTTATTTGCTATGGTCTTAAAGTCCACAAAAGGCCTGGGGATTTTTAAAAACTTTATGAAATAGAAGTTCACAGAAGAGAAGGTTGGGGATAAACAATACATTAAAGTCACATAGCCAGCCAGGAAGCATGAGAGTGAGGTCTGTTGGTTTGCAATCTGTCTCCCATACTTTGGATTACAAACAAAGTCTATGTACTTATTTAATGGTCATGTAATAATAGTAAGTGAACTATTGTCATAAACTTGAGTCATCACCATGGGGTGTACTTGACGATCTTACAGTCAAAAGTCATTAGGTTGGAGTGCTCCCAAGCTTGTGCCTTGAGGGGGGTATTCTCAATGATCCTAGATAAATTCTGCCCTGAGCTCCTTAAACTCTTTCTCTTAACAACGTGTGTGTGTGTGTGTGTGTGTGTGTGTGTGTGTGTGTGTGTGTTTGTGTGTTTGTGTGTGTGTGTAAGTGTGCATGTATTAATAGTAGTAGGGGATTGTAATATCCACTTTCTCCAGCAGAGAGGACTTCTGGAAAAAATAGGCAGAGAAACATTAGAATTAATTGACATCTAACATCAAATCGATTTAACAGATATTCACTGAATATTCCACCCAAACACCAAAGCATATACATTCTACTCAGAAGCTTATGAAAATATCTCTAAAATATACCACATACTGGGATACAAAACTAATTTTAATAAAATTAGGAATACTGAAATAAGTGTATCCTATTTGATCACAATGCAATAAAGCTTAAAATCCACAGCAAACTATTGTAGTTAGTACAAAGGCTAATGGAGATTAAACAAGAAGAAATAGAAGTTTCTTAGAATAAATTGAAATAAATGAAAGCAAAATACAACAAAATTTCTGGGACATCATTAAAAGCAGTTCCACAAAGGGGAACATAAGTGGTGACACTAAAAAAATCAGAAAGAGCATAAACAAACTACTTAATGATGTACACTTGGTTTGAATTATTAATAATAAATACTGAATCATCAATAATGTGTCAGTGTTGCATTAAAGAAAGAAATCAAAGCACTTCCTCTTGGCGTCATTTAACCAAAAGAGGGGTCCATTATGACTCTTCCATACCTAGCTCATCAATAACCTCCACTCTCCTCTCTACCCTTTTGCATCCCTTTCCTCCTCCCTCCCCAATCTGTGATAGTCTGGAAGGCTTTTTCAAAAACCCAACTGATGAGATCATTTGTTCTGGAGGTCTTTGATTTAATGAGGTCTTGAATCCAACCACTTACCCATTATTGTTTTAGGCTTTCTTCTTGTATAGACACACATGGCCCATTAAAGCCATTCCTAGGCCACCAGGGATTGCCAGATGGCTTTTGAGAAATGCCAGTTTCAGTGTTTGTTTATCTCTCTGGATCGATAATTTCCTATCGATTCTTATCTCTAGGTGTTGTCTCCTATTACTCCAGTCTGTAGTCATGTGGAACTTACAGCTGGCTGTAGGATGCAGACATATACCATTGTATAAACAACTTGATGCAGGTAAACTACAGAGTAATTATCCATGGAAACTGAAATGGGAGGGCCAGGGAAATTTTAGAATTGACTACTTGAGTTGGAATTTGAAAAGAAAAAGTAGAGGAAGGTGAGCTAACAAAGGCATGAAGGTGTGAAATAGGACCCTGAAAACTTTGGATGCCCAAAGTCACTTGGGTATCCTACTGTCTAGCACAGATCCCAGTCTTGTCTTGGGGTTCCCTAGAGTCCAGGCCAGTAGCTTGGTCTGTCAGCCAGCAGTAGTCTTGTGCCTAGTTCTACAGACCTTGTGCCTCATGTCCCAGACACAGTCAGTCTGTATGTGGCCAGCTCTTGCCTGTGCTCCCTTCCAATTAATGTGCCTTAGTGGGGCTTACCCATCTTCTCGGGTTAGAGTACTGCTACATCCTTACTGGGTCTACTGGGCATGGTATATAGCCTAATTCTCCACCCTCCCTCCATTCTCTACTGGGCATTTTGCCAATCACTTGCCATAGCCTTCTCTCATTTTCTGCTCTCAAATACTCCATGAAGGAGACTAGGCTTGGGCTTCAGTGTGTTGGTACAAAGATCCAGGATGAACTTTCCATCAGCCCCTATAAAGGGTGCTTTGCTCCCCAATGGTCCCAGTGAGTGAGGAACCTGAGCAGACAGATTCAAGAGAGGGAGTGATATGGAGTCCTCTGCTCATGGCCCATCACATAAGAACCCTAAGGGATTCCAGAATAAAGGAAATTGTAGTTCTAGTCTTTGTTTTGCAAAAAAGAAAAGAAAAACAAAAATCTTGAGGTGGCTGTCAGATATGTTCTTTTTGTCCAGAGCTCTCTTCTGAGTTTTGGATCTATATATTCATCTTTTTGTTTAGTGTTTGTATTTTGTAATTTCAGGAGAACCTCAGAAATGCAGCTTTCATCTTTTCTCTCAAATTCTGCTGCTCATCTCTGCCCTTGCCCTGGTGAAGGCCACTGTGATTTATTTAGATACCCAGGCTAGGGACCAAAACAGAGGTCTGGTCTTGTGTTCCCCAAAGTCCTACCATATCCATCCTTGTTTCTGTTTCATTGGCCACTCACTAAGCCTCATTGTCTTTCATTCAGCTGATGCTTCTTTCTCCCTGATTGTGCTCTCTAACCCATTTTCTGGAATAATCCAGAGTGAGTACAACAAATCCTCAGTGCTCAAACTGTCATCTGTGGGCCATATTGTGGGAATTCATTAAAAATTCAGGATCCCAGGCTCTCTCTACTCCAAATATACTAAAAAGAGAGTCTGCTGTGTTGCAATTCCCAGGTTATGCCTTAGTACATTAAGTTTTGAGGCAAGACGCTCTAAAAATAAATAACTAATTATATTTCTCTACCTTACAGGACCTTTAGGATCCCTGTTGTACTTAGTAAAATCCATCATCCTTTCAAAGAGCTTTGTGAGAGATCATGTCTCCTAGTAATGTCAGAAGATACATCCATAAAGTCTTGATGGGGGAGGTCCTTCTGTGTATATTTTGTTTTATTGGTTGATAAATAAAGCACTGTTGGCCAATAGGGAGGCAAGTTAGGCAAGACTAGGAGAGAAGGAGGATTCTGGGAAATGTAAGAAAGAGAGGAGAGTCTCCACGTGATCCTGGGGAAGAGAGGATGCATGCCGCTGGTATCCTCGGTAGGATAAGTCCTTATAAAATAAATAGATTAATGGTTATGGTTGGTACTTAAGACAGAGCTAGCAAATAAGAAATCCTAGTCATTGGCCAGCAGCACTGTAACTAATATTAATCTCTGTGTGTTATTTGGGGGCCCTAGTGTGGCAGCAGAACTCAGGCGGCTGGCGGAAAGAGTTATTGTTATAAAGTCTCATCAACATGACTGCCTAAATATGAGCTGAACATGGAAAACAACAAATAGCCATGGTAAAGTGGATGAAGGAAGGCCCAGGAGGATTCAACCCTACACAAAGGACTAGAGGCAACTAAGGAATGCAGGGAGTGGGAGAAATAGCCTTCTCCAGGGAAGGACACACCAATTTGCTATCCAATTTGTCAAACCTGAAACCATATACATTCAGTAACATTACACAGGTCAAACAGATTTGCACTTATGTACTTAGCAGTGTGTGTGTACTTTAAGACCTAGTACCTGTGCAGCTCATCTCTTACTCTCTGTGTCTAGTCCTGAACAATGTTCACACTGGAATGCTCTCTGTTGCAACAGACTGAGCTCTGTGTCTACCCCTCAGGTTTTTGCACAAGATTCTCCCTTTCCTAAAATACCATTTCTCTGAAACATTTTTTAGAGGAAACCTGTATTTACAATGTCTGACTTATGTTTTTCTCGTATGTGTTCCCATGGTTTTCTATAGGTCATATATCTTCTCTGAAGATAAGATAAGATAAGATAAACTTTTTAGCCCTCTTCTCTTTCTCAAAATACATTCTTTTATCTGTTTGATGTGTGCTTGTGCTCAAGTTGCTTGGAATATCCTGGATGTCAGATGGTAGTTTAATGTCGGACTTCAAGGATAGACTAAAGCCTAATATGGGCCAAGACAATGCTTATTTCTTCACTTATGATTCATTAGAACCTAGGATTATACTGACAGCAAATAATAACAAGCAACACAATGGAAGAGAAGAGTAATATCTGGTAAGTCAAGGAGCAGTTTTTTGAGAAGCCATTCTTAAGTGCATAACCTCAGATAAGAAGATGACAAATTTTGACTTCCTTTGATATGAAGATATCCAAATATGTCTAGTGTTAACCTTTTGGAGATTGGAGAGTCAAGGCAATGGAGAACTATTAAAGGTGTGGAATTTGAACTTCAGAGAAGATAACATGTTAATAGTTACATTTGTTTTTAGAGATAAATCTGGGACTTTAACCCAGGAGTGACTGACTTCAAAGCTAAGTCTGTGTTTTAGAGTCAATGATTTAGAAGTAGTTGGGTTGACCTTTTATGTCATAATTGAATGAATCAGTGAATCAATCCATCCATCAGTCTATCCATCATCCACTCATCAATTTATCTATCTGTCATCCATCCATATCCATCCATCCACCTACCCATCCATCTACCCACCCAGCTGTCAGTCTGTCTGTCCATCCATCCAGGTAAGGATTTATTCTCAGAGCAGGACAAAGGCACTGCAAGTAGAGGAAAACCTCTGGTAAGGGTCAAGGTGATGGTACTGAGGGCAGAGAAGCCAGGCAAAAAGGTATTTTATACTTTTATTCAAAAGAGAAGGTGAACTCATTAAGGGAGATGCATTGTTGTGATTAAGAAAATGGGTACTGGGGCAGGTTACTGGTTCAAATCCTGTTTTCACCATCTACTGGGGCTGTGAACAAGGGCAAAATATTCAACCATTGTACACTGACTTGCAAGAAATGATAATCCCATCACCTTCCCTGTGGTTTCCTGGTTGGGTGAAGTGGTTAATTTGTATAAAACCATTGAGGCACTGCCTAGTGCATTCAAGAGGACCATCTGTATTCTAGTCACTGCTATAGGCACTGGGAATGTGGCAGGGCATCAAGCATTTTGCCATCTCTCATAAAGCTGATATTTTACTGGAAAGTGTCAGGGGAGAAGGAAACTTATTCTTGGATGCACAGAAACCACCGATGTCTAGACAAAATTCCTTGGCATTCCTTGCCTGGAGAACTGAGACTTATGTTCTTTCCCATTAAATCTGGATGGATCAGCGATGCCTTCGAATGGTCAGAGAAAGCATCTCTGACTAGGGGCATTTTAAAAAATTACTTTGGGTCAGCTTATAAAGAAACAGGTGACATTTTCATAAAGCAGTCCATTCTACTTTGGGCCCACTCCCCCACCTCATTAACTGTCTCCCCTGTCTTTCTTTCTCTTGCTGGACTCCTTACTCCACTTCTGCTTTCTCTTTACATCCAATACTGTCTCTTGTTCCCTCTCCCTTTCCTTATAGAGCCCTTCCCTCCTTCTCATAGTTTCCTTTCTATGTGCCCATAACACCTTCCAGAAAATTTCAGTCTCAATTTCACAGGAGAGAAAATGTGATAGTTCATCTTTCTGTCAGACTCATTTTGCCCAAAATAATGATTTCCAGTTTCATCCATTTTGTGTGCCATCATTTCGTTCTTTAGATCTGAATAACATTTAATTGTGTACACTTAACACAGTTTCTTCCTTCATTCATCAATAATGGATCTCTAGGATGGCTTGATGGCTTGGTTGTTGTGACCAGGACAGCAGCAGTCATGGATGTGCAGGTATCCTGGTACTGTGTTGACTTGGAGGCCTCAGGTGTGCACCACAAGTGGTAGTGCTGACTCCCACTGTAGCTCTATTTTCCTAACTTTCTTTTTATTTATTCTTTGTGTCTTTCACATCATGCATCTTGGTCCCATTCATTTCCTGTCCTTCCGTATCTGTCCTTTGCCCCAGCAGTTCCTGCACCCCCATAAGATTTAAGAGAAAAAAGAAAAAAGGGGGAGCATCTCATCATGGAAGCTGTAGTTGGACACAGTGAATCATACAGTAAGCTCTTTTGTCCATACATCTTTACTTGTTCATTGCAGAGAGAGAGAGAGAGTCATTGGTCTGGTTCAAGGCCTCTGGTTCTGCTACACTATCGATGCTGGGCCCTCACTGGAACTCCTCTTGGTTTTCCTGCTGTCGCCCTGTGTTGTGGAGATCCTGCAGCTTTGGGTCTGCAGGGTCAGTCCCTTCACGTACTCCAGCAGATCACAGATGGGGTGAATATTGGTTGGGCTAACCCACAGCCCTGGTTCTGGGCCTTTGTAGTTATGGGGGTATCAGCCCACCAGTTCTCCCTTGTTTCTACCATCTGGGTGAGCTCTCCAGCATTGCTCTGGTGAGTTCACCCTTCTGAGTGATGAGCAAGGATGGGGCAGTTCTCCTGCTTTCATGAGCTCAGGGTTGGGATCTTCCACACCTATACCTTCTGGGCCACCTCTTCTGTGTAACCCAGGTGTGGTATAGGGGTCACTCTACCCAGTGCTGCAGCAGATGGTGGGGGTGGGGTGGGGCAAGGCAAGCTCTCCCACTCTTATGATCTCAGAGTCAGCTCTCCCACCTGCCTCAGGCATTGATTGGTGGGGAGGGAGGGACAATATCTCTCTCCCATCCATGGCACTGTGAGTAATGGGGACAGCTCTTCCATGCTCACAATACTTGGGCTGGCTCAGCAATATGTCTGCCGATAGGATTGGCTCTACTGTGTTGCCCATGTGAGGTGCAGGGCTTGCTCTCCCAAGTGTTGAGGCTGGTGGTGGACAGGGATAGCTCTCCCACACACCACAGTTGTTGATGGGTGGGGGCAGGGAGAGGGCATCTTTCCTCTGTTCATATTTCCACATGATAGATGGTAGCTCTATTTTTAATTTTTTGAGGAACCTCCATTCTTACCTCCACAATAGCTGTACCAGTTTACTCTTCATCAGCTAGTTAGGAGACTTGACAATTGGCATGGGTAATGGAGAGAACTATGCCAGCCATGCAGGCAGTGGCTATGCAGGCTAAGGGGAGAGCATCTGGTAGGTCCGAAGGGGAAGCAATGGATACTGGGGGTTAAAGGTAGGGAGTTAATGCAGAGATTCACACAGGCACTGGGAAAGCCACAGTAAGGACATCAGCTCTTTGATGAAATGTCATGTCATTGGAGAGGTGTTTGAAGAGAGCTGTGAGACACCACAGCATGGCCACTGAGTGAATGAATGGATGAGGTGAGGCAAGGAGAAAAAGGGGCAGTCATCCATGCCCCTGCAGAAGAACAGGCCAGAGGTTATTTCAGCTTGGACTGGAGAAGAGATTGAGGGGACAAGAAGTCTTTATCTACTTAAGTTTTGATGGCAGAATAGATGTGGAGTAGGAAGGAAAGGAGAGTCAAGGCTGGCCTCAGAACTTTTGATGTGAGCAACTTGAAATGTGGAGTTGTCATTTTGATATGAACAGATAAAATATCTGTTGCTGCAAGTGGCAAGATCACACAGTAATTAATCAGCCTCCTCTCACAAGACCAACCCAGAAGGATTAAGAATTCTTCTGGAGAATTAAACCTGA
Source organism: Cricetulus griseus (assembly GCF_003668045.3). Lineage (NCBI taxonomy): Eukaryota > Metazoa > Chordata > Mammalia > Rodentia > Cricetidae > Cricetulus > Cricetulus griseus. Next base: position 84,710,037 of record NC_048601.1, read on the forward strand.
AAGCAGGGTGTATTGGAATACTATATTGGAATATAGTCTTGTGAGTGAATTGGCTGTTTCTTGCTGTAGATTCATTCTGCAGCCTATTCCTCTCTGTGACAAACTTGAGATTTAGTTCCCACAGTTCAGTGCTATCTGATCATTTACTGGGCACAATTTCTCCCATGCATTTGGGGTTTACTGATTATACTCCTTAGCTACATGAGATACCTGTTTCCCACTACCAGGTCCTTGTTCCCCTCTCCAATGTAATTACAGAGATCTGCCTTCTTGCAATTTTTCTTATTGACAGGCAATTGGTCAGGGTTTAGGACCCAGTCAAAAGCATTCCATCTAAGACATTCCCAGGTATCCAATGACATAGAATTACTACATACCCAAAGCTGTTGATTCATAGCTGTCTGGATGGATAATAAAAATAATTCCCTGATTACAAAAAATTGAAATAAGCCCCTGTGTCTTATCAGACCACCACGCTTTAAAATTAGAATTCAACAACAACACAAACTACAGAAAATCTACAAACTCATGGAAATTAAGTAATACCCATTGCACAATTTATGGGTTCAGGAAGAAATAAAAAAGAAATTAAAGATTTCCCAGAATTCAATGAAAATGTGGACACAAAATATCCAAACCTATGGGATACTTTGAAAGCAGTGCTAAGAGGAAAGTTCATAGTGCTACATGCCCACATGAAGAAACAGGAGAATAATCACACTAGAGAATGAAAGCACAACTGAAAGCTTTAGAAAACAAAGAAGCCAATACACCCCAGAGGAGCAGACACCAGGAAATAATCAAATTGAGGGCTGAAATCAATAAAATGGAAACTAGGAGAACAATACAAAGAATCAATATAACAAAGAGTTGGTTCTTCGGGAAAATCAACAAGATAGACAAACCTTTATCCAAACTTACCAAACAACAAAGAGTGAACATACAAATTAATAAGATCAGGAATGAAAAGGGGGACATAACAACAGACACAGGGGAAATCCAGAGAATCATCAGGTCATACTTTGAAAACCTATATTCCTCAAAATTTGAAAATCTAAAGGAAATGGACAATTTTCTGGACAGATTTCATTTACCAAAATTAAATGAAGAACAGAAAAGCAACTTAAATAGACCTATAACCCCTAATGAAATTGAAGCAGTCATCAGAAGTCTCCCAACCAAAAAAAGCCCAGGGCTGGATGACTTCAGTGCAGAATTCTACCAGAAATTCAAATCAAAGTACAGCTAATACCAATTCTCCTGAAAGTATTACACACAATAGAAGCAGAAGGGTCATTACCAAACTCTTTTTATGAGGCTTCAATAACCTTGATACCCAAGCCACACAAAGACACACCTAAGAAAGAGAACTGCAGATCAATATCCCTCATGAACATTGATGCAAAAATTCTCAATAAAATATTGGCAAATCGAATCCAAGAACATATCAGAGAAATCATACCGATCAAGTAGGCTTCATCCCAGGGATGCAAGGATGGTTTAACATACGAAAATCCATCAATATAATCCACCATATAAACAGACTGAGGAAAATAAATCACATGATCATCTCACTAGATGTCAAAAAAAGCCTTTGACAAAATCCAACACCCCCTCATGATAAAGGTCCTGGAGAAATCAGGAATAACAGGAACATACCTCAACATAATAAAAGCAATATACAGCAAACCGACAGCCAACATCAAATTAAATGGAGAGAAACTGAATGCAATCCCTCTAAAATCAGGAACAAGACAAGGCTGCCCACTCTCTCCATACCTCTTCAATATTGTCCTTGAAGTTCTAGCTAGAACAATAAGACAACAAAAGGAGATCAAGGGAATCCAAATCAGAAAGGAAGAAGTCAAACTCTTCTTGCAGATGATATGATAGTCTACATAAGTGACCTGAAAAAACTCAACCAGGGAACTCCTACAGCTGATAAACACCTTCAGCAAAGTGGCAGGATACAAGATTAACTAAAAAAAATCTGTAGCCCTACTATATACAGATGACACATTGGTGGAGAAAGAAATCAGAGAAGCATCACCTTTACAAAATACCTTGGAGTAACACTAACCAAAAAGGTGAAAGACCTGTACCATAGGGATTTTGAGTCTCTAAAGAAAGAAATTAAAGAAGATACCAGAAAATGGAAAGATCTCCCATGCTCTTGGATAGGTAGGATCAACATAGTAAAAATGGCAATCTTGCCAAAAGCAATCTACAGATTCAATGCAATCCCCACCAAAATCCCAACACAATTCTTCATTGACCTTGAAAGAACAATTCTCAACTTTATATGGAGAAACAAAAGACCCAAGATAGCCCAAAACAACCCTGTACAATAGAGGAACTTCTGGAGGCATCACCATCCCTGACTTCAAGCTCTATTACAGAGCTATAGTCCTGAAAACAGCTTGGTATTGGCACAAAAATAGGCAGGTAGACCAATGGAATAGAGTTGCAAACCCTGATATTAACTCACACACCTACAAACACCTGATTTTTGACAAACAATCCAAATATATAGGCTGGAACAAAGAGAACATCTTCAACAAATGGTGCTGGCATAACTGGATGCAAACACGTAGAAGACTATAGATAGACCTGAGCCTTTTGCCCTGCACAAAAATTAAGTCAAAATGGATCAAAGACTTCAACATAAACCCAGCCACACTGAACCTATTAGAAGATAAAGTGGGAAATACCTTTGAATAATTGGATAGGAGACCGCTTCCTGAACATAACACCAGTATCACAGACACTGAGATCAATTAATAATTAGGACCTCCTGAAACTGAGAAGCTTCTGTAAGGCAAAGGAGACAGTCAGCAAGACAAAACAGCAGCCCACAGACTGGGAAAAGATGTTCACCACCCCCACATCTGACAGAGGGCTGATCTCCCAAATATACAAAGAACTCGAGAAACTAGTCTCCAAAACACCAAACAATCCAATTAAAAAGTGGGGACAGAACTAAATAGAAAATTCTCAATAGAGGAATCTAAAATGGCTGAAAGACACATAAGAAAGTGTTCAACATCCTTAGCCATCAGGGAAATGCAAATCAAAACAACTCTGAGATACCATCTTACTCCTGTTGGAATGGCTAAAATCAAAAACACCAATGACAGTTTATGCTAGAGAGGAACACTCCTCCATTGCTGGTAGGAGTGCCAACTTGTACAGCCACTTTTGAAATCAGTATGGGACTCCTCAAGAAAATGGGAATGAGTCTACCACAAGATGCAGCAATTCTACTCCTATGTAGGATTAAGGTCTCTTTATTCCAGAAGACACCAAGGTAAAACACAGGCCAGAGCTAGGTTATAGAACCCAGCCAGCGCGGCCAGAACAAAAAGGGTCAAGGTCCCCACGTGCAGCCCCTTAAGAAGCTTCTTACGTCACCCCGGCTTTCCTTCACCACGCCCTTATGGGCGAGTCCGGGGTCCACCTGGTACCTGTCCCAGGACTATTGGGCGGGGCTAGGGTGTCTCCCTACAATTCCCCGTTTCGTCTAAAAGAGGATTAAAACTTAATAGTGTAAAATATCCGAAACTAACAATCATAAGGGTGAAATACAAGAAGATACAATAATCTGCTATGGTACATCCTATGTCTATTCCAGCTAAGTCTTAAAGTCATGTGGAAAAAGTGTCTAACTTGAACGCCTTCTTCCAATCCCAACTCTAAACAATAAGAAGGTCATTCTTAACTAGGCTTACACTACCCTAATAAACAATAATGGGGAACAGGGGTGTAGCATCTTCTAGGTTACTTCCTGCTGAAATGGGACGATGGTAGTCATGTGGGGGCCCTGTGGAAAAAAAAATGCCAGTACAGGGAAAGTCTCTAATGAGTTATGTCTAGTCCATGTTAGATGAGATTTGTTTGAAGATCTACGTTGAAATCCTCAACTTGATTGAAGTCGTTACTCAAGGTTCTGGTTGGAGTGTCAGTCGAAACGGAGTGAGTTGAATCCAGTGTAGTCGGGGAGGTGTAGTCCAATTCCTTTTCCGGAGCATGCAGGGATTGCTGTCAGGCTGGGTCTTGTTGGCTGTATGGGACTCAAACATAAGTGTCATCAGAGAAATGTTCGCTTGTTTATGTATGTGTACCGGGAAAGGTACCTTGACGAACCTTGATGAACCTTGACGAACAACGATTATGAGAGGGTGTGAAAGAAAAAGCCAAGAAAAAACAAAGATAGTCCTCTTATTATTCATTTATTCTGTATTATAGCAATTGGCTTCTTCCTGCCAATTTTTCTTCGAGTTCCATCCATTTTCCTGCAAATTTCAAGATTTCATTGTTTTTTTCTGCTGAGTAGTACTCCATTGTGTAAATATACCACATTTTCTCCATCCATTCTTCAGCTGAGGGTCATCTAGGCTGCTTCCAGTTTCTGGCTAATACAGATAGAGCTGCTATGAACATCATTGAACAGATGTCTTTGTTGTATGAATGTGTTAACAGAAACTTTTAAATGTTGTTAAATAACATGCTTGGATTTTAGAGTAGGAAAGCCAAATCCAACTCTAAATCCAGTCTCGATTTAATTGAATAGGGACTAGGAAATGAATAGACATAGTTATTCGAGAGACAGCTGTAAATTTTACCGTATAGCACGTTCCTTTTGTTTAATGGTTAAAGCTACGTTCTTTCCTTGAGTATCCATACATGTAGTGTCCTTTGACTTATAGAGGGGGGTTCATCAGAAAATACCTGTCAGTGATCCTTGTCGAGGGGGTTGTCTCCCTCAACTCGAATTTTGATCAATTTTGATGGTATCCAAAGATTTTCTTCTCCTGTGGAGACAAATGCAAAACCCCTACCCCAACGTAATACATGTCCAGGTTTCCATACCGAGGTCAGCACATCTTTGTAATACATTGGTTGGTTCAGTTCAGCAGTTTTTTCCGACACCCTAGCCCCGCCCAATAGTCCTGGGACAGGTATCAGGTGGACCCGGGACTATTGGGCGGGGCTAGGGTGTCTCCCTACACTCCTAGGCATATACCCAAGAGAAGCACATTCATACAACAAAGACATCTGTTCAATGATGTTCATAGCAGCTCTATCTGTATTAGCCAGAAACTGGAAGCAGCCTAGATGACCCTCAGCTGAAGAATGGATGGAGAAAATGTGGTACATTTACACAATGGAGTACTACTCAGCAGAAAAAAACAATGAAATCTTGAAATTTGCAGGAAAATGGATGGAACTCGAAGGAACCATTCTGAGCAAGGTAACCCAATCACAAAAAGACAAACATGATATGTACTCACTCATATGTGGATTTTAGACATAGAGTAAGGGATTTCCAGCCTACAATCCATACTGCCAGAGAAACTAGTAAACAAGGAAGACCCTAAAAGAGACAAACTTTGTCCTCTGGAGAAGGGGAAAGGGTCACCATCCCCTGAGCAAATTAAGAACATGGGAAGAGGGGGGAGGGAGCTACGAGAGTGAGAAGGGAAGAAAAGGAAGGATGCAGAGGTCATTAGGAAGCAGAAATTTTGAGTCAGGTGTAGATTAGAAGAAAGGACATATGACAGGTAGGATTTTAGTTGGGGGTGGTGGTAGAGGAGCAAGGGAGGGAGAAGGGAACTGGGATTGTCATGTGATTCAATCTTGTTTGTAATTCAAATATATAAAAAATAAAAAAATTAAAAAAATAAAATTTGAATAACAAAATAATTCCCTGACGATTTAATCTCTTAACTAACCTTCTTCTCCCTTAAGGAGTTCAAAGGACATTCACTAGCCACTCCTACCTTTAAGCTGACAGCCAGGACTTCCCCTATGTGAAGATTCTTATCTATATTCTATGGTGCAAAAGAATTCCAGTCCTGGACCCCACTAGGGATGGGCAATTCCTGGCTGTAGGATATATAAACTGGAAACATTTGTTGCAGAATGGAGAATAATAAAGACAGGGACAGAAAGATCATGGTGTAAATAGATTCTTTTTCCCCTCTGATTTTGTTTCCTTAGCTTATTGTGGCTCCTCCTTTAGAACCCTGAGTGAAAATTTTAGAAGCTGGCACCCTAAAGTTTTTGATATCTCTGGATCAGCCTCCAATTGGTCTTGACCACGCCTCAGATAGGCAGCAGGACACTGAAGAACTGATGTCCTTTGGGGGTATTAAGTGCAGTGAGTGGAGACATCAGTCATAGCAAAGGGAAGGTGTTAGCAGGATTCTTCACTTAGGGAACTCCATGATGCCCTGTTTTTGCCTCTGCTGTGGATATGTCACACTTGAGATACCTGAGGGACTTCTCACTGCAATTGCCAGGGAACGATTCAGCAGAGACTCGGTGTAACACTGCCATCATCAGATTGAGGATGCTGTGATATGGTGTTGTTCCTGGGCAATGTCACCTGGGAAGACTCCACCTGAGTGAGAAGTCACAGAGATGTGATAATCCTTAAAGGAGGCTGGGAAGGGGTGACAAGGGCACGGGGGAGGGGACCCAGGAGCTGGAGGTGTGTGCTACAGTGATCTCATGGCTGCAGACAGATGACAGGGCCAATGACCTTCAGAAAAGCAGCACCCTGAGGCCTGGAAACAAAGCAGAATAGGTCAGATTCAGGAAGGATGGAGGAAGGGAAGGGAAAGCAGAAATGGTAGATGTTTGCTTTGAGGAGGAACAGAGAGAAGAAGCCATGTCTGCAAGAGCATACCTGCTCAAAGGAGAGTAGATTTAAGAAATAAAAGAAGAAATAAAAGTATTTGCGTGTTGATGGGGATAATCCACTGGAGAGGGCACACTCATGTGTTAGGTGAGAGACAACGGTAGACCACTGGAAAACACAGCATGGATGCATCTGCAGGGCCCAGGGAGGGACAGACCCAGCACAGGGGCTCTTGGCACTTCTGCGTCTTCCTTGGGGAAAGGGCAGAGGTGACAGTGCCCTCTGTGCGGATTGTTGAAAGGCTCTCTCTAGGGAGCACCGCTGAGCCCTTCTGGCTTTGGAGTTCTAGCCCTGGAATTAAAGTGAGTTTGATGAACTTAGAAACAGAAGCCAGACAGGGCAATCACTAATGGCTGCTAGAGGAAATTCTTGGCCTCCAAATTATGCAGCTGTCCCTCAACGGCTTAATTAAGGCAGCAGTGATTCCTCAGCTGTGTTTGTTATTTCATCGGGTCAGAGAGAAACCACAGGAAAATGAATGAGCGTCCGTCCGTCAGCAAGTTGTTTTTAGATGTTCTCACAGCTTTCCTAAGGGGAGAGATACTCAGCTGTTAGGAACCGGAACTGAGGGACTATGAGGGTGGCCTTTGCACTAACAATAGCCTCCCACTGTTCTTAGCAGCTGGTGCCCTTTTAACTCCAAAGTATGAGTTTCCCCCCAATTTTCTTTTTCCTTTTGTTGTTGATTTTTGGCCATCTTCTGATTGCCAACTTTATGCTCTAACTGGTATGTTAACAAGGGTGGTAGCTGAGATTCTACCTGACCTCTAAGGAACTCTTCCTGGTTCTCTGGATCAGCCTCCATCTGGTCTTGGCTAGGCCTCAGCTAGGCAGCTGGACACAGAAGAACTGATATCCTTATTAAGCACAGTGAGCAGGGAGACCAGTCACAGCAGAGGGAAGGGGTGTTAGCAGGATTCTTCACTTAGGGAACTCCACGAATTCACTTGAGCTGGGCTGGGAAGAAGACTGGAGGAGGCATTGCTAAGTCACTTTAAGTAATTTAGAATTATTTAGGCTTTATACTAAGGGCCATGGGAAGCCACAGAGAGTATGAGAAATAGAATTTCAGGTCAAACGAACCAAAGAATCTCAAATGATCTCTGTACCTGACTGAGTCAGACAGGGGCAGAGGGTCACAGTGCGGGGCAGACATGAAATGGAGTAACCGCTCTCTCGTCCGGCAGCATTCCCGGCTCTGCTGTTGAACAGTGTCCCACAAACCATCTCCTCTCTGCTCTCATACAGACCACCTGCTCACTCAGGTGTGTGTGTTGGCACAGTGCAACTTCCTCTCCTCTCCTCATTTAGACTGGGGCAAAGGGCTTGCCTTTCTTATTGTCTTGTGAACCAGAAGTCCCAGGTCTAGACTATGGGCCACTGAGAAGAAGCAGAAACTTGTGTGTTGCGCACTGTTTCTGATTTTTCTTCTGTTACTTGGTGACAGGTGGTAGAACTCAGTGGTGGAGAACACAAATTATACAACTAGACTTGCCAGGGTTTGAATCCCAGCTCTAACATTTACCAAGTATTTAACTTCTCCATCCTCAATTTCCCCATTCCTAAAACAGGGCTAATACTACCAACCTGTCATGGTTGCCAAGGACTTGGAATAGGGCTTGGCCATGTTGAGACTTGCGATGTCATAGCTATTGCATATTGGACTAAGCCTTGGGGGGATGACAAGGAAAGGAAGCAGTGCTTCTCAATGTCAAGATAAAGCCCCTGCAGGCTCACTGAAAGTTCCTACCCAATTGGGAAACAAACAGGCAGTGATGAGGCCGTGTGCTGCTTTAATACAGTTACTGTAAAGTGAACACTAAGACAAATGCCGCAGGCCAGTTCACGCACTGCACTGTGGCTTTTGTTGTGATGTGGTGGGCGAAGTGCTGAGGGAAACAGAGGCCCTTTGGAGTTGGGGGAGGGGAGGTGAAGGAGCATGACCGTCCCTCCTGAGTACCGTCAAAGGTGCAGTCTTGCACGTGTATAACTATTGGCCATCTTGCTTTGTTATTGACTGTTCTGGGGTTCTAACCTAATCCTTTACATTTCATTCTCTGGATTGTCTTGGGGAGTGTGCAGGGCCTGAGAGGACAGAGCTGTAGCAAGAACCCGTGATGCTTGCCTGGGTGCCCAGCATGGGGAAGCGGTTTAGAAAAGTGCCATGGTGAGGATGGTGTATGGAGCTGCTAAGGGAATTGTGAATATTTTTATGTGTATTAAGAGAAAGGGCTTTACGCTAATTCAGCTCATCAGACTAGCTACCATGGAGGCTAGGGGGAGGGAAAGGATAGAGAAGTCACTGTCATGGTGAGTCAACCAAAGGCAACAATGTTCCCTTCTGGGGGTTTTGAGACTCTGTGACTAAAGACCACAAACCCACTCAGTTACCCTATGGGGCGGGCCAGAAGAATATGAAAAAAGGATGACATAAAATATTAACAGAATCTTGCTTTATACATGAAATTAATGTGATTCTCCCAAATATAAGAATCCATCAGGAATCATAATTTCAAAGCTGTCGGGCAGATGGAGTGACAAACGGTATTTATGCTTATGCCATATGGCAGCATGGGGACAGCTGTAGGCAGAACTTCTTGCTATTGTTTGAATTATTTATGGTTTAAATGGCCAGAGCTTCAAGAGTGCATTTTGCACATAGAGTGATGGTCCTATATCATTATGGTCCTAATGTAAAGGATTGGAAAGAGACTCAGGGAAGGTTGTATCACTGGTCCAGACAAAGCTTTTAGCAGATGAGCAAGAGCCAAAGCCAAAGTGTAGCATCAGGGCTTTTCAAGAGCATCCTAGAGCAGGATTTCTCCACCTGGACCAGGGACATTGAGATAGTTTTTGCCATTGCAGGTGTTTTGATCACTGCGGAACAGGCTGAAGCATGTCTTTTGCTGTGCCCATTAGATTCTGTATCAGCCCTCCATGCTTTCTGATGGGACTCAAGAGATGAAAAACATATGAGAAACTAGTCTCCTGGGAACTCAGTGCCTCTTATTTAGTATCAGGGGCTGTGAGCCTGTGTGACTCACCGCTGTTTTGCCTGCTTTGGTGATTGAGGGACACATGAGCTTAATTGAGCCATGGGAGAATGGAGTTCCTGCGATGTCAGGGATTCAGGCCAATTTTAATTTTGTACAAGGCTTTCAGACTTCCATTTGACACTGTTTTGTTAAATAAGTAAGTACCTAATCGCTCAATGCAGCCGCACTCACATTCACAGAGGTTTGCACATATTTTCTTCTAAGAGTTTAACAGTTGCATATTAACTCTGTATTGATTTTTTTATGTGCTATGAGGAAGGATTTGATTCTGTTTATTGGAATATAGAGTTCCAAATGTCATAGCACCATCTGTTGAAAAGATAGTCCTTTGTAACATGGGCACTTTCTGCCAGGCTGCCCAAGTTCCGCTTGCCACCATGTTATGGTGCCAAGTAACACACAGAGACTTATATTAGGTACAAATACTGCTTGGCCAGTTGACTGGGATTTCTCATCTGCTAGCTCAGTCTTAATTATCATAAATCTATATATTTTATATGACTTATCGGATGCCAGTGGAAGTGTCCTGTCTTTCCTGGATCACATGGTGACTCCAGAGCAGAGACCAGGAGGAAGAACAAGAGAAAAGGAACGACTTCCTTCTTGTCCTTGTTTATATATGAGTCTGCCGCTATGTCACTTCCTGCCTGGATTGCAAGACTTCTTTACTACATTTCCCAGAATCCTCCTTGACTCTTAGTCCCACCTATCTTGCTTTCCTATTGGCCAATGGTATTTTATTTATCAACCAATAAGACAAACATATACACAGAAGGACCTCCCCCATCAGTCCTTCTCCATCTTGACACCTTCATCAACTCTTACTGGGCCATCGATGCTTCACTTTAGTGGCTCTTAGTTCAAAATACCATTTGGATGGCCCTGAGAGAATCCTTGCTTCCCCCTGAAACTTCACAGACTGGGCCTCCATGATCTGCACTGCTCTCCACATTCTTGTCTTCCAAGCTCTCACAGAACAACCCACTAAGCTCTGAGCACTCAACTTAGTTTTCAGCACTAAGTTCCTCCACAATTCTCCCCCAAACATAGTCAGGTCTCTCAAAGCAGTACCGTCTGTCTTGGTAACAATAACTCAAAACACCATGACCAAAAGCAACTTGGGGAGGAAAGGGTTTGTCTCAGATGACAACTCTCAGGTCACACTCTCTCACCCAGGGAAATTGGTAAGAATTTAAATAGGAAAGAGGCCTAGAGACAGGAACTGATGTAGAGCTATGGACGAATGTGGCTTATTGGCTTACTCAGCTTGATTTCTGTTGTACCCAGGACCAACAGCCCAGGGGTGGCACCATCTGTAATGGGCTGGGCTCTAGTATATCAATCACTAATTAAGAAAATGCTCTGTAGGCTTGCCTACATCCTGATCTTAAGGAGGCATTTTCTCAAACATGACTACCACATGATTTAAGGGAAATGTAATTGGATGACTTGATACTTTGGGTTGTACAAGGATGTTCTCTGGTTATACGTGTAGTCCCCTCATTGTTAGTAAGGATGTTCACTTTTATTCTTGAAGTATCCCTGGCTTAGATAACAAATTCCTCAATTGACAGAGAAGCCTGGATGCCAACTGGCATTTAGATTTTCATGCTATAGATAGTTATTACATCTCTGCTCATGTCTGGAAACCCAAAGTCCTTCAGTTCCTGAACAGAAAGAAGGGTCAAACATAAGGGCCACAGTGCCTTTGACATTTCTCTTGCCTGAAGGAAACATGCAGCCTCAGCTATGCTTGCATTCTCTGGCCTCTGAGAGTTAGCACATTTGTTCAGAGGCCCTATGGGCTGTGTTGAGCTGGATGTTATATACCTAAACATTTGATCCTTGTTGGCTTTGGGAAAGGGCTGAGGGAGAGGCCCATGCAAGTGCTTACAGGTTGGTGCTTACACTGGGGCTTTTGCTCATACGGTCACCTGTAGAGGACATCTGTAACTTTGTACCCACTTTCTGGATGAACTAAACCTTTTATTAATGGTGAAGCCTAGAATACCTGATGGAAATGGATGCAGAAGTATAAAAGCTTGGGAGAAAATAGTGTGGATAATTTCCTTTCCCTGATTGAAACTGTGAAGTGAGAGACCAGAGCCATTGAGAGAGGCAGGGCTAAGATATGACCTCTGCAGGAGAGTGCAGGAGGGTCTAATGGGCATCTCTAGCAGGGAGGATGCAGAGTACCAACAGGGAGGATGCAGAGTGCCATCCCTGAAAACCCGTCACCCCTATAGTCTTCTCATGTCACTGAGATCAGCATTTCCTGACTTGATGCTCATTGACATCCAGCTTTGACTCCTCTGGTTGATGAAGACCCTGCAGCTCCATGGGCCATGACTTAAAGTCATTCAGGGTCAGCTACTCTCCATCTTTCTGGCCTTTGAAGACAATGTTAAGTTTCAAACATCAGCTAGGCCCTTTCAGGATACATGCTGCTATATTTGGCTAAATTACCCCAGTGTGTGTGTGTGTGTGTGTGTGTGTGTGTGTGTGTGTGTGTGTGTGTAACTGTGTGTGTATGAGAGAGGATGGACTCTCTCCTCTCTCTCTCTCTCTCTCTCTCTCTCTCTCTGTGTATGACTCTCTTTCTCTCTGTGTATGTGTGTGTGCGTATGAACTGTGTGTGTGAGAGAGGATGGAGTCTCTCCTCGTCTCTCCTCTCTCTCTCTCTCTCTCTCTCTCTCTCTCTCTCTCTCTCTCTGTGGACTGTTGATCTGTTTTGGCAATGTTTGTTACGCTGTGGAATCATGTTAGACTGATTTTGGGAGTGGACAGGCACTGTGTGTGTGTGTGTGTGTGTGTGTGTGTGTGTGTGTGTGTGTGAGGATGGACTCTCTCTGTGTGTATGTGTGTGTGCATATGAACTGTGTGTGAGAGAGAGGATGGAGTCTCTCCTCTCTCTGTCTCTGTCTCTGTCTCTGTCTCTGTCTCTCTCTCTCTCTCTCTCTCTCTCTCTCTCTCTGTGTGTGTGTGTGTGTGTGTGTGTGTGTGTATAGGGGAAGAGGAATAAAGCAACTGCAATAAAATAAAATGAAAGTTAAAATGAGAGGTGTTGCATGCCCTTTCTTTTGGGGAGATGATAGCACTCGGCTTTGAGGAGCACAGTGAGAGGACTCCTATGAGGCTACCGTGTGCTCCACATGGGTGCCTCAGTGCAGGTCAGAACGCCTTCAAATTGCAAATGTTAAACAAAACCCACAAATTTCCGAGCACTACTACCACACAGGGAACTGGATGCTTCCAACATCATGTACTTAAGGACGTTTATACTGTCCATTTTCATTACTAGACAACGGTATTTGAGACAGAGTTAGGGTTTGTTTTGGCTCATTATTCTGGAGATGCAAGGGTGAGGAACCAAACTTGTGATGCTCTTCTTGCTGACAGACCTCCCAGGTAACAGACTATTCCAGGCTCTTAGATAGCAGGGAGTGAGTGAACCTTCTGTTCTCACTCCCTTCTCTTACAAAGCCACTAGAATTCAACCACAAGGATACCACCCTGATGGCTTTATTTATCCTAACCTCTTCCCAGAGGTTCCACCTCTCAATAGTGTCATCCAATCACATTTTCTTCTTAAATTTTCAACATCCAGAACCTTGGAGATACATTCACTAGCATCTAGACTGCAGTAATGCATGTCTGTCTTTACAGTGAGGAAGGATCAAAAGGCCAGACCATGGCCCACCTGTATCAATCCTATCCTTCCTCAGAGTTGGGTGAGGTGCCAGTGAGCGATACATTGTGGCAAGGAAGGCATGCAATCACCAGGTGGCGCTGTTGATACAGAAAAGCTGGTATCTGATCTCAAAGTTGCTCTGGAGGTTTCAAAGGGACTAACTCCACGCTGCCTTAGGGGTTTGAAGAAAGCCTTGGTGTCAGAGCTTCTCCCAAGCTAGGCACTCACCCCAGTCCATCGATTCTATTTGAATATCTCTTTTCTTAGCCTTCCTTGACAATTTAACACCTCCCCCAGTCTATGAGATTGAGCTTTCCTTTGAAACATTTCCATTCTGAAGCCAGACCCCAAAAACAAACACCACAAAGCATAATTCAAGCAGAAGTGAAGTTTAAGTTTAAACATGTTTTATTTGACATTTTCTGTGAATTATTTACTGTTGACTAATAGGGGGTGATCTACGTTTCCTATAAACAAACTATATGCTCAGTGGAAGACAGACTTCCAGTTGTGACAGATGTGCCATGTGCAAAACTGGACAGAAGGTAATTGTCAGTCCTCCAGCACATTTCCTCTCGGGCAGAACTCTATATACTGTGAATGTCTCCTGAGCTTGTCCTTTCTCATAATAAACCATAGTGAAATTCATTTTAAAACGATTCTTTTGTGTATTACAACTTTACCATTTCTTCAAGATCGAAGCAAAGTTGCAGACTGAGATGGACATGCTTGTTATTTTTGTGCAAAGAATTAGCTCCTGGCCAGAAGCTGTGAAACCAGGGGGCATAGAGCATCTTTAACATTTCTCAGAACTGATTGATATGTTGTTTTTAGTTGTTGATGCTGATGCAAAAACAGCTCTCACCTCAAAGGGAATAAGAGGCTTATTCTGGAGACACATTTGAGTGACCATGGCCTGGAAACATGAAGCCAGATTACTCCAGGTTCTGTGTTCCTCCATGGAAGCAGTTTCATGAAGTTGTGTAGTTGCAGACTAAAGAAGTCATAAGCTAAGTATTTAAAAATTACATTGATGGGACCACCAGAGAGGTAGGTTACAGCAAGGCAGACTGGCTTCAGGGGCTATCTGATGGCAGTTTTAGTCTTTTGACTGTCAGATAATAGGCTTTTATTAAGTTAATACATTCTGAAGGTTTTAATCCATTTATCAGATGTCAGATCTGACATAGAAGAGGGAAGGAAAGACTTTTTAAGGGGCCAAAGATAGCCAAAGTGAAATTGTAATTAGGCTTCAGACCTGCTACATTCCAAACTCTCCACAGTCACTGAGGTTGTCATCAGCCTTTGTTAACCCTGCTCCTTCTTTAGGAATTTTCCTTCACACCAGAGACACAAGTTGTCATAAATGCATTGTATAAGATAGAAAGTCTGTTTAGGATCATTTTAGAAATTGTTTGAAATTCTGTCCTAATTCCAAGTCAAAACTCATTTAATAATTTTTTAGATAAAAATCTAAGCCAGCAACTCAAATAGCATTCTTAAAAAAATAACCCAAACTTTCTAATACTTGTAGCTCAAAGTATACTAATTAGATACATGATGAGGAATGACAGAAGGAAAAAGTAATTAAAGCCTTTGTTTTCTGCAATTAAACGTTGTGTTTCTATAAGAACAGAGAAGTTTACGTGGATGGTGAGAATATTGTAGTTTATAACTTCTAATTAGTCTCAACTCTGAGCTGAGGTGTTCAAGGTAGCATTGTTGGTGTTCGTGGTGCATGGTATGCAGTGTGTGTTCAGAATCAAGCTGTAGCGAATGACACAACAGAATACAACATGGGCAAGCTCTACCAGATATACCCAGGATTCATTTTGAGTTCGATTTTGAATTAGTGTTTGGTTTGTGTGCAACAGCCAAATTTTTCTTGATCCTACATTCACTTATGTGACCTATATCGGACCATGGCCCATAGTTTGAGAATTTGCTATGCATCTGATCATGAACAAACACACCTAGGACAAAGTCCAAGGGAGTACGGGTGAGGGTAGTAGCCACCTAGATCTTGAAACACAGGGAAAAGTTGACTGGAGGTGAAATGGGAGTGGAGGAGAGGGTTTGGAAAGCTAAAATGCGTTAAGGAGTGAGGAGTGGCAAGATTCTAGGTCGTTTGGTCCAGTCAAAGTCCTCTTAGCTAGTGAGGTGCTATGGTACACACACAGGACACAGACTAGCCCTCCCTGGTGCATGCTGTTGGTTCACTTCCAGCCTTGGTGAGGCTTAGGGTGGCTTAGCAGCATTAGGACCGAGGTGGTCTCTACAGAGCCCTTTTTACTAATGGCAGGTACAGTGCTCATGTGTGTAGACTTTCACACTAGGGACTCTGTATACTCAACAGAGTATAACCTTCCTGTCAATGGACGCTAAGCCAAATGATTTAGAGCCTAATTATACATGGAAATCACCTTTACCTTCCTTAGTCACTACTAAGCAAGTCACAGATGGCTATGATGAAGTGAGATGAGAGTATACAGGGCATAGCCACCAGGCAGGGTTCATCTCAGAAACCCTCCTCCTATTACAGGACTGGGAGAGGCCTTACTACATAGCATGGGTTGGATTGAAATTCAGATCTCCCTGCCTCAGCTTTCAAGAGGTGGGATGAAGGGTGTGTGTGGAGATATAAAGCCACTTCTTGTTTTGTTGTGGGACAAGGTTTCTCTGCGTAATAGCCATAGCTATAGACAAAGCAGGCCTGGAACTCATAGAGATCAGCCTGCTTCTGCCTTCTGAGCACTGGGGTTATAGGCATGCACCACCACTGCCATCTTGATTCTTTCTTGTTTTAGTAATACTGAAACTGGAAGATCCATAGCAGAGACTGGCCACTAGGTTTCTACCCTTTCTTAATTTCTCAAAAGAGCCAGTGTTAACAAACACATCCCAGGTGTTAGCTTCACCATCTCAACCTGTGTGTCTTTAGGTGTGATTCCCTGTGCTATTCTCTTACATGTCTGTGGCCTGACAAGTCTAAAAGGACCTCTGATTACTTTGGTTTTTCTTTTGTTTTGAGATTTATCTTATGTGTGTGCACATGTGTACTTAGGTATGTGTATGTCTCTGTGGGTGTGTATGTGTGCATGTGTGTGGGTGTGTGCACATGCACGTGTGTTTCTATGTGTTTATGTGTGAATATGTGGGCATGTGTTCGAGCACACATGCGTTACATGTGTTTGTGTGTGGGTATGTGCATATGAATTCAAGTGTCCACAGAGCTAGAGGCTTTGGATCCTTTGGAATTGGATTTGTAGACAGCTGTCATCTGCCTGACATGGGTGCTGGGAACCTGTCTTAAGGTTCCCATTGCTTTATTATAATACCAGGACCAAAAACAACTTGGGGAGAAAGGGTTTGCTTCAGTTTGTAACTCTCAGCTCAGGCTTCATCACTGAGTGAACTCAGGGCAGGAACCAAAACAAATGTCATGGAGGTATGCTGCTCACTGGCTTGCTCCCCATGGTTCAGTCATCCTGCTTTCTCACAGCGCCCAGGATCACCAGCTCAGGGGTGGCACTGCCTCAGTGGGTTGGACCATCCCACATCAATCATCAAATTTAAAAAAGTGCCCTAAAACAAGATCTCCTGAGTAAATTGGGAGCATGGGGAAAGGGAGAGGGAGGAAGGAGAAAGAGGAAGGGAGAAGGGGAGAGGGAGGAGAACATGAGGGATCAGGAAGGTCAAGTTGGGGGAAGAACAGAGAAGGAGAGCAAGGAAAGAGATACCTTGACAGAGGGAGCCCGTAAGGCCTTAATGAGAAATCTGGCACTAGGGAAATTACAAGGAATCCACAAGGATGACCCCAACTAAGTATCTAAGCAATAGTGGAAAGGCTACCTTAAATACCCTTTCCCTATAATGAGATTGATGACTACCTTAAATGCCATCCTAGAGCCTTCATCAAGTAGCTGATGGAAGCAGAAGCAGAGATCCACAGCTAAGCACTGAGCTGAACTCCTGGAATCCAGTTGTAGAGAGGAAGGAGTGATGAGCAAAGGGGTCAAGACCAGGCTTGGGAAACCCACAGAAACAGCTGACCTGAGCAAGTGGGAACTCATGGACTCCAGACTGACAGTTGGGGAACCTTCAAAAGACCCCCTGAATGTGGGTGTCAGTGGGGGGAAGTGACTTGGGCAGTCTATGGGTCTGCTGGCAGTAGAACTAGTATTTGTCCCTAGTGCATGAATGGGGTTTTGGAGCCCATTCTCTATGGAGGGTTACTCTCTCAGACTATATACAGGGGGAAGGGCCTTGGTCCTGCCCCAAATGATGTGACAGACTTTGATGATCCCCCGTGGGAGGCATCACCCTCTCTGAGGAGTGGATGGGGAGATAGTGGGGGAAATGAGAGGATGGGAGGGAGAAGGAACTAGGATTGGTATGTAAAATAAGATTGTTTTTAACTTAAATAAAAAATTAATTAAAAACATGCCCTACAGACAAGATGACAGGTCAATCTGATGGAGGAATTTTCCTCAGTTGAGGTTGTTCTTCCCAGATGTCTCCAGTTTATGTCAAGTTGACAAAAAGAGTAAGCAGGACAGAGCCAAACTGGTCCTCTGTAAGAGAGTGAAAGCTCTTTCTTTTTTAAAAATGATACATTTATTTATCTTATTTATGTATTTTTATTGTATGTGCATTGGTGTTTTGCCTGCATATATGTCTGTGTGAGGGTGTCAGATCCCCTGGAGGTTGAGTTACAGGAACTTACTGTAGGCTGCTATGTGGGTGCTGAGAATTGAATCCAGGTCCTCTGGTCATCTCTCCAGCCCCAAGAGAGTGAGATCGCTTAATTGCTGAGCTATTTCCCCGAGCCCCTGACTTCTGATTTCTTAAAAACAACTTTATTTAAGTATAAAGGAAATTTTGCTCATCTTCAGAGCACAGGTTAGTGAGGTTAGTATAATTATACATTTACATGGTCACCACAATCTAGTTTTAGAATAATTAGATCATGCTGACGTTTCCTTGATACTGTCTACATCCCCTGCCTCAGATAACTATCGATCAGCTTTCTGACTGTATAGTTTGGACTTTTCTGGAAAAGTTTTTAAATAAGTGAAATTTTGCATCTAGCTTCTTTTACCAAGTGTTACGTTGCACAGTATTTCATTAAGGACTAGTTACATAATTTGTAGGACCAATTCAAATTGAAAATGCCAGACCCTTTGTTGAAGTTAGGACAAGGTACCATAAAAGCATAGTGTCTGTGCACCCTGCTTCCTCCCATCGTCTGTAGTCTATTTCTCAGTCTGTCGTGGTGCTTGCTGCTATCTAATATTGTCTTACTTTTAGGCATGGTGATACTCATGAAGTGGTACTCATCACAGGCAGGGAGAGCTCTAGAATCCACCAAGCATGCATGTCCTGTGCTGTGCTGTGGCATGGTTAGGGCAAAGACAGTCAAACCAAGCATCTCCTGTTTATGTAAGACTATTTCCTCAGCCTATTATGGGCCGTACTTCTAAACAATGGATCATCTATGATGGGATGTGCTAAGAATCTAGATCTGATATCTGCTTATTCACACAAGTCCAAGGACAAATTTATTAAGGAAGTCAAGATGGTGATCACAGGAAATCAAGACCTACGAGTGGGTGTTTTCTGGGGATGTGGATGGCTGCTTCTTCACTGGCTATCTGCTGGTGAAGCTGGTCCTAATTCTGAATATTCCACCATTTTTATTGTCTGTCAGATGAACAGCATGTAGGCTCTGGTTTGGGCACCATTGTCTATTTTGTTTGAGAGTCTGCCTGGATGCTCATTTTTATTCTTCTTGGGTTACTCAAGGAGTACCTTGATCACACGGCAAGTGTCTGTCGAAGCTGTTGAGAAAATACCGGACTGTTTTCCAAAGCCTCATTGTCCACGTCCACTAACAATTTGTGAGGTTCCCTTCACACCCACCCAGCACTAGTTTCTTTCATTCTGAGTATAGCTATTTTGCTAGCAGTGTGGTGGTGTTCTACTGTGGTTTTGAGGTATGTTTTCTTACTGATCATGATACCAAACATCTTTTCATGCATTTATTTGCTTTCCCTAAAGTTTCCTTCATTTACTGTCTACTTAAGTCTTTTGCCCATAGTTTTGAAATTGGGTTATTTGTCTTACCACTGAGTCACTGGCTTCTTTCCCTCTCCAAGGGCATCTTTGCCATTTAGTGTCTACAAGTATTGTCTTCCGGGACAGGATCTATCTTTTCATTTTCTGAATGGTGGCTTTTTAAGAGCTAAAGTTTTAAATTTTAATGAAGCCCAGTTTGTTGGTTATTTTCTATGATTTATGCTTTTGATGACATTAGATTATCTTTTATTACTGTCCTTGGGGAAGAAATTGAGACCATGGTGACAGTTACCACTGAATGTCTGATTAGGATATTAGGGGAAGTTTCTTTTTTACAAGTATAATGTATTTTTATTAATTCTTTGAGAATGTCATACATGAATACAATGTGTTTTGATGATATTTGCTTCCACTCTTTCTTCCTACTCCTCTTCTCTACCTGTACTAGGTCCACCCCATGCCTTCACACCCTTCTAAATTTATGTCCTATTTTCTTATAACAATCCATTGAGTCCAGTGTGCTCTTCCCATAGTCTCATAAGCACGGGGCTATCCGGTGAAGCACAGTTGACCTATGTAACATAAATATTTAAAGGACCTAAAGATAGATATTGGGGTTCAAACTTCAAGTGGAAGAACAGAAAAGCAAAGTAGCAGGCCACTAGCTCTTACCACTACCTCAGGATGAATGGGTGGATCCTGCTGCCTCTCCTCAGTGTGGCTGGAGAATCCTGAGACATCAATGTCTTCCTGTCTTTAATGTGGTAGGAGAAAGAATGAATGCCGATACTGACCACTGAAGACCCTGCTCCTGTCCTTTCTATCTCTCCAGTGCTGGATTAAAGGCATGTGATCCCAGGTGCTGAGATCATCTTCATGTGAGCTGTTTCTCTTTAGGACTGCATCAATCTTGTGTAGATCTGGGTGGCCTTGGACTCACAGAAATCCATCTACCTCTTAATCCTGAGTCCTAGGATTAAAGATGTGTACCACCATTTCGTAGCTTCTGGCTGCTGGGATTAAAGGTGTGTTCCTGGCTTCTATGGCTTATGGCTGACTTTGCTTTCTGAACCCACAGGCAGGCGTTTTGTTGTTGTTGTTTTTTTAATTAGTTCAAATTAGAAACAAGCTTGCTTCACATGTCAATCCCTCCTCCCTCTCCCTCCCCCCAATCTCCACCAGTCCCCACTTCATCCTCCCTCTGCTCCCCAGGGAGGGTAAGACCCTCCATGGTGGTTCCCCAAAGTCTGTCATATCATTCTGGGCAAGGCCTAGGCCCTCTCCCATGTGTCCAAGCTGAGAGAGCATCACTCCATGTGGGATGGGATCTCAAAGTCCCTTCTTACACCAGGGATAAATACTAATCTAATACCAGGGGCCCCGAAGAGTGCCGAGGCCTCCTCATTGACATCCACATTCAGGGGTCTGGATCAGTCCCGTGCTGGACTCCCACATGGCAGTCTGAGGTCCATGTGCTCCCCTTTGTTCAGGTCAGCTGTTTCTGTGGGTTTCACCAGCCAGGTCCTGTCCCCTTTGTTCTTCATTCCTCCCTTTCTGCAACTGGGTTCCAGAGTTCAGTTCAGTGTATATCTGTGGGTGTCTGCCTCTGCTTCCATCAGACACTGGATGAGGGCTCTAGGATGGCATATAAGGCAGTCATCAGTCTCGTCATAGGGGAAGGGCATTTAGGCTATCCTCTCCACCATTGCCTAGATTGTCATTTTGAGTCATTCTTGTAGATCTCTGGAAATCTCCCTAGTGCCAGATCTCTCCTCGGACCTATAATGGCTCCCTCTGATATGGTATCTCTCATCCTGTTCTCTTCTATTCTTCTCCCAATTCAACGTTTCAGCTCCTCCATTTCCTCCTCTCCCTTCCTCTTCTGCCCCTCTCATTCTGTCGGCTCCCTCTCCCCTACCCTCATGCTCCCAATGAGCTCAGGAGATCCTGCCCCTTCCTATTCTCCAGGGTCCATGCATTTTTCTCTTAGAGTCCTTCTTGTTTCCTAGTTCCTTTGGTGGTGTGGATTGTAGGCTGCTAATCCTTTGTTCTATGTCTAAAATCCATATATGGGTGAGTACACACCATGTTTGTCTTTTTGTAACTGGGTTACCTCACTCAGGATGGTTTCTTCTAGTTCCACCCATTTGCCACAGGCAAGCTTTAAGACATTATAAATAATATATCACCACAGATCTACCAGGTTCCACAACCTTAAAATAGCTTGTTTTCTCTCAGAAGCCATCTACTGTCCATAACTCCTCAGCTGGGGTGGAGGATTGTGAGTCATTTCCCACTCCATGGTGGACTGTTGACAGGCTTGATCTTGTACAGGATGCTCGATCTCACAGATGCTAAGAGTTCATGAGTGAAGCAGGACTTTCATATCCAGAAGGCACTGTTTCATCCTGGCCCTGAGTTGGAAACAGCACACCGGAGGATGTGGGTCTTAACCTTTGGATGGCTCTCCCAGCTGACTGTGTGAGCCAATATTAAGAGAGAGGGTTGTTTAAAAGTGTGTGTGTGTGTGTGTGTGTGTGTGTGTGTGTGTGTGTGTGTGTGTGTATCACACATGTATGGCATACAAGTAGAAGGGGGATTATTTGGGGGAAGGAAGAAAACTTGAGAGGCTGAGAGAACAAGGGAGGGTAATTGGGGAAATGAAAACAAGTATATCCAATGTTTTTCTCATATGTGGAATTTAGATTCTATCTATCTATCTATCTATCTATCTATCTATCTATCTATCTATCATCTATTGATCATCTATCTATCATCTGCCATCTACCCAGCCAGGTGTTATTGCTCACATCTATAATATTAGTACTCAGGATTTCAGTGGGAGGAGGATCAAGAGTTTAAAGCTGGCTTGGACCACATAATGAGTCTGAGGCCAGTGTGACTGACATAATGAATTGATACCAGCCTGGAATACATGAATCTCTGTGGTAGTTTGAATGAGAATGGCCCCCATAGACTCAGTCATTTGGACACTTGGTTCCCATTTGCTGGAACTGTTTGGGAAGGATTAAGAGGTGTAGCTTTGTTGGAGGAGATATGGCCTTGTTGGAGGAAGTGTTTCACAGAGGGTGTGATTTGAGGTTTCAAAGGACTCCTGCCATTCCCAGTTAGCTCTCTTTCTCTGCCTCAGTGTTGTAGATCAAAATGTGAGCTCTCAGCTGTTCCTTCATTCCACCATCATAGACTGTAACCCTCTGAAACCATAAGCTCAATTAGATGCTACCTTTTTTGTTGTTGTTGTTGTTGTTGTTTTTCGAGACAGGGTTTCTCTGTGTAGCTTTGGAGCCTATCCCGGCACTCGCTCTGGAGACCAGGCTGGCCTCGATCTCACAGAGATCTGCCTGCCTCTGCCGTCCGAGTGCTGGGATTAAAGGCGTGCACCACCAACGCCCGGCAGATGCTAGCTTTCATAAGCTGCCTTCGCCATGGTGTCTTATCACAGAAATAGAAATAGCTGAGACAGATCTTGCCTCAAAAAAGTAAAGACACAACAGAAGTTGGATTGGATACTTTGACATACTGGCGTGTTTGACAAGCTCAAGGAGTCACATGATGCCAAATCAAAATGAACAAGGATGAGTGAGTCAAGGGATGACATCAGAGAAGAAACAGCATTGTCAAATTCTTTAATTCTTTTATTTTTAAAGATTTACTTATTTATTATGTATACAGTGTAATGCCTCTGTGACTGAAGAGGGCACCAGATCTCATTATAGATGGTTGTGAGCCACCATATGGTTGCTGGGAATTGAACTCAGGACCTCTGGAAGAACAGCCAGTCCTCTTAACCCCTGAGCCATCTCTCCAGCCCCCTTCAGTTCTTGAACAGAATAAACAGGAACAAATTTAGCTCAACAATATTTCCATTTTAAAATGTTTTTAATTGAAATAGGATTACATTACTTCCCCCTCCTTTTTCCCTTCCAATCTCCCAGTTCTCTCCCTCAGCTCCCACCCCTTTCAAGTCGATAGCCTCTTTTTCTTTACTATTGTTACACAGAGATGCACAAATGAGTCTGCACTGGTCATGAGGGAGGGTCCACAACGACATCTTCACACACGTGCATTGTTATACTTTGATGCCTGAATATTATCCCCTCCCCCATTACCCCTCCCCCACGATTCTTCCTTTTTCAAGATGATTCTTTTCTCCTACTTTTTACTCCCAACTTTTGCTTTTTTATTCCATGCATTCTGTTACACTCTGATTTATTTGTGCTGTGTATTTGAAAGATAAAAGTTTAAAGAAAAAGTATCTCTCAGAAGTCTACCATTCAAAATATCTATTACCAACATTTTGAATTGCTGGCCTTCTGAGATTTTATTACAGATATATGTGATCATAAACAACATGCTTTACAAACTTTAAATATATGGGATTGGGGATTTAGCCTAGCAAGCACAAGGCCCTGGGGTTGTTTCTCAGCTAAAAAAAAAAAAAAAAAAAATAAAGCACAAAATGTAATTACAAAAAGAGACCACAAGGTAACACATTTTAACTATATGCCACATAACTGAAATTACACTGTACATGTCACTTCACAGACTGCCACTAAAAGTAATAATCATTTTCTAAAATCATTAACTTTCTTAGAAGACACAAGTTTCTTTTCTTTTTTGAGTTGAATTAGAAACAAGATTGTTTTACATGTCAATCCCAGTTCCCTCTCCCTCCCCTCCTCCCGTACCCCTGCCCCACAACTAAAACCCTAGCTATCACATACCCTTTCTGCTCCCCAGGGAGAGTGAGGCCTTCCATGGGGGGGGTCATCAGAGTCTATCATATCCTTTGGGATAGGGCCTTGGCCCACCCCTGTGTGTCTTGGCTCTGGGAGTATTCTTCTATATGGAATGGGCTCCCAAAGTCCACACCTATGCTAGGGATAAGTACTGAACTACTACAGGAGGTCCTGTAGACTTCTGAGGTCTCCTCACTGAGACCCACGTTACTGGGGTTTGGATCAGTCCCATGCTGGTATCCCAGCTATCAGTCTGGGGACCAAGAGCTCCCCGTTGTTCAGGTCAGCTGTTTCTGTGGGTTTCACCAGCCTGGTCTGGACCCCTTTGCTCATCACTCGTTCTTCTCTGCAACTGGATTCCAGTTCAGTTCAGTGATTAGCTGTGGGCGTCTGCTTCTACTTCCACCAGATGCTGGATGAAGGCTATAGGATGCCATATAAGACAGTCATCAATCTCATTATCAGGGGAGGGCATATAAGGTAGCCTCTCCTCTGTTGCTTAGACTATTAGTTGGTGTCATCTTTGTAGATCTCCAGACATTTCTCTAGTGCCAGATTTCTCTTTAAACCTAAAATGTCTCCTTCTATTATGGTATCTCCATTCTTGTTTTCTTCTATTCCCCCCCCCCACTAAAACTTTCTGCTCCCTATGTCCTCTTCACCCCTCCTCTTCTTCCCTTCTCATTCTCCTAGCTCCCTCTCCCCTCCCCCATGCTCCCAATTTCCTCAGGAGATCTTGTTCCTTTCCCCTTCTCCTGGGGACCACGTAGAAGACACAAGTTTTATGGTTATACTTTAATGCCCTTTATATGATCTTGGCATACTTTATTTAACAAATGTCTGGATACTCTGCTAAATATAAGTTCAATTTTTATTAGACATTTGTAAAATGTTAGTAGGATAAGGTACATATGATATATTCAGTTATCAAAAATGTGCTGCTCTTTATTTCACTAATTACAATTGAATTTATTCTTTCTTAGTAATTATGAGTTGCCACTGGAAGTGGGTTAGCCCCACTGAAAGAGATTGATTAAAGCATGAAATTAGATAAAATCTACTCTTGTTGAGAATTTTTTTTAATATAAACATTAACTAGAGGCTAATTATGCTTTTACATTTAGTGTGTGCACATAACTGGTGTTTGTCTATGATTGAAAATGTAAGATTCCCTTCTCTTACTTCTCTTCCAGAAATGACAGGATCTGAGATTTTTTCCCCTAATATTTTCTAATGATCCCAGTCTATGAAACAAATTCTAAAAGACTGACTCTTTCTCCTGATTGAGTCGTGGAGCAAACAGAAAATGTTAACATGCTCACAGCGGCTAAAACTGTAGGACCCAGAGGCTCCCACACTGCCATGGTGCTCTAGCACCTGTCAAGTGCTAGTGCACACCGGGCTCTTTTTAATACAATGGTTTTAATTCTCACTCTAGTTCCACAATTTAGGTGCTATTTCTTCCATTTCACAGCAGAAGAACAGGCTGAATCAATTTTCCAGGGCACATGGCACATGGCACATGGGTGTAGCTGCTGATCGTGTGGGGTTTTCATTATACAACACTGTTTTCTGATGACCAAGACTGCCACTCAAGTTTTGGAGCTTTTTAAATAAGCCTTCAGTGGTAAAGAACATGTACACGTAGACCGGGTGTGAGGATAGAGTGCCCAGCCTCATTCTGTGGTGACTGTGGGTGGTGCTCACTTTTTCGTAGTCACATACTAAAATTATGGACAGCACGTTTCCTCAGGGCACATAGAACATGAAAATGTACAAAAGACTCCCCGGAAGTGCTAGGATGTAGCCTCTATAAACCTCCAGATGTGGTCATGTCCTCCAGACAACACTGAAGTTTGGAGTTGGATATTGTGATAACAGTCTAATGGGTCCGAAATTGTGAAAATGCTCAAAAATTGATAATTGAAAAATAATGATTTTGTTATTATTGCGTTAACTTCATGCTTGACTTCAATTCAAGTGTGTGTGTGTGTGTGTGTGTCCTGCCTGTGCTATGTATGTGCATGCGTGTGTATACTGGAGTGCATCTTGGGAACTGTTCCTCACACATATCACTATTTTCTTTTCTTTTTATTGGCAGGGGGGCTCACTTGTCTGGATCTCAACAATTAGGTGAAGCTGACTGGCTAGCTAGGAAGCCCCAGGGATCTGTCAGTCTCCATGGCCTAGTGCTGGGATTACAAACGCACAGTTTTTTAAAATGTGGTTTCTATGGATCAGACTAGCCTCTGGCACTGATTCTTTAGCTTGACCTTGACTTATTCTCAGATATGCTTGTGCTTGGAGGAGCCTGAGAGCCCTGTGTGCCGTGGTACAGAGGAGGAAAGTGTGTGAGAGAGTAAGCATTGGTTTTGTCCCCTTGCAGCCCTGATGTGGAGGCGGCACTACCTTGTGGCCCCGTAGCTCCACCAATGGGTAGAACTGGATCCGTATCTTGGCCAGCTCTGGAGTTTGAAACCATATAGTCTGTGGGGTATAATGTGTGGCAACCTAGTCAGTACTAATAACACTCAGGATTTCAGGTGACCTTGTCCAGTCCCAGACTGAAATCACTCCCCCTTCTTTTTCTCCCCAATCTCTCATTTTCCCAGGAGTACTATGTGCTGTTGATTGTATCTAAAAACAAACAAACAAACAAACAAACAACAACAACAAAGGATCACATTGCCCCAGTCCTACTGCTCCCCAGGGGTTCAGTCTACATCATCTCCCCTCCATGCCTCCTAACTGGCTTCCAGTCTCCCAAGCCAGCTTCCTCGTGGCAGCCCTGGGGAACCGAGGAAAACACGAAGCCAATTCCCTACGCAGAGTTCTTGGTTCTCCTGGCTACCCTCCCAATTCCTCTATTCCTTCCCACGTAGCACTGCTCGCATTGTAATTACATGTCCCTTGCATCCTTAGCTTCATGTGTGTGAAGTTGATGAAGGCAGGGGCAGACCTGCTCTGCAGTGCTCCCTTAAGATCGGCTAGATGCAAAAACAAGCGACTGAAGTGTGGTCAGCTCACATCAGTTATGAACCACGCCTGGAAGGCTTGAGTAGGATGGCTATGCGGCCTCTATCGGGTGCTTCAGGCTGGATCTGCCATGAATGCTGAGGGCACCCTTGCTTGCAAGGAAGAGTGGTTTGCTTTTTTCCTTTTAAATACTGGCTGGTTAAGTTCATGATCATCTTGAGTTTGAGGGGCAGTTGCCTTAGAGTGTATGGCAGTGGTTTTGGCTGTGTTAGAGAAATTCAGGACAGTGAGGGTAAGAGCACCTCAGCTGAGGAATGAAAGCAACCCTTCTCCCTGCGCCCGATGAGGAGGTTGGGAAGGAAGGAGGAGGTGGATGTGTAGCATAGGGACCTCCTCCCAGGGCCCTGCTGTCCTTGTTTAGGTACTTTAGTTGGAAAACTCCCACATTTGACAGAAGGGATTTCTGGTTCTCTGGCCTTAGTTTTCATCCTATCCTTATTATTCCTAGGTAAGCCTGTGTGCATCTATTGTGAGGACAAAACAAGTCTGGAGATCAATCCTTCCTGTCCCCATGCCCTGCTTCTGACCTTGTCCTTAGATCTGAAGTTCAGAGTAGAGTGACTCATGACCCGGAACAGCTTCTCACACAAGTGTAGATTATTTAACTCAGTTTATCAAAGGTAGTGGCAAAGAGTTAGACATCCAAAGGCATCTGCAAAAGGAACCAGACAGTTGTATTGAGGCCATGTCCTCAGGGCCTTGCTCGCCTATTAAGTAGTAATCTAACCCTGTGATGATCCCAATTAATTGAATGTTTTTCCCAGTTCCCTTTAGATAATCTGAGCTCAGCACCATGAGCCCATGAGCAATTTTAAATCTAGCACAGGAAAGGGCCTGTGTTCTTCCTCCTTTGAGTCCTGTAGTTCACAGCCAAGGCAGAAATCTGTCCTTACAGTTGAGCCTTGGAGTCAGAGTGGTCTGGGGCCAAGCTTGAATCAGCCACTCATTAGGTGGAACCTTGGACAGTTTACTTGCTCTCTGAGCCACAATTCAACAGCAACTCATTAGAGTCTCTCTCTCTCTCTCTCTCTCTCTCTCTCTCTCTCTCTCTCTCTCACACACACACACACACACACAGAGAGAGAGAGAGAGAGAGAGAGAGAAAGAGAGAGAGAGAGAGAGAGAAATTTTATGAAGTGTCAATAAGTCATTAAAAGTGATCAACAGAGCCTAACAGAGAAAGGATATCTACCTGATTTCCCAAGCAGTCTTTCTTATCAGGGAAAGAAGGCCAAGCCTGGCTTCTGAATCCCTATGTTTGTTCCTGGAGACTTATTACCCTCTTGATTTAGAGGCAATTTTGTCAAGTTCTAATACTGTCGGTGCTTCCATGTCCCTGATGGGAAGACAAGGGCCAGTAATGGAAGATGATTTGAGATAATGAGCTGGAGCAAGGCTCTAAACTGAAACCTTTTCTAATCTATTCCCAGTTCATCTTTACCAGCTTTGGGCAAAGACGGTGAGATGAGTTTGAATAATTAGACTCTTTCAAGCAGCCTACTTTCTCCAGTAGGTTTAATCAAGTTTTCTCCGGAGCCTTTTGACAACAAAGGAGAAAAAAAAAGCTGGGAAGGAGATAACCTTATTTTTCCTGAGTTAAAGAAGTGTGAAGAATTGTTTTCTTCCTCTTACTAATTTCTCAATTTTTCTTTTAAACAGTTAATATTAATACATGCATATGATATGTTTGGATCATATCCATTGCCTCCAATTCCTCACCTGCCTTCCATTAATTTTCCCTCCTAACTTATGTGTGTCCCCCCAATTCACATGTGTGTTCTCTCTCTCTCTTTAGATACCCATTGGGTTCACTTAATACTGCCTGTATGTGTGTGGGCACAGGATCACCTACTGGAGCATGGGTAGCCTCTCAGGGCCTGTACCCTTGCAGAAGTCTGACTCTTCCTCTCCCAGCAGCCAGAAATTGCCAATAGCTCCTCAGATATGCATGGGACTTCATAACTTCTCTCCCCTCCCTGCTGGGATTTTGGCTGGATTGATCTTGTGTCTGTCTTATGCGAGCAGTCCCAGCCACTGTGAGTTCATATGTGCAGCTGCTCTGTCATATCTAGCAAGTACTACCTTGCTCCAGACATCTACTCCCTCTGGCTCTTATAATCTTCTGACTCCTCTTCCATGATGATCCCTGAGCTGTGTGTGTGTGTGTGTGTGTGTGTGTGTGTGTTGTGTGTGTGTATGATATAGCTGTCCCATTTAGAGCTGAGAACTACACAGTCTCCTGTTCTCTGCATGTTTTATGGTTGTGTTAACTGCCATCTACTGTAAAAAGAAGTTTCTATGATGAGGGCTGAGAGATTCCCTATCTCTAGTATAATGATAAGAACTGGCCAGGCACACACTTTTAATACCAGCACATGGGAGACAGAAACAGGTATACCTCT
Source organism: Cricetulus griseus (assembly GCF_003668045.3). Lineage (NCBI taxonomy): Eukaryota > Metazoa > Chordata > Mammalia > Rodentia > Cricetidae > Cricetulus > Cricetulus griseus. The sequence goes on from NC_048601.1 coordinate 84,739,763, forward strand.
GTGATTTCAAGGACAGACTGGTCTACACAGTGAGTTCCAGGCTAGAGATACACATTGAAACCTTGCCTCAAAACAAAACAAAACAAAACAAAAACAAAAACAAAAACAAAACACACACAGACAAATAAACAAAAAGACTTAAGGGTCACTGTATTACTATGTTCATTTAGCAGAATAATAATACTAGTTCCTCCCTTAGGGCCTATGACCTACCTAGTCATAAAGCTTTAGGTTAGTTTATAGTAGCAGGCCCAGGTTCCATCTCAGGGAGCTGGCTTTAAATGTAATCAGAAAGCGATTTATTAGCCCATAACATTCATGACACCATTGCCCTAGTGAGCATATCTTGCCAGTCCAGTCTACACTGTGGTTTGCATCTGGGTAAGACTGCTGTCTCCCCCACCTGCACCAGTAGTGTGTTGCTACCATTAATATCGGTAGATAAAAGGCCTCACAAACTTTATGAAGTAATAAACCAGCAAATTATGTTAAATACTGCCGTGCCTCGGAAGAACAAGTGCATTGACACAGATAAGTCAAAGCAGGGAGTGGGCTTCTCAAGGTCCTTCCAAAGTTGCACATACTAGATAATAAGCACATGCACAACCGCAAGCAGACACAGAGGTGGTTTTGTTACAGAGCATATGACATGCCTCAAACAGCAGGTGCTTAGTGGAAAATGGCTAATGCATATATGATATATTGCCCCAGAGGATTTCAGAATACTTTTATTTGTTGATTTTTCCTCAGTCTGGAAGGGCTTAGCTATTTCCTTAGCTTAGATTCTTATAGACTATGATGCTATTTATTCAGTCTGTTAGCAACCAAAAATTCATTGTGATCCTGTTATGTGCAGGTATTGAGTGTGTCATAGTGACCAAGAGAGCTATGGCCTTGTCTTCATGGATTTCAAAAGGTAAGGAGGAAAGACAGGACTTGAAAGAATGAATAAAGAAAAGAACAAATGTGTGTGTGTTGTGTGTACAAAGGAAAGTAAGTCCTGAGAGAGTGAAAATTCTTACATGTGATTTGAAACCTGGAGAATTAATAGTAACTAGGCAGGCAGGGTGGAGATGGAGATGAGATATGGAGGATGGGTGTGTTCCATGGTCAAGAACAACTACATAAAGACCCCCGAAGAGGCAGAGACCTTGGTTTGTTTGGGGAGGGGGAAGGCTGGCTTGGTCACAGCATAATGAATGGAATATGGGTACGAGGATGAAATTACACAGAAGGTAGAGGACAGGACCCGTGGAGACCTGGAGGCTGTGACCATGAGTTTGGGTTTATTCTGCAAACATTTGGGAAGCACTGGAATGTTTTAAGAGGGAGCTTAATTTTGTGTTTGGTGATTTCTCTGGCTTTATTTAGAGAGTGGGTTAGAGGGAGACACAAGTGGAAGCAAGAGATTAGAGGCTTTTAAACTAGAACCTCCCTAAGATAGCAAGGCTTGCCACAGAGTGGCTACCAGGCGAAGAGAACCCAAAGCGCAACACCAAGTGAGCATGAGGCTGAGCCCTGGAGCTGCTATAGCTGTGAAGAGAGCAGAGAGCTCTCCAATGTCTGCTGAAGATTATGTGAACAGCTCCACTCCTGACAATACGTCCAAGACACATGCCTGCAAGTGTGCACCAATAGATGAGCCAGAAACTGCATTGTCTTCATCAGGGTTTCCATTGCTGTGCTAAACACCAGGACTAAAAGCATCTTGGTGAGGAAAGGGTTTATTCAGCTCAGAACTCTGAGGTCACACTCGATCACTGAGTTAAGTCAGGGTAGGAACGCAAACATGGCAGAAGATGCAGAGCCCATAAAGGAAGGAATACTGCTTACTGGTTTGCTCCTCATAGCTTACTCAGTTTTGTTTCTTTCTTGCTTTCATTCTTGCTTGCTTTCAGTAAATTAATGAATTTTGAGACAGGATTTCTCTGTATAGCTCTGACTGCCCTGGAACTCACTTTATAGACGAGGCTGGCCTTGGCCTTGAGCTCACAGAGATCTGCCTCTGCCTCCCAAGTGCTGAGATTAAAGTTGTGTGCCACGATCACCCAGATTTCTTTTTTTTTCTCCATTTTTAATTTAAATTAGAAACAAGATTGTTTCACATGTCAATCCCAGTTCCCTCTCCCTCCCCTACCCCCCACTAACACTCTATCTATCCCATACTCTTTCTGCTCTCCAGAGAGGGTGAGGTCTTCCATAGGGGGTCTTCAGAGTATGTCATATCCTTTGGGATAGGCCCGAGGCCCTCCCCCATGTGTCTAGGCTCAGGGAGTATCCCTCTATGTGGAATGGGCTCCCAAAGTCCATTCCTATGCTAGGGATAAGTACTGATCTACTACAAGAGGCCCCATAGATTTCTGAGGCCTCCTCACCAACACCCATGATCAGAGGGTCTGGAACAGTCCCATGCTGTTTTCCCAGCTATCAGTTTGGGGACCAAGAGTTTCCCCTTGTTCAGGTCAGCTGTTTCTATGGGTTTCACCAGCCTGGTCTGAACCTCTTTGCTCATCACTCCTTCTCTGCAACTGGATTCCAGTTGAGTTCAGGGTTTAGCTGTGGGTGTCTGCTTCTACTTCCACAAGCTGCTGGATGAAGGCTATAAGTTAGTCATCAATCTATTTATCAGGGGAAGGAATTTAAGGTAGCCTCTTCTCTGTTGCTTAGGTTGTTAGTTGGTGTTATCCTTGTAGATCTCCAGACCTTTCCCTAGTGCCTGATTTCTCTTTATACCTATAATGGCTCCCTGTATAATGGTTTCTTTTATCTTGTTCTCCTCTATTCTTCCCCCACTCAACCTTCCTGCTCCCTCATGTCCTCCCCACTCCTCCTCTTCTCCCCTTCTCATTCTCCTATCTCCCTCTCCTTGCCCCCTTGCTCCCAATTTGCTCAGGAGATCTTGTCTCTTTCCCCTTCTCTGGGGGGACTATGTGTGTCTCTCTTAGAGTCCTCCCTGTTTCCTAGCTTCTCTGGCAGTGTGAATTGTGGGCTGGTAATCCTTTATTCTGTGTCTAAAATCCATATATGAGTCAGTAAATACCATGTTTGTCTTTTTGTGACTGGGTTGCCTTGGTCAGAATGGTTTCTTCTAGTTCCATCCATTTGCGTGCAAATTTTAAGATTCCATTTTTTTTTCCCTCAGAGTAGTACTCCATTGGTAAATGTACCACATTTTCTCTATCCATTCTTCGGTTGAGGGGCATATAGTTTGCTTCCAGGTTCTGGCTATTACAAATAGTGGTGCTATGAACACCATTGAACAGATGTCCTTGTTGTATGAATGTGATTCTTTTGGGTATATGCCTAAGAGTGGAATTGCTGGATCTTGTGGTAGACTGATTCTCATTTTCCCGAGGAACCAACATACTGATTTCAGAAGTGGCCGTATTAGTTTGCACTCCCACCAGCAGTGGAGGAGTGTTCCTCTTTCTCCACATCCTCTACAGCATAAAATGTCATTGGTGTTTTTGATTTTAGCCATTCTGACAGGAGTAAGATGATATCTCAGAGTTGTTTTGAATTGCATTTCCCTGATGGCTAAGGATGTTGAGCACTTTCTCATGTGTCTTTCAGCCATTTTAGATTCCTGTATTGGGAATTCTCTATTTAGTTCTGTACCCCACCTTTTAATTAGATTAGTTGGTGTTTTGGAAACTAGCTTCTTGAGTTCTTTGTAAATTTTGGAGATCAACCCTCTGTTAGATGTGGGGCTGGTGAATATCTTTTCCCATTCTGTGGGCTGCCGTTTTGTCTTGCTGACTGTGTCCTTTGCCTTACAGAAGCTTCTCAGTTTCAGGAGGTCCCATTTATTAATTGTTGATCTCAGTGTCTGTGATACTGGTGTAATGTTCAGGAAGCAGTCTTCTGTACCAATTTGTTCAAGGGAATTTCCTACTTTCTCTTCTAATAAGTTCAGTGTGGCTGGATTAAGTTGAGGTCTTTGATCCATTTTGACATAAGTTTTGTGCATGGTGATAGACATGGATCTATCTGCAGTCTTCTACATTCCATCATCCAGTTATACCAGCACCATTTGTCAAAAATCAAGTGTTTGAAGGTGTGTGGGTTAACATTATGGTTTTCAACTCTATTCCTTTGGTCTACCTGTCAAGTTTTGTGCCAATACCAAGCTGTTTTCAGGACTATATCTCTGTAATGGAGCTTGAAGTCAGGGATGGTGATGCCTCCAGAAGGTCCTTTATTGTACAGGGTTGTTTTTGCTATCCTGGGTCTTTTGTTTTTCCATATACAGTTGAGAATTGTTCTTTCAAGGTCTGTGAAGAATTGTGTTGGGATTTGAATTGAATCTGTAGATTGCTTAAGCAATATACAGCAAGCCGACAAGCCAACATCAAATTAAATGGAGAGAAACTCAAGGCAATTCCTCTAAAATCAGGGACAAGACAAGGCTGTCCACGCTCTCCATATCTTTTCAACATTGTACTTGAAGTTCTAGCTAGAGCAATAAGACAACAAAAGGAGATCAAGGGGATACAAATGGGAAAGGAAGAAGTCAAACTTTCACTATTTGCAGATGATATAATAGTCTATATAAATGACCCAAAAAAACTCTAGCAGGGAACTTTACAGATGATAAACACCTTCAGCAAAGTGGCAGGATAAAAGATTAACTCAAAAAAAATCTGTAGGCCTACTATATACAGATGATACATTCGTGGAGAAAGAAATCAGAGAAACATCACCCTTTACAATTGCCACAAACATCATGATATCTTTTTACAGCAATAAAAAAGTAACTAAGATGGAATTTAAGTTCATACTCTCATCTTGGCACAGGAAGCACATCCTATATACCAGCTGAGTCTACTCTGTCCATCAGACTTGATTCCTTCCAAGCCATTTCCAATCTCTAGACACGTCTCACCACCACATCTTCTCTTATCCCCCAACCTGCTCCTTCCATAACAAACACAAAACTAACAAAGGAAGTCCACATGCCCAGATCTCATCTCAGAAATACCAACAATATGAAAGATCAAGCCAGTATCTTCTTTTCATAACTTACCAGTCCTGTATAATGCTTTCCAATTACATAGAGGAACACAGGACACAAAATTTAAAAGAACAAGCATAAACCTCCTTCTCATTCTCGTATCTCCCTCCCCCTCTTACCATGCTCTCAATTTGCTCAGGGGATGGTGACCCTTTCCCCTTCTCCAAGGGACAAAGTTTGTCTCTTTTAGGGTCCTCCTTGTTTACTAGTTTCTCTGGCAGTGTGGATTGTAGGATGGTAATCCCTTACTCTATATCTGAAATCCACATATGAGTGAGTACATATCATGTTTGTCTTTTTGTGATTGGGTTACCTTGCTCAGAATGGTTTCTTCGAGTTCCATCCATTTTCCTGCAAATTTCAAGATGCCATTGTATTTTTCTGCTGAGTAGTACTCCATTGTGTAAATGTACCACATTTTCTCTATCCATTCTTCGGTTGAGGGGTATCTAGGCTGCTTCCAGTTTCTAGCTATTTTCAGGACTATAACTCTATAATAGAGCTTGAAATCCGGGATTGTGGTGCCTCCGGAAGTTTTTATTGTACAGGGTTGCTTTGGCTATCCTGGGTCTTTTGTTTTTTCATATAAAGTTGAGAATTGTTTTTATAAGCTCTGTGAGGAATTATGCTGGGATTTTGATGGGGATTTTATTGAATCTGTTGATTGCTTTTGGCAAGATAGCCATTTTTATTATATTGATCCTACATATCCAAGATGGGAGATTCTTCCATTTTCTGGTATCTTCTTTAATTTCTTTCTTTAAAGACTCAAAATTCTTATGATACAGGTCTTTCACTTTTTTGGTTAGCATATTTTATGTTGTTTGTGGGATTGTAAAGGGTGATGTGTTTCTGATTTCTTTCTCAGTGTATTTATCATCTGTACATAGTAGGGTTACTGATTTTTTTAATTAATCTTGTATCCTGCCATTTTGCTGTAGGTGTTTATCAGCTGTAGGAGTTCCTTGTAGAGTTTTTCTGGTCACTTATGTAGACTATCATATCATGTTAGGATTGCTATCCCCACTTGTTTCTTGGGTCCATTTGATTGGAAAATCTTTTCCCAACCCTTTACTCTGAGGTAATGTCTGTCTTTGAAGTTGAGGTGTGTTTCTTTCTTGTATGCAGCAGAAGGATGGATTCTGTCTTCTTATCCATTCTGCTAGCTTTTTATAGGCAACTTAAGATCATTAATATTGAGAGATATTAATGACCATTGATTGTTCATTCTTGTTTGTTTTGGATTTTGGTATGGTGGTGGTATTGTGTGTGGATTCACCCTGCTTTTTCTTTTGGCTTTTGGTAAAGTGGGATTATCTATTAGCTATGTTTTTGTGAGTGTAGTTAACTTCTTTAGGTCGGAGTTTTCCTTCCAGTACTTATTGTAGGGCTGGATTAGTGGATATGTATTGTTTAAATCTCATTTTGTGGTGGAATATCTTGTTTTCTCCATCTTTCGTGGCTGAAAGCTTTGCTGGGTATAGTAGTCTAGGTTGGCATCCATGGTCTCTTAGAGTTGGTAGAATATCTATCCAGGTCCTTTTGGATTTCAGAGTTTCCATGGAGAAATCAGGTGTAATTCTGATAGGTTTGCCTTTTTATGTTACTTGGCCTTTTTTCTTTGTTGCTCTTAATATTCTTTCTTTATTCTTTAAGTTTGATGTTTTGATTATTACATGGCGAGGGGACTTTTTTTGGGAGAAGTCCACTCTATTTGGTGTTCTGTAAGCTTTTGTACTTTCATTGGCATGTCTTTCTTTAGGTTGGGAAAGTTTTTTTCTATGATTTTGTTGAATATGTTTTCTGCACCTTTGAGTTAGGTTTCTTCACCTTCTTCTATACCAATTATTCTTAGGTTTGGTCTTTTCACGGTGTCTCATATTTCTTGGATATTTTGTGTTAGGGACATGTTGGACTTAAGATTTTCTTTGGTTGATGAGTCTATTTCTCCTAGTGTATCTTCAACTCCTGATATTCTCTCTTCCTTGACTTGTATTCTCTTGGTTGTGCTTGCCTCTCTAGTTCCTGATCATTTACTCAGATTTTCTATTTCCAGCATTCCCTCAGTTTGTGTTTTCTTTATTGTCTCTATTTCAGTTTTCAGGTCTTGAATTGTTTCCTTCATCTGCTTGATTGCTTTTTGGCTTTCCTTTTTTTCTTTAAGAGATTTGTTGATTTCTTGCTTTTTTTGTTTTTTTTTTTTTCCATTTCTTTAAGGGATTTTCTCATATCTTCTTTGAGGGCCTCTATCATTTTTATGAAGTTGTATTTAAGGTCATTCTCTTCTGCTTCATCTGGGTTGTGATGTTCAGGTCGTGCTGGTGTAGAGTCCCTAGACTCCGGTGGTGTCATATTTGTTTTCTGTTGTTGGATGTGTTTTCATATTGTCTTCTTCCCATCTCTTCTTCTGGTGGGTGTAGAAGGGAGTCTCTTCCTCTTCTGGTGGCTATGGGACCAAGGTTCCCTTCCAGTGGGTGCAAACAGCTCCAATACTCTGATGCCTCTCTTCTTCCTGTGGATGGAGGCAGGACTGGTACCAGGGCCTTGGCAGTCCCTGGGTGTGTTGGATCCCACTGGGATGGGACCTACTGTGAGCAGTCTGCTGGCCTTAGGTGTCCCTGAGCAGGGCAGAGGAAGCCCACCCAGATTTCTTCGTTTGGTTTCTTATAGGACCCAGGGGTGCCTATCCCTGTAGTATGAAAAACAAAACCCAGAGACTGATATTGGGGTTCAAGCTTCAACCTGAAGATCAGTAATTGGAGTTCTGTTCCACTTGGTACCATAGTCATTTAGCCCAAATAAACACACAGAGATTTATATTAATGATAAACTGTGTGGCCAATGGCTTAGGCTTCTTGCTGGCTAAGTCTCTCTCTTTTTTCTTATTTATTTATTTATTTATTAGTTCTAGTTAGGGAACAAGCTTGTTTCACATGTAAGTCCCTTCTCCCTCTCCCTCCCCTCACCCCATCCCTCCTCCCCCACCCCAACCTACCCCCACCCCATCCACCCACCACTCCCCAGGCAGGGTAGGGCCCTCAACGGGGGCTCTGCAAAGTCCACCAGATCTTCCTGTGCTGGTCCTGGGCCCTTCCCCATGTGTTCAGGGCCAGAGTGTATCCCTTCAAGTGGGATGGGCTCTCAAAGTCCCTTCTTGCACCAGGGAAAAATACTAATCCACCACCAGAGGCTCCCTGGAGTGCAGAGGCCTCCTTATTGACATCCATGCTCAGGGGTCTGGATCAATCTTATACTGGCCTCCCAGACAGCATCTGGGGTCGATGTGCTCTCCCTTGTTCAGGCCAACAGTTCCTGTGAGTTTCTCCAACCTGGTACAGACCCCTTCGCTCTTCATTCCTCCCTCTCTTCAACTAAATTCCCGATTTCAGCTCAGTGTATATCTGTGGATATCTGTCTCTGCTTCCATCAGCCACTGGATGAGAGCTCTAGGTTGGCATAAAGAGTAGTCATCAATCTCATATTAGGGGAAGGGCTTTTAGGTTATTCTCTCCACCATTGCCTGGATTGTCAGATCGTGTCATCCTTGTAGGTCTTTGGAGATCTCCCTGATTCCAGATCTCTTCTCGGACCTACAGTGGCTCCCTCTGATATGGTATCTCTCATCCTGCTCTCTCTCCTCTATTCTTCCCCCAACTCAATATTTCTGCTCCTCCATTTCCTCTCCTCTACTCCTCTTCTCTTGCTGTTATTGTAGCAGCTCCCTCTCCCCTACCTTCATGCTCCCAATTAGCTCAGGAGTTCATGCCACTTCCCATTCCTGGGGACCTTAGAGTCCTTCATGTTTCCTAGTTTCTTTGGTGAAGAGGATTATAGGCTGGTAATCCTTTGCTCTATGTCTAAAATTCATATATGAGTGAGTACATACCATGTTTGTCTTTTTGTGACTGGGTTACCTCACTCAGGATGGTTTCTTCTAGTTCCATCCATTTGCCTGCGAATTTCAAGATTCCATTGCTTTTTTTCTGCTGAGTAGTACTCCATTGTATAAATGTACCACATTTTCTCAATCCATTCTTCAGTTGAGGGGCATCTAGGTTGCTTCCAGGTTCTGGCTATTACAAACAATGCTGCTATGAACATGGTTGAACATATGTCCTTGTTGTATGAACATGCACTATTTGGGTATATACCCAAGAGAGGAATGGCTGGATCTTGAGGTAGACTGATTCCCATTTTTCTGAGCAACCGCCATACTGATTTCCAGAGTGGTCTTACAAGTTCACACTCCCACCAGCAATGGAGGAGTGTTCCTTTTTCTCCACATCCTCTCCAGCATAGATTGTCATTGGTATTTTTGATTTTAGCCATTCTGACAGGTGTGAGGTGGTATCTCAGAGTTGTTTTGAGTTGCATTTCTCTGATGGCCAAGGATTTTGAGCACTTTCTTAAGTGTCTTTCAGCCATTACAGATTCCGCTGTTGAGAATTCTCTATTTAGTTCTGCACCCCACTTTTTATTTTCATTGTTTGTTGTTTTGGTGGCTAGCTTCTTGAGCTCCTTATATATTTTGGAAATCAGCCCTCTGTCAGATGTGGGATTGGTGAAGATCTTTTCCCATTCTGTGGGTGGTCATTTTGTCTTACTGACTGTTTCCTTTGTCTTGCAGAAGCTTCTCAGTTTCAGGAGGTCCCATTTATTAATTGCAGACCTCAATGTCTGTGCTACTGTCGTAATGTTCAGGAAGCAGTCCCCTGTGCCAATTTGTTCAAGGGTAATTCCCACTTTCTCTTCTAGAAGATTCAGTGTGGCTGGATTTATGCTGAGATCTTTGATCCATTTGCAATTAAGTTTCGTGCATGGTGACAGGTATGGATCTATCTGCAATTTTCTGCATGTCCGAATCCAGTTGTACCAGTACCATTTGTTGAAGATGCTATCTTTTTTCCATTGTATAGATTTAGCACCTTTGTCAAAAATAAGGTATTAGTAGGTGTGTGGGTTAATATCAGGGTTTTCAATTCGATTCCATTGGTCTGTCTATTTTTGTGCCAATACCAAGCTGTTTTCAGAACTATGGCTCTATAGTAGAGCTTGAAGTCGGGGATGGTGATGCCTCCAGAAGATCCTTTATTGTAAAGAGTTGTTTTGGCTATCCTGGGTTTTTTATTTTTCCATATAAAGTTGAGTATTGTTCTTTCAATGTCTGTGAAAAACTGTGTTGGGATTTTGATGGGGATTGCATTGAATCTGTAGATTGCTTTTGGCAGGATTGCCATTTTTACTATGTTAATTCTACCTATCCAAGAGCATGGGAGATCTTTCCATTTTCTGGTATCTTCTTTAATTTCTTTCTTTAAAGTCTCAAAGTTCTTATTGTACAGGTCTTTCACTTTTTTGGTTAGTGTTACCCCAAGATATTTTATGTTGCTTGTGGATATTGTGAAAGGTGATGTTTCCCTGATTTCTTTCTCATTGGATTTATCATCTGTATATAGTAGGGCTACTGATTTTTTTGAGTTAATTTTGTATCCTGCTACCTTGCTGAAGGTGTTTATCAGCTGTAGGAGTTCCCTGGTAGAGTTTTTCGGGTCACTTATGTAGACTATCATGTCATCTGCAAATAGTGAAAGTTTGACTTCATCCTTTCCAATTTGTATCCCTTTGATCCCCTTTTCTTGTCTTATTGCTCTAGCCAGAACTTCAAGTACAATATTGAAGAGATATGGAGAGAGTGGACAGCCTTGTCTTGTTCCTGATTTTAGAGGAAACGCTTTGAGTTTCTCTCCATTTAGTTTGATGTTGGCTATTGGTTTGGTGTATATTGCGTTTATCATGTTTAGTTATGTTCCTGTTATTCCTGTTCTCTCCAAGATCTTTATTATGAAGGGATGTTGGATTTTGTCAAAGGCTTTTCAACATCTAGTGAGATGATCATGTGGTTTTTCTTTTTCAGTTTGTTTATATGGTGGATTACATTGACGGATTTTCCTATGTTGAACCATCCTTGCATCCCTGGGATGAAGCCTACTTGATCATGGTGGATGATTTTTCTGATATGTTCTTGGATTCGGTTAGACAATATTTTATTGAGTATTTTAGCATCAATGTTCATGAGGGATATTGGACTGTAGTTCTCTTTCTTAGTCATATCTTTGTGTGGCTTGGGTATCAAAGTGATTGTAGCCTCGTAGAAAGAGTTTGGCAATATCCCATCTGCTTCTATTGTACGGAACAGTTTGAGGAGTACTGGAATTAGCTCTTGTTTGAATTTCTGGTAGAATTCTGCAGTGAAGCCATCTGGCCCTGGGCTTTTTTTGGTTGGGAGGTTTTTGATGACTGCTTCTATTTCATTAGGGGTTATGGGTCGATTTAAACTGATTATCTGATGTTGATTTAATTTTGGTAAGTGATATTTATCCAGAAAGCTGTCCATTTCCTTTAGATTTTCCAATTTTGTGGAGTACAGGTTTTCAAAGTATGACCTGAAGATTCTCTGGATTTCCTCAGTGTCCGTTGTTATATCCCCCTTTTCGTTTCTGATTTTGTTAATTAGCATGCTCTCTCTCTGCCTTTTGGTTAGTTTGGCTAGAGGTTTGTCTATCTTATTGATCTTCTCAAAGAACCAACTCTTTGTTTCATTGATTCTTTGTACTGTTTTCTTAGTTTCTACTTTGTTGATTTCGGCTCTCAGGTTGATTATTTCCTGTCATCTACTCCTCCTTGGTGTGTTTGCTTCTTTTTTTTCTCTAAAGCTTTCAGTTGTTCTGTCAATTCTCTAATGTGACTTTCGTCCAGTTTCTTCATGTGGGCACTTAGTGCTATGAACTTCCCTCTTAGCACTGCTTTCAGAGTGTCCCATAAGTTTGGGTATGTTGTGTCTACATTCTCATTAAATTCTAGGAAGTCTTTAATTTCTTTTTTTATTTCTTCCTCAACCCAGGAATGGTGCAATTGGGTGTTATTCATTTTCCATGAGTATGTAGGTTTTCTGCAATTCGTATTGCTGTTGAATTCTAACTTTAATGCATGGTGATCTGATAAGATACAGGGGGTTATTTCAATTCTTTTGTAACTGTGGAGGTTTGCTTTGCTGCCAACTATGTGGTCAATTTTTGAGAAGGTTCCATGTGGTGCTGAGAAGAAGGTATATTCTTTTGTGTTTGGATGGAATGTTCTATAGATATCTGTTAAACCCAGTTGGGTCATAACTTCTGTCAGATCCTTTGTTTCTTTGTTAAGTTTCTGTCTGGTGGTCCTGTCTAGTGGTGTAAGGGGGGTGTTGAAGTCTCCTACTATAAGTGTGTGTGGTTTTATGTGTGGTTTGAGCTTTAGTAATGTTTCTTTTACAAATGTGGGTGCCTTGTATTTGGAGCATAGATGTTCAGGATTGAGATTTCATCTTGATGGACTTTTCCTGTGATGAGTATGAAATGCCCTTCTTCATCTCTTTTGATTGATTTTAGTTTAAAGTCTAATTTGTTAGATATTAGGATTGCTACACCAGCTTGTTTCTTGAGCCCATTTGATTGGAAAATCTTTTCCCATCCTTTTACTCTGAGGTATTGCCTGTCTTTGAAGTTGAGGTGTGTTTCTTGTAAACAGCAGAAGGATGGATTCTGTCTTCGTAACCATTCTGTTAGCCTGTATCTTTTTATGGGTAAGTTAAGACCATTGATATTTAGGGATATTAATGTCCATTGTTCATTGGTTCTTGTTTGTTTTGGATTTATTGTTGGTGGTGTCATTGTGTGTGGATTTTGCCCTCCTGCTTCTTTTTGTGTTTGGTAAAATTAGATTATCTATTTCCTGTGTCTTTGTGAGTGTAATTATGTTCGTTGGGTTGAAGTTTTCCTTCCAGAACCTTCTGTAGTGCTGGATTTGTGGATATGTATTGTTTAAATTTGTTTTTGTCATGGAATATCTTGTTTTCTCCATCTATAGTGTTTGAAAATTTTGCTGGGTTCAGTAGACTTGGTTGACATCCATGCTCCTTTAGTGCTTGTAGGGTATCTATCCAAGACCTTCTGGCTTTCAGAGTTTCCATTGAGAAGTCGGGTGTGATTCTGATTGTTTTGCCTTTTTATGTTACTTGGCCTTTTTCCTTTGCTGCTTTTAATATTTTTTCTCTTTATTCTGTAGATTTGGTGTTTTGATTATTATGTTTTGGGGGACTTCTTTTTGTGGTCCAGTCTGTTTTGTGTCCTGTAAGCTTCTTGTACTTTCATAGGCATATCCTTCCGTAGGTTGGGGAAGTTTTCTTCTATGATTTTGTTGAATATGTTTTCTGTACCTTTGAGCAGTGTTTCTTCACCTTCTTCTACACCTATTATTCTTAGGTTTGGTCTTTTTACGGTGTCCCATATTTCCTGGATATTTTGTGTTAGGGATTTGTTGGACTTGAGGTTTTCTTTGGTTGATGAATGTATATCCTCTAGCGAGTCTTTAATAGCTGAGATTCTCTCTTCCATCTCTTGAATTCTATTGGTTATACTCACATCTTTAGTTCCTGATCGTTTATCCAGCCTTTCCATTTCCAGCATCACCTCATTCTGTGTTTTCTTTATTGTGTCTATTTCAACTTTCATGCTTTGAACTGTTTCAAGAACTTCCTTCACTTGTTTGGATGTTTTTTCTTGGGTTTCTTTAGATTCTTTAAGAGATTTGTTTATTTCTTGAATTTTTTGGTTTGTTTTTTCCTCCATTTCGTGTAATTTTTTGTTTGCTTTTTCTTCTATTTCTTTAAGGGATTTTCTTGTTTCCTCTTTAAAGGTCTCTATCATCTTGCTGAGATAATTTTTGAGGTCCATCTCATCTTCATGCTCTGTGTTGGGCTTTTCAGATCTTGCTGGAGTGGAGTCCCTAGATTCTGGTGGTGTCATATTGGTCTTTCTGTTGTTGAGTGAAATCTTATTCTGTCTTCTTCCCATATCTTCTTCTAGTGGGTGCAGGTGGGGTCTCTCTATCTCCTCTTGTGACCCAGTGGTGTGTGGGGGCCAGGAATTCAATGTCCGCAACTCTGGATGGTCTTGCCTCTCCTGGTAGTCTCCTCCCTCGGTGTGGATCGGTTGGCAGAAAGAGATGGAAGAGTGGCGTGTTTCCAGATTCAGGGAGCTCCTCCTTGTCTGTGAGTGTCTACCTCAAGCAGGCAGGCGCAGGCCCGGGGAGGATGGGGTGAATGATGGTTTGGACGGGGGTTGGTAAGGGCAGAGGCTCACTCACCTCATTCCTGGGTCGGTTGGTGGAAAGCTGGCTAAGTCTCTTTTAATTATTAACCAATAACTATTAATATACGTATTTCTACATGGCTTTATCTTACCAGAGAATGCCTGGACCTACATGGTGGCCTACATGGTGTCTCCCTGGTGGCTCCTCTCTGCCTTCCTCTCCCCAGGATTCTCCTTGTCTGGTACCCCTGCCTATATTTCCTGCCTGGCTACTGACCAATCAGTGTTGTATTCCATTAACCAATAAGAGAAACATGTATACAGAAGGACATTCCCACATTAAAAATCAGAAAGTCAAAGCAGCCAGCCACTACCTCTTATCTCTTACTCAGGCTGAAAGGGCTGATCCTGTCTCCAGAGCTCTCACCCAGCCTCAGACTGCTGCCTCTCCTCAGTGTGACTAGATAATATATACCTTCCTATTTTCGATGTGGCTAGAGAACAAATGCCTCATATCCTCAATGTGGCTGGAGAATGATTGCCAGCTCCGAGACTCTGTTTCTGTCTTAAACTTCTCATGAGTCTTAGGATTAAAGGCATGAACTCTGTTACTCTTTTAGACTGATCCGATCTCATGTAGCTCAGTGTAGCCTTGAACTAATAGAGATCAGTCTACCTCTACCTCCCAAGTGGTGGAATTAAAGGTGTGTACCACCACCACCTAGCTTCTATACCTAACTCTATCTCTCATTTCAAACTTTGCACTGTTTGAATTGTTTCTTGCAATTTTTGGTTTGTCTTTTCTTCCATTTTTTAAGAGATTTTTCTCATGTCCTCTCTGAGGGCCTCTATCATTTTCATGAAGTTGCTTTTAAGGTCCTTCTCTTCTGCTTCATCTGCATTGGGATGGATGTTCAGGTCTTGCTGGTGTAGAGTCCCTTGACTCCGGTGGTATTATATGGTTTTTCTGTTGTTGAATGTGTTTTTATCTTGTCGTCTTCCCATCTTTTCTTGTAGTGCGTGCAGAAGGTATCTCTTCCTCTCCTGGTGGGTACTGGCCCAAGGTTCTCTTCCAGTGGGTGCAAGCAGGTCCAGTACTCTAATGGCTTTCCTCTTCCTTGTCCCATGGGTGGAGAAAGGGACTAGGATGCTGTCTGGCAGTCTCTGACTGGGCTGGACCCCTCCAGGATGGGATCTGCAGTGCACGGTCCCCAGGCCTCAGGTGGCTCCAAGCCCCTCTGTTACTTTCTACTCTTTTTTTTTTTTTTGTGACAGGGTCTCTCACTGAACTCATTATCCCTGTGATTGACTGGTTGGGCAGAAAGATCCAGGGGCATCCACTTGCCTCTGCTCCTATTGTGCTAGAGTCATGGATGTGTGCCTCCATACTCAGCTTTTTGTGTATGAACTGAGGATCTGAACTGAAGGGCTTGGTACTTTACCCACATAGCCATCAACCCAGCCACTGGACTTTGGCCCTTTGTTCTGTCTCTGTGTAGTTCTATTGGTCATTTCACTCAACATGATGACATTAAATACTCTATCTATCTATCTATCTATCATCTATCTATCTATCTATCTTCTACTTTCTATCATCTATCTTATCTATTAATCTATCATCTATATCTATCTATTATGTATCATCTGTCTTATCTATTAATCTACCATCACCATATATTATCTGTCTATCTAATCTCTCATCTATCTTATCATCTGCCTATTATCTATCTAATTTCTCATCTATCTTATCATCTGTCAATTTCTGCTATTGACTATATTTATATATCTAGCCCAGAACACATTCCTAAACCCAGATTTGTGTATGCAGCTCCCTGTTAAAAACTGGCCGATATCTGATCTATAAAAGTCTAAATGACATCTTTCCTTGACTAAGCAGAACTTTTGTTTCTTGTTCTCAGAGCCTGCTTACTCCATGGTTTTCTCCAGTTCAGTTTTGGCAATTTCACCCTTCTATTTTCTCAGGCCAAAATTTTTGAAGTCATCCTTGATCTATCTTTTTTCCCTCCTAGCCACATCTGTCCTACCAGCATAGTCTGTTGCCTCTTCCTTTCAATTACAGTTACAGTCTATGGTCATACCGCCCAGAATGTGCCTGATATCATCAATTACAATGACAGTCTAATTCCCTCCCTCCATCTCAGCTCTTCTAGTCACTTTCAAAATGATCCGTTCTCAGCCAAGCATCCTTTTAAGTGGTATTTTCTCTCTTTTTGTCAGGGTTTTCCCATTTCAACTAGAGTGAAGGCAAGACTTGCATAACTGTGTATTCTGTTTTCTCCTGGGTTACCTCCATGTGAGTGGATTTGAATTATCAACTTGGATTGAGTGCTCCCAGGAAACTGGTATTCATACATCTGTGTGTTTCTGGAGATAACTGGCATGGGTGGGAAATGGGGAAGACCTGCCTTGAATGTGGACAGTCCAAATGCAGCAGAAACCAGATGGGGAGGGAGCTTCCTCAACTCCTCTTGGACAACTCTGATTTTATTTTCTTCTTTATACCATCACTATTGCCAGTGGACACCAGACTCCAGATTCTTCAGCTTTTGAACTTGAACTTGCATAATCAACCTCCAGGGGGCTTCTAGGCCACCAGCTATAGACTGGAGATGGGTCACTTGTTTTTCTTATTCAGAAGCTTCAGCTTCTTGCACTGAACTCTTTTTTTCTGATTTTCCAGTTGCATTGTGGACTGTCAGTCTCTAATAGTGCAAGTCAATTTAATAAATTTTCTTTTGCAAATTTATATACATAAGTGTAGATATATTCTGTTGGTTCTGTGTGCCTGGAGAAGCCTAATATAACCTATTAGACCTTGAGTCAAAACCAGTGGGTTAAACAGTGGGAGGAGGATCAGTGGCTACCTCTACAGGTATTTACTGAGGCCTATGATATGTGGTTTTCTATGTGTTTGGAGTATATTAATGTGACAAATCAGACAAAAACTGCCTGTCTAGCATAAAAAGTAAATAAGCAAACTATATGGTTTGTTGGAAGGAAATAAGTGTAGAGGGTACTGGGGGGAGCATTTGTGGTTTTCCACAGGGCAACCTTGTTTCGAAAGTGATGCTTGAGGCTTGGAGGAAAGGGAGTTAGCACTGCAGAAAGTGATGGAAATGGGTATCACAGGTACCCGCCATGCTAGGAGTTGAACAGTGGCAGTGCTGTGCAGGTGACACAGGCTGAAGCTGGTGAGTAGATGGTCTCCCCCACTACCCAGTTAGTGGCCACAGTAAGGGAAAGGACAACCAAAGCAGTGGACTCTGGGTAGATCTGTGCTTCACATTTTTGTTCTAGTTGTTGTTTGTTTATTTTTGCTTCTGTTTTTTCCACAGACAGGGTTTCTCTGTGTAACAGCTCTGGCTATCCTGGAACTCGTTCTGTTGACCAGATTAGCTTAGAACTTAGAGTTTTGCCTGCTGCTGCCTCCCGAGTGCTGGGGTTAAAGGTGTGCACCTCCCCCAGTCAGGTCTTTCCTTGTTCTTAACAAGAAGGCTCTGTGGTTTCTTGAGCTTAGGGAGTGTTCTCTGCCCTAGAGTTTCCCAGAAAACTCCAGCATGTCAACACTCTGCAGAGTTCCATGTGCTTGGTTGTTTAGTTCAACATTTATTAAACTGATTGAGTTGTGGGATGTGTTGTTTGTTTTCTGTAGAATTTCTAGTTAAATTCCTCAGACCCACAAACTTAGAAATGCTTATGCAGACAGACTGGAACCAACTAATCTGGGAAAAATTAACTGGGTTCTCACTGGGAACAAATTGCTTTGAGGAACTGGAAAACTTGGTAGGGAAGGGACAGTCCGGATTCTGGATACCATCAGAGGGAATTGGAGTTGGATCTAGGATCAAGTAACTGTTAGTAAGACATTTATTCTGTGTTCCACATGTGTGTCAGGTCATGCGGCACACTTTTTCTGTGAGGGGGCAGACACTAAGCTTTGTAGGCTTTCCCATCTAATGAAAAGAGTTTGTAATCTAGGCTGATGAGTGGGCGGGACTGGGCTTCAGTCCAGCTTGTGGACACTGAAAATTGAATTCTGTGTAATTTACAAAACATCGCTCAGTTTTCAATTTATTTTCTGGCCATTTAGAAATGGAGAAAGCCTCCTTAGCTTCCCTACTGCATACAAGCAGGTGGCAGGGCAGATGGGCTCATGGGCTGATGATGTTTGTTCATTTTTACCTATGTTCAGCTCCCAGTGGAATTTGAGCCTGCTCAGGGGTAGATGTCTGGATAGTGGCAGCGTGTCCTGCCAGAATTCATCATGGGTGCTTTGGGAGCCTTGGGACATTGTGTTGGGACAATGACTTGGGTGCTGCGCTATGAGAGAGATGACATAAAGGCTCTGTGAACTTTCTGCTTTGTCTTCAGGTGTTGCATCTCCTGATCCAGCCCTCTCTTTCCAAGGGCCTGAACTCTGACTGGTGGTGCTTACCTCAGTCTATTGGACAGTTCTTCTTTCTCCCTATTCGGTTCTGTGGTTGTTATTTGTTTGTTTTGTTTTTAATCATCATCGTCCCGTGTTTGCCTTGAGACTTTATCTTTGATGTGCTAGCCTGGTTTCTACAGTTTTCTGGAGACAGAGCAGCTGGTCCTACCGTTGTCCTGAATGCTCCAAGTCTCTCTCTCCTGAGGTGGGTGGTGGGAGGGTGGAGGGGTGAGATTGGGTGGTGGTGGGATGGGTGGGTGGGAGAGTGGTGGGTTGGGGGTGTTGGATGGGTGAGGGTTTTCCTGAAACCTAGCTCTTGGCTCCCTCAAATTCTGATACTTCCTAGTAGTAGTGTTCCTCAGGAGCTCTGAGGCCGGTGATGATTTGGATGGTAGCTTGAAACTCTCTCTGTTGGAGAACGTTCACTTTAGAATTCCTTTCTTACCTCTTCACTGTCCATACCTAGAGCAGTCTTGGTGAGGAGCAAGAATGAGTGCTACACCTATTGAAGGTCATGTTCACCCAGGACATTGGATACATTTGTTAGCCATGTATGAAAAGTGAGTTTGCCAGTACAGACCAGGTTGCTCTTATCTTCTTTTGACTTTTCTTGTCCTGGACTACTAGCTAGCCAGAATTTTCTGCAAGTTGAGGCCCAGGTAAATTTATGATACAACCTCCTTCATTGGTGTATAGAGAGGCAGAGACAGGAGTAGTTCAGGTTTACATGTAGCAGCAGTTTGTTAGGTAAGTGCTCTATCATTGTTTGTTCATACAACTCTACTCTAGCTGGACTGTTTGCTGAACTTCCGAAGTTCTGTAATTTCTCACTAACTCTGTATTTTCCTGATAAATTCTTTCTATACCCTCACAGTCTGTGCTGATCTTCCTTCCTCAGCCCACAAACAGAATTGAGTGCATTCTTGAATCTTCTGATTAAGTTTATTTCAGTCAACTATTAACAGTTTGAATGTCAGCCAGGAGAGGTAGTTGTAGTGCACACAGAGATTAATTTTCAGGGCTCTGGAGCTAAGCTATCTGGATTCACATTTTGTTTGTCACTTATCATCTTGACATCTTGATAACCTTGAGAAAGTGCATAGGTGTGTTGGCTAGGCTTAAAAAATGACATATTTGATATAAGCTAGAGTCATATGGGAGGAAGGAATGCTGATTGAGGAATTGCTTCCACCAGATTGGTTACTAGGCATGTCTGTGGGGTATTTTTTTCATTAATGATTGGTATGGGCAGGGCCCGTCTACTGGGAGTGGTGCCACCTTGGACAGGTGGTCCTGGATGATGAAAGAAAGCAAACTGAGCAAGTCATGGGCAGCAAGCCAATAAGCAGCACCCCTCCACGGCCTCTGCATCAGTTCCTGCCATGAACTCCTGCCCTGACTTCTGTCAGTGATGGAGTGTGACTTGAGAGATGTAAACTGAAACAAACCCTTTTCTTCTCAAGTTGTTTATCACAGCAATAGTAATCAGACTAAGACAGTAGACAACAGTTTACCCCTTCTGAGGAATGGGGCTGCAATAAGACATTCCTCCACAGAGAGAAAGGATGAAGTGGATTAATACACACAAAAGCACTCACCTTGAATGAGGATTCAGTGAATTCAGCCGTCACCACCAATAGTCCTATCTTCCCTTCCTTCACGTTATCAGGTGTATGCCATACAATACAGATTTAATGCATTTAATATACACAGGGAAGGCTGACTGTGCGAGTAAAGTAGAGTTGGGGGCAGAGTAAGGGAGCAGCCTTGTGGGCTTCAGTAAAGGTGTCTTAACAACTGATGAGATCTTAAATGGCCCTTGTAGAGTTAGTAGCATATGGATAGATGGGTGGGTACTTCAGCAAGCATTCATAGAAAGAACTTTGTCTCTCAAGTTTAGACCATTTGCTAAATATAGAAGCTGAATGTTAAAAGTAATTAGCATTAAGCTGATTCCCTCTCAAGTTAGTAACAGGCTTTCTATCAAAATTCCATTTCTCTCCTTCCTCGTACCTTCTGAAGTGTTACTAAGTGTTTTGCTTTAGGGCTTTAATAGATTTTAATTATTGAGAGGTGCACTTGAAGAGAAAGCAGAAAGAAGTAAAAATGTTCTGTAACTCCTGGGCATCTATTCTATGCTTCCTGGAGAAATTGACACCATCTGAAAACATTTCAACAGTAATGGGGGAAGATTTAATGATTGTGACCCCTTGGTCCTCATCCTCACCCAGTGTCACTTTTCCCTTTGTGACTCATTCTTCCTTTTGGAATGTACCTGCACCCATTGTCTTTTGGCAAATCAAAGGTAACCCTGCATGACTGTGCCCTGTGATTTTGTTTTAAAAAATGTATGGGTATTAGCTTTATTCATTTATTTTTAAAAATAAGAATCTGGATAATGATTGGAATTGACCTAATTCTCTTTGAAATTTTTATTCTTCTGTCATTGATCAACCAGTCATCCCTTTGCTGACAGGAGCTGGGTTTCGTGGAGAAGAGGAATCAGAATTGGGCTGGGAGACTTACCCTTAGTTCTCTCTTCACTTGAAACACAAGACAAATCTGGCTTGAATTAGAAATTGTGTGTGCCCTAAGCCTGTGGTATACCTTTGGTTTTGACTTTTGCTGTCTTCTGCTATTAACAGTCATTGTGATACTGAATTCACCCATGGCGATGAGCCCATGGGGGATAGAGCTCTGGCGCCCACTCAGCAGACCTCTGTGCTTAGTATGTCTTCTGGAAATGCTTCCTTCCCTGCCCTGTCTCTTCAAAGTTGTTTGCCTGAGATGTTCAGTGTGTTATATGTAGGGTGAGATGTTCCTTAAACTTACTTAATTTGAAACGGATGTGTGAAAGTTAGAGTATAGCTGAGATGTTTTTATGCATGTGTGCAAGAATGAGACTCTGTTGTGGGGAGGTAGGTCGGTGAACTGCTGTTTAGCAAATTTGTGTTCATCCAATTGGACTCAAATCAACTCTCCTGGTTCTTTCTTTTCTATACTTCCTGGTGATGGGCAGGACTTTTACTGTATGCCAGAATCATGTCATGCTAGGGAGTCATTATCCAACCCATTTAATTTTAGACTTTGGGCTAATAAAATGCATGATTGATTTCCCCTTATCCATGTTTAGGGTGACATAAAATCTACAAAATGATGAGAAAATTGTTTTGTCTAGTTACTTTTCTCGTGCTGTAAAGAGATAACCAAAGAAACTTAAGAAAAAATGCGTTTAATTGGGGGCTTGCTTACTGTTTCAGAGAGTGAGTCCATGATGGTGGGGGACATGGTAGCAGGCAGACAGGTACAGAAGCAGTAGTAAGAGCTAACATCTGATCCACAATCAGGAGGCATAGACAAAGAGGGGGAGAGAGAGACTGAATCTGGAATGGACTTTTGAAACCTCAAAGCACCTTCCCTCACCCCAAGTGTCACACCTCTTCCACCAACTGGGAACCAAACTTCCAAATATATGAACCTTTAGGGTCCATTCTCATTCAAGCCACCACACAGTTGAACTCACATAAAACTGCTGTATTCCATACTGACTCCAGAAACACGTCTGTTGGGACATGTTCACTTTAGAATTCCTTTCTTCACTTTCTGTCCGAATACCCAGAGAAGTCATTGTGGGGAAGGTCCATATGCTAGGCTTGCTGAAGGCCGTGTTCAATTCCTGTGATAGGGGAAGTCATTCTGTATATATGTTTCTCTTATTGGTTGATGAATACAACACTGAGTGGCCAGTAGCCAGGCAGGAAGTATAGGCGGGGCTACCAGACAAGGAGAATTCTGAGGAGAGAACGCAGAGAAAAGCCACCAGGAGACGCCATGTAGCTGTTGGGAAGATAGGTCTGGGAATTCTCCAGTAAGATAAGGCCATGTAGAAATACATAGATTAATAGCTATGGGTTAATAATTAAGAGAGAGCTAGCCAATAAGAAGCCTAAGCCGTCAGCCAAACAGTTTATAATTAATATAAGTGTCTGTGTATTTATTTGGGGTTAAATGGCTGTGAGACCAGGCAAAACAAAAACTCTGTATATACTTCCTGCTTGGCTACTGGCCAATCGGTGTTTTATTCATTAACCTATAAGAGAAACATATATGCAGATGAACACCCCCCCATCATCTCCTCTTTTCTGTTTAAATAAAAAGAAAGGTTTTAACTTCAACATTCCTGCTGCTCATGACCTCATGACCTTGGAAGCTTGATCATATAACTTATCCTCTTTAAAATAATTTGTCCACTTGAAAAATGGTAGCCCTTATATCTCACCAAGTTGTGGCAAAGCAGTTTCTGTGATGGAGCTTGGCCTACCTTTCTACTCTTCTCCTCTAGACCAGTGCCCTCAGGGTGTAGAAATCTGTGTCACATGGAACCATTTCATATCTCTGGAGGAGGCTCCTTTGACTTTTCTAACCTGTTCTCTTTTCAGGGATTGCTTGCTTACTTGCCCAGTTGACAACAGTCCTCTTTCATGATATACAGGCAGACAAGGGTCTGTGGCACCAAGAGGACAGATGCTGCTGCTTTGGGCACTCTGGGTACAAAGGCAAAGGAGGTGTGGAAGGCTAGCTATGAGAGAGCCAGGGAAGCCCATTGGCAGAGAGACTAGTTAGCTCTATTGGACACCCACCAGAGAAAGACTATTCTGAGGGGTGCTCTGGCTATCAATATGCCCACAGACCCTGTTTCTTTTCTTTGCCATAGGGGCTGGCACTGGGAAGGCACAGGAGTGGAATACCCAGCTAGAAACCACAGAGAAACAGGAGGGTGCTGGAGAACAAGGTAAGTAAACCACGTTTCCAAATTCCCCAGGTGTTCTTCCTAACTCTGAACTTAAAGTGACCAATGGAGTTATGAAAGCTAGGGACAAAGTGTACTGGTGCTGACTGCAGGCATTGACTGGAGTCCTCATTCCCGAGCCTCAGTCTCTGGTCCTTGGTGCTGGTCAAGCAGGATCCAAAGGATGTTTTCTGTCATTCACGGGTTCTCAAGCTCCTGGGATTGAGCAGCATTGCTCTCCCTGCAGGCTTTTGGGTAACACAGAGTGCTCATCAAGGAGCTCTTTGAAGTCTCTTTTTGTGGGATGATATCTGTACATGGTGGGACATCTCAATGCTCTCATGACCAATTGCATCCTGGCTTCCTTGCTGCATCCATGCTCATAACTCCTATATCTAACTCCTATATCTTCTTCCAGAGAAATGAGAGATGCTTCTCTCCTGCTGAGAAGCAAAGATGGGGCCTCCAGCTTGAGCAAACTGCCTGAGGCATATCAACTTCTGCTTGCTTAGTGTCCTTGACATCCCCTTCTGTGTGTTGCTGCTGCCTTTCTGGGAAGTCATTGTCATGAGCTGTGTACTATGGAATCCTGCTGCCAGGTGTCTGTCACTTGCAACCCACCTCAGTCATACTGCTGTAAGCTCGACTGTGTGTGCTCTGGCCAGTAAGCTACAAGTGCATGGGAGATGAGACGGTAGAGCCTGCATTTTTTAGAACAAGGTTTTTGATGCTGTAGACAGAGATGGCCCCGGGAATGTTTGTAGGGAGAACCTGGTGACTCCATTTGGAGCATGAAGTGAAGGGATTTGGCTCCCTGATAAGTACACTATGCACTTATTAGTTCTAGCTATGATGCCTGGGCTCTGTTTAATGCTGCTACAGACTGCACTATCTAGTTATAATCATCAGGGTTATCTATTTCTCCTTCTGACCCTAACTTTTTTTTTTTTCTGTAAAAGTTTCCACTCCTACAGGCTACTCTATCAAATGACTTGCATGAAAGTTTACTGCAAAGAGTACTATGTGAAAACAGCATAGCTGTGTCTGGCATCCTTATGGCTGATTTTTACTGAGTGACTACTATGTGTCCTAAACACCACTCACATTGAGTTCATTTAGTGTTTGGTTCCCACGGGGAAGCAGGCAGAGTCCAATATCATGAATTAGCTGGCTGTTTGAAGAATATTTGTGATCCTTCTACAGCATCCGCATATGAATGAGCTGAAAATGATGAGCTTGGCTGAGGTAGGAGTGACATTAATTAAACCAGAGAGGAGAAACAAAACAAAAAAAACCTCACAATAGATAAAGAAGAGAGCTGCAGCTTTCTCCTGTCTCTTTATCGCTCTTCTCTGCAACGGAGAAAAATGCAAATGTTATCTTTGTGTCAGGAAATGGCCCTGACTGGACCAGCAGCCCCCAGGCCTGGCTCCAGCCACATCCTGAGCCCCCCCCCCCACCCCCGTGTCTTCTCAGAACTCTGTATGTGGGCCAAAAGCCGGGAAGAAAGAGTCTCTTTTGATTCTGACCCTGCTGCCCTCCAGCAGGTTGTAGCATTCGCCCTGGGTCTCTAGGTACCCTTGGTATTTTCTTCTTTTCTTTCCTCTCAGTTCTTCTAGACAGCTGTATCTCCATCTCATTTCCTTAGAATAAAACCCTTTTGAGAGATCCAGAAGCTTCACATGGCTCCCAGGGAGGTCTCTTGTGTGGTTGCTGGCTTCTGGGTGAGTCATCTCCTGGCTCTAGGTTTCCTCATCTCTATTTGTGTAGCAGAGAGCTGACAGTGGCTATTGCCAGGGTTCTATGTCATGCTGGGGATGGGACCAAGCCCACCTGATGTTGGGAAGATGGATAGCAGCGAAGGTTGGGGGTGCCTCAGAACCCCTTCCTTCAGGGACAGAAAGGCAGCCAAGTTCAAGGGTGCAGTTCTGTCTTCTAGGTAAAAGTGGGTGGGGGAGGAATAGGAGCTAGCTTCTGTTCTCTCACTAGGATCCATCTCTTCCCTGCTTATTTCCCTCTCTGGCCTTTATTGTAAAATTAGGGAGTTGACAAAAGTAAGAGTGGTTGGAAGGGCTGTTTTGTTGAGGGTGTTTGAAGCCTTACACCAGCTCAGAAGACAAAGGCAAGAGTGCATAGTGATGCAGCCAGGGAGGATGCGGACCTGGCTGGCTGGAGAACTTACTTCCACCTTAGGGAAGCTGGCCTGGGGTTCCTTATGTGTGGTATGGACATGCTGTGAGAACTAAATGAGACTCTATAGGTAGAAGAGTATGCCATACTGGCCAATGAGGAAAGTTCAGACTTTCGTCCACTGAAATACAATGACAGCAGACAGATCCACAGGGAAAACCACATAATGAACATGGGTTCCATAACACAAGAGGCTTTTTAACTCAAAGATCCAAAGACACAGGGTCAGTTATCCACTTTTTTATGCGTGGGTTGGACGATGCATAGGACATCACATAGAAATATGACTGGACCTATAATCTAACTGTAGATTCTGCTCAAACTGTTCATTTAGATTCGTGGTTCTCAACCTGTGTCTCATGACCTCTTTTGGGGGTTCAAATGACCTTCACAAGGGTCACATATCATATCCTACATATCATATATTTACATTATGATTTGTAACAGTAGCAAAATTACAGTTGTGAAATAGCAATGAAAATAATTTTATGGTTGGGGGTCACCATAACTCGAGGAACAGTATTAAAAGGTCATAGTTAGGAAGGTTGAGAACCTCTGATTTAAATGCTTTGAGGCCTTTCTGTACAGCCTCCCTCCCTCCATTTCTCCCTTCCTTCCTGGTATAGGCAGGGTTCTTCTGTAATCAGGGTCATATGGCACTATTGGACAAGGAAGCCAGAATTTTTGGTCAACCCTCACACAGAAATCCAGGGAAAGTTTGGATACTCTTTCTTAGGGTACTGTATTAGCAGCCCTGGGGAAAGGGGCTCCTGGTTTCTATGATCAATTCTGAGGAAGAGGAATCCTAGTTCCTGTGACTTTAGCAAAGGAATGCCTGGTGAAAGACAGGAGAATGGGAAGCAGAGAACTGCTTCCAGTACCTCTACTCAAGAAGAAGTAGACAGAAACTGCTTCAGTCAGTGGCATCAATTTCTGAGCCCCAAATGGAACCACAATACAGACCTTACCAGGAAGCCATTGACACTGAAGATAAATGTCAGAAGGGACCACTGGTTTGTCTTACTTCATTTAATTCTTGCATTGAATTAATACCTCTTTACCCTTATCTGCTTTGAATTCTTTCCAAAGCGTGTCTTACATTTCCATATACAGTACAGTTCTATTTATTGGTGGTTTGCTTGAGTTTTGAGTGCTTGAATCAATTCCATAAACAAATGCTAATTGCCTTGTCTGTTTGAGTCCGTTCCATAAGTGTGCACCGAGTGCTAGCTGTATGTAAACCCTATTGTTCTGAAGGATGGCCTTGAAATCTCAAAGAAGACAAAGGGAACCAACTCACCTTCCACTTTCACAAACTGTTTCTGTTGGTTTGAGAGGCATTGTGAAAGAAAGTTGGTCCCCAAATGTACACGCAAGCACTTACCACCATGGGAAAAGTACATTCTGGCAACTTAAACACCTGACAAATGCATCTCAGCACTGAACCGTTGAGACTCCCACCTGCTGCCAACTATAACTACTTTCTTTTATCATGATAATATATTCTCTGACTCTCTGGCAAAGTTTTTGGGCAGAAGTGTAATCAGCGTGTGGAAAAATTTGCTTGTGATTCTGAGCCTTCAGTCATCTTGTCAGTGTGGAGACTGATTTCCCTCCACAGTGAGAATTTGTAATTCATGATCACAATTTAGAACTTCACTCACACAAGTCTGTAAGTTGCACAAGTCTTTTAGTACTCGCTTACCTTGTATGGTGAGCATGCACACCTAATTTTTTGTTAATTCCTGATACGTGGGGTTGAGGTGGCAGAAGAGCATCTCCATTAGATTAGTGACGTAATGCGGAAGAATGAAGCCCCCCCCCCCCAGGAAACAGGAGCCTGCAGTATCTAGATGACAAATGCAATAATCATGGACAGTCTTATCCCGAGGCCTGGAGGATGGCTAGAGTATATATTTGACGTAGAACACTGACATACTAATTTCTGTATGTCTTCCTTGTTTTCTTTTTCATAATCCTGGGGATTGTACCTGGGGTCTTGAAAATGCTAGGTAAGCATTTCACCACTGAGTTGCATTGTTAGCCCTCCAATGTCTCTCTAAAGCCAATGCCAGAAACAGAATATTCATGTATTCATTCAATCAGAAAGTATTGATTTACCATCTACATATGGATCTTTCTACACATCTGAAATCCATCGGTGGACAAAATAAGTATAAGCTTCGAGAAACTTACATATTCTAATGAGATTATACATTGATTTGGCTTAGAATGGCTTAGTTCAATATTTAGTTTACATTATAAACGTTTAAAAACGAAAGCCATGACATGGACTAAAAGTCGAGTGGGGAGACACTGGGGTGGTAAGGGTTAAATGGCCAAGGGGATGGGAAGGTAAAAGAAAGGAGGGGGTTTGGGGTGGGCAACCAAAACTAAAGATTGAAAAGATGACACATTACTACTTTATAAGCTAATTAAAAATAATATTTAAGGTCCAGAGAGATTGTTCAACAGGTAACACTTGCCACACTGATAGAAATGTACAGGCCTGATAACTTGAGTTCGATTCTCAGATCCCATGGTGGAGAGAGAGAACTGAGTCCTGAAAGTTGTCCTCTGACCTGTGACTCTGAGTTTCTATTTATTTATAGATAAATAAATAAATGCTTTATTTATAAGTGAAATAAAATAAGACATTGAAAAGAGTCTGATACAAGATACACATTGGATAACACCTGTCTCAGAAATCATGGATAACAAATGAAAATGTTGGTGTCTGAGGTGAGTTACCTACATCCTTATGGGTTGTTGGTTAGAAAGACCCCAGAGGGGTCCCTCCTCTGCAACACACACTATTGCTATTGCTCTTGGTTGCACACTAGAAATAGATGGTAAGACCCTATTGCAGAGGGCACTATATTGGTTGCAGGATCTAGAGAAATCAAGTCAGAGCTGAATTATAAGCTCTCTCCCTCCTGGATAGCATACACAGTGATAGAGCTTTTATGCAGGCAGTGGGAGTAGAATAGTCACCAGCAATCTTAGGTATCTGTATTCCTGAAAGTTGTATACCAGTGTGCCAGGCAAGATGGTGAAAGAGTGGCATGAATATTATGGGGTAACCAATCATACTCTCTGATTGGATTTGAGGCCTGCTGCACTGGGGGGACTTCATGCCTGGTACTTCAAACAAACCTGCTCAAAAGTTCATGTCTGGGGGAGGGGGTCATAGATGCTAGAATGGAACTTATCACTTTCATTTTTTGCTATTTTGACATAGGATCACAACATCTTCTAAATATATTTATGTTTATGTCTATAGACAAGTTCTTCCCTCAGCCTTGATCAGAGAAGCCTTTCTTTGCAATGAATGATTGTCAAATGTAGAGAATTAAGTTCAAGGGGCTGAGAAATGAGTGAGTGTTATATGCTGAGCCCTGAACAGCATAGTTAGGTCATTGCTTCTAAGGCCTAGGGAACCTTGCAGAAGAGTAGCTGGAAATACTATAAAAGCTGTGTGGTAGAGTGATGGGGAGGGGTGCTCTATTCTAGGCATCACAAACTCACAGCAACTGCCTGTTGCCTTTACTGGGAATACAAGTGACTGGGCCTGTGAATAGTCAATCATGGAGGATGCAGGAGAAGCCAGTGATGGATGCTGGAGAGGTGTAGGCTTGGTCTTTAATTGTACCCACTGGGAAGCCCACCATGTAAATAGCCCTGGACAAACTCAGTAGGCCATAATGCAAAGCAAAAAGACATGATCATGGGAAAGGGACTTGTTGGGAGGTGTGGGAGTTGACAGGGGTAGAAGAGAGATAAGAGAGGGTGTGGAGTAAGAGTGATCAGAATACCTTATCTACATACATTGTGAAAGAATACATTTTCCTTAAAGAAAACCCAATAAAAAAGTAATTTAGGTCTCTGTGTCTGATTTGATAGCCAACTTTCAAGATGTTTCTTTGAGCATGGTAGAACACATGTGTTAGTTACATTCCTGTCACTGTAACCACTCCACAGGAGCAAGGGCTTCAGGGAGAAATGGCTTATTCTGACTTATAGTTTTAGGGGCATTTCAATTCATCATGGTAGCAGGAGTCTGTGGCAGAGTCTCATTATGACAGGCCACGAAGCAGAGAGAGCAGTCTGGAATCAGAAGCAAGTTTAACCTTCAAAAGGCCCTAGTAGAACCAGTGAAGCCAGTTAGGTGTCACCTCCTAACTGCTCTATATCCTCCAAAGTAGCACCACAAGCTGGGAACCAGTTGCTCACAATACAAAACAGGAATCTGTGGAGGACATTTGAGATCCAAACCAAAACAATAGATCAAAGGAGGCATCAGACTATAGCTGATGTGTGTGTGTGTGTGTGTGTGTGTGTGTGTGTGTGTGTGTGTATGTGTGTGTGTGTAGCCGCAGGAGCACAGCCTGTTTTTGTTTATAGGAAATAGGACAAGCTTGAACTCTTTGGCTCTCAGAATCCAAGTTAGCAACAAACAGTAGTTATTAGCAACACTCTGATTTTATCCCTTCTCCCTTCCTCCAGTCCTCATTTCCTTTTTTAAAATTTAGAATTTAAATACACACACACACACACACACACACACACACACACACACACACACACACACACAGACCCCACTGCCCATCTGCCACATTTGATCCAGGGGAGGCTGGATTGACAATGTTCTCTCCCAGGCATACTTTCCCATTTGCCAGGTGACTTTTTCTCACCTTCCTATTTTTCTTAAATGCATTTTTAAAATAGTTGAAATTACTGTAACTTATTTCATAGTTTGTTCTTTTTCCTTCACATTTTGTTCTGACATTTTCTTCCAAATACCAGCATTCCTATTATTGCCATCATCATCAGAAACCACACCCAATGTAGAAAATTTTGTAATTAAAGAACACGTTTGCTATCTGGTTTGAGATGAATCACTAGCTTGGAAGAAAGTTCTTTAAGATCAATTTTAGATCAAAGTTCTTTTAGATCATCTTAGTTGCCAGTGAACAGCTGATACAGGAGAAAGTGTCTTTTCGAAGTCTTTCTGGCCAATACCAGCCTCTACTGTCAGCAACCCCCCTTCTGACTGCCTCTTCACCTCTGTTCTTCGGTTTCCAGCCTTTGAGGTACCCGTGGTAATTTGTTGCCAAGGTTGCTGCTGAAGTGAGTTACTTTCTCCAGAGATTTCAGCAGTGCACTGGGAAAATGTCATTGAAAAATCCCCGTTCTTTGTAACTGGAGGCCTGAAATGAGATCCAGGGGATGTTAAGCATTGAGCCTGGGACAAGTGGCCTGACAAAGCTGGACATCTGAGAAACCAACTTCTATCCCCTGGGACTGAGTGCAAGTGTTTACTGGCTTTACCTGCTTTGTTATCCACCTGGGGACTTGTGGGTTGCAACCGTAGATGCTCTGTGTTCCAATGCCCTGCTCCCCAGATTTTTACAAGCATCTCTGGAGAATTTCTCTGACCTACTAAAGGTTATATACTGAACTTCTCTCTGCTGTTTTCTTTGCCTTTTCACATCCTGGAACTTTTGTGTTTCTATATAACCGTGTTTTCTAATTATAGAAAGGAAAACTATCTGTCATAAGATGATGCAACATATAGCCAACAAATCAATTACATTTTGGCTTTCTAAGGCCAATATTATAATGTAGCACTAAAATTCTTTATATAATTATCTAGTAATAGGACACATAAAAGTCCCATTATTTACAAATCAGAATCAATTTATATTAAGGTGGTGGGGTTAAGTGCTTTGGTTTTGGGAGCCTGGAGTTAAAATTCAAAGTTTAAACTCTGTTTGGGGGGGTCATATTATTATCTCAGCCCTTAGGTTAAAACTCACCTCTCCACCTGGTGAATTTAAAGTCAAATTCAGTCAACAGGGTGGAAGGGATAGGGTTTCAAAGGATGTGTTTACAAAACCTTTCCCCCCAACCTAAATTTCCTGGAACAACTTGTGGTTTCATGGTGGTGATATGACTAATTTCTGGTATGGGAATATGGTGGTAGCAGACATGATTCTTTCATGCCTAGACCCTAAAGTCCTTTCACGTGACCACTTGCCTCTGTTCTATTCCTTTAGCTGTAGAGGATCTAGGGAAGGACTCCCAGTCTTTATGGGTTAGTATAAAGTTTTCTCCATTCCACATAGGCTTTGTGATGAGGAGGATTGGGCCCCTGAGACTTTGAGTGCTTGCTATAGAGGTTAATGGAGCAGACTAACGAAGGAGTTACAACCAGAGGTCCTCAATAGATACTAGCACTTCTTCTGGTTCCCAGAAGGATCCAGCAATGCCTGGATCCTCTCTAAGAGGCTGACAATGGGAAGAGTTAATGGGGCTTGTCTAAGCTAAGCCCTTGAATAAGCCAGGAATCAGGTAGGAAAGCCCAGTGCATTAGACTAGGTGAGGAATGTACCCATAACACTAGATTTCCTTTCCTGGGCTTCCAACTACTATCCTGATAGTTTATCTTTTCTACTAAAAGCATCTTCTGCCTCCCATTCCTGAGAAAAGCCTAAGTTGCCAATGTTCTCCACCTTCCCCAAGATGCTGTATGGCCTTATGGGACAATGGAAGGAGTTTTTCTTTATTCTAAAATTTTGTTTTGCATGATGAAGAGTCATTGATGTATTTTAAGTAGAGAAAGAACATTACTAAAATTTTCTATTTATAAAAATCTCCCTAGCTGCTGGTTAATGGTTTAGAGTAGGAATGGAAACTGGGTAGAAGTTATTGTCGCAGTTTCTGTAAGAGAGAGTGGTATCCTGGACCCAGGGGAGAACACAGGAAAGGTGTGGAGAGATGTCAGGTACCCCGAGACAGAGACTCTGACAGGACTTCATGGATGCTCTATGAGAATGATGTCTGACATGGACAGCAGAGTGGATAGGAGTGGCACTACTGGAGGTCACAATGTGGCTTTGGTGCTATTCTGAGGGTATTATGGATAGGAACTTAGAGCTCACTCTTTGTGAAGAGCCATTGTGTGCAACCCTCAGTCAGGAGTCCAACCATTGAGCTCGGAGTTTGTTCCAAAGTGGGGCTGCTTTCCCAGGGAAGAAAGGCCACTTTTCCAGTCTTCACAGAGGTGCCAGGCTGGCCCCACAGAGACTTTTGCCATGCTGGGTTTGACTCAAGGAATGCTTTGGAACTCCAACCAAGTCAGGTGAGATTCTCCTCCCCTGGCAACAGCTGGAAAGAGGGTGGTAAAGGTCTGGCTGGCCTGAGAAAGTATATGAAAGCTTTGTTCCCTACTTTGCATTCCTAGCGAACTCTGGAGAAGGAATGAGAAGATAGAAAGCTCGACTTCAGGATATCTGCTGCTCAGGAAGGCGGGCTAGGATTAAGATAGGTGTGTGAAAGTCAGCAAGAGTGAATGGAGTGGGAAGATAACCGATTCCCTGGAATTGTCTATGAACAGAGGGAAAGTCAAGGACAGCTAAGCCTAGAAGTCCAGAGAACATTTTCTAAATGCTATGTAGTTCCTCATCTTTTCCTAGAATATAAATATTAAAAACCAATGAGCAAACCAGGCATGAAAGTGCATATCTGTAAATCCCAGCATTTAGGTACAAGAGGCAGGAGCATTGCCATGAGTTCAAGATGAGCTTTTAAGCTATTTTTTTTTTTTTTTAGATAGTGTCTTGCTATGTCCTACCTCCCCAGACAGTGTTTCTCTGTATAACAGCTCTGGCTGTTCTGGAACTCTGTTGACCAGGCTGGCCTCGAACACACAGAGATATGCCTGCCTCTGCCTCCTGAGTGCTGGGATTAAAGGCGTGCACCACCACCTCCTTGTATTTTCCTTGAGTCAGTGTCTTGCTATGTATCTTTTTTTTTTTTTTTTATGTTTGCCTTGAACTTGCAATCTTCCTGCCTCAGCAGGCTGGGATTACAGGTGTACACTACCACGTTCAACTTTTGACTTCTTTATATTTTCGATGTGCCAAACCCTTTAAAACTGTAACAGCCACCTTTAGCTTGCACCTTTCGAGGAATGGAGTAGTGTGGACTTGGCTTTCTGACATTTACCTGAAGACACCAGCTCCAACAGTAAGGAGAGGATTGCTGCATTTGCTGGTTGCCTTGGCTTGGTTTGCTTACTATAGAGTCTTTCTTGAGGTAGCACTTGTGAGGGAACAAGCACAAGCTTCTTTTGCTCTCAGACCCTCCTGCACCTTTTCCTGGCTTACATAACCTTAGTGATGAGCTTTGTCTGGTTTTATTGGTGTGAGAGCCTTGCACCTAGAAGGCTGCTTTCAGAGTGAAGACAATGAATTTAGTAATTCTGTAGGTGTGCAATCTCTAAACCCAGGGAGAGAGAGCGATTCTGGGGAGAGAGAGTTTTTAAACAGTTCTAATTGTTCAGGTAAGTTATTTTTGCCACACTTAGGTAAATGATCACTCTGTTATTATTTTTGATAGTCTATATTTCAAGAAGCTTTTCTGTCAAGTGTGATTAAATATTGAATTTCACTCACTCAGGGTAAAATTTCTATAACTTTAGTCTTTTTTCCCCCCTTAGATAACTTACTATGGAAGATGCTAACTCGGGTACCCTGGGTCCCTACTTCAGGACTTTCATTGGGATGAAAGAAGGCAAATGTTTCATTTAAAAGTTCAAAATGTGGAAAATGAGAGCAATTAACTTTAACTGGTTGCTGTGTAAAATGCACACAGTGTAAGTAATAATATAAAATGTTACATAGAAAATCATCCTATAAAGTTAGAGGCTGAAACAATAGTTACTGTCATGCAGAAGACTGACTTTTCCTCAGTGTCTTTGTGAGCTTGGCTGAAAGCCCATGCTGTTCCAGGTCTGACACACTTCCTCACTTATCCTCACTGAAAATGGACAGTGAGTCTGGGGGTTCTGGACATCCTTAGATCATTTTGCTTGTGGCTGCACT
Source organism: Cricetulus griseus (assembly GCF_003668045.3). Taxonomy (NCBI): domain Eukaryota; kingdom Metazoa; phylum Chordata; class Mammalia; order Rodentia; family Cricetidae; genus Cricetulus; species Cricetulus griseus. Next base: position 84,774,219 of record NC_048601.1, read on the forward strand.
AGATCCTGCATTCTGGTCAGTCTGTGAGGTTTTTCACACTTCTGTGTTCCAGACATGACTGTTACACGATAAAGATTGCAACATCATTTGGATGCACCCTTGACTCTGGCAAAGAGAAGGACAAATTCTATGAAAACCAGGGTTTGCTGCACCCATTGTCTTTATGACTAATTTATCTTGCCATCAAACTATCACAGTGAGTGTGGCTCTAGGGCCTCACTGAGAGAACTTGCCATTCAAGTTCCAGCTAGGATCTGACATAACAAACTGATTTCTTTAAAAGTACATGGTGAACCAAGAAAGACTGAATTTCTGAGGTATGATCAACCTGAACTCATGGAGTTTATTGGGTCCCCAATCTACTATCCTCTGAAGTCAACTTGCTGGGTTCTTAATGTTGGTGAGCACTGTTAATGGTGACACACTCCTGCTCAGCTAATGTGTCTGAATTAACCATAGTTGTATGATAGCTTGGGTGTGGGAGAGGGTCCTTCTGTGGGACTCAGCTCTGTTCTTTGTGCATCTCCAGCACGTGTTTAGTAAACGTGATAGTTCTTTAGACATTAGGAAAACCCAGCGACACATGCTGTGGGGTCATAGAGAGCCTTCCGAGTCCCAAGCTTGCACATTTCTCAAGTCTCCCTGTGTGTCCGGTTCCCTCTTCTGTCACTAGAGCCTCATCGATAGGATTCTTGCCATCTCCACAAATCCTGGGAGTCCATCACACGTGACAAACTCAAATTTGAAGGGGATGGGCAGTGGTTAAATATGGGTTATTTAAATTAGGTTGTAAATTGCACAGTCTTAGAGCTTTTGTGTAGAAGTGCTCATCCACAAATGAGTTACTTTGGTAATTATCTTCTGCCCGGGAACTGCTAAGAAGTACTATTATTGGGGCTCGGGGCTAGTCCTGGGGACAGCGGTGGGAGGAAGTGGGCGTGGCAATTTCTCTACTTCCTTGTTTGGAGTAAACTTGGGCGTCTGACGGCTGAGGTGTTGGCTTCTCCATCTCTCGTGTGCTTTGCGGGAGCTCTCTACTCTGCCACAGAAAACATACCTAGGAAAAGCACGACGTCAATCCCCGCCATTCCCTCGGGGTCCCCCAGCCTCCCCCAGCCTCCAGAGAGCGAAGCGCGAAGGGGCGCGGCAGCCGGGCCAGCCCACAGCCGTGCGCAGCCTCGCCAGTCCCCTGCCGTCGCAGCAGCTGCAGCCGGTTGGAGATGGGGCAGTGGCGGGGGCGCAGAGGCTCCACCGGGAGCCTTCGTTGTTAGCTCCCAGGTCTAGGTGCCTGCAGCCGGCGAGCAGCTCGCAGCCAGCGCCGGTCTGCGGTGACAGTGCAGTGGAGGCTGGGCACCGGCTCAAGCTGGGACCCCGGAGGAGGCGCGAGCCATGACGGACGCCAGCCACAAGAAGGAGGGCTTCAAGAAATGCAGGAGCGCCACTTTCAGCATCGATGGGTACAGCTTCACCATCGGTGAGAACTTTGCACCCGGGCCGTTCTTGGCGTCCTCGCACACCCTCCGGTGGCGGTGGCCAGTTCTAAGCGGGGAGGGCGTGGGGCATGGGCACGGGAATCTGGGTCGGAGGGTGCTGGCTGGAGGGAGCCCTTGGGAATTGTGACCTGCCCGGGGAAGCCCAGATCCCGCTGGAGTCGGTTTTCAATTACATCTCTGTGAATGGCTCGTTCCACGCTGAGATTTGGGTAACAAAGTGCAGAAGAGGATGGATAGAGATGGATGGAGACAGAGGTGGAGAAAAGAACGAGGAGGAAGAGGAGTTAGAAAGGACCGAAGGAAGGGACAAAAAGTAACAGCTATCTAGGCATAAGACCACCAGTCAGAAGTTCAGGGACGGAGGTATGAGGACAAAAGACTGAGAGGAGAGAAGAGAGCACTAGAGAGACCTAGAGCATGGTCCTGAGCTCTCACAGGCTGGTTGCAGGCAGACAGGCAGGGATGGGCAATGTGTATCCTGACTGGAATGTTTCAGAAAAAAACTGGGGTGTCTGGGAGCTGTGTGTTGGGAACTCCAGTGATTCTGTTTTTCCTCTGCTCCAAACTGTTCACCAAGAGGGGAGAGACAGAAAGGGGCTGAGAGTATGCTCAGGTTCCTACCACAGAGTTCACTTGTTGGAGGCCAGCATTTGTAGAGGTCTGGCCTCCATAGATTTACTATGAGTTTCTGCTGTTTTGAAGCAACTTTTCAAGGCCTGGCATCTTTACCCTCTTGGGAGGTGGAGATAGCCATGGGGCAGCTTTCCTTCTGGAATGTTAGCTTTGGCTAGCAGCAGGCCCAAGCCGGGTACCAAGATGCTGTTCTCAGTTCTTATTTAAGCAAGCACTCAAGTGACCATGACCTTCATTCTGGTCTTCCCCCACAACATGTTTGAGAATGAAGGTATATACTATTTTGCTTTTGGCTCCACCTGCTTGGAGATATAGCAGGGAAGTGCTGGAGCCAGAAAGAGACCAGTGATGAGGAACTTGTCACTGGGTCATTTGTGCTCCTAGAATTTGTAGAACAGAATAAACAGGTGCTCTTCCCCAGATACACCTGTCACACTTTCTCCAGGTTGTTCCTACAGCCAGGACTGCCGTTCCTCCAAAGGGGCATGGAGAAAGCATGCCTATCTTTTGGAAGCTTGCTTCTCTTGCTGCTCCCTCCACTCTCCATGACTATGGAGAGACACCACGGGATCACAGACCCAGGAGTTCACCTCTAGAGCTGGCCAGCCTAGAATCGGCTGGTGGGAGCCTGTGGGAGCCTGTGGATAGTTCTCACTGCACTCTAAACTCTGAGGATTCTGCTCAGTTTACTTTTCACTCTCTAGAGGCAATGGTCTATGCTCAGGGAAGGTTCTCAGAAATGAGTTACAAGTTTCCGAGGTCAAAATTGTCTCATTTAAAGGTCATGTAAATTTCACTTTTCTTGACTCCAGTAGGAAAACCTTCAAAAGTAAGTTTTAAATTTTACCTGGCAGTTCCCATCAGACTTTATCCCCCAAACAGCCATGCCTCACTAAGATGTAGGATGTTAGTATGATCCTCGTCTGCCTACACTCTTTCTTTCTCGTTAGGGGAGATGGTCTAGCAGAGCCCCATTGACTGGTGGTCAGAAGGTCCCCAAAGTGAACTAGCCTCTGTGAGATGAGAGCTACAAACTTCCTTCATATTGCTGGGCTTTCTATCCTTCTCATCTTTTCATCTGTCACCCCCATCAACAAATGTTTATTGAATTTTACTGTATTAAATGATATGATTTAGCTCATTGTCTGCCACATGACAAAAATTCAATAAGCAGTAATTGCTTCACTTATTCAAGATATTAAACTGATATATGAGTAGTTTATGAGGACATACAGACAGACTTTGGTCCAATATTCAAGGAATTTTAGATTCTGGGTTATATGCTATGTCCACAAAGGTAAAAGTTAGCAGGTGTGATAAAGAACATTTTGGCTTTTTAGTACAATATAGACATTTTAGGAAATGCAGATATTAAAAAAAGGAAAATAAGAAACTCACCTATTAGATCATTCACTGCTAAGTGTTACTGTCCCTTGCTTATACTTTCCAATATTTTTTAACATAGACACATTTTTAACAGTGTTTGGAAATCTTATATTTAATAATATCTTATTGGGTTTGCTTCCTGTTGTATGAGACCATTCCTTTAACCACTCTCCTATTGTGGGCTACTTAAGCTCTCACTTGTCATCATTATGGGCAATGATAAAAACAAAACCCTTGAGGACATCTAGGGGTGCTTCCCCTTATTATAATGAGATCTATTTAAACATGAGTGTTTTCAAGGTGATAGTTACAGTATACAAAATACTGAAGGAATAAAGAAATAATCTCATCTGCCTAGTGAGTGTTAACAATAACAAATACACTTTGCTTGGGTTCTTTTTTTTTCTTTGATTTTTTTTAAGAAACAAATATTTGGTTTCATTAGAGATTTTGATTGCTTAATTAGTTGTGTGTGTACTGGGTACTCTAACTATACTGTAAAATATCTAGAGTATTTTTTTTTGAATTAGAAACAGGATTGTTTTACATGACAATCCCAGTTCCCTTCTCCCACCCGTCCTCCCCTACCACCCCCCACTAAAACCTTATCTGTCACATATCTTTTCTGTTACCCCTGGATGGTGAGGCCTTCCATAGGGTGTCATCAGAGTCTTTTGTATCCTTTGAGATAGGGCCTAGGCCCACCCCTGTGTGTCTTGGCTCAGGGAGTATCCCTCCACGTGGAATGGACTCCCAAAGTCCACACCTATGCTAGGGATAAATACTGGGCTTCTACAGGAGGTCCCATAGATTTCTGAGGTTTCCTCACAGAAACCCATGTTCCTGGGGTCTGGATCAGTCCCATGCTGGTATTCCAGCTATCAGACTGGGGAGCAAGAGTTCCTGGATGTTCAGGTCAGCTGTTTCTGTGGGTTTCACCAGCCTGGTCTGGACCTCTGTGCTCTTCACTGGTCCTTCTCAGCATCTGGGTTCCAGTTCAGATCGGTGATTAGTTATGGGTGTCTGTGCTTGGGTTCTTTTTATGGTTAAGCTTCCAGAAATGCAATTGCTTGGTTCAAAAGTATGCCCATTTTTAGGGATTTTAAAATGTTTTGCTTGACCGCTGGTTAGAAAGAGTTACTACTTATGCTCCCACTATTAGGGTATCAAAGTCCTTACATGCTCTCATGAATGCTGGATACCACAGCTTAAAAAGGGTTTTAGTCTTAGAGGTGGAATGTGGCACCTCAGTTCAACAAGTTTTACTGTTTTGTAAAATTGCTCTCTCATTTTTTCTTGATTGTTTTACATTGCTTATTAATTTAAAAACCTATTAATCTATGTAGTATATATTAGTTATATATGTATTATTATATGCTAATTACTTTTGGTATGCCATATGTTGATCATATAACAACTATATAATTGATAAGAACTAATACACATTATATTCACACATACGTTATATATATGTGTATGTGTATACTATGTGTGTGTGTGTGTGTGTGTGTGTGTGTTGTGATATATATTTGAAAGCCTTTCAAGTGCATTTTGTTCTTGTAGACCAGGCTGGTCTCGAACTCACATAGATCTGACTGCCTCTGCTTCCCAAATGCTAGGATTAAAGGCATGAGCACCACCACCTGGCTTCAAGTGCATTTTGTCAGCTATATTACATGTATATTTTCCAAACAAGACCCTTTTCTTTGCAGTATCAGTATATTTCAGTCAGGATCTATGCTAAAAATACTGTTGGCTCACCTCGTGCTTTGGCAGCATGGACCAGGGAACCCCCCATACCACATAGCAGAGAATCTTGAGGAGTTCTTCATGTCTTCAGATGACTCGTTCTCTTGGGCATCTGACCTTCTGTCAGGAACCTCCTCTTCCTGTAGTCTATTAAGTTGTAAAATATTTGGGTCAAAGGATTGTGCTAAAGGAATTTAAATGTCCCTGAAGATTCAAGAAATTCTTCTAGGAAAGTCTATGGGGATAAGGGAATTTTGGGGTCAAGGCAGATGAGAGGCACGAGGCACCCCTGTGACAATGTTGTGAACACCCCTCACCCCCAGAAGATCCCTGCCCTTTCTTTGGGGTAGGTGTACTTCCCTACTGGTTCTCATTGGACCTATGACTCTCTCAGGAGAGGAATGTCCCAGAGGAATCTGGGACAGACATAGCATTTTAGAATTGGAACTGCCTGGGGAATGAATGGATAGTGTTCTTGTTAGATTTTTGTCAACTTGATACAAGCTAGTCATTTGAGAAGAACCACTATTAAGAAAATGCCCCCTTGCAGAGTGGCCTTGCAAGGGGGCATTTTCTTGATTAATTATTGATATGGGAAGTCCAGCCTCGTAGGGGTGGTGTCACCCTTGGGCAGGTGGTCCTGAGTGGTATAAAGCAAGCTGTGCAAACCACAGGAAACAAGCTAGCAATCAATGTTCCTTCATGGCATCTGCTTCAGTTTCTGCCTCTAGTTCCTGCTCTATTTGATTCATGGTCTGGTAGTCTAGTGATGGACTGTTACTTGGAGGTATAAGATGAAACACCCAGCTCCCCAGTTGTGTTTGTGGTCATGGTGTTTTATCATAGTAATAGAAACCATAAGTGAGATAGTGAAGAGATGCCAGGAGAGTTGAATACTCTGTGGTAAAGGACAGCCCTGAGGAGTAGGGGCTGGTCTTAAACACCAGTAATATTCCCATGGAGCAAGATTCTACGGTTTGGATTCCTAGAGCCCCTGGGCTGCCCTATACTCAGATTTCAGATGCTCTTGGGAACTGATGTCAAAGCTGACTGAAAATGGGCTCTGTGTAGACAGAGTAGCTGTGGGATGTGGTCAAGGTTCTCTGCTGGTATTTCATTTGACATACTCCATCACTTTTCATAGCAACTCTGAAAGATGATAACTTAGATGGTCACAGTTCTACAAAAAGAAATTTTGAAGTGAGATGATTTTCTAGAAGTCACATAGGAAGGACATAAGGTTGAGATGCAACCATTCATGCCCCGCCTCTCCCACCAGGCTCCCCTCTTCACATCATACTGCCTTCCACAGTACAGGTGATTTCTGCCTGGCCTTGATGCTAGCCTACCATTTTAACGAAGAGAGATCGGGGTATTGTTAGGTCTGCTGAATCAACTCAGATTCCAATAAAAGCAGAAAGAGCCAGGGCTTATGTAGTATAATCCTGTACTCTCTAGAAGATCGTGTAAAAGGATATGGCTTGCTAGTCTGCCTGCCCTTAGGTTTCTAGTCAGGTTCCTTTTTCCTAGGTTCCCAGGGTAAATGACTTTGCATTCTCCTCTATGATTTGCTCAGGTCATGGGAATGGCTGTGTGGTCAGGAGCGTCTGGACAAGTCACAGGGGCATATGTAGAAAGCCCTACCAATCTGCCTTCCACCTGCAGCACATAGCTGGGCCTGTGACTGACATGACTGACCTTAATGGAAGGCCGTGTGCAGAAGTCCATGTGTGGTTGGCTCTGGTGTGGCTTGGGAATGGGCATCTGAATATGAAATGAATGGGATCATGTATCTTAGTATCTATCTGGACAGATTTTTTTTCTTGTCTTCTGGAGTTGGAGTATTGGGTGGTGTTAAGTGGGTTTGGAGAGCCTTTCTCTCTCCGGCAATGCAAACAGATCTTTCTTCCTGTGATGCAAAGAGCTTGGTCTGCAAAGACAAAGACACACCCTTTCTGCTTAAAGCACCCAGTGTGGCCCACTTGATCCCTTTTGATAATAACCACAGCTCATTTCTCAGATGAGAGGATGGGAGCAAAGAAGCTGCTTCCAGCAAAGGTGGTGGTGTGGAAATTATAGTTGTGTACTGATGTGTGCTTGAGAGAGGGATGTTTCCCATAGCAACTGCTGCTGGGCCCCCAGCCCTTGATTTCTTCCTTGCATTGTTCTTCAGGAAGAAAAGCAAAGAGTCCTTAGATAGCAGTCTGGGATCCAAGAGACAGGGCATGAGAGACCCTGTCCCACCTTTAGATTGTGGGGGCCTGTGGGCCAGAGCTGAGAGGGGGTGGTCTGCTGATAGGTTCTCCACCGGAGAGGGACAGAGGGCAGCAAGATATTAGAGTGACTTGATTGCCAGTACTGGGAGTGGGTCTCTCACTGGTGTATGTGGCTCAGGTCTTTCTCAGCCCAGACTGAGCTCTGTGCTCTCCCTCTGCCTTGTCTACTTTCTAATTGCGTGCATGCTTGTCTGTCTGTCTGTCTGTCTGTCTGTCTGTCTGTCTGTCTGTCTGTCTAATCCATCCCAGGGCCTTGTAAGCATGGCTGAGGAAAGACCCCAGGGAAGACAGAAACTAAAATACAGAATCATTTCTTGTCTGTGGGGTACACATTCCAAGATCCCCAGGGGAAGTCAGAACCCGTGGCTACTCCCAGATCTTATGTATACATTATTTTTTCTTTAAAAATTCTTTTACTTTTGAGATTATAATATAACTTCCTCCTTTCCTGTCCTTCCTCCAAACCCTCCTGTATACTTCTCTGTGTTCCTTTTCAAATTCATGGCCTCCTTTTTTTTTTTTTCATTAATTGTTGTTGTTGGTGGTGATGGTGGTGGTGGTGGTGGTGGTGGTGTGTGTATATACATATGTATTCTGAAATACATAAATACAACCTGCTAAGTCTGTGTAATGTTATTTGTATGTATGTTTCCAGGGCTGGCCATTTGGTACTCAGCAATCAGTTGGTGCCCTCTTCCTGAAGGAAGACGATTTCTCCTGCCCTCAGGGTTCCTTAGTTGCCTGTAGTTTTTTTTTTTTTTTTTTTTTTTTTGTGTGTGTGTGGGGGGATTGAGACCTCCTGAGCTTTATCCCATCCATTTTAGCAAGTCTATTGGTATCCACCTTGATTAGCTCATGTTTAGGATGTCACATTGGTGGGACATTATGGGTGAAGTTTTTGACATTATTAGGAGACAGCATGTCACAGAAAATTCCCTGTTCCTCTGGCTCTTTCAATCTTTACATCCTTTTTTTTGCACAACGATCCCCAAGTCTTAGGTGCAGGGACTGTGTGGTAGATTTACCAGTTGGATCTGGACTCGACATCCCTGCATTTTTATTAGTCATGTTTTCTGTAATGGTCTCTGTCTACTGCAAGAAAGAAGCTTTTGAGTTATTTTTTAGCATTTTTTCCTCTTTTGAGAACTTTCCCTTTAAGTGGGTCCCTTTCCCTGCTTTTAGTTCCTTATATATTCTGGTTAATAATCCTCTGTCAGATGTACAGTTGGCAAAGATTCTATGGACTTCCTTTTCATCATATTGGGATTGATGGCTTTTGCTACACTGTTGTCATGCAGGCTCTGTCTATGTTTTCTTCTAGCAGTTTCAGGTTTCATGTGTAAGTCTTTGATCCATTTGGAGTCAGTTTTTTGTGCAAGGTGATAGATACGGGTTTAAATATGTTCTTCAACATGTGGGCATCCAATTTTCCCCCAGCACAGTTTGTTAAAGATGCTGCCTTTCCTTCAGTGCATGATTTTGGCCTCTTTGTCAGATACTCAATGGCTGAAGTTACATGCAAACATGCTTGGATGTTCAGTTTTGTTCCATTGGTCTGCATGTCTGCTTTTGTGCTTGCCCCATATTTCATTGCTGTGACTCTATGTTATACCCGAAAAACTGGAATGACAATGCCTCCAGCATTGATCTTTTTGCTCAGCACTGCTTTGGTATCTTGGGTCTTTTGTGCTTCCAAATGAATTTTATGTTAGTTTTTCTATTTCTGTGAAGAATGAGACAGGTATTTTGATTGGGATTGCATTAAATCTGCAAACAATTTTCACAATATTAATTCTACCAACCCATGATCATGAGATGTCTCTCAATTTTCTGGTGCCTCTACCTCTTTCTTCAGAGGTTTAATATTTTCATTGTAGAGGTCATTTGCTTCCTTGGTTAGGGTTATTCCTAGATATTTCATTTTCATTGTGACCATTGTGAGTGGGAGTGTGTTCCATTCTTCTTTTCTGTGTGTTTGTTGTATAGAAAAGCTACTCATTTTTTGCAACTTGATTTTGTATCCTGGCACATTGCTGAATTTGGTTATTGTTTTCTGGCAATTTTTTTTGTGGGGGGAGAGGGATCTCTAATGTATAGTGTCCTGTCATCTGCAAATAGGGATAGTTTGATTCCTTCTTTCCCTATCTGTAGCCATTTAGTTTCCTCCTTCTCTTGCCTCATTGCTCCAGCTAGTGCCATGAGCACAATATTGAATAGGAGTGTGGAGTGTAGACATCCCTGTCTCATTCCTGATGTCAGGAGAATCACTTCAAGTCTTTCTCCATTTAAGATGATGTTAGCTGTGGGTTTAATCATATATATATATATATATATATATATATATATATATATATCTCCCCATTTGACATAGGGGAAACTGAGGCTGAAAAAAGTGAAGGGATTTGCCTGGAGATTTACTTCTTAGCAGAAGATTTTGGCTTCTCAGAGATTCCTGACCAGACAGAAGCCAGCCTGTCCTCCCTTTCACCCTCCCTCTCTTTACTTCTCACACAGAGGTGATTCTGTGAGAAAGGGTCTGTTTCCTGCTGGCCAAGGCTGATGCATAACTGATGAGCCATCTCTCCAGTCCCAGAAAAACAGACTTTTCAGTTAAATAAAATATCTTAATTTCTAAATTCCAGTCAACCAAGAAGAATAGCTCTAGAGATCTGCTCTTCAGTATTGTACAACAGGCTTTTCCGTGTTGGGGATTGAACCCAAGACCCTGTACAAGCTAGGTGGATGCTAGGTCATTGAGCCGTATCCTCAGCCCCCAATTGTTTCTTATTCATGATAGGAAAATGATAATAACCAGCTCTGAGTCCTATCAGATACTCATATAAACTGTTCTTGAAAAGTTGCCTGAGTTATTGATGTCGGCATTTTCCTCTGAAAGGCTTTCATTTTGGTGCCATGATTATTGATGTTCTCTCTCTGTTCTCTATACTCTGGGTTCCTGGAGGGCTTCTGAGAACTCCCATCAGTTTAGCATCTTGGAAGATTTGTCACTTGCGACAGTTTTGCAAAGTGAGACCCTAGTTGCCAGGCCAACAGTGGTGAGCTCACCTGTGCTGGGAGGCCAGGTGGAGCAGGAAGTGACTTTAATGACCTGAGCTCTAGATATAGCTAGAGCTATATCTTGTGGCCTCGGGCCTCTCATTAGTAATGGGGATAACGGCCACATCTCTGTTCTGTTGGCAGAAGGCCACCACAGGGCTGGGAATGAGGGAACCAAGTACAACCCCACTGTCTGGTTTTGAGAGGCTTTTGGTGCCGATGATGAACAAACTCTGAAACCTGAAAGCAGGCAAGACTCCCAGGCCCACATGTGTCTGCTTCCTCCGTGGTGCTTCCCATAGCTGTCTCCCAATCCACAAGCCAGCCACTTATGTCACGTGCTGGTAAGGCTGTAAGGAAGACTTCACCCAGGCCAGTGATCTGGAGGCCTGGCTCTCCCCAGCCAAACGCTTCCAGCTGGTTCTGGGTAATTGGTGCCAGCTGCTTTAGGGGGAGCTTCTTGGCACATCCTGGGCTGTTGGCAGGTGGGCTCTGGATTGTAGCCAGAGCTTGGCCCGAGAACCAATCCTTCCCCGAGGGGCCCAGGTGGCTTGGAGGCAGAACTGCTGGGAGATGGTTCTTACTTGGTGGAGGGCAGTCACTACTGGACAAAGGCCCAAACCACTTTAGGCTCTGTGCATGAGAATCAGGCCACACATGCTGCTGCTGCTGCTGAGGTCGTTTGAGAGCAAATTATGTTGAGTCTATGACTCCTGCTTTTGTCTCTCTAACTGGCAGTGCTTCCTCTCCTCAATACACAACAGAGTGACTTTGGAAGAATTTCAGAGATGCTATTCAAGAGACAGAGGGATCTCCTGTACTGGACTAGTGACCACCGCCAAGGAGAGGGCTGTTTAGAGGTAGTCAGATTTAGTTCCCCAAGCTGAAAGCAGACAGCTGGAGGGGTGACCCGTCCAAGGTCAAACTAGTAAGTGGGGGCTCAGTGCAGCTCAGCTCCTCCTTACCATCTTAAATTTTGGGCTGGAACACTACATGGGCCCTGCTGAGTCGGGTGTCTTGCTATTCATATATTTTGGCTATTAGAGATTATTTGAGAAATTATTGTGGCATATTGGATGGAAAACTATTTCCTCTATACTTTTAGCCTATCTTGAAGTTGGATTGCTCAGCTCTTATGATAGTCACCTTTTTCTTTTGTTTGTTTTTAAACTTCTGAATCTTGTTTCCTAACCTTGTCAAAGAGGAATGATGCTGTCTACATATGCTCTGACATCCCCAGTAAGGAGACCCTATATATGCTCTGACATACCCAGTAAGGACACCACTGTAAGTGCTTATTTTCCTTCCCCTCTTCTCTCCTTAGTTCATTCCAAATATGGAAGAATTTCTGTTGCCTTAGGTGTTTGCCCTGTCATCACTGAGTGTGAGACACCCTCAGCCCTTTGAGTCTTTTGATCTCTGTTGTGCCCCCCCCCCAAGAGAAAGTTAGCATTGTCCTACTTCCGCTTTGGACCCAAATAGCCCAAATTAAACTAGGATTAGGCAGTGGTGAGAGAGGGAATGGATTTCAATTTAAAGTCATTAGTTTAGAATCTCCCAGAAAGTCCTGCTGTGTCTAATGACTCACAATTCTTTAACGGTTGGAAGCTACTTTAGTTTGAAATTTTTGATCAAGTTGGTCAGTATTGAAGGGGACTCCAGCATCCTGTGGGAGACAGAGCTTGTAGTGTTCTGAACTGAGTGTGCTCCTAACCATCTGCAGGCCCCCAGAGAAACCCAGCTTTCTAACACAGGGCATTTCCTTCCATTCTCATTCGGGTCATTTATGAGGCCAACTGTTTGAGACCTTGAAAAAGTTTAAAAGATGCACATTTTAGTCCATCTGTGTAAGACCATAAGCCTATACTTAGTGACTTTTGTGAGAAGTCTGTTTTGGGATGACTGTGCAGTTGTTATGCAAGATTCCATCCCATCAGGCCCTGCAAAATTGTATCTTACATATTTGTATGTGCTGCCTGGGTAAGGAAATCTGTGTCATCGTTGCCTCTTGAAATAGGTGGGCCCCAAGTCCTCCCCAGGAAGAAGGTGCGTGGAGGGGGATAGCCAAACAGATCTTATCCTCACAGTTCTGAAACTTAGGCTATTTAAACCAGAGACCATGAAGCTACCCTAGCTACCCGCCCCCTCCAACCCCTGCCTTTGTCTCCACCTCATCTAGTTGCACTCAAGTTCTGTAGATTTTCTGATCTGCTAGTCTCAAAACCTCTAATGGCATTCCTCATTCCAGAGGGATCAAATCTACCCTTCCAGGTTGAGTTTGCCAGCTTTCCATGATCCTTGCTTGTGTCTGGGATCACACTTTATAGTGCCCCTCCATGGTCATGGTTTGTAATCCAAGCCAGTCTATGGATTCCTACTACATACCAGCTATCCTGGTAGGTGCCAGGGTAATAAAAAGGACTAGCCCTGACTTGGCATTTACTGCCCAGCATGGCCACCTGTGTATTGTTGCATGATGGAGAGATATGGGTGCTATGTGGGGAATAGCAGTGTGTGGTGAACACATGTGTGGTTCTCAATGGACTTAACAGCCTATGCAGAGGTCCTGGGGCTGGAAGGTGGGATGATATGTTGGGTTGGTAGCAGAGACAGTGGGGTTAGGAAGAGGTTGGAAAAGTACGAAGAGGTCTGATTAAAGGCCTCATTGGTAAATACTTTTTTTTCAAGAACAATGAAAGTCAATGAGCCATTTTAAGGGGAAGCGATAAGACCAGAGCTGTGTTTATAAACACGTACTTCCCCCGTGCTCCATGGAGAATCAGTGGGTGTTTGTTGAACAGTCTTGCTATCACATAACAGCCAGCTCTTGTTTAGCCTCCCCCCTTCATATCTGGGCTTTCCTGTGTCCTTCTGAACATCAATTCCCTCTTTGGAACAATGCTGAAATCCTATAGGCTCCTAGGTCAGTAGGTGGTCCATTTTCTTAACTACTTAATTAATTTCTTAACAAAATAAAGATAGCATATTAATTTCATTTGCTGTGAAAATGATCCATATTATTTTAGCAGATCAGAAAAAAACCCTCTCATTATCCAGAGATGACCTCTGTTAATATCCTATCCTAGGTTCCCATGATCACAGGACTGATCTAGTGGGCACAGTTATGTCCAGATTTGGGCTGTTATGAACAATATTGTACAAAACTTTGGACATCTGTGTCTAGTTTCTTGGGTGTATCTATAGGAGTAGAATTGCTGGGTTTTGCAGTAAATTCATGTGTAACTTTTAGGGAGCTGTCAAAGTGTCTACACGATTTTGCAATACTACCAGCAATAGCAGAGAATTCTTGAACTGAGTTTTGTAGAGCTAGGAATCAGCTACCTCTCAAGTGCTACCAGGGATGTGGCTGCAGAGTAGCAGCTATCAGCTCCATGTCATAATTGGACAATGGGGCCCAGGCACCTTTCTTTCAGGAAGATCTTGGGGGTGACTTTGATGTGCTGAGCTAAGGAGGGCGGGAATAGGGTGGACAAGGAGAAATTTTGGGAACAGTCTGGACTGGGCAGTGATATACCATGAACAGTATGTTAGCATCATAATAGCAGTATATAGAAAGATGTAGACCCACGCACATGCACACACACACACACACACACACACACACACACACACACACACACACACACACACACGGAGGGCATGGAGAGGGGGAAAGGAAGAGAGTATGTGTCAGAGACAGAATGAATATATGAAACTTAAAAAAATATTTAGTTCTACCTAGGTGTGGTGTTGTACTTAATCCTAGAACTCCTGAGGCAGAGGCAGGCAGATTTTTATGAGATCAAGGCCAGTCTGGTTTGAAAATGAGTTCCAGGACAGCCATGACAGTTAACACAGAGAAACTCTGTCTTGAGACAAACAAACAAACAAAAATATAGTTCTACAAATATTTTGAGTTTCATATATGCTTGGATCATATTACCCTGCTTCCCTAACTTTTCCTAAATGCGTTCCTCTTCCATACTCATACAAATTAAATCCTTTTTTATTGTTAAAACCCTTCAAGTTCAATTTATGCTGCCCAAATATTCTTGGATGTGTGTCCTTCTACTGGAACATGCTCAGCGCTGCACTCCTAGAGGACACTGTCTCTCCCTCTCCTCGCAGCAAACATCCTGTTTGCTTCACTGCCAGGTGAGATTGTGTGCCCAAGTCCCTGCTCCATGCTGGAATTGGGTCTGTCTGAGACTTGCACAGGTTTTGTCACATGTGATCACATGTGAAGCTGCCCTCCTGTGTCCGGATGTCTCCTTGTTGGTTTACTACCTTTGGCCCATTCTCTTTCTGGCCCCTCTTCTGCAATGAGCCCTGAGCCTTGAGAGGGAGTTGTGGTATACATGTTTCCTTTATGGATGAGTACCATATGGTCTCTTATCCTTTGCACTTTGACCAGTCTTGGGTATCTCTGTTAGTCACTGTCCATTGCAAGTAGATGAGTGTTGAGAAACGCATCGGTTTATGGGTGTATAAGTGTATAAGTGATTAGGATGTGGCTTAATACGATGTCCATTTAGCAGCACAATAGTAGTAGTTTCTTCAGTAGGGTCTATGTCCTATTTATCCATAGGTTCTTGGCCTAATATTGGTGACAGAAAACGGTTGGTTATTCCTATGATGTTTGTGTCACTCTTCCACCAGCGGGCATGTCATTCCAGGTCAGTCATTGCCGTAGTTTGAAGAGCTCATTTGCTTTTCTCCTCTGGGAGCTGGATAGTATCTTCCAGTACTATGAAAGCTACCCAGTAGGGATGAAGCTTCCAGGTCATTACTGCTTGATTTCTCCATGTTCTATGACTCTAGTATGTACTATCTTCAACAATAGTGTCTTACCATAATGCTCCAAGGGCTAACCAAGTTCAGTGGCTAGCCTGTAATATTGGGGGGTCTGTGGGTCCTTACTGGCCAACAGTGGTGTCATCCATTACTGGCACTGGGGTTTTTCTTTGTAGGAAAACCTTGAGAGTTAAAATTTCATAAAGGACCAAATAATCCCCTGACATATCCATCCGATTTTTCCCATAAAGGTTTTCTGATGGAGCTCTTTGTGTGAGTCCTAGGCACACATTTTCAACAAACCTTTGGCTCATTATTATTCTCAGTTTACAGGTATGGGAGCCGAGGCTCAGGAGACTCAGTAATAGGGCTGGGACTTGAAACCCTTTCTGTCTCTTCGCCTCTCCTGTAACAGCTGACTTGTCTCTATGCAGGGCTCTGTGCTGGTGCTGTGTGAATAGGGTCTTGGGACTTTGCTCTCCTTGTAGGAGAATTCATTATACATTCCGATATTGCAGTAGACTCTCTGCTAGGTTGTGCAGTCAGTCATTGCTGTTTGTCCTTTTTTCCCAGTATGTTAGAGGCATATTAGATTTTCTTTAATGGAGACTCTATCTAAATATGCTGTGGAGATGCAATGTAAAACATATTAGTTAAACATCTTGAGGCTTTAGTGTATTGTGGCTTTACCAAATGTCCTTTGCCTCTTGCCTCATGCTCCCTGTTGTTTAGGGGTGTTTTTGCTGATGGCTGGAACTTGACATCTCTGCTGACCCGTCAGTTTGAGTGTTACAGAGTGCAAGGTTGGGGGCCCTTGGATTTAGGCCTTGGAGTTCCATGGCAGGGCTGTTTTCAGAGCTGGCTGTGTGAAGAGGGGAAACTTGCGGTAATTACTGAGCAGATGCCCTTAATGAGGTCTCTGCTGGATTTCCAGCTGGCATCAAGAGCTCTGCACTGGGACAGGAATACCGAAGTCACTGGATGATTCTGTGACGTCACATCCTCCCCTGTTGTCATAGCAGCTATAATCATCTTACTGAAAGAGTCCCTCAGGGTGCTGGCAAGCCACATCTTTTTTCCACTTATGGGAACCACGGTGCTTCCTGTCCCAGTGAGGAGAGAGCTAGCATGCCCGAGCTCTTTAAGAGAAGGGAAATCTTAACTTCAGTGTATCACTACAACTACTCTCATTGTTTTAACAACGAGGCTGCAGCTAGCTGCACTTGGTTACAGAAAAAAAAAAAAATTCTACAGATTGGCAGGGAAGATACCAGATCCTACCCACAACATCAAAATGTGAACATTCTGTTAAACATCTTCCTAAACAAAATGTTTTTAATGAGCATGTGCAATCGTTGTTATTTTTTCAAATGTGCTATCATTTCTATGTTATTGTTTACATTTTATTTCCACAAGCAATGTGTAGTTAGTATTTTTTCATATTAATGTTCCAAGAGTTGCTGAGGTGTGATGGTTCATGTAGATTCTGTACCAGGAGGTGTTTAAACACCTTCTGCTTTCCAAGAGATACATCACGGTCCACACGTCCTTATGACTTCTTTTTGCCTTCAGATAAATTCCTAGAAACAAAGTTGCTGGGTGGTGGGAGCCAAATCTATGCTAAAAAGTTACATTATAGAAGTACATTTCCTTTGAAATACACATTTTCTGCCATCTGCCTCTCCGGTGTTCTATCAGTTTGCAGTTCCCTATAGGAGGCATTTTTTCCTATTTATGTTATGAATGCTGCATTTTAAGTTTTAAAAGTTAACAGTTAAATAGTTAATTTTGTGACTTAAATCTTTCTCCAATGTATCAGTTGATCATTTGTACTTCTTTGATAAATTGTAAATTTCCTTTCATTTAGTTTTTTCATTTTTATTGTTTTCATTTATTATTTGAAAATTTCAAACAATATATTTTGGTCATATTCACTCCCTTTCCCCACTTGTTCCCAGAGTCCCCCATCTTCCTACCTACCCATCTTCAAGTTTTCTCTTTCAAAAAAATGGAACAACCAAACAACAACAGGCCACTCCCATAACGCAAAACACAGAGTCCAATTTGTATTGTCCAACTACGCCTGGGCATGAGACCTGCCCTGGAGTGTGGTTGATATACCCAGTGACATTTCATTGACAAAAACTAATTTCCCATCTCCCATCACTCTTGGCGGCAGTGGAACTTTGTACTCAATTTTCCATCCTGGGATTTTGTCTGGTTTGAACTTGTGCAGGTCTGCACATGCTGTCACAGTCTCTGTGAGGTCATTTGCGAATCTGCCCTCTTGTGTCTGGTAAATGATGTTTCTTTGAGGTTATTCAACACTTCTGGCTCTAGTCATCTTTATTCCTCTTCTGCATCTATCCTTGAGCCTTGAGGGGATCAATTGGTTTTATATATATTTTTTTATTAGTTCTTTAAAAATTTTATACCATGGGGGGTTGGAGAGATGGCTCAGCAGTTAAGAGCACTGATTACTCTTCCAGAGGACCTAGGTTCAACTTCCAGCACCCATATGGAAACTCAGAACTGCCTGTAACTTGCATTTCAGGGGAATCCTCCCATGGCTAAACACTAATACACATTAAAAAATTTTTTATACATTTTCATTATTTTAATCCTCCCTGAACTCTTCCCAGACATATATTCTCTTTTCCTTCTCATCTGGTTTTGTATCATTAAAATTATTTAAAAACATGATCAAGTGCAACTTGTGTTGTCCAAATATTCTTTGCACGTGTGGTTTTCCATTGGAGAGTGGTTGACTTACCAGGGATTATATCCATAGAGAAAACTTTTCTGCCTGTCCCAGCAGCTATCAGTTGCCAATAGCTCCATGGCTAGGGAGTGAAATTTCATACCCAGCTCCCCTCTCCATGCCGAGATTGGCCTGTCTTGGACTTGCACAGGTGTTGTGCATGCTGTCATAAGAACTATGAACTCTCACATGCAGCTGCCCTGCTCTATCCAGAAGACACTGTTTCTTTGGAGTCATCCACTGCTTTCAGCTCTTACAAGCTTTCCACCCTATTTCCTCAGTGACCTCCAAGCTTTTGGAAGACATATAAAAGAAAATACACATTAGCATTTTCTTCAAGTACTTGAATTTTATGTTGATATCTTTTGAGATCAATTTATCTTGAAATGAGCTGGAGATTTAATTTGTTCACCCCCAATTTATTTGTCATCTTCTGCACAGCTTTAGCTCACTGACTTGATAATAAAGTTGCACTCAGACATGCAGACACTCGCATGTGACCTTTCAGGTGAACAGGAAGGCCTGTTCTGTTCATGTATCAATAGGTCTTTTCTCATGTTACCAATGCTATCAGAGGACAAACATGACAGGGACAGAATGGGAGGACTGATGGAGATGATCAAAGTATATCATGTATTTAAAGGAATTAACTTTGTAAAACTCAATACTATGTACAATGAATATATTGCCATTAAAAACTTCATCTACCCCCAAAGAACAAGAGTTTGTAACTTCCTAGTTTCATTAATTATAAATCATATTTTTGGTAAATATTCTAGGGGTAGTAAAGAATTTAGTTTCAAAACTTTCATTTAAATACATTCTGATTCAAATTATAACGTAAACATATTATAATTCACACCGATTATGCAAAGTAGTAGTTATATAGCGCTGGTATCCAGGTCTTTCTCCACTGTGTTGGCTGTTTGAGCTAATAGAAACCACTTGCTTACTAGAGAGTTCTGTGGTATTTTTTCTAAAACTTTCTCTTTTCATTTCAGTTTCAGCTTTAGGGATAGTTTGGCACACTGTAATTTATCTTGTTGGAATTCACAGAAATTATATATTTATTATAGCCTTTTCAGTATGAAATGGTACTTACCATTTTATTTCTAAAATAGGCTCATTACTAAAAACTCATCCAGAACAAAACATTAAAATCTCCCCAGTTTTGGCTAGCTTTTTTTGGGGGGGACACTAGTTCCATTGGGTGTCTACATGTGAACACATACACTCCCCATCTGGTATGGATTGTCTATGCATGCTGTTGTATAATCAACATTTGTTTCCCACTGAAATGAGATGGTCACTTTTTTTTTTTTTTTTTTTTTTTGCACAAAGCATCAGCTGCCATTTTAAATGAACTTTTGGTTGAAATATTTAGTTTCTTCATCAGACCAAGAACTTAAGTTTCTTGTCCTTTTGTCCTTATCCTGTTTGCTTTATCAATTGTAGTTTTTAAAAATTAATTTATAATGTTAATTAAAATATAATTAGATCACTTTACCCCTTCCTCTTCTTTCCTCCACTTTCTCCCATGTCTCTGGTCTCTAATCCCCTCCATTCCCCTCTACTTCCTCTCAAATTGATTGACTCTTTTTCCTTATTATTGTTACATATGTATAGATTTATATTGATAAATACATCAATACAATCTATTGATTCTGTGTATCATTGCTTGTGTATATATGATTTTGGGGCTGACCACTTTGTATTTGATAACTAATTAGGGAGCTCATTTTTTGGGAGAGACTAATTCTTTCTTCCTCCAAAGTCATTAGTTGTCTGTAGTTCTTTCTCTAAGGGGAGAATCCCATGAGATTTTCCCTTCCTCATTAGCACGTCTGTTGGTATTGCCATTGTTCAGGTCTTGTTTAGGCAGGCATATTGTTGAACTACCAGGGGTGAAGTTTTCCTGCAGAGAAAATCTCACAGCAGACTTCCTGATCCAATGGTTCTTACAGTTTTTTTTTTTTCTTTCCTCCCTCTTTCATGATGTTTCCTGAGCCTTCAGGGAAGGAGTTGTATTGTAGATGTATCCACTGTAAGTGGGCTCTCCCAAGTCAGTTGTTTTCTGCATTATGGCAACTTCTGTAATGGTCTCCATTTGTTGCAAAGAGAAGACTCTTTGATGTGGGGTGAGAGCTGTATGTTATGTGTGTATAATGATAAATTTCGTCTATCGTAATCAAGTTGTCTTTATCCTGGAGATGAAAGGATGGGTCATTCAACATATTTAAGTCACTAAATATAATAAACCACACAAATGCACTTAAAGACAAAAATAACGTGGCCATCTCAAGAGGTGCAAGAAAAGCCTTTGTCAAATCCAACATGTCTTCTAGAGCCAGTAGGAGTGGAGGGAATATACGTCAGCATAATAAGGGCTAAATATAACATCTGTATCTGCATCTCCAAATCTGTGATAGAAACAATCGTCTCCCACTTGGGCTCTGAATTCTTCATGCATAAAAGGAAGAAATGTGATTTGAGCATTCATTTGTAAATGCTTTTATAGAGTATTAGTGCCTTTTCAAGATGCTTGAAGAATTGTGAAGATGTGGGTCCAGTGAGATGGCTCATAGGATAAAGACGCTTGCTGCTAAGCCTGATGGCCTGATGTCCTAGGACCCTCGGTGGAGGGAACTGACTTACTCAAGTTTTTCTTTGACTTTCACATGTGCACCGTAGCACTCATGTGTGCCCCCCTAAATAAAATTAACTAAAAATTAAAAATTGAGATATAAACATCAGATAGAAAATACTTAAAAACTCCACAATACATGTATATTTGCTGATGAATATGCTATTTTTTTAGCATTGGAAATTGTAAACATCAATTCATGTTTCAAGGTGAGCTATAGCAGAAGTTGGAATAACGCTACAATTTCAATTGTTTTTGTCTTTTGGGACAGGATTTTACTGTGTTGCTCAGACTGGCCTCCAGTTTTGTGACCCTCTTGCTTTGGCTTCTTGAGTGCTGAGCTGACAGATGTGAGCCACGTGTCCAGTTATTATTTCAATTTTTAAAAAGTGCTCTGAGATCACAGGGTGAGCAACCATGCCAATTCCATGCTTATAAATTCCTCCTTTCCTACAATCACCCATTGGCATTTTCTCAATTATGCATAGCTGATACACGACAGGAACACAGTGGCTGCCTTACTCTTGTAAAAAACACTATCAAGTTTACCTATAACTGAAAGTTTTATGTTCAGTAGAACAGTTTGTACTTTATAATAAATATATCAGCTTTCACTTTAAAAATAAACTATGCTAATATATTCATTTTAAGTTTCTGTGTAAAATTTCATTTGAATAAAATGTTCCACTGCTGAAAATGTGTTGTAGCATTGTAGGTGTTGCTGAGGGGGCTAGTCCTCAAAGTCCCCTGAGATTTAACTGTATACCAAGCCTTCCTTCTGCTCTGAGCTGTACATTCACTTCTCTTAGGGATTCTCCCATTTTATGTAATGAGAGTGGGGTTCACATCTTACTTCTAGAAATGAGGCAACAGCAGGCATTACATGGAGATTCTGGGGATCTGTGATTTTAGGCTTGAGACATTTTACTTTTTGACTTCTTTAGGCTGAAACCACAATTATGGCATGAATGTGATTGATCTTGTTAATGAATCAGTTGACTTCTTGCTTACTGTACAACTATAGTAGCCTCTAAATACCCATGGGAACTATGTTCCAAGACCCCTAGTGGATACCTAGAACTGAAGATGATTCCCACATATCCCCTCTGACAGTCGCCATGATCAGCTGTACTGATGTCTGAGCCTTAGAGTGGCTGTCACCATTCTAACAAAGCAATGCATGTGTACTGGTTAGTTTTATGTCAGCTTGACACAAGCTAAGGTCATCTGAGAGGAGGGAACCTCAATTAAGAAAATGCTTCTAGAAAATGAGGCTGTAGGCAAGCCTGTAATGCATTTTTTAAAAAATAGTGATTGATAGGGGGCGGGCCCACCCCATTGCAGTTGTCTTGGTTCTATAAGAAGGCAGTCTGAGCAACTCAAGAGCAGCAAGCCAGTAAGCAGCACCCCTCCATGGCCTCTGCATCAGCTCCTGCCTCCAGGTTCCTGCCCTGTTTGAGTTTCTGTCTTGACTTCCTTCAGAGATGGACTATGATATGTAAGTGTAAAGCAAATAAGCCCTTTCCTTCCCAAGTTGCTTTCATCACAGCAATAGTCACCCTAACTACATGGAATCATGAAGAAACCCCATGGCATCTGAAGTCCAGCTGCAGTACTCCTCACTGGAGCAACCCTTACCTGCTGTGGCTGTAGAAGTAGCTGTGGGATGGTGTCCTTTGTCCTTTGGAATAGTATTGTCATACTTCTCCTTAAGAAGGCTTACAATGACAGGACGTTCTTGGCCTTTTATTGATATATTTGCTTGAAGCAGAGGATCAAGTATTTATCAATTAAATTTTATCAACAGCTTTGCTTTCCCTTAAAGTGCTTTGCAAATTGCTAGCTGCTGTTGTCTGGTTTAGGAAATGGTGAGAGGGCACATGCAATCTACTCCTGGCTGTGCCTTTTTTCCTGTGTCTCTCATTGCTGCAACAGGGGCTGCTGTTCTTTGGAATTATTTGAATACTCAGTGGGAAGAGGCATTTCTTGGGTATGCCAATTGGGATTCAGTTTCTCTATTGTCAGGTGCTGTGACACTTCTTTATTGTCCCGGAAAACTCATCTCCATCTCCACCTCCAAGACAGTTCTATAGAGGTTACTAATTTTCCCTTATCCATTGCCATCGGGTTAGCCAAGCATATGGCAGATGTTTAATAAATACTTGTTAAAACTATAGGGCATAACAGCCAGACAAAATGGTACATGCCTGTAATCCCAGGAGAGACGGGAGGATCAGAAGGCCAAGGCTAATCTCAAGTGCTTAGCAAGTTCAAGGTCAGCATGAGGTATATAGAACTCAGACACAGGACAAGTACACAGCAAAGACTGTCTTTCCGTAAATCTTTTTCACATTGCCATGTTTATTGTTGTGTGAAAATAGACTTCAGCTCTCAGCTTTTGTTCTGTAGTCCTCCACTTAATGTTGGCAAAATGGTTGACTTGGCAGTCTCTTATAATTTTCATTGGCTAAAATGTATTTCTAGGCCAATTGCTGGCTTAGTAGAAAGGGTTTTTTTTTTAATTGGTTGGTGCACATGTGTGTGTGCATGCATGTGCATGTATGTGCACACACTTGTGTAAGATGTGTGTAGGATGTGTATGTGGAGGGCAGAGGTTGATACCAGGTGTCTTCCTTTCTTACTTGCAAACTTATGTGTTGAGCCAGGAGCGCTCATTGAATCTGGAGCTCACCATTGACTGGCTGTTTGACCTCTAGGATCTACCTGTCTTCATACCTGAAGTGCTAGGGTTAAAGGTCAGGTTTTACATGAGTACTGAGGATCGAAACTCAGGATTTCATGCTTGAATGGTAGGTACTTTATCAACTGAGCTAGTTTTGCAGCCCCAGCTGGCCCATTTTTATTGACTGGTTGAGTGATTTTAGTCAATGTACAAAGTAATAGGTTACATTATCACAGTTCAATACACAAATACCACTGTAATTTGCTCATACTTACTTTACCCTGTCATCATTCCTTATTTGCACCATTCATAGGACTGTTCCCCAAAACAGTAGCTGTTGTCCTTTCATAGCATATCAATGTGTATATTTGATGATATGTACATAAACCTCTATGCCATGTGACAATAGCATGTGGTATTTGTCTTTCATTTCCTTACATTATTCTCTCTTGGTCCCTCTTCCTCCACACTTTTAGACCTCTTCTTTCAACATAGTTTCTGCTCTACTTTATTGGTGAAGTCTGTATTGTATTATAAATATAGTCTCACACCATATGCAAGTAGGAATAACTTGATTTCCCTCTTTCGTATTTCCATGCCTTTCTGGTCTTATTGCCATGGCTAAGACTTCAAGCTCTATACCAAAGAAGAGGAGCCATTCTTGATTTAGAATAAATGCCATCAGTTCCTTCCTACTTGGTTCTATGTAGCTAATGTTAGGCATAGCTTTTATTAGTTAATCTGTATCTCTTCCATTCCTATTTTTTTAATACCAGAAAGACACTGCATTTTATCAGAGACTTTTCTTCATCCATTATAAGAT
The DNA here is from genome assembly GCF_003668045.3 of Cricetulus griseus. Lineage (NCBI taxonomy): Eukaryota > Metazoa > Chordata > Mammalia > Rodentia > Cricetidae > Cricetulus > Cricetulus griseus. The sequence goes on from NC_048601.1 coordinate 84,798,518, forward strand.
GATCATGTGATTCATTCTCTGTATGTGATATGCTTCATTAATTGATTTGTGTGTGTTGAACTGTCCCCACATCCTGCATCTCTGGGAAACAAACAGGTCAGTCATGATATATGAGCTTTTAAACGTGCTTTTGAATTTGGTTTGCAAGTATTTTGTTGAGAATTGTTGTGCACCTGTGGTGGTTTTAAAGAGAATGGGCCCTATGGGCTCGTATATTTGAATACTCAATCTGCAGTTGGTGAAGCTGTTTGGGAAGGATTAGGAGGTACAACTTTGTTGGAGGTATGTCACTCTGTGTTGGCTTTAAGGTTTCAGAAGCCCACACCAGGCCCAGTTAGCTCTACATCTTTCTCGGTCTTGTGCCTGTGGACCAGATGCTCACCTTTAACTACTGCTTCAGCACCGTGCCTGTCTGCCGCTATGCTCTCTACCATCCTCTGAACTATAAACAAGTCCCCAATTAAAGGTTTTCTTTTATAAATTGCCTTGGTCATGATGTCACTTCACAGCAATAAAAAAGAATCAAGGCAGCACCTGAGAAGTTGATTAAGATTGTCCTGAGGGCTCTTCCAATGTATCTGCCTTTGTAGAAGGAATATAGTGCTTGCTCCCCATGGCTTGTTTAGCCTGTTTTCTTATACCACTCAGTACTGCCTGCCCAGGGGTGGCACACCCACTATGGTCTGGACCCTCCATATCAATTATTAAATTAAGAAAATGTCCCACAGGCTTGCACACAGGCCAATCTGGTGGGGACATTGTCTTAACTGAAGTTCCTTCTTCCCCAATGATCCGAAGCAGTAGCTGGCAGTTATCCTTGCGTGTTCTACCTGTTCTTGAGTGTCTCTCATGCCATCTCTAGCTAGTACTTGGGACTCTTTCATGCATTGACTTTTGAGGGGGTAGAAAAGAGAAGGAATAGAGATGACTAGTTCAGTGCTATTCATTTCTGAGAAGCATCCATTATTCTAACTGCATTTGTAAACTCCTCCTTCCAAGGAAAGGCTGAAACTCAAACTCAACTGATTTTTAAACACAGCCTAATGAATTTCACTATAGGCAGTTTTCCCCCATTTCTTTTATGAGCTTTTTTTTTTTTTTTTTTTTTTTGTGGGAGTTCAGTATCTGATTCTGCATTTTGAGGACCTAGTCAAAATATTTACTGTGCTGCCTCTATTATTATTTGGAACAGAGTAAGGAAGATAAACATAAAGACCCAACTTTTTGTTTTGTTTTTGTTTTGAGACAGTTTTATCATGTAGCCAAGGCTGTGCTGGTATTTGGAAACTAGCCCAGGCAGTTCTCAAATTTAGGATCCTTCCATTTTAGCACGTTGAGTGCAGGGATTATTGGCGTGCATCACCACACCCCGTAAGAGCTCCAACTTTGTCTTCACTGTAATATTTCTTGTGTCTCCCACACACTAACACATGCTTTCATTTCTTCTGTCAATATGAAGAGAGGCATTCTATGTCTCCTTTTCTAGGAAAGCAGCTGAAGCTATGGCCAAGGTTCTCAGTGAGTGGCAGAGCCAGCATTTAAACACAGGTCTGTCTCCAAACCTACCCCAACCCTACCCCTGCTGTTGCAGGCCTAGATAAATAAGACACACTCCCATTTTTATTTTATATTATTATTATTATTATTATTATTATTATTACTAATATTACTTTGGAATGGGTTAGGAACTTCAAGACTGAACTGAGCTTAAATTCCTGACTCAGGGCTAGCACAAGGAAGGGGCCCTTCACAGTTTTAAATCTGTGCCTGGTGGACCCACATGGTCAGAGGATGGGGAACAACCTACTCAGGGGCCTGTCATCTCATCCCATTGTTCTAGAAGCCCTACTAGTCTGATATTTGATATTTCCTTTCCTGAAGGTCATATGCTGTTACCTTTAATAGTGGTGAGTACACTCACCACTATTAAGCCTCTCTGGGCCTCACTTTGCAACTCTGTGGAACAGAAAGATCAGGAAAAAAAGGAATGCACAGAAATGCCCATGTGCTTGATGTCTTGGCATTTGAGATCCCGTGCTCACTCCTCACAACATGGATTTTAATTTCTCCACAAAAAAATGGATTATTTCATTTGCAAAGTTTATACTTTGTTGCTTTCTCTCATTACCCATCACTTTGCCCGAGCATTTGCTCTCTTCTTCTCAGCTACTTTTGTGGGCAGAGCAGAGCACTGTGCCTGGCATATGGCAGGTTCTTCACATTCTTTGTGAACTGATTAATCTGTTTTTCTCTAATCCTCTTTTCTTTTCTCCTGCATTGTGTATGATGTGTGTGTGTGTGTGTGAGAGAGAGAGTATGTAAAGTCTGTGTGTATGAAGTGTGTGTGAGTGTTTACAGTCTGTGTGTCTATGTGTGTGAGAGTATGTGCAGTCTGTGTGTCTATGTGTGTAATATGCGAGTACACTTGTGCCATGGCATACATGTGGAGGACAGACGACGATCTCAGGTATCTGTCCTTGCTTCCGGCCTCATTTCTGATAAAGTCTCTTAATTGCTGCTGGATGCTTTGTATTCCAAGCTAGCTGGTGCACAGGCTTGCCCATCTCCCTGTAAGATCATGGCGGTTATAGACACATGTTACCATGTCCAGGTTTATATGGGTCCTAGAGATTCAAACTCAGATCCTTGTGCTGTTGTGGCAAGTATTTTATCCATGAGCCATCTCCCCAGCCCCATAGCCTGTTTTCTTTTTCTGCTAATGGTATTTTCTCAGTATTTTCAATCAGACAATTGGTCATTCTCCTGGATTCCCCGCTTGGAGTGTTATTTCATTCATAGTTTTGAACCCATCTGTGTCTCCCTCTGTCTTCACAGCTGCCTACTACTAGTTTGTTGTCAAGGTACAGCTCTTACCTCTCAAGTTGTCTGTCTTCCACAAATCCTAGTCTGACTATTCATACTCCCCAGTGCTGGCTTGATCCTAATTTTACTGACACAAATGTAAAAGACACTTTGGATAACATTGCAGAATGGAACAGGCTGGGGATTAGATTTTATTGAGGAATTATTTTGGGGGGTGTAACGATGGTCTCGTGTTGACGTTGATGTCTTTAACAATTGGAGGGAAGAACTGCAGGCCGATCAACACAGTAGTGTCTGCAATTTGACTTGAAATGCACAAACTTTTGCTGCTTTTGTTCTTTTTGCTTGCTTTTGTCCCCTTTCTTGCCTAACATCATTCCACCCCCTCCGTTGGAGAAGAGGTCTCCTAGATCCCTACACATTTATTAGGAATTTGTGACACTGCCTTCTCTGATTCCTCTATTGGAGGGAATGTCTTTCTCTTGTGAATACATTTTATACCATGTATTCTTCTTTTCTGCCAGGTACCTGTCTGAATTCACTTTAAAGTTTTTCAAACACCCCCGTTTCTTTCTCTGTCTCTCTTTCAGTTAGGATTTCCTAGGTTGTATGAGGCAAAGACTTAACTCAGCGAATTCTGGCCTGAAACCTAATTCTGAGAGTCATAAAACAGGAAAACCCAAAGGGTAGCCTCGATGTAGCCACAGCTAGATTCAATGAACCAATTATATACTCAGGTTGCCTAGTTCTCCCCACGGCCCCATCTCTTGGCTTTATTTGCAGTTTTAGGTTATTCTTGGGTAAGCCCTGTCTATGTGGTGGCTTCTATTACACTGTCCTTAAGAGAAAGAAAAAGAACTCACTTATTCCTTCATCAAGTCCTGGACCAAGTCTTTTTGTCTGGATTGGATTATATGCCTGATGCTGAGCCAAACACTATGGCTGGAGGCCAGCTGGATGCACTGATTAGCCAAGTAGGAGGCAGGTGTCTACCCCGGAGCTGAAGGGTGGAGCCAGCTTCACTTAAACCTCACCAGCTGAGAGAAATTGCATGTCAATATCTTCTACTTACCAGGCTAAGGGGAGTGAGATAGCACAAGGTCCCAAGAAATGAATTCACTGTTTTGTTCTTTCCAGCCAGCCTTGCCCCATGAATGGTTTACTCTTTTTGATTTGTTAATAGCCTTAAAACCACCACTGGTGTTAATTTTATGTATCTGAGTGGGATCCACTCTAAACTGGACTACTGCCCTTGCTGCTTGGCACAACCACTCCTGATCCCAAGGGAACTGTAATTTGGTTTAAAGAATAATAGAGGACTTTGTAGTGTGAAACCGTGGGAACAGACAAGCATCTGTTGGGTACTCCGGAAAAGCAAGGGAGGTGTGTGGAAAGAGCCTAAGCAGAACATTTGCTGTTGCCATAACTTGGCTGTTTGATGGCTTTATGGCAGGCTCAGGAATGTGGGTCACTGAGCGCGGAGATTCATCAACTTCAGAATGGCAAAGATGAATGTCAGCATGGTACTGAAACCGCTGGATCCATTCGGGTAGTGTGGGGGCCTCTTCCTGCTACTCTTTGAGCATTGTGCATAGGCTGCCTGCACCAAGATTCTGTGGACAGATACTTACATGAGGTATCTGAGTTCTGTGGACACCCACTTAACAGTATAGGAGTAAATCACAAGTTATCCACTGGAGTAGAGGGTGTAAAGCAATTTTGAGTCAGGTGGATGACTTGACGTGACTGCTGCATAGATACTAAGGCTTCTTTATCTAGCAATTCACAATTTTGGGATGTAAAGGTACTATAGGAGGGGAGCAACCATCATGGTAAAGATGAGTCAGGCAAGAACCATCCATGGTTATAAGATCAGCACATGTGGGATTTTGACAGAGAATGGAATCTTTGTGTCGCTGTACTATGTCTTTTTTTTTTAAAAATATTTATTTGTATTTTTATCATTTTTTCTATTTGAATTAGAAACAAGATTGATTTACATGACAATCCCAGTTCCCTTCTCCCTCCTCTCCTCCCCTACCACCCCCCTAACTAAAACCCTACCTATCACATATCCTTTCTTCTATTCTTCCCCTGACTCAACCTTTCTGCTCCCTCATGACCTCTGCATCCTTCCTCTTCTTCCCTTCTCATGTATGAGTGCTTTGCATGCATGCCTGCAGGCCAGAAGAGGGAATAGATCTTATCATAGATGGTTGTGAGCCACCATGTGGTTGCTGGGAATTGAACTCAGACCTCTGGAAGAGCATCCAGTGCTCTTAACCCCTGAGCCATCTCTCCAGCCTGGATGTACTATGTCTTTCATCTTGCAAGAGAAGAAACAAAATGATAGGGGTATTGTGAAATGATTCAGCAGCCACTTGATCACAAGATTAAAATTATAAATTATGATGGACAGATGGACATTGTGTGTTTACAGATGTGAGACTTTGAGAAGGAAACAATAATGTCCATGTAGAACACTAGCTGAGGACACAAAACCCCAATCTAACCACAAGGACATACCAGACATCCACAAAACAAGGAACATTCTTATGTACGTGTATATGAAATGTGCTGGGGTGGGGGCTGAATATAGAAAAGAAAAAGTGAATGTCATAACAAAGCAAGATTAGATTTTGGAAATGTCCCCATTCTAGACCTTTCTGACACTTAAATGCAATGACAGAGCTCTGATTGGATCTTGCCCAAAAGAGAAAGGTTGTAAGGGACATATTAGATCATGCAGCCAAACGGGTGTGCTGATGATAAGTTAGATATAGGCACTGTGTCAGTGTGGATATGTTTACTGTGACTGACTCATTTATTAGGAAGTACACCCATAGAAATTTAGGGTTAGAAAACTATAATATGTATAATTTCCTATCTACAGGCACGCGCGCGCGCACGCACACACACATACACACACACACACACACACACACACACACACACACACACAGACACAGAAGGGCAGGAAGAGAGCCAGAAAGAGGCTGGGTGATGGGGAATGGAGTAGAGAAGGAGAAGAGAGAGGTGTGGGAGGAAACTGGAACAAAATGTTAGACGAATCTGGGTAATGTACATGTTAATTTCCCCATATTATTTTTAATAGCTTTTCAAAAAATAAATTTGAAATTTTTGTAAAAAGTTAAATACAATATCAACTCCAGAGTCTCTGTGTTAGCAGGGCATTAAGGTGGTGATTCTGAACTGGTGTTTGCTGACAAAGTTTCTGTGTGAGTCTTCAGCTTTGACTGCGTGATCTTTAACAGGTCTCATGAGGTAACCACAGCTGGTGTGAGTTCATGAATCCAGCAGCCTGGTCATGTCAACCTTCTCAATTTTCCAAAAACTAATTTAATCCTTGGTCTAAATTCCCACCCTGACAGTTGACAGCATAATCAAAGAGAGACTTCTGGAGCCTCTCTTCCCCTGCTAGGAAACACAGCAGCACAAGGTGGGCAAGAGAGGCAAGATGCTTGGCACGCAGACTGTGGAGCTGCCTGCTCCCTGGGCTCTAGTTAAAGTCCTCATGTCTTTCCCATATTAAGTACTCAGGGACTATGTGTGCCACAGAGTCTGAAACCAGGGACTTCTAGAAGCCACCTGTGAATACACTGTCATCTAGCATGGTGTGGGCATGAGATGCTCAAGGTACCTCATGACCACCCTTCCTCCCCAACCCTGACCTTCATCAACATAATTTTCCAGAAGAGTGTAAGATTTTTATGTGAGATCAAAGGGGAACACAGACTCTTTTTATCTGGTTTCTTTTTTAGAATTGAGTAAAAGGGGAGTTAGGAACCAAAACAAACGAAATACAAATTAATGTCAAAAATTAGCTTGACACTTCCATGTCCCACTTATAGTTCAATTTAGAATTTAAAATCATATTTGCATCCAGAGTGGGTGTCCTTGGTCTGTGGTAGCCATTTCCTTACTAGCTAGTAGTTGTTGTATCCAGAAATCCCAAAGCCGCCACAGGTGAGTCACACATCTCAGAGGCAGCACAAAAGGTTTACTTACTTTCTAGAGTGGAAGGCTCGAGGTAACATTAAAACAACAGTGTTCCTAAATTTTTCTACCTAAACTTTAAACTTGGTGGCGTGTTAAAAGAAAAACCTACAGATATGTGGCATTGAGTTGACACTATCCGGGGAATTAGTCATCTTCTGATGTTTCTTGCCGGGAAGATGTCAGTCCAGATGTTTCCATTCCCATCATCCCAAATGTAACACCGACATTCTCTCAGGAAGATTAGTGGAAAATCAAAATTAGTGTTATTTCTTACTTCTGATCAAAGAGGCCGACAGTGAGCAACTCTGAGCATCTCTTCATCTCTGGGGTGTGAGGAAGGTGAAATCTGTCCACAGAGAGAGCCCATCCAAGACTGCTCTCCATGGACTGGCCACGGTCATAGGAAACAAAGACCTGGCTCAATCATGTAGAAGGAAAAAGTGAGCCCAGATTCTGTGCGTGGCATGTGCACTTTCCTGCTCTTTGCCACAGTTAGGAAAATAGTTGGTTACAAGGGGAAACTGAGATCCCAAAGTCACACAAGAATGAGTGCTGGTGTCAGGTTTCCGTGTACGTGGATTTGTTCCTTTGTTTCCTGTTGGTTTTGGCTCGGCTGCTGTTCCTTCCTTCTCTGCCACCCACCCCCAAGTTTGGCCTTTATTTTCACAGATTTCCTACTTGGATCCTAAATATCTGAGTCCTCTTTGGTAAAACAGTTGGTCAGTCAGTGGGACACAGTCACATTGGGGTTCTGGTGACTGGTTTTGGCCTAGTCCTCAAAGTCTGGCAGCACTTCTTGGGGGGACAGCCCAGCAGTCAGGTAGACAGCAGAATTTCTGGGCACTGATCCATGGCTGGGCAGAAGAAAACACACCCTGGATTTATTGCCTGTTGGTCTAGTGGCACTACAGAGAAGTGAGAGTGCAGAACTGGGACCCGAGGGCTTCCAGGCTGGAGAAGCTGGCCAGGACAGTGCTCTCTTTCCAACTGGGTCCATTTTGATATATGGCATTACGGTGTGGTGTTGTGATGATGTTTGCTCAAGTGATTTCCCCTGGTTGGGTTCGGGCAAATAAAGGCTTCCTTAAGAAAACTGATTTGGCTTTTTAAACTTTCAGTTTAAACTTTAAACTTTCAGGGCAGTGAGCAAATCATGCATCGAGACTAGGAGTGAGTGTGGCAAGTCTCCTCTTCTGGGAGTTCAGAGGTGTCAAAGGTTTGGGCATTTGCTCAGGGACTCCAGCTGGCAGGAAATGGAGCTACATTGAACCTAGTTGGAAAATGGGTCAAGTCAGTGTCTTTCCTATAGTAAAGACCTGTGGGGCCTTGGCTACTACAAGCCCTGTGGTAATAGCACTTGGATTAATGTGCTGATGAGGGAAGAGAGAAAAAAGAGGCAGCGCAGAGAAGGTCCCGAGTTTGGGTGGCAGTGGGGTTCGTTTTTCTCTCCCTGACCAGAATACTGGGAAACTGTATCAAAACTTGTCTTCCAGGCTGTGGATATGGCTCAGTTGGTAGAGTGTTTGCCCACCTTACACAGCCGGGTTTGACCCCCATTATAACATAATAGGTAGGTGGTATACATCTGTAATCCAAGTACTTGGGAGGTTCAGGAAGGAGGATCACGAATTCAAGGCCACCCTAAACCTTCTACCATGTATTGAACTCACTGAAGTCCCGACCATGAAGTGAGATGGTGGGGGGCGGGGGAGGGGGGAAGGGGGGAAGGGTTGTGGTAGGGCATCCACTAAGTACCTCTCTCCCACCCTGTGCAGGGCAGATCAAAGATACACTTCCCTCAGTCCACCTAGCTCCTGTGAGAGTTAGATCCTATTGTTTCCTCTTCATGGAGGAAAAGACTAAGGCTTGAGAGGGTAAGTGACTGGGGTCTAACAGCACTGCTAGAGCTTTGACTTCTAAAGGAGTCTTTGAGGGTATGCTACCCTTGAGTGAGAAATACTTGGCTTGAGGGGGGAAATCATAGAAGGATGCAAACTTGTCTAGAATAATTTCAGGAAACTGGCAGCTGTCGGATTTCCTGAGTTTCCACATGTAAGCCAGTTCCCAAATCAAGGCACGCTTATGCACTGTCCTGGCTTTAAAAAATATATATAAGTCCATAGGGACCTCATAGTCTTGAATGCTCCTGGCTGGCACAGGTTTTGCTGGGCCTAGAGACTGCTTGTTAACTAAGAATTCACCAGGGGCATAACCTTTCCCTTGTCCCTGTGCACATCAGCCAGCCCCAGGTTATGCCACGTACGGGGCTCTCCTGGGCAAGCAAGGAGGGCAGCACATGGAAAATGTACTGGTGAGCGAGCCATTATAAGACTTTGCTGTTCCCATGAGGCAGGTAAATAGGGGACAACATGATCAGGTCCAGTCTGCTCTGATTCATGTCAGCTTTGATTGCCTAGGGTAGGCTAGGCCTTGTGTTATGATATGACTAAGTCTTGAGAAGTGGGTTTTATTTTTATTACATAGACACATAATCCCTAAGAAATTTGTTAATGTTCCCCCAACTGGTGGGAGGCAGAAACCAAATTTCAATACAGATATCGAAAATTGAAGCCATTGTTCTTCTTAGAGACTTGCTTGGCTGGCATGTTGGGGCATAGGGACAGTTGGTCTTCATCTTTGGGACATTGCTCCATTCATCTACTACCCCTGAAACTACATAGGTAGGGCTCTGTGGTTTTGAACTTGCCTTTCTGGCTCACTGGAGATTATCCAGCTTGCCTGAGCAGGTAGATGGGATGGGCATTGTGTAACCTGCTGGACCCGTGTCTCTGGGAGCAGAGAGGGCTTCCTGGAGGGCTGCTCTCTGCCTTTCTTCTGGACTCATTGTCATGTTGGAATGAGGATATTTGTCTCTGCTTTCAGAGATCTAATTTGTGGCCACACAGAGTCAGAGAGAAGCAGACAGATCCCTGGCTGGACTCTGGCGGGCTTGGAGCAGCCTGTGCTAGGTTTTAGCCTGGATGTGAACTTGGATGGCTCTGTCTTCCTGCTGCCCAACCACAGTAATTACCGCTCTTTAATTGCTTGACACTGATAGTGGTAAGAATTACAATGATGGCAAGTACTCATTGCAGGATCATAGGTGCCCCTTTAAGCATTTTACAAGTATTCATTCATTTTAATTTTCACAATATTTTAAAATAGGTTAGTGACTATCTACCCACTTTAGAGATGAAGAAACCAAGGCACAAAGAAGTCACAGTTTTCTCATTGTCCCACAGTAAGTGAGGAGCTGGGACTTGAACTTATGGAGTTGGTATCTGGTGTAAGTCAGTCTTCCCTGAGTCCCCACTCCCCCCTGTGCATGTGCCTGGACCTGGAATGGATTTGATCAGACTCAGCCAGTCACAGCAGTTTTGGGGCAATATCAAAAAGCTGTCTTTTTCTCTCTCTTTCTTATTCCCTTTTTGTTTTCTATCTCTGTAACTTACCCAAAATCTCACATTTGCTTTTTTTCATCTCCCTTCATCATTGCTTATTTCTTCTGTTGGTGTACAGTGGCTGGTTATTAGACAGTGGCTGAGAGATTGGTCTGTGAGCTTGTGAGGTCAGGGACTGTGTGCAGACTGTGGTCTGCAAACCACAGCAGCAACCGAAGCTCATGCTCAGACTATCCCGTACATGTTTGTGGGTCAGAACATGGATGCACAGACGAACCAATGCATTTCAGCCCTGGGCCCCAGCTGTCAACCTCTAAATGACCTTTTCTGAGGGAGCTTAGAGCTGGCTGCCTTACTAACAAGGGACAGCAAGAAGCTGAAGACACGCGCCTGGATTGGAAGTAGGAGCAGTGGCATCCTGTGTTGATTTGCAGTTCACAGGGCATTTTTAACTTTCACTTATGTCTGTGCCCACAAGTCTGTGTGGGTGCATGTGCCCACAGAGAGCAGAAGTAGGCACTGCATCTCCTAGAGCCAGAGTTACAGATGGTTTTAAGTAGCCTGGCATGGACTCTGGGACCTGAACTTGGGTCCTCTGCAAGAACAGCTTGTGATTTAAACTGCTGAGTGTCTCCAGCTGTCACAGAACACTTTTATGTCCTTTTCTGTATTTAATCCTCATGGGAGATGCTATAGGCATCGCAGATGAAGCTCCACTTTGGAGTGAAGAGGGGAAGTGACTGGTCCAAGGTCCGTGACCACCCCACAGGGTGTGGACTCAGCAGGGCGAGAGAGAGAGCAAGATGAAGCACAGAATAGCCTGTAGCTAGGACAGCCGAGGTGAGCAATAGAAGCCCTGGGTAGGGCTGGCAGAGAGAACTGGGTGCTTGTAGCAGGGACTCGGGCCTCTTGGTGAGTTTCTGGCATTAATTCCCATGCTCCAGCATTGGATGCGGAGGAGTGGGTGTGACTGCTCAAACTTTTCCCACTGGACAGAAGTCACTGGTAGTTCCACTGGGCTTCACCACCAGCACCTGAAGGAGAGTCCTGATTCAGGATGCCATGGGGATGCCCATTAGCTCAGCTCCAAAAAAGTTATCTATTCTTGGCTTTTAGAGAACCCCATCAAACAACCTGCCTGTATCTTACACCAATATCAGCGAAATCTTCTCAGAGACATCTGCATGTGTAAATTCTTGTAGTCAGACCCTCAGGGATTAACTCCTGAGAGGCCTGCCTTATGAGGTGGTAAAATATGATAAAACCAGTGGAGGAAATTCTTGTGAAAATGGCTTTTGATTTCTGTCTCTCTCTTTTCCTATGTCTTTACTCTGGGTCAGGCTTTTCCTGCAGGGTTTCTCTAACCTTGGCTCTCTGACCCACTCACATAGTTGCCACAGCGCCTAACCCAAAACAGAAGTGGTTATGTGTAAACATGCCACGTCTCCCTTTTTCACTCATGAGGAATTTCTTCGCCACCATCTACCCAGCTCTTTGAACCGACCTCACCCAGACCTGCACACGCATCCGTGATTCTGCACAGTACAGCAGGGCCTCGAGCCCATTGTCCCGTCTCTGCTTCTGATTCTGCTTATGGTCCTTTCTCCTCTTCCTACATCGTCTTCACGGCCAATCACAAGCACACAGTTGTCGTTGTTTCTAAGTCCTGTGCTTCCCTGCAATCAGCACCGCTATCTTTTTCTCCCCTGTGTTTGATTGAGTTTCTAGTGTGGTGCTCAGAACAGTGAATGTTAGTCCTCAGCTTCTGTCTGACTCGCAGGCTGCTTTCAGGGACCGGAGTGGGGCCTTTTTAGCTCAGTTCCTGGAGCACAGAACAAAACAATGGCTCTGTCTAATGAACGTTTTGTGACTAAATGGTAGTGGCACTGGAGAGCAGCAGGACATCGACACAGATCTCCACAGTTGCAGCCTCTTTGTTCCTCAGAGCAAGCAAGTTTTCAAGGGAGGAGTTTAGTGTGTTCATATGATTTTTAATAAATGAAGTGTGTGTGTGTGTGTGTGTGTGTGTGTGTGTGTGTGTGTGTGTGTGTGTGTGTGTGTAATCCTTTCTCCATGGCCTCTGGTTTTTACTGTGTCACTGTTTTGTTTTTGTTTTTGTCTTTTTCCAGTAACAGTTGTAGATTCCATGGATCAAATACCTCTTTTATGTAAGATCCTGAAAAACCGGTCCTCTCCTGCAGTGCCTAAGGGATTCAAGGCAGCAGGTGTCATGCCTATTCAAATGGCAAGGAAGCAGGAGTCTAGAGAGATGGCTCAGGTTAAGAGCTTCTCTTGCATACGACCTAGCTTTGGTTCTCAGCATCCACATGGTGGAACACAAACTTCTGTAACTCCAGTTTTAGGGGATCTAACACTCTCTCTGGCTTCCATGGTACCACATGCACGTGGTACACATGCATACACGCAGTACACATGTATACATGCAGGCAATGGTAAGACCAGAGTACCGGGAAGTCTGCTGTGAAAACAGCCTCTCCTAGAAATGGCTGTACCATCAAGACGGAAACAATGGCAACATCAATGGACATGTTAACGTAGAAGGAGGAACACTGCACAGAATCCCACCCTTAGACAAAGAGCTGATGACTGCCGGGAGGAGAATGGTCCTGTGCAGAATGGTCAAACTGAAAAATGGATTCAGCATGTTGTATGCATACACATACATATGTATGTATGTATGCAGTAATAAGAATCAAAGAAAGAGGCTATCAACTTGAGAGTTGGGGATATGGGGTGTTAGAGCGAGGGTAGCTGGGAGGGGCTAAAGGGAGAGGAGAAAGTGATATAATTCTATTCCAATGAAAACATTAAAAAATAGAAATAAAATTTTCTTTTAAAAGATGAGGAAACAGGCCAAGGGCCTTCCAGATACTCAGCAGAGGTCTTAGCAGTAGTTAGTGGTAGCCCAGGACTTCAGCATCACCTAAAGATTGGGAAAAAATGCATATCCTCAGGACCAGTCACATCAAATGAGAAACTCTGAAATAGACTCTCCAGGAGGTTCTGCTGTTGAAAGACCCCCCCACACCCCAGTATAGCCCAACTATTCAGACTGAAGTCTGCACACTCACAAGGCTCTGGTCATTGTGCCTCCAGTGTGCACTGCTGTCTCACTGAACACCAGGAAGGAGGTGGGACAGGACCCCTTTGGCTTGAGTGGTTTATCCTAGTAGCTCTCATACCAGTGTCTTTGACCCCATGAACTCATTAATGCTCTTAACAGCTCGCAAGGTGACATCAGCCACCATACCCTGGTGCTTCTGCTAACCTCTGGGACTTTTTGTTATCAATGGGTTTCAGGGCCCTTTGGGGAATATTTGGTGTTGGGGAGGGTTAAATATTTCAGTTGCTTTGGGAAGATTCTTAAGAGGACAATAAAAGCTAGTTTACTTTTTTGAGTTTTTTTTTTTTTTTTTTTTTTTTTCCTGAATCAGACACACTGGTGCACATTTGCCTCTCTAGAGGATCCTTTAGCCCTCTGTGGTGAGGGACCTTGTGGGGAAAATGGTGCTGGCACTAAAGCCCTCTCATGAAGTCTTGGTTGCACAGGACAGCTCTTCTGCAGAGTCGTTTCCCTCCCTTGCGTATGTAAAAGTGAGTTCTTAATTGGTCTAGATAATACAAGGCTGGAGTCAGAGGGAAATGCTGAGAGATCAGAGAGAAGGAGCAAGCCATAGCACACCTTACCTCCTAAGCATCCCGGCAGAGAAGAGAGTGATTTCCTGTTTTTTCCTGCTTATATCCTGTTTCTGTCCAGCTACCTCACTTCCTGTCTGTCTGTACAGACCTCCAGACCTCTATGGTTAGCTAGTGGCAAGCTCAATTCTCTGACCCCCCCCAGACAGGTTTTATTTGTGCAAGAAATAAAACACACACACACACACACACACACACACACACAAACTCACATATGCATGCACTCATACATTCACACACATACTCATATTCTCCACACTTGCTTTGGTTGGACTGCTCCAACTGGTGCCATTTCTAACAAATAGAGAAAATGTTTTTCTTTACCATCTGCCTAGAAACATCATTTTTCTTTTTGTTTGCTTGTTTGTGACATCAGTGAAAGAATCTATTGAGCTCTCTGGCCACATTTTAAAGTTGAAATGGATGGAGGAGATATTTTTTTTCCTGTTCTCTCAGGAAGCATGAAGGTTGTACTGTCCCCTGTCCTGATTGCCTCATGCCCTCCTTAGCAGGGAGCTGTCTGTTGTATCCAATGCACTGTGTTGTTCCTTCTCTCTAGCATGGAATTCTTAGACTCCTCTCTCTGCTTGGGACATGTTTCCCTCTAATGCTCATTCAAGAAACTTTCTCTGACCTCTGTCTCCATCCCTCAGGGTGGATACTCCTGGGCTGTCCTCTGTGTGTGTCCATGGATTACCTCACGATATTGCTTTTGCCTCCCATGCTGGGACTTCAGTGCTAGCTGAATGCCTGACACATTGCTTGTGCCAAAGAAATGTTTGCTTGAATTAAACTTAACTCATTTTTTTTTTACTTCAATAGTCACGTGACCTAGAGCAGATATTATTGGCTCAATCTTGTAGATGAGGAACCTGAACTCAGGCTATGTGATGGACACTGAGTTTTGGTAGATACATGTGAGGCATGCCACAGGTTTTTGTGTCTAAAAGCACAGGCCACTGTTTCTTTTCCTCAGCCAGGTTATCTTCAGCCTTTCTAGAATCTTTGTTTCTTCTCAGCCCATTAACTTAATTGCATGTCTTCAGGACCCCTTAGGAAGCCATCAGTTCAGGAGATAAGGCAATGGTACAGAGAACAATCATCAAACACTCCCTGACTCAGGTTTCATTTGCTGCAAGGCTCCTGCACCGAGTAGGACAGCTGGGTTCTCTGGAAGGCCTGCAGGGCTGATGAGTCTCCATCAGCAGTTTCAGTAAAGGCCACTGTGGCTGTGGACAGCATAGAAAGGCTGTTTATAAAAGCAGCAAAAAAAAAAACAAAAACAAAAACAAAAAAAACCAAAACAAAACATCTAGTACAAGGACCAAAAAGGCTCCCTTGAGGGCTATGCTTAAGTAAGGTCTCAAACTGTTTGGATTTTCTAGTTTTCTGGAAATAGGATTTCTTTCTGGAGCTGATCGTAGTATCACTCTCAGTAGGGAATGCTGGTGCTTAGCCCATAGGTTGTTGCATATGCTAATTCTTCACTGTCTCCAAGATACGTCATGTCTCACCAAACTTCTCCCCCGTCCCCAGAGCCATTTTCCACTCAAAATTTGTCATGAAAATGCTGAATGACCATTGATAGTTTTCAGTCCACTGTGCTATGTAAGATGTGATTTACAGAGCTGGAAGAGTCACAGGATGGGGCCAACCAGTTGTTCAGAAGCTAACACCAACTACCAGACTGATATTCTGTTTGTTAACATATTTCAAATGCATTTGTTTGCTTACTTATATTTATATATGTAGTCTCCTATTTTCTGTATCTTGGAATGTTGTGGTTCTCTGTATTAATCACCATCTGGTTGTTGGCAAGTGAGGTCCCATAGTGCCCCAAACATTACAGGATATTGCCACTGATCTTGACTGTGTTTCAGAACATGATGGTATGATACTATTGCTGAAGACAGTATATTCTTGAGCCATAGGACATGATGAAATCAAGCTAGTACCAACCTGGAAGCTTCATTCCTACTGGCTAGTTTTCATAGTGCTAGAGGTGCTATTCGAACAACCAGAGGAGAAAAGTAATCATTAATTATATCCATCTGTGAGGCCTTCAACCTACAGTAATAACTGACCTTGTGAGACATGTCCACTGATGCATTAGTGGCGTGAACACCTAGGAAGCAGCCAACTACATCTGCTTGGGTTTAAGTCTAGCTCTACAAGAAAACCCGTACATGTCACTATCATTGTTCCGAGAACATATGGCTAGATAGAGGAGAACCTACTGTTACATGATGGGGGAAGTCCTTCTGTGTATATGTTTGTCTTATTAGTTGATAAATAAAGCACTGTTGGCCAATAGGAAAGCAAGATAGGCAGGGCTAAGAGTTGAGGAGGATTCTGGGAAATGTAGTAAGGAGGAGTCGCCATGTGATCTCCAGGAAGATTGGATGCTAAGGCCTGCGTCCCAGAAAAATCTTTATAAAATATACAGATTAATAATTATGGTTGATACTTAAGACAGAGATAGCAGATAAGATCCTAGTAATTGGCCAGCACACTGTACCTAATATAAGTCTGTGTGTGTTACTTGGGACCTTAATATGGCAGCAGGGCTTGGGCAGATTGACAGAAAGATTTATCATTACTGTTATATGCTGCTAAATAGACATAGCATTAAACAAAATCCTAATGACTCCTGTTATATCCATAGATCAATGCGTCACTCAACCCCCACCTGAGAAGCTTGTATCTGTTAAAATTAATGGTGAAAAATATAACTTTCACTTAATATGATGTTAAATTTTATTCTCCTAATAAGTTCTTTTTATTATGCTTTATGAATATGCATTACTCATATTCTTACACAGGTTGTAATTTAAGAGCCAGACAATAGTTGGGCCCTGGGTTGAATCATCAACACTGAAAAAAAAAAAAACTGTTGATCTGCTGTATCTACAATACTGACTGGGAGATTTCTAGGGCTTACTCTTCTTGTTTGACTGAAACTTTAGCAATTAAGATAGTTTATCTTTTTTTTTTTTTTTTTTTTTGGTTTTTTTGAGACAGGGTTTCTCTGTGTAGCTTTAGAGTTTATCCTGACAATCGCTCTGGAGACCAGGCTGGCCTCCAACTCACAGAGATCTGCCTGCCTCTGTCTCCCGAGTGCTGGGATTAAAGGTGTGTGCCACCAACGCTGGGCCAAGATAGTTTATCTCAAAAGCCTATTTTTTCTGGGGCTGGAGAGAAATCTCTACAGTTAAGAGCACTTGCTGCTCTTCCAGAGGACTTGGGTTTGGTTCCTAGTATCCACATAGCAGCTCACAACAATATATACCTCCACTTCCATAGGATCTGATATCCTCTTTGGGCTTCTATTGGCAACAGAAACACATGCAGTACATAGACATACATTCAGGCAAAATGCTCATGCACATAAAATAAAAATTAAAAACAAACAAACAAGATACAATAAGAGTTGACTAAGAGAAGAGAAGTCACAAAAGAAGGGACATACATAGTCTGTGAAATAGACAGTTAGATCATCACTCCCTGCAAACCCCAGTGTGGGGACAAACATAAGAGTCCAAGGCCAGACTTGGCCACATAGTGAGTGTCTTAGTTAGGGTTTTATTGCTGTGAAGAGACACCATGACCACCGCAACTCTTATAAAGGGAAACATTTCATTGGGGCTGGCTCACAGTTCAGAGGCTTAGTCCACTAGCATCATAGTGGGAAGCTTGGCATCGTACAGGCAGACATGGTGCCGGAGAAGTGGCTGAGAGTCCTACATCTGAATCAGAAGGCAGCAGGAAATGACGGACTTGAGCTTCTCATACCTCAAAGCCCATCCCCTAGTGACACATTTCCTCCAGCAAAGCTGTACCTCATCCAACAAGGCCACATCTCTTAATAGTGGCATTCCCTATGAACCAAGTATTCAAACACATGAGTCTATGGGGGGACCACTCCTATTCAAACCACTGCAGTAAATTTCAAGCCAGCGTGGGCTATAGGAGACACTGCCTCAAACACCACACACACACACACACACACACACACACTATAGGAGACACTGTCTCAAGCACACACACACACACACACACACACACACACACACACACACACACACACACACACACACAAAAAACGAACCAACCAACCACACCAGAAAACCTCCTAGAATTTGCCTAAAATATTTATAACTGCTATGTGTCCTGGCTCCAAGGGAAAAGGTACAATGACCTTCTCTCTGAAGGCATCCAATCAGTTGGGCTGCCTTTACATCATGGTATAATCAGTTAGTACCGTCTCAACTACAATGACTTCACATTGACCAAGTTGGAATGGAGGTCACAATGAAGGAAATAGCTCGTGACATACCTGACTCAGTGCCAAGAAGAATCTTTGAAAGTAGTCATAAGGAACTTGGACTTTGCTTTAATAGTAAGGGATAGTCACAGAGGTATGCAGGCAGTCAGGGTGGAAATAAAGAGCAAAGGAAGAGCAAGGAAGTGAAGATATTTATCTATCTATCTATTTATTTATTTATTTATTTATTTATTTATTTTCCAGGTTTTTATTTGAATTAGAAACAAGATTGTTTTACATGACAATCCCAGTTCCCTTCTCCCTCCTGTCCTCCCCTACCACCTGCCCCCAACTAAAACCCTACCTATCACATAGGAAGTAGAGATATTTAAATTAGAACTTTGTTGTTGGTAGACTGGTAGCCAGGATGCTTTTAACTCTGTCTTGAGCTAGGCATTGTGCAGGTGCTGGGGATGGCAGCTGAACAGACATGGGAGAATCTTGGGGCAAGGTTCGTTACGAGACTGTTCCTGTTATTTGGAAGAGACACATGGTGGCCAGGATATAGATTAGAACCCTTATCTAGATTGGCTAGATGTTGAATTGACAGGGTTTCCTGATGGGTTAGGTATGGGAGGTGAGATCAAAGGAGTGAAGCATGGTGGGTGCCCATGTGTCTGATTAAGGAGGCTGAGAAGTTGATGGTGCCCTGATTTTGATCTTAAGCTTTAGCCTGTTCATGCCCTACTGGAAAGGGCAAATCTAGCCTTTTTAACGGACTTCTTGTTTCTAGAAAGAAATGCTTATAATACAGCAAAAAAAAATTGCTGGGAAAACAATACAACAAATTTTTGAGATAATTAAGAAATACCTGAGATAATATAACAAATACCTGAGGTAACATGACAACACATTTTTGAAGTAATTGAGAAATTCTTGAGAGAATATAACTGAACACTGGAGATAGTAACATATAGGCTTATTTTGGCTTAGAGTCTTCAGTCCATACCTGGTGGCCCTTTAACTTTAGGCGTGTAGTGTTACACAATGATAGGAGTGTATGAGGGAGGAAAGTAGTTCATTGCATGGTTCAGAAGCAAAGAGCGAGTTGAAGAGGCCTCACTAGCCTCTTCAAGAGCATCTCTATGAAGTCTTGAAGATCTTTCTCTAGGTTCTACCACCTCCAAACAGCTCTTTCCTGAAGTCCAAGCCTTTACCATATGGATCTTTCAGTGATGTTTAAGATCTGAACCATAGCACCAGCTTAAATGGTACAATGTAGAAAGTGGGTGAGAGAGGGAATAAGGGGCGTAGTACTCCACTGCCTGATTTAGGCTTAGATCTGGCCAGCTATATGTGGGAATGTTGGGAGCATACCCAGGTATGAGAGGTAGGGTTCAGAGACTTGGGAACAAGGACAGGTTGCACACTGAGAATCCACTGCTATGGTTTAAAGAATTTGGCATTCATGCCCCCCTCCCCTGTGTGTGTGTAATCGTGTAATCCGTTGTCTTCTTTATCTGCATCATGCTTCACTAAAGCTCTTGACTTAATCCAGCTTGATTTGTACACACATCGCCATCTGGCACTGGGTCATGTGCCTTTTCAGTCAAAGGGAGGAGAATGAGTCCTTTGAGAAATGTGACCCTGTGACTGGATGCCTTCATAGCGTGTTACAGCCAAATCTACACTTGTACCCAGCCTTTGGGTACATTTAGGTAAAAGGCTTTGGGGGATTAACAAGGAAACAGAATTCTTACAGGGAAGTGTCCCACTATTTCAAGGGCTTTGCTCTGTCCTGAATTATTAAAATCGACCCAAAGCATCTGGACATGCTCAGAGGGGCTGTGGGCATGTTGCTTCTGAGCTGTGGGTAAGAGGATGTGGCTACGACATTATCAGTGACCAGCACTGGGTATATTTATAGCCTCAGGGCACCGGGAAGACGGCAGCAGGGTTGGGGCAGCAGGGTTGGCAGAAAGTGTACTGACCAGGCTTTAGAGCTGACTGGGGTTTCTAAAAGTGTGCTTTGAGGAGCTTCTGCTGCTTCAGTGGCCTGGGAAGGGAGGCTCATTTGGATTCACTATCAACTCAGGAGACTCCACTTTTAAGTAACCGCCTCTCCTTATGTCATTCTGCTGCATAGCTCTTTGGAGGTCTGCTCCCCAAAGGCCATCATTTAAAATAATAAGACTGACCTCTGGCTCCAGCTCACACAGCTGGGCAGCTGCTCTTGGGCAGGTCCCCAGTCCTCATCCAGAGCACAGGGCTGGGATCGCTGGGCTGTGGTGGGACAATACTGCATGCATGTTTGACACCCAGATCTTTAACTCTATTCCCCCATTTTCTATTTTGTGCATAATTTTGGAGTCTGAAAACTTATATTGAGCATTTCCATCCTTTATTAAATGCTCTGCTATAAGCATGTATCAAACATATATCTTGGGATTGGATAAGTGATGCGAAGGCACCTACTTTTTGCCCTTGAGTTAAAGGATTTTCAAAGGCAATACTGAAACGCATGCGATGTTTGCCTTACAGCTATCTTTAGAAGCTCATCCTCACCCCCAGAGAAGGTGTGACTCTGCTATACTTAAGACATGATGATTGACTTATTTTTATGCCTTGGATTTTTTTTAATCTTCAAAATTGAAGTAATGACATATTATGGGCTGTTGGGTAGATCCATGAGCTCACAGTTGTAAAAGTTTAAATGGAAAAAGTTTGGAGTTAGGTTAAAGTAGAAGTGGCAATGATAGTTACTACTGTGGTCAGATGGCCTTTCTGGGTCCAGAAACCGGTCAGGGATGTCCCGTGCCCTCCTGCCAGAGTCACAGACAATGTGTATCTTGAATCAGTCTGGTATTTAAGGAGGTGTCTCTCTTTTCATCGTTGTCACATTGTTACATCATTGCCATTGAGAAGATGCATTGGTTCTAGTACAGATGCTCTCCGTATTGCCTTTGCTGCCTGAAGTCCTTCATTTGGCAAGCATGCCTCTCTCTCCCTTCTTGAGTTTGCAGCATTTTGTCTGGAGTTCTTTCTTGTTGCAATAGTCTTTTAAAATCTGCATGCTCTTTGTTTTGTGGACTTAAAGACTGCAAATCTTACTTTCCCAGAGCCTAGGCCCTTAACTCAGGGTCTTCTTTATTGGTGGCTGGGTACACACTGCCAACTGATGACACCTACTGAACCCCATTAAGGATTCTACCCATGACAGTGATTGGCAGAATATCCCTTCCAGCCCAGTGTTTCACTCATGTCTTGATGAGAAAAGAGAGTTTCTAGTCACTTATTCTCTAAACCCTGTAACATCAGATTTGTTTATAACAGAGTACCATGAGTTCTAATCAGATACAGTGCCTTTTTCCTGTGGGTTATCTTGTACTGGTGTCCCACAGAACACTCATTGAGAAATGGTGTCTAGTAGAAGGATCCATGGATTAGGGGGATAGAGTAAGTACTCACAAAGATGGGTAACAAAATTCTTTCAGTCTTTCCGTTTGCTGTTGTGGCAAAATGCTGCCAGGGTAACGTGTCTGGTTCTGGAATCATGAGAGCTTTCATGTGTTTTTCTGACTGCAAGATCCCTGGTGCTACAGAAAGTTTTGGGACCCAGTCAAGAACTTGCCTTTTTCTCTTGTCATCTTGTACCTACTGTTGTCTCAGGTTCATTAATACATTCCCTGTGGTGTATATATGCTCCCTGCTTGAGCTCCATATGGACATCTTTCAATGGCTCCCAGGCTCCATCAAGGAAAGCATAAAGCTGTTTGCTTTTTCATTTAGTTATTCATTCTACAACCGTGTGTAAGGTTCTGCCTTCATACCCAATTTTTGGGCCTTTCCCTCCTACATTTCCATCACTTGTCAGAATGCAGAAGGATCTTGTTGACAGCAGGAGCAGGTTTGACTTTCTTTGTGTCTCATAGTAGCTTTTGTAAAAATGGTCTCCTTGGAAACCCACTTACACATAATTCCTCATCTCCAAAGGCTTTTGAGACTGAGACATGCTTCATTCTTCCTACAGCCCTCTCAGAAGCTGCCATGAGTAAGTGTCCTTCCTGAGCAGGAATGCTGGGATTCTTCTCTCTTTCTCGGGTCTGTATGACCCAGATATCAGTTATGGCTTGCAGAGGAGAGGGTGCATTCGTCAGCTTTCTCCTACTGTGACAAAGACCCCAGACAACTTGCAAGGAGGAAAGATTGTTTTGGGTGGGGGGGGGAGGGGGGAGGGGAGGGGGGCACATAGTTTTAGAGGTTGCACTCTATAATCAAGTGGAACAATTGTGTTTGGGCTTCTGGCTTGGAGTGTGTGGTGAAGCAAAACCATTCTTTCATGTTTCATTTCAAAAGTGAGAACTGAACACAAGGCAGAGATCAGTGGCTCATGAGGAGGCCAGCCCCAGTGGATTTATCTGCATCGTAGCTCCTGCATCTATGGCTCAGGGAACATGGCAGAAGAGGGGCTGAATGATAGCAGGAACCAGAACAACAGAAGTCTGCTGTAAAACGATCTCTTCTATCATAACAATGTGCATGGGAATATTTTTTGCAGGATCCTACCATCAGATGATGAACTACAGGCAACTGACAACTGCTGGGAAAAAGAGAATTAGCCTCTCCTAGGGATGAACTCCTTATTGGTTGTCTAGTGCAGAATGGTCAACCTTGGAACCTTTTACACAAACAATAAAAATAAACTCAACATGTTATATTTATATGTTTGTGTATTTGCATACATACATGCATGTGTATACATGTGTAACAGTAATAATGAAAGTAAAAAAGGCTATCAATTTGGGAGTAGATAGGGACATGTGAGGGGTTGGAAGAAGGGGACTTGGGAAGGGCTGGAAGGGGAAAAGGTAAGGGGAAAGTGATATCATTCTAATTTAGTTAAAAGTGTATAAAAGTTAAACTAAATTAAAAGTGAAGTCAAAGAATGTATCAGGGTCCCACAGTCTCCTTAGACATATTTCTGTGGACTTGAAGATTTCCAACTAGGTCCCATCCCTTTAAAGGTATCAGTGCCACTCAGGACTCCAGTCTGGGAATCATGCAAGCATCACCACATGGGCCATTAGGGGATGTTCTAGACTCAAGCTACAGTTAAAGATTATAATACTAGGGGCTGGAGAGGTGGCTTAGCAGTCAAGAGCACTGGATGCTTTTCCAGAGGTCCTGAGTTCAGTTTCCAGCAACCATATGATGTCTCACAAACATCTTCAGGCATAAAGGCATACATACAGATAGAATACTCATATACATTAAGTAAACAAATAAATAAATAAAAAATGATAAAACCAGTACCAGTTGGATACTAAGAACTCAATAGACTACTTTAGACGTAACCTCTAGGTGATCTTGAGGTCTGTGTTGTAGAGAGGGAACCTTATACTCCCAGGACTGGTATGCAATGGGAACCATTCTTAGTTCAGCCAGATGCAGGCCCCCAGGTTGAGGAATTTGTGATTCACTGCAATCTACAGATAGTTTTTAGCCATTGTCATGGGTTTCCCCTTTCTAATCTGGAAGGAAACAAATGACTAATTTGAGTACCCTTCTTTATCTCTGCCTTATGAACTCTCTCTGTGTCTCTCTCTGTCTCTCTGTCTGTCTCTCTGTCTCTCTCTCTGTCTCTCTGACTCTGACTCTGTCTCTCTCTCTCTGTCTCTCTCTCTCTCTCTCTCTCTCTCTCTCTCTCTGTGTGTGTGTGTGTGTGTGTGTGTGTGTGTGTGTGCCAATGCAGGAAGGCTATCATTCTTCATGAGGGAAGTTAACTCACAGGTATTCATTTGTGGAAAGCTCTCTGTTTCAGAAGCATTTTATATATAAAAATAAACCACCTATATGTTCATAGTGCAAGATGGTATAGTCAGTACCTGTGTGGTTCAAGCAAGCCACACCCTCCTACCTCCTACCTGTTGAGGTTCCCTGCCTTAATCTGCCTATAAGAACATCTCTGCCTGTAGTCTATAAGAACTAACTTATTGTGTCAGGTATCCCAGTGTCTTAGTTTCTTTTCTATTGCTATGACAAAAAAAATCATAACCAAAACAACTTATGACAGAAAAGTATTTGATTTTGGTTCATGGTTTCAGAGGATTAGAACCTATGACCATCATGATAGTGGGTGGGGGGGGGAGAGGAGGAAGGGAGAGAGACAGAATACACTACCAGGGAATGGCACTGGCTTTTGAAATCTCAAAGCCTACCTCTATTAACACATCTCTTCCAACAAAGCACACCCCCTAATCCCTCTCAAATAGTTCCAACAACTGGGACCAAGTATTCAACCATATGAACCTATGGGGGCCATTCTCATTCAAAACACCATACCCTACAAGCCCAAATCTATCAGTGAAGGCAGGGTTTAAGTGAGTTCACCAGACCCAAGATAAATGATAAACAAGTATTTATTAGAGAAGCTCTTACACAGATAAGAGTAAATAACCACCACAGTCTTCCTGCTCCTGCCCTTCTGATGCTCTCTGCAACCCAAGAGAGTACGGGCCATTCTCTCCTCTACCTAACAATGGGTCACGTCTGTATCTGAAACCATGCCCAAAGGGTGTGGCCACCACCACAAATTCACTGGCAAGGCAAGATGCCACTACATACCAGGCTCCATCTTCTGGACACTCATGCCTATATGGCTTTGAATCTTTCAGTCTGGTTCAACTTTTTCTTTGGCTACAAACATTCTTCTTGCCTCATCACCCACGTATATCTTGTCCTCTATTCTTTCTCTAAATAACCAGTCCTTTACTTTTTGCTCCAATAAAGCTTGGCTGTATTCCTGCTTCTACTAAGTAACTTTTTTGTTGTTGTTGTTTTTCCGAGACAGGGTTTCTCTGTGGCTTTGGAGGCTGTCCTGGAACTAGCTCTTGTAGACCAGGCTGGTCTCGAACTCACAGAGATCTACCTACCTCTATCTCCTGAGTGCTGGGATTAAAAGCATGCACTGCCACCAACCGGTTTACTAAGTAACTTTTTAATGATTCTTCATATGCCAGTGTCTTAGTTACTTTTCAATTTATGTGAAGAGACACCATAACCAAGGCAACTTACAAAAGAAAACATTTAATTGGTTGGGGGCATGTTTATAGTTGCAGAGTGTGAGTCCATGACCATTGTGGTGGAGGTCATGGCAGGAGGCTGCCAGGCATGACACTGGAGCGCTGGCTTATTCACAGGTAGCAGGCAGAGAGAGTGAAACTGGGTCAAGCATGGGCTTCTGAACCCTCCAAGTTTATTTCCAGTGACACACTCCTCCAACAATGCTGTATTTCCTCACTCTTCCCAGATAGTTCCAGTATGTAGGGTCCAAGCATTCAAACTTAGAAGCTCACTAGGCCATGATCAATCAAAGCACCACCTTCCACTCCTTGGTCCCCATTGGCTTGTAGCCATATCATAATGCAAAATGCATTCAATCCATCTTCAAAAGTCCCCATAGTCTTTCACAGTCTCAGCACTGTTTAAAAGTCCAAAGTTTCTTCTGAGACTCAAAGCAATCTGTGTAAAATCAAAAAGCAAGTTTTGATTTTACCCAGGAGGCCCAGAGAACTGCCAATACAGGTGGGACAATTTCAAATTTCCTACTCTGCTGAGGAAGTTTGCCAGACATTCTGGGCCTATAGGGTGGAGATGGATGCCCCAACATTACAGAGGAACTTTGGGTGACTGTCCAGGTAGCAAGATGCCTCTGTCAATTCTAGAGTTTATGTATTATCCTTCTGAGGTCTTTGATGGAGTTGAAGACAGATAGTTATGGTTATGGTTTTATTTAGTTATGATAAAAGATAAGTTATACATAAAACTTTAGACTCACAAAAATAGGGTAGATGATAGACTATTTTCTTTAAATTTTGACAAATGTTCATGGCCTAAATATTGAAATTACAATTCTTGCTTGATAACTGTTTTGTAATATATAATTTTACTATGTTAAAGCTAAAACCTTCCTTTTTATTTAGACAGAAAAGAGGAGATGATGGGGGATGTCCTGAATGCTGTGAATATATGCTTCTCTTATTGTTTGATGAATAAATACTGATTAGCCAGTAGCCAGGAAGGAAGTATAGGTGGGGCTACCAGACGAAGAGAATTCCGGGAGTTGGAAGTCAGAAAGGAGCCACCAGGGAGATGCTGTGTAGCTATCAGGAAGATAGGATTCCAGACATTCTCTGGTAAGCCAAAACCACATGGAGATATATAGATTAATAGAAATGGGTTAATAATTAAGAGAAATCTAGCCAATAAGAAGCCTGAGCCATTGGCCAAACAGTTTATAATTACTATAAGCCTCTGTGTGTTTACTTGGGACTAAATGGTTGCAGGACCAGGTAGAACAGAAACTACACAAATGATGTACCTTCAATGTATAATAGTGTATGTCTTAGTTAGCATTACTATTGCTATGATGAAACACCATGACCAAAATCAAGTTGGGGTGGAAAGTGTTTATTCACCTTACACTTCCACATTGCATTTCATCATCAAAGAAGTCAGAACAGGAACTCAAACAGAGCAGGAACCTGGAGGCAGGAGGCAGTGCAGAAGTCATGGAGGGGTGCTGCGTATTGGCTTGCTCCCCGTGGGTTGCTCAGCTTGCTTTCTTATAGAACCCAGAGTGACCTGCACAGGAATGGTACCATACACACTGCTCTGGGCCCTTCCCTATCAATCACTAACTAAGAAAATGCCTGAGAATCAGATATTATGGATGTATTTTCTCAATTGAGATTTCCTCCTTTCAAATAACTTTTGATTGCATCAAATTGACTAGGCAGCATAGTGCAGAATTTATATTACCATCCCCAAAGGGAGGAATTGGGGGCACAATGAAGAAATACTGGACCAAAGCAAGACTAAAACCCAGCAGGGGAAACTCCAAATCCTTTACCTTTATGTTATCGTCAAAGGTCTTAGATGGCTCTTCGGGTCTCCCACCTCTTCCAGCTTTGTTGACTTCAACACATTTCTCTCTATGGTTTCACTCCCCGTTAACAGCTTCCTCAGCAGCCATCCCAAGGCTCTGGCATCTCCAACATGGTAGGGTCTCCGATGTAATATAGGTTTCACTTTCGAAGATCTATGCCATGGCCTCTCCTGGCTGCTGTGCAGGGACTCCCCAGCCTCATGTCTGATCTCAGCAACTTCCTTCCTTAACTATAAAGAGGATTCCACAACCCCTTTGCTCCTGTATCCTTCTCAACTCTAAAGCCAGAATCACATGACCAAGGCTTCCGAGTTCAGCTTGCTGGTCTGGAACCTGGGCCCCTCCTTGAATTACAAAGCATAGGATCCTTTGTTGTTGCTCTTTAGGAAAGGTAATTCCTTAGGCCTTTTCTTTTCACAAGTTACAGTAGTACCTGGGTGAGGTCTTGCCCCGAGGGCACCAATCCCTTTATTACATTTTGTATCAGACCTTTCTTTAAACTCCTTACCTCATATTGCGCACAGGACTTAACTCCAACGTTATATTCCCTGGTGCTCCTTTCCTCCTCAAACCATATATTTTGTATTTCTTTTTGCTTTATCATTGTAGAGCTGCATAAGAGTGATTGCTAACAGTCACATGCACAGTTAATACTCAGCTGTCTTGAAATTTCTTCTGTCACTGGGAATAGTTCAAAAAAAAAATCTTCAAGTTAGCCTCTAGCAAATATTCTAGGACAAGGGCAGAAAGCAGCTACATTATATGCCAAAATATTATAAGAATGGCCTCTAATCCAGTTGCTAACATTGTTCCTCTTGGAAACCTCTTGAGTTGGGCCTATCAGAATGGCCTGTTAAGCCTTGCTTATAGTATTCAACCACTTTCCTAATCCAAAATTCCAAAGTCCACATTCCTCCAAAAAGCCGTAAAGTCAGGTCTATCACAGCAATACCCCCCTCCTGATACCAACTTCTGTCTTTATTACATTTTATTGCTGTGTAGACTCCATGACAATTTATAAAGAAAGCTTTTAATTGGGGATTTGCTTACTGTTTCAGAGGGTGAGTCCATGACCAGCATGGCATAGGTAGGCAGGCAGGACTTGGAACAGCAGCTGAGAGCTTACATCTGATCCACTGGCAGGAGGCAGAGAGAAAGTCTGGTTCTGGTGTGGGCTTTTGAAACCTCTGAGACTATCTCCAGTGATGTTCCTCCAAGGTCACACTTCCTAATCCTTCCCAAAACAGTTCCACTAACTGAGGAGCAAACATTCAAATATATGAGCCTAAGGGGACCATGCTTATTTAAAACACCACAGCCATCCAGAAATATCCTTTGGTAACATGTGAAATCTCTGCTCAATATCTTCTGAGGTCTTCTGTGTCACCTACATGGGCTTGTCTCAGCTGTCTCATTCAGCTCGATGTTCCATGCTTTCCTCGCTGCTGAATTTTTTTTGAAAGTTTTTCTTTTTTTTTCTTTTTTTAAAATCATTTCTGTCATGCCACATCCCTGATATTCCCCCTGGGTAACTGTAAAGAATTGGTTCCGGGACCCCTGTGCATACCAAAGACCATGGACATTCAAGGCCTTTTTGTAAAATCATGTATTGTTTGTATGGAACCCACCCACATCCTTCCCTAGACTTTGAGTCATTGCTAGAGTGAAAACACTGTAAATTTATGAAAATAGGGATTTTGCTGCACTGTTTAGGGAATAATGCCTTAGGAAAGATTTCTGCCTCATCAATTCAGATGCCATCTTTTCCAAATAGTTTAAATTTGGTTGATTAAATCTGAGAGTATAAAGCACACAGAAATGGGGGGTGGAGGAGCCTTCCTAAGCACACCGTTTAAAGCAATACTATCACGTCTGCTCCTTGGCCAGCTCTTCTTCATCACGTGAAATAACATCACTTGATGCATGAAACATGTTTGTTTTCTGTCCCAAAAGCTCTTGCTTTCAATTTTGGTTTTCAACACCAGAGACTGAAGTTACTAGGCAAGCCTTTGACCACTGAACTATATTCCCAGCCTGTGACTTGTTTTTTAATTTACTGCCCCAAACACAGGAAATCATTGCTTTAGAATACTTAAGGCATATATATTCTATACCTAAGCTGCATAACCACTCATTTTTCGTAATTCCTTTTTTAAAACTTATATAACACTTTTTAGACCCACAAAGAACAGCCAGTTATAAAATGAGCATCCATATGGCCACCATCCAGTTACAGGGATAAAATGTAACTTATCTGGAGGGGCCAGTTTATACAGCTATAAGAAAAACATAAAATTATAATAAATAAAAATAAAGGATAAAATACTTTCAAACTGAGTGGCTCCGAGCCAACAAAGTTTAACCTGTCATCCATACTATGTGCCGATCCATGGTCCTCTTCTGTGTGCTGTTAGAAGATGTCCATCAGAATCTAAGCATCTCGGCCAGATGTTCACCAAGTGATGAAGGGAAAGAGCAGCAATGAACTGTATTCTAGTTTCTCAAGCTCTTCACTTACAAAGGATACTTCTGCATGTATTTCCTTGGCAAGAGGCAAAGCACATGTACTGGCCTGGCTTCATGGGGTAGGAAAGTACAAGTCTCCCATTCCCCATCAGGAGAGAACACAGACCCATGTGAATGTTCCAAGAAACTCTCACAGCAGCAAATACAGGCGACATGCTCTGGGATCCCCTCCCAGCCCATTTCTTTTCCTATTCTCATGATATCATCACTATACTTGGTGTTACTTTCTTGTAGTTTTTGTTTGCCAGTTTCTTTGTTTATGAGTGATGTTGAACATCTTATTGCTAATTTTTCAGGCTGTTATCTGCTTTAAAAAGATGATATTATGTATTTTTTATTGAGTCCTTTATGTTCTTTGGATTTTGATGTTGTGTTGGCTAATTGAGTTATATTCTGCTGTGGGGTTCACGTTGTACTTTGTTACATTTCAAAAGATTTTAACTACTTTGTTGTCCCCCCAGTATTTTTGTTGATGCACTTTTTTGCATCTTGCTTAAGAAGTCTTGTCCTACCCTAAGGACATAACATTTTCTTTTTCAGGTTTTCCTTTTTCATAATTTGTCTTTATCACACCTGAAATAGAAAGCTGAGAATTAGTCTTATTTTCCCAAATGCAGATAATGAACTGTTTCAACATCCAGTGATTTTTTTCTTGTCTTTTCTGTTGTGTATCAAACATTCCAGGGTGCCTTATTTCTTTCCATTAGTCTGTGTGTCTATTCCTGGTCCAACAAAAACTACATCTTAATGGTTTCATAATTAAATACTAATATCAGATGGAATCAGCATGCTCCTTCCCACCTCTGTTCTTCAAGATGGCTTTGGCTATTTTGGGATCATCATTCTACATCGCAGATTCTTTCCTAACAGGCTCACCAAGTTCTGCAAAAACTTTCATAGGAATTTTGATTTGTTTATTCAACATTTGTATGTCATTTATGATGTTCCGGACACTGTTTTGGTGCTTTAAAAATACTTATTTGGTTACAATATGTCATTATTTAATGAGGACAGCCACCTGCATGCTCTTGTCTTCTAGTTCAGAGTGAATCCTCTTCAGCATCTATAAATAAAATTCTACGTTTTTTTTCATGCTGGTCCTGATGCCTTAAGTGGGTTTATTTCTGAAGATTTCTTGTTGCTATTGTAGGAGGTATTGAAGAATTTATACATTCTAATTGTATATTGCCAGCACATGTGGATTTTTCTTTTCTTAAACCTTGTATTGATTGCAATTATTTCATTCTGGATTTTCTTGGATTTCTTAGAGTTGAGCTCCCTGGCCAGGATTGCAGTTTCAATACAGGTGATGGTGGCTATGCTTATTTCTGTTTTCACTTTGAGGAGCTGTTTCATGTTTGCTCCGGGTCTTTAGTAGATGTTTATTTTCAGGCTGAGGAAACTGCCTTCTGAGTCTTTTAAGACTTCTTCATGTTTACTTTCGGCTTTCTTCTCTAGATTAGTATAGTGTGTTTGCTGCACAGTTCTGAGTGTTGATGCTCATGCTGAGATTTATGTATGTTCCACCCCAGGCTGGGATGTAGAATGCTTCTTTCCAAGATTCCCTTGCACTGTCCATTGACCAGACTCTCTCTCCATACCTAACCTTGGAAAGGCCATTAACTTATTTTCTGATTGTGTAATTTTTTCAGTTTTTGTTTGTTTGTTTTGTTTTGCTTTTTGGGATGCTGTGTCAATGGTCTCATACAGTTTGTAGCCTTTTGAGACCAGCTTAACAAAACAAAGCAAAACAAAACAAAAATGAAAGAAACCCTCTTATTGTAATACCTATGGAACTCTGTTCTGTTTTATGTATCAGCTTGCTCTTTTGTGTACTTGAGTTGTATTCCATTGTATAAATACAGGGTTTTTGTTGTTGTTGGTTTGTATTCCATTTGCCCACCGAAGGCAATTTAGATTGTTCCCAGTTTTTTGGTGATTGTGAATAGAGGTGTTGAAAACATTTTGCACTTTTGAAAACTTTGTGTGTGTGTGTGTAAAATTCTATTTCCTTTGCCCTAATTCCTGTGATGCAGGTGTGTTTAACTTCCTAAGAAATTAGGAAGTTAAACTTTTCCAGAGTGGCTGTCCCATTTTCTGCTCTCAGTGACAGGGGCTGAGACTTGCAGATGGTCCCATTTGCACCAGTGTTTTGTGTTGTCCACTTAAAAGCCTCTTGGGGAACACAAAGAGGCTTTTAATGGCTAATGATGCATATAGTTTTGATGTTTTCTTTCTTTACTATTGTACAATCTCCACATGAAGTGTGTAAATCTGTTGCCTCTCATTAAGTTGTGCCATTTTCCTGTTACTGAGTTCTGAGAATTTAAGAAGCATGTGTTCTGAATCCTGATACTTTGTACCAGGTGTCATTTGTGAACAATTTCTCCCAATCTGTGGCATGCCTTTTCTTTATCTCAATCAGTGTCTTCACACAGCAGCTCCTGAGACTTTCAGAAAGTTCAATTTATTATTCTTTTTTTTAATGGGCCAAAGTTTTGGTGTTATGTTTACAGATAGCAAAGAACTGAGCATATATGGCTTTATTCTCCTTTATTTAAGCAGCTTTAAAAATTTGAATAGAATTTATACCTTATATTTAGATCTGTGATATGTTTCAGATTTATTTAAAATATCTCATGTATACATCTATAGTATTTTTCTGTATATGGCTATCCTACAGTTCATACTTTTTGTGGAATATCTTTTTTTTCCTCATTGAATGCTGTTTTCTGTTTTATCTTTTTGTTGTTATTGGGTTTTGTTTTTGGGGTTCTTTTTTTGGTGCTGGTGGTGGTAATGGTGGTGGTGGTATGTGTATGTGCATGTGTGCGTGCGTGTGTGCGTGCGTGCGTGTGTGTGTGCGTGCGTGCGTGTGTGCATGTGCCATCGTGAAATGAGTCTTAACGTGTTAAGACTCAGCTGGGCTATAGTTGTGTGTTTTTTCTTTTCTAGTATCTGGGTTCAGCCCTGTGATTTTCTTTGACAACACCACACTGTTGATTACTGTGTTTTAAGTCTTAAAGACAGGCCATGCAATTCTTCCCACTGTCTTCTTCCATGTTGTTTTGGATGTTTGGGTTTGTTCCTTTCTCTATGGATTTTTAAATCAGCTTGCATTTGTTTACTGATATTAGTCCTGGAATTCAACTTGGTTTATGTTACATCAGTAGGTCAGTCTATAGAGGACAGATACCTTTATTGAGTCTGGCAACTCTTTTGTTGATTGTGTGTTCTTCTGTCAGTGTTTTCAATTTTGGCACTCAAATTTTACATGCGTTATTGGATGTGTAATGGAGTATTTCATTTAGGAAAGGGCTCCTGTGAGTAGCACCATTTGACACTTGGTGTTTCAGTTGTTCATAGTTAGTATTTAGAAAATGACCGATTTTGTGTTTTTAGGTTCCATACTTGGGCTAACCTTGCTTGCTAGTTCCGGGGGGATTTTAAAATAGATTCTTTGAGATTGTCTGCCCAGACAATTGTGTTGTCTATGAATAGGAACAATTTTAGCTTCTCCTTTCCTCTTCCCTTCCTCCCACCTTCTTTTTTTCCCTGCCCCTACTTTGATTTCTCTTTCTCTCTCTCTCTGTCTCTCTCTCTGTCTCTCTCTCTCTCTCTCTCTCTCTCTCTCTCTCAATGTCAGGTGGTTATGAGCCTCCTGACTTGGGTGCTGGGGTCATCAATGAGGTGTAATTACCTTTAACCATTGAGAGCTTTCTCTAGCCCCTGGCTGAGCCTTTTAACATGATGATGTAGGAATGAGAGCTCATTTTTACCTTAGTTCCAATCTTCGGGGGAAAAGTTCACTTCAGGTTTGTTAAGTTTTCTTTTTGCTGTGGACATTTGTTAATGTCATGTGTCAGAGGATATACCTTTTCAATTCCAGTTTACTGAGAATTAATGAAACTTATTTTATTAACATTTTATTTTTAACTTTATGTACATGTACATGTGTATGTGTGTGTCTGTACCATGTGTGTGGGAGCTGGTGGAGACTGAGAGTAATGGAGCTTTTGGACCTGGGAATTGAACCCTGGCCCTTAAGCATTGAGCTATCTTTCTAGCCCCTATTTTTAAAAATTTATCTTTAACTATGTGTATGTGTGTTGTGTTTACATGTTGACACATTGAATTTGCTGGTATTTTGTTCATGTTTTTATATTTCTGATCATGAAAGGTATTGGTCCTTAGTTTCTTTTCATTGCTCTGATTTTGTGGTCCGGAACAGCACTGGGAAATGTTTTCTCTCCTTCTGTGTTTTACAAGGTGTTTCTATCCAATTAATGTTCATTTTTATGACTGATTTTTCCAGATTTCACTAGTGAACCTTTTTTTTTTGACTTGCAGTGTTCATTTCATAAGATTTTAACTAAAAATTCAACTTCTGTAGCAGTAGTGCAACAGTTTAGGTTGTTTATATATTCTACCTTAGGTTGGTTATGGTGATTTGTGGTCCATTTCATTAAGATTTTGGAATTTATTTGTATAGAACTGCTCACAGCAGTAGCCTATCATTTTTGAATGTGTACAGAGTCTGTGTTGACAGCCTCCTACTTTATTCCGATATTGGCAATTGCGTCTCCTATCTTGTTACAACGCCACGAGCTTTTACTATATGTTTGTTAGTTTTGTTGATCTTTTCAACAATCCAGTTATAGTTTAATTGGTTTTTCTCTTTTATTTCTGTCTGTAGTTCTATTGGTTTTTGCTTTTTATCATTTCATTCTTTTTCCACATCTGGCTTTAATTTTTCACTTTCCTAGCTTACTAAATTTATACTGTTAATTCGAGAATTTTATTTTTTTCAAATAAGACATTTATGTCGGTATTTTCCTTTTCTTACCTCAGAAGGTTGCTCAAATATTTAAAACATTGTTTTATTTAGTTTGCTAAATGGTGGTTTCTTGAGGTTTGTCTGCCCCCATTTCAAGAGGGTTTGAATTTCAGTTTTATAATATCTTTGTAATAGTTGTTTCAAGGTCTTTGTCAGAGAATTCTGTCAATTGTGTTGGCTCAGCATCAATGCCAATTATTTCCTCCACTGCATTTCAAGAGTAAGCTTCCTCTTTTCTATATGCAAGAATTTTTGAACTTGAATATTTGAAATATTATTTAATGATAAACTTATTAAATCCTATGCAAAATATTGCTGCTTTCATTCTGGTGGTTGTGAGCCTGAGTCCAGATGGAAAGTTTTGAGTCGAAAGTGAAGCTTCATTGGCAGAACCGTTTTGCAGGCTGTCTTATACGCACGTCTCAGTATCACCTGGATTGGGTCCTGCACATCTATTAGTTCAGGTCCTGAAGTCTCCATGTGCTACTCAGGGTCAGGTCTTGTGCTGCTATGAGAGTAGGAGTTTGTTTTTCCATGCTTCTCTCTTCCCCTTAACACCAGTCATACCTTTTAGTTCCTTCAGGGACTCCAAGTAGCTCACTTACCAGAGAACTGGAGCTTTATGTGCCTGGCTGAGAGGCAGGAGGACACACACAGGAAAAATTCAGAGTGGTTTACTCCATTCCTTGGGACTGCAGCTCCTTTGTCAGTCTTGGGGGCCTAACAGTCGAAAGATGGTGGAGTTGCACCAAGGGGAAATGAGTATATGTGAGGTTTCCCCCAGCCTGAGCATTCTTGTGCCAGAACTGAGAGGATTAGAGTGGAACTCTAATCTTTTGTGCATGCAGATGTCTGATGCAGCTACCCTGCGATAAGGCCAGGGTTACACTACAGGAAGATACAGAACAGCCACCGCTGACTTTCTGGTATTTTGGATTCTGATCCTTCCCCGGCATCTACCTGTTACTGTTATGCAGCATCCTCAACCATAAAATTATTTTTGTTGCTACTTCACAACTATACTTTTGGTACAGTTATGAATTATAATGTAAATAGCTGTGTTTTCTGATGATCTTAGGCAGCCTCCATGGAAGCGTCCTTTGACCCCAAAGGGTTGCCACCCACAGGTTGAGAACCACCGTTCTAGATTCTGGGTGTAAGTGAAAGGTCATTTTTATGTCTTTGGGTCTGGTTTATTTAACTTAACACACCAATCTCCTGTTCCCTCCATTTCCCTGAAAGTGTCACAATCTCATTCTTCTCTGCATCTGAATACAATTTTTGTTGGTGTTGTTTTCTATGTCTTCTTCATTTATGTGTTGATGAACACTTGGGCTCATTCCATGCTCTGGCTATTGTAGACAGTGCAGCAGTCTGCTCTGGTTTAGAATCCATTGGCTGTAGACTCAGGAGAGGTATCCCTGCATTGTACAGCAGACCCACTTTTGTTATTCTGAGGCTCTCCCATGCTGGTTTTCACAGTGGCTGAACCACTTTACATTCCCATCAGCAGTGTGGGAGAGCACTTCTCCTCATGCCAAAATTTGTTGTCATTTGAAAACTTTTTAAAATAGTTTTCTAATATTTTACTTAATATTATTTTATTTATAGTTAAGATTAAGTGTCATTTTTCTCTTCTGTGTTGTCCTTTCCAGTTTTTTGAGGATGGTTCTGTCTGAGTCTAGTTGTATGTATTGATTGACTGTTCCTTGAATACCTGACAGAAATTGACTATAGTACCACAGTATGTAGCTGCTTTCTTCTGTGTGTGTGTGTGTATGTGTGTGTTGGCATTCCATTTTGAGTTCCTAGTCACTCTCAGTTGTGACTGAAAGGAAAAGTATCAGCATAGGATTCCCAAGTTTTCAGCACAAAGGAGATTTATTTGCCCCAGAAGGACAGAGGTCAAGGAATAAGAGAAAAAGGCAGTAATAGAGGATGAGAAAGAAGGGGAAGGGGACAAGAGAAAGGGGGCAGGAATATTTGTCCTGGAGGGACAAAGGACTGCCACTGGATAGAGGGACAGCTGTGGCATATAGGAAAATGGCACTTTGTAAAGGTACAAGGGGAAACCCTGTGTTAGGATGAGGTGTTTAATTTTAATTAAGCATATTAATTAGGTGAGCCAAAGGGGGCATTTGTTTGCTGGACTTGAACATTTTGATAGCTGAAGAGGAAATGGCCAACTGAGGGAATATGCCTTGGCAGCTAGCTTTAGGAACATAATCTAACAGTATTTAGCAAGGCGGAGGGAGTGGGGAGAAGGGTGAGGGCTGCCAGAGCCATGTCTGTCAGGCCCAGGCTGGCTACAGCCCCTTCAGTGACCATCTGACCATCTTTCCTACTGACTTCCCTCGCCCTTAGGAAAGCCTGGGCTTCAGAAAATTGTCATCTGAGGGACATTGTCCATTCCACGAGAGCCCTTTATTTACTGTTTCTACCCACAGCTGAAAAGACGGGCAGCTTCAGAAAGTCAACACATTTTAGTTGGCATCTTCCATGGAACAGCAAACGAAGTGTTCAGATTTCCTCCCTGCATCTCTCCCTTGGCTCCTGTAACCTGGCTGGAGCCTAGACAGAGCCAAGTTGCCACTGGTGGGCGGGCTGTTGCCATGTTTTCTTGGTGCTCCCAGGGAGGCCTGTGCAGTCTGAATCTTCTCAAAGGTGGGCACTGATTGCCCTGAGCACCCAGGGGAGGCCCTGAAAGCTTCCACTTAGCAACAGGTTTCCTCCTAGGACCTGAGAAGCTGCCTGAGCAATGCTCTTCACTAGGGGGAATTCTTCTGGGTCCTTCCAGATCTCCTTTTCCGCCAACCTCCCCTGCCTTCATAAAAGCATGGGCTTCAGGACGTTCTCAGTGGAGGGACAATGTTCCTCAGGACCCTTCCTTCACTGTCCCTATGCACAATTGAAAACGAGGTTGTTGTGGAGAGCAAGAGCCCGGATAATCTATCTTAGCTCTGTGCATCTGTGGTTGTGCTTTGAAAGTCTCCTATCAGGGCCAAACCAGCCTGAAGTAACACAGGAGGCAAAGTTCTGCTGTGCCATACCTGCCATGTGGCCTAAGCTGTACTTCCAATGCAAAGGGAAGGCTGCGAGGGATGTTAGTAGAGGGCCCTTAGTTCTTT
Organism: Cricetulus griseus; assembly: GCF_003668045.3. Lineage (NCBI taxonomy): Eukaryota > Metazoa > Chordata > Mammalia > Rodentia > Cricetidae > Cricetulus > Cricetulus griseus. The sequence goes on from NC_048601.1 coordinate 84,836,181, forward strand.
GCTTCTGTCACTCTTGACTGAACTGTGAAGAATTTGATCCAGAAAGAAAGGCTTAGAGTTTGTCAAGGAACTAAGCTCTGGGAAATGTCTGCTCAAAGGAGCAAGGACTTTGGAGTCAGTTGTGAGGTCAAATAAAGTTGCTTAACAAGGTGGACTATGTAAAAGTTGAGCCTCTTCTGAAGTCCTTTTCTACTGGGAAGTTTCGATGACCAGTGCATAGTATTTGGCTAGTATGGCATCAGCTCTGCTGGGTACAGCCTGATTAGTTGTACAGAAGCTCTTTCCCCCTCAGGAAGTTGCTTGACCTCTTTAGATTTCCATTTACGCATCTCCAAAAAGAATAGCAATAGTTGTTTCACTGGGTGGTGCAGGGTGTCAGTGAGACTGAAGGTTTGGACAAGACACAGGGCTCAGACAGTTGTAACCATGGGTATGAGCACTTCCTCTCTCTTTTACCAGGAGCTCTCTTCCTGGGATGTAGGCTCAGGCCCAGAGCCCCAGATAGTGGCTGAGTGCTTCTGTAGTGGGATTGTTGCTTGGGAGCCCATCCTACAACCCTCCCCAGTATCTTTTGCTAACCTGGGATTTCATTCCAAGCTGCCTTGGAATGTGGCCTCTTTTTGCCCTGCAGAATGGAAGGGAGAGCCCTAGGGACATAGACAATCATTTGTGGCTCAAAGAGGCATCATGGTTGCCAGGCAATGGGAAGGCCAAGGTGTTTGGGGACCAGAAAGGAAGAGCAGCAAAACTAAGTCAAGATCTTGTTTGGAATAGGTGACCTAAGCACCGCTCCATATGGGTCCCAGGGGTATCCATGCCTAGCCCTGCTCAACCTAGAGATAGGACCAAAGTACCTGGTCGCTCCCAGGCCTGGCTTTGAGGGGGATGTGGAGGGGTTTCTTTTTGTTGTTGTTGCTGCTGCTGTTGCAGTTGTTTTGGTCCCTGGTGAGGGTCCACAGGCTTTCCAAACAGCAGCACTGAAATAGGCACCAGCTCTTCCACCACTTCATCCTACACTGGGACTTCATGACTGCTTCTTGCTAAGCCGGGTACCATGGACAACCCCTCTGAGTTTCAGTTGTCTTACTTACTGAGTAAACATCCCCATCTCTAAAAGCTCTGATCCTTTGGATAATTGTCCTTTGGATACCATGTACTCCAGTCATCTGAGATATACCCCCACCATGAGCCTTCTTTATGCCCTCCCTACCTCTGCTGAGAACATAGTATTTGCCTCTCTGGGCCCGGAGAAGCCCTTCTTTTTCCTCACAATCCTATCAGTGATGGTTTATGTCTGGTCCTATGTTTGTTTTCTCTTGTTAAAGTCTAATGGCTTACAACAAAGGTTTGTGTAGTTGCCATGGGGCAGAAATCTGGGAGCTACTTATCCTGAAGGTTTTGTCTAGGGTCTGCCTGAGGCTGCTTTGAGATTAGCACAAGGACTGCATTTAACAGGCTACATGAGCCTGTATGGGCCTGGAGGACCTGGCTCCTAAGTGGCTCACTCTCATAGATGGCCACCTTTTGGCAGTTTCTCACCATATGGACAGTCTACAAGGCTGTGCCAGCAGTTGCTATGGTGATTGTTGGCATGGCTTCCTGGATCTTGAGAGCAAGTGGTCAGAGAGAGTGAGTTGGAAGCGGAAATGGTTCATTAAGAGCTTTGGGAGTTGTGCATCAATCCTTTCCCATTGTTTGGACAGTCATGCAAGACCATCTGAGTTGGAAAAGGAGGTTTATAAGCTGTGAATACCATTGGGTCATGCTTAATGGGGGCCTTCTTGGAGGTGGATGTTACATGCCTTTGGCAGCTTAAAGTCCTGTCTGAAGTATCTGTTCAGGGAGAATTATTTACGGTGTCTTCCTGTGGCCTGCCCGTATGCCAGCTTCATGCTAGGAGCCAGGAGGAATGTGAGTGGGATGAAGAAAGACACATCCTTGTGTTGTAGAGTCAATACTCCATTATGGAGATAGACATTAAATCGCCTACCGCATAAGTCCTTACTCATTTACAGTTTTCATGGGAACCATAAAGGGACAGAAGGAGATGTGGGAACAATAAGAAAAGATAAGGATGTATAGTCTGGGTGTGGCTTCTAGAAGATTTATTTTCCTGACCATCCTCATACTTCTCCAGTTTGGTGAGCATTGTTTTGACCATTGTGATGGTTAGTTTTAAATGTCAACTTGTCACATCCTACAATCACTGGAAGAGAGAAGAGAGTCACAGTTGAGGAATTACCTAGATAAGATTGCCATGTAGGCATGTCTGTGGGGGATTGTCTTGATTGTTAATGAATGTGGAAAAGCCAGCCCCCAGCCCCCTGTGGGTGGTGCCATTTTCTAGGCAGAGGGCATGGAACTATACAGGAATAGGAGAAAACTGGACAGGTGGGCAGCATGGGTGCATTTGTTCTTTCTGCTCCTGAGTGTAGATTTGATGCTTAAGTTCCTGACTTGACTTTCCCACCATAATAAGCTATAGCCTGGAATTGTGAGCCAATAAATCTTTCTTCCCTAAATTGCTTTTGGTCAGTTTTTTTTTTTTTTTTCTCAAAGCAACAGAATTGAAACTAGAATGACCTTCTTTTTCTTCACTCATATCCCCTCCTCAAACTGTGAAGAGAGTTTGAGAGCCACTCTGGAGAGAGGCTCCACCTAGCTGCAGATCAGTGTTGTAATCCAGTGTGAGCTGAGTGACTGTGTGATCTGCCACTAGTGGAGACCTGTTTTCCTCAGATATTCTTGGGAAGAAAGGTAAGGCAAACATGGAGGAGGCAGAATGCAATGGGTTTTTCTGTCTTCCTGAGCCTCTTCCTCATGACCTCAGGTCACTATGGATGGGTTTCTAAAACAGCACTGGAAGAAATACTACCCTCAATTCCTAGCCAAAAGTCATCATAGTCTTGAATAGCCTCAGCTATCACTTTGCATGAGAGATTGAGGTTCCTTGGTCTGGGCTCAGCGTGGTTGTAACAGTGAGGATGATCGTCTTTGTCACCTCAGCTTCTGCTGGCTGTCCTTATTAGGCGCTACAGTGCATGTTAGTCTCTCTCCCTCCACTGTGTTCTACCTCAGGCCTTTCATTACTGGCCATTCCCTCAGTTTTTCTGGTTCACAAATGCATACTAATGCATTTTGATAGAGTTTTAAAAAACTAATGAGATTGGGGCCAAGGAGATAGTGTACTCACTGGTTAAAGCATTTGTCCTGAAAGAATTAGGCCTGGAGTTTGGATCTCCATAACCCATGTGAATGCCAGGTGGGTGTGATAGTCTACCTGTATTTTCAGGCTGGGAAGGAGAACACAGAGGACACCCAGGGCAAGCTGGCTAGTCAGACTAGCTATAGCAGCAGCCTTTCGATTGATTGACAGATCCTGTTTCCATGTGTAAAGTGTAAGAGTGGTGAAGGATGGTTCTCGTAATTAATCTCAAGTCCTCATGTTCACTCACATGTGTGCCCACACACATGTAACGCATGCATGCACACCACACATGCACACATGTAAAATGAAAAGTACAATGTACTAAAGGACAAAGTTGATCCCAATGTTTGATTAGAACAGTGGTTCTCAACCTGTGGGTTGAAGGACCCTTTTCCTGGGGTCGCCTAAGACTTCTGGAAAACACAGATACTTACATTATGACTCATAACAGTAGTAAAATTACAGTTGTGAAGAAGCAATGAATATAATTTTATAGTTGGGGGTCACTACAACATAAGGAACTGTATTAAAATGTCACAGCATTAGGAAGGCTGTGATTCTTATCACTGGATTAGAGGGGCCCTGGAGGTTGCTTTGTCTGGATTACTTCCCATGACCAGACCTATTTTTTTTCCCTAGCTTTTTGGTTCTAACTTGTTTTTTTCTAACATAAAGTTAAAGGTGCGAGCCATTCAGGTTGTCTTTGTCTTATTTCACATGCAAGCCTATGTGTGAGTGTCAAACCTCTCTGGCTTAGTTAGTTACCTAGGAAAGTTATGGTAGGAACTCAGGCAGGGCAGGAACCTGGAGGCAGGAGAAGATACCGAGCCCATGGAGGAGTGCTACTTACTGGCTTGTTCCTCATGATTTGCTCAGCCTGCTTTCCTATACCAGCCAGGACCACTAGCCAGGAAATGGTGCCGCCCTCTGTGGGATGGGCCTACCCGTATTAATCATCAATCAAAAATGTACTACTGGCAGGCTCACAAGCTGGTCTGGTGCACATTTTCTCAGTTGGGCTTCCCTCTTCCAAAGTGACACTAGCCCATGTCAAATTGACATAAAAATTAGCCAGCCCACCTTCCATTTTCCCTTTGTTAATAATAGGACAAAATATGCCCCAGGACAGGACCGTATAGAGGACTACAAACTCAGGCAGGCAGCCAGGCAGTAACACAGCTTATGCAGTAGGTGGTTTAATAGTTGTTGGGTAGGTCTTTGTGCCAGGCACTGCTGTTAACTCTTTGGATGTAGAGAGCCAGACTGCAGAAAGCTGCCTCCAGGGAGCACATATCCTCAGGTTGCATGTTGGACTAGAAAAACATGTATGCAAATAAGCAAAGAGGCTAATTCTAGATACTGGTGGCAGCTGAGGCAGAGAGCGGTCAGAAAAGTCCCTCTGGAGGCCGTTTGAGTCCTCAAAAGTGAGAAGGAGGCTTCTGTTCAAGACATAAACTGTAAAAGGCAGCATGACAGAGGCATAGACTGTCTACACTGCAAGCCTGCTCAGCTACTTTCCGGCTTCGTGGCTTTAAGCAGACCATCTAGTCTCTCTGTTCCTCAGTTACCTCATCTGGAAAGTGGCAATGTTAATAGCTGTGCTCTCAGGGTTGTTGGTAAGAGAGTCGGTCTTAGTGCATGACACAAGGAGGGGCTAGTACTAGAGGCCACTGTACCTGCAAAACTTTACACCAGTGGTGTGGGAAATAATAGGGACTGTATTAGGTGAACATGAGAGACCAAAGGTTGACTAGTATGGCTAGGGCCTAGAGAAGCAACAGATAGATGGAAGGTGAGTGCCACTGAGCAAGAGGTGGTCCTAAGGCAGTACCAACCTAATGCAAAGTGTTGGAGGCCTACACTGGGGAGACATGTGTTCCATGTAACCTCTGGACTGGCACTCATGGACTTGAGCCAGAAGACAAGCCAGAAGAAGGACTGGGGGATAGGGTCTATTTAATATGTGAAGCCAGTAGGATTTATGACAGAGTATAGGTGTGAATGAAAGAAAGGAAATAAGAGTAACATCCTATTGCATCCAGTCAGCTCTGCTGGACAGGAATGGGAGGAGAAGATGAGATGGAAAACAGGGGGACAGCAGGTTTGTGGGGGAAAGTAGCCTGCTTGTTATAAGAGCCCTAATGCCTTTCCCTGGGATCTTTAGTAGAGAGCTGGAATGGAGCAGTTGTGAACAATAGGGATTCATGATACCCTGGAGAAGTCTTCCCAAGCAAATTTGCATCCTTTATTTTTAAATGTCCTGCCTGCCAAATCAAATACCTGCTTCTAGTTTGTGACCCTCAGATGGTCTCCAGTCTTCATCTAGCCAGACGATAAAGTGCCAAGCAGAGAGTCCCCTAGGAGAGTTTTGACTTGTAGGCAGGGAAGGAAAATCCCAGCAGCATGGACCATCTCCATCCTGGCTTCCTCTTCCCGTTCAGCAGCCCTTTGCTTAGAGACTCGTGTGCGCCAAGTCTGTGCTAGCCTGGAGGGAGAGCATGAAAAGATGTGGCTCTGCCAAGGGAAGCTCTGTCTAGTGGGCATCTGAGTTCCTGCCCAAGGGTGTGATGTTCTGTGCCTAGCTTCATTTGTTTGATGCAGTTTGATCTGTTTAGCCCACGGCCAGTTGGTAATGATGTGATTTATGCTTCTGGACATAATAGTGCTGGCAGCGCATGCCTGAGCTGATGTCCAGGAGGTAGGGGTGTGTGTGTGTGTGTGTGTGTGTGTGTGTGTGAGAGAGAGAGAGAGAGAGAGAGAGAGAGAGAGAGAGAGAGAGAGAGAGAGAGAGAGAGAGAGAGAGAGGAGAGGAGAGAGAGGAGAGAGAGAGAGAGAGAGAGAGAGAGAGAGAGAGAGAGAGAGAGAGAGAGAGAGAGAGAGAGAGGGAGGGAGTTCATGCTTTCACTAATGATTTTGTAAGGAGCTGAGATCAAAATGAATCCACATAAGGCCTATGAAGTTGAGTCCTAATCTCAGATCTGAGGGTCTCCTCCTGCACATGAAACTTTGCATCTTGCTGGGCCTGCTTAGGCAGTCAGTGATCCTGCAGCCCAGATCTTTTCTATCATGTGTGTGAAGTAGAGTTATTTCACCATACATCTCATCCTCTACCTCAGGAGAGCCTTCCTGCTTACACACAGCAGTTATCTGTGCTTAGGTGGCTCTGAACATTGTGGTGATAGCAACTCTTTTTCTCATGAGATTGCTGGAATAGCTGCTTATTGGGCATGAAGATAAGTGCTCACTTTTCTCAATTACTCAGGAAAGCTTAACTGGTCCTTTCCTTCTATCTCTCTTCTAGGCATGCTTTCCATAACACCACAGACATTACTCTCTCTCTCTGCAGCTCCCTGCCCATCTTGTGGCTGCCCTCCATCTTGGTTTAGCTCAAAGAGCATGTTTTTCTCCTTCTTTCTTCGTCTTCACCTTCTGCACAGATCCCGAGTTTGTTTGTTTGTTTGTTTTTTCCTTACCTTGCCACTCTGGGATGTTTCTTTTCAAACTCTAATGAAATTTCTCTCCCAGCTTCAAAACATTGCTGAAGTAAACCAACAGGATTGAATATTGAATTCTGTAGCATGCTTTTTCAAAGTCATCCAGGGCTTCCCAGCGAGCTCTTAGGATGGATGTGCACTTGATTTTCCCTTCTCAGAGTTGGTTTTGTCCTTCAGTTCCTTGGGACCAAAGTGTGATTCCTAGGGCATGATGTAGGACCTTGTTAGAAATGAAGACTCTGAGGCCCAGGCCCAGGTAGACTGAACATGACCTGCATTTTAACAAGTTCCACAGATGGTCCTATGCTTGGTCAAGTCTGGCTGTTTTAGTGGCTTATTGACATATGATGTAGAAGATGGTTCCTGCTGCACAGCAGAGTCCTAAGAAGGCCACAGAAAAAGACTGAGTAGTGGGGAAATTAGTTTAGCCTAGTATAAAGACCGCGGTGGAGAATGAGTGGCATTTAGCAATGCATTACACAGGCTTATTAAAAACAAAATGTTCTCCTTCTTTGCCAGCAGTTTAGGTGACTTGACTTTCATTGGTAAAGGAGTGGGGTATTTTTGTCTCACGATGGACAGCTGGGTTTGCCTGTTGGAAAAGAAGCAGCACGGGTTTGAGTCCATGACAGTTGTCATCCAGTCTGAGAAGGGCTATCAGAAGGAAAGAGTGTCAGGGACTGGGTGAGGGACAGAATGAAGATCCCTGTGAAGATTGCATCATGAAGGAAAAGGGCTTCCTGAGGTTGGGACAACTGTTTAATGGGGCATGGGGTCAACTCAGGGTTGGGGGAGTCTTGGCAGTTCAGGAGGCACTGGAGGCTCAGTTGTTTGAGATGTCATAGGAAATCAAGTACATGATTCTTAGTTGGGCCAGCCCACTTTTCGTGTGGTTTGTAATGAAGCCCACTGCAGAGAAAAGAGAGGAGAGGGATTTGCAGAGCCGGACTCCAGTCCCAGCCTGTCCATTCACTAGTCCTGGTTAGAACAAATCACTTAGCTCTTCCTCAATTGAAATTAGGAATACTATTTACCTCAAGAGATAGTGTGAAAATTAAATAGAAATTGTGGGAATAAAGCTGCTACCAGTGCCTGGCAATTAATAAATGACAGTGTCTCTCTTTGTCTTCTTTAGACTTTTCTTTATTTTGTCTGGGTGGAGTGTAATATGCTATCTGTTTTCACAGATCGGCATGTTTTAATCTCAACCATACTTTTTGGTTCTTCTTAACTGCAAATGGTTGGCTGTTCCCTGGTTTAGTGGTAACTAGGGCATTTTAACGAGAGCGGGTGTGTAGAATCCTTGTGTTCACATATCTCTGGTGGCTTTGAGGGCATCAGACAGGATCAGATGGGGCTCCCATGACCATCATCACAGGCATCTGTATCTGTGTTGGATAAGGTGATGGCTGGCTGGACTGAAGCAGCAGCACTTGGCCTTAGAGCATGCTCAGATACGGCTGCTTGCAAATGAATTCAGACTCTCACCAGCATGTAGGAAGAACAATGAAGACCATAGTGGTAAGAGAAATTTTTGTACTCTCATACCGGTCCATTTTCCAAGGCTATCACAAAATACCATGGACTGAAGTAATTTACCAAGAAAAAGTATTTATTTGGGTCCTGATTCCAAAGGCTAGAAGTTGAAGAGCCCAGCATCTGGTGAGAACTCTCTGAGATAAATGAAAGGCCAGCAAGTATAAATGATTTCCTAACAACTCTTAGGTAGTTACATCAATTGCCAGGGTTCTGACCCTAGACCCTGTCACCTCTTACTACGCCTTACCACCCAGCACTGCGAGGCTGGGATTAAGTTTTCAGCAAGTGAATTGCAGCATGGGGTGACTTTACTTTTCCCCTCATCCAGTGAAAGGCTCTTGTGACCTGTGAAAGGAGTGATTCACAGTATAACTGGTGCACCCCTCCCTCTGCTTTCCCTGCCAGAATGTATCCCATCCCTCTTGTCTTCCAGGACATCCTCATCTTCGTTCTCCATCTCAGACATTTCTGGCTTCCTGGAAACCTCCTACCGCTGCTCATTGCAGGCCACAGGGACCCTTAGCACTTGGATAACATTACTAATAATAGTATTAAAATATCTTTTGCCAGTGAGGCTGGGTTCCCCGAGGTCAGGTTCTGGTAGTGTGGTCAGGAGTTTTACCCAGAAATGCTAAACCCTTCCTGCAGCAGCAACTTGCACGGTAGTGCAGGAAGCTCGGTGCCAGGCCTCAGATGGATTCATGCTTGTGTTCCCACTCACATCTAGCACAATTCAGGTGGTGAGGATTCAGGAAGATGAAACAGAGGGTAACTGACTGCTGGACCTGAGTACCAGAGCCATGCATGTCCATAAAATACTTAGCTAGAGTAGCTGGGGAAGGGAGCAAAGACGTGGTCAAACTAAGTCAGTTTGACTTTTCATTAACATGTTCCTTTGTTCTATAAAGAACTGATACATAGAGCAGAACAAATAAAAGTGTAATTTGTGGAACATGGTAGCACATAGACTACAAGCAAACCTGAAATCAGGATTAGGGAAGAAGGAAAGAGTTCACACAGTTCTTTCCACATGACTCAGCTTCCCTCAACTGGCAAAAGCATCTTTTCAAGTTGTCTTCTCAGGTCGGCAAGGGCTTCTTTGATTTCATTTTTTCTGCCTGTGCTCCATTTCAAGCCAGGATGAGCAAGTAGGAAAGCCAACCTATCTTCTGAAAGGCTTTGCCAATGTTCTCAGAGAGAGGGGCTTGGAAGGTGCACCATCTCAGCTACTCTCATTACTTAGATTAGTTTTCTTCTACACAAGATGCTGATTCAGAGTTGCCTTGACAGCCAAACTGGCCTGGAGGGTGCAATGAGGCAATGGCCAGAACTTCTGAATGCAGCAGTTGGGAGGAATACATGGAGGGTAGTGATGCCTTTCAAGTCTCTGTGTTGAGACTACAGTTGGATGCCTAAGATCTGCTTCTGCAGGGAACAAGCAAACACAGGTCCCACCTCTGCTGTGCTTTCAGCTTGAGGTACAGTAGATGGGGTATTCCTGTCAACCTGGATTGTATGTCAATGAGACCTTTTGATCATTAGAGGTTGACCATTGATGGACATAATGGCCCGTGGCTCTGGCATAAGATGATACTTATTTCATTTTTCAGACCTGTGTTACTAGTTATTTCATCTTAGGTAATATTGGTCTCAAAACCTAGTTATTTCATCTTAGGAAATATTGGTCTCAAAGACTCAGTTTCCACATCTGAAAAGCAGGGAAATAATAGCAACAATTATAGAAGGCTTTGTAGAGAAAAATAACGAGGTAACAAACTATGTAAATTGGCCCATAATTACATCACATAGCATTTCTTACTTTAGGCAACCATGAAAATATACTTTATGAAAATAAATCTTTGTTCATTATCTATTATGATCATATCCTTCGGTGTTAAGTCTAACCTGGCAGGGATTTTTCTACCTATCCAACTTGCCTTTCTTCCCCTGTCACCTTCTACATCCTAGCAATGGCAGGCTTTGGTGAGTGTCACAGACATGCCTCACCAACCTCTGTCTCTGTATCAGAAATCTTTACCCAACACTAGACCCCATGTTTGTCAAACATCAGTATTATTTAAACCAAGTGGGGCAAAAGGAACCCAACTTTCCCTTTGTATCTGAAAAATGATGGTGGTGGGTCTTAAGAGGTTGGTGGGCACATTCCCTTCTCTAAGAACACTAGGCAGGAGCTGAAGCAGGAGACATGGGTTTTAGATCTGATTCTCAGCATTTCTTGGTTTAGTTTTGGATGAACCATGTGATCTCTTGTCATGCCACTTTCTTCACCTATGGGGAGGAATGGATTTGTTTTGGTGAGCTCTACTGTTTGGGTCTTTGCAAGCTGAAGGAGAGGTGAAATCAAGCAAGCCCTTGTGCACAGTTCTGAGCTTTCTCTTATGTAGTACTTAGGGAGGGTACCTGGACGCTCATTCCAGTCTCACTTCTCTGAGAGGTCCACTGTGTCTGGTGGTTCACCTATGAGACTTCTCAAAGGGACTCACCTGCTGCAGGTCCCAAGACCTGCCCCAGAGCTTGAAGCAAATAGCAGGGCTGGACAAATGTCCCCACAGGAAGCCAGGCATTGCCTTGGGCTGCTAGTCACTGTGTATTTGCCCCTGTGGCTGGCATCTCAGCTGCCTTTACACTTACCCAGGTGTCAGGGCTTCCAAAACATAGGAGGCAGTGTTTTGGGTTCTAGTTTTGGTTACAAAGCAGTGTGCACCTGCTTGGTTTACCACCACAACTGTTAGGTCTTCCGAAGCTTTCCTTGCACTCCACTGTTCTTCCTAATGGCCTGGATTGTTTGTGGCTTGGCTGAAACATCAAAGTGCCTTTTGGTGTTTGGGGTTGGGATGTTCTGAGTTAATTTTCCCACCATCTCACTAACCTTGGTATCTATGGAAAGTCCTTACTTAGAAATTTGTTTATAGACAATTTTTTGATTAATTTGTTTTAGGGAAAACATGTATCAAACACAGCGGGGATGAAGGTGGATGTACTTTTAGAATGCTGCTTCTGAGACACTAGCACACACCATTGCCTTCCTTCTTTGATGGGGCTCTGCTTCAGTGGCTCTGGGATCAAACTGGTTTCCTACAGACTATACTTGTATAAACATGGATGGAGAGACATAGCCACCTCCCCAACTGGCCTGTGTGTCAAGGCTGTTGCATTCCTCTAAGAATCAGGTTCTGTGGTCCAGCCCCCAGTCAGAGCTCAGGACGCATGCATGCATGGGGAGTTGGCAGCAATGTGAGCCAAATCCCTTTGCAATAATTCTACATGATGAGAAGAGTTGCTTGCCAGCGGGTGCTCACAATCACGTCTGCAGCCTTAGCAGCTGAGTTTTCCTCAAGCAGATGCATACTTCAGCTTGTGATAGAACAACAAAACAATAGTGTCTGGAGAAGAAGAGAATAGGAGCAAGAGTTTTGAAGGACTCTAAGATACATGCTCTGTGAACTTTACTTTAATAACGACGTAGGGAGTGAAGGGTCCTCACTCCAAAGCACTGTTTGATTGGTCTAAGCTCCTGTCTAGGCACAGGACTTTGAAAAGTTCCCCAAGTGATTCTGACATTCTACTGGGTGCAGTTCTCTACTGTTAAGTGTACAGGGTAACTTGAGTCTTATGGGGAGCAGCCTTATATCATACATGGCAAGTATAATATATGATGAGAGACTGGTTTTAGATCTGACCCTAAAACATATTTTATGTATGTGTGTGTGTGTCCCAGAAATGGTAATGTGCAAAAACAATAGCTAACTCCTCTCTATCCCTTTGATAAAATAGTTTTACTGAATATAAACATGGCACATGCTTATCCTAAATTTTTGCTCTCATGAAGAATTTAAAAAAGTTAACACATTTTCTCAAATGTGCCACAAAGAATAACTATTCCCATATCTGGCAGTTTATAGTTTATATTTCGATCTCCCCTGCTTGTATACTTATGAATGTTTGTCAGTCAGGCCAACACTGACAGAATCTATTGATCATATACATAACTAGAATCTGTGTGTTTTGTGTTAACAGTATAGCATGGATACCTTTCCACACATCTGCAGTCATCTGTACACACATGGCCAAATCAAGCTCTAATTAACCTGATAAATGGAACTACTATTAAAGCTTTGTGCGTGCGTTAAAGCCTACCGACCGTAGGCTATCAAACCAATCTGAAAGTGTGTAGTCTTGAAATGAAAGAGCTTAGTCAAGCTGGGTGTGGTCATTCTTTATAGTACTTTTCTTTGTTGTGGTATTGCCCTTTACAAGCTTCAGTTGACACTAACCTCTGAACGAGGGCAGCATGCAAATTACAGTAACAATAAGAAAAGAGCTGCATTTCAGACAGGAGGCAGAGCTGTCCATTGTTGGAGGCATGCATTTCTGTCTAGTGGGTCTGGGATCTTATAACTCTAAAGAAGTCAGTAGCATGCATTTACATTTGAAATCTCATAACTTTTTATCATTATAGACAACTAATTATCTAAAACTTACAAGCATGTGGGCGCAAATGAATCAGGTCTTCATATAGATTGGCTGGAAGCCTGTCCGAGATGTCTGATCTGGATGCTGTTTGTGGGATTTTGTATCTGCCTGGTCTACTTTAGTTCTAGAAACATCGTGTGATCACATTATTCAGAGTGGCAGTTATTAGTCCAAAGAATAGAAACATGAAAATTTAAAGTTAAAGTTCTTGCATTGGTGTGGGGCAGGTTACAGGTTATGGTCAGCTGTTCTGAAAAATTCATCACAGACCAGGAGTCACCAAGTCAGTTGGGAATTTCTCAGAAATGTATTTTCTTGGATATATACGATTCTCACTGTATTTGGACTCTGCATTTGTAATCTGCATTTCAGAAAACCTTAGAAGGTTGTTTTCTGATGTCTGCTGATGTTAGACATCAGAAGGGGAATGAAGTGAAACATAGGCAAGGATTTACAGGATGTATAGTGAAATACAAAGCTACACAGCAACCTGAAGGATAAGTAGGAGTCAATCTGGTGAAGACTTAAGGAGGGGTGTTTCCAAGACAGCGTGAAGGGTGTTATATTGAAAGATGCTGTGGTAGCTGTGATCATGATAGTTTGTGCTCAGAATGGCACTGCTGGGGAGAGTGAGACATTTCGAGGTGGACCCTTTGGGCCTTTGGTCTTTGGAGGCATGACCTTGACATGTAGGATCCCAGCCCCTTCCAAATTCTCTCCCGATTCTTGTGCTTTACCAAGACCTCCTAATAATACCATCTGGCACTAGAGGCCTACAGTGGGTCTCCTGGATTGTGGGCTGGAAGCTCAAGAATGAACACAACAGATCTTTACTGTTTGTAAATGAGTCACCTCAGGCAGTTGTTATAGTGACAGACAGATGACTAACATGTAGTGGAAGATTAAGTTAGGGTCAGAGCTTTGATTCCAGGCCAAGTGAGTTGGCTCATCCGTTGTAAGCTATCATTGGAACCATTCAGCGGGGGAACATGGTGTCTGTGCTTCAAGGAGGACAGTGGTTCCGGGCTGTCACATTACTTCTGGGTGGACGTAACTCTCCTGTTACCTCACTGGCCTAGATTTTGATGCTTGCCTCTCCTGGTATAACTTGGATCTGGGTCAGCAATTCCCATTCTTGGCTAGGGTGGCTGGGAAGGGAGTCCCAAGACTTGGTCGGAAATAGCAACCCTGGGAGAATGTGCCTTCCCAAGGCCAGCAGTTAGGTGGTCCACATGTTCGCAGCAGTCTTTGTAACCCTAATTAAAGGCAGCCCATCAGTTTCTGCAGTCAAGGTGTTTGTTGTTGTTGTTGCTGTTTTGGTGGAAACACTTTGTTCTATTTTTCAGAGGTAGACAGTGGCTAAAGAGGAAACAGTTTGAACTCAGGTGCTGGAGAAGCACACGTGTGTATGACTAGCTCCAATCAGGTTCTTGTAAGGGGTTCAGTGTGGCTAAGGCATTCTCCAGAGGTTAGGGGCTGCTCTTCCCTGTGGCAGGCCTGCTTTGCCTTGAGGAAGGGATGTTAGTGGAAACTGTTTATGCTCAATAGTGATTTTACCAGAGGCTGTAGGAGACAAAAGAAATAAGACTGCCAGTAGAGCCTCTGGGTGCTTGTCTGAGATGAGAATCTTGTTTCTTTAAAGTGTCCTTGATATGGAGTTAGTGATTCAGTTTCTATTTTTAGATGCTGTGATATGTGTGCAATAACACCTCCCCCTGCTGGTCATTTTGTATAACGTAGCAAACTCCAAAGCCAGAAACAAAGACATTTGGATTGAAGGTACAAATGTTGTGAACTTTTAATTGTTTACCTTTGTAAGAGTCCCAGAGAGATATGACTCCTTTCACCATTTGAGAAAAGATTCTGTAAAATGATATCCCTGAGACTATTAGGAAGCTGATATTCTTGTGGCCTGCTACGTCAACTTTGTATGCAGCAATGATTACACTAGCAATCTTCTGCCTGACATTGGTGTGTGTGTGTGTGTGTGTGTGTGTGTGTGTGTGTGTGTGTGTGTTTGTATGTGTGTGTTTGTGTGTGTGTGTGTGTTTAATCTAAACTGATCTAAAATTGTTGGTTGGATTGTGTGTCATCCAAACAGATCACAAATATGTTTTTCTTTGGATATACAAAACAACACTTATCAATCTTAACGGAAATAAAAATATTTAAATTTAGCAATGACTGGAAGATGGCTCAGCGTATAAAAGTACGTGTAGTGCAGGCAAGTGTGAGGACCTGAGATCGAATCTTCAGAACCCACATATAGGCTAGATGCCTAACAGGAGCCTCCATGATCCCAGTGCTTCTACAGAGAGATGGACGATAGAGATGGGAGAGCCCCAGGAGTTCCTGGCCAGCTATCTCTGAATGCTGGGAAAAAGCAGAGACCCTGTTTCAAACAAGGTGGAAGGTGAGGAATGATACCTGAGGTTGTCCCCGACCTCCATATATGTGCTGTGGCACGTGTGCACCTGCATTCCCACACACAGATGTTCAAGTATGTATATACTTATACACACTCTAATACATGCATACCCACCCACATACAAAATTAAAATAAGTAAGATAAAAAGGAAAGTGAAACTTGTACTGCTACAGGATAACATGTACCTTAGTTTTGTCTGAAATGATAGGGATATAAACTGTAGAGTTAGTGACTGTGATTCCGTGTACTCAGTTACCATGGAGAGGAGGTGGCAGAGGTAAACCATCCTTGGAGCTTTCTTCCCTGGGATTTTTTTTTAGAGAAGTTTTTTGCACAGCTTCTCCAGGATGTTTGTTAACATCCGAGTTTCAGGTCAGTTCTAAAAGAGCCCATCTTTGCCATCATCTTCTGAGATGGCCACCGTGGCTCTGAGAACATTCCTTGTTTTCGCAGCTTGGTGTGGACTCATGTGTTGGAGGAAAACCTTTTAAAGGAAGCTTGGGGCACAAGGATGGCCAGTTGTGTAAGGACCTGTTAGATGTAATCGGGTTAACCTCTCTAAACATGCTAGGTTGAGGTTTTAGTTCTTGCCAGCTTCATTCAGATATTCTAACAAAGATGACTGAGGCATTAGCCTCATTTAGGTGTTGATGCAGCTTTAGAAATCCAGAAAAGGGAGGCTGCTTTCTCCCGCTTAAGAGTCAAATCTAGCTGACTCTCAGAGTGTCCAGATGGTTACTGGTAGCATGGACACACTCTGAAGCACATTGCCTGGTTCTTTTAAAAAATTGCATTTAAAAAATGTAGCTGGGTGTGGTGGTGCACGCCTTTAATCCCAGCACTTGGGAGGCTGAGGCAGGCGGATCTCTGTGAATTTGAGGCCAGCCTGGTGTAAAAAGAGAGTTCCAGGACAGCCAGGGCTGTTATACAGAGAAACCATAGCTTGAAAAACCAAAACATTTTTTCATGCAGTATATTTTGATCATATTATTCCCTGCCCCCAAGTTTTTACCAACTCTCCACCACCTAACTTCATTTTCTCTCCCTCACATACGAATTAAAAACCAAGAGGACATAAAGAAAAAAAAAGTCAAACCAAACCAATCAAACAAGCAAACAAAAAACCACGCAAAAACCCGGAGTCTGTTTTGTTTCAGCTAATGGCTCCTGAGCAGGAGGCCTGCCCTGGAGCGTGGTTGTTACACTCTATGTACTTCATCATAGAAAACTGATTCTTCCTCTTCTGACAGCCATCATTTACAAATGGCTTCTTGCTTAGGGGTGGGATTTTATGTCCACTTTCACTTCTCTTGCTAGGATTTTGTCTGTCTGGAGTTTGTGATGATTTTGGGCATGCTGTCACAGTCTTTATGGGTTTATATGTGTGACAGGTGTGTTGTGACTGAAAGACGGTGTGTCACTGACGTTACCCACCACCTCTGGCTCTTAGAGTCTTTCTGGCTCCTCTTCTATATGGATCCGTTGAGGGAGGGTTTTGATGAAGGCATTCCATTTAGGGATGAGTACCCCAAGGTCTCTCACTGTCTGCACATTGTCCAGTTGTGGATCTCTTTGTTAATAGCCATCTACTGCAAGAAAGAAGCTTCTCTGATGAGGGTTGAGCGGCTATAACGTATGACATTAAGAGTCATTTTATCCAGAGAAGCTTGAACCCAGAAACAGATGGAAGCAGATGCAGAAATCTACAACTAACCAATGGTCCAGGCTCCTGGAGTACAATCGAAGTGAGGGAGGAGAGATAATATGAACAAAGGAGTCAAGACCGTGATGGGGAAACCCACAGAATCAGCTGACCTGAGCTAGTGAGAGATCACTGACTCAGAGCTGACAAATGAGGAACCTGCATAAGACTGAACTAGACTCCCTTAATATAGGTTACAGTGGTGTGACTGGGACAATATAGGAGGCCGCTGGCAGTGGGTCTAAGATCTAACACTAATGCACAAACCGACTTAGTGGAGCCCATTGTGTATGGAGAGATACCTAGACACGGGGTGTTGGGGTGGAGAGGTGCCTTGGTCCTGCCTCAACTAGATGATGGAACAGACTTAGTAGACATCCTAGGGGAGGCCTTACCCTCTCTGAGGAGCAGATGGTAGGAGGGGGGAGTGGAGAGAGTGGGAGGGAAGGAGAGAAGGGGAACTGGGATTGGAATGTAAACAATAAATTAATAAAAATGCAAAAAAGAGTTCATTTAGTAGAATAATAGTGGTAGATTTTCCCCTAGGTACTATGACTGATCTACTCTCCAGCTCTTGGCCTCATTACTAGTGTCAGATATGGATTATATCTCACAGAGTGGGTCTTAAATCCAATAAAAAAGTGGTTGTTTATTCCTAAAACATTTGTAACTCTATTGTATCAGTATGTCTTGCAGGCAGGTTGCTATTGTAAGTCGCAGGGTCTATAGCTGGGTAATATTAATGATTACTTTTCTCTTCCAGTAGTGTGCAAAGTACCTTTAAGCACCATGAGTGCTAGTCAGTAGGGAATAACTTCTGGTTGGGCAGCAGCTAGATTTCTCCATGTTTGATAACATAAGAAAGTGGTGTCTTCAGCAACGGCCGTTGCCTTCAGGTTGTAGAAGAGCATTGGCAATAGCCTGTGACTTTTTTGTAGGGGTGATGTGTATGGTCCCCTTTCATGTGCCTTGTTGTTAACTGTGTTCTCTGTTTCTCCCCCCCCCCCGCAGTTGCAAATGAAGCAGGAGATAAGAATGCCCGTCCACTTGCCCGCTTTTCCCGTGAGTACATCTTGTTCCACTCTCCCTGGGATCCCTGAGAACATGGTTCCAAGAGGCCTTTGCTCGTGTATTTCACCTCTACGATTCTGTTACATGTTACACAGTGATGTAGAAAATGTCTCCTGCCAGTAAATATTGCACTTCTGCTCCATCACACGTGAGCTAGTCCTGGACATGGGCTTTCTGGTCCTCCGAACTGTGGTCGCTAAGCTGTGCTTGAGAGCTTTGCTTTTTGAAGCTTATTTTCCAGAGCAGCAGGATCAGTCTCATGCTTGCTTTTGAGAAATGTAGAGCCCCTAGGGTCAGCCTCCTAACCTCCTGACCCAGGGCCTGTATTTTAACAAATGATGACTTGTTTCTTGTTCACAGTTCACTTTGAGAGGTGCTATTTAAGGCATAGCCTCAGAGTACACTGCAGGGAGGAGAGGTTTAGTGGTGCTGAAGGGAAGAAGCTTATAGCTCCTACGCCTGTCCAGATGTGAAGCATCATCCACCACTCCCTGTGGATCTGTGCCCTTACACTACTGTCTTGGAGACACTGCAGCTCAGATGGACTGAATGGCTTTCCCTGGGGCTCAAGAATACTCCAAAGGCTGTGGGCAGGCTGTTGTTGTATCCACCCAATTTGTCCAGGTTTTGATCTTGATAAGAAAGTAGCCAACAAAAGCTTCTCAAAGGCTTCCATGCCCATGTGATCAGTAAATTACATAGCAAGTTTGTGGATGCTCTGAAATGAATGGGTTCCAGTAAAGGCTGTGGGATGCTGGAGCCAGAAAAGGGCTGGGTAGAGATGCTATGCAAGCCTGCTTTCCTTCAGATTGAGAAGTGCTTGGCTCTTCAATAAAAGCAGGTGGAGATTCCCCTTACCCCAACACTATTTTTGCCTCACTTGCTTTTCCTTAATTTTATTGATGCTTTTCTGGGCCATGGCTTTCCAATCTGAAACATGGAATTAGTACCTTATACAAAATTTCTGACATCATATCTCATCGTTGCTTTATCCCAGGTGGGGTGGATGAGATCTGAGTGTGACGTGACCAGAGTGATCTTAACACATCAAGTTCAAGTATGCCTTTTCTATTAATAGGGATTCCTCTAAATGCTGCCTTCTCACTCTTTTCAGAAAGCTTCAAATTTTAGGGTTGATTTCCCAGAGATGTTTTTTTTAAATAGAACTCTAATGATGTATGGTAATGACAGCGCACTAAGTGCTTGCATTGTAGACACTGCCATGAATACTCCTCATGGGCCCTATTTTTCACTGTCCTCCTACCTGGAACCATCATTTCCAAAATAAGTATGTCAGTGAGGATGATGGATATGCTTTTATCCCCTTTATTTTTATTTTTCATCTCTTGAGCCACAATCAGGGGGTGACTAATCTGGACTGGTAACTTGATCATGTCACATGCAGGATTTACCTCCATGGGAACTCCTGATACATCACAGGTGTGGGAAGGAAAGTATTGAAAAGGTGATTTCTCTTGTAGGTAACTTCTATAACTTCTAAACTATGTAATTGATTTGAAAGGATGACATGTCACATAACAGCTTGCTAGCTGGTGACAAATGAAGACACCAGGGGGAAAGCCTCCACAGGAAAAATGGTTCACAGCTGTCTTTTGACATGGGGCTAACTCAGAGCAGGAAAGAACAGTGTCTTGACCAGAGTGCAGTACCCTGGGTGAAAGCTAGAGGGCATGTTAGGTGTTGTCTCTCTTTGTAGCAAGTCCTGGAGAGAGGGGGAATCAGGTGGAATTTAGGAAGGGAAGAACACATACATTGGACCATTTATGTGCCATGCTAGAAGAATGGCGAGATGAAGCATTCAGCATGGGATGGGGGCGAGAACCCAGATGATACTCTGGAGATAGAAAGATAAAGGGCTGCGCTTCTTCCTATCTTTGCTTTTAACAAGACAGAGATAGATGGAAAGCCCAGCCAGATAGGGTATGCTATCCAATGGCATGGCAAACAGGAGCCTTTGCTGTGAGGCCTGGACCCAGCCCAGGGAAGGAAGCACCTGGAAAAGGCATGAGTCCTGGAAGACTTTGGCTCCTATTTTCCCTTCATTTCAAGCTTTGGCTTTGACTTTTGATCAGCCTGGCTTCAGTCAGAGCATCTACCTAATAACTGTGGGTAGACATTAGTGCCGAGGTCATCGTTTGAAAATGGTACCTGCTGCGAGGGTAGTCATCCTCAGACTAGAGCCCTATCACCATCATCCTGGACATTCCCTCCTGTGTATGGAGGGTACAGGAGGGCTGACATGTAAAGAAAGTGGTTTCTAATCTTAAAAAAGAAAAGCTATTCTCCATGCCAAGGAATAATGGCCACGTGCAGTGTTCAGGCCCAGCCACAGTGTGGCAGAACAATCTCAGACTGTGATATACTTCTGCTATGAAGGAACCCCAAGACGCTGCATGCTGCTTTGGACTAGTACTGTGAAGGAGGTCCAGGGCTCTCAAGACACATGCAGAGGACACAGTGGTCCCAGTGTTTACATAGTCACACAGTTTTATTCTGAAGTTCCCATTGCTTGTCTAGAAGATGGGAGAGTGATTTCTCCCTGAGATGAGCAGTCACTGAAAGAAAATAGCGATTTTCTTACTGGAGAGATGGGTTAATGGTTGAGAAAGCACTGGTTGCCCTTCCAGAGGACCTATGTTCATTTCCGGGACCCATGGTGCTTCAGACCTGTCATAACTCTAGTTCTAGGGGACCCTATGCCCCCTTCTGGCTGTATACAGACATGCATGCAGGCAAAAACACCTTCACATATAAAATACAAATGGAATTAGTGGTTTGAGAGGCACCAGGAGAAATTGAAGCTAATTAGTAACGTCTCTAGACTTGGCTTCTCATTTGGGAGGGTATGCTATAGATGTTGATGGAGAGCGATCTCCTATTGAAAAGCTCGGGTAATTAGGGAAGATGGCTGATGAAGCTAGAGGTGGCACTGAGGCTCTTTACTCTGGATGAAGTAGCAGTGGGTAAGAGGAGCATCGATGTGAACTGGGACGAGCACTGGCGCAGGATTGAGACAAAAGCCAAGACATCGTCATCTACTGGTGATGCTCCAGTTGTGACAGATGATGGTTGTGTGCAGAGAATGTTTTCCAGGCAGTCACCATCAGGAAGGGCTATCACAAACAATGGGAGCTTGAGGTGGGAAGGGATGGATTCTGCAACCTTGGTAATGAGAACAGGATAATGAGAAGGGAGAACTGGGCTGTGGGCTGCAGCGTGGCTGGGCTATATCTGATGGGTATGTATTGTGGAAGAGGTGTACAGGACCCAGGGAAGGTGGCTTCGGCAGTATGCAAGGTATTAATTATGTGGCGGAAATGCCGAACTCATAGAAACAGAGAAGAGAAAGCGACTGCAGGGAGGTGGGGTGAGTAGACCCTGGAAGTTGTTTTCAGTGGGTATAAACCCGTAATGAAAGATGAGCAAATCTTTGAGATCTGCTGTTCACAACATGGTAGTGCACACTTAAAGCATATTAAGGGATAGCTTGTACTACATTTTCAAACCACAATCCCCCAAACTACAACAAACAAGAAACCAGATGGATAAGATGCCACTGTAGATGGACATGATTAATAGTACCCTGATGGTGGTGATGGCATCACGGGTATACGCTTATGACCCAGTGTCAAAATGTGCACTATAAATCAGTGTGTTTTTATATATTATTACTCCCCAGTAAAACTAAAAACAACAACAACAAAAAGCAACCAACAAACCTGAGGTATGGGGGGTGGGCAGAAGCTGGATTTGAGATTCTTTGATTTCTCACATATAATCCAAAGTATCTCTAAATCCTTCAGCTCCTGTGTTGGGCTCTAGGTCTCTCCCCAGCACTCTTCAGAATCTGAGCTTCTCTGTTTTCCATTCATCCAGTGGTGGACCTAGAATGCCTACAGGTGAGGGGCAGGGTAGCTCTGTGGTTCTCATGTGGATGCCAGGGACAGATCCAGGATGCAGAGCAGAACATGCTTTTTGTCTAACTGCAGACTTGTTTCTGCTTCCCAAAAGGAAATAGCAGTATCTGCTCCAGATATACATGTGAAACTTAAGTAATTAAAAAAAAATAAGATTGGAAGGTTTTGAGTGTGACATGATCTGACCATTCCACTCCTAGTTCAGAGAAAACAGACTCCTGACTTGTGGAAGGGAAAGCATTTTGAATTATGGCAAATTCCCCACCAGAAGCCATAAAAATTCAATATTTTCAAGTGTTAAAAGGAAAGAATTGCCAACCCAGAAATCTGCAACCAGCAGGATGTTCCCCAGGAATAAAGCAACAGTCCACACATTATAAGATGAAGAAAAAAATCAGGCTGAAAGAAGGCTAAAGGAAGTTAATAAACAAAAGGAAACTTAAAATGAAGAGCCTTGAAAGACCAAGAAGGGGAGGACAGTACAAGTAAATAAAGTTTCATCTCTGAGTTTTCTAAATCACTTATGGTATTTGAAGACAAATCACAAAATTACCTAATGTGGTTCTAAGTGTACATAAAGGAAACAACATAACTAGTATGTGTACTATTAAACATATTTTACATTGGGAAAACAAAGATATGTAAGTGGATATAAGGGTTCTATTCTTGAATTCGAAAAGCAATAACTCCAGAAGACATTTTAATAGTATTTATTATTATATTGTTTATGCAAGATATAATTCAATATCCAGTATGTCTTCTTAGAAAACTGCAAAGATACCCTATAAATAAAATAGAATTCTGAAAACACTCAAGCAAGTCACAGGAGGAGGGATGAAAAAGCAGACAAAACAAATGTAAATCCCGAGTATAAATTGCTACATTAAAGTCAAATTATCTAATAATAGCAATCAATGGGCAGATTTTCATGGTAGATTAGAAAACATGACTAACTATGTATTGCCTATAAGAAACAAATGTAACCATCTATTCAAATTGAAAGTTAAAGAATGGAAAAGAGGATCGTGTTAGCATCAGTCAATCGAAATCTCTAGCGCATCATCAGGCCAGGGAGATGTTAGTGATCATGCAATCAAGAGTGAGAGAGGAACGTTGTGCCATAATAATGGTCAGCTCACCAAGAAGGCCCCAATCTCATTCATATGTAATTTACCAGTGACTGAGTAGTAAAGCAGAATCTGAGAGAGCTAAAGTGAGAAACAGCTAGCTAGCTACACAATTGTAGTTGGAGGTGTCAAATCTCATTCAACCATACATAGAACATACAGAAGAAAGGTTATAGAACTCAACTCCACCAGCAGTATTTAATTGTTGTTAAGTGACTAGTTCATTCAGTACCTGCCAAATATGCATTTTGTTCCAAAGTATGCAAAGGATACATCCCAAGATAGGCTGATCCCAGGCCACAAAACACACTTAAGAAATTTAAAACAGTAGAAATTGTGCAGAATGTGATCTCTAACTACAATGGAAGTAGTGAGAAAAACCCAAGAAGCAGACCTTCAGATAAGTGGAAGTTAGCATCACAATTGAATCATGAAGATGAGGTCTTCAGAGGAATAATATCACGCTGTTTTGAGTGAGGATAAAGATACAGTTTGTCAAAGTTTATGGTACTCAAAATCTACACTTTGCTCAAATGGGGTTGAGGGGAAATTTTGTTGCACCTGAATGTATATAAGTATTTTAAAAAGTCAAAACATAACTTTGAAGACGAGCTAAACAAACTGAAAACAAGGACCCTAAAGTAAATAATAAAGACAAGAGCAATAATTAGTGGCATTAAAAACCGATACGTGGATGTGCCATGTAAGGATGGACTATGTCTATGATGGCAGTCCCGGAAGGTGTAAAGCTTTTGTTCTCAAAACTTAGTGACAATGTAGCTGCCCTAACATACTTTATGATGCTGGCATAGTGAAGAAACTGACTAATTGTATTTCTAAGAATGAATCTACACTTGACTGTGAGAAAAAAATAAAGACAACAGAGTTGATTCTTTGAAAGATCCATAAGACTGAGAAACTTCGAGCAAATCACAAATATAAGAAATGGAATATGATATCAGAGAAGCAGGTATCAGAGGGACAATAAAATACTCAGAACATCTTTGTAGTAGATACATTCTAGAGATTAAATGAAATCTACTTCACTCTTACAAAAATACACAACTTATACAAACTGAAGCACATCTATTAGCACTATCACTGCTTTGTGATTAGAAACCTCCCTAATATAAATTTAAGATCTACATGGTATGGCTGAAAACTGTAAACCAAAGCAAATATAAAACTGTAAACCAAGAATTGGCTGTCTACCAGTTCTTTTAGAGAACTGAAGGCTAATTTATTGTCTTGATGCCAAAAGCAGACAAAGATAGTATCAGAAAAGATTACAGACCAAAGTCTTATAACTATAGATACAAAAGCCCCCATCAGAGTATTAGCACATAGTCCCTAATAATATGAATAATACTTTGAATAATAGATTTTAACCAGCTGGGAGTTAACTCTAGGGATATCAAGATCATTGACTATTCTAAAAATATGTCAATGTAGCCCACTATACTAATAGGCTAGAGTAGGAAAATCACACAATATCATATGATTGATGCAGAAAGAACACTGAGAACTACTCAGCAACTACCCATCGTAAGATTAATCTCAGATTTTATGGTGGTCTGTTGATAAGATAAGGAGTATGTACAAAGAAAACCCTTCTAGTTAACTGAAGGACAAAAAGATGGATGCTTTCCCCTACAGTTGGGAACAAAGCAAGGATGTCATATCATACCATCCTTGTTTGGCATTCCTTTAAAAGTTCTAGCTGATGCCTCAATGGATGCATAGCAAATTTCAAAAGCCTGTCAGGAACACAAATTTCCCACGTACAAATGACATTATTGTTTCTATGTAGAAAATACCAAAGAATCTATTCAAAGTTCAACAGCTACTAAGTGTGTTCAGTAATGTTGTATTGTACAAGATAAACATGCAATGCCATTGTGTTGCTGTATACTAGAAGCAAAACTGAGGTAATGGTGTTTATAAGTACTCTAACTAGGTCAAATGCAAAGATGTAGACAGAAGACTTACACCAACACTGCAGTACTCATGAGATGATTCCTAGAACCTCAAAGTGCAAGCCATCAGATAATGCACCCCTTAACTATGAGGAGACAGTCTAGAAACACACTGCTAGGTGAACACATACCTGGAAGATATGTACACAATGGTGCCATTATGGTATGACATCCTGGGACTGCCATAGTTTATACAGTCTGTTATTAACCAAACTGTCACATGGTACATGACCATGCCGTGCTCATAGTCTCAAAGATACAACATATTAAAAACATTAGCTATTCCTGTATTGATACCCAGATTTAATACAATTCCCACCAAAATACTATCATGATTTTTATATGGATGTACATTAGAGTTTTATAGATTCTGTAATTTATATAGAAAATAAGCAAAACCACAAAGTCAAACAATTTTGAAAAAGACTTAAGGACTGGTCTGTTTGATTTCAAGAGAATAATCAAGACCAATTGGTGCTGGCGAGAGGATAGATATACACATCAGCCAAATAGAATGGCAAACCCAGAAATGGACTCACAGGAACACGCCTAACATTTTCAACAACACTGCAAGAGCAATTCAATGGAGAAATGGTGCCTTATCAACAAGTTATACTGGAGTATTAAGATCCATAGATGAGTTATATACACACAGCAATAAAACAACTCCAATGACTTATTGCTATAAGTCATTGTTATATATTAGATTCCTGACACATGGTACATATTAGTTCTTAGCCAAGCTTGAGTTGAAGTCCAATTGGCAGAGGTACCCCATCCTGCATAGGCTGAACAGCTCCCTGGCCATTTCATGGGATTGAGGGCTCTGTTGAAATCTTACATTTGCAGGTACAGCTCTTGGGGTCCTTGAAGGAAAAGTGTCTTAGTTAGGTTCTCTATTGTTGTAAAGAGACACCATGACGACAGCAACTTTTATAAAGGAAAACATTTAATTGGAGGACGGAGCTTACAATTTTAGAGGGTTGGTTCATTATTTTCATGGTGGGACATGCTGATATGTAGGCGACATGGAGCTGGAGAAGGAGCTGTGAGTTCTCTATCTTGATCTACAGGCAACCGGAAGTGCACTGTTTCACTGAGCATAGCTTGAGCACAGGAGACCTCAAAGCCCACTGCCACAGTGACATACTTCCTCCAACAAGGCCATACCTACTCCAACAATGCCACCTCTCTCTCTCTCTCTCTCTCTCTCTCTCTCTCTCTCTCTCTCTCTCTCTCTCTCCCCTCTCTCTTGGTTTTTCAAGACAGGATTTCTCTGTGGCTTTGGAGGCTGTCCTGGAACTAGCTGTTGTAGACCAGGCTGGCTCAAACTCACAGAGATCTGTCTGCCTCTGCCTCCCGAGTGCTGGGATTAAAGGCGTGCGCCACCACTGCCTGGTGGTCACATCTCTTAATAGTTCCACTTCCTTTGGGGGGCATTTTATTTTAAACCATGACAAATGGTTTGTCTGCCATTTCAATAATCTTGTGAAGTTCAATTTCCTAATCTATTCCTTCCTATTAGGTAGGAAGTTCAATTTCCTACCTAATCAGCACAGGTAGGAAGGCAGGACAAAGAGTGAGTTACTTGAGTCAGAAACTGGAAGTGCTTCTACTGTATTGGAAGCTGCTAGGGAGGTAGACAAGGCTGATGAGATGTTCATATAAGATTTTCATGTGGCACCTACAATCTGAGATATAGGCAGCTTAGAAACAGATAAAAATTTAACCTTGGGAGTCAACCTTGGGCACAGAGGCATGAAGATGAGCAAGTCTCAATTCTTTTCCTTAAGTAGATTATTGACAAAAGATGACCTACTCTATTTATTTTATTACCAGCAATGCATAATTTGAGTCAAAAGGGGAAAAAGTTCCCTATTTCATTGTGTTTCTAAGCTATTGGTTTCTAACACATTTATTTTTGACTACAGAACACATGCCGTTCAAGGTCTAGGGTTAGTGTGTCATGTTTTTCTGAGTATTCACAGTGCTTTTGTATGTACTATATCTCTGAATTCATTCCCACCAAGTTTTTATAACAAACTTAAACATCAACCCTGAAACTTCCCAAAGGAATAGTAAGTAGATTTACAAATGAGTCATCTAGACGATGGTGAGATATGAATGTGTACATGCTTTGCAGACATCAACTTGTTTCAAGGTAGTTAAATTTTCCCTTAAATGCTGGGGGTGAGGTGTGAGTGTCTGAATTAGTGAAAATATAAATTATAGAAAACTTTTAAAATGCTTTTATGTAGCTTTCAACTATTCATCTAACCATTGCACTCAGATATTACACTAACATTATCAAATGTCTGTCAAGTAGAGTTTTAGAATTCTATTGGAAACAATGGCTCTTGAATTTTGTCTACATCACCACTCTATTGAACAGACTTACTCTTTTTATATGAATAAAGAACCATCCAGAATTTTCCTCTTAGAACTAATGGTCTCACTGTCTAATGATCCACTGCATCAGATTAATCTGTAAATAGACTTTGGGGACAGTGTAGGAGCTCTGCATGCCCAGGAGGCTGTGCTTTAAAACACTCCATCTCTGCTTTATCTGACCACTGTTAGGGCTTAGATGTTTCACTTCTTATTGGAATAATGAACTATTTAAATACTAATGACACTCTTACTCATGGCTCTTTATGCTGATTTTATCTGGCAGCCCAAGTAGTGATTGGAACCCAGAGCAAATTTGCCTTGTGGAAAACAACTACTGTTGTATGAAAGGGTATAGATTGATTGGGAAAATTTAAAATGAAACAAAATATAAATGAGTAGGAAAATTAAATGCCATCCTAAAGGCCACGAGGGAAAAGATAGACTTATGCAGAAATGATATGCAGAAATAATTTGTATTCTCTGATAGAAGCAAGAAGACACAGCCCTGTGGCCAGGAGCAGATTTAAAGAAGAGAAGCAGATGACTTTAAACATGATGCAAAGGAGATAACACAGAGAAAATAAATGCCAAGTATAGGGATTAAAGTCCACATTGAAATACAGAAATGACTCTGGGAAAACAAACTAGAAGACAGTGTCTCAATGTGGGGAAAAAATGATGAGTCAAAAATGTTAAGGGAGATGGAGACCATAGAAGAAAAATCAATGCAAATAAATGAATCATAGGTAAAGAGAATTGATTACAAAAGGAAAAACCCACCAAAGTCAACTCTTAACTCCCTACACCATTCAGTACATAAATATGAGAACTTAATTAAAATTTAATAAGTCTGTGGCTAAGGTGTTATTTGTTTATATCTATCTCATCAGCTAAATGTCATTCTTGGAGAGAATTACTCAAGCATATGCTTTGGCAAATCAAAAAATATATCCAAATAAATTCTATAGGCTGCAATTGTCTGTACATTGTGGCTATTCAGAATATAAAATTTGGGTAGTCTTAATTGAGATTTTTAAAAAAGATTTAAACAAAATCTTTAGGATAATAGGTTTAAGTAAAATTAAAAATACCAATCTTTTGTATTTTATTGGTATATGTTAGCATGATGTTTTAGATTATTGTCTTTAAGAAAGTTTACTATTGAAGTTAGTTCTGTTTGTTTGTCTTTAATGAATGTAGCTTCTAGGAAGTTTAAAATGCCACGTAGCAGTCATCTGTTCCATTGTACAGTGTTGCTCTAGAGTGTACATTATGATGCTAAAGAGCCACTGAGGACCAAAACCAGCTAGGCAGGTACAATGAAAAATGAAGTTCTTAGCAGTGAGACATCTCAGTGTTCAGAAAACTCAGTAATAAAAATCTAGTTCACCCAGTAACAGTGAACAGAGAGGGGTGAAAAGGGAGGTAATTCCATTATTTCATGTCAAGAGGCATTCACGAACATTAGTATGTTACCAATCCTGATATGGAGATAAAGGAAATGGAATATACAATTTTGAATTTAAAGATAACTTATAATCCTTCAATTAATAGTAAAGCTCATCACCATTATATATGGTTTCAAGAAACAAAGGTGCTAAATAGATGGCTCAGCAGATAAGAGCACTGGCTGTCTTTCTAGAGGACCTGGATTTAATTTCCAGCACTCCATGGCTGTTCACAACTGTCTGTAACTCCAGTCCCAGGGATCTGACACCCTCTTCTGGCCTCCATGGGAGCTGCATGAATGTGGTGCACAGATAGACATAGAGGCCAAGCAGTCAAGCACATAAAATTAAAATAAAATTGAAAAGAAACAAAATATATAAAAACTGGCATGAAATATCTTAGAAAATTACAAAGGAGGTGATTAGCCTGGTAATTTCATCTTTCTAAAAAACAGGATTCAAAAGCAAAGTGGGTACTTTCCTATTACTGTGGGGTGTGTCACAATTACTATGTGGCAGTTCTATAATGTGTGTATGTATATAGAGACATAGTCCTTAACTTTGCATAAAAATAAAATAATTTCAAAATGGCGTGGATTGAATAAAGATTAAATAGAACATGTCCCCCATAACTAGTTTATTATTGAATTTGTGTGTGTGTGTGTGTGTGTGTGTGTGTGTATGGGTGTTTTGCCTGCATGCATGTTTGTGCACCACATGACTTCCTGGTGCCTGAGGAGGTCTAAAGAGGGCACAAGCTCCCATAGAACTGGAGTTACAGATAACTGTGAGCTGTCATGTGGGTGCTGGGAATTGAACCCAGGTCCTCTGGAATAGCAGCCAGTGTTCTTAATTGGTGAGTCATCTCTTCAGTCTTTCTTAACTAGTTTTTAAATATAATGTTAACATAGTATGACAGAATAATGCTGCATATTAGTGATCACTTATACAAACATATTATTTCCTAGAAAATAAAACCTATAAAGAAAATAAGAAAAACTTAAAATGATGACAGTAGCCGCCCCTCACCCACCAAATGAAAAGAAAGAAAATTAAAATATTTTTTAAAATCAAACAACTTCTAGGGACTGGGGAAGATGGTTCAGCGGTTAAAGAAGCTGGCTACTGGCATCAAGGGAGCTGAGCCCCAGACTGGAGAGCAGTGCCAGAGGCAGGCCTGAATTTCAGGCCCAGAGCAGCAGTGTCAGAGGGAAGCCCAGGCTTCAGGCCCAGAGCAGTATCAAAAGGAGGTCCGAGCATCAGACCCAGAGGAGTCTCAGAGCAAGGCCTGAGCTTCAGGCCTAGAGCAGTGTCAGTGGGAGGCCCCATCCTCAGGCCCAGAAGTGAGGAGTGATCTCTGGGTGAGACATTAGTGTTTTCCAGAAGTAGCTTCCAGAAATTATCACAAAGAGTTCCTGTGGCAAAGAACACCTATGTCCTAGCCAGCATTCACTGCCATGTCCTTGTTGGAGATATTCCACTACCACATAGACCACTGGACCCTCAGCCCCACCTACACTTTAATAGGAGGAGTGTCCATGGGAGCTGTAGTCCCACTTGCACCTCAAGGAGTGACCACCTGAGCATTGGGCCCAATTCCACCAGGAGGAGTGTTCACTGGATGCTCTGCTCCTCTTGTGCCTGAAGGAGTGGTCAATGGAGCCACAGCCCCCAACTATACCAATTGGAGAAAGAGAGACCCCCTGAAGCACAAGCTCCACCTATACCGATTAGAGGAAGAGACACATGGACAGCAGGTAAGAACACACTCAACAATATAAAGAGCCACACGGCACCACTAGAAACTAGTGATGCTACAACAGCAAGACCTGAGCATCCCAGCGCAGATGAAGTGGAAGAAAATGACCTAAAAATAACTTTATGAGGATCATTGAGGCCCTTAAAGAGGAAATGAAAAAAATGCCTTAAAGAAATGGAGGAAAAGACAAACAAAAGATTGGAAGATATTGACAAATACCTTAAAGAAAACCAAGAAAAAGCAATCAAACAAGTGAAGGAAATGATTAAAGACATAAGATCTGAAATAGAGGCCATAAAGGAAACACAAACCAAGAGAATTTTGGAAATGGACAATCTAGGTAAATGATCAGGAACCACAGACTACAAGAGATAGATGAGAGAATTTCAGGCATTGATGATATGATAAAGAAAACACATTAAGTAGTCAAAGAAAAATTTAAATTCCACAAATCCATAACACAAAACACGCAGGAAATCTGTGACACCATGCAAAGACCGAACCTAAGAATAATAGGGATAAAAGAAGGAGAAGTCCAACTCAAAGGCACAGAAAATATATTCAATAAAATCATAGAAGAAAACTTTCCCAACCTAAAGAAGGGCATGCCTATGAAAATACAAGAAGCTTACAGATCGCCAAATAGACTGGCCCCCCAAAATTGTCCCTTAGCCACATAATAATCAAAACAATAAACATACAGAATAAAGAAAGAATATTAAGAGCTGCAAAGGAGAAAGGCCAGGTAACATGCAAAGGCAGACCTATCAGAATTACACCTGCCTTCTCAATGGAAACAATGAAAGCCAGAAGGTCTTGGTCAGATGTTATGCAGACACTAAGGGACCACAGATGCCAGCCCAGACTACTTTACCCAGCAAAGCTTTCAATAACCATACATGGAATTGAATGCACAATGCCATCACCAACAACAAAAACAAAAATAACAGGAACTAGCAATCACTGGTCATTGATATTCATGAATATAAATGGTCTTAATTCACCTATAAAAATGCACAGGTTAATAGATTGGATACAAAAACAGAATCCATCCTTCTGCTGCATACAAGAAACACACCTCAACCTTATAGACAGACATTACCTCAGAGTAAAGGGTTGGGAAAAAAATTTCAATCAAATGGACCTAAGAAACAAGCTGGTGTAGCTAACCTAATATCTAGCAAAATAGACTTCAGACTAAAATCAATCAAAAAAGATGAAGAAGGGCACTTCATATTCATCGAAGGAAAAATCCATCAAGAGGAAATGTCAATTCTGAAATCTATGCCCCAAACACAATGGCTCCTACATTTGTAAAAGAAACACTAAAGCTTAAATCACAAATCAAGTCCCATACACTAATAGTGGGAGACTTCAACACCCCAATCTCACCAATGGACAGATCTTCCAGACAGAAGCTTAACAGAGAAATAAGGGAAATAGCAGATGCTATGACTCAAATGGACTTAACAGACATCTATAGAACATTCCACCCAAAGAATATACCTTCTTTTCTTTTCAGCACCACATGGAACCTTCTCAAAAATAAACCACATACTTAGTAACAAAGCAAACCTCAAAAAAATTGGAATAAACATCACCACAGCTTAAAGTTAGAATTCAACAGTAACATTAATTTCAGAAAGCCCACAAACACGTGAAAATTGAACAATGATCAACTGAACCATTACTGGATCAAGGAAAAAATAAAGAAATAAAATACTTCCTAAAATTTTATGAAAATGACCACAAAACCTACCCACACTTATTGGACACAATGAAAGCAGTGCTAAGAGGAAAGTTCATAGCACTAAATGCATACATAAAGAAGCTAGAAAAATCTCACATTAGTGAATTAGCAGGACAACTGAAAACACTACAACAAAAAGAAGGAAACACCCAAAAAGAGTAGAGAGCAAGAAATGGTCAAATTGAGGACTGAAATCAATAAATTAGAAACAAAGGAAACAATGCAAAGAATCAATGAGACAAAGAGTTGGTTCTTTAGGAAATTCAACAAAATAGACAACTTTTATCCAAAATTTATCCAAACTAAGTAAAAAACACAGAGAGAATATCCAAATTAACAAAATCAGAAATGAAAAGGGGGACATAACAACAGACACTGAGGAAATCCAGAGACTCATCAGGTCATACTTCAAAAACCTGTACTCCACAAAATTGGAAAACTTTAAGGAGATAGACGATTTTCTAGATAAGTACCATATACCAAAATTAAATCAAGAACAGATCAACAACTTAAATATACCTATAACCCCTAAGGAAATAGAAACAGTTACCAATAGTCCCCCCCTCCCATAAAATCCCAGGCCCAGATGGATTCAGTGCAGAATTCTACCAGATGTTCAAAGAAGATCTAGTACCAATACTCCTAAAATTATTCCACACAATAGAAATAGAAGGAACATTGCCAAACTCTGTTTATGAGGCTATAGTAATCCTGATACCCAAAGACATAACTAAGAAAAAGAATTACAGACCAATTTCCCTCATGAACGTAGATGTAAAAATACTCAACAAAATACTGGCAAACTGAATTAAAAAACACATCAGAAAAATCATCCATCATGACCAAGTAGGATTCATCTCAGAGATGCAGGAATGGTTCAACATATGAAAATCCATCAATGTAATCCACCATATAAACAACCTGAAAGAAAAAAAAAAAACACATGGTCATCTCACTAGATGCTGAAAAAACCTTGGACAAAATTCAATGCCCTTTCATGATAAAGGTCTTGGAGAGAATAATGATACAAGGGACATACCTAAACATAATAAAAGCAATATACAGTAACCAACAGCCAACATCAAACTAAATGAAGAGAAACTCAAAGCAATCCCAACAAAATCAGGAACAAGACAAGACTGTCCACTTTCTCCGTATCTATTCAACATAATACTCAAAGTTCTAGTTAGAGAAATAACACAGCAAAAGGAGATCAAAGGGATACAAATTGGAAAAGAAGAAATCAAACTCTCACTATTTGCTGATAGTTTACATAAGTGACCTGAAAAATTCTACCAGAGAACTCCTACAACTGATAAACACTTTCAGTAATGGAGCAGGATACAAGATTAACTAGCCCTCCTATGTACAGATGACAAATGGGCTGATAAAGAAATCAAAGAAACATCACTCTTTATAATAGGCACAAATAACATAAAATATCTCTGGGTAACTCTAACCAAACAAATGAAAGACCTGTATGACAAGAACTTCAAGTCTTTAAAGAAAGAAATTAAAGAAGATACCAGAAAATGAAAAGATCTCCCATGTTCTTGGATAGGTAGGATCAATGTAGTAAAAATGGTATCCTCCCCAAAGTAATGTACAGATTCAATGCAATCCCCATCAAAATCCCAGCACAATTCTTCATGGACTTTGAAGGAACAATGCTCAAATTCATATGGAAAAACAAAACAAAACAAAACAAAAACCCAGGATAGCCAAAACAATATTGTACAATAAAGGATCAGGCATCACCATCCCTGACTTTAAGCTCTGCTATAGAGTTATAGTAATGAAAACAGCTTTGTATTGGCATAAAAACAAACAGGTGGACCAATGGAATAGAATTGAAGACCCTGATATCAACCCACACATCTATGAACACCTAATTTTTGACAAAGAAGCTAAAAATATAAAATGGAAAAAACATATTTACAAAATAGTGCTGGTATAACTATCAGTCAACATGTAGAAGAATGCAAATAGATCTATATCTATTACCATGCACAAAACTCAAGTCCAAATGGATCAGAGACCTCAATATAAATCCATCCACACTGAATCTCATAGACAAGAAAGTGGAAAATACACTTGAAATCATAGGTACAAAAGACCACTTCCTAAATAAGACACTGAGAGCAACAATTAATAAATGGGACATCCTGAAACTGAGAAACTTCTGTAAAGCAAAGAACATGGTCAGCAAGAAAAAACAGCTCCCTACAGAATGGGAAAAGATCTCCAGTAACACCATATCTGACAGAGGACTGACCTCCAAAATATATAAAGAACTCAAGAAACTAGATATCAAACTACCAAATAATCCAATTTAAAAAATGGGGTACAGATCTAAACAGAGAATTCTCAACAAAACAATCTCAAAAGGTAGAAAGACACTTAAGGATATGCTCAACATCCTTAGTCATCCGGGAAATGCACATCAAAAACACTCTAAGATTCCATCTTACATCTGTCAGAATGGCTAAGATAAAAAACACCAATGACAGCTTATTCTGGAGAGGATGTGGAGAAAAGGGAACTCTCCTCCATTGCTGGTGGGAGTGCAAACTTGTCCAGCTAGTATGGAAATTAGTATGGTGATTTCTCAGAAAATTAGGGATTAACTACCTCAAGACCCTGCAATACCCTTTTGGGTATATACCCAAAATAGGCACACTTACACCACAAGGACATTTGCTCAACTATGTTCATAGCAACATTATTCATTTTTTTATTATTTTTTATTTTATTAGTTCAAATTAGGAACAAGCTTGCTTCAGATGTCAATCCCTTCTCCCTCTCCCTCCCCTCCCCCCTAACATCCCACCTGCTCCTAGCCATCCCCCCCTCTACTCCCCAGGCAGGGTAAGGCCCTCAAAAGAGGCTCCCCAAAGTCTACCACATCATCCTGGGCCAGGCCTAGGCCCTTCCCCAAGCAACATTATTCATAATAGCCAGATCTTGGAAACAACCTAGATGTCCCTCAACTGAAGATGAATAAAGAAAATGTGGTATATTCACAGAATGGAGTACTACTCAGCGGTAAGAAACAATGACATCCTAAAATTCTCAGGCAAATGGATAGAACTAGAAAAAACCATCCTGAGTGAGGTAATTGAAAACCAGAAAGACAAATATAGTATATGGTCAGTATGTAGTCAGTCGTAAGTAGATAGCAGACAAAAAGCAAAAGATACCTACCCTACAATCCACAACCCCAGAGAGCTAGAACCCTCTTCCAGAAATAGTGGAAGCAGATACAGACATCTACAACTAACCATTGGGCCAAGCTCCTGGAGTACAACTGAAGTGAGGGAGGAGCGGTAATATTGACAAAGGAGTTAAGACCATGATGGGGAAACCCACAGAATCAGCTGACCCGAGCTAGTGAGAGATCACTGACTCGAGTGTGACAAATGGGGAACCTGCATAAGACCGAATTAGACTTGTTTAATATAGGTGACAATGGTGTGGCTGGGACAATATATGAGGTCACTGGAGGTGGGTTCAAGGTCTAACACTAATGCACAAACTGACTTAGTGGAGCCCATTGTGTATGGAGAGATACCTTGCTCAGACTAGACACAGGGGTGTGGGGATGGAGAGGTACCTTTGTCCTGCCTCAATGAGATGATGGGACAGGCTTAGTGGACTTGCAAGGGGAGACCTTACCCTCTCTGAGGAGAAGATGGAAGGTGGGGGGCAGGGTTGGGGAAAGCAGGAGGAGAGAAGGGAGGGAGAGCTAGGATTGGAAGGTAAAAAATAAATTAATAAAAAAAGCTAAGAGAGAGAGAGAGAGAGAGAGAGAGAGAGAGAGGGGGGGAGAGAAGAAGAAGAAGAAGAAGAAGAAGAAGAAGAAGAAGAAGAAGAAGAAGAAGAAGAAGAAGAAGAAGAAGAAGAAGAAGAAGAAGCTGACTACCAAGTCTGAGGACTTGAGTTCAAACCCCAGGGCCACCCTAGTGGAAGGGAAAGAATGAAGTTCCACAAGTTGCCTTCTAATTTCATGCATACACGCCCCCCATTCTAATAAATGTAATGCAAAAATAGGCCGCTTTTGAGCAGGTGGGGAAAATAAATTTTCATTAATGCCTTTTTTAGAGAGCACATTTAGTGTGAAATTGACATGCCTAGATAGCAGCATACAGCCATGTTCTTTGATTAAAAAATTAGTGTGAAAGTAAGGAATGAAAATACCAATTCAACAAACAAGAACATTTGTGGTGAGAAAACTAACAAAGCTTGTCAAGCCTGGAGTCAGCTGAGTGAACAGGCAAAGAGACTCACCGGTCCTCAGGAGAGCTGCTGTCCCTGAGCAATGCTGCCATGATAGAATGCTATGCACTGATCCTCTCCTACACATTACCTCAGTCACATGGTGGCTGGACTAGTTTACCTTCCAAGTAACGGATGCTAGTGAGGACACGCCTACTTGTAAATCTGTTCAGCAGCGCATAGCGCTTTTGTCTACATCCTCACCAGAATCTCTTGTTTGTTTTCTCAGTGAGATATTCTTTTTTTATTTGAATTAGAAACAGGACTGTTTTACATGACAATCCCAGTTCCCTTCTCCTGCCCATCCTCTCCTACCCCCCCCCAACTAAAACCTTATCTGTCACATATCTTTTCTGCTCCCCTGAATGGTGAGGCCTTCCATAGGGTGTCATCAGAGTCTTTCCTAACCTTTGGGATAGGGCCTATGCCCCCCACCCCCGTGTGTCTTGGCTCAAGGAGTATTCCTCTATATGGAATGGGCTCCCAAAGTCCACACCTATGCTAGGGATAAATACCAATATTCTTCAGGAGGTCCCATAGATTTCTGAGGTTTCCTCACAGAAACCCATGTTCCTGGGGTCTGGATCAGTCCCATGCTGGTATCCCAGCTATCAGTCTGGAGAGCAAGAGTTCCTGGATGTTCAGGTCAGCTGTTTCTGTGGCTTCACCAGCCTGGTCTGGACCTCTGTGCTCTTCACTTGTCCTTCTCTGCATCTGGGTTCCAGTTCAGTTCAGTGATTAGTTGTGGGTGTCTGCTTCTACTTCCACCAGCTGCTGAATGAAGGCTATAGGAAGGCATATAAGTCAGTCATCAATCTCATAATCAGGGGAGGGCATTTAAGGTAGCCTCTCCTCCGTTGCTGAGATAGTTAGCTGGTGTCATCTTTGATCTCCAGACATTTCCCTAGTGCCTGATTTCTCTGTAAACCAAAAATGTCTCCCTCTATAATGATGTCTCCATTCTTGTTATCATCTATTCTTCCCCTGACTCATACTTTCTGCTCCCTCCTGTCCTTGACATCCCTCCTCTTCTCCCCTTCTCATTCTCCTAGCTCCCTCCCCACTCTTCCCGTGCTCCCAATTTGCTCAGCAGATCTTGAGCCTCTCCCGTTCTCCATGGGACCATGTATGTCTCTCTTAGGGACCTCCTTGTTTATTAGCTTCTTTTGCAGTGTGTATTGTAGGCTGGTAATCCTTACTCTATGTCTAAAATCCTCATATGAGTGAGTACACACCATGTTTGTCCCCGATTTTAGAGGAATTGGATGAGTTTCTCTCCATTTAATTTGATGTTGGCTGTTGGCTTGCTGTACATTGCTTTTATTATGTTGAGGTATGTTCCTGTTATCCCTGATTTCTCCAAGACCTTTATCATGAAGGGGTGTTGGATTTTGTCTACATACGACCCCTGATGTGTTTCCCTTGATTCTTTGTCGTCATTGTTTACATAGAAGTACTGACATAGGTTTCTTACTAATAAAGTGTTATGAAATGCTATTACAAAATAACCAGACTCAAATGC
Organism: Cricetulus griseus; assembly: GCF_003668045.3. Lineage (NCBI taxonomy): Eukaryota > Metazoa > Chordata > Mammalia > Rodentia > Cricetidae > Cricetulus > Cricetulus griseus. The sequence continues at coordinate 84,874,303 of NC_048601.1, forward strand.
CATATGTTTCTGTCATATGTGGAGCCTAGATTTTAATGTGCGTGCATGTGTGTGTGTTGGGGATGTCATGAAACTAAAAAGGAGAATCTAACAAGAGATTAAGAGATATTAAGGGAGAGGGCAGAATATGTGTGACAGCACATCAGAGGGAAGCTGATTAGGGAGGGGTGCCAACAAGAGGGAGATGAGGGACATCAGAGGGGAGGGGAAGGGATAAGTAGAAAACATGCAGATGCCATATGAAGGTTTTTGTATACTTAAATTCATTTAAAAAATGAAGTTTAATATGGAATTTGCTGGGAGGATATTCCAGGTGTTACAGACTTCTAGACAGACCCATAGGAATTTGGTAGAATCAGAGGCTCACCTCTTTCATACTGGTCCTTTTTCCTGCTTCCTGTGTCATCCCTTCAGCTTTAGTGAGTAAAATCCCAGAGAAGAACCTTACCCCAGGGGAAGGATGGATATAAAGCCATGTTACAGATACTTTGGGAACCACTGAGGTGTTTTTTGTTCTCTGTCTGGAGAATTAAATTTCTTCCCTACTCCATGCTTTTTGCAAGACTAAATTCTCAGCCTCTGTCAAAGAGATTTTATACATTTTTTAAAAACCCAGGAGCAAGTTGGTAAGCCACTTGTCAGAATGAAATAGAATCACGGTGTCACCTTGGGCTCCTTTTATTGGCTGCATCCATTAGGCGTGCTACAAAATGAATCTGCGGTTACTTCTGATTTGCATTCTTCTCATTTGCTTGCACCCTGTCTTTCCCCAGCCCATTAAACTCACCTTGCATGGTTTCTCTTCCCTGTTGCTGGGTTCCCTTCCCTAAAACTACAAACTGCTTCCTCAAGGCCCGAGTCAGTATCTCCCCAGTGAATCTTGTTTCCTGTGTAAAAGACTTCCTGAAACACAGGCCCTTCTTCTTACGATACATCATGTATCTGCATTTGCTCCTATGTGAAGGTATAAATAGTGTGATGTGTCTCCCAGAACCTTAGGTGAGGAAAGTGAGAATTTGGGGCTAAAATGATCATCCCCCCCCTTACTTTGTGATCCAGGTTATTCAATCTCTTAGAGAGGTACTGTGCTAATGTTCAACTGGATTTGGGGAAACATTGGTCCAATGTTTCCTACTAAGGCAGTTCCTACCAGATATCATAGAACTTCCCAACATACAGTGAGTACCAGATGGTGCCACCTTGGGATGTGACTGCTCTTTTTCTTGCTGGGCTTAAGGCTACTTATAATGGAGTTTATTAGTCAAGTGGATTTACAGTCAGTCTAGAAGGGTTATGGGATACATGACAAGCCATCATTGTGAGGTAAGGGGAAGGATTTATAGCAGAGACATAGAGGAGAGAATGGGTAGGCCAGAGCAGTGCAAAGCTGGGTTGGGGGCAGCAGGAGCAGATGAGATGGAGTGGGCCCAATGGAGCTGCCTGCCTTCTGCACGTGAGCCACACTATTTTTGGTGTCCTGAAGGTTTAGTTTACCTGTGATTTCCCTCATGGGGCTTTTGGTATTATTGGAAAAGACCCATGTGATTCTGTTTCTGTATTTTTGTCTCCATTTAGTCAGAAGCATTTCATGCTTTCAAAATCAGCTTAAAAATAAACCAGAGTGGGGAACATTTTAGTTTTTATTTTGGCAGAGAAGACTTTGCAGTGCCCCTGGAGACTATTCTGCCCACGTTCATGACTGAGGAGCTGTTCATGTCCACTTTCTCAGAGTTGTCCAAAAGGCTGCCACCAGACTGAGCTGGGATGAGGCAGGCAGTGCCGAGCCCCACTGTGCTCCCAGGGTATTCTAGGATGCAGAACTGTGGACACTCTGTGTACTAGCCCTGGCTTTGCTTCTGCTGGGCCCCATTTTTAACCTCCGCCTGCACTTGTCTTTTAATTTTTGCTTCAGGGATTTTCGACCTAAAAAGGAATTATCTCATGCATGTGTTGGGACAGAACCAAGAAAGCCGAAGAGTTAGCTAAGTGGCTCCTCTCCCCACAGGCAGTGGCAACCCAGAGGAAGATGCTGCTTCTCCTATTTCTCACAGGGATAATTCAGAAAATTAATGACAGCTACTCTGACGATCTTTCTAGAATCTAGCCTTGGTTGCCTTATTTTACATATATTTAATATTAGTGTTTTATTCAAGAGGTCAGAAGAGGACTGACATTGAAAAGACAGCTAGGTACACTGATACCATGTGAAGACAGGGGAGGGGGTTATCTCATCGTTTGGGGCCACACCCGGAGTGTTGGGGTTGGTCATGTGGCAGAGAAAAATGCAGATCTATGGATAAGAGCCCCCTTGTGGCCTTCCTGGGAAGACACAGACAAGTCAGGAAAAACAGATTGGCCTGTTTGAAATGGGTTCTGGGATATCAGAGATGCTCCTAGTTGTTTAGTGTCTAGCCTTTCAGTAGGGTTAGACAATAATGACCTTGACTGTATGAGACTAATATGGGAATTGGTTGAGGAATGTCAGTTCTGGATTTCTTAGCTTTTATCTGAAAAGTACACCCCAGATAGTAGGACTTCTCCTTGAGGGTTAGGTAGCAACTGATGTAGTAGACTTAAGATAGGACAAACGAGGATGCTATTGAGTTGTCTGGAAGAGACATGTCTAATACATAAATATAGAGCAGATGTCAAAATATTGTTTTTTTTTTTAAACTCTAAAGCTATTGAAGTTTCCCACAATGATGTCAACTCTGATGCATTTGTCTTTGCTTCATTCTCATTCCGTGATTTGTTCTCACTGCCTTTTGCTGTTCCTGGGACCACTTCCCAGTCAACTGGGCCTGCCCATCCCCTTTCTAAAAGGAGCCTGGACTTAAGTCACATGCCAGAAGCAATTCAAGATTTGGGTGCGGCCCCAAGGCCCTGTTTCTACCCGGGGGCTTCTCTGGCCCTGTGGAAACCACCACATAGGCATATATGAGTGGACTCCCAAAAGGCCTTATTTCTTTGTGTAAGATAGGATTCTGCCCTGGACTCCCACTGCATCTGTCCATTGCAGGTTCTCCTCTTGCAGTGTTTTCTAGGGTGTGCTTGGCCATCCCTGGTCTTCCTCTTACTGTGTGTCCTGGATGTATTTGGCCATCTCTGATTCTTCTCCACTCTGTTGCCTGTGGTACACTACCATCCCTGACTTCAAGCTCTACTATATATCTATAGAAATGAAAACAACTTGGTATTGGCACAAAAGTAGACAGGTACCAATGGAATGGAATTGAAAACCCTAATATTAACCCTCATACCTACAAACATGTGATTTTTGACAAAGAAGCTAAAGTTATACAATGGAAAAAAGAAAGCATCTTCAACAAATGGTGCTGGCATAACTGGATGTGGACATGTAGGAGATTGCAGATAGTCCATATCTACCACCATGCACACAACGTAAGTCCAAATGGATCAAAGACCTCAAAATAAATCCACACTGAACCTCTTAGAAGAGAAAGTGCGAGGTACCCTTGAATGAATTGGTACAGAAGACATCTTCCTGAATATAACACCAGTATCATAGACACTGAGATCAACAATTAATAAATGGGACCTCCTGAAACCAAAAAGCTTCTGTAAGGCAAAGAACACAGTCAACAAGACAAACAAGCCCACAGAATGGGAAAAGATATTTACCAACCCCACATCTTACAGAGGGCTGATCTCCAAAATATACAAAGAACTCAAGAAGCTAGTTACCAAAACACCAATTAATCCAATTAAAAAGTGGGATACATAACTAAATAGAGAGTTCTCAATGGAGGAATACAACTCTGAAATACCATCTTACACCAGTCAGATGGCTAAAATAAAAAACACCAATGACAGTTTATGCTGGAGAGGATGTAGAGAAAGGGGAATGCTTCTCCATTGCTGGTGGGAGTGCCAACTTGTGCAGCCACTTTGGAAATCAGTATGGCAGTTTCTCAGGAAAATGGGAACCAGTTTACCTCAAGATCCAGCAATTCCTCTCTTAGGTACATACCCAAAGGATGCATATTCATACAAGGACATAGATGTTCAACTATGTTCATAGCAGCATTATTTATAATAGGAAGAGCCTGGAAGCAATCTAGATGTCCCTCAACTGAAGAATGGATAGAGAAAATGTGGTACATTTACACAATGGAGTACTACTCAGCAGAAAAAAAAACAATGGAATCTTGAAATTTGCAGGCAAATGGATGGAACTAGATGAAACCATCCTGATCGAGGTAAACCCAGTCACAGAAAGACAAACATGATATGTACTCACTCATATATGGACATAGAGGAAAAGATTACCAGCCTACAATCCACAACATCAGAGAAGCAAGGAAACAAGGAGGACCTAAGAGAGACATACTAGGTCTTCCAGTGAAGTGGAAAAGACAAGAGCCCCTGAACAAATTGGGAGCATGGGGGGAGGGGGGAGGTAGGAGAAAGAGGAGAGAAGAGGAGTGGGGAGGAGACCATGAGAGATCAAGAAGATTGAGTGGAGAGCGGAATAGAGGAGAACAAGAAAAGAGACAATCAGTAGAGGGAGCCATTATAGGTTTAAAGAGAAATCTGGCACTAGGGAATTGTACAGAGATCCACAAGAATGACTCCAACTAACAATCTAAGCAATAATCTAAGTAAAGGCTACCTTCAATGCCCTTCCCCATTATAATGACAATGATGACCACCCTAAATGCCATCCTAGAGCCTTCATCCAGTAGCTGATGGAAGCAGAAGCAGAGATCCACAGCTAAGCACTGAGCCCAACTCCTGGAATCCAGTTTCAGAGAGGGAAGAGTGACCAACAAAGGGGTCAAGACTACACTGGGAAAACCTGCAGCTGACCTGAGGAAGTGGGAACTCATGGACCCCAGTCTGACAGCTGGGGAACCAACACATGACCAAACCAGGCCCCTGAACAGCCTTTATCCAGTAGCTGATGGAAGAAGAAGCAGGCACCTATAGCTAAGCACTGAGCCATGCTCCTGGAATCCAGTTGTAGAGAGGGAGGAGGGATGAGCAAAACAGTCAAGACCATGCTGGAGAAACCTACAGAAACAGCTGACCTGACCTAGTGAGAGCACATGGACCCCAGTCATAAAGCTGAGGAACCAGCATTGGACTGAAACAAACCCTCTAAATGTGGGTGCCAGTCAGGAGGCCCGAGCAGGCTATGGGACCTCTAACAGTGGACCCAGTATTTATCCCTAGTGCACAAATGGACTTTGGGGGCCCATTCCCTGTGGAGGGATACTATTGCAGCCCAGATACACGGTGGAGTGTCTAGGCTCTCCCTCAAATGATGTGACAAATTTTGATGATCTCCCATGGAAGGCCTCACCATCCTAGGGGAGCAGGTGGTGGGTGGGTTGGGGGGGTGGGTATGGGACATGGGAGGATGAGAGGGAGAGGGACCGGGGGGATTGATATGTAAAATGGGATTTTTTTCTAAATAAAAAAGGAAAAAATGAAACTAATCTTACTCACACTTCCCACATTTTATTTTTGTGTTTTTTTTCCCTTTTGGAATAGTAGTTCATCCTTTACTAATGAAATTAATCATCAAACATGTTCTCAGTTTCTACTGAATATGATCATGTGTTCATACTGAGAGCCACATGCTTCTTCTCTTCCTGTGATTTTTCATGTGATTTTCCTTCGAAATAAAAGCTCTGATTTCCAACATCCTCATTGTAGTCGCTAATTTTCTGTAATTTGATGTAATTTAGGATTATTGTCTCATGTCTACCACCAAGTCTAATAATTTTTCCATTGTGTATGTGCATATATACACATACATATGACCAAAATTGATTTTGTAGAGCTCGTGAAGTAACTTAATAGTAGGCTTCTTGAATAGCATGTATAAAATTCCAGGCTCAATTCACAGTGCTATAATGATTTAAAAACATCTTGAAGGATGCATAATTCTATAATTGTCAGAAGTTAATAATTTGCTCTTATGTTTAATTGTAGCTATCATTAATTTGACATATAGTTAGGTTCATATGTTTCTGTTTGCATACTTGAGAATTTCATTTATTTTAATATTAAAACATTTACATAGTTTAATAGTGTAAAATATTTACAATTGTGAAGTCATTCTCTCATATCTATCCTAATCTCCCTATTCCTATTGCATCCACTATAGTCATTTCATAGTTTTTGGTCTTTTTTTTTTTGTAAAAATGTTTCATTTTATTTCTTATTGGAGAAGGAATAAAATATAAATTTTAATGCACACTGCCCCCTTAAATGTATCTTGAAATTCATTTCTTATTAGCATATAGAGTTATTACTTTTGGGGATATTGTTCAGTGACATAAGTGTCTAGTATATGAACATATTGCAGGCAATTCAAGTTCCCAATAAGTGGTGTTAGCCTAATTATAGTAGAATTCCTCAAGACAGGGCAGCGAATGTTAGCCATGGGTAACATGGCTCCTTTGGTGTTGCCAGAGGCTAACTCATTTAAAAAATGAAAATGTAAATTAAACATGTGTCAGTGTGTTTATTTAATTGTTAATGAAATCAGGACAATGTTACAATTATTTGAAAGATGCAAAGCTTTGTCTTTTTTATTTTTTTATTTTCTTTTCTCTTTTTTTATTCATTTATTTAGTTCATAAATAAATTCATGCACAATTATGATACAGAATACAGTATGTTCACAATGGCATGGCTAAATTAAACCAATTAACATGTTATGTCACACATATTCATCATTTTTGTTTTGAGAACACTTAAAGTATCGTATCTCACAACTTTTAAAATATAGCATATTGTTATCAACCATATTTATCATGCTCTCAGTAGATCTCAAGACTTCACAGAGTCCATGCCTCTTGTCCAACTGCAGTTTTATATCCTTAAACCAATCGTTTCCCCATTGTTAAAAGACCCGCATTGAAGCCTATTAGCCACAATTCTGCTCTCTGTTCCCATAAGTTCATCATTTCTAGGTTACACATAAAATTGAAATTGTGTGACATTTGTCTTCCAGTGTGTCACTTCTTTTTTTTTGGCAAGCATCTAAATTTACTATTTACTAAAGATGAAATCAAGTTTGCATGCACAGGTGAGCACTCACTGAAACACCTTGGATTCATCACATATTTGAGTTTCAATTAGCATATATATATATATATATATATATATATATATATATATAGAGAGAGAGAGAGAGAGAGAGAGCAATAATGACAATATGTTATGTGTCAATAGCAGCAACAGCTTTTCCAGGTTCTGCAGTCATTTGAACAAAATTGTAGAGACATCCAGCACACTCCATTTTAAAAAAACAAAAAACAAACAAAAACAAACAAAAACAAACAACAACAACAACAACAAAAAGTAAAAAACAGAATCCCAGAAAAAAAGCACAGTTCTGTTACTCTTGTGGTACTTGGCACTATTTTTTTTTAAATTAGTTTCTCAGTCATCATCTGGGAGGAAACCATTCTGAGCAACAACATTAAAAACAGCTCTGATAAAGCATGGTCACTGCTATGTATCATAAAGCAGGTCCACATAAGAGTGAGTACATATCATGTTTGTCTTTTTGTGATTGGGTTACCTCGCTCAGAATGGGTTTTTCAAGTTCCTTCCATTTTCCTGAAAATTTCAAGATTCCATTGTTTTTTTCTGCTGAGTAGTACTCCATTGTGTAAATGTACCACAATTTCTCTATCCATTCTTCGGTTGAGAGGCATCTAGGCTGCTTCCAGTTTCTGGTTATTACAAATAATGCTTCTATGAACATGGTTGAACATATGTCCTTGTTATATGAATGTGCTTCTTATATGCCTAGGAGTGGAATTGCTGGATCTTGTGGTAGACTCATCCCCATTTTCTTGAGGAGTCGCCATACTGATTTCCACAGTGGCTGTACAAGTTGGCACTCCCACCAGCAGTGGAGGAGTGTTCCTCTTTCTCTACATCCTCTCCAGCATAAACTGTCATTGGTATTTTTGATTTTGGCCATTTTGACAGAAGTAAGATGGTATCTCAAAGTTGTTTTGATTTGCATTTCCCTGGTGACTAAGGATGTTGAACACTTTCTCATGTGTCTTTCAGCCATTTTAGATTCTTCTATTGGGAATTGTCTATTTAGTTCTGTACCCCCACTTTTTAATTGGGTTGTTTGGTGTTTGGGGGACTAGCTTCTTGAGTTCTTTGTATATTTTGGAGATCAGCCCTCTGTCAGATGTGGGGTTGGTGAATATCTTTTCCCAGTCTGTGAGCTGCTGTTTTGTCTTGCTGACTGTCTCCTTTGCCTTACAGAAGCTTCTCAGTTTCAGGAGGTCCCATTTATCAATTGTTGACCTCAGTGTCTGTGCTACTGGTGTAATGTTCAGGAAGCAGTCTCCTGTACCGATTGATTCAAGGGTATTTCCCACTTTGTCTTCTAATAGGTTCAGTGTAGCTGGATTTATGTTAAGATGCAAAGCTTCCTCTTGATTATCACTTTGATCAGGTTGACAAATGCATAGGACATGAGTAGGGACATGAGTGAAATGCACCTCTGGGTGTGCCTGTGGGGGTGTTACCAGAAACAATTAAATCATAGAGATTTGAGGTAATGCATGTCCTGACAGATAATATGATGAACATAGGAAAGAAGGTGGGCCTGGCCCTTCTTGGAAGACTTAGTCACTAGCGATCTTGTCCTTGTCTTTTCCTATATCTCACTTTCTCTTCTTCTTGTCTGACACAGTGTAAGTTCTTTTCCTATGCCTTCCCTGATGTGATGGATAAACTCTACAAAACCAAGAGCCCAAATCAATCTTTTGAAGAACTACCTTAAGTTCTTCATGGCAGGCATTCTGTCATAGTGATACGGTAAGTATCCAGCACAGAGAGAATCCTAAGGCTGACAGATAATTAAGACCACCAGGAATGCAGAAATGAATTTGCTTAACAGACATAAAACTGTCAAGACTTGTCAGTATCTGCAAAGAAGTAATTAGTTATATTTCATTTGATAAGGTTCTTTTTCTGTAGGCAAAACATAAAAACCAAAAAACCAAAAAACCATGTTACTCATCTGTTTTCTTTAATTTCAGGTCTATAAAATAGGTTCAAGATAATGAAAATGGTGATGATGACTTGGGTTGGGTGAACTACACAGGATACCCACAAAACTAATGTTTTTCCTTGACAGTGTTTGTGGAGGGGATGGAAATGAAGACCAGGGGAAACCCAGCTCACTTTTCCCAAGACTGGCTGAAGTCTGAACCAGATGTAGCTGCTTTGTGTTTTCTGCATTTTCGTGTTCTCTTGAAAGCAAGGGAGAACATGAGGGTTTTTTTGTGTGTGTTTTGAAGCATTCATTACAGAACTGAGACGTGTTTCAGCACTGTGTCAAATCACTGGGGGCACAGGTGCAAATCCCTCTTCTGTTGATCCAGCAAGCCTTTAGATTTTCTTCAAGAATGCACTCTGTTTGCCCCTGCCTCAGTGGATGGCTCTGTTGTATCTTTGAGCTGTTGCAAGTGTTCTTTTCTATTGGCTGCCACGCTGCTCTGGCCTTAGACTCATGTCCTATATCTGTCTCCTTGTTGCTTTCCCTAGGTCCTAGAGGCCGAGTAGGTGAGCCTTCTTTGGGCTCCTGTCACACCTTGTTTACTCCCTAGCTATGGCACATTGCTGTTTATTGTTAGTGTCAGAGCTACAAAGATAGACCAGTAAATTTAAAAGAAGACTGATAGGAGCTATAAATAGGACCCACTGAAGATTTCCAATACCTCCTCTCACGTCTCTAACTCCTCATTTATCTCTCTATGTTAGGATCTGGAATGGGACCTGGCACACTGATGAAACTTAATACATGTTTATTGAATGAGAAAATGAAGGAATGGAGAGAAATGCCCAGGAAGTTGATTGTGAGACCTTTCTGTAGCAGCTGCCATTCTTGTTCTTTCTCCTGGAACCAGAACTTCATTAACATATAATTAACATAGAACCAGACTTCATTAATAAAACCAGATCATATTAAACTGTATGGCTAAGGCTTCAAAACTGTCCTGTATTCAGGGGCTTGTGAGTCTGTTTCCTGTTCCTAATGTGCTCTTGACTGATGTCAAAGCAGTTTGGATGGACATTCCAAGGGGATCATCATGGATGGCGATGGTCTTTAATAGATTTGTTTGCGGTCATGGGTGTCCTTGATGAAGGTTCAGGGAGCCTTACAAGGTGCTTTCCCTCAGATAGATGACATTCTTTTGACCTTCATGCATCCTTCAGGCATAGCAAGCCAGTATTTCTTCTGTGACGGGCTGCAGGTGACTGGGTCTTCAAGAAGTTAAGTCTCTCTATGTGCATCCATGCCTATTCTTTACCTTCCCGTCACATGCATGGGCACAGCTGGTGTTGTCTCAGACTTGTCCCTGCACACCACTCATGCTCCATCAAGAGCCTTTGTGGAATTAGAGAGGCATTCCGTCTGCATGGGGTGGGGGGGTGTTAAATGCCAAGCCTCCTCAGATAAATGCAATTTCACAGAAGCAAGGCCAGGCTATCACACAGTGTCTTTGTGCAAAAATAAAAATCTTTCTTCTGGGAAGAGCATGATCAGTGTGAGCCAATGGTCATTGTGTAAGCGCCCTGCTTTCAGGTAAAATAAATGCAGAAAATCTAGATTTCCCCAAAGATTGATACGTTCTTATTAACTGAAGCCCAAATAGTGTTTAGATTATTTTGCATAGTGTTATATATTAAGCTCTAAGATCCCATTTGGGACACATTACATGTTGCAGCTTGGTTATGTCTGTTAGGCAGTTTCTCGGGTTTTCTGTGCTATCAAACTATGAGTTTTAAAGAGCATTAGTTAGTTATTTTGTAAAAAGCCTCCTGATCTCAGATGTCCGATGCTTGTCCTAGGACAAGACTGTGTGTTTCAACAGTTTTTATTTATTGTTTCAGAATGATGCAGCCAGCAGATTAGGAGAGAACTGCCATTGTAAAGACAATTGTTAAACATATATATATATATATATATATATATATATATATATATATATATAAATATATATATATATATATATAGTGGCCATGTGGGAAGCAAGGGATAATGGGGCAGAAGGAAGGGGCACTGAGTAGGAGCTGAGACTTGAGTTTCTGTGGGCAGAAGAATGGAGATCAGGGAAGCAGGCACAGAGCTGGCCAGACTGAATGAGTTCTATGGTCTCTGGAGCAGAAAGCTGCTTAGATTTAACTTCATGTGACCTGTTCCCTGGGTGATTAGGGAGTTGGGGTCATTAGGATGGTGAATGGAATTCAGGAATATGAAAGCCCAATAAAGAGGGAATTGGGTGATCCTTGGTGCTAGGGGTGATAAAGGGATGGGAGGCCAAGGAAAAGTGATGAAGCTGGCTGGGCTGGGCACGTACAAGTTGGGCTGATGTCAAAGCACAGAGTTTCCAGAAGCTACATCCATGATGAATAGGTAGAGATTCCATGTTGTTACAGAAGAGCTAGAAGACACAGAGCAACATTTTGTCATTTCCTAGCAGGGCTGTGTTCTGTAAATGGGTTGGTTAGAATGCATTAATAATAAACTCAGAGTCACCAATAATGTGTCAGTGTTGCATTATTGAAAAGAACTTATTGAGCATTTTCCTTTTGTATAATTTAACCATTCCCTGTCCTTTTTATAAGTCTGAATCTATGCATCTATGCCTTCCTGAATCTGAATGCTGTTGTGTGGATCTATCTGTTCCTAGCTCTGAGTCTGTGTGTACCCATGTGTTTGTCTCTAGCAAAGGGCTTTGCTTTCTCTTAAATTGAACAGCACAAAAACTATTCCTATTCCTTCCATCGGGGAAGGAATAGGAATAGTTTACAAAAGTCTTTAACAGAATTTTATAAGAGATTTAGTCACTGACTCTAACTGACCTCAAATGATCCAGATAACAGATATTATATTATAAACATCATTGTTTACCAAGCAATATCTATATGTTGCAGCCAATATTTATGTTGGATATTTATTTTATAAGGTTGCTTTAATTTTAGCTTCATTTTCAGCAAATGATTATATGGTATGCATATACATATACATGATCCTCTCAGACAGGGGTGTGAAAGAGTACCTAAGACCACAGCCACGCTTTAGTTTGGAAATGTTGATTACAAGGGTAATCCAAGGCAAGAAAAGTTGGTTGTTATATTTTTCTCTCAAAGGCAGGTTAACAACAGGCTGAGGACACAGTCAACCAATCTTAAGTGGCCTCAAGGTCTATTATTAATTGTAACTATGATGTTCAACAAAATGTTCTGGTTCCTTTTATTGTAAGAGTTTTTTTATTATAATGTATTGTATTGTATTTTATTATAATGTATTGTTAGGTATTGGCATGTTGATGTTGATGATGACTGTTTAGCTAACCCAATCCTACATTTACAACATCATTTCCATCTGATGCTCACCTTTCATGCTTAGCTCTCAAGTCTGACATGTTTGCAGACTAGACTGTTAATCAGTAAATATGCAAAATAGCCTTTCTTGAATCTTGATATTGTGGAAGAATAGCTTGATAGTGACTTGTAGTCCCTAGAGGTGGGCACTCTTGGGATGGGTATTCCCTTAGAATGGTATGTCAAAACTTGGTCTCAGGCAAGTTGAGCTAATAGAGGAGACTTGTGTCTGGACATCTTTGTGTTCTCTAACATGGTAGTACTATTATTGAATAGACATCTTCATGGATACATGTGGTGCTACCCAACATGTGGAGCTGATCCCTCTGCAGAGACTGGATATCCATGATGCTCAGCTATAATTCTGTGTATCTAGTGATAGCTTGCTTCTGTATAAATAAAAAGATCCATGATTTAGCTACCAGGTATCTTATGGAGGCTTGTGATATAGATGGCGATGAAAGATGTCTAAATGTCCTGCTCTGCCTTCAAATATCCTGACTGGGGATGAAAGACACATTAGCTGTGATTCACTTGTACATTTTTCTTTCATCCTTAGGGTCTAAGTCACAGAACTGTCTGTGGAACTCCCTCATTGATGGGCTCACTGGGAATGTCAAGGAGAAGCCACGGCCAACAATTGTTCAGGACACCCGGCCCCCAGAGGAAATTCTGGCAGATGAATTGCCACAGTTGGATAGCCCAGAAGCTTTGGTGAAGACATCCTTCAGGTTTGATGGATGAGAATCCAGTTTGTTCCTTCTTAATGGTTTTGAGAGTTGTCTTAGTCCATTTGGATGCCTCCTCCAGGGGCAGCAAATGACTGTTTCTCTGTGCTGTATAAATCAGCATTGATGGAGGATAGTTGGAATGCTAGCTGGACTTCCGGGTGGATTTCCCAGATGTTGTGGTTCATTTCTGTTGGTAGCTAATTGGTACTGGCATTTCCGTGCTGAGGCTCAGGACTCTGTAATGTTGGTAGCTTGACTTAAGTTAATGATGCTTTGGCCTCAAAGGACAATGATGCACCCGGATAAATGCCCAGAGATAAATGGTTGGCTGCTCTGCTCCTGGTGGGATCCATTCAGTCCTGTGTCTTTGCTGTTCATTGCTTGGGGGAGGTTTCTACTTGTGAGAGACATAAGCCCTATCACTGAGGGAAATGAAGTGTGATCTTGTGTTGTTCCTCAGATAGCTGGCTGCTCTGCTCCCGCTCCTTCAGCCTGGCATCTCCCTGGAAAGGCCTCTTTCATTTTCTTTTAACTGTATGCTCCATTTTCATTACAATTCTATCTCGAATCTTCTCATCCATTTTAATAAAAGTTAACCTGTGTATGAATGTGTTATGAAAAAGGGATTTCTTTTTCATGAATGGGCCTTGAAACATGCAGTGCTACTAGTGTCAGAAAGTGAGATTTCATAATTCTCTCAGATTCCTTTCCCTGCCTTTCTTTCTGTTACAGTAACTTTTATGGTTCCACTTTTCTTGTCGCCATGAGCTGTCCTTTTCTCTAAATAGCTAGTGGAACATATGAACTTCACTTCAGGCAACATGTAGACTTCATGAAATGCTTTTTAAAGTGAGCTTCCTTTTGTATAGAGGTCGTGTGTATAATGGCTTAGGTAAAGCCGTTTCATTGTGTGCAGGTTCATATGTAGATTGAATTATAGATGAGTCTGAACATCGGTGTGAATAGAGGTTTTATTTGGATTTCTTTATGCAGTACGGAGGCTACACTGGGGAGACAAGAACTACGGGCAAATGATTTTCTTATTCCCATAAAGGGTTCGGTTATTGCATCCTGAGGTTTTGAATGAAAGCGAAGCTCTCCCTGTGAGCCTGCATTTCTCTGAAAATAACGGCAGTAAAGAGTGGACATTGATTGGCTTTCTTTGTTCATGTGGTCTTGCCTGGGCATCTATCTGATCATATACAGTATATCCATAACCACGCCCTCCATCTCAAACCAGGCTCATTGCCATCTTTCCTTACCAGCTGAAGGGTTACTCACAGAAGGAAAACTTGATCTGTGTGTCCATCTGCACCACCCATTCTTCTTGTGGTCCCTTGAGCTTTTAAATAGGAAGTGTGTGTTGGTTCATGGCTGTTGACTGGATTTGTCAGTTGTAGCCTGTGCCAATCAATGTCTTCATTCCCTAAAGGGATTCATGATAAATGATGAAGGCTGGGACTTCTTTCTGGTACTTTGTGAAACCTGGCACAGTAGCAAGGGAATAGAGGACACAATATTGCACCTTTGTATCAGCTGAGGCTAGAAATCCACTGGCATGAGCCAATCATTTATTGGTGCCCTGTGTGCTATTCTGCAACAGTTCTTCAAAGGATGGTGGACTGCTCTGACCATGTTGAACGGAACATACTCCCTTGTGCTTGTATAGTTGTAACCTGTGGGTATCAGGATCAGTTGTGAGTTGGTTTTTTTGCACAAAAATTGCCAAGCATGCTCAAAATATTCAGCTTATTTATCCACTAGTAATTAACTAATATCAGGTTATCCTGTTGATAATGCCACTTTTTAAAAAAATGCCTTTTGAATTTCAAGGGAAGGAAGGAACTATAGTATTGATCCCATGGGAACCTGACACTTGTTGATTCACAATGTCTGTGACCTAGGGGAAAATATGGCTTATATTTACATAGTTATTTGTTTGTTTTTACATCCCAACCAAGAAGTTTCCTCCCTCTACTCTTCCCAGTGTCTCTCCACCTCCCTTATTCAACCCTTCCACTTCTCCTTCTGACTCTCCTCAGAAAAGAGCAGGCCTCCTATGGATATCATCCAGCCATCGTATATCAAGTTGCAGTGGGAGTAGGCACCTCCTCTTCTATTAAAGTTGGATGAGGCAACCCAGTAGGAGAAACGGGTCCCCAAAGCAGAGAACAGAGTCAAGACAGACCCTGATATCACTGTTAGGAGTCTCAAAAGAAGACCAAGCTACACAACTGTAATACGTATGCAGAGGGCCTCGGCCAGTACCATGCAGCCTCCCTGGTTGTTGGTTCCGTCTCTGTGGGCTCCTATATTCACATAGTTTGAGAGGCTTCGGGGAAACACACACAGCTGGAATCCTTGCCTGAGGTTCTGGAGGGTCTTGTTTGCTGAAAAGGAGCACAGGTGCTCAGGAACTGTCAACTCCCGTCCTCCTAAGAACTCTAGTGTCATTACTGTTGAGTGGCTTCAGGATGAGTGACAGTTTCAAGTGCTCCTTTCCTTTTCTCCTCTTGGAACTCAGAGCCATGGAATATGGTTACCAGCCCTTATTATCACACAAGATCCAGACTGCAGTGGCAATAAGCCCAGTGTGCCAGTCCTCAGGGATTCTTGGGGCTCTTTAACTTCACATAGGTGCCCCTTGCTAGCTGACAGCAGTTTGAGCGACAGCTCTAACCCTGCTCTATTTTCTATCTCCTGCCGTAAAGGAGGGTTATGTTATGTATGACATCAATGAAGCTATTAGCTGACATCACCAAATCCAAATATCCTCTTCATGGTGCTTTTGTTGTCCCTTGCTGTCACCCAGCCTCATTTGGCAACATGCACATTTCCTTAGGCATGCTCAAATGAAGTGGATACTTAAAGGGAAGGGGCCAATTGCTTACATCCACCTTCCTCCAAGCTTTTCTAGCTCTTCCAAGCAGGTGGGCAAATACACACAAAGAGTGAGTGCCTGATTAATATTTGCATGGTATGTTCATTCAAATAGTTCTTTCTAGACCAAAAGAATGGCATAGTATAAAGTCAAATTCTATATTCCATTCCCAAAGATAGGACAAGTTCATGCAATTATGAATAATAGGACATTTTTAGAAAAGTTTCAACAGTTCATATATTTTGGTCTCTCCCAGGCTCACCATTACAATAACTAATATCCTCATATTTTCAGGCATGATCCTGGTGGAGAGGAAACTTAAAATGTAGGATTGATGTTACCAAGGCTTTCCTAATAGACTTGCTTAGGAGACATTAAGTCACAACAAGTAGAATTTAGCTAAGGAATCTCTGCCTCCAAAAACTCCAAAGATAATTATTTTCCTAACCAAGCCAGTTAGAGATAAGCAATATTTAGGCTGCTGGGATACAAATGTTCAGTATGATTGATCAGCTTCTAGGCTCCATCCTAACGAAAGAATATACCCCTGAGATATAACCAGTCATTAGACCCATTTCTCTATCAGAGTACATGCTGTAGTAGGCAACTCAAGGGTGCAGTGCAGGGTGACAACCATGATAAGTCCTGGCCTGCCACAAAGCTCCTGGTGTTCTTAAGAAAAACACTTCTGCCAGGTGGGCAAGATGACCCTAAGTAACAACTGCTTGTAAAAGAACAAAACTGGCATATTTAAAAAAATTTTCAGCAACACCTTTTCTGTATAATTTCCTATCTGCCTAAGTGGCCAGACTTGCATATATGGGTGGAATCATAAGCCTAAGGTGCATATAAGTTAGTGAGATATTTGAAATCTTCCCTTTGAAAATGGGCTGTCCTTGGGCATTAGCCAGAGTCAGATGGTGCTATTATCAAAGAGCTTTTTCCTTGTTTTTCCTGAGTGAGTTTTTCCTCACTAGGGAGAGGACATATTTATGCTTTAACTTACAACCCAAATGATGCTGTCCACTTGCGGTGGTTTGAATGAGAATAGACCCAATGGGCTCATTTATTTGAATACTTGGTCCCCAGTGGGTAATACTGTTTGGGAAAGATTAGGGGGTGTGGCCTTGTTGGAGGAAGTGTGTCATTGGGGGTTGGTTTTGAGGTTTAAAAAGACATGCCATTCCTGGGGTCTCGCTCTGTCTCATGGTTGTGGAGCTCTCCTCTTTCCCTTCATTCCTCCATCATGGACTCGAACCATCTGAATCCATAAGCCAAAGTAAACACTCTCTTTTATAAGTTGCCTTGGTCATGGTGTTTTATCACAGCAATAGAAAAGTAACAATGACACGCAGAGAAGAAACTGTCCCAGAGAGGTGAGGACTGTGATTTGGGTTGAATTCAAATATAAACTAGTAGGAGTGCTTGCTTGGAAGTTGGCTGTCACTAATGGCAGTAGCCAGGGGCAGCTTCAGGTCTTGTTGATTGTAAGTCCTTGGAATCTCATCTTAAATAACCAGATCAGTGAAAGGATGCTCACAGTGCAATCCAGCTTCAAAACAAGTTTTTAGATCTACCACTTCCAGCCTGTCCTGCGAAGAGCCTGGGACTGCCTCTGAAGGTCACCATGATCAGTTAGCAGCAATAACAGAATGTGTCACTGGAAGTGACACTTTGACATTCAGACTTAGAAAGTAAGATTCTGGAAAATGAATGGACCACCCTTCCTCCCTCTAGATGGCATATTGCCAGCTGAGGTGTGCAAATGCCATCTCAGGTCTAAATCCATTTCCTGGCACCCTCCTCTTGTCATTCTTTGCTGGATGCCAAAGGACAGATACTCAGTGTCTTGGGACAAACGCTTCAGCATAGTCTTGTGAAGAATGTGCTTGAAGGGAAGCAGTGTTGTGTCCTGTTCAAACTGAAGTTCTAGTTCTCTCTGATAACTGCCATGGTCGAGCTCTTTCTTGTGCTGTAGTCTTCATCAGCTCAAATTGGACACTGCCAGGTATCTAGTTAGACAGGTTCAGTGTTTGGTGTATCTGTATTAGATTTAGTTACAATTCTCTTACTAGCGACAGATTTCATCTCTACCAGCATCTGCTTTCTATCCTTTGGGTTTTTTTCTTTCCCTTCAGTTTGCTATGATGGCATATCTGGAAAACAAAAATAGAACAGATATTGATATACAGCCTTGAAAATGGTTAAGTCAAGTCACTGAACGAATCCATTACATATGTATTTTTTTTTTTTTGTGTGTGTGTGGTGAACCACATTGTCTTAACTATAACAACTGAAGCTCGACTAGAGTAGCTGCTTTAACTGGGCACTGCAAATACCTGTAGGGCTTTTTAAACTTGACTCTGAGCTTGCTTAGCCCACAGGATGGAGTGAACTGGGGCCAAACATACACTTTCCTAGTAAGCTTCATGGATGCTGATGCTGGAATTTGGGACACCCTCTTCAGAACTATGGGGCAAGATGGGAGTTCATTAGCCTTATGAATTTGGGAATAGTTCATCGTTATTTAGTAGGTCGCTTACCTAATTTGGCCTTAGTTTTTAATTTTTGCTCTGGGGATAGAGAAACTCACTTTCCAGGGTTGTTGTGGGGACTTTAGTAAGCACACAAGGGGGGCAATCTGTGTGCAGCAGCTAATATGTACTCAGGAAGCCCAATTTCTTCTGCTGCTCAGTATTTCTGGGACCCTTGCACACCCTTGAATGTACACTGTATATGGTAATGGATCAGAGATGAGACTTCGGCTTCAGCTTTGGATTACTGTGGGTTCTGAAAGCCCAGTAAGCATTCAACAGGAGAAGTCTGCCTTCAAAACTCCAGGCTCTTGAAAGGAAGGAAGTAACAAGAAATACAGTTCACCCCTGGGAACCACCTGAGATTCTGTCTTGTCTTCCATGTTTCTCTTGTCCTCTCCCTTTGAGTCTGATGCTCTGCCAAGCTGTTTGTCAAGGAGAATGGAGAAGAGATAGAACATAGGGCTAATAGACCAAGTGTAGGCAGTCTGGAGATGAATAAACTTCTCAGTACCTGCCACTAGAGGACCTAAAAGAACAGGAAAACATCCCTGGTGGGAGCCTGACTAGACACCTGCCTGCTGTTGGGCAGTCATTTGCTCATCTAAGGCCTTCATGCTTTAGCAAGTGAGTATCCTCTCCAGGCTACACAGGTCAAGACGCTGAGAGATCAAACCTTGTGTCCCAAGTTGTCAGCACCACACCACCTTGACATTCAAGTCCCTGAAACTGTTGTGAATGAGGGCAATGTGATTGGTTGTACTAGTCTGAGTGTAATCTTTGTATATATACTTTGACACCCCAAATGCCCTGTAACACAGACCCTACCCTGTTCCATTGCATGAAGTGTTTTCCTACTTTCAATTTATGCTTTAGGCCCACCTTCAGCATTTGGATAAAAGTCTTTTCAGGTACTGCCCCTCAGACTTTATGTCTAAAAGGATTCTTTGATGAGTTTTACTAAATGTAGACCCTTATTTAGCTTATGGGTCTGAGTTCCCAGGAAGTTCCAGGAGATGGGGCGGTTTGAGGACCATCATTTCCGTGGTAAGGTCTGGAATATCACAAGCATGAGTCTGTAATATGTGTTTTTTAACCTGAGTGGAATCCTTCTATCCCCCTTTCTCCCTTCTGAATGGAAATACAAGCTTCTGAGATTCCTGGGAGGATTAAGTGGGTTAAAGAGGCAAACAACTTCCAATTCCATCTCTTCCCAGAGTTCCAAACACAGTTTAGGGTTATATTGTCATTTTGTACCCAAGCTCTTCTTCTGTTACTGGGTCCCGGGAAGATGAGTGTGGTGCTTCACAAGTGAGGCTGGACACTGACCCAACCTTTCGGGCAGTGTGGAAGTCCTGAAGACACCGGTGTGCCGGTCATCTCAGTCACTTACAACTGCATGGCTCCCAGCGTGGGTCGAGTGGCCAGGCTTTGATGGCTTTGTTTTTGGAAGAGGAGTACACTTATTCCCCAGAGGCACCAGGGGCTTGATGAACTTCTCCTCCCACTCAGAATGGATGCATTTGGGTTCTGAAAATTACTTCTTAGATTATGTACAGAGTTATTAAGAATATGTTCCTAAGAGCAGAGCCCCATGGAGCCAACATTTCAGTCTGGGAGGAACTTAAGGCCTTGTCAGATGCCATTGGATGGGTTGTGTTTTCCATGCTGAATTAAATCACCGAACCCCTCGTTTTGGCATTTGGCAGTCATTTTTCCACTAGGGACTCCTGCCAAGAAGTCAGTTTCTGACTTGATTACTTTCAGGAAATGTACAGTCTGGTTGTTGGTGGGCATGGCATGTGACTGAGTTCCTGGGGCTTCTGACTCCACCTCAGGATGAGTCATGGATGGGTTACTGTGCCCAGTTAGTTCATGGGAAGTCTGGCTGTACAAATTTCTCTGTCATCCTGTGTTGGCTATCTATACAGACTTTGGGATCATTAACTTCCCTGATTCACTATAGCCGTCAAGGAATTTCGATGTTTTCTCTGGTCTTCCCTAATCAAAAGGGTCTTCCTCTAGTTTGCCAAGAGGGAACACAAAAGAATGAATTTGAGGAATTGAAAACATTTTTATTCATCTACAAAATTTTCTTATGTTGGCATGCATACAGATTGCCATACTTCATTCTCATTTTGTTCTCCCACCGTCTTCCCCCCTCTAGCTGGTTCCCTTTCACCCCCAATTAGTTCCTCGTCCTTCTGCATCCGGTTAGTGTATTCCATTACCCTCTCCATTCCCACCTCCCTTAAGACCCTCCTTTTTACTTTGTAACCTGTGTGTATGCATGCACGCACCTGCACTGGCATGCCAGATAATGCACACGCGCACACACCAACACACACACACACACACACACACACACACACACACACACACACCTGCACACACACAATTTTAAATCTAGGTTCCCCATTGGAGAGCCTTCTAAAGACCAGAGAAGCTTTTATAGTGAAGCTGGTTCCCTGAGAAGGCATTATTTAGATCTCTTTTTTTCCTAAGGACAATTTCAGTGATCGATTTTCCAGTTAGAAGTTAGAAAAGTGTGGATAAAGCAATCACTGTCCCTTGTATTCTTCTTGGTCCTTTTACTGGGAGTTTTGGAGAGAATGACCTTGCCTACGATGGCCATAGCTGTCACATTTCTCACCACAGGAACATGCTTGTTCTGTGGGGGACAGGTGGCCCAGTAAGTGACTAAGGCTATTGTTCCAAGGGTGCTGAGCATGGCAGAGAGGCTGAATCTAGCTGCTCCTGGCAGATGTTAACTCTTATGATGAGAGTTTGGCTTAAGACCTCTCTGGGGGTGGTGCTGAGGATGTCCCACAGTTAGGGCATTCCATCCATCCTTTCTTCTCCCCTTTGCTGGGAGTCAAACCTACTTCCTGGTTTCTCCTAGATTCTTCTAGCTCCTTTCACATTTTCGCCCCTGATACATTTCTTGTATGTTTAATCCTGACTTTACAAAATATCGGGCTATGTCGTGATCCTCTGATAGACCACTCTGCCTCTGGTAGCTCAGTGCCTTTGGCACAGCTCCAAGGCCATGGTCCTAGGAATCTTGGGCTAGGCTGTGTATTTACTTTCATAGTTTATCTGAGATGCTGCTGCTTCCCATTGGCTGTAGTATTAGTATTAGACTCCAACTTCCTTCAATGTCTTGTCTTTCTATTGCCTACAGGAAACTTTTGAAGCATTGGATTGAAAAAAAAAAGAACAACATAAAAGGGTAGAATTTTAAATTATACTGAAAAAATGACTATTGTCATCACCGAAGGGAAACATGTTGAATACCACGCATAAAGTGGATTCTCTTGACCCCAACTAGTTGACCTGTCTCTGAGACTCATCTCCCCTCAAGTGTGTGTTCTTCCTCAAACTAGGGCACATTCTCCTTGAGCTGCAGCCACAAAGCTAACTCATGGGGTAGCCGCCTCCCACCTTTTTTTTTGGTTTTGTTTTGTTTTTAATCTTCCTGCCCTGTTATAAGAAAGACTATAATTTTAGGCTTGGAGAGTATAAATTCATTATCTCCCTGACATCAGGGGACTTCCTGGTCAAGATAGAAGATAGTGTCATAAATGCTGTTGGAAATTTCCTGTAGATGGTGGAAGTCTTCAACACAGAGGTGCTCCCCAGTGCTCAGCTGGCCAAGCTTACCCCATGCTCCTTTCTTGCTAAGCATGGTCTATGTTATCTGTTAATGAATGGAATATTGATTCTTGCTTGTTCATAGGGGATGGGAGTTAGTTTACAGAAATTGTACTTTATAGATTGCTACCAAAGTGTTTGAGAGACCTGTGTAGCTTTGTTAGCTTCCCAGGATGTGCAGAAAACATTGCTTTCAGGTTTTCCTTTGGATTGACCTGACCTTCCTCTAGAGTCCCTTACTTTACTGGGTATCAAGGGGGACCTCCTACATCTGAAGCCTTGGTGAGCTTCACATTGGGTAGAGTCCCCTCCTCTGTGCTTTAGTTTTCCCCCCTCCATTCCCTTCCCTTTACTTTGAGATGAGGTCTTGCCAAGTTTCAGTGTGTAATGAGTTGAATCAGTAGTAAGTTTCATTCTATCTTGGGACTCACTATGTTGGCCTCTAGTTTCTGACCTCTTGCCTCAGCTTTATGAGTGCTGGGACTATAGGTGTGTATGAGCACATCCAGTTAGCATTAGATGCTGGAAGTAAAATGCTCAAGTGTTTTGGACTCCACTAGAGGGACTGGATGTAATTCTCCTATGGATGAAGAACAAATGGTGTAGTCTTCAGCCCTGGCTACAGTTGTTCTCATGTCAGCTGCACTAGCTGACTCCCTGTTCAGGAGCCTGGTGGGTTTGACTGGTGATGTCAGACAATTTTGGGACCTGTTCAAACTACACCAAGCCTAAGGGACAACTCGGGAAAACCAAACCCTGTCCCCTTTGCTCACTTATCAGCTGCTGTGCTTCCTTTGGTGGGGTGCCTCCAGTCTGGGGAAGGGATCTCTCCAGAGAAAGGTAAGAAGACAGCAAAGTCACCCTCTCCTCATCAGCCGGGTTTTCCCTGAGATCCCTCAGTCAGAAGCTGTGGCTCTGTCTTTCTACTTCTTGTTACTGCCTTTCCTTTTGCAGCACCAGGCCTGGGGCTAAGTCACAATGGTGGATGGGCAAACAAATAGATTGGTCTAATGATTTGGGAACCTGCCCCTGGAAATATCTCAAAAATACCATATGTTAGTGCTAGCGGCTTTCTGTGTGTGTGTGTGTGTGTGTGTGTGTGTGTGTGTGTGTGTGTGTGTGCTGAAATTAAGGTTTCTTATTTTAAAAATTTAAATTAAAAAGCTTCTTATTTTACATACCAAGCCCAGTTCCCTCTCCCTCCCATCCCCCCCTATCATTTCCCCATCCCACTCCCCATCCACTCCTCAAAGCGGATGAGGCCTCCCATGAGAGACCATCAATGTCTGCTACATCATTAGGGACAGGACCTAGCCCTACCCCTGTATCTAGGAAAATTAAGGTTTCTTAATTAAGACATCAAACCTCTTTAAAGCTGTTCCTGTGATAATGAAAATGTGACTATCACTTGCCTGGCTATTGAACTCTGTCTTGTGCATCAGGAGACCTGGTCGTGTTGTTAACCTTGTAATAATGTGGCCAGATGCTTTCTGTAGTAGAAATGCGGGTTCCCACTCCCAGCATTATGGGAAGCTCTGACTAGGTAGAAGAAAGAAGGAGGTTCCTTCTTATGGTCTTTCTGTCACAATTGTGCTTTCCCCATTTATGTGCTCAGGGCCTGCTCCACAGTGGCACCCTGTCTTACTTGGCACATGTGCTGCACACAGTGAACTGGACTAGAGTCAGTGTGTCCTCCACTCTCCCAGCTTTGCACAGATCTGTGAGCAGGTTGAATTGTCCTTAATAGATTTATGTAATCCACTATGGATTGTGGCTTTCATGAGGGTGAGGAGAGGGGAGAGCAAGACAAATAGGACCAGATTCTGGAGGCAGGAAAACAGGTTGAAGGAGCTGTTTGATTTGTGTCTAAGGTATATGAAAAGGTGACATGGAAAGAGACAGCCAAGGGAAGGTAAAGTCAGCACCGAGGTTACAGGGCCTTGTGTTATCTGGGAAAGCGTATAAAGAGCAGGGGAAGCCCTGAGTGAGTGAAGTCTGGAATGAATGTATTGTTGACATGGACAAAGCCATGTCAAGGGCCCTCATTTCCTCAGCCATATGGGAATGGACAAAGCCTTCACTGGATGAGGCTTGGTGAGAAGGCAAGCCTTCCTTGAGGCTCTAAGTGGGCACAACTGACCAGTGTACACAAAAATTATCAATTATAACTTTCTCCTCCCAAATGTTTACAGCCTGAGTGTGCTCACCTACAGACACCTCTATGGAGACCAGCTAACCCCTCCCCCAGTGCTGTGTATCACAACATGCTGAGGTTCCTGATTGCTGTGTTAGTTGTTTTGGCTCCATCACAGTGAGCAGAGCCCACTTGACTCTGGCTTTTCTGTGTCCGTGTGTCTGTTGTTTCTTCAGTGTCGATAGTCTTTATCTTATCCCCTTGCCACCCCTATTCAGGGTTTCGGGATCAAGCATCAAGAGACACAGCAAAGGACTTTCACTTTTACTCCATGGTCAGAAATCTTTGTTTTTCAATATCACTGGGGAGGCAGAAAAGAGGATGTGCAATTCTTCCTAGGTTACAGACTTAGGAATTAAATTGATCTTACATGTAGCCTCAAAATAAAGTTTTCCTAGGCAGGAATGGAGCTGCAGAATGGCCTTTGTTGTGGCCTGTGGGTTCTGGTCACCACCTGTGAGCCCTCTGGTACCTGAAGGAGATGCAGAGGCAGATTTAAGTAGAAACCAGTGAAAATATGTTTCCCACCAAGATTGGAGCATAGCCCATATTTTGAATTCCTTCTAAATGCAGAGGTAGTTGATAGTCATTGCCTAGATCTCCCTGTAACTTAGCCTGCTGTGGTTCCCTGCTTAGTGATTACTGTTAAGGGTGACAAGAGTGAATCTGCAGGGCTGAATCATCTTCAGGCTTCGAGAGTGCCGTGTTGGGTTCAGGAGCACTGCTGTTTGCAGGAGAACTACAGATACCCATGTCCACCTAGGAGCACCGACCAGGCTCAGGTAGTGAAGATCAAGTACTTGAAGGCAGACGTTACAAAGAGTGAGTTGTGTACTTTCCAAAGGCACAAAGAAGAAGGTGTGACTCAGAGAGCCAACTTGGCCAAGGACCCAAGACTGTAAGTGTGGATTAGTTCATCGTTCACATTTAGTAAAAAACGGCTCAGGTTTTAAGTAAGAACAGTATGTGTGGGGTCTTGAATTAAAATTGTTTAACTATGTATTTGTATAATTTTTTGCTATTTTTTTAAAAAATTAAATTTGTTTTTAAACATTTTTGCACATGTGTACACCACAGACCGACCACTCTTAACACCATCTCCCTATCACCTTGTTGGCTCCCCTCCGCTCTCATGCTTGTAGCTGTTCCTTTTGTTTTATGATCCACTGAGATTGACAGGCTGTCTGTGTGACCACGGGTTTGGAACTGTTTGCTGGAGTCTTGTGGGCTCAGCAGTGAATACACACTAGGACATATTTCCTGACTCCTCTTCTGCAATGTTCCCCGAGTTTTAGAGAAGGTTGTATACATGTGCTGTGCAGGGCTGGGCCCACAATCACTGCTTGTTCTCTGGGTCTTGTAGCCATGAATCACTTCATTCACTGCCTTTCTTTGTAGGTCAAGGCTTCTCTGACGAACACTGGGAGCTATGGGCATAAACATAGTTATTTATAAGGCAGTTTTCTGCCTTGTCAATTTAGTTCAACATCAGGAATAAGCTCTCTGCTTGAGTCAACAACCTCCCCAGACTTGAGCTGTTGTTCTGGCTTACCTTGCCAAGCATGGGCCATCCTTTCTTCAACCTCCCCCACACATTATTTCTCAGATCCAATCAGAGAGCAGTTGGTTACCCCTACCACAGTCAAGCCACTATTGTGGAGGTGGTCACATGTTGCCTGGAAGGTTGGACTTCTTGCTCATAGAGTTCACTCCTTGAGTGGACAAGACTAATGGTGACTCTTCTCCCCAAGCAGCACACTCAGCACCCTCTGGTCCTTTGACTGCCAGCCAGCTTGGAAGGAGTTTCTAGCTCAGTGCCAGTCTGCTTTCTCTGTAGCTCACAGCCAAGGTATGTGGTGCCTTCCGTAATATGATCTCATCCTCTAGAGATGGTGGGCGGCCAAGAGGATTGACAGGAGCTTGCATTGTGTGTGCCCCAGTCTGGGGTGTGTTCCCTGGGTTGCTCAGTTTTTCAGGACAGTGTGTAATCTAATGGTAAAATTTAACTCTGGGTCAATCTGTAAGTAAGAGATGCTTCTACGTTTGTTTTTCAAAGAATTGTTTTGGCAATATTTAAAATTCTATGAACACCATAAAATGGATGAAATCAACAACTGTGTATGTTCCACTTGGAGCCACCTTTTACCTTTTTGAGTTTGTTTTAAATCCACCGTCCTCTCTATCTTTCTCTGCTTGCTGAACCATTTGACTCTAGGCTGTAGACAGTATGGCTTTTCAGTTTTAATTTTATCTCTTCAGAAGAACTCTTTCATCTTAGAGGGAAACTACCTAATCAGGAACCTCAATATTGACATAATCTCAGTTCCTTATAATGAGTCCACATTTATTTTACCAAATGCTCCAATAATATCTTTTAAAGCAACCTTGCTTTCCTTTGATTTAGTCTCCCTTCTGGATGAGTCCATCATTTTAATTGTGTCTCTTCGGAGTCCTTCAATCCTTTAAACAGTTGTTTATCTTTTCTTTGTCTCTCACTAACATTTTAATGATTTCTTTATTTTTATTATTTTCAGTGTGTGTGTGTGTGTGTGTGTGTGTGTGTGTGAGAGAGAGAGAGAGAGAGAGAGAGAGAGAGAGAGAGAGTAAGTACAGATGGCTGTGAGCCTCCTGATGTGGCTGCTGGTAACTGAACTCAGGTCCTCTGGAAAGAGCAGTAAGTGCTCTTAACTATTGAACCTTCTTTCCAGTCCCATGACATTGACATCTCGAAGCAACCTAGCTATGTGTTTCTTGTCCAGAATGTTCATCAGGTTGGGTTTGTCTCTTCATGGTCATCCCTTTCATCAGGAATACTGCATATGTGATGCTGTATGTCTTTTAGCACAGAAGCTGGGAGAAAATAGTTCTTTGTCCTGTTACTCGTGATGCTGTTTTCAATTGTTTAAGACATCTTTGTTGCTTCTGTACAACATTCTCTCATTCATAGCTAAATAATCTTTGAGGAAGTATTTTGAGACTCCAACCCTTTTTCAGTAAAATTATACAAGGGTTCTAGCGGTGATTGATGAGTCCTATTGGAATCAATGTTGGTTTCTGCATTCACTCTGTCTATTCACTCTCATTAGAGGACATTTGACTGAATAAAAGAAGTTTCCATTTCCTCCTTCTCATCTCCATTTTAGTATTAGTGTAGACTCTGGCTCTTTCTTTTCTTGTTGTTTTGTAAATTTATCCTTCCTGGAGTCCATGTGGCTGTTTATAAAGTCTGTAAGGATTAAGCAGAGGGAGGCAAGTGTCTTTGATGAGTGTGGGTGCCACGTGTAGCTTTGGTGAGTGTTGGTACCATGTATGGCTTTTGCAGATGCTGTGTAATTAGTAGGTGATGTGATCCAGCACCAGAATCTGCTTCATGCTCTTGGAAGATGCTCAGGTGTGTCTGGGCTCTGTGTTGCGTGAGGGAATTAGCCTTATCCTGGCTAGACATCATGTGAAGGTAATCCTCGACAATGAGCAGCCTCTCCAGTACTATTGACCTTTTGTCTCCCTTTCCTATCCTTTTCATCTTAACTCATGACCTATACATTCATTACAAGGATGATACCAGCTGACTTAACTGGGCATTGTGGGTTAAGAATTTTTCTACTTGTTTAATATGTTAAAACCAGTGGTTTAATCTTTATAACTTCTTTTCATCCATAAGGAAGCACAAAGACATTCATTTCTCATGCTACTAACCCATTGATCTTGGATTCAAAGCCAGATAGTCTGGCTCTAGAACCATGCTTAGTCATGGGATCACACTGCCTCTCTGGTGGTCCGTTAAATCAGTGGTTGGTGTTATGGTTTTGTGGTTGTCATGGCCAGATCTTTAGCTGGGGGTCCTGCTTCCCACCTTCCTCCTCACAGTCCAATTTAATGCCGACTACCAAGATCAGTCTGCTCACCTTGTTTCCTACAATTTCTGAGAGCCCAGTATCACTGTAGCACTGGTGTCAGGGTGCTTGGGCCTCGGTCCCTTACTGTCCATCATCTCCTGGCTATTAGCTTAGGGATAACAAACTCAGCTCTGGGGATGTATTTAGTGAGTCCTCAGGTTGCACTGTCCCCAGCCCTGAGCTCCTATCCCCTACCCATGGACTTACCTTTCCTGCACTACCCTCTGGCCAAAGCCCTTTTTCTGCAGTGCTGAGTGAGACTCTACTGGTCACAGTAGAAGAGGGTGGACATAATCACTCCAATAAAAGGTTACAAAATGACATTTAGCCAAGTGCCTCAGGTCCATTAATTGAAGGTTTTTTTTTTTTTTTTTTGCTGTTAATTGGCTCAAGTTAAGCTTTTTGAGATGTTCATGTGTGTATTTGTGTGTGTGTGCACGAGTGTGTGCATGAGGGAGGGAGGGAGGGACGGGGAGAGAGAGAGAGAGAGAGAGAGAGAGAGAGAGAGAGAGAGAGAGAGAGAGAGAGAGAGAGAACCCTTAAGAGTCACATAAGGGTTAACAGCAGAGCAGATAAATTGCTAACACTCTGACTCTGAAACTGCATCCTTCACACCACCAGCAGTCACCAGTGAATGCAATTTTGTCATTTCCCTCTTAGAAACCTTGCCTTTGACTATATTTTGTGGTGTCTATCTGTTCAGATTCATTTTCTTCCTTCTGTTCCAGTGGATCTTAAACCAGGAACAACAAACTCACAAGAATTTCACCCAGCACCCTGCTGGAACCCATCCTGTGTGCATTACAAGATTCTTTGCTCCAGCTGCTATGTGGCAGGACTGAGGCCTGTACCAGGTTCTCCTTTGGCCATCTCTGGCTTTCCATTCTCCTGTGTGATGTGCCCTGCTGCTATAAGGCACCACTTTTTAAAGGGCCATGAAAGCCTTTCCTAATCATGATCACCAGATACAGACCCCGTTGCCTGCTTCTCACAGGGCACAGTATATATCTGGGGCAGGTGTCTGGGGTTTTGGAAAGGTCACAGATGACTCTCCCACCTCTTGAGATGCCATATGTCCATACCATTTTAGATATCTGAAGTGTTACCAAATGTCCCTTATGTCACCTTTCTCCAAAAGCCAATTAAACAGAATGCCGGCAAACTGTGTCTTCTTTTGAGAATGTGCAATGTGGATGTTTTCAAAAGCCTGTTAGACTGTTTTTACTTACAATTTAATGGTTGCTGCATTTTGTCATTCTGTGTAAGATCACTGGACGTATGACCCCATAAGTCTTTGTTCATCTATTTCAAATAGTATTTTGTTCTAAAACATTATTCTCACCTTTATAGAACATTTGGTAAACCGAGAAAAAGTCTTGCATATGACCTCTGTTGTCATTCTGGTCTCATTTCCAAAGTTTTACTACCTATGCCTATTCTTGTAATTATGATATGAAGACATTGGATCCAAATATTTTTACTGAAGATTTTATCTTAAGTATTTTTCCATGTTGTCACTTTGTGTGTGTGTGTGTGTGTGTGTGTGTGTGTGTGTGTGTGTGTGTGTGTTTAATTTTCCCCATCACTGTTGTTGGACATTTAGTTTATTCTGAGTTTTTCTCTCTTACCCATTATGCTATGAAAAAAATCTCTGTGGGTATAGATAATTTAACACAGCATCCTAAGGGTAGAAACATTGGATTGAAGGGTGCCTGGCTTCTAAAGAACAGTGATTCATAAACAACCATATTATCCCACCTCTGGAATACCAAAGGTCATAGGGTAGCCCCTCTCAGGAGGACTGATTTGGGCACCTTGGGTTTTGAAGGCTAGTGCTTATATTCTGCTGCTGGAGTGAACTATATGATTTTTTTTGATAGGTTGCTGTTTTATTAGAGCAGAGAGTCCCTATGCTGCTCTTGTGTATACCATCCCATTTCAGCAAGAAGTAATTTGGAGGATGCTACGCCCCCTTTCCCCATTGTTGTCATTTAGGATACTGTATATACCTAGTTAGGGATAGCTTCCTGTTGTTTGTGGTTGGGATTGGAAGGAGGTGTTCAGGCTTGGACACCTCTTTCAGATGACTTTAGGGTTTAGTTAAAATAGATAGGGTGTGACATAAGCAGATTGTTGTATCTTCTTATATTTCACCTTTATACTTTACACTAAGTTTTAATCCTCTTTTAGACTAAAAGGGGAATTGTAGGGGAACCTGTAGCCATGCCTGCTTAGGGGATGGCTACAGATCTGCCTGACCACGCCTTCAAGGGTGTGGTCAGGGTGATGTAGAGTAAGAGTTTCAGTTGGCTGGGTTTCGCTTTCATTTGCACCCTTTTCGGCTTGTGTACAGACTGCTGCCACGCCGGCTGGCTAGGTCGCTCTGTAAGTAAGGCTTCTCCCTATTAAATACCCTTATATTTCTACTTGGCTCCATATTGGTAATTTCCCATTTTATGTACCTTTTGGTGGCATGCTTATCTTTTGCTTTGTTTCTGGTAAGAATCAATATCATTCCTCCTTTACATTCCAGCAAAACAAGGCTTAGAAGCATTACATGACCTGCCCAAGGATAACCAGTGAAGAAGCCACAGAGGCTGGGTATGGTGGAGCATGCCTTTAATCCTGGCACTTGGAAGACAGATGCAGATGGATCTCTGTGAGGTCCACCTTGGGGCCCAACTTGGTCTACTAGGAGAATTCTAGGCCAGCCAGGGTTGTATAAAAATGAACAAACAAACAAATGAATAAATAAGTTGCAGAAGCAAGGATGAAATCTCTATCATGTGTCTTTAAACTTCTTTTGTTTCTGCTTCAGTCCACTCCCTACTGGGAATGAGACCAAGAATGAGGACCCTGCTATATGTGACCAAGAATACAGCTTAAGTGCTCCCAGCCTTTCTTACAGTGTGTAAGCTAGATGACAAACCAGTTCTTACACTGAAGACCTGGATGGCTTTCACTGCAAATAGGGAACACTAAAATAAAACTGGAAACATTACAGATCTATTGGTCAGAAGCCTACAGTTTCAATCGTGCCTTGCTTATGTTTATGTTATAAATTGGGCAATTCAGTCTTGATGTAGCTTGTGGATGAGGCAGTAATACTTTCTTCAGAATTATTGTGAAAATAAAATGAAAGGAGTTAGAAGAAAGTGCTATTAAATGGAAGGCACTATTGTGAAGTTATTAGTAATGGTATAATAATTCAGTTATAATTACAATGATAAATATACTGATTATGCCTATGGAACTAGAACCTAAATGATCAGTAATTATCATCATAAACTATTTTGAGATACATTTTAGGGTGTAATTAATAAGCAGATGTGAAGAAGCACTCCTTTAACGTTAGCATAGTGGAGTCCTCATCTCTGATTCGCTCATTTATTTTTTGGATGGAGTAGGCAAGGGAAAGAGTGAGTGGGAGAGGGGCTGAGGATGGATGCTTTGGAAGCTGTTGGATAAACCTAAGTATTACTGTTGTTCTTTACTCAATAAGCAGTTACCACCCATGTGACACCTCTGTGATTAACCCCTCTACTTCCACTCTTTCCAGCTATCTGTTTCTCTCAGGTCCTTGGCATCCCCACTTTCCTACTGCAACAGTCTCCTCACTGACTTTTCTGCCTTGAGAATGCCCTTGTCCAGTCAGGCTACTTGTCATTTCTGTGGGTTATCTTTATTCTTAAAAAAACGGATCCCACTATTTAAAAATCATCAGTGCCTCCCCATCACCTGAAATATCTGTTACCAACAGAAGCAGTGTGGAATTGAAATAATTTGTTATTCCTAATAATTAGAGAGCAGAAGTCTGTGAATAATTTATTCTTTTTTGTTTTACTCTTTAAAACCCAATTAGAGCGATGTTCATTGTGCTCATTGCTGCCTAGTGTGGGAGGTAAGGAGAGACAGTGGTGAATAACCCTGTATAAGCGCATACACAGTGTCATTCATCATTTATAGTGTAGGGAAGCCTTTTGAGAACCAGAAGAATGAAATCCATGCTTTTCAGAGCATCATTTAAAGGGATTAAGGGTCTAGTGCCTAGTTTGTTTCCTTCATTTATTCTACCCTGTATCCCTTCTCCCAATTGCACCCTTGCTATTTCCTAGATATTTATTTCCTACCCATAACTCATCCCTCCTATATGTTGACAACAGCCTGGCTTTCTGTTGGAGAAGTGTGGTCCACTTACTTCGAGCCCACAGGTTTCGGGTGAGTTTGGCCTCAGCACCAACCTTTGTGTTGAGCTCTGCATCCCATGATGGGACAGCACAAGTGTGGGATTCTACCAGCCATGGTGACTGGCTGCAGATGGGCAGATACTTCCAGCTGAGCCAGTGAGATGCAGCCAGTAGTTTTACAGGAATGACTGAGAAAGAAGTGTTGTGTGTTCAGGAAGATGCCAAGTAGGTAAGCTATACGCCTGGTGTGGCTGGTGCTTTGTTACACTTCGGGAAAAGCCTACCAAATATGTGTGACACAGAAGAAGGGAGTGTTGGGAGACAGATGAACAAAGTCTTGATGCCATCACTTGATTCTCGGATTCACTTGAAGCCACAGCTTGGTTTTATGAGACAGTGTATTGTTTGTCAGCCTCTCTTACTTAAGGAAGTGTGGGCTTACTTTCTGTTACTTTGTACCAAGACCTCTGACTAATTATGGACTTCTTAACAGTCCCCAGTTATTACAAGCTCTTCATGTCTATGTGTTTATGTGTATGGTATAGAATATTCATCTCTGTTTCCAAACCCAGAAATCTTTATTTATTGCTCTAAGTCCTGGTAAGATAACTAGTACTTTTCCATCCTACCTAGGCAGAATACCTCTCCTCTCTCTGTTCCTGTACCCCAGAGTCTCATAGCTCATCCTACTGATTATTGCAGCTTGGAAGATGATTATAGAATCCTCCTCTTCCTCTTTTCCTGGTTTCTTTCTTTTTCTTTTTCAAGACAGGGTTTCCCTGTATTGCTTTGGAGGTTGTCCTGGAACTCACAGAGATCCGCCTGCCTCTGCCTCCCAAGTGCTGGGATTAAAGGCATGTGCTACCAACACCCAGACTTCTGGGTTTTTTTAGACAGTGCTTCATATGCAGCTCTGACTAAACTTGAACTCCCTATAGACACCAAGGTGTTCTTAACTCACAGAGCTCTTCCTGCTTGTGCCTCTCAATTGCTGGGAGCAAAGGCACGTGCCACCATGGCCAGCTACTTTCTTACTTAACTGTATAGATCTAACATGCTGCACGGTTTCTGTGACAGACAATAAATATTCAGTGTTGGAAGTTTCCTATCTTGACCACCCAGTCCCAAATAAACGCTCTGAGGTTTATATTAATTATAATGTTTGGCCGATAGCTCATGCTTGTTACTACATAACTCTTACATTTAAATTAACCCATATTTCTTATCTATGCTTTGCCATGTAGCTCATGGCTTGTTGTCTCATTTTCTACACATCCTGCTTTCTTGACTTCCTTGGCAGCTGGCTGGCATAGCCTTGACTCCACCCTTCCTCTTCCCACCGTTCTGTTTGGCTTTCCTGCCTATACTTTTTGCCTGGCTACCAGCCAATCATCATTTTATTAAACCAATTCAAATAACAAATCTTTACAGCGTATAAGGGGAGTATTCCACAGCAATTCATTGTTTCAGTGTGGTAGAGAGAAGTAATGAAGAAGACTTAGATAAAAATGAAAAACATAATTTTGCTCTTTAAATGTGTTCTAAGCTTGGACAATGGGTAAAGGAAGATAGGGACAACTCACTGAATAACACATTAAACCTACTTAATCTTTTCCTGGGAACTGTTTGCTTCTCAGCTGCAAAACACACAGTAGTTCCTAGACAGGAAGAGTTTAGCTCTGTCACATGAGAGTGGCAGGAAGAAGCCTCAAGCCACAATTGCTTCTGAGTCACACCCAGCCATGGTCAGTGACAGTGCATCTCACAGAGTAGACAGAATGTCAGCCTCTGTACCATCTCTCAGGTTGCTGCACTCATGTCCATTCTCTAGGTCAGGACATCTGCAAGACCACCTCATTGACTTCTAGGGTTCTTCTACCTCATTGACCTTCTAGGGTTCTTCTACCTTGTCATGGCCCGGCTTGTCTCAGCTTTAACCAACGACAGCCATGAGGTTCGGCCTGACTGGGGGTGTGTGGACCTGGAAGCTCCCAGCAACCCAAAAGCGATAAAGATCAAACACAGGCATCTTGTCATCTTTAGAGAGCTCTCAGTTCCATGATGTAGAACTAGAGTCATTTCTTTATTAGCCATCTTTTCTGGTGTTTCTTGACCATCCTGCCAATACCATGAGGAAAACCATTTCCCTCTTTGTTCCCTCTCTGCTCTGTGGTGGCTCGCCCCTCTCTTCTCTGGTCACTGGGCCCCTCCTAACTCCTAACCTTCTGTCCTCACAAGTTACTCACACACCTCTCCCTCCTCCGCCCAGGTGAGGGCCTATTCAGATGCTTAGGCACATACAGATGCAAATAAGAGGCATATTACCCTGAGGCCATGGTAAACAGTAGTAGCCTTACTGGCATTAACAATACAATAATGGGCCTGAGCTTTCCGGTGCTCCATGTTTAGTGAAACCAAAGGCTGGATCTGAAAATATTCCATAGTGGAAATACTTTGGTCCCCAGCACTACCTCATTGACCTTCTAGGGTTTTTCTGCTCATCCTGTATGTCAGGCTAGGATGTTTCTGAAGTTCATCTCTGACCCTGTCACCCCTTGCTTACAAGCTACAGGTACCCAGGGTATGTTGGTTTTTTTCCCACTTAAAATTTTCATTAGCTAAACTTGTTCTTTGACAATTTCACATGCATATATAATGCATTCTTATTGCTATCACCCCATATTTTCTTATTTCCTTTCTCACTTATCTACCCCCACTCTTATTTACTAATCTCTTCCCTGCCTTCCTATCTTTTGTTTTTGTTTGTGTCCCAAAGTGAGAGGGACTGTGGAATTAGAAGTTTTTATTGGAGCCTGGTGAGTTCAGTGGAGGGTATATAACAGAAGACAGTGTCTCCCTGTCTCCCACAGTCTGTCAGTAGCCAGCAGTTCAGAAATAAGTAAGGCACTATGAGCCCTTCCCTCATCCATGACTGAATTGACAGGGCCAGTCCAGTATAGTCCCTGTGTAAGCAGCCCAGTTGCTATGAATCTATGAATTTATGATTGCTGTGTCTCTCTGTCACATCTAGAGGATAGGATTCCTCGGCCTTTTACCTTATCTCCCTGCTCTTACATTGCTTCCCAGCTCCTCTTCTACGATGTTTCCCCAGCTTTAGAGTGAGTGGTATAAATGACATGTTTAGGGCTGATTCCTCAGCCATTACTTATTCTCAGCATCTTGGACAGCCATGCATCCCTGCATTCACCACCGTTCATCACCAAGAAAGGCTTTTATAGTTGGGACTGAAAATAGCCTTTGTCCCTGGGTATAAAGACAGGTGTTTAGAAGGCATTTTGATGCTGCACCTCCCAAGGTATATCTTTAAAGTCACACGAGGGGCTGGAAAAGCCCAAGACCCATGCCATGAACATGAGTGTGGCTCTGACACTGCCTGGAGCACCAGGACCCAGAGGCTGGATGGCTCACTGACCTAGGATACAATTAGACATGACTGGAGAAGAAAATGTCCATGTAATGATGCCTAATGACATTCTACTATACACATAGATTGGTGCCCAGCCCAACAGTCATCAGAGAGACTTCATCCAGCTACTGGTGGAAACAGATGCAGAGACCTACAGTCAAACATTAGGCCAAGCTCCAGGAATCTTGATGAAGAGTGTTATTCTTTTGTTTAAAAAGAAGAAAAGAGAAATTGCTGATAAGACTATAAGTTTATTATAAGGCGCGGCAGAATGGGGAGACTAAGAAGAGGAACAGGGGTAAATGGCTGACCGCCATGGCCGGTCGCCATAGAGAGACAGAGCGGGGAAACAGAGACGGGAGAGAGCACACACAGAGAGAGAGAGACAGGGAGAGAGAGAGAGAGAGAGAGAGAGAGAGAGAGAGAGAGAGAGAGAGAGAGACAAGGGGAGAGAGAGAGAGAGTGTGTGTGTAAAGGGGCAGGGGCCTATCTTTTAAAGGGGTCCTCTGCACCTGCGTGCAGACTTCTTTCCCATGGAACCTTGGGCTGACCAGGGTATTGCCTGAGTGGATTCCACCAGGTAACAGGGGCAGGCCAGCATAATGCCTGAACCTTTCAAAGAGAGGGAAGAAGGATTGTAGGAGCCAGATGGGGTCAAGGTTATCAAGAAAACCCACAGAATCAACTAACCTGGGTTCATGGGAGCTCAGAGAGACTGAACTGACAGCAAGGGAGCTTGAATGGGACTGACCTAGGCACTCTGTATGTATGTTACAGTTGAGTAGCTTGGTCTTCTTGTGGGACTCCTAACAGTGGGAACAGGGGCTGTCTCTGATGTTTTTAGTGGCATTGGGGACCCTTCTCTTTATAATGGGTTGCCTTGCCCAGCCTTAATATAAGGCAAGGTGCCTAGTCTTCCTGCAACTTGATATGCCACGTTTTGTTGATATTCATGGGAAGCTTGTCCTTTTCTAAAGAGAAAGGAGGAGGAGTGGATAGAGGAGGGCAGAGGGAAGAGGAGTGGGAGGTGTTAGTGTTCAGGCATCTTTACTGGCCTGTCCTTGGGGTTCTGACAGGATCTACCCTCAGCTGCAGCCACTAAGAGCACCACCTGTGCATATTCTCTATGTTCCCTTTTAAAAGGGCCCTGCCCACCTCCCATCCTTCTCTCTCTCTCTTTCTCTCCCTCTCTCTGTTTCCTCTCTCTTCCTCCCCTTCTCCCTCCTCCTCTCCCTCCCTCTCTCTCTTCCCTTCTTTCCTCTCTCTCCTCCTTTACTCTCTCCTCTCTCCTACTGCTCCTGCCTCCAGAGGCCAATCTCCCCCTTCCCTTTCCCCTTTTTAATGATCCCTTTCCCTAAGAAAAACCCCCTCTGCCTGAACCCTCTTTCTCTTGCTTTTCTTAAATTACAACAGGAGGGACTGGGAGGAGACTAGGGAGGAGAAACTGCAGTCAGGATGTAAAATAAATAAATAAAAATAAATTAAGTAAATATATTATTTTTAATTTGGAGAGACAGAAGTGGGCTTGCTGATCTCCCAGAACCTGTGTTTGGTTCCCAGCACCCATGTTGGGCAGTTTATAGCCACTTGTAAATCCAGCTCTAGGGGTTCTGAGATTGCCTTCTGGACTCTGAAGGCATCCAGACAGACAGACCATCAGACAGACAAAGACACAGACACAGACACAGACACACACACACACACACACACACACACACACACACACACCACGAGAGAGAGGAGAGAGAGAAGAGAGAGAGAGAGAGAGAGAGAGAGAGAGAGAATAAGACTTTATAGCAGTTTCCTGTAGGAGCTTCTCTGTACTTTCTCTTGTAGTAGTGTTTCCAGTGCTGATCCTGATGCTAACCACATCCTGCACTCTGGATAGTTCTTTTTAAAATAATTTTTAAAATTTATTTTACACCCCTTCCACAGTTTCCACTCCTTTGTCTCTTCCTGTTCCCCCCAGCTCCTCTCTGTCCCCTCCTATTCACTCCTCCTCTGTTTCTGTTCAGAAAGAGGCAGGCCTCCCATGGGTGTCAACATAGCATGGTATACCAAGTCGAAGTAGGGCTAAGCCCCTCCCTCTGTATTAAGGCAGGGTAAAGCATCCCAGTTTGGGGAATAGGTTCCCAAAGCCAGATCAAGCATTAGGGAGAAACTCTCATCCCACCACTAGGAGTCTCACAAATAGGCCAAGCTACACAACTGTCACACATATGTAGAGGGCCTAGGTTGGTCCCATGCCAGCTCCCTAGCTGTCAGTCCAGAGTCTGTGATTTCCTGTGAGCCCAGTTTAGTTGTTTCTGTGGGTTCTTTTGTGATGACCTTGAGCCCCCTGGCTTTTACAATCCTTCCTCCCTCTCTTCAACTGCATTCCTAGAGCTCAGCCCAGTGCTTTGCTGTGAATGTCTGCATCTGCTTCCATCAGTTACTGGATGAAGGCTATCTGATGACAACAAGGGAAGTCATCCATCTGACTATAGGAGATAATCCAGTTCAGGCTCCTTTCCACCACTGCTAGGAGTCTTAGCTGGGATCATCCTTGTTGGTCCCCTGGAGTTTCTCCGGCACCAGGTTTCACCCTGACCCTGAAATGCCCCACCTACCAAGACATCACTTTCTTTTCTTCCCCCTCCATTCCACCTCAGACTTCCCAACCTGATCCCTCATGTCCTCTTCCCCTGCCTCCAGTTAGCCAGGAGATCTATTCTATTTCCCATTCCCAGGGAAATCCATGTGTCCCTCTTTGAGCCTCCTTGTTACCTAATGTCTCTGGGCCTATGGATTGTAGCCTGGTTATCCTTTACTTTTCAGCTGATATCCACTTATGAGCAAGTACATGCCACGTTTGTCTGTCTGGGTCTGGGTTACCTCACTTAGGATGATTTTTTCTAGTTCCATCCATTTGCCTGCAAATTTCATGCTGCCATTGTTTTTTTTACAGCTAAGTAACACTCCATTGTGTAAATGTAAACATTTCTGAGGGGCATCTAGGTTGTTTCCAGATTCTGGCCTGGAGAGTTCTTTTAGTGAGACGTTTATACTGGGAACATTCACTTCCGATCTGTGCAGATCGGACTAGTGTTACAGCCTCTCTGAGGCTCTGTCTGTTTGTCCATCTATCTTCCTCCTTCTTCATTGTCCTCATCATCACCATCATCAATCTGTCTATCATATGTCTGTCTCTCCATATTATGTATTAGGATAAGGTAGCTGATGTAAAAAACAGCTGTCAAAATTCACTTAAACTTTAACACTTAAACTTTATTTTGTACTTGTTTATCATCAATGTGACTTGAGTTTCTTGTCCCCATGGCTACTTGTTAGCCCCCAAGGACTCTGCAATCTGAGTGTCTTTTAAAACTTAGCTTTGCCATCTTAGAGGCCTTGGCTGTCCCTTGAGAATGGGAGATGAGAGGGGGCATGAAATATTTTAGAGACTAGACCAAGAAGTGGTGTGTGTTTTTTTCTGCATGTTCATAGGTCAGTGGCCAGATTTGAGTCATATAGTGCCAGTTTAGGAGGAGAAGGATGGATGGAAGATTCAGTTTTCTGGTGGGCTCTGCGTGAGGAAATGGCACTGATGAGCATCTGGCTTCTACTTTCAGTCTCTTATTGGAGAATTTCATTCAATCATTTCTGAAGTTCTGACCCAGGTACTGTAAACTTCTCAGGCAGCAATGACATTGGCACCCCAAGTTCCTGTTCAGGATCACTGAACTTACTATCATTTTCAATTTTAAAGTTGCTCAGCTGCTCTTAAGAAGGAACAAACTTCTTGAGTGCCCTTGACCATAAGTATACTTCGGTCCCTTCTTACCCTGTTTTCATCCCCCTGCTCCTGCAATTCCCTTCTCACTTCTTCCATGTTCCCCTTTTGTCTGTTTTCTGTCCCCCTTGTTTTCCCTTAACTTAGCTTTCACTTGCATCTGAAACCCAGCTGAAGCAGGCACAAGTACAGCGAGTCAAGGATGGAGAAGCCAGTGGTCACAGAGTGGCAGAAAAGTATGTTTATGACCCTCTTCCTTCTGCTCACCCATGTGTGGTGGTGAGCAGGTTAAATATTTAGCTAGGGACTTATAGAAAAACTATGGATGTTGTGCATAGTGTCTTTGGATTCCCTTTATCTACTATTAACATTTTACATGT
This sequence comes from Cricetulus griseus, assembly GCF_003668045.3. NCBI lineage: Eukaryota > Metazoa > Chordata > Mammalia > Rodentia > Cricetidae > Cricetulus > Cricetulus griseus. The sequence goes on from NC_048601.1 coordinate 84,914,361, forward strand.
CTCAGTGTCCTTAAGATTCACTTCCTGGAATGGGGGTTATCTATGATACCCAATAGTAACTGGAATATCTTATTCGTTTCCCTTTCCCACTTATATGCTCACACTTTGATGTCCCATTTCTGAAGTTCTGAAATAGTCCTGAGTTTAAAATGTGTACCTAAGTTTTGGACTTCCAGTTGTCTTATCAGCATCAAAATGAATGCCTTATAAAATTTTGTTATACGAATAAGAGAGGGAACTGATCCTGAGATTCAAAGGCACAAGCAAATTAATCATTCTCTAAGAGTTGCTGGCAAAAGGAAAATGATGCTGGGTTGGCTGCACACTTAGGTGGGTGTGGTGAGCAAGCCAAGATGTTCAGGCTCTGTATTGTTTGAATACAAAGGGGCCTGGGAGGTCTGGTTTTTCCTATAGTAGTCCAAACCTACCTTTCCCCACCAGCTGACTATATCAGGCAAGTCAGCAGGCGTCCTGGAGATGACGGGGATGGACTTTCTGGCTTCTTATCTGTCAGATGAAGTGTGAAGGGAATGCTTCCAAACTAAAAGTTGCAGTGAGTCATGGCTTTAATTGTTTTCTATTTATAACCATGATGGGTGAGATCATCTAGGCAGATCACTTTATTCTCCAGATGATGTGCAAGGAGCTGCTGAATGCAGGAAGCAGGCCACCTTCCATCTCATCTACCGAGTGATATGCTCACTGAGATGGACAGAGGCAGGGGCTGGAAGAGGTCATAGAGTTCCTGGGTTTTGTCACCAGGCACATGGGAGTTTGAACATTAATACTTACTTGGTAGTCAAATGACCTTCCTCCCTAAAATGACAATAACTTCCTTGCTACTTACATATATTTAGTAGATAACATTTTAAAGGTAACTTTTTTTTAAGTGATAGATCTTTTACTTCCTCTGATTGCAGGTTTTCTTTTCTTACTATATCTACATTTGCAGAAAACTTCACAAGGAATGCATGAAGAAACCATTTTGAAAGCAGTAGCATCTTATTTGTCCTTCCACATTCCATATTTCATCATTCAAGATCAAAATAAAGAATTACACTAGTCTTTTGTTTTTCTCCCCTTGTTTTTCATTCATTTGCTTATTCAGCCGGCATCTGGTAAGCAGCTAGTGTGTGCTAGACATGGCGGTAGGAATGGGAAAGTACCTAGTGTGTGCAGCACACGGCAGCACAATGGGCACTCAATGCTCCATTGGTTCCTTTTCCACTGTGCAAAGGTGAGTGGAAGCACCCCAGGCCTGTCTAGAGCCTGTTTAATCTCATCTGTCTTGAGTCTCAGATTTCTTACTGTCTTCAGTGGTTGCTACAAGGATTAAATGTGACAATTCCTAGTAAGTATTTGACTGACACTTAATAGATTGCAGCCACATCAAAATGCTTTTGGTGCAAGTAACAGGAAACCCAACCCCAAGTGACCAAAAGAATTAAAAGAATATTTCTATCATTTAATATAAACCTAAGAATAATAGATGACTCCAGGAATGGTTGGTTCAGAGGTTCAATACTGTCTGAAAAAACTCAGGTCCTTCCCAGCATTTTGCTCTGCCATCTTCAGCAGGATGGGTTAATATTCAAACTAGTTCTCATAGTCACAGTAGGGCATCACACGCACAGGTGACAAGCTCCGGAGGAAAGTGAGCTATTTTCAAAGCCGTTGCACCTCATTTCTCCTTTCCACATCTGGCTAGTCATTATGTTTCATTAATTAGTGTTTCAGAACATCATGAAGCAGCAGACCATGGGGTGCCACTGGTGGGTTAGACCAATAAGAATACATTTCTGAAGCAAACCTTTCCCTAAAATACAGTCTGGATTTTGCTAGGAAGTAGGAGCATCTAAGTATGTTAAGTCTTTAGCATATTCAGTGGTAAATTTTCTGAGGAAATTAATGAGGGTCAGTACCATGGATTAAAATCTAGCTACTTTTTCCTCGTTTGGCTCATTCTTTTACACACTGTAGAACCTTAGAGTTTGAAGGTTTTGATAACATATGCCCAAGGAATGATGAATGGCTCTTTATTGGATTCCCACCAGGATATAGACGTTTCTAACTCATTTTCCCAGCTGAGTATCACACATGCCAGATTTCCATAATGGCTGTGGTAGGTTTCACTCCCACCAACAGTGAATAAGGGCTCCTTTTTCTCCACATCCTTTCAAGCATTTGTCATTTTCTTTTCTTGATGGCAGCCATTCTGAATGGAGTGAGATGGAATCTCAAAGTAGTTTTAATGTTCACTTCTCTATGGCTTAAGTTGAACACTTTAAAAAGTACTTATAGACAATTTCAACAAATGGGATAACATATTCTTTGCTCACTGAAAAATTGTTGAATGAGTGAAGGCATGGCTGTGAAACTGAAAGGTTCAGGCATTAAATTGGCCTGCCCCTGTTACCTGGTGGAACAGGCAGTATCCTGGTCAGCCCAGGGTTCCATGGGAACTAAGTCTGCACGCAGATACAGAGGACCCCTTTAAAAGATAGATCCCTGCCCATTTATGCTCTCTCTACTCTCTCTCTCTGTCTTTCTATGTTGACCGGCCATGGCGGTCAGCCATTAACCCTGTTCCTCTTCTCTCTCAGTCTCTTTACTCTGCTGGGCCTATAATAAACTGGTTAAGATGTCTAATATGTCTCATCCTGTGTCTCATCTTGCATCTTCCTCCTCTTCTTCTTTATCTTTAATTTAAACAAAAATCTAGCAGAAACCATTTAGGACACAATGCATATGGTGTAGTGTTGGGAGCCATACAGCTTGGCATGAACCTTTAGGCCATACTTGGCAAGCCACAGGTTTATCGAACTGTCTTTTGATTATAAGTGGCTTCTAGAAGTATGAGCACCCAGAAGGAACAACATGACCGAGACGTCAATCCTTTGTTCCAACCACAGGCCCACTTACCTAAGCAAACCTCCCACGTCCCTCCACTCACCTAGGCAACCCTCCCTCATACCACCACCCATGAAATTTTTACCCTGCCAACGGCCTCCTTCTATAGTTTTCTGACATCCTGCTTGAACTAACACCTGACTCTTGGCCTCTTTACCCCCTCCCCTTTACCCCACTCTACTGACTATATAAGCTAGCCTGGAAAAAATAAAATTTACCACTTGATCAGAATCCTGTCTTGTGGTCATTCTCTTGTGCCTCCTGTCCCCATTCCCCTCCCTGGACTTCTTGTTCTAGGTTGCTGTCCTGTGGGTCGGGACAACTACAGTGTAGAGGTGAGGTGAGAAGAAGCTGAAGTAGGGCATCAAGGGTCAAGACACAAGATGAGTTGAGTAGCACAGCTTATGAGTGAAATTCAATGTAAATGGGTTATTCCGAGGCAAAGGATGAATGAATTGACCATCACCGAGTTTAAAGAGATCACTTGGTCTCCTGGTGGATTTGCTAATGAGAACCCAAGGCTCAGATTTATTATTTAAACATGTGCTTTTTTACAAGGACTTGACGTTTTAAAATTTCAACCATTTTTATCCACCCTTCTTTCCATGTATCATAAATAAGAGAGAAACTATTACCAAAAGCTTACCACCAACACGATCTTGAGTCAGATATTCAAAAGTCTACCTGCTGGGTCTGGTGAGATGACTCAGTGAGTAAAGTTAGTCAAGGCCAAGCCTGAACACCCAAGTTTGATCCAGTATCTGGACTCTATGTAGTAGCTAGAAGGAGAGAACCAACTCCCATAATTTGTCCTTGACCTATTGTTCCTCCCACCTCTCTCTCTCTCTCTCTCTCTCTCTCTCTCTCTCTCTCTCTCTCACACACACACACACACACACAGACGTTTAAATCTTTTCTTTGGGGCTTGAGAAATGGCTCTGCCATTAAGTCCCAGGGTTTGGTTCCCAGCACACATATGGGGCAGCTCACAGCTAACTGTAAGTTTAGTTCCAAGGGATCCACTGCCCTCCTCTGACCTCTACTCAACTGAATACATTCAGGGACACACATGCACATACACATGAAAATAAACTAACAAATCTTAAAAAAATCTCTCTTACTTATTTGGATAGCAAAATTGTTGTTCATTTGGTAAAAATATCTGTCTAGCATTTAGTGCCGCTAGCATGATAAATGTGCTGGTGGGGGTGGAATGTGACATGTCCTCTCACAGTCAGAGTGAGCGTGAAAGTTCCAGGAGCACTTTGAAAGAGGAATATTGAGTTATGACATTTGAAGGACAATGACACTTCCATAGGAACTAAGGAAAAGTCACATGTACTGACCCAAAAAGAGGAACCTTCATGAAGGAAATTCCTAGCATTCTGTAGGGAATGTGGTAGTTTTGATTTACATAGACTTATTCTTTTGACCTTCTCAGCTTGAAGAGAATACAGACTATAAAACAGCTGCTAAATGTCCAACAAAAAGCTCGCAACAATAGTGTACTTATTATAATTCTCATTACAATGGGAACTGAAGGAGACCAGCTGAGGAGATGCCCTTATGCTTATTGTCACCACTTCCCCTGTGGGAGGCATTAATGGCTAGGAAGCTATCATTTGGGGGATTATTGCTTCGCTCCTTTTTCCTCAAGATAATGCGCATGATAATGCTTTTAAAATTTTATATTATCTCCTACACCAGAGATAAAATGAGAAAAGAAAGAGGCATAAAGGAATCTATGGCTGGATTTTCTGCAGGGTGCTGTGGGACCAGAGAAGTGTTTGATGGGACCACAGGAAGTTAGGAAAGTAAAAGACTGTTGAGATTATCTTGAAGTTGAGAAAAAGGAGAGAAATTCATGAAGTCAAAATTGCATTTCTGAGCCATGTCCACACGAGGACAAACCCAATCCCACACTCCCACATACAGACTACTTCAATTGCTCTTGTTTATCCTCAGAACTTAATGGCAAGATTCTGTAGCTGAGGACACCATACACACTGGTCGCAGGACATAGAGAAGTCAATTTGGTACCAACTAGAAGCTTCTTGTTGGCCAGCTTCATAGTACCTTTTGGGGGAAGAAGTCATCAGCAGTCTAACCCATCTGGGAACCTTGTGGTCTACAGTAACAGTGGCACAAATATTATAGGGGTAACCAACTGCTTTCTGACTGGATTTGAGACCCAGTTCACAGCAGGAAATGCATGCCTGGTAGTATAAATCTGGCCAAGACTTCAAGTTCAGAGACTACACAGGCTCAAGGGATGTGTCTACTACTATCATTTTTCTAAATGGACATAATACCAAATATTTTTCTGACTTTGTATTTCTCTACCTGTATATTAGTGTAGCCAAGACATCATCAGAGTAGTTTTTCTATGTAGTGGATGGTTACTAATTCTCTAAGTTCAGAAAATAAGTAATTCACAGATGGGGTATTTTAACAGTATCCTCTCTACCCTGCCACAGCTGAGGGACATTTGCAGAACAGAGGGCATAAGATTATGGGAGCCAGAGGCCAGGGAGGACCAGGGACAAAGAATCATCTGGACATGACAGGACCACTGCTCTCACGAAGTCACAGCTGCTGTGGTTTCCTGCACAGGAGCTGTATAAGATCAAGATGATCAACATTCTGAGATGGAGGGAGAAGAGACTGAGTCCCAATCTAGCTGAGGACATCTTGACAGTTGCTGGTATCTGGGGGAGGGAGAGTCAGTTTTCTTCAAAGGTATAGTTCCTATTAGGCTGACAACTATGTCTCTTTTGGGTAGCCCCATACCCATGAGAATATGGGCAGCACAAATTGGACTTGGTGGGTTATATGTTTAAAAAAGTAAAAGAGGGATTGAAGTTGGGGGTGGAGTGGGGAGATGGTTTATCTGGAGCTAGGCAGATATATATATATATATATATATATATATATATTAATAATATATAAATATTATTAAAATACCTTGCATGAACCTCTAAAAGATTAATATAAATATTGTATTAAAATAATCCTGTTTCCTTGGGTAAGTTACTTTATTCTTCCTATCTATTTTTCATCTGTGGAAAGACAAGAATCACAACTAATCATAGTAGTCATAGTTACTCACATTCACACACAACTGAGTGGTGTATTTGCATGTGTAGTTCTGGGGTTCACAAGTCCTTTTAGAACATTGATTGACTCAGGAGGCATAGTTCCCATCAGTCAAAGTGTGGAGAAGTGGAAAACTTGCTATGACACCCATTCCATTCTTCAGCATTTCCATGAGAACAGTCTTTCTCAATCCTTCTGGGGCAAGCATAGCTGTGATTCTGCATCTAGAGCAGATCACTCACAAGTGGTGGGCCCAGGGGCTTGAGGACTATCAGCAGGGCAACTAAACAACTACTTGTTTCTTAATTGTTTGATCTTTTTATATTTTGAATTGTCTAATTACTTGATGCTTTCAGTATCTGGAAAGTTTACCAGACTTGTTTCTATTAGTTTTAGGCTGTTATGGAAACTGTGACATTTCCCATGAACCTGTTTGTTTCCTGAGACCTCTCTGTCTGTTGTCTTAGGGCCTAAAGCTAGGCAAACCTGGAGCTGTACTTAGGACATTGGCTTAATGTGGGGAATTTCAATGTCATTCTGTATGTTTCCAATTGGCAGTTTTGGCTCTGTAATTGGAGTGTTTTCAGTCTTCCTTCTTTACTTCCAGTTTCCTGAGACTCCCCTTGAGTCTTTGTTTTTGTAGAGTTAGGCTTTAAATCTAAACAGAAGACGTCCGTCCAAAGATATCTATACTCACTTCGAAAGGCAGGGAATAAGTATAAGACGAGAAAGTGCAAAATAAACAGTCACTCCCATTTTCCATTGAGGCTGCTACTTTTGTCTCCCCAGGATTCACATACACACTGCCTGACTTGGCATTTAGTACCCACACATCGTGGCAGAGACCTTCTAAAAAGAGTTCTGGATAGATAAGTAGGCCATACTGCTGTATTGTCACAAAGGGGTCATGTTTCTAACCTCCAAGTGTTTCCTGGACAGTAGAAGAATAAGCTAGATTTGTGTTCACAGCTGCCACTATCCATCTATATGTTCATAGGTGGGTTGAATAGAAAGAAAAGTTGACTGTGTCAAGGGAGGTGCAAATTTAAAAGGTGCTTTCCTACTGATGCAAATTTGGATACATGCCAAGAAAGAAATTTAATTCCTGTCTTTTGCATTTACCTACTTCGAGGAGTAACGAAGCAAAGATTTTTCAGTGATAGTTGAGCAACACTCGAAATAAAAACGATCATCCCTATGTAGTCCAAGAAGTCACAGTGAGATGACAAGAGGTAACGGTTTGTTGAAATGATTAGTTTATTGTCAAGACATGGTCTATAGGATGCTACTGATTGAATCTACCCAGAGATATAACTGAATCTTTATGAAGTCATGGCTATCTGGTTATAAAGGCACCAGGCCTCCATTAAACATCTAGAGGAGCTGTTTAGGAGCCAGTTCTCAGCAGTGGCTGCATGGGACAAAAGTCACCTAAGGGAGAATATGACCTTAAAAAGGTTTTCAAATTAACTTCCCCTGTCTTGGCTTCTCACTGTTTCCTCAGCTTCCAGCTTTCCAAGGTGACTACACCTGCTCACCCCAGGAGGTGGGACTGAGAGAGGAGAGTGCAGGAAGCAGCAACATCCTGGTGTTTTCTTTTTGCTGTTTTACATATGTCTATGAGAACCAGCAGCACCCCCCCCCCCACCACACACCATTTGGGAGGCCATTAAGGTGTTTACTACGCACAAATCTGACAATTCCCACCAGCCTTGTGGTTACTGTGCATCTGCTTTCATCAGAGGCAGCAAGGCCTCATGACCTCCTCCTGCTCATCACCCTGAGAAAAGCGGTGGGGTGCTTATGGGATTTGCTGAGCAGTTAGGAGGATAGCAGCAGCCTTTGGCAATGACAGGGAGGTATGTGTGTTGGGGGGCTTAGCTCTGTGCTAGGGGATGAAAAGTGCATAAAATGTTCTGCAAATTGAATAGCATCTGAGCTTCCCTTCAAAAACATGGGTGCAGAAATTGCAAGGGATTTGGGCTGTGTAAAGTGATGTTAATGGAAACATAAATCGATATTCCAAGCATGTTTGGTCATGTTTATAGGTGAATTCAGTCCTGAACTCATGCTTTTTTCAAAGTCCAGGTATTTCCTTGATTGAAGGGATCTCTTGAATTTCCCATTCATCTCTTTTTAGAATTCCATTATCCAGGGATTTTTCTCATCTGTATGAGTTCATCCCTACCATCTGGGTACCTTAGTCATGCGTGGCCTTGTTTCTGTTGGGCAACGTCCTATGGGACATGCAGCACAGTTTGTCCTTCCTTCTTCTTTCCTCCTCTTTTCCTCCCTCCCTGTCTTCTTTTCCTCCTTTCTTTCTCTAATTGTAACCCAGGCTGGCTTTAAAGTCTCTGCATGGTCCGGGCAAGCTTTAAAGTTGCCATCCTCTTCCCTCAGCCTCCCCAGTGCTTGGATTTAGGCCCGTGCTACTGTGCCCATCTGGGAGGAATGGTTCTTGCCTCCAACAGTTTTATTTAGGTTCTTCTCATGTAGATTTTTGTCCTTTATTCCGAGAGCTGGGGTAAGCAATAAGCTTAAAGACCAAGGTATTGGAGATAATTTATCAAGCTTACATTTGTATTTTAATCTATCTGTTGGCAATTCAATTATGGTGTTGACCAATGACTTTTCTCATTTGGATTATTCAACCTCATGTGGTTAGAAATTAGAAGACACAGTCAGTTCAGCTTTGCAAATCTTGGTTATGATTGTTCTTCAAAGACAACCATTTACTGGTTCAATTAATGAATATGGGCATACATTTTAGAAAATCACTGCTGAAGTCAATGTGACTGAACTGAACGCAAGCACAATTCTTGCTAGAGATGTGAGTTACTAATTAAATTACCTGAAAAAAATCAATTTTTTTGGAGGGATCTCTTTTGAAGGTAGAACTAGATGGGGAAATTAGGGAGAATTTTGTTATTGGGAAAATGTATTGTAAAAGTGTAGTATTTAAAACAGTGTACATACTCAGGTATAGGCAGATAAAGAATGAATGAAATCAATGAAAAGTCCAGAAAGTGGTCAAGTATGTATAACAGCATTATATATAATAAAGATTAGTTCTTCATAGAGTAAGGGTAGATAATTCAACAAAATGTTTTAGGACCTATAGACAAAGTGTCTAAAAAATGAGATCGGACCATATATGTCATTCACATAGGAAACTTTAGAAGAAAAATGTATAAAGAAGAATGGGCAAGAAAAAAAAAAAGACTAAGAAGGATGACAAATAGAAGGAAAATGACCCAAGGAAGGATAAGGAACACAACTTCCCTTGGATGTGAAAATGGCTAGATGGAGGTGCTCCCAGCATCCAGGTGAGCACCCAAAGTCACAGGAAAGCCTGTAGGTGCTCAGGAAAGACTCCTACAGTACAGAGAAGCCCAGTGTGTTAGAAAGTATAGCTTCCTAATTACCTACCCATTTTGAAGTGGAATTGTGGTTTCACAATAAAAGGAGACTATTGCAACCTTCTCTGTGCTAAAGTAATAGTGTAAGTGGCTGTCACTTCGCTTTAAGGCTTGGAACACGTTAATTGAAATCATTTTTTATTTATTTATCATCCAACTTATCCTATATTGTTAGATATGATATTATTAGTACATTTAGATACTAGATTGGAGTTTAATACTGACCCTTGTTTTGTCTATCCTTTATCTGACCTTTTTTTGGGCACTTTAAAAAAATTAATTTATTTTTTACATTCCAATCCCAGTCACCCTCCCTCCTCTCCTCCCACTTCCCTCACTTGCCCCCCCCCCCCCCCCCCGCCAACCCCCATCTGCTCCTCAGAGAGGGTGAAGCCTCCCCTAGGAAGTCTACTAAATCTGTCCCATCATCTTTTTGTGGCAGGACCAAGGAACCTTTCCATCCCCAAAACCCTGTGTCTGGGCTGAGCAAGGTATCTCTCCATATAGAATGGGTTCCACTAAGTCAATTTGTGCATTAGAGTTAGGTCTTGGCCCCACCACCAGTGGCCTCATATACTGTTCCAGCCACACCATTGCCACCTACATTCCAGTGTGACATACTCTTACCTGGTCCTTTTGCTGGCTAATTAAATAAGCATGCACACTACCTAAATTCTCAAGCTGCTTTTCCTGTCATTCCTGTTTCTTGAGCTACAAACTTTCCCCCAAAACTTCAGCTGCAGCTTCAGTTTCCTCAAGAGACTGTGACTGACTGTGTTGCCAGCTTCCATCATCTCTGTGAATCCAAGAACCCAGCAGTCCACAATGCATCCTCATTCAGATTAATTGGTTGTGGTGGAGCTATTCTTGCCTGCCTCTTGCCTTGTCTCTATTTCCTGCATCATTTCCTATGATATCACAGGGGCTCCAACAAGTTTACTAAAATCAATTACAAACTCTCACAAACACTTTGAAGGTGGTGCTGTTCTTTAGAAGGTTTTGAGATACAAACTCATACTCACAGGCTTTGGTGTCTCAGATATATATCCTTGTTTTCACGTCACGCTTGCCCCTCTTCTCAAAGCCAGAAATTGAGGCTATGGGATAGTGGTGATATGTGCTTTTAACATGTTCTGATTAATTTCATTTCCTTATGGTATTGGGGGCTTTTGAGAAGATTTTTCCTTTGTGACTGAATCGAGAAGACATCTTTGAATTTTCTCTTGCCAGCATCATGGAGAGCCATTTCTTGAAGAATGGGCACACCTCATCACCCTGAGAAACCCTGTTCTGTAATCTGGTTACAAAGCCTTCTCTCTCATGGGTATGAAAGGTCTCCCCGTGGAAATTATTTTCTGCCAGTCTGCTGCCTTCTGTTAGATCATACAACACCTCCCTCCTGTCTACAAGACATTTTATTTGTAACCAATATGTGTTTGCATTTGGTAGTAACTAATTTGTAGTTTCTGCAATTGCTCTAGGGAGTTCAAGATTTCTGGTTTCTTTACAGTCAATTAAAGACATCACTTGATGTGCTCTTGTTCCATCCCCACAGGCTTCTGAGAGCTGAGCTGTTCAGAAATCTCTGCTGTCTCGGGGTTTAAGTAGATGTCTCTGATAGGTGCTTGGTTTGTCGACATCTTGATAGATGATGATTTATTGGTACCAATCACAGTGGTTTGTAGATTGAGGTTAGTCCTCCACTTTTTATTTAGAGGTAGAGGATGGGGAGGTAAAGAAGTAAGGATCAAAAGGGTCAGGGGAGGATAGTTGTCAACAAAGACAGAGCTACAGTCTCCCTTTATCCAGACAAGAGAAACATCCATTGTTTTTTAGTCATCATCAATTCATTATGGAAGGCAGCAGGGCTTCCTAGTGGAAACAGCACTGATGCATATATCTTTCTGTATGCTAGCTACTCCTGTAAGCACTTCCTCTCTCATATATCTGAGATATTTGCATACTCTCGTCTATGTGTAGATGACGTGTGTGTGTGTGTGTGTGTGTGTGTGTGTGTGTGTGTGTGTGTGTGTGTGTGTAATACATGCCTGTATCATTTAGCAGGAAGATTTAAAGATGGTGACATCTGGGTCTATCACTTTTAAATTGTGATCATGGGTGAATAACTTTTCTAAACCCCTGTTTCTTCATCTGCAACCCTTTTCTGAATGGTAGGAATAGAACTTCCTACACACTGGCTCATGGTAGGTGTTTGACGTTAGTTTTGTTTCATTGATTCATTTTGTCCTGGGCCTGGGTGTGCCATCTCAGTTCCACATGCGTCTTTGTGTGGCCCCTTGGAAGGTGTTCTCACGTTATGTGTGTGATTGACAGCTGTGTCTGCCCTTTCAGTGCAATGGTCTCATGATTCTGTGTGGCTGTTTCTCTGTTCTCTGTAAGTTCTAATGTCTAAATGTGAAGGGCAGTGGTCTGTTCTCTGTTACTTTCTTTTGTCAACTCTGGACCAGACAGAGTTAAACAGAGGAATGTTCTTTGTGAAACATGTCAGTGTCTTCTCAAGAGAGAAGACAGATCTACCTTCCAGCCAAAGTGGCTCTGTATGCACTGTTTCAGGAAGGCGTTCATTTACAAAATTTGTGAATATCTGAGTATATGTTTGTGTGTGTATAACATCACAATGAAACCTATTTGTACAATTAGTGTATTGATGATAAAAATACTTCTCAAGAAATATTTTTTCATATAATAAATTGTCCAAAGAGATACCTCAAAGGCTCTCCTTCCAAAGAGAAGAAAAGACAAGTCCTCTTTGATGTTAGCGCCCTTTTGGCCTGGCTACACAGCAACACCTGTTTGCCAAACACATGGACTTCCTCTAGAACACAGATTTGTTGCTCAGAGATATTCAACTTTGTCAAGAGACATTTAGAACCATCTAAGTGAGCTGTCACCTCTGATACCTACTGCGTAGATACCAGACATGATGATAAAAATCCTTCAATACACAGTACAGGGTATCTCTCAATTTAATGATCTAGTTCCAAATGTTGATAGGAATTGAGAAACCCTGGTTTATAACTTGTAGGTAGAGAATAGATAATTTTTAAACATAAAGGAGAGTGGACAGTATTTTATAGTCTTTCCTCCATTCTCCGACAAACACCTGTCCGCTTTTGTAAATTCCACCCTTGTTTCAAGTCAAGCTTGTGTTTTATCTCTTTGGTAATATATATGTCCCATGGTTTAAGTAAGATTTTTTAAAGGTATCTTTTTATTTCCCTCCGTTTTTTCTGTTACAAATAAGTTTCCGAAGAGATGGGTGATGTATAAATATTTGTGTATTTTCTTAATTTTGCACCTCACTGACCCACTTTGCTCAGAGTAACTGTACCTCTAGTCTGAGCTTTCATCTCTCTTCAATCCTCTGCTCTGGCAGTATTTGTGGCCAATCCTTTGCATGTTTCTTTGCCCAAGGGTCCTTACTTTACCTCAGGTCATGGACCTAAGGCCAGGTGAATCAGAATATACATGTTCCAGGGATGAGGCTGGACCCAAGGGAACATCTGAGCCTGAGTTTGCCAGTGTGCTTCATCAAACAACTCAGATGTCATTTATCTGGCTGGCACCATTCACAGGCCAGGCTCAATCCTGTGACCAGACCAGACAGAACCCAGGTTGACGTCTGACAGTGTAGGATGACAGTTTCGCACTGAACTTGTAGCTTATCAGTTTGGTTGATTGGCCGTTGTCTGTCTCTGTGTGCAGTCACTTCCACCATCGCTCCATCAGTGCTGGCATGCTGTCTGCCTGGATTTAGTATGTGTGTCTATCTCCCTGGCTCTATTGCTATGATTTTCTGTTTCTGGCTAGTGATCTTTATTTCTCCCCAATTCATTTTTGTGTTCTCAGGTTTTAGTTGAATACTTTCTGTGATTTAATTTTCTCCCTTCTCTTAGTATAACAACTGAAGTTCTTAAACATTCTTTTAAAATGTCCCGGGTTTATCTCGGCAACAGAGCACACCGTTTTAGTGGTTGGCCTTGAATTCGGCACATACATTTTCAACCAATCCAAGCACCTTTCAAAATGATGCTGTACTTCTTCATGGGTTCTGCAGATACCTTGTCCTAGCACTGCCTCCTTGCCCCTGCCTCACGTTGCTGTCGGCCATTTCCCTTACCCACAAGCTGTAGTTACCATATGTAGGAACAATTTTACCTATTAGATCAATTCAGAATAAGAATGAAATTACTGTTCTATCTGTATTTATTTATTTCTAGCATTCCTCCATCTTCTTAGGCGCGTGAAGGTCTGGGTTCCTGAACTACATCATTTCCTTCTGGAGACTTCTTTCAGTCTTTCTTGTAAGGTAGGTCTACTGCTGACTCACACGCTTGAAGATCTCTCATTCTCTTTCATTTGTAGGCAGGATGTTTTCTGGCTATTGAGTTCTAGGTTGTTGCTGTCCCATTTTTCCTTTTCACTCAGTGCTTTAACTATTTCCCTCCATCCTCTTGCTTCTGCGAGGAGGAGAGAACCAGTGTAGTTTATTCCCATTCTTGTGAAGCAAGGATGTTATCCCCCCCCTTGTTTCCTGCCAGGTTTTCCATCTTCAGCACCTGACTGTCACATGCCCAGGTATGGCTTTTTACAGTTATCTTGCTTTGTATTCTGAGCTTTCGGCTCTGAAGTGTGGTGTCTGTTGTAAATTTTGGATAACTCTTAACTATTTTTTACTCAAATACTTTTGTTTTCCCTCTCCTCTTCCTCTTCTTCCTTTCCTCCTTCCTCCTCTTCCTTCTCATCCTCTTCTTATGACATCACCATTAATTGCACTCTGTACCCTTTGTAATTGTCCCACAGTTCTGGACCATCCTCTTCATTCCTTTTGGTCTTTGTCTTACATTTTAGGGAGTCTACTAACAGGTAAATCATATTCACGCTCAGCAATTCTTTTCTTGGCCTTGCCTGTCTACTGGTAAGTCCTTTAAAGCATCCCCCCAAGCCCTGGGGTGTTTTTGAATTTTAGTATTTTCTTCTTCTTCTTTCTCTGAGTTTCCATTATCCATTTAGTCTTAGATATTTTATATTAGGGATACAACATATTGCATTGGATATTTCATGCTAAGAATACTAAGCTACTGTAGCTTTTAAAACACTGATATTAAATATTTTAGGCCCTCATCTGCTATGTACAAGTCCTCTGACTTACCCGAGTCAGGCTCTAGTAGTAATTTGTTGCTGCAGTTTGCATTCTTTGCCTTTCAATATGGCTTGCAATTGTTTTCTTGAGAGCAATGCATGATGTACCAGGTAGAAGGAACTGTGATGTGTTTTATTTCTTATGGAAGATTCTTCAGGAGTTGGATATGATTATTGCATCTGTGTTTTGTGGCTAAACTTTCCTCTAATGTGTTTGTGTTTCTCAGATTGTTCTTGAGTTTTCTTGGGCACTTATTAAATCGGTTTGATCCCTGTGCTTCTTTTAGATATGATTTCCTGCTATTATATAAAAGTCCTATTAATGAAGTAGTAGGGTGTGCAGGTGATATATTTCAGAGGTTCCTATCTCCTAGGAGTTCTCTTCCCTGCCTTGCCCTTCCTTTCTCTCTTCCTCCCTCTCTCTCACCAGTTGTTCCTTGCCTGGCTCTTCCATTTAAGAGAAGTATACTAAAATTTTAGTTGTCTGTCCTGAGCACTAAAAGGGAGGAATTATGTGGGGATGCCCAATGACTGAGAGCTTTACTGTGTTGTCAGATTCAGTGCCCCTAGTCCCAAAATCTGAAATAGGAAATACTCCAAAATCTGAAACTTTTGAACATGAATCTGATTTTATGTGGGAAACTCTGCATGTGGTGGGTCATGGATGGAACACAGGCACACTAAAAATATTCTATAAAACTGTCTTTAGGCCATATATATGTGAAGCATAAATGAATTTTGTGTTTTGACTTCTGTCTTATGTTTAAGATATTTCATTATACAAATATACATATTTGAAGATATACTAACAATCCCCACACAGTCACAACACTTTGGGTCCTATTTATATGAGCTTGGTTTGGGGCAGAATTTTTGAGAGCAGTTTATTTGGTTGTTTCTCTTGGGCTGATTCTGGGTTCTCAGAGGAAATCTTCCAGTGGTCCCTTTACTGAACCTTTAGGGGAATTCAGAGTCAGCTACTGCTCATGTCTGTTCTTCCAGAGGCTGCTGCTCATTTGTCTTTACTCATTCACATTGTCATTGCAGTCTTCCATCTTAAGGAAAATGAGATGAGTTGTGTCCTGTTTTCTTAGAAATTTGGGAGCAATGATAGTGTGTGCATTCCTAGAAATGCCTTTTTTCTCTGTGTCCAGCTGTCTTCTGACCAAGGGATGTCTGAGTGGGTGCTGAGAGCTTTGACATTGCAGGAGCTGCTGACGTTCAGGGACTTTTTGTATTTTTTCATCAAAATAAAGCAGGACAAAATTCTTATTTTCCTAATGTTGCATGTCTTCTGTTGACATCTTGTTCGGTGAAGATCAGTGTTCCAGGGTACAACTGCATTGTCCTCCTGGTCCCATCATCAGTATTTAGTGTTTCTATTATCTTAACAGCACCCAGGAGATGGGAAATCCAACTCAGGGGAGAGGTTGACTTGAATTCCAGAGGTTAGTGGATCCTCTATAGTTACCCAAGAAAAAGAATACATTTAAAAATAGCTTTAACTATGTATTATTACTGTGTGTGTATGTGATGTATGTGTTTTCTCTCTCAAAACCATTAGCCTTTGCTTTATTGTCTCTAAGGTTTGGGTTTAGTTGAGAACTGTGTCACTTTCTGGCTCCTGTTATTTTAAAATTGAAACCTTTTCTTTCGAAAAAGATTAGTGTATTTTTTTTTCACTCTGGTGTTCTGAACTTTTATGATGTACCAGAAGGGTGGCCTATTTCTTATTCCAGGCTGGTATACTGAAGACTCCTTTGTCTGGGATTCAAGCCTGGTTCTAGGACATGGGACTGTATTGGGTTCCTCTGATGATTTCTTCCTCCCACATTTGCTCAGGACCACTTCTCAGGCAGATGCTGGATGCCTTGAGCTCATTTGAATTATTTTCCGGGCTTGTTTTTCTTTATATTAGATTTTAAAACCTTATCTCTATTCATTATGCTGATCCATTTTTATTTTGTTTATTATATCTTTCATTTTTAGAGTTTACTTTTCTGTTTATTTAATACTCTTGCTTCTTGCCTGAAATATTTTCACTTATCTATGTAGATATTGTTTTTGTTTTGTTTTGTTTTTTTGTAAAGGCTTTTTTTCTCTTCCTTACATTATATTGATTTTTTTTCCTTCCCAGGTTCTGCTTTGTTGTTGTTTGACATATTGAATAATTTTCTAGTACATGGTTCTCACTGTCCACTCATTGAAGGGCACTAAAACCTAATTGCAAGTGCTTTCCTTTTGGGTGGGGCTTGTCAGTCTTGTAGCTTTCCTGTGTAAGATAGCTAGGCAGCATTTTTAGCCGGTCTGCTTTTGGAGAATCGTATCACATTTTGTCATTTTCACTGGCACCCTTCGGTTTCTCAGAGAGGAGTCTTCTGGTCTCCTATCTAGCAGAATACATGGGAGATATTCTTGCTTGCTGCCAGAATCATTGGAGCAACAGTCAGGCTGAGACCCCACTCCTCAGCTCATGGTCACCCATGTTTCCACTGACCTTGGCTTCTCGTGGGGACTGTGCAGCACTATCAACTTCCTCCCCGTCTGGTGAGGTAGCCACATTTAGACTGCAGCATTCTCTTTGCTGGTAGGAGGCCAAAGTTTGCTTTCTGCTTCTTTCCCTTTTGTGCTTCCAAGAACCTGTTGGAATCACTCACTTTTTGATGTCTCCACATTCTTTTGTCCATTTTTATTCTTGAGGGCTTTTGGGTGAAGGAGATTAAGTGAAATGGCCCTGAATTGACTTGATTATTTTTAACCAGGATCCCTGGGGCCTCCGCTTTCAGCCCAAAGCAGTTCTCTCTCACTTGTCACCTAGCTGGGTAGGTCTCTCTTCCCTTTATTGAACAGGGCATGGCTTTGTGTGCCTCATTTTGCTTCTTAGTTTCCAGTGAGAACCTTCCACCCCAATTTCTTTGATTATCGGAAGCAGCATGCAGAGGCCCAGGGAGAGCAGAGTGGTCTGTGTTCACACCAAGTGCATTTGCCTGTAATGAACCGGATTCTCTGTAGCTTGTCCCAGCAGTGCCTCTGCCTGAGGTTTCTAGGAGACAGCACCAGAAACACAAAGTCTAGACAGCAATACCTCAAAAGTCACCTTTTGCCTCCCTTCTGTAGCATGCCACAGTGTAGAAGCATTTTCCACTCCAGACCCCTCAGGAAGGAGTCTTATGTCTCTTGGACAGTTGCCTCTTCCTAGATGGGCACTAAACAGAGAAAGGAATTGATATTTAATGGGGTCGGTATCATGCCAATTGCTGTACATGGGTTTGCTAACCTCATTGTTGTAACAACTCTTTGAGGATAGTGTTAATAATTTCATTGCCAAGGAGGTGGCTGGAAAATGGAAGAATGAGAAGTTGTACCCAAGTATGTCTAGCCTTGAGATGATCTGGTCATCACTGGACCACTCTGGGTGAGGAGGAGCTATATATAGGGAATAGAGGAAGCTCCAGTGAATGAAGTCCTGAATGAATGTGTTGTTTACATAGTCATGACCATATTAGGGACTCCATAGCCTCAGGCTTGGAGAGATGGCAAAGCCTTCCTCAGAGAACCAAGTGTGAGTGTTGACAGCATGTGCAGAAAATCCACCATAGCTTTCTCTTCTTGGGTATTTACAACCTGAAGAATGTTTCTCCACAGAGACTGCTCCTACCAAGATTAACTAAACCAGTGTCCTCAAGTCAACTGTGTACCATAAACACTGCCTCATAGTTTATTGGTGTGTAATAACTCTGCCTCCTTATTTATCTGTATGTAATAACTGTGCCTCCTAGTTTATCTGTATGTAATGACTCTGCCTTCTTATTTATCTGTATGCAGTAACTCTGCCTCCTTATTTATCTGTATGTAACAACTCTGCCTTCTTGTTTATTTGTATTGATAATTCTGCCTCCTTGTTTATCAGCTTGTAACAACCCTGTCTCCTTGTTCAGATATATGCTATATTCCATCTCTTAGTTCAACCCTATGTAATAAACATGCTGAGCTTCTACGGTTTTGTGGTGTTTTCTCCAGCTGAGAGCCTAGACCACGTAACCCTGTGTGCCCATGAGTCTGTCTGTCTTTTCTTCATTCCTTAGCTACCCCCAGTCATGCTGGATGTGGTACTTCTGTTCCCAGGAAACCTCAAAGAGAGCACGCTCTGTGCCAAGTGTTTCTAGCAGGTACTCATCAAGTGTGACTTACTGAATATGCGATGAAGGAGGACTGTTGTTTCCTCCCTGCTTTTAGATCATCAACCATACCTTGACTCATAGATAGCTACTTTAAAAGTCCAGAAATCTGAATACTTAATCAACTTTCCATTTCCTTTGGCCAAGAGCTATTCTAATAATGCCCAAATAAGTTTTAATCTTTTAAGCAGGTTTGTGACAGCTCTCTAAAGAATAAAAGAGTGTCTCATCCAGAAGGAAGAAAACAGCTTATCTAAGTTGTTTAGCAGCAATATAGTTCAGCTGGAGATCTTGCTTCTTGGTTTCCAGCACTAGGGTCTTACTAGACTGGAGTCTCAGGGTGAGAAGTGACATCAGCTATGACTAAAGCACTCAGTTGGTTTGGCCTGCTGTGCCACCTGGGGGTTCATTAGTTAGAACGAGGCCATGGTAATTCAGAGCAGCCATCTCAGAAGCATGTTTGTTCAGTTCTTTTTTTCCCCCGCCAGCATATTTGTCCAAGTGCTGGGGAGAATGTAGGATTGCCGCATCTGGCCCCTGATAGGAGTAGAGGCTGGGACAGCAAAGAAGATGTTGGGTGCAGAAAAACAAGTATGTCTGTGAGTTCACTGCTTAGCGGTTGGGTCTTTCCTTTCTTATGTGGGTAAGGAGGTGAATTAAGGTTGGCTCTGCTCACAGGAAAGGGGGAAAGGGTTGCACTGACCCCTCAAAGAGTTATGCAGTACTTTAGCCAAGACTGGCATGCTCACCTGGCTTTTTGAAAAGTGTAGTAAAACACCATCTTTACCCTTTCCTTAATGCAGCAGAGATTAGCAGCTCAAAGCCTATGGCTGTGTGTATTTTAAGACAAGGGAGATGAACGCACCTCTATGCAGCAGCTTAAATTATGACCACTGGATGACTAATGGCAGCAGCCAGAACAATGGATTTATTTTCCTGGCAAATGCAGTAGAATTTATACCACTGATTTCTTCAAATGAGACTTTTTTTTTCCTTTAGGAATGACATAGAAAACACCCTGAGGTATGATGGAACAAAGAGAAATGTTGACTCACCTTCTCCTTCCTTCCCTGGCTGCTTCTTTCCTATGGCGTTCTATAGAAGGCCCAGTAGCTTCTATAATGCTTGGCACCTGTAAAGGGATAGGGCTGAAGGCAATGTCCTGTGTTAAATTCACTTGCTGATACCACAAGACGTCAAGGCAAACCAAACCAAACCTGTCAATCTAAGCAAAGCTGATAATGGGATGTAGCAAAGGGGATGCAAAAGGCACAATAACTCTATTCCTGTTGGTGGTTGTGATAAAGGGTGTGGGAAGGAAGGTGAAGGTCAGAAAAGTCTCCCCCTCCCCCAACCCCAAGTGGTAGTGGCTGAGTGGATTATAGGAAGGGTCAAGTGAACCAAGGCAATATACACGCATGTCTGGAAGGGTGTGGGGGAGGGGGACAGGGCAGTGTCTCTAGCCAGCTGGAACAAGGTGGAAAAGTACAGTGGGTGTTTTGTACTTGAGGAGAGAGGAATGTGAGCACCTCTAGACTTCAGAGTACTCGGAGGTGAGTAGGTTTAGAGTGGGCTTGCAGGGCTGTCTGCTGTGCACAGTGATAGTCAAGCTCTCAAAGGTTTGATTTAAAATTGGTTACGTTAGTATTTACTTAACTGTGATGTACAAGAACTTACACAAAACATATAAAATATTTCCAAAAAAAGTACAAAATATTTGTCTTGGAAAGGACTTGAAGTAACACTTTATCTGACACTGTTTATTTAAAATGACATGTATACAGTGGCGTGAGACCCAGTGACCACACTGCTGTGTGGAAGAGCACAGCAAGGCTGTGAAATTTTCTCATCGAGTGCAGAGTTCATCACCACAAGATAGTATTTCCTCTCTCAAGTATTTTATTCTATTCAAACCAAATTATCTGGGTATGCCTTTCACTTCTAGAGATTCAAACTTTCTTTTTTGGTTTATCTTATTTAGTAAATTTTACCTGATTTTCTTTTTTGTTTCTGTGACCTATTTGTAAATTTCCTGTCCAGTCTCTGAACCATATAGAATGGCCTCTGTTGCCAGAGAAAATTTCTCAATAATGGACTGCTCCCCTCAACATTTAAAATTATTTTATTTATTTGTTTTTATTGTGGAAAAATGAACCTGATACAAGGTATACCACTCCAACCCTGGAATCCCTGTCTCTGGGACATCAACTGCATTTTTCTGCACATATACTTCAAGTGTTAAGAGGAAGTGAGATGAGTGGCTTGCTTCTTAAGACATCCATGTATTTAAAACCAAAGGTCCCAGGAACCACTTAGAGCTGGAGACAGGGACAGTTGGTCATCTTAGAGACAGCTAGCAAAAAGCTGCACTTTGAAATCAGACATCTGGCTCTCTTTGGAGAAAGTATTTAGCTTTCTAAGCTTTACATAGAAATAGAGAAAACGATGCTGGTTTCCCAGGACAGTGTATATGTGCAAGGCGATGCTTTCAGATATACTCAGCATACTGCCTTGAATATAGTAGATGCATTACAGAATTTTCGTGAGTAGAAATATGTTTTCTAGCATCTTTGATTTCACTTTACTATTTCTCAAAGCACGGTAAATGGAAACCTACCATCTGTAAAGCCTCATGATTTCTGCTTTCCCCTGCTGTCTCCCTGGCTACGCAGTGAGATCTGGCCCGGAGTTCTCCATTTGTACTTGACTGGGCTCAGAGCTGATGATGGCCTGGACTTGTATGGCAGTCTAGGTTATCCAGAAATGTTGGCCTTGTTAATGACTGGAGAAGGGACAGCCTTGGCTTCTGGCACTTGCCATCTGGATATCAGTGTCTTCCTAGTGTTCCTGGCTTTAGAAAGTGGAGCGGACACCACATTGTATAGCATCAGACAGGGTGAGTCCAGATAACCCACCAGCCAGGTGAGCAGGAGAGAAGTCTGTCACGGAAGGCAGCAAGGTTGGGGGAATCATGAGGGGAGGACTTCCCAAAGCTTGCTTTACATAAATGAAGTCAAGTGAAGCAGGTGGGCTTTTAAAGGAGCCCCTTCAGTTCTCACAGCTGCCCAGAGTAAGCATCAAACATCTCTCTCATGTAAGAAAGGAAGCATAGAAACTAATGCCTCATGCTGTTTTTCTTCCATTGACTCAGGGCCTTGCAATTGAACCACCAGCTTCCAGGCTTGCCTCCTCAGAATGCAGGGGCAAGCGAAAACAGACGCTGGGGCTGTTCCTAAGCTCCCTTCTCCTCCCTTCTCCTACATACATGGGTTTACTACTGCTTTTCTCCATGCCTGCCACTCTAGCTGGCCCTTCACTGCCTTTGGTCGACTACATGCTACCTGTATGCTATCTGCTCACTTCTCTCACTTCTGCCCTCTGCCTCTGTCATGGTCCCCTCTCAACAAGCAATGTTTACTGTGTGTGTGTGTGTGTGTGTGTGTGTGTGTGTGTTACATACATGCGTACTATGTTTTCACCATTTCTACTTCTCCCTCTCCCTCTTTCAATTACTCCATGATCCCCTCAAATTCATTACACACACACACACACACACACACACACACACACACGAATACATACAACCTTCTGAGTCCATTTAGTGTTGTTCTAGTATGTTTAGGGTTGACCATTTGAGATTGGATAACCTATCAGGGGGTTATTTTCTTGCAGACACCTGATTCTTCCTCTCTCACAGCCATTGGTTGCTGGTAACTCTCAAAGCTGTCTTAATCAAAACCAAGTTGCATTCTATCCCCGCTCTGCTTTTGATCTTGCAAGGAGTTCCCATTTCATTGTGAGTGAAAGCCCAAGTCTTTGCAATGACTGACACGGGCTCCAGGCCCTCTTCTGCCTCATTTCTCAGTCTCCTTTCTGGTAGCCATTCCTGGCTCTTCCAGATCCAGCTTCATACGTCAGTTCCCGAACTGTTACGCAAACCTACTTCTTCCTCACACCTGTCATGATTTTCTGCTCACTCTCTAATTTCTTTTAAGTCTTTGTTCACGTCTTACCCTTTCCTTGAGGCCAGCTCCACTGCCTTCCCCTTCATACATTCTTAGTCCGTGCTTTGCTTTGCCCCTTTCCCCACAGTGCTGGATACCCATGTAGCAGAGAATTTATTTTGTTTGTGTCTGTGTTCTCATACTATCTGATCGAGGTGTGCTGAGTTCAAATCCCAGCTTTACTGTTAGCTTTCTACAGCTTCCTCATCTATAAATAACAAAGTAAGTTTCCTAGTGAATGTTCAGCGAGACAAGTTCTAGGAAAGGCAGTTGGACTAGAGATGGAGAGCATAGTCCATGTTGCTACTCAGTTGTAAAGTGGATTAGATATCTTTAGTAAGTGGTGCCCTGAACTGGATATCCAATTGAAGATGGAAACTACATCCCCATCTCTTACCCTGCATTAAAACCAATGAAGAATGGTTCAGAGACCTTAATGCCAGGCATTACTAGAAAAGACACATGTCAAGATAATAGAACAAGTAAAGATTTCCCAAATGGAAACTCAGTAGCCCAGGAAACAAAAGCAAGAACTGATAAATGGATTACACTAAGTTAAAAGCTTCTGTCCAGTGAAGGCAACAGTGGTGTGAAGACAAGCCCACAGTAGGAGATAATATTTGCCATCTATTTGACAGAGGATTAACACCCAGACTTCAGACTTCATAAAGAACTTTTGAAAAACCGTAATATAACAAGTAACCAAAAAAAGAATTGGGTAAGTAGTCTGAACAGACACTTCTCTGAAGAAGTAGTGCAAATGACCGATGTGAAAACAGTTGCTCGATATCTTTAACCACCAGAAAAAGGTCAAGCAAAACTACATTTTCATCTCACCCAATCCAGAGTAGCTACTATTAAAAAATTTACACCAAATGCTGGTAAGGCTGTGGGGTAAAAGAACTCTTCTTACACTATTGGTAGGAGTATGTTTCATTACAACAACTATAGGAAATAGTATGGACAGTCTTCAGAAATCTAAAATTACAACTGGCATATGACCTACTGTCCTGCTCCTGGTTATATACCCAAAGGAAATGAAACCAGCACACAGAAGACGGCGGGCAATGGCTTTTGTTTGGTATTAGCACTGAGCCCCCTCAGCTTCTGGGTGGTGAGAGGAAAGCCTGTACATGTCAAGGTCATTACCATCTTGATCCCTGGAATAAAAGCTTGTCACCATGTGAATGAAAACACCCCTGAGAGGGCTAGAATGACAGGACGAAAAGTGCAGGGACAGGTGTAAGGAAGGTTTCCTTAATCTGCAAGAGCCTGGATCACAGAGGCCAGAGCCCATGGGACTCAGTGTAATTCTGGGCCCTGGCTTGGGAAATCTGTGAACAGGGCTGTCCCGAAGGGAGACAATTTGCTGTTACTGCTGTTAATGTTATTATACAGCAAGGCTCCACGCTGTTTTCAGCTCTGTAGCACTTAATCCAGTGCTCCTCATTTGTCTCCATTTTGGTGTGGCATTCTAGGAACATGTTTTCTTTTGATTTCTCCAATCTCTTGTGAGCATCAGGAGAGAAAAGGGAGATGGATTGGTTGGGAATAGCTGAAAAGACAATATTAAGAAACTGGTTGTTCTGCCTTATAAAAGCAGGCAAAAATATCTGTGTGGTCTCCCCTGCCCCACCCCACCCCCCACCCCCAGCCCTGCCACGAACACACCCTTTCAGGAGAGGAAGAATAATGCTTTGAGGGAAGAGTAAGGACGGAATTGTGGTGGTAGAGGGTGTCATGGATAAGTGATATACAGAGCTTTTTAAAACCCAGGTTCCCCAGCTCTGCTCGAAGGGTTTCACCCAGGGATGCCATGCTTATGTATTCTCCGTGTCATTGGAAACTGTGGGGAGGAGAATGTTATCTCCCAGTGGAAGCTGTGCAGTATACATCCCCTGGGTCCATTGCACCATCACAGCTGTTCTGTGGAGTTCTCAGTCCCAGGGCCTATTTTAAGAGTCTCAGCCAAATGGTCTCCACAGCAGGAATTAAGTAAGCTACCTTTTAATTCCAGCATTGTAGTTGTCCACAGCTGGAGCCTTGGGCTGTTGATGGTACTGAGTTTCTTTGCTCCTGTTCAGAAAGCTGTTTAAATGTGGCCTGCAGTGCCGGGTGTTGGCATACAGCCTTTTATCCCAGCACTCGGGAGGCAGAGGCAGGTGGATTTCTGTGAGTTCGAGGCCAGCCTGGTCTACAGATCCAGTTCCAGGACAACCTCCAAAGTAATACAGAGAAACCCTGTCTCAAAAAACAAAACAAAACAAAACAAAAAGTGGCCTGCAGTGGTCAGTAATTGCAAAGCCAGAGTGTTATGGTTGGAGAATCTGGGTGATCAGGTCAGCCTGCTTCTAAGAGGCACCAGTGTTCTGTAGGTCAAGGGCAGCCTTTGGTTTACATTCCATTCCACTACTGTGTCTGTGACCTTGAGCCTGCTTCAGAAAGTTCAGTGTGAGGACTCTGGACAATCTGCTTGCAGAAAGAGCAGTACATACAATGCACCTGATATAAAAACTGGCTATGGTGATTATTACCATGGCTCTCACTGTCGTCACTTGTGTTTGTCACAGCATTTATGCTTGAGGACAGGATAGGACAGGACAGCGGTGCCTCCTGGATGCTGTCCAGGGTTAGCCTGCCCTTTCTGTAACAGTGGAGACTCTGTCCACATGTGGCCTTTTAGGGTTGTATTTTGACAACTGCCTTATTACTGACATAGCTCAAAAATATGTCAGCCATGAGACCCAATGCATTATTGATATTGGCGACTTTCCTTCTGCTGCATTGCTCTGTCTTTGTCTGCTGGGAACAGGAAAGGTATTCTCTGTCTTCTGTGTCCCTTGGAGATAAGCCAACCCGAGACCCAGCTTTTCTCTAAACGAAGAGATGAGTCACATTTGGTCATCCCCTTGGGCTGCTTCGTCCCAGCCTATCCTAGGCACCCCTTGTTTCCTTTCTGCAGTATTTCATGCAGTATTTCATGGGTGTTAAAGATGGGCGAGCACTCTCTCTTACGGTGAGGTCAGAGCTAGTGGTACAAAGAGGGATTTTCCTCTGCTGTGCAAACACCTGGCGACGTCACAGAGTCACCAGAGTGCTAGCAATTGCAGTTGCTGCCAAGAAAGCACCCTCTGACAGGATATTGATTCGGTGCCATGGTTAGCCGCAGCTGGGACAAATGAGGCCTCCTTGCTGCTTAGGGGTTCCAGCTGCCATGGCATATGTACCCTGCTGATTAGAAAACCTGGCCCCGAGTGCTTGCAAACATTGCCAAGCAAGGGGCCTCAGTCATCAGATCTGTTTCTGGAAGTGTGAGATGATGTGGTGTGAGACACTGCCAGAAGGCCCAGAATCTTGCATTTGTAGGTACTTTGAAGAGCAAACCCGATGATAAGCTCTCAGGTTTGAGCTCCTGCTTAATTGGTTTAAGAAAGAGAGAATCTCAGTCCTTTCCTGAAATCTTCCTGTGTGAAATACTGCATAGCATTTTAAGGAGTGAGTATGGCTTCTAGACCTAGCTAGCAAGCAGGGAAGGCAGGCTCACAGTGACATGCTAATCAGACTTATAAACAGACTCAGTGATGTAAGTCTCCCTGACAGCATTCTGACACAGCACTTTTTCAGTTTGATGGGAAGGTTGTGCCTAAGAGCCAAGGTTATCAAGTCTACCTCCTAAGTCATGACCAGTCCTTTGCTACTCTACGGAGTTTGTTTTCTACTATAACTGTTGAAAAGACTTCAGAACAATTATACATTAAAATTTCCACTCTGTTCATCTGGTTGTTGTCTCAGACAGTTAAAGCTGCCATCAGTAAACAGGAAATGGGCCAAAAGTCCAAGGTAATAGCAACAGCCATAGGGATCCCTTAGAATCCATCTGGCAGAATGGTTGCATTCTGATGGGTTGAGTTACATATGGCATAGGAGTGTATGGGAAATATCTAAACTATTGTTAAGAACCCTTATGAAAATGGTGCCAACTTCCTGAATATGCAGAGGGCTCTTCTACTACGTTGTTGAATGGCTGATATAAGAGCTGTTTTCACAAAAGTTCTTTGTGCCTGGGTAGGGGAGAGGAAGTGTTAACTGAAAGCTCCCTTTGCTTTGTCCAGTAAGAGCAGAATGCTTTCTGTCAGGGTCTTCATTGACTTGGTATGAGCTTTTTTTAAATACTCAGCACTCCTTCCCTTCAGTGCTTTGGTTGGAATCCCTCACTGTCTCCTAAATCTCACTCTAGAGACTTTATTCCTCCCAGACATCTAGCTGAGATGGTGGAAAGTCACATAGCTGTATGTGAGAGGCCCCCCTGGTATTGGTGGTATGAACAGCATCAGGGCCTTTTTCTGGGATTTGCTTTGCATGCAAATTATTTTTAATTGTTCCCATAACTTTTCATCCCCCTCCATCCCCCAAATCAAGTCCCAGCCACTACTTAATGGAACAATGTCATTTCTCAGAAGGAGAAATAGCCACAAGTACCAACTTCAGCAGTCTACATTTGCTGAGGACTATGGACATTTAAGGTGCCTTGTGGGTCTTATCATCATCATCACCATCCTCATCATCATCATCATCATCACCATCATCACCACCATCATTATCGGTCTCTTAAAAGCATGCAGGAAGAGATTAGTGAGATCGAATCCCATTATTCTGAGTCTTAAAATCCTTTCACTTTTGAGAATCTTGGAGTCCAGTTTAGACATTGATAGGTCCCCAAAGACAATTTTGACAACAACTGTCAGGAGCAGTTACTTTCTCCCATTTCCTTGAGTCACGCGAAGAATAACATCTAATTTACTCCGAGGGCTCAAGGACCCATCATCCTCTGCCGGATAACTGAAAATTAACTCTTTGTGCCCTGAAAGATGACTCTGGGCAGCAGTCACTCATTGTTTTTTCCTGGTTATCCCTGCTGCAGCTCTAGGCCCAGTGGAAGATTCAGTATCTTTGTTACCCAACCTCTCATTGCCAACCTGAACCATAAAGGAAACCTTTGACTTTGAAGGAAATGAATTTCACAGTCATTCTGAGAAGTCCCTGGAGGAACAGTGGTGGGCTGGGTCTTTACAAACCCTTGATCTTGGAGACCTCTGGTGAATGGACGGACCCTCAAGCCTGTTCTCAAGTCTCTTCTCTGGCCCTGTCTACTGGCTACTTGCAGCATTCTTGTACACAGCTTGGTCAGGTCCTGAGTTCATCAAACTCTTTTCTGCCTCAGGATCCTTGTGTCCTCTGTGTCTTTTTGTTGTTGTTGAGCCATTTTCCTCCTACTTGTTATTCTGCCAACTCCAAGTTTTTTTGTTTTTTTTTTGGGGGGGGGATGTTATTCACTTATGGAGGCCATTCTTGACCGGGGTAGATAGATCAAAGAGGGCTGAAAAATCAGTGACTTCTTATTCCTCCATCAAGAAGAAGCATGCATTTTGCTTCCAGCAGATTGGATCTGGTTTCCTGATTGCTTCAACTAATGCCGCAGAAAGGATGCTGTGCCATTTTGGAGCTCAGACTTTAAGAGGCCTGGCAGCATCTTCCCCTTCCTTGCAATCAGGCTGCCAGGTAAGGAAGTCTAAGATAGCCACATCCTTACAGCACTTAGAACTGTGCCAGGAAGGGGGAAAGGGGAAAGGGGAGGTAGAAGTCTTCTGTCTCTCACCAGGACACAGATATGACAGTGAAACCAACTTGTGTGTTGTATTCACTAAAGCATATTGAATAATGCACTTTAAGACAGTGGTTTTTCACTCATTATACAGAAAACCACATCTGAAATATCACCTTATTTGTATTGTTCTTTGTATTATATTAGTTCTTTTCAGTTGTTTTGTTTGTTTGTTTGTTTTCTTTTTGAGATAGCGTCTCATTGTGTAACCCTGGCCTGCCTGAAATTCACTTGTAGACCCAGCTGATCTCAAACTCACAGAAATCTATCACTTCTGCATTGGAAGTGCTGGGGCTAAAGGCTTGCATGATGCCTGACAGTCTTTGTTTTGGTTTTATCAGTTACCTTTACAATGACCTCTCTGTTGTTTTCTGGGCTGCGGATAGACATTGATCCAAGCAGATTCGAGCTCCATAGCACAGGAGTTCGAACATTTTTGTTGACCATTGAACAGCTTGTATTATGAGAATGAAAATGTTTATTGAATTGATGAATGAATTTAGAAGATCTCACTGCTTCTGTTGGGTAGTTCCCCTTGATATATAGATGTATAAATCTTTACCTCTCGTGGGCTTCCAAAAATGATGGCAAACCCTTTTTTAACTTTTATCCAAGTTTGCCTAGACTACATATCTGCTGTGTTAATTCTAATGCTTGCTCATTGGCAAGGCATAGGAAGCCCTCAGCTTTAGCATGCTGTCCAGGTGACCCAAAGCCCTGACCCCACTGTGAATACCACTGAAGTTACTTGGTACCTCATCATGAGCATCCCACTTCCCCAGAACTTCTGCCCTCTTCTTTACTCATTCCCCAAGAGACTTCTGGAAGCCTTTGCTAATGGCCTACATGTTCAGTGGGCATTCTTTCTTCTCACCTATGAGCATGCCATTGAACCCCAGTGTTAGGTGGATGTGATTTGTGACACTGGAACCCTGGCTTGGAAGATGGCTTTCTATGCCAGCTTCACTACTCACTCTCTTGTGCAGGTACTTAACTTGAGGGATGCTGTTTCCTTCCTAGTAGGGCTCAGGAAAAAGGCTGGCAAGATCTTTGCCAGCAACTCTGAGACTTCCCATATTCAAACTTGCTTTACAGCTGTACAGAGAACAACTGGCTGATTTATGTACGTTTGGACCAGAATTCAGCTGACTGTAGTAGCATCAGCACTTTTACATAAACAAAAATTTCAATTTCATTAGCACAGCCAAGTTAATTCTGCTGGCTTAGCAGTGTATTCCAAGAGGCAGAGTGGCCACAGGGCATTATCACACTGTCTATCAGTAGCTGGAGGATCATAGATTGGCAGGAGGGAAGTCAGGGTCTCAGCTTGGGGGGGTTGGCTGTGGTAGGTTGGGCGAAGTCTCAGCCACTGCACTTTAAAATAGGGATAATGATATTCATAAATGACTCATTCAGTGTTGAGAAGCCACCGTTCCATGGCAATAACTTGACAGGGCATCATCAAGAGACAGAATTCCAGATGTATCTTACCACCTAAATAATAAAGGGTCCTTAGGTTTATTTGCCTTGGGTACATTCTTTGTACTGTTTCAGTTTCCTTCTCTGGCGTTCTGTTATTTATATGGATGTGAGAGGGAGGAACTGTTTACAAGAGCCTCACTATTCAAGACATTGGTTAGTCATTATTTTTACTTCTTATGATGGTCCCTCACAGGAGGAGTGACACAAATCTGACTGGAACTAGTAAATGTAAAAAATAGGGGAGGGTCTATAATGGCTTCATGCAACTTCAAAGTCCATGAGTAGTTCTGGATTTAGGTATAGCAGCATCAAGAGTCTCAAAACACTTTTCACATTTTGTTTTCTTTGTCTCATTAGTCCTTCTCTCTAATTCTCCATGTTGATATATATATATATATATATATATATATATATATATACATATACATATATATATATATATTGTCCCCATGATGGAACAAATAATGGCTTCACACCTACATTTTATCTCAAAGAAAAGAGAACCAAACCTTACTTTTTCCTCACATAACCACATGAACCCTCTAACCTCTCAAGGTGCTGATTGGTTCTATTTAGGTCATGTGCCGCCCCTAGCTAACGCTTTGCTCAGAGGAATGGAATTCATGACCTGAGTAACCAAGGATGTGATTCCTAAGGTGATGTCTAGCACGGTGAATCACATCTAGCATTTCTTGTGGCTGTTTTGAGCTTTAATTAAAAGAAGCCTGGGCCGGGTGGTAGTGGTGCACACCTTTAATCCCAGCACTCGGGAGGCAGAGGCAGGCGGATCTCTGTGAGTTCGAGACCAGCCTGATCTACAATAGCAAGTTCCAAGACAGCCTCCAAAGATACAGAGAAACCTGTCTCAACCCCCCACACCCAAAAATAGAAGAGGAAGCCTGATTAGCACAGGCTAGCCTGTGGCTTTCCTGCTGGGGCAAGTGAGCATTGGACAGGAATGCAGACTCCACTAGCTCAGTCTGGCTAAGGCCAGAGAGGAGGATTTTTGTCTGAGTAGCACAGTGATATAGTGATGTGCCCTCAAAGCCTGTTGGGGATGTGATCTCCCATCTCAACCACTGCAGGCTCTTGTCAGAAAAGGGAAAATGTGTGGGTCACATGTATGCTTCATCACTAAACCTTTTTTTTTAAAGGACAAGAGGAAAGAATTGGGATATACTTTACCCTTAAAAGTTACTGACACCACACACGAGGTGGCACGATGTTATTTGAACACAGCCTTAGAGTGATTTTCTTTGTGTGTGTGCACATGTGTGCATGTGTGCATATGTGTAGGTGAGATGTAGGTGAGGTATTGATGTTGGGTTTGTTACTCAGTTGCTTCTCTACCTTAAGCTTGAGGCGGGGTCTTCCTCCTCCAGCGCTGGCATTATAAACACATATTGCTGCACCTGCCCTGACCCTTTCTTTTAAACATGGATGCTGGGGAGTCAGGCTCACATCTTAATGCTTGCAGGGAAGCACTGTGCCTATCCATCCATCTCTGCCCACAGACCCAACCCTGCCTCTTTTCCAAGACGGTCTTGAGCCACTCTCAAGGCCTGTGATTGTGGCCATAGCTGTTCAGAGCTGCATTTCAGATGAGGGCGAGGCTAGGGGAAGCAGCTCTCCACGTCGTTTGTATAGTGTGATAGCAGTTCCTGGGACGGAGTTCTTGAATCCTAAAATCAAACAGACAAGAAGTTCGAAGCCTGTGTGACCGAAGGGAACCACTGGAGAGAAGAGCCTCTGGAATGCAGCTCACATCTGGTGTGGGTAGGAAGGAGGGCTGTGGCTATGCCTGCTGTCACTTCAACAGTCTAAATGTCCTTAGGATTTTCTTCTCAACACTGGCTAATTGTGAAAATGGGTCAAGGACACAGGCTGGCTTCAGGAGGTCAAGCAAGCAGGCATAATCTTGTAGCTGGCAGTGTTGCTCATGGGAGGTAGCCCTTTTGAATTGGGTGTGAAACTGTTTGTCTCACTCTTCTTTCTTCCTTTTTGACATTTGTTTATGTATTTTTCTTTTGTTTAGAGATTACAATTTAATTTCGTAATTTCTCCCTTCCTTTTATTTCCTCCAAACCCTTCCATATACCCCTCCTTGCACTTTTTCAAGTTTGTGGTCTCCTTTTTCATTAATTGCTGTTACATGCATATACGTACATACACACACAAATGTACATGCACACACACACACACACACACACACACACACACACACACACACACACACACACACACACACACTCCTAACTATAGGTTGCTCAGTCTATATACTGATACTTGTATGTATGTTTTCACGGATGACCATTAACTGAGGATCTTGTTTCTACTTTATTAGCAGACACCTCTTTTGCTATCATTTGCTCTGAGGCCATTGAAAAAGCTGTGGAAGTTCCTAGAGAACAAAGTTCAGTTCAGGACGCATGATGCGCTTTGTGGCTAGCAGACACCCTCCACACATGATATGACGGACCCTCTTTCTGAGAACTACCCTTGGTTTCTCAAGTCCTTCAAGCATCTTGGCTACAAGGGGCTGACAGACCCCTTCCAACATTTTATGCTACTGCTCCTAGTTACATGTACAGCTACTCACACCTAGTCTCTCTATGGAATCATCTGCCTTCAACTACTTTCTATGAAAACAACTTTTATGGATCTACATTCAAGATCCAGTTCAAATGTCACCTGCGCCCTGTAGCTCTCTGTACTCCCCACAGTGATCTCTCTCATCTATGCTGTCTACCATGCTTCTTTCCACTCGTCTCTCTTTTGTTTTGACATTTTAAAATTATTTTTAATTGCTCATATTTACATATCCACCCCCCATTCCCTCGCCCTCCCCTCCTCCCATATTCCCCACCAACCCCTTCCCCCCCACTTCTCCCCAGGGATAGTGAGGCCCTCTACCAAGGATCTACAAAGTCTGTCATATTGTTTTGGGGGGGTCTAGACCCTCCTTGCTGTATATGGGCTGCAATAGTATCCCTCCATAGGGAATGGGCTCCCAAAGTCCATTTGTGCTCTAGGGATAAAGACTGGCTCCACTGTTAGAGGTCCCATAGACTGCCTTGTGCTGGCACCCACATTCAGAGGGCTTGGTTTGGTTTAATACTGTTTCCCCAGCTTTATGACTAGGGTCTCCATTCTATCAGTAGGTCAGGTCCACTGTTTCTGCAGGTCTCTCCATCCCCGTCTTGGCTCCACTCCTCCCTTTCTATATCCCCAGGGAGGTAGACTGGTATGGAGAACAGAGATTGAGCTTTGCCTTCTGCTCTGGGTCTTGGAACTCTTGGCTTTGATCTTTCAGGAAACTTTGACACGTCTTTGGTGCCAGTGGGCACAACAAAGCCATGCAGAAGTATTGTGTTGACATGTATTCATTGTACACACTGCTGGGTTTCCTAAGAACGTTGCCAGGTTTCACATTACAGTTGTGTTTGCTCCTGCTGGGGAATTAGTCCACTTCATTCCCCAGAGAGAGTTAGTTTTGTTTTTCCTTCTGTCTTACACTTACCTACAAAATTCTGTTTCTATATGAAATCTGTCATTCACAAATGAGACACAATGTGGCCTTTGTCTTTGTGAGTCTTACTCAATTTGTTTAATATGATAATCTCTAGTCACTACATCCGTTTTCCTGCAGGTGACATTCTATTGTATATGTATCTCACATTTTCTTCATCTGTTCCTCTGCGGATGGACACATAGATTGGTTATATACTTAGCTCTTATGGATAGCGCTGCAGTAAATGATGTATGAGAATCTATGTGATGTCCTGACTCCAGTCTTTCAGGTGAATGGTCAGAACTGTTACAGCTGGCTCATGAGTAGCTCTTTTTGAGGGACCTCCATACTGAGTTCCCTGGTGGCTGTATTTTAGGGCTCTTTTTTCTCCTCTTCCTTGCATTCCTTTGTTTTTGTTATTTCCTTAATTGTCACCATTCCCAGGCTGAGATGGAATCTCAATGTAGTTTTAATTTTATATAGAAATATGTTTTAATGCGTATATGAACCAACCTGTGACATGCTTAGCAAGCTGCTTGGCAAATGCTAGTTCTCAATAACTGATAGGTGCTGTGCTCATAGTATCAAATCTTAGAGACGGAAGGCATCTGAGAGGTCATTCCTGCATGCCCACAAAAGTTTGGCTTCCCACCTGACAAAAATCGTCCAAGTATTCTTTGAGCTCTGCTTGGGACAAAAACGTTTGGAAGCGTTCTAATAGTTTATGGTGCTTCGTGCTATTAGTGAAACTGTTGGTAGTAAGTACTTGGGCTAGATTGCTTCATGAATACTGAGCAGGGGATGCTTTAAGTTGTTGGCTCTCTGCATGTATGTAGGTATGTATGATGTACATTCATAAATATCTGTATATGGATGCTTGTGTGAGTGATTCTTAAATGAATCTTTGCTTATGTGAGACTTTTCTAGAGTCTGACTAAAAAGCTGAGTTAGGAAGTTATTTCAGAAGTTAGCCTTCAGTGTAAAGTTGTGAGCAGCATTATGGCATCTAAACCTTTGTTTCTGGGTCAGTTTGCATCTATTTATTTTCTTACTTCCAAATGAAATGCCACTAGAAATTGTGATTCACAGTGTTGCTTCAACTGTCCAGCATCCTGCCTTTTCATTGGCTAGACAAGACACAGAAAACGTGAACGTGTCAATTAAAACAGATTTCCTACTGTGGGGGTTAGAGAGAACTTGATAAGGAGCTAGGAGGCAAGGATTCCTGAGTTCCCTTATGGCAGACTTGCTTCTGTTTTTCACATCTGTGAAGTGGTAGGCCAGGTAGCAAGCTGACAAACAAGAGAGGCAGGGAACAGAAGCCCCAAGAACTAAGGACTCCTTGCACCCAGACACCCGGAGTGGCCCCACCTTCATGTTTTCAAGTGAAGGAATACATTGGAATCTCTTATAAGACAGATATTATTTGAAATTCTCTATTGGTGAAAAAACTTTGATAATAATAAAATCAAATTATCTTTCAGGACACTTCCAGTTTTAAAAATTATCATTGGCCTAAAATAAGGCAAATTTATATATTTTATCAACTTTCTATTGTACATGCAGTTTTAAAAATATCTAACAAGGTACAAAATCTTGTCTTGGCAGCTTTTTATTAAGTTTTTCTTGTCTTTTCTTCCATATACTAGATTGTAATGAAAGCATGTTTATTTTCCTTCTAAAATTGGCTTTCTTTGACCTAATCAAATCCAGTAATATCTGCCTTCTTTTTTTCCAAATCCCTCTACATGATTTCAAATGATTGTACAGGTGGAAGGGACATATGAAATCTTTGTGCATAAATTTGTCTCTTTGAACATTCAGAAAATGTGATCTTGTGACAGAGACACATTTGTGAGGATGAGATAATGATCAACTCCAATTCTGGTTGTTTGGTTCTCTTTCTAGCAGGTAACTTCCTGCTGCTTCCATTTTCTTATTGTAGAGGGGTGAAAATAATTGACCCACAGAGCTGTTGTTTGAGCAAGGAGCCCTTAGCACAGTGCTTGGACCAGAGGTTTCCAGTACTTAGAGCAGCACTTGGATCAGAGGAAGTTTCCAGTACTTAGCACAGCACTTGGACCAGAAGAGGTTTCCAGTACTTAGCACAGCACTTGGACCAGAAGAGGTTTCCAGTACTTAGCACAGCACTTGGACTGGAGGAAGTTTCCAGTACTTGGTGCTTGTACTGGCATGGTTAGAAAATATCTGAATTTGGACAGCCAGCCACTCAAGGCACATGAGCTAACAGAAATGCCATATTTGAGGACCACACTTCTGTCTCCTAGCCACAAGCAAGTTACCAAAGTATTTCCCTTTTTGGCATCTCACGTCCTAAGTCACTGTTCTCAGCTGGGTGAATTTTTCAGGTAAATGATCACCACATGAATATACAGCAGCTGTTTAATGTTATCTTTGCCTAGTAATAACACTTTAACTCAGTATAGATGCGCTTCCTGAACACCTTAAAGAATGGACTAGTAGAGTGATTTTTGAATCTGTGACAAATGAGGGGGACAAGTTTTTTTTTGTTTTGTTTTGTTTTTTTGTTTTCTTCAGATCTAGCTAGGTATCTTTGCTAGAGTATATGGACAATACCTGGAAAATGACTGCTAATTACCAGATGGATGGAGCAAATAGACAGTAGATACCATCATTTTATTTCTTTGCCAATGTCTCATGAATGGAACTTTACTTGACCAATAAAAAGTTGTCCTCATCTTTAAGTTGATCCCTAACCCTAGGCTCTTTGTGCCTTCCGACCTGGTCCTATTCTGCTGGGCAATTATGTTATTGACATTGTGCATGACCAAGGGGACCATCTAGCAGTGTGGTGCAGCTGTGTGGAGCTGACAGACTGCCAAAGTCAACAGCTGCCTAGCAAGCACCCAGCAGAGACGCCTAGGAGGCTTGTGGCATTATCTGAGAAACTTCTGTTGTAATATTTGTGTTTTTGAGGGAGGGAGGGAGGGATGGAGGAAGGGAGAGAGGGAGGGAGGGAGAGAGGGAGGGAGGGAGAAAGAAGAGAGAGAGAGAGAGAGAGAGAGAGAGAGAGAGAGAGAGAGAGAGAGAGAGAGAGAGAGAATGAATGTGAATCAATCTCATTAGTAAGGAAACACCCGGGCTTTGTGCAGAGAAGCCAGCCCCAGACTTCGCTTCCTTGGGGCTCAGAGCCTTGTTCTTTATGCAGCGGCCGGGCAGCCATCATTACAGGGCATAGGGGTGGGTGGCCTGGGGCTGCCTGCTGGGGCAAGTGTGGAATTCCTGCCCTGCTAACAGTGGTGTCCCCTCCCTCCTCACAAGGGGTGCCAGCCCTGTCGCACTAGCTCGGCTCTGACAGACGACTTTTCTCACTTGTCAGTTCTTGCTTGTCAGCAGGGCTGCTGGTGAGAGGCGACAGAGGGGCACTAAGGCGGGGCAGGCTGGGTGCAGGGTGGAGCAGAGTAGGGGTCTGAACCACTCCATGGCTCATCCTGCAGCTCAGGCTCAGCCTACTCCACCCAGCTCCTCACTTTCTGCTCCCTCTTTAGCACCCAGCTCTCCCTTTGCCTCCAAATCCTGCCGGGGCTGCCAGGAGCTTCGGCTTTGTTTAAGGGGATAAAGAACCTGAACAGACCGAGGTGCTTTCTCCAGGACCGACGCACAGTCGCTATCCCTGCCCCTGGCAGTAGCGGGCATCATGGCTGGTTTCCACAGCTGCCTCCAGGGCGCACCTGGAGCCGGAGTCCCCTGTGATCCTAGCCTTCTCTGAACCGTCTCAGGGGACGCTGCAGGGGAAGTGACAAAGTGACTGAAAGACTCGCTGGGCTGGACCCAGAGAGGGGAGGAGGCTGGGAAGGAACTACACAAACTCTCTCCACCTCACCCCCAGTGAGAACCTGCAGCTATGGAGTCTCCAACCAAGGAGATTGAAGAATTTGAGAGCAACTCTCTGAAACACCTGCAACCAGAGCAGATCGAGAAAATCTGGCTTCGGCTCCGTGGGCTGTAAGTAAACCTACTGACTCCCTTTGCTCTCTCTACCTCTCTCATCCCCATTTTACTGCATGTCCACAGTCGCCACTTCTTCCTGCTATTGCATGCCCCTTGAACTGAGCAGAAGTTCCGCAACTGTCTCTGTAAACTACAGTCAAGGATGCCTTCTAAGGCACGGAGGGCTGCTTTTCTGTCCTTGTGCTTTGCTGTCGCTAAGTCATGTTTTCTTTGGGAAGGGGCAGGACATACCCTCAAGAGTAGACACTTGTAGTACGAGTAGAAAGGAGGTGTTTCTGGTCCATTTGCCCAGGGAGAAAAGTTTGGGGACTTTAGTGAGGGACTTTTAACTAGAAATTTCTTTTGTGGACTGCTTGCCAGCATGTTGGTGGATCATCTAATGTCTTAGTAACTGTTCAGGCTCAACATGCACTCTTGTTGATAATTCTCATGGCCCTCTCCCTAGCTAACCCCTGGTGAGCCCTTGGCTCTGATATTTTCTTAGGAATCTCCCTGGCAGAATATGTTTGTGAGATGGGTGGGCTATCCTGGAGAAAGTGCCCATTAGATATGCATTGGGAACAACACAAAGGGGTGTTTATTCTTAACCCAGTGTCCAAGAGTTCTACCTGGGCTTATACAGACAGAGCTCTGCACTTCAGTCTCTTCACTGCACTTTTTCTGGTTTAGTTGCCAATGACAGAGGTGACTTTAGAGTCTACTTTCCTTTTCTCTAAACATTCATTAATAAGGAGTTAGTTGGTCATTTTAGCTGGAGTCACAGTGATCGCTCCTCGGCTGTCACACAGTTGCTTATTGTATCAGGTGTGTGACTTCAGTGATCTAGTATAACATTAAAAGCTATCCATGGGTTTTCCGAACTTACAAGGACAGCGGGAGAACACAGCGCCTAGCCATGTGTCTGTCTGCCGTTACTGCATTTGAAAGCCTGCATACATTCAAGAAGCAGAACCAAACCAATCAAGAAGGTACTGAGTTTAGCTTAGGAGAGACCACACACCCTGACAGGATATTCAGAATTGCCAAGGGGAGACAATAAATTTGTGTTCATTTCTTCAGAGGGTCCCTATCCAGGGTTATACTTCATAACAAGCATTCTTCTTGGAATGGAAGCAAGCCCATTGTCGATGATTTTGTAGGACACCATGGCAAGGAATTTGCTGTTTTGACTTGTGTAGCTGATATGAGTGGAGACTGTAAGCTTACCTGGATAGCTGGTCCCTAGATGACAGACTTTTTTGACAGCTTAGGTGACTTATGTGGAAGCCCTTTTCAGAGCTGTGTTTACAGAAAGCTCATGTTCAGTGTCCTGAGTGATAAGCTTGTCATACTGTGCCACACACAGAATGTTTGTTGTGTCCACAAAACCCGAGGCCGAGGTGTGCCCAGTGAAAGCAGTGTTAGGCTAGTGTTCTTGCCTTCCGAGCCAGAGGGATTCCTGCCCACTTCTCCAGAACTGTTTCTCTGGCTGCTTTATGAGCTAAAGCCATTCCGGCAAGCCACTGAGGCTAGGGATAGCATCTGGCTAGATCATCACAGCTCAGGTGGGAACTTGTATGAGAAGAGTTTAGCTTTACACCACACTGTCTTGTAGCTTTCTCAGTTTCTTATCTGAGAGCTTTCACTCCTCAAAGTGTGGCGGTGTGAAGTGTGATATAGCCCTAGCTGGATTTTCTAGTCTTTTGAATCTGCCCAGGCCTCAGGGTGCCTTAGAAGGCGTGAATTGGTTCTTCACCCAAGTGTGCCTTTTCTAATTCTTTCCCCCACCTTTCCTGAGGAGTCCCTTTTGCTCAACCCTCTAAACTCTCAGTCCCACTTTACAATTTGAAAGGTATTTATCGCTATAATGTATTTTTTTTTAAAAAACCACTATGCTGATTCTTTTACCATTCATCCTACCACATTTCTTTACTTATTTATGTACCTATTTATTTATTTCAACAAAGCATCAATTTCTGATAAGACTCTTGCAACCAAGGCATATACTCATTTCCACAACTCTGGATAATGCCTTACAATCGACACCATGGAAATCCCTGGGAGACTGGACTGTGTGGATTTGTCCACACAGCAGACTGTCAGCAAGAGAAAGGAAGCTGCTCCCCCTGCCCCGACCCCTCAACATTTTAGAAAGAGCCAGTAGCCATAGCTGGATTTTCTTTTTTGGCGGGGGGGGGGGTGGATTTTTTCCTTATTTTTTTTTTAAATTTAAATCAGAAACGAGCTTGTTCCACATGTCAATCCCAGCTCCCTCTCCCTCCCCTTCTCCCCACGGAGGGTGAAGCCTTCCATGGGTGATCTTCAAAGCCTGTCATTTCCTTTGGAGCAGGGCCCAGGCCCTCCCCCATGCCTCTAGGCAGAGAGAGTATCCCTCTGTGTGGAATGGGCTCCCAAAGTCCATTTGTCCACTACCAGAGGCCCCATAGATTGCCAAGGCCTCCTAACTGAAACCCTCATTCAGGGGGTCTGGATCAGTCCCATGCTGGTTTCCCACATAGCTGGATTTTCATATCACTTTATTACCCTGACACTCTTACAGACAGGACTTTATAAGTGACCACAGGTGGTCAGAGATTTATTTTGACTGGTCTGAGAGCTGTGTGAGCTCTGGATTATCTAGTGTTATCTAGTCTCAGCTCCATGACACTTTCTCCCCTATTTGATTTAGTGGTGAATTTTCATTTCTCCTTCATTAGGATGCAAGGCTCACTGGGACAGTTATTTTGTGTGTCTTGCCCTTGCTGTTCCTCCAGAGTACATAGATGTGTTCAGTCACTAGATGTCAAAAGCAGGACTACAACGTGAACACTTTAGTATGCAAACGAAGGCAAATATGTACTTGACACAGCCTTCAGCATGCTGTCTTTTGAGATGGCATCAAACAAATTTAATGGACATCGTTGTCTAACCTTGGGTCTGTAAGATGTGCAAAGCTATGAGTCAGGGATGAATCCTGTGCTGTGCTTTCTGAGGTTCTCTCTTTCTGTTCCCATCATATACCACCCTCTGCTCTACTGCTGAGGAGTGGGTTGTACCAACAACCAAAAAGGTTGCTAGGTCTACTACCCACAAAGAAACCACCATGTAGGCAATCCAGAGGACAATGCACCCTCCATTTCAACCTATCAGTGTGTCTCTATATCCCAAACTTCTATCTGAAGTGCTTATTCATTTGATGTTTATTGTATGATTCTCAATCTAGAATATGAGTTCTACAAAGGAGGATTTTTCTTTTTCTTTTCTCTTTTTTTATTTAAATTACAATCTTAATTTACATGTGAATCCCAGTTCCTTCTCCTCCCCTCATCCCCTGTCCCCCACCAACCCACCATCCCATTCCCTTTCTGCTCCCCAGGGACGGTGAGGCCTTCCATGGGGATCTTCACAGTCCGTCATAGCGTTTGGAGCAGGGCCTAGGCCCTCCCCCATGTGTCTAGGCTGAGAGAGTATCCCTGTAGGTGGACTGGGCTCCCAAAGTCCATTCCTGTACTAGGGATAAGTACTGATCCACTACTAGAGGCCCAACAGATTAACCAGACCACCAAACCGACATCCATGTTCAGGGGGTCTGGAAGAGTCCTATGCTAGTGTCCCAGCTGTCAGTCTGGGGTCCATGAGCTCCCCCTTGTTCAGGTCAGCTGTTTCTGTGGGTTTCTCCAGCCTGGTCTTGACCCCTTTGATCATCACTCCTCCCTCTCTGCAACTGGATTCCAGAGTTCAGCTCAGTTTTTAGCTGTGGGTGTCTGCTTCTGCTTCCATCAGCTACTGGATGAAGGCTCTAGGATGGCATATAAGGTAGTCGTCAATCTCATTATTGGAGAAGGACATTTAAGATGGCCTCTCTACTGTTGCCTAGATTGTTAGTTGGGTCAACCTTGTAGATCTCTGGACATTTCCATAGTGCCAGATTTCTTTTTAAACCTATAATAGCTCTCTCTATGATTGTATCTCTTTTCTTGATCTCTTCTATTCTTCCCCTGACGGTCTTCATGTCCTCCTCTCCCTTCCTCGTCTCTTTCTCTTTCTCCTAACTCCCTCTCTCCTCCCTTATGCTCCCAATTAGCTCAGGAGATCTTGTCCCTTTTCCCTTCTCTGAGGGACCATGTATGTCTCTCTTAGGGTCCTCCTTGTTTACTAGCTTCTCTGGTGGTGTGGATTATAGGCTGGTAATTCTTTACTCTATGTCTAAAATCCACATATGAGTGAGTAAATACTATGTTTGTCTTTTTGTGATTGGGTTACCTCACTCAGGATGGTTTCTTCTAGTTCCATCCATTTGCCAGCAAATTTCAAGATTCCATTTTTTTTTCTGCTGAGTAGTACTCCATTGTGTAAATGTACCACATTTTTTCCATCCATTCTTCAGTTGAGGGACGTCTAGATTGCTTCCAGGTTCTGGCTATTACAAATAGTGCTGCTATGAACATGGTTGAACAGATGTCCTTGTTGTGTGAATGTGCATCTTTTGGGTATATGCCTAAGAGTGGAATTGCTGAATCTTGTGGTAGACTGATTCTCATTTTCCCAAGGAACCACTATACTGATTTCCAAAGTGGCTGTACAAGTTGGTACTCTCACCAGCAGTGGAGGGGTGTTCCATTTCTCCGCATCCTCTCCAGCATAAACTGTCATTGGTTTTTTGATTTTGGCCATTCTGACAGGAGTAAGATGGTATCTGAGAGTTGTTTTGATTTGCATTTCAAATCAAATCCTGATGGCTAAGGATGTTGGGCACTTTCTCAAGTGTCTTTCAGCCATTTTAGATTCCTCTATTGAGAATCATCTATTTAGTTCTGTACCCCACTTTTTTTGGATTATTTGGTGTTTTGTGGCTAGTTTCTTTAGTTCATTGTATATTTTGGGAATCAACCCTCTGTCAGATGTGGGGTTGGTGAAGATCTTTTCCCATTCCGTGGGCTGCTGTTTTGTCTTGTTGACTGTGTCCTTTGCCTTACAGAAACTTCTCAGTTTCAGGAGGTCCCATTTATTAATTGTCCATCTCAGTGTCTATGCTACTGGTGTTATGTTAAGGAAGTGGTCTCCTGTACCAATTCGTTCAAGGGTACCACCTACTTTCTCGTCTAAAAGATTCAGTGTGGCTGGATTTATGTTGAGGTCTTTGATCCATTTGGAATTAAGTTTTATACATGGTGATAGATATAGATCCATCTGCAGTTTTCTGCTTGCCAGCATCCAGTTATGCCAGCACCATTTGTTGAAGATGCTTTTTTCCCATTGTGTAATTTGGCTTCTTTGTCAAAAATCAGGTGTTTGTAGGCTTGTGGGTCCATGTCAGGGTTTTCAATTTGATCCCATGGGTCTACCTGTTTATTTTTGTGCCAGTGCCAAGATGTTTTTAGGACTATAGCTCTATACTAGAGCTTGAAGTCAGGGATGGTGATGCCTCCGGACATTCAAAGGAGGTTTTTAATTTTTCTTTTGTCCATTTTGCTCATGGGCCTCTCCAGGTACATGATAAATTATTCACACTTTCATGAAACCTAGAATAATTTTGTTTGTTTCTCAAGGAGAGAATTAGGCAAAACTCTTAGCCCTTATAATATTGTCAATATGCAAGCAGTTCATGGAACATTAGAAATGTCTTAAACATCATT
Source organism: Cricetulus griseus (assembly GCF_003668045.3). Classification (NCBI taxonomy): domain Eukaryota; kingdom Metazoa; phylum Chordata; class Mammalia; order Rodentia; family Cricetidae; genus Cricetulus; species Cricetulus griseus. The sequence goes on from NC_048601.1 coordinate 84,957,394, forward strand.
TACCCTAGTTGTGATTATAGCAATGGAGGCATTACTGCTATGGTTGACTCTCTGTCCCTAGATTGAAGGGATGCATGCAATTGCAGAGAGGCCCACAGTGAATCAAGTTCCTTAGCCGCCTTCTGCAGTTTTACCACCTCTTACACAAAGATTTCCAATCATCTAAACCAGAAGGAAGAAATGTTGCACACCTGAGCTTTCATAAGTTAACATGTCTCTAGGTTGCTATCTGAGTATTCATCTGAGAGTAGCTTCACTGTCACTTTCCCATAAACTTCAGTTGTACACAAGGGCTGTTGGCCCATTGCTGTCCTCTATAGGAACAGACAGGGGATTTTAATGCACCACTCCAAGGAACCTTGTTGACAACAGCTCTGCCATTGGGAAGTGTAGGATATCTTTATGCCATGATGATATGAGCGACCTTGTGGCTGCTTGAGTTTGAACAAGCGAGTCATGACCAGTGCCTTGGGTCCTGATCCTACAGGTTTTCTGTTGCCAAATTGCCACACAATGACAAGAAGGTGTTCCTACACTGCACTTTGTTTTAACTGAATGTAAGAGGACACATTCCACTTATTCCTTGCCACTTGCTGTCATAATTATGTTTTGGCCTCTCATTCATCTTGCCCAACCATGAGGCAGTATAATAAATTTTATTATTATGCAATGTCCTATGTTGTATTTCTTGCATTGTTTAAAATAACATGGATATGAAGGCAGTATATGACTTGCTCCTATGTTAGTAGATTAGGGAATCTATTGCTTTTTTTTCTCTCCAGCACAAATTTCCACTCCCTTACTCTGGTAATAGGGATTGCTTGCCACTCTGTCTCCTAAACCCCATCACAGGGTTGGGCTCTTGTAGTATGAGCTGTAAAAGCTAGGATCTTATGTCACTAAGATCAGTAGGTCTCCATAAGCATAAATCTCAAACAGGAACATGGAGTCTCTTGCTGACATTCTGTATTGGCCCTGGGAGATTAATTCTGTCCATTTCTGGACTTTGCTGGTGACTACCATGATTCATTTCCTGTTATCTTAGTGAAAAGGATTTTCTTCTGATAGAAAACAACCAGCCAACCTTCAGAGCGAAGCAGGGATGGAAAGGTAGAGCAGGGATCCCAGGTTCTGTCCCTGCAGCTATTTTTCTGATGCTGTTGGTTGTCCCGGCTGCATGGAACAGTTAGGTTCTGTTTTGCTTAGGTTGTTTTGGGTTTTCTTTTTCTAAAACACTCTTCACTGAAACCTTACAGATCCTTGGAAGAGTGGGGAGCAAGCTCTAGCCAAAGATAGCTAGGCGTTTGCGTTTGCACATTGACTTAAGCACATTTTCTTTATACTCATCTGAATTTTTAAACAGTGTAATTAGTGTTTTGGAAACATGAAGCTGCCAAGCTAACATTTACTGGGAATCTGTTATGTACCAGTACCTTTGTCACATTATGGTATGCAAAAGTGGATAAGATTCCTATCTGACCTTCCCAGGTCATGGAGAGAGTGGCACCAATACCCAGAGTGATGATTGGAATTAGAGGGAAATGCAGGGAGAGTGACCTCTTCCCTGGAGGCCAGAAAAGATCTTTCAGGTAGGGGAGCCTTTTGCAAAATGTGGGACACACAAGAAGCCATCGCTTTGGCCCAGAATAAGCTTGTCCTGAGTTTTGAATTGTTCACATGGTCTTCTGGCAAAGTTACCTGTATTAGTTAGAGATGTAGGTGTGAAACTTAGTGAGGTTTTCTTTGCTTATCTTCCATTGATAATTCTCAAAACACTGGTCACCTTGGGACCTCTTTGCTGTTATTAACACGGTTCCACTGGACAGAAAGCTCCCAGGTCACTGGAGAAGAGAACATAGTTAACTTCTTCTACATACTGATCCTTAAAAGCCTTATTATTTTCTTTAAAAGGTGGGCAGCATCCTCTTGTGGCTCACAGAGTAGTGAGGGATAGAGAGAATTCAGGAATGGAGTGCTCATTGGGCATAAAGGTACAGCTATGTTGAAGAGTGAGATGATGCCAGAAAACAAGGCATGTACCAGGGAGCAACATGGGATTTAAAATATTACTCTTTATTAAAGGTAATTATACTTCAAGGAAGTGACTATTTGAATACACTGCACCACTTAATAAGAAATTGTGTTCTTGCCACTTTCATACCACACAGAGAGGTCTTTTTTGTTTGTTTTGAAAGGAGCTTATACTTGGTCTTCTCAATTCTAAGGAATTGATGATGTCTGTGAAGCTTCTGAGTAATACAGTGAGATTTGAATTTCAGGTTGATAAGTCTGGGTGAAGTATAGGAGAGATCTTACAGGTGAGACTAGAGGTCAAGAGAGAGCTGGGAACAATGCCTGCATGAGGTATGCAATGGAATTGAGAACTGACAAAATGTAGAGTTAGAGCAGAGTAAGCAAGACAAGGAGAAATTACCTCCTGACCCTGTTCTGGCTTGGATGTGTCAGGGAATTTGGTGCCAAGGTCTTGGGATTCACTCAGATAAGAATGTGTACTTTAAGTGTAGACATGTTGACTTAGTGGCCTTTGGAATGTCCCAGTAGCTGTTAGTGACTACAACATGGATTATATATGGAGGGAACTTTGGCTGGGAGCTGTGTTTTTGAGAGTCTTGGCTGTGTGTCAAAGCCACTCACGTAAGTGACCCAGGGAAGAGAGCACTGATCCAAGTGTCATCAGAGAAGCCATTCTAGAACTATTTACAAATGTGCTGTTTATTTTTTCCCAGACCATGCATTCCGTGTATGAATGGGTCCTTCAAGTGTCTTATTAACTAAAATGTCAGGTGGCCAGTACATTTTTCCTGGGTCTGACCTGGGCACCAGTTTAGAAAGGTGATGTGAGGCTATCAGCCCTCATTAAGAGTCTGGTTAGGGTGACCAGAAAGGATCTAAAAAAATAGAAGGTCTCATATAGCCTAGGATGGCCTGGAACTTGATACATAGCTGAAACTGGCTGAAAACTTCTTATCTTTCTGCTTCACCCTTCAAAGTGCTGGGGTTGTAGGTTTGAGATACCACATTCAAGTTCCAGAAAGTTCTTATATATACAAAATGTTAAAAAAACAACACTAAAAGACAGGGCAATAGTTAGATGCTAACTGAATGATACTGATACCAAATGCCAGATTCAGAGTAGCCTTTCTCTTACTAATATATCAAAGACTTGAAAAAGAAGTCTCCCTGTATACCAGACGAGAAAGTGGTGAGTATCAAGTGTGACACTAGGACCTCACATTAAGAGTGCATTTTCTTCACTTGAATACTAATACTATTTAATGGTACATCATTGCTTCTTATCCTAAGTTATTTGTGCTGGCTTATTAGCTAATTATAGCCCAATATTTGGCAGCTGTGTGCATATTCTTTGGGCCAAGACTTGCACATGACTGTGGCAGTTGGGAAGCAGCCCTAAGCAGAGAGGTTTCTGTATTCCAGTTCTAGTTTTCTTTTGTTTCTCTATATAGAAGGAGGGGGCATCTAAGACCTCTATTGCAGCCTTTTGAGAATTAACTAAGGTTATTGATCAATATGAAGCATATAAAATGTGACAACTTTGAAGATGGCTGCCACCATTTAACCTTAGTAACAAAAGGTGAATTCTGCAACCAATGAACACTATTTTTTGGAGAAAAGAATACCGAGTCTATTAATGAATTAGTTTCTTCAGGCTTTTATTGGAGAGTGTTCTTTATTTAAAGTCTTCTTGACAACTGTTATTAAACAAAACTAATGAACCTTAATGAGTTCAATTTGAAGTTTTTTCTACATAGTAAAATTACGGAAAAGTTGGAGAGTAATTCAACCAAGACATGAAACCGAAAGTCAGACAATGGCTTTCATTCATCAATCTACAGAGAACTCAGTGGTCACCCATTCACTCAGAAAACATTTCCCTATCTCTGTGTGCCTGGTCACTGAGATCTACCAGGAAATGAGACAAAGGCTTTCTCTCTAAGTGGATGTTCAGTCTAAAGGTAGAGAGAAATGTTAGCAAGATTTCCAGAAATGGCAATTCACACTGATGAAAGTTGCAAGGAAAGAAAGTAAGCTATGAAAATGGCTAAGAGGATCAAAACCAGGTCCAGGACTCAGAAGAATTCTCTGAAGTAGTGAAACTCAATCTGAGACACAAAGAACTGAAGATTAGTTGAGTAAAAGGGTCAGGGAAGAGTGTGAAAAGGAATTCAAGCCCAGTTTCTCAGAAATGAACACTTCTGAGGTAAAAGAAATATGGGATAAGGCGCTACAGCAAAGAGAGGTTCAAGGCTGCAGCCTGGCCACCCACCAGAAAGGCCAGATCCAGCTTCTCTATTGTCTATACAGAGAGACCAGAGGACTTTGGGAGCATTTTGTCCCACAAGACTTGAATATGGGGTAAGGACAAAGCCAGGTTTTTTTATTTTGCTCTCCAGGTGCTTTTCACTTAGAAAAGAATCTCTGAGAACTTGTACATGTTTGCAGGCTTGGTTGTGGGTGGATACAGGTTGAGTGGGGAACACAGGTGGTGAGGTCACTTTTGGATATACAGAATATGAGACAATTTAAGAGCATCACTGAAGGGAGTTACAGTGGGAGCATGAAAATTTGATAAGTGGGTCCAAAGATTAAAAAAAAGAACTTGATTGGTTATATAATGTACAACCCAACAAGGGAAAAAGAAAAACTTTGTGTGTCTGAATGATGCTCAGTTAATATTGAGCATCTCTCTATATATGAGACAATACACCAAAGATCAAATGGTTTATAGAAGGCAGGAAATAGGAGTTTATTATATAATTGCTCATTGGCATTTTCTTGTTCAAAATAATGTGAAAACCCAGGCAGTAACCACAGCACACAGCCTTGTTTGAAAGTCTTCTTCTCCAGTTTGGTATATAATACCCACCCAAACATGGCTTTGGAATGGAGACAGAAGCCTGGAGGAAGATAGGGTCCTTTCTAGTATTCTAAGGACAGAGAGGGATTTTGACCCAAGAAGTGAAAGGATGAGACTCTTATCAGGGACCTTCTGGGAAATACAGGGCAAGACCCAGACAACTGAAGCCTGAAACCCAGAGCCCAGAACACTGTGAAGGGGTCTGGTCATTTATAAGCCCAATGGACTCTGAGTAATCTAATTTAACCAAAATCCAATCATCCCAAACTCTTAAAAAACCTAGGACACTTCCTATATTCTGGATACATATCAAATATGGTTGTGAAAGACTAATCTTTAAAAGCTACCACTTCCAGATGCCTTAAGAGGGTTTCAAATTTAGACTACTATCCCAACACTTTCTCTACTTCTCTGCCTGTCTTTTTTGTTACTGTTATTTTGTTTGTTGTTTGTTTTTTTATATGAAGAAACAACCAAAAGTTGGTTGTGAAGTTTTACAGTTCATTCTGTGGTGCTTTGTGGTTTTTAATGCAGTTTGATACATATTTTCTGAGTGGCTTCTGTTCGTGTAGAAACATTGTAGGTATCAGTCCAATTCTCCATTCTTCTCAATTATCTATGTACTTAGTCATCTCAGAAAGGGTGGTTTTTGCCTGACTGATTTCACGTTTGAATGTGACCAGCATCAAATGTGGATTCCAGCATCAAATGTGGATTCATCTTGAGTTACAGCTCAGTAATTTAGCACTCTTATGTGAGAGTTGGTCTATGAGCAATACCCCTACATCTGTCTCTAAAGGCCTGGATGATGTCATGAAAATCACTCCATCTCTCTGACTCTGTCATAAGGATGACTCTGAAGGCTTCTGTAATGCTGTCAGCTTAGGCTCAATGAAATAGACTTTATTCAGTGATGTGAACCATGCTGAATGATTTTGTTAGCAGACCCTGACTGCTAACTGTGAGGAACTAGATACACCTTCATTTATAGAGTCTTGTGTGCTCAGTTTGAAATACAAGAATCATTTAGCAGATTGATTATCATGAATATTGTTTAGGCCTCTCAACCTGTCTTTAAAACCACTGCATGGGATGAGCGGTTTCCAAAAGTGACAGAACTTTCAATCTACCAGTTGACATGGTTTCAATGAAGTTAGAACCAAAGGCTACTTGCTTCCAGGGATCTACTGATTTCACCTGGTAGAAGAACTTGGATGGGTCCAAGGAATCCATCTGCTAGTTCCCTATGTTTTAGATAATCACTTCATTTTGCCACTTTTTAAAACTGAGACTTACATAATTGTGTCCAGAGAGATGCAGAAATCTTAGAGGAACTTGGAAGGCCCTCTGCTCCCAAGAAGCTATGGGCTGGGCTGGAATTTACTCAGAAATGGATATGAGCCAGGAGAAGGTTTTAATGAAGACTATGGGGAAGGGTAGGGAGACAGGCATACTGGTGGCTGGGCAAGAAAGTCTTAGGGAAATTATTCTGTGACTAAACTCAGACTATGCAGCCTTTATTGTGACTAAATCTACCTGAGAGAAACACAAAGTAAAAGTTGGAAGCACAAGCTGCAGATGATTTTGTCAAAGCAAACCCACCCATCCCTTCCCTCATTATAGGGGTGTGTCTGTGAAGAGTGAGACCAAGTTTGTATTAATCCTTTGGATTTGTCTTCACTGTGACAGTGCTGTGAGAGAAACTGAAGAGACTTCTCACCTTTCTCACTGACCGTTATTTAAGTAGGAGCCAGGATTCCAGGGAGGAGGTCACAGAAATCTATTTCCTTCCTCACGACTCTGCTGCACTTACTACACAGCAAGTTTTGTAAATATGTGATAGAGATCTGAATCATTTATGAAAAAGCCATGCCACCAGATTTCTACAAGTGTGACATTTACTTTCTATTTCCTCAGGTAAAACCCTGCCATTCTTATCCTTGGTGCCACTCATTAGGTCTCTGCCTAGATTTAAGCGATGAGATCTTAGCTAAGTTGTTAGCCTGCTCTGTTTGAAAAAATCTTGCTTCCAAACAAGGGAAGATCTCAGCTTTCTGTGAGGAGAGGTCTCACTTGGGGATTCCCTATAATCCAAGAGCTAGCTTTTTTGACCCAGTATCAGGAGAGAAGCAGGCGTGAATAATGGTGTTGGATTTCTGTCTAGCCAGCTGTCTGAAGAGAAATGAGGGTCTGTTGGGGGTGAACAATAAAGAGATTGGCTCATGTGAAGAGTACAGGAGATGCAAAAGGGCCACGGTGGAGTCACTGTGAATTGGTAGTTACACACAGGCTTCCTGGGTGGCTCCTTAACTTGGAATATATTAGCTGCTCCTCAAAGGTTATTCATTATCTACCCTCTAGCCAGTACTAGTCAGAGGATCTGCTTCCAGGATCAGTAGAGAATAGATTCTTACTTACTGTCCCATTTGGAATAAGCCTTCTATTCCTCTCTTCAACCATCTCCAACCTCAAGCCACAAAGGCAAAGGTTTCCTTCATTTGAATTGGATCTCATTTGACTAATCATGTTAGAATTTTATATACGAGGGAGATGTTTGTCCTGGATAGGAGGGCATGACTTCTAAGAATGTTTTTTTTTTCTCCCATAGAAAACTCACCAGAAAAATCTAGAAACTAATAACAAAGCCCAAGACAATTTACTAGCAGCTGGACTACTCCAGGCTAAAGGAAAACTTTGCCATTTCTTTATTTATATGTTTGTCCTGCCCTGAGTCTTTGGGCAAGTGGAATTTCATTTTGTAGCTCTTCTCTGAGATCCACATGGTAGACCAGATTCTCTCCAGTTTTCCTGTGACTTCTACACATGCACTGTTGCATGGGTGCATTTCCCACAAAAATACATATGAATAAATAAATACAGGTGATAACAATGAAAAAGAGACATTTACACTAGTAGAAGAAGAGACTCTCTTTATTGTCTTCCCTCTCAGCCCTAGGTACTCAGTGCAAGTGTGAGAAGCATAATTCACTTGTGTTTGCACCAGCATTTTGTTATTCAGATGTATCAAGGCCAGAAGACAATCAGTATATGTAGGTGTGAAATCCGATGTTTTCATGTGTACATTATGGGAATGACTTACTGAGAGGAAAGAGAGATGCACAAAGGCTCTCCATTATCAGAAGCCCAGACAATTCGTACAAATGGTTTAAGAAACCAGCAAAAGTGTCTGGCTATATCCATTTCTTTCCAGGCTACACCAGGTATAACAACCAAAACAAAAGCATCAGATGATCAGTCTGGTCTTGGCTCATTTCACAGCCATTTGTGGCATTCTGTCTCAGTTCACTTTCCCACAGTGACACACATGTGATCCGTGTGAGAACATGTAGTTAGCTATAAAAGTATTTTGTTTTTCTCCAAGTCCGACTTTCCACCTGCATGAAGGAACCAAGGGCTGAGAAGTAAGATATCTGCATCTGTTTGTCCTCAGGGCTATGGCCTCATAGGGAGAGATGAAGACATGCTTGTCTCCACTAGGAGCCACTCTCCCAGAAAACCAGGGTACACTGAAGGCAGAGTTTGACTTCTTACTCTGTATCTGGCTATGTATTCAGTTACTCATGTTCCCAACATTACTGTGCCCAACAGGGTGGTATCTTGCTATCAACCTAAAGTGAAATCTGAACATTTTAGAATATTAAGTTCATTTAGACGCCTCATTGTTGAGGTACTTGTATGGCATCTGCTCAGATATGCACTTTAGAAGAGTGAACGGTACTACCAAGCGCTCTATAATTTAACATCAATGTTTAATCATTCTCACTTATCCAGGGCATTAGAAAACCATTCCCTAATAGTATGCTTGACTTTGGAGTACTTGCTGCTTACTTTTGACTGAAGCTGTGCCTATTGCTCTGGAAAGTCCCAGCTGTCAAAATGCAAACAAACCACGTCATTTTTGATCTTCTTTGCTCCTTGTCACAGCTTTTTGGGACTTTTTTGAAGTTGAGTTCTTTGCTGATCTAGCCTCATGAAAATGGCCTGTTGCCTCTTAGGCTCTGTCTCCCACACTGCTGTCACCTTTATCCAGATTCCCGAGAAAGGGCCTTCTGCCTTTCTGTCCCTTCTAAGACAGCTCAGTCTAGCTACGTGAACTTCGAGACTTTGCTGTCTTGTTTCAAGTTTCCACAACTCATATTTAAAGTAAATGCAACCAACCAAAACAATAGCGTTCTCACAAGCAGTGAGTCAGGGACCAATTCTGCTGAAGTTCTTCAGAAACAAAAGGCCAGGAATAACTTGGGTTTCTTTTCCAGCTCATTTCCTGTGTTTGAATGGAAAGACCCTTGTGTGTTTTCTGCCCTTGGGCTGGTTTTCTTCCAGTGTCTAAGCTTCCTGCTGGAATCTTTTAACCTCTTTGCATAATTATCATCAACACTCTTTGAAACCTGCATTGTATTTTCTGGATCAGACTCTTTAAGCCTCTATATCCGAAGAATGAGTTAGTTTGCCTGGTTTTTAGTAATTTAATTACTTAACTAGTTGTTTAATTTTTTTTTTGAGCTTCACTTCGGTGAAGTATGAAGTAGGTTCAAACTCTCTAGGGTTTGTAGGATATCTGAATAAGTTACTCGCAGTTCCAGGAATAGAATGGAAAAATAGACCTCCCCAACTGTGAGCTAGCTCCCCAGACTCCTCCTTACTTTTCACCTAAGTGTAGAGACCATGGCTATAAGAGATGTCCTTACTTTCCTAGTAAATCTGCAGTAAATTAAAGGAGTAAGATCAAAGCATTTTTATTTCTTGCTAGGTACATGCATTTTACTAAAATGGTGTGGACAGCTGCCATGTTAGGCAAGGGAAGGATGCTGGCAGACAGGGAGCAGATTCTTGGCATCATGGTAATATATCAGGACCAGTTGGAATCTTAAACAACTGTATTAGGAACATGGACCACCTAGAAACACAGCTGGAGGCTTATCCAGCTTGGGAAGCCCTGTGAGGAGGTGATACCTCAACTGAGACCTGAAGGATGAGCAGGAATCAGTGTCTGGGTACCAGCTGCGCTGTCACAAGACCTGAATATTGAACTTTGAGTGTTTTTCATAGACTTGAGAGTTTCTTCCTGAATTTTAAATGCTGCCTTTCAAATACCATGATACTATTTTTGCGGGGCTCATCTTGATTTGGGGAAGTGTCTAGATAAATGAGACAAGAAAGGAACACCTGTAATTGTTCTTTACAGCCAAGAACAATTCTCTGGAGTTAAGGAATATTAGGAATGGATTAGTACTATGTTTCCCTTTCCCTAGGTCTAACAAATGCAGAGGCCATATTTGGACCTGTGTGGATGACAGCTGCAAGGGGTCCCTTTGCATGGCCAATGGATATTTGCAATCTGCTGACCCTGTGTCGGTTAATGTGCAAGCCTTTTGCACAGATGCAAAAGTCCATGTGACAAGGTTGCTAATCTCATAAGCTCAAAACTAGTGGCTGAGGAAACCAAATACTTGGAATGCCTAGCACATGGCAGGGGCAATACCTGGTGAATTAAATACCCGATTTCCAGCTGGGATTATTCCATCCTTTTCATTGATGTGGACACTAAAACATGAGTTACAACAGAACTGAATTTGAGGACACCTAGCCAGTGAAGTTATTAAATTAGATTTAAAATCCTTAAACTATGGCTTAGAATTGCTATTATAAAATACCACTTTAGGTGTATGCCTTATTTTCTTTCAGGAATAAATTTGTTCAGAAAACTATGAGGGATTAATAAGACACAAATGGTTATTATGAGTAGTTGCTGAAAACAAAGTTCCTCTTTCCATTCTTCTTTGATTCCTTCACCACCACTACTCCCTCTGCCAGCAGTGCCTTTGTACCATCCTTGGATAACACAGGGCACTGTGGAAGCCCACTGTCATAGGCTCACAGACTGCCTTCTTCAGATTTCCAAGAAAGCCTCTGTGGATGCTCTTTTCTGGTGAATTAGTTGGGATTATAAACAGAGGCCAAGGGTGCCTATCTGGTTATTATTATTTGCCTTTGGGTGACTTTTCAGCCTTTCCTTAGTTCTTCCATGAACTTGAGTGTTTTTGAATGCTTTATTTAAATGCTGACTCTCAAATGCCATGACATTATTTGTGTGGAATTTGCCTTGGTTTGGGGAAGTGTCTAAATAGAAAAGGCAAGAAAGGAAAACTCAGACATGCTATGAGGAGACAGGTCCTCCTCCCAAGGTTTTCCTTTCCTTGGATTCTCTCCATTGAGGCGTCTGCTCAAACTCTGCTGAGGATCTTAGGAGCTGATACAAAACTGACACAATCGTGAATAACACTGGGGTACTGGGTCAACATATTTGTAAGGCCATTTTCCTCTTGAGTGTCACTATGACCCAGGTAGAATAGTCAGAGCAGGTGTCACATTTCTACCGGATAGGTCAGGAATCCCAAAGTAGATGAGATTTGCCCAAAGTTAACTGACAAGGAAGTAGCAGAGATACACTGTACCTGGGCCTCTTCTGCATCCCAGGAAAGTCCTCAACCAAACCTTTAGCAAATATAGATGCTGCTGTTATCATTTGCTTCCAGATTCTCTCTCAGCCTCATTTCCCATTTCATCCTTCTTTGAAAATTTATTTCTGATCTCCTGGTTAACTATGTAACATATCTCTATTTTAAAAAGGACATATAGGACTTTTTAGCTTTGGGGAGCAGGTCAGTAATAGACATATGCTTATTATGAATGAGGTACTATATGTTATTCCCAGCACACACACACACACACACACACACACACACACACACACACACACACACCCCTGTGTGTGCACCTGTGCACCTCACTAAAAAACTCTTACTGATTGATGATGAAGATGATAATAACAGCTGTAAAAGTGCATTGGCCATTAAGTGTACCAGACAAAAGTCTTCTTATAAGCCTTTACTCACTGTGCTGTACTCTGGTGGATCTTGGAAAGGCTGAGGCCTGAACCTGGATCTTGTCGTCTTTAATTCTGACCTCAATCAGGATCTCACACTGCCTTCAAAGGGAAACACGTAGGAGCACAGCCACTGAGCTCCCCAAATGTCACTTTTCTCTGTGAAGTCTACATGTGTTTCTGCCTGTCCAAACTACAACATAACAATCACAGACTGGCAGCTGGACTCTGAAATGACAACACAGAAGGAAACCTCAGAAATGTTGACACACATGCCTGCCCCTGCTAAAGTAATTTTCTCCCCCATCGCCTGCCTACGGACCTTTCTGACATGAGTTTATGCTTCTTTTTCTACAGGAGGAAATATAAGAAAACGTCGCAGAGGTAAGCTCATCTTTCTGGGAAAGGGGAACTGTCTGGGCTGTGGTTGTCTGAGTTGTGATACAGCTCTTCACAGGTTTGCCTTATGGTGCACTGGAATTGGAATAAACAGTCCCTGAGTCCTCTGTAGTGACTCGCCTACTTTATCTCCCAGTCATGGCTGCTGCTCTAAATTGAAATTGATTACAAGGTGTAGTGTATCCCAGTGGGTGGTCCGCTTATGCGAGCAGACCCTGTGGATTTGGAAGCTTGTTACTGCTGTGTTGTCTAGTGATTTTGCCAGAACCTTGACCAATAAGGGACTGGACTGTGTGGGCAGGTGAGAGGTGATGCTTCCTGGGGATGAGCGCAGAGAATTTAAAGGAACTTTGGTTCTCGTGCACTAGAGTCACGGAGGAGGAAATGCTGCCTAGCCACATGTGCAGGCACACAGTGCCTTAAGAGCAATGGCAGCCTTTTGATTTGACTATAGAAAGGTCTACTGTATTCTCCATACCTACTGCATGCCCAAGTGCCTGGCCTGGCTCTGAGCTGTGCTTTGCAGGAACTCTGATGAAGAACCCTGAAGCTATTTGGTGCACACCGGCCGTGTCCCATGTGGGTACAACACTCCAACCTGCATACTTTTCATTTATGGTTCCAGTATGACTAACTAGTCTTTGAGTGTGGTGTCTCCCGTTGAAGTGCCCTTCGGCAGATGGTGCCTGCTGGTACAGAGGGCATGGGTATTTGCGCCTGTGTGCAAGTGGTGAACCTGGGAAAAGTGAGCGGAACCTCTAAATAATGGAATAATAAAGTGAACCTAGAAAATGTTATGTGCGCTGTGTTTGAACTGATTCACATTTCCTATGATGTACATTTAAAGTCTCCAGTATGTTTTAATATTGGAATGCATGGCAAAATACTACAGTGAAGAAAATTAGCATACCCTTTACTTCACATATACCAAACTTCATTCATTGGTTCATTATGTTTGTTTGAGGCAAGGTCTCACTCTGTATCCTAACCTGACCTGCGATTCACTCTGCAGTGGAGGTTGCCCCAAACTAATGGCAATCCTCCTGATTCAGCTGTCCTAGCGCCAGGATTACAGACCTGAGCCACCATGCCAGATTGGTTCATCCAGCATAATTTTAGTATTTCAATTTCATAAAACTATAGGATAATAATGGCATACACAGACTTCTATGGCCTCTTTAACTTTTCCAGCAACATCTCTTGCCACTTTTCCTTACTCTCTAAACTTCCACTATGGGGTAATTCTAAAAGTATCTGTAGCTGCTTAGGGGTGGGTAGGTGGTTTCTTAGGAAGAGCTTTGGTTGTCTTTTCATTCGTATGTTTATCTGAGGCTTATTTAGGGTCACTGACTACATGTACATCAAGGAGCTTCTCTGGAATGATGCACAGCAAAATGGCTTAACTTCAAAGTTACCCAGGAAACCAACGAAGGGCGTGGATAGAGATTGCCTGTAGTGACGTGCTGACACTTCTCTCTGTGTCTAGCTTATGCTATTCCTTCCTCTCTGATTAAAACCTGGTCCCACTCTTAGTTAATGCTCTGAGACTTCTGCCTTCTGTGTGTTGCATAGCTACTTCATCTTTTGTTCTTTCTGCTCAGTGTATTACACCTTCCGGTATTTTGTTTTCATCTGCTACATGCCTGAAATATTGTTGCCTCCTAGAAAATGTTGTTGGATGAAATATTGCTAACTGTTCTTACAGAGTGAACCTTGAAGTTGATTTTTTCCCACACAACACTATTGATGATAGCACCAGGGAGAAGGGGCCATGGTATCCTGTGCACTTTAACTTCCAGTTGATTAAAATAGAAACTGAAATTATTTTCTCACAGCACATAGACTCAATACTTTATATATTGAATAATGTCATGGGATCTTCCCAGGCCTTTTTAAGGAAAGGTGAATTAATTCTGGAAGAGTCAGGCTTGGGAGGTCATGGTGGCATGCAAGTCAGAACAAGAGTGCTACCATTTACAACAAATACGCTTCCTACAAATGACATGGTCAACTATTCCTGTCTTAGTCACCTTAACTAAGAAGAATCATTAGGGATATAATTAACACAAGTACCAAAATAGCCTATGCTACTGAGTTTAGAATCTCCATTCCCAAGAAATGGGCATGCATGGGCCTTTTGTTTGCCAAACTTTTATAGTCCACAATTCAGCTTAAAAGACTAGGGTTGGCTTTTCATGGTATTTGAGTTCAGTATTACAGATTTAAGTAGATTACATTAAGATAAAAACTGTTAGTGCAAACAAAATTTGCCAATAGTTTCCAATAAAGCATTTGCAGATAGCCATTTATTATCAACTTTTCTAATCAGTATCATCTAGTGAAGATTCCCATGCTCTGTCGTTTCCAGGTAAAGTCTGCACTCCAAAGGCATGTATATGAAACTGGGCTATGTGAGTTCCTGAGAGGAAAACTGACCATGATTTGAAGGCTTCCTGGAAGTTGCTATCCTGTCAGAAATGCCGTGGGCTTACACAGCTGACAACACACTTCTGTCTTGTTTAGGATGGTTGGGTTCATGGTAGTAATTGCATGAGAACCACTAAGCAGGATATAAATTAATCACAGATTGGAGGGTACCATAGTCTTCAGTAGTGACATTGATAATCATTTTTTACATGGACTAGTCATTTCAGGGTCATCTCAATTTTATATTAAAGTGAGACGGACAGGTAGGCAGGAGTCTTAAGAAACACTCAAACCTGTCAATGTTCAAATTACTATGGTGGCTACTTACAAAAGTGTGTTTTTGTATATCTAATGTGAATAGAATTATATTTTTATTGTGTTACAAAAATAAAGCTTGTTTTGTATCACCTTTATTGATGCTGAAGTGCAAATTAAAAATGGATCAGTTTGAACTCCTCTCCTTTTAATATTTTCCATATTAAATAGATCTATGTCCTGGTGATGCATTATAAACAACAAACTGTTCTCAGCATAGTGGCTTAAAACAGCCATCTCATTTTGTTCATGATGTCATCAGCTGGGAGATTCAGGCAGGACTTGACTTCATGGTGTGCACGTGATCTAAGTGGGTTGCTGGAGATTCTGCTTTGAAGAGTGCTCCTTCATTCACGGCAGGAGCCTTGGTGCTCCTTGTTTCTGTGTCTGCCCTCTAGCATCCGTGCCATCTCCGCACAAAGCTTTCATTCCCCACATGCTTCCTCCTGCATGACAGTCTTAGGGTGGTTACACTCCTTTTGCGGCTTCTGGAGCTGAGTGGCCTCAGTGGCAGCAGTAGAAGCTGCTTGTGTCTGGGGGGTTGTGATCCAAGTTGAGACACTGGCACACAGCCACTTCTGCTGTGTCTCACTGTTCAGTTGACCAGCACACCTACATGCTTAATGATTTCCAGCGGCCTTCTCTAACCCATGGAGCTGACTTTCAGCCTTTTGCAGCATGACTTTGCCTGAGGCTTTTCTAGAAACTCTGGATCACCTTCATCAGATGAATGGTATAGCTAATTTAAGTGCATTGTCCCACTAGTTAGGCACTATTGTACTTGACTGCGTGTTTGCCAATGAGATTCCTTTGGGGTAGAAGTAGCTGTGATTTTTGTTTTTCAGGATAGGGACAAGTGTATTGTGGGTGACAGTGGCTTGCTGAGTTCTTAATGTAATTAATTTATTATTTATTTATCTGTGTGCATGTGTGGGGATGCACATGGCATGGTGCCCATGAGGAGGTCAGTGGACAATTAGTAAGAGTAGGTCTTCTCCTTCTATTATGTGTATCCTAGGGATTGATCTTAGGCTGGCAGATATACCTTTACACATAGAGCGATCTTTCCGGCTCTGGCTCCTCACCATCACTGCATTATTTGGTCAAATAAAGCTGGCAGTTTAGTGTAAGAAAACTAAATGGCATGCATGATTTACAAGTTTTCTATTGTGTACGTTTGATTTGAACATCAAAGAAAAGATAGCCAAGCATATATAAATAACCTTTTTTTTTTGTTTAGAATTTTCTTGCTGTTTCATTTCACTTACATATTGATTTAGTGTTCAAAATTACGTTAAAGAAAAATCAGGCACCTGATTTAAATAATTATCACCCTACTCCAGCTCAACAGAGGAGTTATCTTTCTTGAAGAAATTCATAAAGTATAAGGCAGATGTTACTTCAAGAGAATGTTCTGATTCTCGTTTTTTAGCATCAATGGAAAGATACTAATTTCTTCCAACACCAGAATCCCAATAGAAGGTGTGGTGTTAGATGTGTTCCTTCTGGGCTAACAAAGGCACAATAGGTTGGTGGCAAGCATCTTTCTGTACAGAAAACCTCACAGGACTGGATTTTAACTGAGCAGCATTAAGGGACCACCCTTTCTTTGCTCTTGGAATGAGGCTTGTGTAGGAGGCCCTGTAATTCCAAGGATGGTGAAATGGCAATATGACAGCTGGAGAGGACTATAGAGTACACCTGCTTCCCAGAAAATTCCTCATCAGCTTGTTCTCAATACAAAATCAGCCTCAACACATCAAGCTGGGCTCAGAACAGTTTAGATCTTTGAGGAAGCTTGCCAGATCACATAGAGGATAATCACAGAGGCCTAGAAGTCATCTGGTACTCCCAGGA
Organism: Cricetulus griseus; assembly: GCF_003668045.3. NCBI lineage: Eukaryota > Metazoa > Chordata > Mammalia > Rodentia > Cricetidae > Cricetulus > Cricetulus griseus. The sequence continues at coordinate 84,974,196 of NC_048601.1, forward strand.
TGCTCTTCAAGAATAGGATTTCTATCCAAGATGATGTAACAAATTGGATCAATGTCTGATTTTCATGATATTTGGTTTTACTGATACACATTTAAGCAGTTAGATTTAGATAAAATTATTACTTTTAAAGAAATTCTTTTTATTTTAAACGCATTGGTGTTTTGTCTAGATTTTTGTCTGTATGAAGGTGTCAGATCCCCTAGAACTGAAGTTACAGACACTTGTAAGCTGCCATGTGAGTGCTGGGAATTGAACCCGGGTCCTCTAGAAGAAGAGCCAGTGCTCTTAAGTGCTGAGCCATCTCTCCAGCCTCCTAGATAAAAATTATTAATGGAATTCCAGTTGTCCAGAAGTTTTCAATGGGAACATTTTTTTCGATAGCCATTTTAAGCTCACCTTTTCTGCTGAGTATCATCTTCTGGTAAAGATTTATATGTCAGCTACCATCTAATCAGTGATTGGTCAGTGTGTTAAGAGGTGAGGCGTTTGTAAAACCCAAGTGACCTTAGCAGCTACCTGTCCACACTGTGACAGTTCAGATATTGATCAGGATGCATTAGATTTGAAGTTTTTAAGCCTTGCTAAATAATGAAAGCCTATAATGTTTAGCATAATGGTTTTGATTGTTATTAATCAGATCTCTATTTAGTTTACATAGAAGATCTGCTTCTGACTGTAATTGAGTTATAAATTGGAACAATTAATGACCCACTAAGTTTATGTTTTTGACAATCACATTACTTTGAGTCACATGTATAGTTCATTATAAAAATGTTCCTGTTTAAAAATCATATTTCTGTTAACTTACTAAAAACTGAAATAAAATGAGAAGTAAAAATACCATTGAGTACAGGTCTACATGCTTTGTGGGTGAGACACAGGTAACTAATTGCAATAGAATATGGTGGGTCTAAGGATTGAAGGACATGGGGCATCTGGGTTGGGGTGCTTGTGATGTCATAAACTTCTCTCAGTATATCACAAATGAAAGAGTTACTTATTCTAAATGGGGCTTCAAAGTATAGGCACAGTGAAGTCCAGTAGGATAGTTCAGAATCTTTTCTTGGTCTCCCCGTTTCCAGTTACATTTAAAACGTGTGTTTCTCTGATACTTTGGATCTTTTCTCAAAGAAACAAATGGCTCAAAAAATATTCTGGACACAAGAATGCCCTGGATATTGACATCTGTGTAATTATTGTTGAAGTGGATATTGTTGTGAGTAGGGAGGCCTCTGCCTGAAGAGGGGCCTCTGCCTGCTGCAAGGCTAATGGGGGAGTCACGCCCTCCAACTGTCTTATCCTTTTCTTTTTTAATGAAGTTCTGGAATCACATGTGATGAGTTCAATGATTGCATCCAGCAAATAACACCCTTCGTCAGGTCTAACCCTTTCTACCTTCGTGGATCCCCTTCTTCCATGAGTCACCTGCTGATCTGCCAGCTTGGCTGTTAATAATAGAGTGCCAGGTTTGAGGAGTGGGGAGTGAGTGTCTTGCCATCTTTGGAAAGGCAACCTGCTAAGCAGTTGTAGCCTAGTGTTAGCAGGTGCACCTCAACTCTGCCTCTCATATTCTCCCCAGGGATAATATGATCCTTCAGTAAACACTGACGTTCTTTGGATATATTAAAAAGTATTGGTGGGCTTCTGTACCCTGTTTTTGCAAATAAAAATTGTTGGTGAAACAATATGTTCAGAAGCAGAGGTGACGTAGGATTTATTAAGGCGCGTGCTTCTACATAGATGCATAATTAACCATGGATTCTGTGGCCTTAATTTAGTAGCACTGCTATTTAGAACCTAAGAATTAATGAAGACACTAGGGGCAAAAGGATCTTCTGAGAGGTAAAACCCTTTCAAATATTTTCCTATATTTAGGATGACAAAAAATTCTCAAAGTTGTATGAACTGATGTATTATCCGTGACAGCATGTTTAGTTTACATTCCCGGTTGCCAACCGCCTTAGGGTGATTTTACAGCAACTGTAGATAGATCGAGGTAGATCAGAGAGAGCAGGGGGGTGGTCCTGGTTAGAGTGCAGATCAGGGATGCACATGATACTTAGCACAGGAAAAATACCTACAGGTTTGTAATTTTGGATGAAACAATGTGGAGGGAAGAGGAGGAAGGAGGGTCTGCACACACAGCTTTGGTCACAGTTCTGAAGAGCAGGCAACCACCATTCACTCAGTGGCTGCTCTAAAGTATCAGCAGGAGTCTTATAGTGTGGACTCAGAGAGCTGGTTATCAGGAGATGAGAACTAGGCAGGGAGGGAGAGAGGACCCTGGACTGTAATAAGTCAAGTGATAAGCCTTAGTGATGTGTTTAGCTACTGGTAACAGGAAGTTGTCATTTTCTTACTTAAGAGGAACAACTGGGTGCAACGCAGTGCCCTTATGACCGGTAATTGCTAGCCTTCTTGTGCTCCTCTATGATCAAAATTTGAGTCTTGGATATGTTCTTGCCTTCTTCAGCATTGCCCTGGTGTTCTTCCTTCGCACCCAGCTTTGTAACAGACTGTGTACCTTTGCTTCCCATGGTCTGGTCTTTATTCCCATAATCCAAGTACATTATCCTTAGTGTATTGGAAGTCTCCTTAATCATTCCTTTCTTTGGTTGTCTTCATTATCTCATTCTGCGAACCCATGTCTGACTATTTTCTCTATAGCTTATCTGATTGAGTTAAAAACAACAGACACATACATGCATGTATACAATAATGATTAGTAAGAAAAAGAGGTATTGAATTTAAAGAAGAGCAGTGTCTTAAATAAGGTTTCTATTGCTATAAAGAGACACCATGGCCACACATCTCTTATTAAGGGAAAACATTTCATTGAGGTGGCAGTTTCCAGGTGAGAGGTTCAGTCCATTATCATCATGGTGGAGAGCAACAGGAAGTGGAATGAGAGAGGGAAACTATCAGTCAGTTGCCCAGCCCTCTAGAAGTTGCAAAAAGGTCTTTTGGGACCTGTTCTAAGGACTGAATCATATTCATGATGGGAATAAGTGTGGAGATTCTGGATTAATGTGTTGTTGTCTTCCTTCATTATACAGTTTTGATTTTTAAAATTTTAGCTGCTTAAATCATCTTTTTCTTCAAGAACATTTAGAAGCACTGTCTTTCAATTAGTCTTCTTAGATATTTCCACCTAAAATCTTCCCTGCTCTCTCAGTTCCTACTCATTGCTAACAATGGTTAGATGTTTGTTGTTCTCGGAACAATAGTAAGATTTTAATTTTTTTATTAGTTCAAATTTGTAACAAGTTTGCTTCACATGTCAATCCCTTCTCCCTCCCCTCCCCTCCAACCCTTCCCCAACCCCCCACCTGCCCCCACCCCATTCACCCTCAGGGCTCCCCAAAGTCCACCACATCATCCTGGGCCCGGTCTAGGCCCTGTCCCATGTGTCCAGGCCAATAGTGCGTCCCTTCACATGGGATGGACTCTCAAAGTCCCTTCTTACACCAGGGAAAAAATACTAATTCACTACCAGGGGCCCCCTAGAGAGCGGAGGCCTCCTCATTTACATCCATGTTCAAGGGTCTGATTCAGTCCTGTGCTGGCCTCCCAGACAGCAGTCTGGGGTCCATGTGCTCCCCCTTGTTCAGGCCAGCTGATTCTGTGGGTTTCACCAGCCTGGTACCGACCCCTTTGATCTTCATTCCTCCCTCTCTGCAACTAGGTTCCAGAGTTCAGTGTATATCTGTGGATGTTTTCCTCTGCTTCCATCAGCCACTGGATGAGGGCTCTAGGATGGCATAAAAAGTAGTCATCAGTTGCATTATAGGGGAAGGGCATTTAGCTTATCCTCTCCACCATTGCCTAGATTGTCAATTCGTGTCATCCTTGTAGATGTCTGGAAATCTCCCTTGTTCCAGATCTCTCCTCGGACCTATAATGGCTCCCTCTGATATGGTATCTCTCATCCTGCTCTCTTCTATTCTTCCCCCAACTAAACATTTCTGGTCCTCCATTTCCTCCTCTTCCCTTCTCTTCTTCTCTCATTCTGACAGCTCCCTGTCCCCTACCCTCATGCTCCCAATTAGCTCAGAGATCCTGCCCCTTCCCATTCTCAGGGGTCCATGCATTTTTCCCTTAGAGTCCTTCTTGTTTCCTAGTTTCTTTGGTGAAGAGGATTGTAGGCTGGTAATCCTTTGCTCTATGTCTAAAATTCATATATGAATGAGTACATACCATGCTTGTCTTTTTATGACTGGGTTACTTCACTCAGGATGGTTCCTTCTAGTTCCATCAATTTGCCTGCGAATTTCAAGATTCCATTGCTTTTTTCTGCTGAGTAGTACTCCATTGTATAAATGTACCACATTTTCTCTATCCATTCTTCAGTTGAGGGGCATATAGGTTGCTTCCCAGGTTCTGGCTATTACAAACAATGCTGCTATGAACATGATTGAACATATGTCCTTGTTGTATGAACGTGCATTATTCGGGTATATGCCCAAGAGAGGAATTGCTGGATCTTGAGGTAGACTGATTCCCATTTTTCTGAGCAACCGCCATACTGATTTCCAAAGTGGTCTTACAAGTTTGCACTTGAACCATCAATGGAGGAGTGTTCCTTTTTCTTCACATCCTCTCCAGCATAGACTGTCATTGGTGTTTTTGATTTTAGCCATTCTGGCAGAAAATTGCAGATAGATCCATATCGGTCACCATGCACAAAACTTAAGTGCAAATGGATCAAAGATCTCAACATAAATCCAACCACACTGAATCTTCTAGAAGAGATTGAACGAATTGGCCCAGGAGATTGCTTCCTGAACATTACACCAGTAGCACAGACATTGAGATCTGCAATTAATAAATGGGACCTCCTGAAACTGAGAAGCTTCTGTAAGGCAAAGGACACAGTCAGTAAGACAAAACAACAGCCCACAGACTGGGAAAAGATCTTCACCAACCACACATCTGACAGAGGGCTGATCTCCAAAATATACAAAGAACTCAAGAATCTAGTCTCCAAAACACAAAAAATCCAATTAAAAAGTGGGGTACAGAACTAAATAGACAATTCTCAATAGAGGAATCTAAAATGGCTGAATGACACTTAAGAAAGTGCTCAAAATCCTTGGCCATCAGAGAAATGCAATCAAAACAACTCCGAGATTTTCATTTTTTGAGTGAAGAATGTACTCTGTTGAAGTATGGTGGGCACTGCAGGTATTTATTTTTCAAAATTCGTTATATTTTACTTATTTGTCTGTTGCTGTTTGGGGTGGTGGTGGTGGTGGTGGTGGTGGTGGTGTGTGTGTGTGTGTGTGTGTGTGTGTGTGGTGTGTGTGTGTGTGTGTGTGACAGAGAGAAGAGAGAGAGAGAGAGAGAGAGAGAGAGAGAGAGAGAGAGAGAGAGAGAGAGAGATAGAGAGAGAGAGAGAGCATACAAACACATAGGCATGCACATATATGTGCCTTAGTATACATGGGCAAGGTAAAGGGTAGCTTGCAACAATTGATTCTCTGCTTCCAACATTCTGATCTTGGAGGCTGAACTCAGGTCATCAGGCTGAGCAACAATGCCTGCTGAGCAATCTCACTGTCCCTGGGGTTATTTCTTAAATGTTGTTTGAGTTTGTGAAGGGTGAGATTGGGACCCTCTATATATTTTTGTCATGGGTGAAAACTAAAGTCAGTGATTCTGCATATAAATAAGCTCAGGTTGACAAATGACTCATGCTTGCAAATGGTTTTGCACTTCACTGCAGAATCATACATCCAGACTCCCATTTGGCTCTCACACTGGCCAGCATGGTGGCCTGTGAGGTCAGCAAGACAGATGGCATGCATGGCAAGAACGTAAAAGCGTATCCTTGCTTGGATCATTGCCTTTGCTTTTCTCTTTCAGTTTCTCCACTGTGGGGCTGTAGCTGTAGGTGGAAACTCACAGTACCTTTGCTCTGTTTCAAGCTTTATTTTCTCTTGTTCTGACCACCAAGCTGGGGAATGTTCCAGGCAGTGTCTCCTGTATTTGAAAATTCTTTTCAAACTTGGAACACAAAACTGTTTATTGCTTGGCTCTTCTGTGATGTTCTTCTCTTTCAGAATTATTTTCTTAGGTTGCATAATGAGGTCCAAGTACATCTCTAAGAGTGTCAGTAACTCCAAAGATGGGAGATCACTGCGCTTCTCAAGTTATTCCCAGAGTTTAAGTTGCCAAAGGAAGTGTGTCTCTAGACCCATCCTAATCTTAGTAGCTGATGTATCAAAGGGTGAAATCAAGTAGTTTGATAAAGTAATTGCTGAAGCCTTCAAGCTGGGACCAAATCCAACCTCCACCAGCAGCTGCATAACAGTGGCTTCCAGAGCTACTGGAGGTACCGATTTCATCAGTGTAGATTAGTATTTCTGATTTTCATACTGTTGATGTGGCAACTGGCCTGGGTGTGTATCTCAGGCACTTTGACAGCATCTCTGCCAACCCACTAGATATCACTTGCTACTTATTCCTTGCTATCCCTTAGTTGTGGTAACCAAAGGTGTCCTCTCACCTGTGGTGGAGAACTATATGACTAGTTTAAAGGTTAATAACAAGGCTTTGTCACTGGTGTGGCTGGTTATGCCAGGTTGCTCTTTCCCTGCCATAGTGTCTTCATCTATAGAGATGACATTGAGATGAGGATATACATCAGTCCTTTTGGTTAAAAATACAGTATTTTTTGGCCCTCATTTTTGGGGTCTTGTATGTTTGTTGGGTACTCTGTGCTATGCAACCAAATTACCAGAGGTAGCATAATTTCCAGCTAGAATGAAGGCCACTGGGTAAGTAACAGGATCTGTGCCAAGAGCAATGGTCTTTTGGCCAACAACCAGGTTACCTCTGGTTAAGAGGCTTATAATTTTGCCTAGCTAGGAAGAGGTAGCCTTGGGAAGGATGTTAAAGGGTAGTTGTTATACCGTAGATTTTGGCAATGAAATCCCGTGTCAGGTGAGTTTATCGTGTGTAAGGTACTCCACACATCTTCATCTTGTTGCATCATTACAATGAGCACCTTTGCACAGAGAACTTAGGTGACAAGAGACACTAGCTTGAGCTTTCAACACAGGAAACTTGCTACAACCAGAGTCTAAATGCACATCTGTTAGGGGTGTAAATTTCCTGAATCTTCCCTCCCTATGGTTTTGTAACTTCTTGTAGATGTGGTGACACTATTTGTACTGGGTAGTTTTATGTCAACTTGACACAAACTAGGGTCATCAGAGAGAAGGGAGCCTCAAATGAGAAAATGCCTCCTTAAGGTTGGGCTGTAGGCAAAGCTGTAGGGGCATTTTAAAAATTATTGATTGATTTGGGAGGGCCCAAGTCATTGTGGGCGGTGCCATCCCTGGGCTAGTAGTCCTGGGTTCTATTAGAAAGCAGGCTGAGCAATTCATGAAGGGCAAGCCAGTAAGCATCACCCGTTAATGTCCTCTGCATCAGCTCCTGCCTGTGGGTTCCTGCCCTGAATTCTATCACTGATGAACTGTGATGTGGAAACTTAAGGCAAATGAAACCTCTTCCTCCCCAAGTAGTTTTAGCCACGGTGTTTCAGCACAGTAGTGGTTAACCCTAACTGAGACACCTTTTTCCTTCCTCATATGAAGCAGGTTAAGTCTACAGAAAGTTAAAAGGTCAGAAGGATGCACCTGTGAGACTTCATTTCTCTCCTCTGCCTATTGTTCTTTTCATTTTTAAAAGATGGGGTCTCAAGTAGCCCAGGGTGGCCTCAATTCTTTTGTGTAGATGAAGACTTCTGCTCCTCTTGCACCAGCCTCTGGAGTGCTGGGAGTACAAACATACACCACCATGTCTAATTGATATGGCACCTGGGGTTGAACCAAGGGCCTCTTGTATGCCACTGGCCCCTTTTGTTCTGTCCTTTAAAAGACATTTTTTTTTGTTTCAAATGTTTTCCTATCTGTTCTTAACCTAAAAGTTGAAGCCTGCAGGAGAATTCAATGATGGCGTGTTTCTAAAGGGCTATATTTATCCAATGTGAGTCAAGCAAAGGACTCCCTCACCAACTGCTGCTTCTTCATTTCTACAAATCATCTATTTTGTGCTTAACATTGTCAAGTATTTTGAAGCCACGTGATCAGTCATCCATAAACCCATAGCTCTTTGTTCATAAAAATAGAAACAGAGAAAAGGAAATTCACTCTGCGTTTTCCATCCTTGTTTGCTGTGCTACCGCCTTTCAACATTCAACAGATCATTGCCTGAATTTTTCCCATTCTCTCACCACAAGTGGGATTTGGACCATTTATTCCTTGCATTTTTAGATGACAGGTAAGGGGAGTCACAATGAAGAATTCCAGGCAGCTGGACAGAGTTGAGGAAGTGGAGGATGGGATTTGGGAAAATCACATCTGCAGTGTTGCTCAGCCAAGAGTTACTGGGATGAAAGTTTGGGGTAAAGAGCAGGGTGTTGCAGTTTTGGGTGCTTGGGCTGAAATTCAAGTTCTGGCAGCAATCCTGTGTAGCGTAATGCTAAGGGGGTATATGGCTCCCTTTAACTACTGGACTCTCTTCTCTCTCATCTACAATGGATTTGCTTTCTAAGGTTCTTTTTTTCCCCCTTGGTATTTCAAGGCAGGGTCTCTCTGTGTAGCCCTGGCTGTCCTGGAACTCTCTCTGTAGACCAGGCTGACACTTTCTAGGGTTCTTATGAACCCCAAATTAAATAGAAATAGTATGTATAAATTGTTGGTATATGGATAGCAGTTAGTCACTGACTGCTTGGGCCATCCCTCAGAGAGGCCTTCAGGGTTCAGGAGCTCCTGGGAAATGCTGTGTTCTGTCTCAGATCATCCAAGACAGCTGGTGAGATTAATAGACCTTGAACTTTAGTGGTTCTCTGAGAGCAGGGGCATAGTCTTATCTACAAAACTGATAAATTAGCCTCAACAAATTGCCCAGGGTACATGGAATAGGAATGAAAGATGGCTATGTAGGGGCAGGAGAACAAGTTACATGGGGCCTAAAGTAGGAACAGAAGTTTTCCAGGGTCCTGGTTGGTGTGCCTATGGGATTTCTCCACATGGGAAGGCTCTTAACATCCATGTTCTCTGATAAGTGTCTATTTTTTAAATGAATTTGTTTTCCTTTAAACACTCACAGTGTAAACAGCACTGTATTTTAGTTTCCACACATGCATTCTAGACTCAGAATGCCCAGCTACTGGATCTATGTTTCTTAAAGCATATGGCCCTTATAAATTACTTGCTTTCTCTAAGTTTCATCTCTAATTTTCATCTGAGTGGAGAAAGCCACCCAAAATGACACTTTTTAATGTGTAAAGACATTTTTGATCACTTTTCTTTAAAGTTTCATTTATTATTCTAGTGTGTATATGGGCACCTGTACCATAACACATGCAGTGAGGTCAGAGAACAAACAAGGACTCCAGCTGTTGTTTCGAAGGTTTACTACTGACAGATAGTGACTTGATACCCTGGCTGAGAAATTAATAATTATCCAAAGTATTAGTAGTGCTGAAGTAAGAAGCTTTGATTAAAGCTTTTCTTTGGGACTGGCAAGATGGCTCATTGGGTAAAGCATCTACCAAGCAAACAAGAAAAGAGCAGAGTCCAGATTCCCAGCACCCACACCAATGGCTCTCCAGTAACCCCACTAACTCTGGAGGTGGATACAAAGGATCCCCAGAGCAAACTGGCTAGCAAGACTAGATAGATCATGGAGCTCTAGTTTCAAGTGGCAGACCCTGTCTCAGTGAAGAGTGGAGGACAATTGAAGAAGGCACCCAGTGTCACCCTCTGACTTCCACACATGTGGGCACATTATACGTACCTGCACATACACAGGAGAACATACACACATTTGCAAAAGTGAAGCTTCACTTTTTAGTAATTTGAATTTTGAATAATAATTGGACATAGTGCTTCATGTCTGTTGTCCCACCTCCTTGCGAGACAGAGGTAGAAGGATTGTATGAGATTGAGAATCAAGGCCAGTCTGGGCAATATGGTAGACCTTATCTCAAAACAGCAAGAAGTACAGCACTGGAAAAAGAAACAGGTTGGGGGGAGGCGAAAGAGAGAGGGACAAAGAGGGAGAGAGGAAATGTTGAAAGAGTGGAAGGGAGGAAGGAAGAGAGAGGAAGGGGGGAGAAAAAGAGAGAGGGGTATTTACCTTATGAAACTGTGGTGAGTTTTGATGAATAAAGGTGACAACTATGTATACTTCTATAACGCAATAAATGCACAGTGTTTCAGCTATCATTAATTGTTCCATTTTAGCTTGTAATTTGCTCAGTATATCACACTGGTAGATTATAGTTCTTAGCATATGTAGCTGAATATAAGAGTATAGGATTTTACATGTGTGGTTAAGTGCACTTAAATTTCACAAGGAAAAACATTTTAAATGTTTTTTTTATAATGCACAAAAGGGGATTTTTCAAGTAATTTGAAGGTATAATGTTGTTTGGTTTATGTACATTTAGCATACTCTGCCCTGAAAAAAATCAGAATTCCTGATTCCCATATGCTAGTCTGCTTGTTCCCCCAAAGCATAAAATTACAGATCTTAATAGAAACAGTTGGTATTATTGCATATTCACCAAGGAGGCAATAAAACAAAGTATCCTATACATATGGGGTACAGAAAAGAAATTACAAGAATACTTTCAACAAAAATTAGCAGCTGCAAAGCAAGCTAAACTGAGTCAGTTCTTTCTTAGTGTACCCAGGCTACAAAATTATTCATTGAAATTAGTGCTAACCCAATAGCAAGATGGGTCCTTCGGAAAACAGGGCTGACCAAGCAAGTTGCTCTTGGCTTTGAGATCCACCATCACCATGCTCTGCTACTAGGGGACTGGATCCTCCCCCCCCCCCACCGGCTGTCTTTTTGCTTCTCTAAGTGCAAATGGAAGTCTTGTGGACTGACTTCGGTAATCATCCCCTTACTCTGCAGGATGTGTCTAGCATCAAATCATTATCAAGGGCTCTGTAGGATTCACACAGCAAGTAAAGAGCTTAAGAGAACCAATGAGGCTGTGTGCAGTGTATGCTGTGAGATCCTTTCCTCCTGTACTTAGACTTGATCCATACTAGTTCCTTTGTCACAGTGCCATGAGGATGCCATGATGAGGGTGCTATCAGCTGCTAGTGTGCCAGGATGATAGTAACCGCATCTTCAATAGTTAGTGATGCTCATTCATGGCCCTTATTAGGAAAAGTGAGGGGAATTAACCCTTTTGGTAAAGTCTTCAGTGCCCAACTGATGGGTAAACAGAAGCCTCATTCCTTCGGGGGACAGCTGCTCCTCTTTGGAAATGAAGGCTCCTTATAATGATACAAAACTGTGCTGCTGACAGTAGAATGGTGCTGTGCGGGCCTGTGAGCACAGCCCTCCATTAAAACTGTTTTGTGCCCAACAGGGTATGCTAACTCCATGCTTACACCTGTTTGCTTTGCATCTGCCTCCTGCTGATTTCATCACATCAAGAAATGTGCTCTTGGAGTGTGATTTTGGGGACTTCAAGATGAGGTCTGATGAAACCATTGCGAAGCTGAAATTGCTCCCCATTTAGCATCATTATTTGAATAAAAAGAAAATTTCCTCAAATTAGTCTCTTGTGTGAAGAGTAAATCCTGTCTAAAGGATACTTGTTAGATTGAGGGGACAGATGATTTCCCAGCCTTGGCACCAGTGGCTTGCCTGTGTCATTGGCTCCTGTGCAGCACTAGAACAGCATAATTATAGCAGGAGTCCAAAAGCAAGGCATTGCACAGTGGCATTCAGAACAGGGATTTGGAGGTCTGAGATCTAAGCTTAAGTCCAATTTCCATTCTTCTTTAACATTAGAATTCTTCAGATAGTTATATACATAATATTCTCAGGGGAGTGGCTGCTCACAGTACCCAGTGGATGGACTGTAAAATAAGCATATATATATATATATATATATATATATATATATATTTCCAGACATATAGTAAGGGCTTAATAAATATTAGCTCGTATTCACTGTACTACCTCCCAATAATAGTTAATGGCCATAGAATATCATCCCCATCATAATTCATAGCAAGATTTTGCAAACTCTCTGCAAAACTTGGTCCTTCTGGGACTTCCTTTGCTTGTGCACTCTCTCAGAGTCACATCCACCAGGATTCATTAGAAAATTGTATTCCAAGTTGGGAAAAGCTGCTATCTCATGGTTTACACTAACCCTCAAGCACCGGAAAACAAAGTACAGGTCTTCAGAAAGGTGACCCCAATTCGGTTCATTTGAACTGGAAATCCCAGTAGGCATTTCTTCAGTGACACTCTTCTGGTCCCAGTCGTCATCCTCTTATGGTATTGGTGATGTGTGGATCTATGGGTGACCTAACAGGTTTATCCTAGATAAAGACTTAAGATCTATAGGATGAGAGTCAGTCAGCATGCTTCTCATTAACAGTGCTTCTGAGAAGTTAGGTGAAAGAAAAATTGGAAATGCAGCACTTCTTTTTAAAAATGAGTTTTCCCAAGAATATCAATACACATATTTGATTTATTGATGCAAAGTTTGACTCTTATTTCACTTACACAGTGCTGAGTGCAACCTATCGCCACATACCCAGAGACATTGAGCAATCAACCACACAAAGAGCAAAGGGTGCTTCTTATCCTCTGGGAGCAAAGGGGGAGGAGGGAGAGAAAGGGTGAGAGAAAGGGAGAAGGTTGGAGGGATGGAGAGAGAGAAGGAGGGTGAGGGGGAGGGAGGGAGATTGTGGGAGGGATGGAGAGAGGGGGAAGAGATAGGGAGATAGAAGGAGGGGCAGGAGGGAGAGAGGGGAACATAGAGGGAAGGGGAAGGGGAAGGAGGGAGAGAGAGAAGAAGGGAGAGAGAGGTGACTCAGTGGGCATCTGAGTGGGAGACAGAACCTTAGTTCTATCTCCAGGACCTATATGATTGGAGGAGAGTACTGACTCCTATAAATTTTTTTCTACCATGGCAAACATCCGCCCTCCATACTACAGAAAAAAATATGTAAATAAATATATGTTAGAACATCAGCCAGATGTGGAACTGTGGTATGAAAATTTCATTTAGAAGAAATAATATAAGTAGTTGATATTTTAGTATTGTATTTTTGAAGTAATCATTTTGAAAGTTTAAGGTTTATGGAGTTGAAAGCCAATGCATTTACTAGTATTGTTTTTTTAATTTTGTCATGTTTTGAGAATTTCATACAAGAGATATTTTAGGGTTTATATTGCTGTGAAGAGGCACCATGATGATGGCTACTCATAAAGGAAAGTGTTTAATTTGGTCTGGCTTACAGTTCAGAGGGTTAGTCCACTGTCATCATTGCTGGAAGCATGGCAGCGTGCAGGCAGACATGGTGCTGGAGAGGAGCTGAGTGTTCTACATCTGGTCAGCAGGCAGCAGGAAGACAGAGTGATCCTGGGCCTGGTTTGAGCATCTGAAGCATCAAAGCCCATCCCCATTGACGTTATGTCCTCCAACAAGGCCACATTTACTACAACAAAGTCACGCCTCCTAATAGTGCCACTGCCCATGGGCCTATGGGGGTCATTTTCATTCAAACCATCCTGGTATTGTATTTAACGGAACAGTGTTCACTTTCTGAGAAACAGGACTCACTGATTTAGAGGAGGTTTCTTTAGAGGCTTGGGTTAAAGGTGAAGCTCCCAGTGCGTGTTACAGAAGGGCATATGTTACTGGTAGGAAGGTGAAAGGTGCTGGGGAAACTGGAAGGCAGACAGTGCTTGGTGACAGCCTGGGTGTAGGAGATGGGAACATGGGGAAGACTTTAATGGAATGATCTTCCTTGTACCACCCAAGCGCTGATATGGATCTCCACAAAGCGCACGTTATGAGGGTTAATGAAGTGTGTGTGTGTGTGTGTGTGTGTGTGTGTGTGTGTGTGTGTGTGTGTGTGTAGATACAATCTTCTGGGCCCATTTAGTGCTGTGCATTCGTATGTTTTAGATTTGAAACCAATTAGGGGGCTTGCTTCTGGGGAAGACTGATCTCTCTCTCTCTCTCTCTCTCTCTCTCTCTCTCTCTCTCTCTGTAGTCATCAGTTACCTATAGGTTTTCATCTTGTTGGAATCTAGTGAGATTTCTGCCATCCATGTTAGCTTGTCAACTGGTTTGGTAACTATGCAAGTCTTATTTAGGTGACTCTATCATTGAAATTTCACAAGTACAGCTTCCCTGTCATATGTAGAAGTCACTGTCTCTCAGTAGACATTTTGGTCCTCTGGCTCTTAGAATCTGTTTGCCTCCTCTTCTGTGGTACACCTTGAACCTTAATTGTTGGCCTTAATTCCTGAACAAGTGGAGCCCTCTATTGTTTAGGGTACTACTCATGTTTTCTTCAGTCAGCCCCAGTGTTTTGTGTTTTACACAGAGGTCTTTAACCCAATCGAAACTAGATTTTGTGTGGAAGGTGATAGATAAAGGTCCAGTTTCATTCTTCTATGCAGGTGTCCGGTTTTCTCAGAACCATTTGTTGAAAAGGGAATCGTTTCTCAGTGTATCTCCTGGCAACTTCATCAAATGTCAAATGGCTATACTTATGTGCATTTATGTTTGAGTGCTTTATTTTGTTCCATTCATCTACATGTCTGTTTTGCACCGTTACTATGCTATCTTTATTACTATAGCTATGTAATATATATCTCGATATATGGAATGGTAATTCCTTAGGCTTGATCCATTCAACTTAACAGGCTTTCCACTGAGTTTCCTAATTGTGTTGTTGAGTTTTCATTTTGGCTTCAGTTGTCTTCACTATTTCTATATCTTTACTGAATTGTTTTCAAATCCTGAATTGTATTTGTCATTTCCTTTAGCCTTTGTTATTATCTTCTTTGTTCGTTGTGCTGTTTTGCTTTTCTAATGTCTCCTTTAACCCCTTGAATTCTTCGATAAAATTTATGATTGTTCTTTTAAATTCTGTTTCCTGGGTTCATCTAGGACAATTCTTACCTGAAAAGATTTCTATAAGGCTAGTGAGTTTGAGGAGGAACACACTGTGTTGGATTTCCATATAGTTTGTGGTTTTTGCAATGTGACATGGGCCTACAGACGTCTTTCTTTGTGTATGTGACATAAGTGAGATTCTAGCCTGCTTAAGGTTAGGCTGGTGCAAGAGCTGCATGCCAAGATACAGTTCAGGGACAGACAGTACAGGAGCTGCCAACTGAGAGCTACGTCTGAGAGTGTGGAGATGCTATGGGGACAGGTGAGGATCAGGGGAGCTCACTAAGCAAAGGCCAATACTTGAGCTGTGTCAAGAGCTAGTTCCCAAGAACATGGAGATGACACAGGGGAGGGGAGGGAAGAAAGCCTGAGTAGTTGGTTTTTAACACTGCTGTTGTTAGCTGAAGCCCAGCTTGCTCTGGCTCCAATAATGTGTGTTATATTAAGCTAACGAAGAGTCAGTGACTTGCTGTCCTTGTTGGTTAGTCATAGGCTCATTGCATCAGGTATCTTTTAGAGAAGTAATTATTACTCTCCTAAGGGCTGTAAGCCAAGTAAAGAGGACAACTGATAAAGACCTTTATCTGTGAAGAGGCACACAGTGTGGCCACTTGGGCTATGTGGCTCACTTGTCTGTCAGAATGGTCCATCCCAAGGAAACCAGGAATCTCTTCCAGATAAGTATCAGAGGGCAGATGAAAAGAATCACCTGGTTTTTTTCCCCATGAAAGCAGTACTGATTGAACACCAGGATGAGATGCCCCTGCTTCTGTCTTCTTAAGCACTTTTTGTAAGGTTGGTATTATTTTTCTCATGTGTCTGATACAATTCATCACAGAAGTCATTTAAGCTTGGATTTCCTAGTAGAAAATAGAGTTTGAGCTGTTTTCAGTATTATTATTGTATCAGCAGTATTATCAGTTATTGGAAAAGTATTACGAGATGATCAGTAGTCTGTAAGGTTAAGATATCTTTATTCAGATAAGTACCAGCCAAACGCAAGCCAGAGCATGCCAGGGGCAGCAAGGCAGGGAGGCCAGAGAGAAGGGGCTCCCATCTGCCTTGCAGCCCCTTAAAAACCTATTATGTGTCATCCTGACCTCACCTTGACCACACCCTGACAGGAGTGGTCAGGCACACCTGTAGCCAGCCCTTAGGAGGCAGGGTTACCGTGTCTCTCTACAGAAAGGTCTCTTTAAAAAGGCCAAATATCAAAAAGGACTTGAACCTCTCCTCCCACAACTTGTCTCAGATTCCTGACTGCTTGAGTATGAGATGGAACTGAAGGATTAACATTCCAGAAAATTCCCAGGTGTTGCCTCTGGGGGCTGCATCTTAGTTACAGAGCTCACTGGTATAGTGTGCCTGCCATCCTCCTACCGTGTGCCTGCTCAGCAATGGCATCCTTCATTTATGCTCCCTTGTAATATGATTTCTTGATGTCATGGTTTTCACCCATTGTTTTTAGTAGTGTTTTTTAAAAACTGATTTTATCATTGGTAACCATTTCTATTTTTCCTTTGCTTTCTGCTTTTGTATTTATAGTTTCTGCTCTTCTACTTACTTACTTTGTGCTTAATTTACTTTTTATTTTCTAACTTCCTAAGATGAAATGTAGAGTGCCGTTTTCAAACCTTGCTTCCTTTATGATACAAGAGTCAAAGCTGTATGGTTCTCCCAAGCACTCCTCAACTTCCTGGGCTCTGCCTAGTGTCCTAGAGTTATCATCCTGATCAGGTTGTAATCTTGTTTGCTGTCTTTCCAATCCTCCCATAGGCTCACTCATTGCAGAGACTAGAAGGAGGAACTTCATAGAAGAAAATCATAGTGCTTGTGCTAATGGAAGCCAGTTTCACTTTGACCCAACCTTTCACAGGGTTACATCTCCAGTTCACAACCAGATGCTTGTGCTAGGACTTGTGGCTAAGTGAATGACAATGACATGGTGTTCTTTAGTAGACTGGTTTCACCTTCCTTTGTCCTTACTAACATTCATGCCTTTAGGAGCTCCTCTAATACCATTAATGGGGAGAAAAAGTCATTAAAAAACATGAGGAGGAAAGTTTTATATCCAAAATGTCCTTTCCAGAGCAAAGTTGTTTTTTTTTTTGTTTTGTTTTGTTTTGTTTTGTTTTTTTGTGGTGGCGGGTGGGGTGGGGTAGTTGTCATAGGGAGCAATAAGAAAGGCCTGGCTGACCTTCTGAGCTGGTTGAATTTCCTCTGAGCTGTTTCTTCCCTAGTGGTTCTTGGTGGCCAGACTACCCTTCATGCTCATTACCACAGAGACCAAGATGCACCTTGGCTGCCTTGCTTTGGGCTTTCACAACTGACTAGAGCCTGGAGTACGGTGTGGGCCTACATTTTCTTTTCCCAGCACAGCTGCAACCCCTACTGTCAAGGCAAGAGCTGCTCCCTGGCACCTGCTCCAGACAGCAGAACAACCCAATTCCTTACTGTCTTTGAGTCTCTAGGTCTTTAGAGATGAAAACTCTTACATGTGTGGATTTAAAAAAATTCTTTGTTATTATTAATTTTTGGTTTGGGCTTCTGACAGCCCATTTAAAGGAAGAAGGGTTATAACACTTACTCTTCCAGGGGAAATGGAGAGTTCCCTGGAAAATTTATTTTGGGGAATCTATTAATTTGCAAGTCATTCACACCAAACATTTGGAACATAGTTTAATTTTTCTTTTCTTTTTAAAAAATTCCTTCCACTTTCAAATTTGTACCAGTAATAATGATTGCAAAACATGCAAAATTATTAAATAAATTAGTCTGGTGAGAAATGAAACTTTGCTTTGAAATGCCACTTAATATGGCAGTGACAAACATAACAGCTGCTGACCCTTGTGTGCCTGTCATTGGCTAAATAATCATTTACTTACCTCATTTGATTTTTCTTACTGCCTCTGAGGTGGGTGTCACTATTTCTCTTGCATTATGACTAAGAAATCCCGAGTCTGAGAAAAGCATGGGTAGTTTTCTAGTGTTGGGCAATGATGAGGTCTGCTTCATGGGAGGCTGGGTTACTTTTTAACCTCAACTATTAATTCTTATGACATCTTGACTCTTAAACCTTGGAGATATTGAGAGAAGATGACAAAAGTGTGGCTGTAACTTGATGTTTACACTGAAATTCATCAGTGTGAATATGCTCATTTTGATGAGGGTAATTTGGACATCTGCTTAAGCCCTGTGCCTTTTCCTTGTGTTTTAAGCCTTGCATGACAGGAGACGGCTATATATGATGGTTGGAGGGAGGGGGGAAATGCTTTTTGTGATAATTAGGACCTCAGAAAAAGAGGTGTCAAGGAAAAGTTTGACAAATTGCTCCACCAATTCTTGTAATGCTAAGCAGAGACCTTGTACCAGATTTCTATTGGGGCAGATGTACAAGGAGACACAAAACAGCTGTTCTGTGTCTTACTGTGGCTTCTGGCTGAGTCATATCTGGGTCAAGGCTAAGAGGGGAAAGGGGATCTAGTCACTCTAGCCTCTTCTGTTGGCTCACAGGAAGAGTTGAGTTCTTCCTCTTCTGCTGTTAGCAACCTGTAGAACATATTGATTTTCTAGATCTTTCTTACAATATCCAATCTTCCCTTACTAGTGAGGGGCTTAATTAAAATTTACTTATGGCTTGGGAAAAAATATCTGACCAAAGAAAGTTAAGCCAGAAAGTTTATTCTGGCTTATAGTTCCATTGTGAAATGGTTTGTCATGTTGCAGAAAGCATATGAGGGAGAGGGAGAGAGAGAGAGAGAGAGAGAGAGAGAGAGAGAGAGAGAGAGAGAGAGAGAGAGAGAGAGAGATTGGGGAGGGGAGGGAGGGAACTGGTCTATAAAGTCTATAAAGCTTCAAGATCCACCTTCAGTGATCCACCTTTCACAATGAGGCTCTACCTCTAAAATTTCCACAACTTTTCTAATCAATACTTCTAGCTGGGGTTCAAGCTTTCTGATGACAAATCACAAACCACAGCAGCTGATCTCCAAATGCTATGGGGCAGCAAGTGACTTTTATACTGCAGTGTAACCTGTGGTGGGAAATTATTTTCCATCATGTTCATTTATGAGCACACACATACACCACAATACAACTTTGGCAAAACAATACTTACTCTACTAGTGGTAACCAAGTCTAATATTTCCTATTCTATTGTATTTTTTAACAACAACAAAAAAAGGTCGGCTCTGACCTGGTAGCCTGACATTATTATCCTTTAGTGGGGAACAGCCCATAATTTAATAGTAGTGATTGATAATGATGTATTGATGTTGAGTATTGAGGCATACAGTGGGTTCTTCTGTAGATTAAGTTCAGCCTAGATGTATGCATCAGCATACACATGCACCGAGGAAGTCAAGAGTCCTGGTTTACTGTTTAAGGCTAGCTCTTACCCTTCTTGGAGGTATTGTTGTTGGGGTTTTTCATTTCATTTTGTTTTGTTTTCTTCTAACCTGAATTAGAAGAAAGTCATTTGAATGAATCTGTGTGTCCAATCAAAGGGAATTTCCCACAGGGAAGAGAACCTGGTGTGGTTTCAAGGCCATGGTTAAGGGCTTCTGTCTTTGCCTGTTATTTAGTCTTTGTCACCTTAAACAAATTTGAGTCACCTGGCAAGAGGGAACCTTAACTGAGGAATTGCCTCCATCAGATTGGTCTATGGGGAATTTTCATAATTACTAATTGATGTAGGAAAGCCTAGCCCACTGTGAGTGGTGTTATGCTCCAGGGGAGGTGGACCTGGGCTCTATGAGAAAAGAAGCTGAGGAAGCCAGGGAAGCAAGTCAGTAAACAGCCATCCTCTATTGCCTATTCTTCAGGTCCTCTTCTAGGTCCCAGCCTTCAGTTCCTGCACTTTTTTCAGTGCAGGACCTTTCTCAGTGGTGGACTGTGATGTGAAAATGTAAGATGTATAAATCCCTTTCTCTCCAAAGTTGGTTTTGGTCAGTGTTATGGTAGCATGAAAAAGCAAACTAGGACAGCTGTCTGCATGCTGCAGGGTAGAAACACAGTCGAGAAAGCTTACTGTGCTGTAAGCCATGTATTCTAATAAGCCCAGAATAATATGCATTCTTTGGGGCTTTGTAACAGGTAACAATGATAATAGAAAACAGGTTTTTATATATTCCCTTTTCCAAAGTACTTACTGGAGGGAGAACACTTATT
This sequence comes from Cricetulus griseus, assembly GCF_003668045.3. NCBI lineage: Eukaryota > Metazoa > Chordata > Mammalia > Rodentia > Cricetidae > Cricetulus > Cricetulus griseus. The sequence continues at coordinate 84,994,330 of NC_048601.1, forward strand.
CCTTAATAACAAAGGGAACTGGGCTTCCAAGGCATGAGTTGTATTTCTTATGCATTCTTCACCCAGTCTTCCAGACAGTAAGTTCATTAAAGCTATTGAATGGATTCCAAGGTGAGGAAGATTAAGCTGTAATTGACTGTATTTCACGGGTCACTTCTCCCTTTTTTTGTATATGCATTTGTTGTGTGTGAGTCATAGAAGCTGTAAATTCACCACAGAGAATTACACATCCTAGGACAGTTCTGGAAACCAGAGTTGACATTTAATTCTTTGATGATGCTATCAAATGGGTTCACTACTCTCTCTACCTGGGGATTCAGGACTTCATCCCGAGGAAGTTTTGGTGTCAGCAGACCTCAGTGGAAGATGTATTTTGAGGAGTTGCCTGCTTATTTGCCATGTTGGTAACAGAGTTCGTATTTTGTAGTTCATGGACCCTTCCCCATCTCTGTCTCTCTGTTCATTTGTTAGGCTTCCTTTGTATACAGCACTTTGCTGTTGTGTTGCCTCTGAAACTTTTATAAACAGTACTCAGGTTTGGAAGTGGAGGTCCTGACTCTCTGTACTTAGGGTGGCTGATTTGTGCATTTTAAATGAGTGATCCTGATGTCATTAATCCCTGGCTATTCTTTGAGGAGAGATTATCCTTCAACCCGTTGGGTTTGTATGGAGATGTTGAGAGTTGCTTGTATGCTTAAGGATACCTGATATGCTACCATGAATGTTAGCATCTGTCTACAGCAAGGAATCATGAATCATGTGTTCCTTCTAGGTGCTGGCCTATACTCCCTAATCCTATCACTCTTCTTATACATTCATCTTATATTTTATATATCTGTGTTGGAAATAAATGTTACTGTTTCCCGTCAATGGCCTTTTCCACAGACCCTCAGTAGAGAACAGATTCACTAGGAACTTGATTCTTGCGTTGAAATCATGAGAAGCAGGGCCAAGGTAGGAAAGTTGGGAAAACTCTCAGGATGGGAGAAATTCTTGACAGGAGTACTGTTGCAGAATACTTGTTTGACTATGCAAAGATATGTTGTATTTGTTTAATCATATAAAGATGTGTTGCTCTTTTACTTTGCCTTCCTAAGGCACCTGATTTTTCTAATAAAAAGCGAGTGGCCAATAGCATGGGAGAAGTTTATGTGGAACTTCCAGACAGGGATAGGAAGGAGGAGGAGGAGGAGGAGGAGGAGGAGGAGGAAGAGGAGGAAGAGGAGGAGGAATTTAGGCTTGGGAAAAAAAGAAAGAGAGACACCAGGGAAAGGCCAGAGGTCAGTCAGACAAGGAGGAATCAGGAAAGTAGAACGTATAGAATGAAAGAAAGGTAAAAGCCCAGAGGCAGGATGTAGATGAATAGAAAGTTTAAATTAAGTTAAAAGAGCTAGTACAACAAGCCCAAGCCAAGACCAAGCATTCATAATTAATAATAAGTCTCCATGTCTTTATTTTGGAGCTGGTTGGTGGCCCAAAGAAAATTCCAACTCCAGAGTACATCTTCTAACCAGAAATAGAATAAAATAAAACAAAACTGATGCTTCTCACTGATCAGGGTATTTCTTAAGCACCTGCAGGTGATGGCAAGTGCCTTGTTTTCTCTTTAGTCTGTGATGTTTACCTGTTTCCCTGAAATGCCTTTGATGTGTTGTGTTCTGCTCTGTGCGGCTACCCATGGGCTTGTCTAACTTGTAATATTCTGGGTTTTTGTCATAAGTGGGCTTATATCCCACACCAGCACAATTGCCATACCAGGAAGCATTATCTTACCATTTTGACTTTTCTATAGTTGTTGGGCCTAGAAGGAGCCTTGGATACCATCTTGTTCATCCTTAGGTGATACAATGAACTCAAATAGCAAAGGGGTTTCCCAGGTTTAGAAGGCCAAGGACCCAATCTTAGGACATCTAGGAGACAGAGAACTTATTTCACTGCTTGGAATTCCTTCACCCAGTAGTACTGCCTCTGCAGGACCATCCATCCACTGCCCAGTGTCTCTCACGATGTCTCTACACAGGCTCTGATTTTGTATTTTCACCAAGGCCCTGGTTCACATCAACTTCCTCCTTGAACCTGGGATTCCAGAATGAGAGAGTAGAAGCACTGCATCCCTCATTCCATAATTAAGCTGTGCAACATGGGCATGATGATGATAAGTCTTTGTATCTCAGTTGCCTGAAGAAAACAGATCCCTTGGAAAAGAAAAGTGACCTTTTATTTCATGGTATTAACAAGGTCTAGTTTATGTGTGGTGTAAGGAAGGAGAGGTATTTTCTTTCTTTTTATATATCATGGCTGGGGCTACTGTGTCAAAAGGCAGACTAACAAGAGAAAAATGACATATTTACCTGACATATGTATCCTATAACACGGGAGCTTCCATGAGGAAGTGAAGAGCTAAAAGAGTGATTTTACATGGCCACTTTGAGGTTGATGAGGGCTAGGGCATTCTGCAGTCACCACAGGATAAAGGACTGAGTGGTGTGAGAACTGGGGACAAGCCATGACATTCCCCTCTGACTATACATATTTCAGGGTAACACTGCACCTATCTTCCTGGTGTGTAGACGCCATCATTCACACGAGGAGTGACAGCCCGCTTTTGGACCAGGCACGAAGCCCTTTCCAGATCTTGTGGCCCGTCTTATGCAGTTCTTCCTGTGCGTGCTGTTTCCCCACTCTTTGAGGTTCCTATGTCCGATATGACACGGAAAATGTTGGTTTCTCTGAGTTGTACCGAGCCATTTCTTCTTGTCTCGGGTTAGCTTAGGACACTCACACCAAGCTTCCACCACTTCAGCAGCCTCTGGATTCTTGTCTTATGAATTTAAAGAATGAAATAATGAACTACATGGAGAACAGAAGGGTTAATTCTAGGGAGAAGTATATTATAGAGCTTAGACACACACACACACACACACAGAGAGAGAGAGAAAGAGAGAGAGAGAGAGAGAGAGAGAGAGAGAGAGAGAGAGAGAGAGAGAGAAAGAAAGACAGACAGACAGACAGAGATTGTGTGTTTCTGTGCAGCAGGATTGTCTTAGGACATGGCATGCCATCCAGTCACAAGTCTGAGGCTTTTTATAGTACTTATCCTAAAAGGGGCTGGGCATAAGGAGATGCTCAGTCCAGCTGGCTGACCCACAGGGAGCCAGGTGCCTTTTTTTTTTTATTTCAGTCCTGTCTTTCCTGGATAAGAAGCAACCAGGAACCATGACTCAGAACTGTCTTCTGGCATTCCTAGCCTCCTCTCAAGTTCTTTGTTTCTTTTTTTTTTTAAATATTCAGTTGTAAGGAATACTTTTATGTATTCAGGGAGGGATACAATTTCATGTTCACATGCAGATGGTCCTCGACTAGGATAAAGTTCACCTTTAATGTTGTAGAAAGCAACATGCAAAATTGTGTTTGAAATTGAGTTCTTCTCAGATTGGTAGCCTGTGGCATAGCACTCTGGTAGCATTGAACACCAGCAAATATACATAAAGTATAGTGGTGGGTTACCACAGGGTTGAACTAGAGGTCAAGACCATGTGGGGGCAACAATAGAAAAACCCTGTTTCAAAAAGACAAAACAAAAACACAAAAACACTTTGAAGAACAATGATAGTAATAACAATAGGCTATTGAACATTTCAAAAGTGCCAGGAGGACATATTTGAAACGTTTCTAACATAGAAATTGCTAAGCATTTTAGGTGATAAGTCTATTAATGACTTTGCTTTAGTTATTCTGAATTGTGTTCATAAATCATAAGATCATTTCATAGCCCCCCCCACACAACACGCATACACAGAGTTTCAAAATGTCAATGCACCACCAAAGTAATGAAGCCCCCAATATCATAAGGGTAGAAACCAGAAGAGATTAACAATAGTAATCACAGCCGGGTACACACAGCACCACCCCATGCCAGAGGGCACATTCACTACACTGATGAACCTGTGCTGCTGTTAGGTTACAGATCACTCTGTTCTGCCCATTCTCTGGATTTGGACACTTATATGGTGGCCTGGAACCATTACTGTGTGCAGTAGGGTCATTTCCCTGCCCCCAAACTGCTGTGTGGTGTCTCCTGTCTTTCCTTCCTTGTAACCCCTGGAAACCACTGTGCTATTCCTGGCTCTAAAGTTTGGCCTCTTCCAGAATGCTGTACAGTTGGAGTCTTCTACTTCTACCTTTCAAATTGGCTTCTTTCACTCAGTAACAGGTATTGAATTTTCCTCTGTGCTTTGATGGCTTGAAAGGTCTTTTTTTTTTTTTGATGCTGTGCCATATTACATTGCCTGGATGATTATAGTTTAATGACTGTGGGACATCTTTAAATTTTTATTTAAAATTTAAATATGTGAGTATATGTACATGTGTGTGTGTGTGTGTGCATGTATGTGCACACACATGTCATAATACACACATGCGGATGAGAGGACAACTATTGGATGTTGCTTCCCTCCTCCTTCCATTTAGGTCCTAAGCATGGAGCTCAGGGCATGAGACTTGGCAGCAAAAGCCTTGGTGCTGGTTGAACCATTATCTCACTGGCCTGTAAGACATTTTGCTTGATCCCAAGATTTGTCGTTTATGAATATAATTTTTATAAACACATGTGTTCAGCATTTTGTGTGTATCTGACTCTTCATTTCGTGTGGATACCAAGACGTGTAATTTCTTCATCATAAGTTAAGTGTAAATCTAGTTTTGAAGAAACATTCCATGGAGTGTATCAAAGTGGCCTTCACCTTCTGTCTTTTCATCAATATGTGTGGATGCTCCTGTTGCTCCAGACCCTCACCGGGATTTGGTGGTGTCAGCACTTGGATTTGGCCACTCAAAGATGTGCAGTAGTCAACATGGCTTCAATATAACCAAGCCAGTGGTTCAGCTGTAATTATTTGATCCAATAGAATTCAGCTATAAGAAATATGAGACATTTTTCATTTTTCTGAGACAGGTGGGTTGGTCCCTTCTCTAGTGGTTATTGAGGGTAAGATAAGTTCCTGGTTTGAATGCCAGCATTTCATAAAAAATGCAAGGGTGGACAATTCTGCTCCATGTAAGAAAACAGCACATGCTTAGCTCTGATAAACCAAATAAGGTCTAAGTGGGAAAGAACACAATCAGAATTTATTTATCTGAAATAAAAAAATTCCTTCTCTTCAGAGTTTGTAGAGCTTACCAAGAAAGGCATGGGGAAGTTCTGTGCATTGTCTAGTTCCCCAAGACTTTTCACATGCTATGACTCTAGTGCAGTCTCAAAGCCAATGGCTTAGCATTGGTATAATTCAAAGATCTTATACATATTTTCCTAGTTATTCACATGCTCAATGGAGTGTGCATAACTCTGGGGAATTTTGTCATATGTGTGTAGCCTTGTGTAGCCACTTCACAGTCAAGAACTACTATAACAACATAATCTGATGACTCACTCAGTTTACTCCTTTATAACCTCATCCAAGCTTTCTACTTATCCTTATTCTCTGGAAACCATTTCTCTTTTCTTGATTCATATTTGCTATAAAAAGTCATATGATACACCATTTATGATTCTTTTTAATCATTTTGCACAATTTCTTCATGGTTCTAAATTTCTATAACTGCTAACACCTTGTTTATTTATATTGCTGAGTAGTAGTCAATGGTATGGACATATTATTTTGCTTAATTAAAGGACAATTGGATTGTTTCAGCTTGGAGCTAATCACAGACAAGACTGATAAGAATATTTGTGTACTATTCCTAGTCTACAAATGGGCTTTGGAGCCCATTCCCTATAGAGGGGTACTCTCTCAGCCTAGATACATGGGGGAGGGCCTAGGTCCTGCCCCAAATGATGTGACAGACTTTGATGACCCCCCATTGGAGGCCTCACCCTCCCTGGTGGGTGGATGGGGTGGAATGGAGCTTGCTGCGGGGTGGGGGGGGGAAGGGGGGGATGGGAGGACTGGAGGAAGATGGAACTGGGATTGCTATGTAAAATAAGATTGTTTTTAACTTAAATAAAAATTAATAATAATAAAAAAAATTGTGTACAAACTCCTGTGTGAAAAAAAAAAAAGACTACCTTTTCTAGTTTAGGTCTTGACACTTATTTGTGCTTATGCATGAGAAGAAACATCCTTTGTTGTTTTATCTTCGGCACAACAGCTGCAACTGAATCTTCTGTTGTTTCAACCGGCAATTGTGGCTCTGCAGTCAATGGCCAGCTTCTTTTGTCCACCTCCTGCCCCTGCCACTAAATGCAGTTTTAACTAAATCTCTATCATTCTGCTTATTAGTAAGACACAGAAGGCAGAGGCTGGGGTGAAAACCTGCCAGCTTAGAGAGGTTGAGGAGCAACCAGCTGACCTTCCCACTCTGCTGGTGTCTCCATGAGCTTCCTTCTGCTCTGCCAAAGCAAAAAAGAGCCACCACACTCAAAGTCCCTTCTTACTTCTTCCTGTGCAGCTCTCTACATCTTCCAGACTCCCTCTGACTCTCTATGGTTACTTTCTGTCAACTAGTTTCTGGCTCCACCTCCGTACCCAAGGTTGTTTTATTTAATTAACACAAACACACACTCTGCCTTCTCAGTGTTATCAGATAACCTGCAACAACCCTTTTTGGAGAAAGATAGACAGTTGTAGAGAGGAAACAGCATGAAAGTCCAATAACAGATATTTTACACCAACAGTGTAACTATTTAACGAAACAGATCACAAGAGGTTTGAGTGGCAAGCTGTATATCAAGGCCTTCACCTATCACACTGCCTATTATATTGACGCTATGTCTTTCCTGTTCCAGAGTTGACGTTTCTGCTAGATGCAGTTGTGTTGCAGTGTGTCCTGTTTCTTGGCTCTTTGCTTGTCCAGTGTGCGGGCCAGTCTCTGATGCTGTTAAAGGATCCATTAAATGTGCCTGTTAATTCTTTCTTGTTTATTACTGAGTAATAGTCCTTGGAACAAGTAAGAAACAGGAAAGTTTCTAGTTCAGAGGTAGTGCTAGTTTTATTTGCTTTTAGATGTTAAAAATATCAGAAATAGGAAGAAAGGCAAAGAAGACAAAATTACAGTGATTTCTTTTTTGGTAATAGGAAACCAAAAACAAAATAAAGAAGATTGTAAAGGGATATGCAAATGTTGAAACAGATCGAAATGCTGTATTAACTTTACTTTTCAAATATATCTATTTTGAAGAAAGATGATTTTGTCCATGAGGCCATTTACAAAGATAAAGTTGTGATTCACAATTGATGTTAAATGATGGTGGGGACCCTCTTTTACCTTTAAACAGCCAGGCCTACACTAATCCATTTCTTTGCTCTTTTGTCCTCATTTATTTACTTTTTGAAGTAATATTCTAGATAGTTACTATTACCTCTACTTTATCTGGATCCTATTTAAGTCTCATCCCTTATCCTATTGTTCTCTTAGGCCGCTTTGTTCCCACACTCACTTTTTCTTCACGAACTTACCCTTGTCTCTCAGGATTGCCTGGCTGAAGTCTACCCAGTCTTCAAAGCTCACCTTAATTATCAACTCCTCTATTAATGGCTCCTGTTATCTCTCACATGGAAATTACATAGCTGTGTTCTGGTTGTCCCAGACAAGGGTTCTGTGTTCCGTATGTATGTATGTATGTATGTATGTATGTATGTATGTATGCATGTATTTATGTGATGGTGAGTCACACTTATTTCTTTGTTACCTCATAGCTGGCTTCTTGAGCGCCAGATTCATGTTTGGTTTTTGGCAATATTTGTTCTCACTTCTTCCCTTTCTCCCCTTTTCACCTCCCCCAGTACTTACCACATATCAGACACTGTGACCAGAAGTTTGGGTAAAAGGAACTAATCATGCATAGGTCTCTGAGATACTTAGATCTACTATTTAAGTTGAGCACACAGAATTAAAACAAGATCTTCCAGACTGTTAGATTGGGAAATGAAGGACATTTTCAGAAATTATGTTGAATATTCTTCATAAATTTTAAAGGAGGGAGAACTATTCTGCTTTCTCAAGACAGGGCCACATAAACACTGTCCACATTACTGACTACAAGAAAGGACCCATTTTTGCTTCTGATCTAGGATTCTTCAAACCTACAACAAAAGATCTTCCGAGTTGTGTTGATTGACACAGCTGTCTGCCTGATATAAACTGAGAGCAGTGAGATGGGCTGGAGTTCAATTATACATCCAAGTAATTAATGATTGGTGTGCACAGTGCTTCAGCCAAGAGTGAGTCTCTGATTATAAAAAATGTTCTCTAAGCAGTGAGCAGAAGCAGAGAACAAGCGCTGTTTTGCTGCTCACTTACCTGGGATATAAGTAAATTATGTGTCTTGGAGAATGGCAGAGGCACATGACAAAATGGCACATCTTGTACAGAAACCCTTAATTCATCTCTGGTCTCCTCTCTGCTCAGAGAAAAAGGTCTTGTGAAAGACCAAACATGAAGCTGGGATCCGCTACTAAGTGTGATTTGTTTAGAAAAGAGTCAGCCAGATGGGGATTTTCCTTAAAAGCTATCAAAGCTTTGAAAGCACGGTGTCCTGGATCTTAGTGCAAAATTCAGTCTGAGAGAGTTCATTTCCATCCAGCAAAAAAATCTATGGGAAATGTTCTTTTTAACATAATTGACGAAAGCATGTAGAACTGGGAATGTTGGGGTGGGGGGATCTAGGGAGCCAGAAAGCCTTATCGACAGTCCTCCTCGTGGGGTAAAACTGCAGACCTAGCCTCAAAGAAACTGCAGGCTTGGAAAAGAGACCAACATGCAGCACTCCCCTGCTGTCCTGCATTCTCCATCCTGTGTCATTTCTAAAGTGGTGCATTTGGCAACAAGGAGACATGCTGCCCGCCTGTCTAGAGTTTTGACAGTTAGGGGTCTGAAGGGCTCTGCAGGACAAAGCAGGCACGGATTCAGTGTTCCTGGCAATTGCAATGAAAACAACAAATGACTGCTGTAGGATCTGTGTGTCATCCGGAAGATTTGGATTTCTTCCCCAGAGTAAAATTTAGACTTGTGTGAAATTAGTCTGACACACACTGAACTCTTCCGGGCCTTGTTTTGAGTACAGTTTATTGCTGTTGAGTTTCCAGGACTTGAGGCTCTTGTGTGCTTTGCAGAAACAAAACTGAAATTTTACACGAGGCATTCTTTCTGTAAAATGTATCTGTGCTTTCTACTTTCTTGATTTTAAAGCATCTCCACTCTACTGTGTTCTGGTTTAGTGGCATTCTGATAGGTCCTTGAGATAAGGAATTATAAAATGTGTAGGCATTTTGGAAGTCTTTGTATTTCATAAGAATTACTATTTCATTAGGATGAATTCAGACTTTATTAATTTAACTTATATATATATATATATATCTTTGTCTACATATAAAATACAATGAGTGAAATGCAGAATACTACTATATATCTATTTTTGGTTCTTTCAGGTATAATTAGACTCAGAAATTGTAAATCCATGTATGGATACACCAGAGTTTAAGCAGCATGTATGACAATTGAGGTTTCTAAACAGATGTGCAGTCTGTTTTTCTGTCATTGAAACTGGGAAATATGTGATAGAGAGCCATATGTGGAGCCTAATGCCTTGAATTCCAGTGCTCAGGAGTGCCGAGGCAGGAGGATTACTGTGAGTTTGAGACCAGCCTCCGTAATGAGTTCTAGAGCAGGTTGTGTTCTCAATATTAAGACTGACACCCCCACCCCAAAGTGTATGTGGTAGGAATGAAGAGCACTTTATAATTATGTATTTCTAAAGACATCACTGTCAATGGCCACCAACTCCTGTAAATTGCCCTTGGACTCCCATCAACACACACTCAAAGAAGCTAAATTTAAAAAGTGGACCTTTGTGCTGAAAGACTTAAATGTATAAGTGTATATTATTCAAAGCTAGTGACTTAGTCAGTGTCTCTTGCTGTGAAAGACACCATGTTCACAGAAACTCTTATAAAGGAAAGCATTTAATTGGGGCTTGCTTACAGAGGCTTAGTCCATTGTCCTTATGGTTGGAAAGATGGTGGCAAGCAGGCAGACATGGGACTGGAGAAGGAGCTGAGAGTTCTACATCTGGCTCTGCGGGCATCAGGAAGACAGCAAGAAGCCCCTGGGCTGGACATGGGCTTCTGAAACTCCATAGCCCACTCCCAGTGACTTACTTCATTCTACAAAGCCCCACCTACTCCAGCAATAATGCCACTCCCTAAACATGAGCCAAATACATGAGCCTACAAGGGACCATTCTTATTGAAACCACCATAGCTGGAAATGTGATTTTTTATTTTTGCTGAAAAAAAGTAGAGGAAGAAGGAGTAGTAGGAGGAGTTTATAGCAGTTAAGGAGAAAGATATTCTGAGATTGTATACCTGTGAAAGCATGTTGAGCTTGTAGTCAGGGAAGTCACGACTCACATTTGAAAACATTTCAGTCTAAAAGTATAATTTTGCCGTTCTGCCCATGAACCTTTAATTTAGCACAATCCATTTAAATTAGCATTGTCTGAAACACTGAGAGAGTGGACAGCATTCAGCTTTCTTTTTCCTTTCTTTCTGTCTTTTTATGAGGGAGCATTGTTGTTTAGTTGTGTTTTATGGAGACACAATCTCTTGTAACTCATCACGTAGCTGAAGCTGGCTTTGAACTCTGGCTCCTGGTTCTCGGTAATGGTGATAGAGGTAAGTGCTACCAGACAGGGCAAGATAGTCTGCTTTCTAGATCCTAAAATAGGAGCTGTATATATGAATCAAATTATGAGTATAGGAAGTTGGAATGAATGCTTTATTACTTGTTTTAGTATTAAAAGCTACAACTTACTGGGTCTAGAAGGTTCAGGACTCTGAATTATTTATCATTTAATACAACACAAACTGAATGCTCTGAATTGCTGTTTATAGCTGCAAAACTGAGGCTCAGGGATAACCTGAGCCTAACAGAACTAGAAAAAGGTAGAACCAGCAATTGAAACTGTAGTCCATCTGGGTACCAATTGAGACTTTCTAGTCAGTTTTACTGTGGACGGTCACATCCTTCCTCCCAGCACTTAGGAGGTAGAGTCTAGGAGGATAACTACAAGGCTGAGGCCAATTTAGTCTACATAGTGAGTTCCAGATCAGCAGGGACTACATAGTGTGACCTTATCTTAAAACAAGGTAACCCACCAAAATTTTAAATCAGTGTGTTGAGAGTATATATAAGCACATTGAATGTGATGTGCCATGTGATCAGTTCTGAGGTATACATACACCAAAGCCATTAATGTATTCACAATATTCATCACCCCAAAGCTTTTCTCCATATACCCTGCTCATACCTCTGGACCTCTCCCCACACACCCATCTGTGTACACACCTGTACATTCGTGCACATATTCACTGCCCAGGGCATGCCATTGGGTGTCCTACTCTTTCACTGTGTGTTGTATGCCCTTGAAACAGGGTATCTCCCTGAACCTGGAGCTAGGCTTCTGGGCAGTAGACCCCACTGATCTTTCCTTCTTTGTCCAGTGTTGGAGTTACAGGTATGTGCCTAGCGATACCTAACTCTTTGTGGTTCTGGGTCTTCATATTTGTGTAGCATGTGCTTTTATCCTCCGAGCATCCCCTCGACCCCCACTGACCCTTTTTAAAGAGCCACCGTTCTCATCTTCCCATTTGGTTTTTCATGTTATTTTTTGTTTTGTATTGGTATTTATGTGTCTAGAATTAATTTGTTCATTGAGTTTTAATTTGTGTTTGTTCAAATCACCTTTGATTTTTTTGCAACATTTTTTTACCATGTTTATAAAGGGCCTAATTTATAGAAGGTTTGGGATGTTGACTTCCTCTGTTTTTCTAATATTAGGAGCTATAGGCTCCAAATCTAATTGTTTCTGCTTGTCAGCTACAGTCTGGTAACTTAAGTTACTTGGTTAAGCATCCCAGAACAAAATTTTTCTGGTAGTGTGTACTGATCATGAACCTCAGTGTCAGATCGGGTAAACTGGAGGGTCCTAGTCCAGTGAAGCTCTGGAATCCCCAAATCTCATTCTCCCAGCCGGGTGTGGTGGCTGGAAAGTCTCTTGTGGGGAACAGGCCTGCTGATGAGTTCCCAAGAAGGGAGAGGCCTGCTGGAAGGTGGTGGCAGTAGAGGGAAGTGACTTTGAAGCTTTGGAATGATTAAAATGGAGGGGACTGAGCTGGGCATGGGTGGTGCACACCCTTAATCCCAGCACTTGGGATGCAGAGGCAGGCGGATCTCTGTAAGTTTGAGGTCAGCTTGGTCTCCAGAGCGAGTGCCAGGATAGGCTCCAAAGCTACACAGAGAAACCCTGTCTCAAAAAATCAAAAAACAAAAAAAATAATGGAGGGAACTGAGAGGAAGGGCACAGGGAGTCTACCTGTGTCCCCTTAACATCTGGGCAGGGTTAGGGTCCCTGAGGGGAATGGTCTGGGGTCTGGTGAGTCCCAAAGGAAGAGAGAAGGACTGCAAGGAAGTGGTGGTCCCTGGGAGGCAACCATGTGGTTTAGGGGTGACCTTGATAAAGAGGGCCTTGGAAGGGACAAATGGAATTATTTTAAAACGCAATTCTTTATGGTATACAGGAACTTGTTTTACTATGATGATCTCATAGCTTTTTATGTATGCTAAATGAATTGATTAGTTCTAGAAGCTTTCTATGCCATCAGTCTTTCTATATAAAAGAGCATGTTGACTATAAATAAAACACAAGCTTACTTCCTCCATTCAATATGTATTCTTTTGTTTCTTTGTGTTGTTGTCTTCATGTATTGTATGCAGCCTTCAGAATAATGCACATCATTCTTTGTATGTAAGAGAAGAACCCTTTATGTGATAGGTAGGGTTTTAGTTGGGAGGTGGTGGCAGGGGAGGAGGGGAGGGAGAGGGAACTGGGAGTGACATGTAAAACAATCTTGTTTCTAATTCAAATAAAAAAAAAGATGGTAAAAAAAAAGAGAGAGAGAGTAGAATCCTTGTCTTAGTCTGGAATCTGCAAAGAAATCAGTTAATGTTAGACTGGTGTTAGCACGTATTTCTGTAAGGAGCAGAGAAATACAATTTAGCTTGAGTGTAGGCTTTCTGTTTCTGCTCAGCATGGTTGCTGTAGAAAGCAAGCAGGCAGGCCTTGCACACAAACTTCCTGATTGCTACTTATATCTATATATTTGAGGAGAAGTTTTTGCTGATACTAATGTTTGTTTTCGCTTCGCACCATTCTCTTTTCTTAAGGACTCTGTCCTGGGAATTCTAGCTACTTTAGTCCTCTTGAAATGTTCAGCTATCTCCTGACTAGAAATGCACTAATCTCTGGCTTGGCTACCTACTGTGACTGAACTCACCCTTGTGAACTTTCTCTAGGCTGTATGCTGTGGCAGCCTCAGGACTACTCACTTGTTTGTCTCATGTGTCTCAAACACACACTACTTTTTTGTTCTTAGTGGCCTACTGCTCAGTGTCTTGAATCATTTTATGTATTTGGAATATTTTATATTATTTGTTATGGAGCAAATCCTGCAATTATTTTCCATCCTAGTCAGAAATGGAGGGAATTATATTATTCCCCATAACCTTGTATTAAACAATACGTTGGTTAAGAATATATTCATCGTTTCTTAACTTGAAGGGATTCTTAAAGATGTCAAAACAATTTTAGACTTTTCATTTAATGCCTGCATATACATACGTACATACATGCTTATGTATATATTATGTAAAAAAAAGTATCATGTCATTGATACTTTGCAGTAAATTGGCGTCTAACTGACATAGATGTATAGCCATGATGTTCTTTGTTTCACTGTCACATACACATGGGTTCACAAGCTCAGATCCCCAGATGCTCTTAGGGTCCAGGCTAAAATTCATGGTCTACAGTATTTTATATGATACATTGACTGCAGACATTCCTCGGTTAATGAATCAGTTAAACAACAAATTTCTACCACTCATTTGGAAGTTTCTCTGAAGCGTTTTATTATGTATTTCCCCATTATATTGATTAGTTTATCTTTATTTATTACATTTTACTCTTTATGACATTATTTTAAAAGAGATAATATTAGAAAAAATTAAATCTGACCTTTTAGCACACAAGTATTTTTGAGTGTCAGTTCTGTACTGTGTATGGTTTTAGATACTGTCTCTGCCCCACCCTCCCCCTAAGGCCTGCCATCCCTATCTCCCCCCATCTCAACAGAGTTAATTAGACTAATTTAATTTTAAAAAAACTTTCTGTTTATGGCATTCAGAACTTTGTGTTCAGCAGTTTAGTCATTCTGCATGTAGTTGAATATCATAAGACTTGTCTTAGTTCCATTTCTATTGCTTGATAAAACACTGTGACCAAGGCAATTTATAAAAGAAAGTGCTTAATTTGGCTTATAACAGAAAGAATGAGCACTGAGAGCTCACATATTAATCCACAACCGAGGCAGAAAGAAAGCACTGGGAATCCCATACTTTTTTTGAAACTTCAAAGTTCAACCCCAGTGACACACCTCCTCCAACAAGGTCACACTTACTAATCCTTCTCAAACAGTAATACCAACTGAACAACAAGTATATGAACCCCTGGGCATATTCTTCAAACCACCACATTCCATATTCCACAGAGATAGTATCTAGAACACCACACCCATAGGCTTATGTCCATATCATAAAGCAAAATGCGTTCAGTCCAACTACAAAAGTCTACACAGTCTCCCATAGCATCAATACAGTACAAAATTCCAAAGTCTCTTCTGAGATTCAAGGCAGTCACTTAATTGTAATCACCTGTAAAAAATCAAAACAGCAATTCCAATTCCATACATCCAACATGAAATGGCACAGAATGGACATTGCTATTCCAAAAGGGAGGGAAAGGGGCATAGTGACATAATACTGGACCAAAGCAAGACTGAAACCCAGCAGGGCAAAGAGCAAATCTGACATCCAAGCTTTGCTGTCTGTATGTAACATACTTCTCTCTCAGGCTGGTTCCACTCCCTGTTTTGCGCTGTCCTTGGAAAATGTCTTTTACCTGTACCATCTCCAACAAAGTCCAGGCTCTACTTCCACAGCTTTGCACATGATCTCTCAAGGTCTCTGTACAGAGACTCCCCTGCCACGTGTCTGGCCTCAGTGACTCTGTTAACCACAGAGGAAGAGTCCCCTATCCCTTCAGCTGTGTATCTTCATTACAGGATAAGGACACTACTAAACATGGTTGCCTGCCAGGGATGGAGGCTGGCCCTCTGCATTTGCAGACACTTTCCTTTGTTGTTGCGTTTTAGGAACAGAAAATCCCTCAGGCCTTTCTTCTTTACAAGTTGGAAGCTTAGTTGGGTGGAGTCTTGTGCTGTGGGCACCCTCATATTATTCCATTTCAGGCCAGGAGTTTCTCCAATCTTCTCATCTCTTTTAGCACAAGATTGGCTCGGGTAAATTTCCTGGTGCTCCGTTTCTCTTTCAAGTATACATTTTGCATTTCTTTTTGCTCCACTAGCTCTTTTTTTTTTCATTGTAGATCTGCATAACAGTGATTACTAATCACCACCTGACAGAATCAATATTGGGCTGTCTTGAACTCTCCTATGAGAGACCCTGTAGGGGGACCATTTTCATTCAAACCTAAGTCACAGAAAATATGGACCAAGGACCATCATAGGAAGTCTGGGTGGGAGAAAGGGAGAAAGTCAGCCAATAAGCTCTTGGTCTTTTGTTTTACTGTAGCATTATAACGGGGAAGTGATAGAGCAGAGATTCGAAGTGCTGGCCCACTTTGCTTGGGGCTTCTGTACATCAATTTCTCCTCCTTTTCTTCTTTGTTGTCCACAAATTCATCCTCTCAGCATAAATATGTGGGTTTTATTTTATTGGCTCAGCTTACTCATTTAGAGTATTTTGTTTCCTGTTGTGCCTGCGAGTAGGAGGACACTATTCCAGCATTGCACTTTTGTCATCTTAAGGAAAATGGAACCAATCTATCTTGTACTACTGGTACCAACCATAAGTGACAGGTCTGGCAGAAGGACCCTGCCTAGGCACAGAGCTCTTGGCCTAGGCCTATTGGTACTATGTGAAGAATCTGGAATTCAAGCCATGGCTTATGTCCCATGTAAACAACAATGCTATAGAAACATTTCTTTTCTTTCATATTTTTGTGTGACCTCTTTGCATTGTGTAGTGAGAGAAAAGACATTTTGTTTTAGGATGAATTGACCTTATTTTTCCAAAGTGGCTGGCCTGTGAAGATCACATTCGTTTTTTTCTGGAGAGTGTTGGTCCCATAAAGTGATTCTGCTTCCCACAATGAGTGTGACAGGGAAAAGAAGAAAGGCAATTTCAAGCAAAAAACTAGACGTCAAGATTGACAATCATTTGCAAAGCAATTTCTGGGAGATTTTATTTTCCCATTGCATAATGAAAGTCTTAGAGTCTTTATTACATGGCTAGCTTTGGCCAGAATTAGTGGAATCAGGAAAGGTACAATGGACTTATTACTGATGCATAAAAAGAAAATGCCATCTTAGGTGTCAATTAAAAATAAAAGAAAATGGAGGTATTTGGGGGGTTGTTCTTTTTTTGTTGTCTTTTGGTTTTTTGTTTGTTTGGTTGGTTGGTTTTGGTTTTTGAGACAGGGTTTCTCTGTGTAACAGCCCTGACTGTCCTGGAACTTGCTCTGGAGACCAGGCTGGCCTCGTATTCACAGAGATCCGCCTGCCTCTGCCTCCCAAGTGCTGGGATTAAAGGCATGTGCCACCAATGTCCGGCCTCCCCAACTTGCTTTTGATCATGGTGTTTCATCACAGCAGTAGAAACCTTGACTAAGGCACTGCACAAACACCAGTACACAAGGCTGGGGAGGTAGACAGGAAGATTCCTCTTGTTGGCTATCCAGCCTAGTTCAATCAATGAGCTCCAGTTAAACCAATGAGATACCCTGTCTCAAAACAAACAAACAAATAAAAGCCAAGTGGGTGACACTTGGAGAATGACACCTGAGGTTGACCTCTGGTCTTTAAGTGCAGAGACAGTATGCACAGGGAATCAAATAAATTATGCATAGCTTAAACAGTCATTATGGGACTAAAAAGAATCTAATTTGAATGTGGTTTGAATATTTCAGTATGTCTGTAGGTACCAATTTGAGTTATGGGGAAGGAGATATCAAATGCAGGTACTGAACTAGTAGAATGACCATATTAAAAATGCCCAATATGTACTCTTCTGAACTCTGATTTTATGCTTAGTGGTACCATGTTCTGTATCTGTCAGACACACAGCCACTAGTGTGACTGGAGGAACCCCTTCTTTCACACACATGAGAGAAGAAACACAGGAGGGGAGTGTCTAGAGGGAAATTGCACATTGCAGTCCATGGACTGAAATGTGTTTGGTTTTTTGGACTCCTGACATCTTTGTTCAGCAGTGAAGGTTAAATAGTATGATAAAAGGAGGAGTTTGTGACACTTGGTTTAAAAAAAACACACACACACACACAGGAACAGTGATGACAGTTCATGAACCAAGGATTTTGATGAATGTCTCTCATTCTGTGCTCCTAAACCCAATTGTTTTAGAAGTGCTCTGAATCCTATAAAGTTTATGGACTAGCAAGACACCCGCCGGTCAGAGTGATGGATTGTAGGATATTGAGTTTGAGGCCAGTGAAGTAGAGTTTTATACATTTTAATGTTCCAGTACAGCTGAAAACATGGTGTGTATCAAATAAATATTGAGTAATGAAATCAGGAGATTTCACTTCTCTGTTAGAAGGAATCTGGAATTGTTCTCTACATATTGGAGGAATATCCAAAGAAGAATTTACTTATTATATGTATTTGGACCCTTTCTGTGACATACACTATAATACCCTCCTTGTGTTAGGATAAGAAATGAAAAAATCATTTGTTTATTAATGAGTCAACAAATTCCTGAGAATCAAAAAGAGATTGGATTTAAATATGGCCCACACTCAGATGAGTGACAGTATCTTCATCTTCTCTGCCCCTGCCTGGCCCAGTTCCTCCTGTTGGCCAGGTTTACTTGCTGTAGTGAATATTCTATATTCAGCAGTAATAAATAACATTATCTCCTCTCCAGCCTGCATGGAAGGGGACAATGCCTGATCTTCACCATGACCAGGTCTGTGTCAGGCAGTTCTCTTGAAGTTGGAAGTGGGGTCTTCCTTAGGTTAGTGATTTGAGAATGGAAGACAAGAAAGTTCCATTCCCCCAAATGAGGTGTGGTTAGTATAAGGACTCCTCAGCTGCCTTTGGAGTTCATACTTCCTTATGTAAATCTTAGAACAGAGGTATTTACCTTTAGTGAGACAATGAACATTCCAAACGCTATTATTTTTATACTGATTTATGTGTATGGGTGTTTTGTCAGTATATATGTTGATATACCATATGCATACCTGAAGCTCGTGGAGGCCAGAAGAAGGCCTCCAGTCTCCTGGGACTTGAGTTGCAGAAATGCCGTGTGGGTGCTAGGAATCAAACCCAGGTACTTTGGGACAATAGCCAGTGGTCTTAACCGCTAAGACATATCTGCAGCCCCTAAACTGCCTATTTTTTAAAATATCTTTTAGTTCTAATTTATTTTCAGCTGTATTTTATTTTCTTACTTGTGTGGGGAGAGAGAGCGAGTGTGTGTGTGTGTGTGTGTGTGTGTGTGTGTGTGTGTGTGTGTGTGTGTGTGAGAGAGAGAGAGAGAGAGAGAGAGAGAGAGAGAGAGAGAGAGAGAGATGCTGAGGTAGGAGTCTCTTGCATGTTGTAGTATGCATGTGGGGATCAGTGAGCAACTGTGAAGTTGTTTCTATCCTTCTTTCTTTATGTGGTTTCTGGGGATCAAACTCAGGTCTCCAGGCTTGCATAACAAGCACTTCACCAGTTTTTGTTTTCAGACATCTCAAGGGGGCAGCTGGTTTCCACGAGTATTTGAACAACTAAGACTTTGCCTCCAAATGTCTAAATTATGCTTTAAAGTTTGACGAGATCTTTCTGAGGCTTAAGTATTCACATACATAGAGTTGAGTTCAAATTCCTATGATCCATTCTGACTTAGTGGCAAGCTAACTGGTTTGGTATCCACAGGGTTCCACATAATCAAGGCTATATTAAATTCCATGTGGAGGGCTAGAACTATGGTTCAGTGGTTAAGAGCAATATTACTTTAGCTGAGGAACTGAGTTTGGTCCCCATGTTTGGTAGTTCATCACAACCTGTAATGCCATAGCTGCAGATTGATTTGTTGTCTCAGAGGATGCCTGCACTCATATGTGCATGTGTGTTCACCCACGCGTGCGCTCGCACATGCACACACACACACACACACACACACACACACACACACACACACACACACACTTAGAAATAATTTTAAAAACTTTTAAATTTCTATGTAGAGGGCCCTCTTTTTATGGGTGCCCTTTTCTTGTTCTCCATCTAATACTCTTCAGAAAGATCTTCCTGATTCTTTGAAATATCACATATCTGAAATTGCCTTACTTTTTTCCATTTACCTTTCACTAACTGGTCACCAATAGTAAATCCAATAAGGGAAGTTTTTTTCTGTCTTGTTTTCCTCAATAGAACCTATGCATAGTACATAGTACACATTTAATAAACAACTGTTATGCAATGAATGAATGAATGAATGAATGAATGAATGAATGGTTTCCAGACCCATTAGTCTATGCCTCTGCAGGCACAAACTGTACTTTGCAACTGAAGTTGGATTGACTAACTACAATAGAAGAATCCAGCCATTGGCTATGCTTTAATGAATGGGCTATGCAATGCAATGGAGTTATTAACTCTCAAAGTTTGTACTTTATCCAAAAGACATATTACTAGCTTTGGGCAAGAAACAAGTCTGGCTGCTATGATGAATGAGACTTACTTTTAAAGACAATAATCTCTGTACTGTAGAGTGTTTTATCTCAAACCACACAATTGCTTCTGAGGACAGATGTGATTATACTGTAATGGAATAGAGCCTGTTAGTCACTCTCAGAACTCAGAACCTCACTCTCGTCCAGACAGACACGAAACAGCTACACCATTTATGGAATTTGCCTCAGTGCCTGCAAGTAAGTGTTTCCATTGCTATCTTCTCTATGCATTTTTTGCCCTATGGTAATCTTTTAGAAGTATAACCCAGTCCAATGATCCCACTTGCTAATGGGATCTTCATCCCCAGTTTCAGGGAGACCTGTTGATTTGATCTGAAAGAGTCTATGGCAGGATTGGTACCTTGACAGATGGAATTCATTTAGTTGAATGTTCAGGCTTAATCTTTTTCAGAAATGAAGTTGAATGACTATCAAGAAAAGCTACAGGGTCGATGGGTTAGCACATTAGCCAACTGCCGAGCATGCATCAGTGTTATTTATAGATATTGATTTTATGGAGAACTATCTAAAAAGATATCAGCAAAATGAAAAGAAACTGAATTTCAATTTTCAGAATATTGCCTGCAGTTACTACCCAGTGGGTCTGAATGGTTTAAAGTTTGTCTTTCCACTTTGATATTCGTAGCAATCACACATAAGTGCTTTCTAAGCACTCATGAACTGAGGACACAAAATTGTATAGAACAACCTCTGTGGTGCTTTCAGGACTCTCCCTCTTAGAAGGAAGATACAAATTGGCACTCAACTAAGTTTGGTATCATGGCACATTCTACATTAGGAGTGTGCGCAAAATGTCTTTAAGAGGTATCAAATTATTCCTATGGTGTGTGTGTGTGTGTGTGTGTGTGTGTGTGTGTATTCTATGACTTCTCATCTGTAAGAATCATGTAAATGCCAAACATACAACTAATAGTCATTGAGCCAACTTCTGTTTATGATGGTTATTATTATAATTATATTCATTTGATCTTTGAAGTAGACCCTTTGGCTAAGGATGTGGTTAGTCCCGTTTTCACAAGGGAGGAAACTAAGGCCCACAGAGGCACAATAATGGGGCCATAATCATGTGATAGACATATAATCTGCTACAAGGCTCTTTGTCAGCCTTCAACTCTCTAGCAACCCTGGGCCTCCTGTTTCCATGCTGGCTAGTTGAGCTCCCTGTGCATATTGAGGAGTGGTTTCTTTCCCCACAGTCCTTGTCCTGTTTGGAATGTATGGAATCAAGTGTGTGTCTCTAAGATGACTTTACTAGTCTTAGGAGAAAAAGATGTATAAAAAGAAATGGTATTCTACCAGATTATTTTCACATCTCAGCCTATTTTACTTTTCTCCAACCCCTGTTAATCCCTTGCTTCTCTACAAATATCATTCCCACATTCATGCCATTTTGTTTTGTGATCCACTGAATTTGACCAGCCATCCAGTTTATAGATGAGAAAATGGAGGAAAAGTTACAAGGCTAACATGCTAGAAGACAATGGCTCCCACTCTCCCAGGGTATATTAGTAGCTTAGTAGCTCAACAATAAGGGGCAGGCCATGAGACACTCCCAGTCCATAGCAGATTGTTGAAATTTTGTAGAACTTTTCCTTCTTAGTCATTGCCTTTACAGTTTCCCCTGAATTCTCAGAACTGCTGTTTGGTGGTGAGTCAGATCAATGTGTTTTATGCACCTACTGCTACTACTCAGCCAGGGAGCAGTAGGGACTTGGATTTTGTTTGATATCCTACCCTATTTTTTTTTTTTACTTTTAACCAATTGCATGACTACACAGACCCTGTTTCATCAGTTACAAAACAGAGGTAATTAATGATGTATTTGTTCCCTCTCCCATGGGCCAGGGCATTTATCCCTGTGGTTACTGCTGGTTTGGTTACTATGATGATGGAAGACTCTGTGTGTGTTGTGTAGTTTGAATGTGAGTTTCTCATGGAGTTCTCAGTGTCACTGGGGTCACAGATAGGCAACATCTTTAATACACAGTAGCAATACAGATTATGATATCTTTATAAGCAAATGCAGCTGACAAGTAGCTCACTATGTACTTGGAATTTTTTTTTTTACTTCTGCCAAGTTATGTAAAGTTCAGCCATACAAAACTGTGCTAAGTAAAACGTTAATCTTTCTACTGTAGATTTATGAGTCCTACACCCCAAAGGAAAATAATTACTAGAACAATTCTTTTGTATCCATTAAGAATTTGTATTTATCGGCAATACATTCATGTTTCTTATGTTCTCAGTTGTAATTGTGTTATCCCTTAGAGTTCTTACTCTCTGAATCTGTGTCTGTTTCTCTCATTTGTCTCTCCCCATGGCTTTCCACTACAAAGAATAATGTAAATTCCAAACTCATCATTTGTCTTAAAATTTAGTATACTTTTCTCAAAGAATCAATGATACACTTTATGGCTACATAATGCTGCTCCCAGAAGCAGTGGTTACTAAACTAAAATCCTGGGTTCAACTACTGCATAACTCCATAAGTGTATGGTCCAAAAGGCCCTCAAAATAATACAGCCTCTTGCCATTGCTCTTGGTTGTCCACCAAAAGTAGTTAATTAAAGCCGAGTGCTAAAGCCAATTCAAACTTTCATTGCAAGATAGAAGTCAAGATGGTGCTGACCTGGGACCCTTCTTTCGCTGAATAGCTTACAAAGTATCAGAAAGTGTTGGGCAATATGGTAGCAGAGGAAAAGCATCAATACTCCTACTCAGTTTTACCAGCTATACAATACAAACCTGCCAGTCAAGTTGTGCCTAACCATGCAATAGTGGCATGGCTGCTATGGGGCTAACCAAATACTCTGCGACTGAATCCCATGTCTGCTCCACAGGAAAAGGTAGTCCATGCCTAGTACTTCAAGCCCAATCAGTAACTCATGCCTGAGGAAGTCATAGGCCCCAGGGAGGAACTTACTACTGTGGTTGTGAGTTACAACGTAACTCAGTTGATATAATGTCAAACTGCCTCCTAATATCTACGTTTATATTTGCATAGAAATGCTACTGTTAGTCCCAATTAGAGACTGCTTTCTTTGTAATGAATGGAAGTAAATGCAAAGTTTGGTGGTTCCCCACCATGCTGAGGGTAAGTGACAATTCGGGGCTTAGTACTGAATATGATATTTATACATCCCTCCCCAAGGCTCAGAGGAGGAAGAAAGAACATAAGAGCCAAAAGGTAGACAGGACTATAGAATACCCTCTAGACAATGACGCAGCCATGCAACCATTACATGCAGCAGTTGTTCTTATATGTACTGGCATGTACCAGACTAGCTCTGTCAAGAGTTAGTCATGCATTGGGCAAAGTGTCATGGGGCTCCACCCCTTGCTGGTAAGCAATGAAGCTACTGACAGACTGGGGGAGAGTGGGACCCACTGTCTTCCATTGTGTACTCAATGGTACTACTTTCTGTGGCAAGTATGTTAGCTTTCTGAGCTTCCCTACATTTCCTCATCTATAAACCAGATGGCTGGTTAAATTCAATGGGTCACAAAACAAAATGGCATGGATGTGGGAATCATGTTTGTAGAGAATGGAGGGGATTAACATGGGCTGGAAGGAGGTAAAATGGGATGAGATATGAGAATAGTCAGTGTGCATTATGTATTTGAATGGATCTATGAAAGAACAATTTAAATTAAAAAAATCATGTTGTATGAAAATGTTTATAACTAAATAAAACACATAATGACTACATGGTTCTCCAGAAAATGACTCTTGTCCCCAGGTTCTTCTGGAAACTGATTCTGAAGCTTCCTGATTATATTTTAAGCAAAATACCACTCATTAAAGAATAATATTTTTCAGTTATACTGATTTCTTTCCTTAGTTACAACCCTAACAATGTAAAATGGAGAGCTTCTAGATCAATTTGAAGAGAAGTTTTCTATCCCATCATTCCACTTGTGTGTACAGATGATACTAGTGGAAGGTACCCTAGAGTCTCCTGCCCTATGGCATGGCTGTCACATGATTATTACTGAAAGTTGCTCTGCCTAGAAGACATTATCCTTCTTGTTTCTCCAAATTCCCTGTGGTGATGGAATTTTCTGAAAATACTTCTTGCTTTCCAAGACACTGAATTCCTGCTGTACTTGAAGTCAAGTTAATAATACACTTGCGATCATTGCCAGCTATGTACTTTACCTGCTATCCTACTGTGTCCTCAGCCTGTCTGAGGCTAAAATGCCTTTAAGAGAACATTGTAACTAACCCTAGTACACCTTAGATTTCCTAATGGAATCAGCCTTTACAATCTAAGCTAAACACATTGCTTTAAACTTAAGTTATGTATTCTTCTTGTCTCTGATGCAGAATAATCTCTGTGTACACATGTGTGTATTGTGGCAATCATTTACAGAAAGCAGCCAACAGGGTGAAAGCAACATTAATCAACAAATAACCTGTAAATGTTTGCAGCAACGTATATATGCAGGTTGATAATACTTATTTCTGATTTTGATTGCTGTTCTGGTTAGCAAAGTAACTTCTGCCCTTGTAAACTTCTCTGAAGCTCTTCAGTAAACACAAAGAAAAGCCCTTTGTTAGGGGCAGGCAGAACACATAGACAGGTAACCCAAACAGGCTATAGACCAAAGAATACAGACAGATGGAAGGAACATGGAGAGAAACAGAGAATTCAAATTTGGGCTTGTTCTGCTCCTTGAGACTCATTTTGGTGCACCCACTGAAGTTTCTTTAGACATCAGTGTGAGAAATCTTTAATGAGTGATGATTTTGTAATTGACCATGGCTATGACACAGATCCATAGTCAACTTCTAGTGACATAGAGTTGTACAAGATGTCCCAGACATCTAAGTCATTGTTCCAGCATGGAGCTGGCACTGGAATGAGGCCTGAGAAGGGCAAGAAAACCATGTCATCACACAAGGGGTAAGAAGCCCTCCTAGGAATCATGGCACTTTTTAATATGTGGTCTTCCCCTTCTTCAGGACAGGAGAAGTTTCATGTTGCCATCTTCACTCTCCCAGCTTAGACGTCACAGACAGTAAATGCATGAGTTATATATGTGTTTGTGTGTGGGGACTGACTGAGTGTGCATGCCTGCATGTATGTGTTTGTGTGTGTGTGTGTGTGTGTGTGTGTGTGTGTGTGTGTGAGAGAGAGAGAGAGAGAGAGAGAGAGAGAGAGAGAGAGAGAGAGAGAGAGAGAGAGAGAGAGAGAGCATAAAGAGGCAGATGCACAGAGTTGGACCTTCCTGCTGAACATGTGTGCTTCTCAGGATAATGAAGATTGCTCAGGTTATCTGTGTTTGGATAGATTGAACCATATACAGGCAGAACTAACCAATCAGAAATCACAAGAAAATGCAAGGGCATTTGTTTGGCCTAAATGGTAGTAAAATTTCAGGTTGGGCACTTTCTGTTTGCTTTTAAAGTACAGTTCTGTAATTTTTGTTCTGTAATGTTTTGAGATTTTAAACATTTCATTATCTTTTTTATGAAAAGTATTATAAATTATCTGTTACATAGGTAAGAGAGGAAACTGACACATAGGGGAGTTTGTGGGCTTCCTTAGGACCATAAGCAGAATTAGGGATAGAACACCCTGGCAATGGTCTTTAGACTGTATCTAATGATTGCTTCCTGCCTTTGTATATTGGCTTCTTGGTCGTGGAACACTGTCTATTTATTGTTTTGTGTGTGTGTGTGTGTGTGTGTGTATGTGTGACACTGAGGAAACAGAACCAGACAGGTTTGTGTCACCATTGCAGTACTGAGTCAGCCATACACAATTCTGTATCTATCTATTCACAGTCATTTCAGATCACTTCAGTATGAAACCATTTGCATACTACCTGCATTTTGATTTGTATTAGAAGACTCCCTAAAACATATTCATTGGAGAATTTAAAAAAACTTGTAAAATATCTCAGAACCATGTTCAGAAGCTTATCAAGTACCAATATTATAGATGGTGCATCAAGTGGCTGCTGACTGTATGGTGCGAGGATTAGAGAACAAAATTATTATGTTCCATATAAAAGGCCAAGACAGAAGGGAAGATAGCAAAACTTCAGCTGACTCTAATTGATATTTATACAACATCTTCTACTTAAAATCCTGCAAAGTGTTGGCAAGCCTTAATTTTCATCTCCCTGTGACAGTGAACAGTAAGGATTCAGTATGCTTGCTTAAAAGTCACACTTATTACTGCGGGTGCCACATTACTTAAAAAGTAATAGTCACAGCTACAGCCAAAGCCATTTAGTCTGTTCTGCCTTGAAGCCATTGAAAGCCAGCTCAGTCCAATGACTGAAACCATTACCATATTCATCCCGACACAGGGGTGCTGGGCGCTCACTTCTGCCTGCAGTCTGCTAGGGTTTCATCAGCCTGTGGAGGGACAAGGAATCACATCAGATTCACAAGGAATCACAAGAATTGACATTTTCTTGCCATGTACACCCACTGAGGTATAAGCACTGCCTTCCTGCATCCAGATGCAATCTTTTCAAAGTCTTGTTGTTTTCCTATCTGAATCTTCTCTGATGTTGGAAGCATTCTGATATCATGACCAGCACCTTGTCCTGCTGAGAAACATTACTTCTCTAGCCTCATCTGGAGTCCTGATGTGGCTGTGTTTCCTTGAAGCCTTTAAGCTGAAGCCACCAGTGTCCTATTCATGTATGGGAAGCCTTCTTCCCCCTGCACATGCTGGTGCCTAGGACAGCCTTGTGAGAAACTCCTATGGACTCTACCATCTTCTCCTCTCCTCTGGGCCACAAGGCTTATGTAAGATACCAATAGAGAGCATGGTTTTTCTCTTCATACTCATCCTTGTCCCCGGGGCTTTTCTCTTTTGCTTTTTTATTAAACCGAACACCCAGAGAAACAGGAGTTTGCCGATAATCTCCCTCTACCCATACTACATTATTCTAAATGGGTCTGGAATGAATTAAGAACCATATAGCATATCACCATTCATAAAAATGAGAACTCCATGTTTGTTGGAGAACATTTCTGACTCACACTGTAGAAGACTGGGGCCAAATTGTGAGCTAGACTCTATGGGCTGGATCAGAAGAAAATGAAGGAGACTGAACAAGAAGACTCTTGGAAATATTTGGGAAACTTAAGCACAAAAATCTTCCATTGAGTTTTTTCTATGTATCATGGCATATATTTATCAATTTTGTACTTATGAAAAATCACATATATAACTGCATACACAATCATGGATTCACACATTGACTTACACACTTGACTTAATTCTGTTTTCAATATTATATTATTGTCCCTCCAACGCAAACACAGTCCAAGATGAGTGTCTTAGATACTTTTTATTGCTGTGACAGAATGCCATGACCAAGGCAACTTATAAAAGAAAGACTTAATGTTGGGGCTCACCGTTGCAGAGGGTTAGAGTCCATGTCTGTCATGGCAGGAAGCATGGCAACATGCAGGCAGGCATGATGCTGGAACAGTAACTGAGAGCTTAGATCTAATTTATAAACACAAGGCTGAGGCAGAGACAGTTTACTGGGAGTGGTGTGGGCTTTAGAAACCTCAGAGCATTTCCTTCAACAAGGCCACACCTCCTAATTCTTCTCAAAAAGTTCCACCAACTGGTGTCCCAGCATTCAAACATAATGAGACTATGAGGGTCATTCTCATTCAACCACCACAATGGATAATCAAGGCATAAATAAAAAGAGAGAATAGAAAGAAGACATTGTCTCCTGAGTGTCTGCTCTCAGTGTCAAGCATTGTGGAGAGCATCACACAGATTTTTTTAAAATTTATTTTTACTTAAATTAGAAACAAGCCTGCTTCACATGTCAATCCCAGCTCCTCTCCCCTCCCCTGCCCCCCATAGACTCCCCACCCCATCCTTCCTTGCTACCCAGGAAGGGTGGGGCCCTCCATGGGGAATCGCCAAAGTATATCATATTATCCAGGGTAGGGACTCTGCACTCCCCCATGTGTCCAGGCTGAGAGAGCACCCCTCTACATGGAATGGGCTCCCAAAGTCCATTCATACAACAGGGATACATACTGGTCTACTACCAGAGAATGCTGAGGCCTCCTCACTGACACCCACGTTCAGAGGGGTCTGGATCAGTCCCATGCTAGCCTCTCAGCCATTAATCCAGGGTCCACGAGTTCCCCATGTTCAGATCAGCTGTTTCTGTGGGTTTTACCAGATTGGTCTTAACCCCTTTGCTCTTCATACCTCCCTCTTTGCAACTGGATTCCAGGAGTTCACTTCAGTGTTTAGCTGTGGGTGTCTGCCTCTGCTTCCATCAGCCACTGGGTGAAGGCTCTAGGGTGGCTATACAAGGTAGTCATCAAAATCTCATTATTGGGGAAGGGCATTTAAAGAAGCCTCTCCACTATTGCTTCGATTGCCAGTTGGTGTCATCCTTGTAGATCTCTGGAATTCTCCCTAGTGCCAGATCTCTCTTTAAACCTATAATGGCTCCCTCTGTTATAATATCTCTCATCCTGCTCTCCTCTATTCTTCCCTTATATCAACTTCTTGCTCCCCCATTTATTCCTTTTCCCTACTCTTCTCCCCTTCTTTCTCCCAGCTCCCTCTCCTCTCCCCCCATGTTTCCAATATGCCCAGGAGATTCTGTCTCCTTCCTTTTCTCAGGGGTACCATGCATGTCTCTCTTGGGTACTCGCCATTGCCCAGCCTCTCTGGTGATGTGGATTGTAGGCTGGCAATACCCTGATCCGTATCTAATATCCATATATGAGTGAGTAAATACCATGTTTCTCTTTTTGTGACTGGGTTACCTCACTCAGTATGGTTTCTTCTAGTGCTATCCACTTTCCTGCTAATTTCAAGATTCCATTGTTTTTTTTTTTCCACTGAGTAGTACTCCATTGTGTAAATGTACCACATTTTTTTTCTATCCATTCTTTAGATGAGGAGTATCTAAGTTGTTTCCAGGTTCTGGCTATTACAAATAATGCTGTGATGAACATCATTGAACAGATGTCCTTGTTGTATGAATGTGCATCTTTTGGGTATATGCCTAAGAGTGGAATTGCTGGATCATGTGCCAGAGTGAGTCCCATTTTCCTGAGGAATCACCATACTGATTTCCAAAGTGGCTGTAGGAGTTGGCAGTCCCACCAGCAGTGGAGGAGTGTTCCCCTTTCTCCACATCCTCTCCTGCATAAACTGCCATTGGTGTTTTTGATTATATCCATTCTGACAGGAGTAAGATGGTATCTCAGAGTGGTTTTGATTTGTATTTCTGGGATGTCTAAGGATGTTGAGCACTTTCTCAAGTGTCTTTCAGCCATTTTAGATTCCTCTTTTGAGAATGGTCTATTTAGTTCTGTACCCCACTTTTTAATTGGATTAGTTGGTATTTTGGGCAATAGCTTCTTGAGTTCTTTGTATATTTTGGAAATCAGTCCTCCAACCAGATGTGGGGTTGGTGAAGATCTTTTCCCATTCTGTGGGCTGCTGTTTTGTCTTGTTGACTGTGTCTTTTGCCTTATAGAAGCTTCTCAGTTTCAGGAGGTCCCATTTATTAATTGTTGATCTCAGTGTCTATGCAACTGTTGTTATGTTCAGGAAGCAGTCTCCTGTACCAATTAGTTCAAGGGTACTTCCCACTTTCTCTTCTAATGGGTTCAGTGTGGCTGGATTTATGTTGAGGTCTTTGATCCATTTGGAATTAAGTTTTGTACATGGTGATAGATATGGATCTATCTGCAGTCTTCTGCTTGCCAGCATCCAGTTATGCCAGCAGCATTTGCTGAAGGTGCTTTTCTTTTTCCATTGTATAGTTTTATAGTTTTATTTTTTGTCAAAAATCAGTTGTTCATAGGTGTGGGGGTTAATAATATTAAAGTTTTCAGTTTGATTCCATTGGTTTACCTGTCTATTTTTGTGCTGTTTACAGGACTATAGCTCTATAATAGAGCTTGAAGTGAGGGATCATGATTCCTCTGGAAGTTCCTTTATTGTATAGGTTTGTTTAGGCTATCCTGGGTCTTTTCTTTTTCAATATAAAGTTGGTTATTGTTCTTTCAATGTCTGTGAAGAATTATGCTGATATTTTGATGGGGATTGCATTGAATCTGTAGATTGCTTTTGGCAAGATTGCCATTTTTTACTATGTTGATCCTACCTATCGAAGAACATGGGAGATCTTTCCATTTCTGGTATCTTCTTTAATTTCTTTCTTTAACATCACAAAGTTCTTGCTATACAGGTCTTTTACTTGTTTAGTTAGTGTTACCCCAAGGTATTTTCTGTTGTTTGTGGCTATTGTAAAGTGTGATGTTTCTCTATTTCTTCAGCCCATTTGTCATCTGTATATTGTAGGGCTACTGATTTTTTGAGTTAACCTTGTATCCTGCCACTTTAATGAAGGTGTTTATTAGCTGTAGGAGTTCCCTGGTAGAGTTTTTTGGGTCACTTTTGTAAACTATTATTTCATCAGCAAATAGTGAATGTTTGTCATTTTCCTGTCCAATTTGTATCCCCTTGATCTCCTTTTGTTGTCTTATTGCTCTAGGTAGAACTTCAAGTACCGTATTGAAGAGATATTGAGAGAGTGGACAGCCTTGTCTTATTCCTGATTTTAGAGGAATCAAGTTGAGTTTCTCTCCATGTAGTTTGATGTTGACTGTTGGTTTACTGTATATTGCTTTTATTATGTCCTCGTATGTTCCTATTATCCTTGATCTTTCAAGGATCTTTAGCATGAAGGGGAGCTGCATTTTGTCAAAGGCTTTTTTAACATGCAGTGAGATGATCATGTGGATTTTCTTCTGCAGTTTGTTTATATGGTGGATTACACTGATAGATTTTTGTATATTGAACCATCCCTGCATCCCTGGGATGAAGCCTACTTGATCGTGGAGGATGATTTTTCTGATGCATTCTTGGATTCAATTTGCCATTATTTCATTGAGTATTTTTGCATCAATATTCATGAGGAATATTAGTCTGTAGTTCTTTTTCTTAGTTGTGTCTTTTTGTACCTTGGGTACCAAGGTAATTGTAGCCTTGTAAAAAGCATTTGTCAATGATCCTTCTGCTTCTATTTCATGGAACAGATTGAGGAGTACTGGTATTAACTCTTCTTTGAATTTCTGGTAAAATTCTGCACTGAAATCCTGGCTTTTTTTGGTTGGGAGTCTTTTGATGACTGCTTCTATTTCACTAGGGGGTTATAGTTCTACTTAAATTATTTAACTGTTCTTGATTTAATTTTGGTAAGTGATATCTATCCAGGAAATTGTCCATTTCCTTTAAATTTTTAAATTTTGTGGAGTACAGGTTTTCAAAGTATGACCTGATGATTCTCTGGATTGACTCAGTGTCTGTTGTATGTTCCCCTTTTCATTTCTGATTTGGTTAATTAGCATGCTGTGTTCGTGCCCTTTGGTTAGTTTGGATAAACATTTGTCTATCTTATTGATTTTCTCGAAGAACCAACTCTTTGTTTCACTGGTTCTTTGTATTGTTTTCTTTGTTTCCACTTTATTGAGTTCAGCCCTCAATTTGATTATTTCCTGGAGTCTACTTCTCCAGGGTGAGTTTGCTTCTTTCTGTTCTAGAGCTTTCAGTTGTGCTGTTAATTCACTAGTATGACTATTCTCCAGTTTCTTCATGTGGGCACTTAGTTCTGTGAACTTTCTTCTAAGCACTGCTTTCAAAGTGTCCCATAAGTTTGTGTATGTTGGGACCTCATTCTCATTGAATTCTAGGAAGTCTTTAATTTCTTCTTTTATTTCTCCCTTGACCCAGGAATGGTGCAATTCTGCAATTTGTGTTGTTGTTGAATTCTAACTTTAAACCATGGTGATCCATTAGGATATAGGGGGTTATTTCATGTTTTGTTTTTTTTTTAATCTGGTGAGGTTTGCTATGTTGCTGAGTATGGTCGATTTTAGAGAAGGTTTCATGTGGCGCTGAGAAGAAGATATATTCTTTTGTGTTTGGGTGGAATGTTCTATAAATGTCTGTTAATCCTAATTAGGTCATAATTTCTGTTAGTTCCTTTGTATCTTTGTTAAGTTTCTGTTTGGTGGTCCTGACTAGTGGTGAGAATGGGGTGTTGAATTCTCCCACTATAAGTGTGTGGTGTTTAATGTGTTATTTGAGTTTTAGTAATATTTCCTTTATGAATTTGGGAGCGTCTGTATTTGGTGCATAGATGTTCATGACTGAGACTTCATTTTTATGGATTTTTCCTGTGATGAACATGAAATGACCTTCTTTGTCCCCTTTGATTGATTTTACGTTGAAGTCTAATTTGTTAGATATTATGATAGCTACACCAGCTTGCTTCTTAGGGCCATTTGATTGGAAAATCTTTTCCTAACCCTTTACTCTGGGGTAACGTCTGTCTTTGAAGGTGAAGTGTATTTCTTGTATGCAGCAGAAGGATGGATTCTGTTTTTGTATCCATTCTGTTAGCCTGTATCTTTTTATAAGTGAGTTAAGACCATTCACATTGATGGATATTAATGACCATTGATTATTTTTTGGATTGGCTTTTGGTGTTGGTATTGTGTTTGAGTTTTTCCTCTATTTCTGGCTATTGGTAAAGTGAGATTATCTATTGCCTATGTGTTTCTGAGTATAGTTGACTTCCTTGGGTTGGAGTTTTCCTTCCAGAACTTTCTGTAGGGCTGGATTTGTGGGTTTGTATTGTGTAAATCTGGTTTTGTCATGGAATATCTTATGTTCTCTATTGTGATTGAGAGTTTTACTGGGTATAGTAGTCTGGGCTGGCATCTGTGGTCTCTTACTGTTTGTAGAACATCTATCCAGGACCTCCTGGCTTTCAGGGTTTCCATGGAGAAGTCAGGTGTAATTCTGATAGGTCTGCCTTTATATGTTACTTGGCCTTTTTCCTTCATGGCTCTTAATATTCTTTCTTTATTCTGTATGTTCCGAGTTTTGATTATTATATGGCTCGGATACTTTTTTTTTGGTCCAGTCTATTTGGTGTTCAGTAAGCTGCTTGCACTTTCATAGGCATGTCCTTTTTCATGTTAGGAAAGTTTTTTTTCTATGGTTTTTTGAATATGTTTTCTGTACCATTGAGCTGGGGTTCCTCACCTTCTTTTATACCTATTATTCTTAGGTTTGATCTTTTCATGGTGTCCCACATTTCCTGGATATTTTGTGTTAAGCATTTGTTTGATTTAAGATTTTTTTTTGGTTGATGAATCTATTTCCTCTAGTTTATCTTCAGTGCCTGAGATACTGTCTTCCATCTCTTGTATTCTGTTGGTTATGCTTGTAACTGTAGTTCCTGTTTGTTTACCCAGCTTTTGTATTTCAAGCATTCCATCAGTTAGTGTTTTCTTTATTGTCTCTATTTCAGTTTTCAGGTCTTGAATTGTTACCTTCATCTGTTTGTTTTTTCTTGGCTTCCTTTGTTTCTTTAAGAGATTTGTTGATTTCTTGCATTTTTGGTTTGTTTTTCTTCCATTTCTTTAAGGGATTTTCTCATATCCTCTCTGAGGGCCTCTCCCATTTTCATGAAGTTGTTTTCTGTGTTGGGATGTTCAGTTGTTGGTGGTGTAGAGTCCCTAGACTCTGGTGGTGCCATATTAGTCTTTTTGTTGTTGGGTGTGTTCTTATACTGTCTTCTTCCAGTGGGTATAGGTGGGATCTCTCCCTCTTCTTGTGGTTATGGGTTCAAGGGTCTGTCCTCTCCTCTTGCTTGTTCGCTCTACCAGAGGGTGGAGGGGCAATGCCTTAATGGCAGCTGATGCTGACTGCTTTGGAGTTCCTCCAGGTCCCTCTGTATTATTCAGTGGCAGGAAGAGTCTGGCAGCCTCCACAGGTCAGGGGTCACACAGTTTCTTATATTTGAACTTTACAGTGCCCCATGCCTTTCTCTTTTGCAGATAAGGTCATGATGAGTATAGAGCTGGCAGCTGAATTTGACTTGCTCATATGTTTCTCTTGGAGAAGTGTTATGTGGGAATCAGATGCTGTGATGAGATGGACTTTTGAGAACAGTCTGAGAAATGCTATCTGGTCAATAAGAAAAATACCTAGGCCCGGGCGGTGATGGCGCATGCCTTTAATCCCAGCACTCGGGAGGGAGAGGCAGGTGGATCTCTATGAGTTCAAGCCCAGCCTGGTCTACAAGTGCTAGTTCCAGGACAGCCTCCAAAGCCACAGAGAAACCCTGTCTTGAAAAACCAAAAAAAAAAAAAAAAAAAAAAAAAAAAAAAAAAAAAAAAAAGAAAGAAAGAAAAAGAAAAATACCTGCCACAGACAAATTAAATGGCTTACAGTCATCAACAATACACATCCAAATCCACATGAGATAAACTTTGCAGATTTGAAGCTGAGTATTCATATATTTATAGTAAGTCATTAACATGCTTCCATCCAGATGCTTCAGCATTATTTACAGGGAATGAGAGAGCTGAGGAGTAAAGAGCCTGACTAGCTGTCTGGAGGGAACTAGGAGTTGCTGGCTGACCAACAATTATGCAAGAGGCTCCTGGGTATGAGGAGAGAGTTGTGTAGTCTCAGTTTTAATAGATGTCATAGTAAGACGCAGTGATGTGTTGAAATTTTAAGCACAGTTTTAATTTAAATTCATTTCCCCACATCTTGCTGCTCGGTGAGAATCTCCAGCAGAGGATCATTTAATTTTGAAATTGAATAAAGTCACACTCACCAAAGCACATAATCTCTCCTTGTGGGTAGTAGAATTCAAGTCAAATCTGCATTTGTTCGGTCATGGAAACCATCTCTCTGCTGTTGGCAACTATGACTGATATTATTTCCATATTTCTTTATATCTGTTGAGTATCAAGGGGATTCCTTTATCTGTATAAATCAAACTCAGAATAAAGGCTTGGTGTAGTGGTCCTTTCTGGAAAGTCTTGTCTGACCTCTTTTCAATTAACATAGTCAGTATTCCCTGCTCCATGGACCTAACCAGTGTATGTGCTGAGGCCATCTTGACCCCAGATGGCTTTCTGTTTGTCCCTCTCCCACGCCACCTTAAGATAAGTACCTTCTGTGTGGGAGGGGCTGCTTCAGGTTCAGTCCTTCCTTCTGGCCAGCCAGTGCCCAGCCTGTAATAAGTAGTTACTAAGTAACCAAGCCAATGAGCAATTAAATCACTCCTGGATTTTCCCTGCTGGGGAAGGAAATGTGACTGGCCAGGTGACCTGATATGCTGATTCTGTGGTCCTTCCATGCAGTGCCTGCCAGAACAATGATGTCATATAGGCATGATGATTTCTAAGGTCTTTATAGCATGGAAAGCAAGAGACCCAGGAGAAAGCAGAGTCTAGCAATAACTGGAGGAACCACATTCTGGGGTCTCATTAAAATGGAAGCCAAACAAGGAAGAAAGTGAGTTCTTCCTGAGAGAACAATGACACTATCATGAAGAATTTATAAAGTGAATATGATTAGAATCCAATGTATGTAATTCTATAAGATTTTAAAAAAAATTCTAAAATGATGAAAATCGCTTGATCGAAGGTGAAAACTCATTGAATAGTTCTACAAAAAAGCCAAAAAAAGGACCAAAGTAGAAAACAGATATTCAGACACAAGTTTAAGGTTAGCATGTTAATTAAAATCAATATATGACTCCTATGGGTGCAGTATGTCAAACCTGACCTGACTTGTGGGTCCAGGGGCTTCCCTCAGGGCCAAATGGAGAAGGTGCTCTACTATTAACCTGCACAGAATGAACCGAATCAAGGATCTGAGGTATCAGGGTCTGGAAATAGCAGGGATCCATTAGACCTCCCACCCCAGCCCTGACAGTGAGGAAGTAGAGTTGCCAGAGATAGAGATGGCTCTTTGCCTCAGGAGACTATCATCCCACCTGCCACTGCCATCCCATTTACAGGGCTGGGCATGGGAAATTCCTGCTACCCAGATGTCCTCCTCATACCATCCTGGACTTCTGTCTACAACAGAAACTTAACAGGAAGCCAGAGAGCCAAAGTGATGGGTGGCCCTGGAGTCCCCTGGGGATAGGGAGTGGTGGTGAACGAAGTAGCTAAGATGTCAGAGTATCCGTCACAGACTCCCAGCCTCCTTCTGCAAGTTCACCAAATACCTCTTGACATGAGAGTCCTGAAAAATGTAACTCCAGAGTAGGCTTCAGTCAAGGGGATTTTATGGGTAAGGCCAGAAATGACTTCATTTAAGCTGTTCTCTGACCCCCGGGACTATCACTCTATTCTTCAGGAAAATAAAAATATGATTTTAAATAGGTCAGTTTTACTGGAATGGAATGTTTTATTATCTAAGCCTCTGGCTCCTCCTCTCCACCAGGTACTTGATTCAGGTGGGGCTTGAGAAGACAGAACTCTTTGGAGTTAGAGATAGAGAAATTTCCTTAGTTCCCAAGTTCATGCTTATTCCTTTAGGTCTGGGTGGTGTCTGTTAGTCTGCTGTAGAAGTTCTAGATTGCTGTGGTGACTTCCAGAGCTCCTGGGAAGGGGTCTATGGGAAGACTTGAGACAGACACTTGCAGGCAGAGGGAGGCTGAGGCAAGATGAACTCATCTGGGTGCACCTCCATTCTGCCCTTGTTCCTAATCCCCACTGGAAACAGATGCTTTATGTCCCATGTCCCATGTGTATGTCTTGTTTATTTTTCTGATAACCTCTGAAATCCATGGTTTACTAAGAACTTCTTTAGCAGGGAATTTCTGGATAAGCAATTTACATCTACACTTAAAAGAAGTAGTCTTTATTCCACAAGATATACAAATGCGTGCATGAGTACATGAGTAAAGGAAACGTTAGTGACTTTGTCCTAGTCTGAGCAGAGTCTGTTCTATTCCACACAGCTGTTTAAGGCAGGAATTCAACAGCAGGCAGTCTGAGTCACTGCTTTGATTCCATGAATGTTGTCATTAAAGATAGACTAGAGTTGATCTTGTACCAGAATACCTTTTTCTATATTATTATTATTATTATTATTATTATTATTATTATTTCAGAAAATTGGGACTTATCTAGTGTTAGATCAGTGTTCATCTAAAACCTCTACCCTGGCCTCCTCCCTTTGTTCTTTCACCCTTGTGGAAGCCAGAAGTTTGAAATCAAGGTGCAATGGCCGTGCTTCCTCTCATAGCTCTAGTGAAGAATTCTTCCTTGCCTCTTCTAGCTCCTTTTAGCCCCCAGTGAGCCTTGGCTTCTCTACTTGTAACTGCACCATTCTAGTTTCCTCCCTTTCTACCATATGGGTCTTTTTTTTTTTTGGCACTGTCCCTTAATTCTATGGGCATCAATTCTTGGCTTAAGGTATGCACCGTCTAATATAATCATACTTTGGTCTTAATTAGATTATATATAAGGAAATCTTATCCCCAAGTGAGATCACTATAGTTGGTAAAATAACGGTCCACTGGCATCCCCAATTTTTGGCTGCCCAGTGTATCATGTTGTAATTTTGTTTCTTCCAAAACCACACATGAGCAGATACATTTTTTGTGGTTTTAAGTCACCAGATTTGTGGTAATTTGTTATAGCACCAAAAACTTAATATAGTCACACTTTATTTTTCCAGGTTGTCATAGAGTAGGGAGGGGAAGAATCAGTCAGACTTTTTGCACACACTGATGGGAGCTGGCCAGGATTATTCCACCTGTTAGGTGAAGGAGGAACAAAGTTCGAAGGGAGGGCAGAGCAGGGTCTTGAGATACCTTTTGAAATTTAAGTTCATTAATTTTTAAAGTTTTAGGTGCCTATGGACTGATTCACTCTTAGCCCTGGGCTAAATGAATCTGTCCTCAGAAGAGACATCCCATCCATTCATGGGTTTATGACCTTTCTACTAGCAGCAGTTTCCAGGAGACTCATTAAAGCATTGGTTATAGCTGACTCCATGAAATTCCCT
Organism: Cricetulus griseus; assembly: GCF_003668045.3. NCBI lineage: Eukaryota > Metazoa > Chordata > Mammalia > Rodentia > Cricetidae > Cricetulus > Cricetulus griseus. Next base: position 85,032,088 of record NC_048601.1, read on the forward strand.
GTCCAGTGTGAGGAAAGGAAGTTCATCCTTCCTTGAGACTATCTGAGGAATGAGCTTGGAGAGGGAAGCTGATGAGCTTTTGCTGTCTGACAAACATGCTTCGTGGATTTCTGAACTGGGGCTTTGGTATTGTAATTTGTTGTTTTCCTAGGATTTCTTAAGGAGGGAAAATAGGTTATATTCCCACATGACCAAACTATGTGTGTTCACACTTAATTTAGTCAGCAGTGTTTTTGTGAGTGGAGGTAGCAAAGAATCTGTACATAATCAATTATATTTTGAAGAGATTACCCTAAAGATGACCTTCCCTAATAATTAGTTTCTAGAATTCTCATCTAGGCTGGTAAATCTAGGCAGGGCTGCCTGTAATATTCATGGCCCAATGCTACAGTGATAATTTGGGCTGTTCATAAATATTTAATAATTTTAAGGTAGCAATATACTAGCATTATGTATTTTAAATTGGGTGCATGTGTGTGGGTTGTATGTAGGTATGCATTCATGAGTGTAATAATACCTATAGAGGTCAGAAAAAGGGATTGGATCCTCTGGGGTCGTGCTGTGAGCTGCCCTATGAGGAGTGAGCTCAAATCCACTGTAAAAGCAGCATGCACTCTGAACTGCTGAGCCATCTCTCCAGCCCTCACACACTAGTATTAAATGCAAATGGTCTTGAGCACAGGCTGTTGGATCCAGCCCTTGAATCAGTCCTGATTTCAAGGTCATGATTCATCATGAAATAGGAAAGGGGGAAAGAGGGTGGTGGGAAAAGCAGACATGCTTCTGGTTGTTTACGAGGAAGAAATAAGGGGAGGAAGGACTAGAGATAAAAGCATGGAAGGAGTCAACAAAGGAGAAGGAGGAAGACTAGGGAAGGGTAGTGAGTAGAAGGCTGGGTTTTTTGGGTGTGGCTCAGCATGACTTGCCTCCAGGTCACTGTGTTTGTCCTCTCTTGCCTGGGCTGTCCTCACAGGCTCAGCCTCCTGCTTGAAAGTTCATGTAGTGGTCCACTGTGCATCCCCAGGCTGCTTAAGGGATCCTGACGTCTTCTTGAGACATTGCAGATCTCCCAGGAGTTGCATATTGCTTCTTCAGTGTGCGTGTGTGTGTGTGGGGGGGGTCTGTACTTAGCTAGGTATGTCTTTCTATTCTCCCACTTTCCCATTCTCCCATTGTGTTATGTTCCCAGTATTCCTGCCTAGAAAGCTCTGTATATGTTTATAAATATAATTTAAAAATCTGAATTCATAAGCGTTGTAAAATTCAATCTTAGTTTTGAGTGATCTGATACCACTATTGGAAAATTCCACACCTAATCTCATGTGACAAGTTAAAATAAAAGAACACTAAAAACGTGGTACAGAATTGCCTTCAGGAACTATGCCTAAGATCTAGACAGATTTTATGTTTAGAACTGGGATGAGTCACAGAGATATCTCGTTTTGCCTATGCAAATATAAAATTAAAAGTCTGAAACTGGAAACACTTCTGGTCCTAAGCATTTCAGATAAGGGATACTCAACGTGTTACTCTACTGCCTGGAAGGACAATTTTCTGAGGGAGGTGACACTAGTGTTAGCTTCCATAGCTTGCCTTCTCCTACTTCTCCTTACTTATCTGGGAACACTGTTGGGTTGAGTGAATAGCCTTGTCTTCCCATTGCTCAATCTCCAGTGCAAATATTGCTCTAAGTACAAGGTGGGCCTTGGGTTAAACATCTGCTTAATGCACTATGGGGGAACTCTAAATTATTACTGTTGGATTACTCATTTATACTCTAGAATTGAGGTCATTCATACAGCAGCATCCCTTGTGTAGGGCACCCTGTCAGGGGTTTCATGGAGAATCATTCCCAGGTATCTTGGGTTCCCCTGGAGGAGAATGTTGGCCTCCAGGTAATTCTGAGGATATTTGCAAATGGAAGCCCAGAACTCCACTTCACACCTTCAGGAAACATTTGGTGAGCCAGTGACAGTTATACTCTGTGCAGCTGGTATCCTGGTAACATCGTGGACAAGTTTTAAGGCAGTAACAAAATGATGGTGCATTTGAGTAGCTGTCCAAGGGAGGGACTCAGAACAGAAGCTTACATGTACAATGTGCTCGATAAGTGTTCTGTTGAATCTTTTTTTGCAAAATAAAGACATTTTCTTTTTTAAAATCCTGTTTACTCTTAGTAATAAAACTTTATAAATGGCCTTGTTGTTCTCAAAAGATTATATATACATATATAAATGCACATATATACATACATTTATATATATACACATGCAGATGAGTACTCCCTAATATCCCTTATGATACATGCTGACAATAAAGCTATACATGATGTCACCTAGTTAAACTAATAAGCAGACAGGACTGTCTAGAAGAAGTGTTTTAACAAGGTACTTTTAAAGCTAGAACAATGATAAAATGGCATCCATTTAGGCAAGCAGGGGTGAACTGTAATGGTGGTTTCAAAGTTGTTTCTTTTTAATGACTAAAAAGACTATGGGTAGAACCCAGGGAGACTTGTTTTAAACTCGTGGATCTATTGAAATATTTCAGTGGCAAGCAAAATAATTTGATTTGAATTTTTATTAGCAAAAACTTTTATAATTCAGAGTTATGAAGCAAACCAATTAAAGATGCGTGATATATATTATGCAGTTTTCTTTATTTATTGCCTAATGTAACAATTGAAATCCTATGATTCAAAAATCTACATATTCACATGCATGGTTAGAATGAAGCATATGTATGTTTTCTTTTGGGTCTGGGTCTTGCTTTGTGGCCTAGGCTCTGGCCTAGGACTGAGGCTATGGCTCAGGCTGGCCATGCAATAAATTCTTTATCTCATCTTCCCAAGTTCTAGGATCTCAGTTGTGTGAGATTTTAAATCATTTCCCATGGTTACTGTACTCTGAACAACTTTTTATTATAAGTAGTTACATAGTAGCATTATGTAGTTACAAAACTAACTTAACATTCCATGGGTTTGTGTGTGTGATTTTGTCAAATTGACCCAAATGATAGATACCTGGAAAGAGGGAACCTCAGCTGAGGCATTGCCTCCATCAGACTAGTTCATGGTCCTATTGTGACTTTTAAGTGGTATAAAAGGGACCTGACTACTGCAGGTGGGGCTATCCTTCTGCAGGTTGACTGGGCTGTATAGGAAAACTAACTGAGCCTGGTGAAGTGAGGCAGGAGGCGCCATTTTCTCATGGCTTCTGCTTCAGTTTCTGCCTTAAGTTCCTGCCGCGGCTTCCACTAACGATGTGACCTGTGAACCAAATGCCCAACCCCTGACCACGTTGTTTTTAGTTACAGTTTTATCATAACAGAGAATATACTAGGAGAGTGTGTGTGTGTGTGTGTGTGTGTGTGTGTGTGTGTGTGTGTGTGTGAGAGAGAGAGAGAGAGAGAGAGAGAGAGAGAGAGAGAGAGAGAGAGAGAGAGAGAGACTATGTGTCTGTGTCAGTGACTGTGTGTCTGTGCATTCCACATGTGTGTGGAAGCAAGACATCAGCCTCAGGTGTTATTTCTTAGGAGCCAGTCAGCCAACTTGGCTTTGGATAAAGTGCCTGACTCTGGGTTCTGAAGCTACTGACCAGCCCAGGCTCTTTGGCCAGTGAGCCTGGGTCCACCTGTCTCCTTTCCCAGAGCTGGGGGTACAAGCCCACAGCCCCATGCCTGACTCTTGTGTTTGTGTTTTCTTTTACCTTTTTAACAGGAGTCCTGTGGATCAAGCTTAGGCTACTATACTTACACACTGAGCCCTTTACCAACTAAACTTTCCATCTAGTCTCCAGTGGAACAGAAAAGATTGAAAGTTAATGCTCTTGACTTAGGGGTATGGCTCAGTGGCAGAGCTCATGTTTAGCATGTAGGAAACCCTGGGTTCAATCTCTAGCTCTGAAGAAATAAATCCTTAAAGCCTCAAGAATCAATGTGGCTTTCCAAAGTGGTCTATATTCTACTTCCTGTAACCTGTAAATCTTACCCTCCCCATGTAACCTATGAATGTTAACCCCCACACACACACATACACCTCCTCCCATGCATCTTAAAAGATATCTGGAGGGGGGATGACTATTCTGGATTATGTATATGGGCCCAGCATAGTCTCAAGGGCTTTTGGAAGAGAGTTACAAGAGTATGAGGGATACACGACATTAGAGGATTCTCTGGTGGCTTGCTGACTGTACCATGTGAGAAACAAGGAATAAAGATGGACAATAACAAATGGATAAAGTTCCTCAGGAGGCAAACTGGGCACAAGTCTAACTGTGGTTTTGATCAGGGGTGAAAATCTGTTTGCAGATCATTTTCTGGATTTCTAATACCAAGACCTCATGAAATGTCAGAAAAACACAGCAATCTTGCCATGCAGGTTTTGTTAAATCCCTTGGAAATTCAAACACCTGGAGGTGGCAGGAAGACTCAGGGTACTTGTGTGAATATTAGTCACTGTAACTATATTAATAGGTAGACATTAAATCAGAATTTAAATCATCTGTACATGCTAAGTCTTTAAGGTCTGTGTTTCCTCAAATTAAACATGATTTACAAAAAATTAATTACTTCTTATATTACTCATCCTGGGTACTCGATACTTTTTTCCTGTGACTCACCTCGAACTTAATAGCAAATTAGACCTGTCCAGCCCTGGGGAACTAGCAGAACATGACAGAAAGGGCTGGAGGCAGCCAGTCTCCTGCTGACTGTTAGGCTCTTGGTCATCAGAACAGAGGAGAGCTGATAGCCATGGTGCCTCCTTTCTGACAGCTGAATAAGAGTCCTCCTTGCTAGCACCCTGGCAATGTGTATGGCCTTCCCTACACTCTCAGGCTCAGGTGAGTGTCAGTCCTTCACATCTCCTGATGTGGGCACTGGTACCCATGTCCCATGACCATGCAGCACTGGCGTGTCCTGCTTCTTTTATTTGTCTGTGGTTGGTGCTCAGTCTCTGAGCAAGGCCTATGAACATTTTGACATACTTTTATGAAAATAACATAGCAAGAGCTATAAGCATGCCAACTCTCAATATTGGGCTCATACATGGTCACGATACTTCACTGCCTGTGTGTCTGTGGCCTCACTGCAGCACAGTGATGCTTTCTGTCTCGTGTGGGCAAGTAGTAAATGAGTTCATATGCAAAAAGCGCTAGAGCAGCACTGAGCACATCTGTGTAAAACAGCAATATATTGAATTCTGTGTTTGTTATGGCCTCTGTTTTTATTCCATTTTAGAAAAGTAAACCATATTCGGAATCTAGTGTATGTAGTCAGGGAAAAACCCCTGACTCAATCTTCTTGGTCTCTCCTATCCTCCTGTCCCCTCCTTGTAAAGAGTCTTTTTTAAAAATAGTTCTATTATTCTTTTAATTGAAAATAGATTCTTCTCTTATACAATACTTTCTGACCAGTTTTCCTTCCCTCCACTCTTCCTATCTCTCCACCTCTCTCCCCCATCTACCACTCCCCCATCTCCCTTCAGAAAAGAGCAGGCCTCCAAGAGACAACAACCCCACACAACAAAACAAAATACAACAATAGAAGGCAAAAGTCTTCACACTGAAACTGGAAAAGGCAACCCAACAGGAGGAAAAGAGCCCCAAGAGCAGGCAAAAGAGTCAGAGACACACCCACTCCCACAGTTAGGAGTTCTCCAAAGACACTAAACTAACAGTAATAACATGTACGCAGAGGATCTGGTGCAGACTCATGCATAGCCTGTGTTTGCTTCAGTTTCTGTAAGCCCTTATGTGCCCTGCTTAGCTGATTTATTGGACCGTGAACTCCCCTCTTACTCCTACAATCTTTTCTTCCCCTCTTCTGTGGCATTCCCTAAACTCTGAGGGGAGGTACTCCATTAAGATTTCCAATTTAGACTCTCTCCACATAATGTCTGGCTGTGGGTCTCTGCATCCACTCCCATCTACTGTTGGAGGGAGGAAGCCTCTCTGATGATGGCTGGACAAGGCACCAATATGAGTATTGCAAAGTAACATTAGAAATCATTTCATTGATTCTTTTTAAGACCAGTTGTATTTTGTTCTACCCTAGGTCTCTGGGCTATCCAATCTTGGGTTCATGGCCATCCAAGCAATGTCAGGCATGGGATTCTTCTCTTGAGTGTGCCTCAAGTTAAATCAGACAGTAGTTGGCTGCTCTCACAATTATGCACTGGCATTACCCCAGCATACCTTGCAAGCAGAACAAATTATAGGTCAAATGTTTTGTGACTGGGTTAGTGTCCACACTTCACTTTCAGTAGCCTGCTTTTGGCAGGATGCCCATTTTTACTATGTTAATCCTACCAATCCACAAACATGGAAGATCTTTTCATCTTCTCATTTCTTCTTCAATTTTTTTTCTTCAAAGACTTGATGTTCTTGTCCTACAAGTCTTTCACTTGTTTGGTTAGAGTTGCCGCAAGATATTTTATATTATTGGAGGCTATTGTGAAAAGTGTTGCTTCCCTGATTTCTTTCTAAGTCCATTTGTCATTTTTGTAAAGGAGGGCTATAGTTAGTTAGATAATCTTGTATCCAACCACTTTGAAAGTGTTTATCAAATGTAGAAGTTCACTGGTGGAATTTTTGATGTATACTATCATGTCGTCAGCAAACAATGATACCTTTACTTCTTTATTTCCAATTTGTATCCCCTTGGTCTTCTTCAAGTAGTCTTATTGCCCAATCTAATACCTCAAGTACTATACTGACTACATATGGAGAGAGTGGACAACCTTGTCTTGTTCCTGATTTTAGTGGAATTACTTTGAGTTTCTCTCCTTTTAATTTGGTGTTAGCCATGGGCTTGCCCTAAATTGCCTTTATTATATTTTAGTGTGTCATTTGTATCCCTAATCACTCCAGGACTTTTATCAAAGGATATTGTCAAAGGTCTTTTCTGCATCTAATGATATGATCATGTTTTTATTTTCTTCTTCCAGTTTGTTTATATGTTGGATCAGATTTATTGATTTTCATACGTTGAAGCATCCCTGCATCTCTGGGATGAAACCTACTTGAACATGGTGAATGATCTTTTTGATGTGTTCTTGGATTTGGTTTGCAATTAGTTTTTGAGTATTTTTGCATCTTTGTTAATAAGGAAAATTGGTCTGTAATTTTATTTCTTTGTTGGGTCTTTATGTGGTTTGGGTATCAGGGTAACTGTGGATTCATGAAATGAATTGGGTAATGTTTCTTTTCTTTCTATTTTGTGGAATAATTTGAGGAGTATGGGTGTTAACTCTTCGAAAGTCTGATAAAATTCAGTAAAAACAAAAAACTGTCTTGCCCTGGGCTTTTTTTTTTTTTTGGGGGGGGGGGACTTTCAAAGACTGCTTTTATTTCCTTTGGGGTTATAGGTCTATTTAAATTGCTTATCTGATCTTGATTTAACTTTGGTAAATGGCATCTATTAAGAAAATTATCCATTTCTTTTAAATTTTCCAATTTGTTGGAGTACAGGTCTTAAAAATATGTATGTTTGATTCTCTGGATTTCCTCAGTGTCTGTTATTATATTTACCTTTTCATTTCTGATTTTGTTAATTTGGATATTCTCTCTTTTTTATTTAGTTTGGATAAGGGTTTGTCAATCTTGTTAATTTTCTCTAAGAACCAATTCTTTGTTTCATTGATTCTTTGTATTTTACTTTATTTCTATTTTATTGATTTTAGCACCAAGTCTGACTATTTCCTCCCATCTACTCCTCTTAGGTGTGCTTACTTCTTTTTGTTCTAGAGATTTCAGGTGTGATGTTAAGTTGCTAGTATGAGGTCTCTCCATTTTTTTTATGTAAATACTTAGTGCTGTGAACTTTCCTCTTAGCATTGTTTTGTGTCCCCTAAGTTTGGGTATATTTTGTATTCATTTAATTGAATTCTAGAGTCTTTGATTTCTTTATTTCTGTCTTGACCCATTTTTCATTCAGTAGAGAGTTGTTCATTTTCCATGAAGTTTGAGGTATTTCTGCTGTTGTTGAAATCCAACTTTAGTTCATGATGGTCTGATAGGCTACACAGGGTTATTTCAATTTTCTTGTATCTGTTGATACTTGCTTTGTGACCGAGAATGTGGTCAATTTTGGAGAAAGTTACCTGAAGTGCTGAGAAGAAGGTATATTCTTTTGTGTTTGGGTAAATGTCCTATAAATATATGTTAGTTACATTTGGTATATTATAATTTCTGTTAGCTCTCTCATTTCTCTGTTTAGAAATATTCTTTTTCTTTCTTTCTTTCTTTTTTTTTTTTTTTTTTGGTTTTTCGAGACAGGGTTTCTCTGTGTAGCTTTGGAGACTATCCTGGCACTCACTCTGGAGACCAGGCTGGCCTTGAATTCACAGAAATCCACCTGCCTCTGCTTTCCGAGTCCTGGGATTAAAGGCGTGCACCACCAACGCCTGGCTAGAAATATTCTTTCTTTGTTGCATATGTTTAGTGTTTTGATTATTATGTGGTGAGGGGACCTTCTTTTCTGGTCTAATCTATTTGGTGTTTTGTATGCTTCATGTACCTTTATAGGTCTCTCCTTTAGGTTAGAAAATTTTTCTTCTATCATTTTTTTGAAAATATTTTCTGTGCCTTTGAGCTGGGATTCTTCTCTTTCTTCCATTCCTATTATTTTTAGGTTTGATCTTTTCACAGTGTTCCAGATTTCCTGGATGTTTTATGTCAGGAGTTTTTCTAGACTTAACATTTTCTGTGACAGCTGTATCTTCAATGCCAATAATTCTCTCTTCCATCTTTTGCATTTAGTTGGTGAAGCTTGCCTCTGTAGTTCTTGTTCAAATTCCTGTTGTTGTTGTTGTTGTTTTTAAATTTTCAGAATTCCCTCAATTAGTGTTTTCTTTATTGATGCTATTTCAGTTTGAACAGTTTTACTTATTTCCTTCAATTGTTTGTTTTTCTTGGCTTTCTTTAACATATTTATTCATTTCCTCCAATTGTCTGTGTTTTCTTGGCTTTCTTTGAGGGTTTTATTAATTTCATTCAATTGACTGTCTCTGTTCTCCTGGATTTATTTAAGGGATTTATTCATTTCCTCTTTAAGGACTGCTATCATCTTCATATAGTTGATTTTAGGATCTGATAGTTTTTGTTGTTGATGTTTGTTTCCTTTTCTGCTAGAGGAAGATATACCCACTTTAGTCATGTTCCTTCTCTGTATAGGTCATCAGGAGGCTCTTGTCCTCTGTGATATTCTTCAAGTTTTAGGCTAGTCTGCCTTCCTCACACTTTGAGAGCCTTCTTGTGACTGCTTCATGTAATGCTTCCAATTGTTCTTAAAAGGGAAGAAGACAAAGAAGAGTCTATGTGGCTTGAAACTAAGCAATCCTAGTATTTTTTCCATACTATCCTAGAACTGAGCCCTCAGGGCTGCAGTTGAACTTGACTTCATTGTAAACTTTACATTTTTGTAGAAACTCAATGACACCATCTCATGTTGAAATGGATCTATGAGGTAGATAGGGATGCTGCTGTCCACAGGACATCTCCATATCATAAAGGAGGCCATAAGGACCCAGTGACAGGGAATGACTGTTGTTTAGTCATATGCATACAAGAAGGTTAGCAGTGCAGGGATTTAGAGTTAGGATTTACAGATGGTGGCTTTTATCCTGATCCTTGCCCAGTGGATTCACTTGGAATTTTTGCATCATTCTGAAGGAAAGCAACTAAGGTGTTTTTGTTGGCCACAGCTGCCATGAACAGAATAGTACAGACTAGAGTCCTACACAGCAGCTATCTATCTACTAACAATTTCAGAAGCCCAAGGAAACATCAGGATTGGTCTCTTCTGGAGTCTCTTTCCTTGGCTTGTGGTATCTATCTGTGCTCTTGCTTTCATGGTCATCCCTCTATGCACTCAAGCTTTTGGTGTCTGAGAGCACTGTGATCTGTACACTAACAGCTTGCTTGTAGTTAATTATCTCTTCAAAATCTTTCGGAATACAGTCACGTTCTGAAATAAGTGGGACATAGGTATTCAGGGAGAAGAGCATAATACATCCCATAATAGACACATACCTTGTATCTTTTGTCAAAGCCTGACTTGTTGAACATCACAGTCACCCCTGAAGGGATGTTCTATAAACCGAACTGGTGGGGTGAATTTTGTCCCCTTTTGGATTCCTTTGTCATGGAGTAATTCAACCCAAGTTCACTTTAATCTTGTTTATCTTATGTTCTTTTTCTCTCTACCTTCTACAAGCCTAGAAAGTCAGAAGTATGTGGTCTAGACTCTGCTCAGGAGTGTGTTCTCTGTGGGTCTGAATTTTCAGCCATAGGTAAGAAGGAAACAGGACTTTATGTCTTATACTTATTTTGTAATACAAATAAGCCCACCATTTCATTGGTATATCTATGGCTAGATTTCTGTTTTTCTCCTTACATTTTAGTTTGGTACAATTATGTAACCTTCATTCATTTGGGAATGTTAACAGGAACATCTTAAATCTCTACTGTAGCACTCAGACAAAGGCACAATGTTTCAAGTTGTTCAGACTGATGATGGTAAACACTTTCTGGGCTTCCTGGGCTCTTACTGTAAGGCAGTTATTGATCCTTCAGTGGAAGCTGTTTGCAGTGGATCTGAGAAATAAAAGGTATCAAGAATCAACCTTAAACTGATGTAAAACTGGGGAAGAACAAGCCAGAGGCCAAGCTTGTTGCCTTGGTGCCAGTAGCAAGAGGGCTAAGTATGCCTGGCTTCTTAGGCTACTTGTAAACCAAGTATGTCTGGGGTATGCAGTATGCTTATAACATTTGGGATGGAGTATTGAGAGAACTGTTGTTACCTGGGAACTGACTGATGTGCTGGAATGCTCATGGCGGGCAGTGGGGGGTCACTTATTCATTGAATTAGTTGAATTGTTCACTTATGAAATATTTATTTTGAGCCTGCTATGTGTCAGGTAAGAACCAGAGAACTAAATAAAGCTTGACAACTGGGAAGACAATGTTTAGTTTAGGAGGAAATGCCACTATAATTATGTGCTACTCCTAGGTGCACAGAGTGTGCATCCGAAGAGACTCGATGACAATGACAGGATGTTGTCACTGCTTCTTTCTTCGGAGACCTATGTGATCACAGAGATTCTTATGGAAACTTCTCTGTAATGGGCAGCACTTATTCCACAGAGGAGTACTCTGTCATCCGGGGAAGAACTCTACAGCTATGTGGGAGTGTAGTGCAGGGTTCAGGGCAGGAAGTGGTTAGGAGTTATTTAGCCGGCTGATGCTGCAGCTGGGAATTAAGATGAGCAGAACATAATTATTGCAAATGGCAGCTGCCAGGCTCTCAGAATGCATGCTATGTGCTTGATGCCAGCCTGAGGTTTCTTGATGAGACGTTGTAGAGACTACTGCTTTATGGCTCTACTCCAAAATGGGGAATTTGCAATGACTCACTAGAAAATGGGGTCACTTATGGTATTGCTTTAAATCATTGAAACTGTCTCCACAGTCGTGTGGAGACACTGGGGCACATTACTCTGAATGTTCCACTGGAGGTGCCTAAGCTTCAAAGGGCAGAACTGCACCAAAACACAAGCTATAAAAAATCTGCAGAAAAGGAAAAAAAGGGAAACATGGAGGCAAACAGGAATTTGAAAGATTAAAAGCACACAGCCCCCTCCTTTTGCATGGTATTTTCAGTCCCTTAAACTTGTCAAGTACAAATAAATGTTCACATAATTACTCTTCAACTTAGCAATTACACACTTTTTCATGCCCCAAGTACTAATTCGTAATTATACTTGGAATTGCTAGGGAAAAACTGAGACTCGCTCAAGTGGCTTCAGTCAGACCCAACTGAATGTGGTGGAACATGGCTTATGAAACGGCTCTAGTGGTATTCTCAAAGTGACTGTTTGCGAATCTTGGAAGTTGGTGATAAACAGTTTTGGGAGAACTGAGAAAAACTGAGCTATTGCACTTTAAGGGAGTGCTATGGAGAATCTCCACATTCTTTTATTCTCCTCAGAGTAATTCATATAGACAGTTCTCAGAAACAGAGGCTGGCCTGTAGCTGCTGCTACTTTCAAGAATCAATTTAGAGCAGTCTGAGTAGTTAGAGGTGGGATGTTTGGAGGGAGGTGGAACACATTTCAAATTTGACAGCTCTGTGTTGACAGTGCTCCCATTCTTTGCAACCAGACTGGTTACTCCGTTGTACTTGATCATAAACTGCCTTTGCCGTTTAAGTTGCAACTGTCAAGTGAATGCTTTATAGACCATGGCACTGGTGGCTAGGTCTCCTACTTACCAGAATGTGATTTGGGAATTTGAATACCAGTCAAGTGGAGGCAGATTTCAGCTCAGATCATTCAAAGGACTTTGAAAGGACTGCTCATCAGTACAGGGGCTGGGTATAGTGATTGCCAAGACTAGGCTGTGTCTAATGAAAAATAGTGCCGAGCTTACTCCTGCAGGTACAGGAACTGGGTCAGGTGTTGGCACAATGGGAAACCAGTGAGGGAAACTGTAAAGAGGAGTCTCTGAAAGGAACTAGAGTCACAGATGGACAGTTACTCCCACAACACAAACCCCAGAGGAAGAACAAAATGCTGAATTCTATGTCCCTCTTTTGTGTCTCAGACCCATGGCTGATGGTTCCTTCTGTTGGCCTTGCTCAACCAGAAGCCTTTCAATGGGGGAACCTTGGGAATCCATCATTTGGAAGAAGTCTTAGCTCACATAGCAGAGGCGAGACTATCCCAAAAAGAAACAGAATGGGATAAAGGCAGAAGGAATCACCAGTGCGGGTTGAAAAACAGTACCTGAGTTACTGAACTCTGACCAAGTGCACACTCTGAGCTCAGTGCCACATCCCAAAGTCTAAAACTGCCCCCAGAGACTTAACTCGAGATCAGAATGATTCAATAATCACTCAGGATCACACGGCCATGAAACATCAGAGCTGGTGTTTGGACACTAATGTTATTGCCCTTAGCCTGGGTGTCTGCACCTTATTAGTTATAACTATTACAAGCCTTTTTCCTTTTCTTTCAAAAAAGGTTGCAGACCTACCCTGGGTCACTGTGAGTAGGTCACTATGGAGTGCTGAGAAGAGCTCTAGGCTATAAGAGATTCCCCACACTAACTCATTACCTTTGGCTTTCTAATCCTTTAACTTTATCCTTTTTCGATCAAAACACAGGAGGCAGGGAAAGGAAAATGTCCACCCCCATGTGGCTAGGATATTTCCTCCTCAATGAAGGAAGAGTGCTTCCAACACAATTGTATGGTTGTGTCTGTATTCATCTGCAGGATGCCAGTTCAGATCTGGTGAAGTTGTTGAGGGGGGTGGCTAAGTAGAGAGCCAGTGAGGGACAACTGGGCTTACATACCAGCAAGAACAGATTCTCATGGTGTTTACTCAACAGGAGCAATGCTCATTTCTTGGGGAAGGTGAAACTACAGTCATCCTACACTGAAGAGATGGGCTTTGTATGGAGAACAATTGAATGCATGAACGTTCAGTAAAGAAGCAATCCCAGACTTATTTATTCCCCCACTTCTGAGAAAGACATATTGTTTAACAGAGCTGTGTTGTCTGTTTTTCACTCAAGACTGTCATTTCTCTGAGGAGTCGCATGTCAGACATTGTGGACATTGGGATATTGAGGTTGAACACAAAGAATTTAGACTAACTTTATATTAAACCATCTCTGTGTTTATATCAGTTTTTATCTGCCAGCTGCCCATGAAACCAATGGTACAAACATTTCGGTGGAGCATTTTCTACCGCTTCCCTTCATTAGACACTTTTCCTGTGGCACCTAGAATAATAGACATGTTGCACAACTTGGTACTTCCTGTTTCTACAAGTGCTAAGAGATTTCACACAGTCTCTAACTTCTACCCCCCCCCCCAGGCTTGGAAGTTCCTTCAGGTCAAGGTCAGATGCCACTGGATTCTCCCATGGCAGTCTCAGGTGTAATTCAACTTCAGACTGAGGCAGGATGTAGATGCTGACTAATATTTACTCTTCCCCGGGAGCTCTCTTATCTTCTCAAACACTATAGGCTGCTGTCCAAACGCTAGGGAACTCGGAAGAAATATACAAGCGAGTGTGTAATTTGCCAAAAAGTGTCTAAATACAATTATATTAATAAGAACAAACTTAAAATGTATGGCAAGAGCTTCTGTCATTACTGGATGTTGGGTTTCCCTGTTGATGAATGAAATTAAAACACAGGAAAGGAGTTCGGGGCAAAATAAAAGTAAAGTTTCTGGACAAGAGGCACAGACTCTCTGAGCAGTAGGGCCATGGATCCGAGATTCTAAGGTGTCTGGATTGATTTTTATTTGATTTAGGTACCCTCTTGGACTCTCCTGTTGGTTCTAAGGTGCCTACCTTTTTAGCACAGGCATTGTGCATCCTGCATGTTCCATGCTGATAGGGTATTCTGCATTGGGGAACAAGTACAGAAATGATTGCTAGTTGGTTAAGGCTTTTTACCAATCAGGATGGACCCTGTCCTCACTGTTTGATGTTATATCAAGTAGGAAAGATACTTGAAGCAGAAAAGTGGAAATAGAAAACATCCCTTTCCCTGGGGCCCACAGCTGCACTTCTTTTAACTCCTGGGAGAGGGGTGATGACATCTTTGAACACTCAGGGCATCTCCACTTACTTCCTGGGTCTCTCCAGGATCTACTTTCTCAAAATGAAGACTAGTATAATCCTTTACTGAGATATATAAAGAATGCCTGAATCAATTTGGAAATAGTCCATATTTCTTCATTAGAAGACTTCAAGTCTTTTTTTGGGGGGGGGGTCAAGACATGTTTTCTCTGTGGCTTTGGAGGCTGTCTTGGAAGTAGCTCTCGTAGATCAGGCTGGTCTTGAACTCACAGAGATCTGCCTGCCTCTGCCTCCCGAGTGCTGGGATTAAAGGCATGCGCCACCACTGCCAGGCTGCACCATCATCACCCAGCAAGACTTCAAATCTTAAAAATCAGCATTATTTCATCAATCAATGAATAGGTAGTATCTTTTTTTTCTTTTTCTTATTAGAAAGAAAATTATTTTACATGTCAATCCCAGGTCCCTCTCCCTTCCCTCATCAACTAACGCCCTACCCATCCCATACCCTTTCTGCTCCCCAGAAAGGGTGAGGCCTTCCATAAGGGGTCTTCAAAGTCTGTCATATTCTTTGGGTTAAGGCCTAGGCCAACCCCCTTGTGTCTAGGCTCAGGGAGTATCCCTCCGTGTGGGATGGGCACCTAAAGTCCATTCCTATGGTAGCGATAAGTACTGATCCACTATAAGAGGCTCCATAGATTTCCAAGGCCTCCTCACTGACACCCACATTCAGGGGGTCTGGTTTCCCAGCTATCAGTCTGGAGACCAAGAGTTTTCCCTTGTTCAGGTCAGCTGTTTCTGTGGGTTTCAACAGGATGGTCTGGACCCCTTTGCCCATCAGTCCTCCTTCTCTGCATCTGGATTTCAGTTCAGTTCAAGGTTTAGTTGTGGGTGTCTGCTTCTACTTCCACCAGCTGTAGGATGAAGGCTATACGATGGCATATGAATTAGTCATCAATCTCATTTTCCTGGGGTTAGTATCTTTTTAGATGTTTATTTTCTATTGCTATGGTCACCATGATCAAAAGCAACTTGGGAAGCTGGGCGGTGGTGGTGCACACCTTTAATCCGAGCACTGGGGAACCATAGGCAGGAGGATCTCTGTGAGTTGGTTTATAGAGTGAGTGACAGGATAGTTTCCAAAGCTACAGAGAGAAACCCTGTCTGGGAAACAACAACAACAAATCCATCGTGGCAGAAAATCGGGGAAAAACTCAAACTGGAACCTAGAGGCAAAACCTGCTGAAGAAGCCTTGGAGGAACAATGTCATGTTCTGCCTGGCTCTTCTGGCTTGCTTTATTGTGCAACCCAGGGCCGTCTGCTCAGAATGGACTGGGCCCTCCAACACCAATCATGAATCAGGAAAATACTCCACAGACTTACCTACAGGCCAATCTGATGGAGGCCCTTTCTTAATTGAGGCTCCCCATTTCCCAGATGACTATCTTCTTTCAAGTTGACAAAATACTAACCAGCACATGGGATACCTTGCTAACTTGATACATAAACATATTACTATTAGACCATAATCTTTTCTTCCTGGCTCATGCCCAAGATCTCATGTTAATACTAACATTACAATATAAAACACAATACAAATATCAAAAGTCCCACAGTCTTTAAAATTTTCATCTCTTGAAAGTCTAAATTCTCCTTAAAATATAGTTTGTTAACTGTGAGTTCTTGCGCAATTTTTTTAAAATGTTAAATGCTTTCTTACTCCAAGAGGAAAGAACCAGCTCACAGTCAAGATCAAAAGCAAACCCATCTCCAGGCACTTAAGTTATTCAGTATGCAGTGCCTGAGACTCATGAACTTTTTGGCTCCAAACTGACTGGGAGCTCTGTTTTTCTGGCTCTGACCTCCACAGCACGCATACAGGGTCTTCTCTCACAGGGTCAAGTCAGATCACTCCATATCTGCCACTGTCCTTGGTGGTTGTCCCATGATTCTGGTATCTCAAATATGCTGGAGTCCCCTCTGCAATTTAGGTGGCAACTTCCCCAATTGCCTGTCCTAAATTTTCTCAAGGGGCTCTGATCCTGCCTCATGGCCCCAAGCCTTAGCTGAACACCATGACCCCTTCAAATCCTGGGGCCTCCAATACAACTGAAGTTGTATGCTCATTAGTGGTCTTTCCTGACCTCTCATGGTGCCAAGCCACATCTTCTCTCCATAACCCCTCAGATCCTACAGCTATTGTGCCACCCAATCTAGAAACCCGAGGGAGATTCTAACACATTGTCAAGTTCAGCTGCCAGAATGAAGTATAGCCTTGGCTACGTCTGGGCCATCTTCTGTGCACTGACCCTGAGGAAACACTTCCAGAAGATTCACCTCAATGATGCTGGCCTCTTCTTAATTATAACTGATCTGACATCCCAGTGGACTAGCAAAGGCTTCACTTCCGTGATTCTCATCCCTTGTTAAGCCCAGCCCAATCTTCAGCCGAAGCTGTCCAGAAACCACAAATTCTTAATTCAAATATCACATAAATGGCCCTCATAAAGTCTTTGACTTCCTCTGAAATTTCACAAGCTAGGCCTTCTTCATCTGTTTCTTTTAGCATTCCCAATCTTCCAAATTCCCACATCTTATTGATCTCTGAGGACTCAATGGCATTTCCAACCCAAAGTCCTTCTGCAATCTTTCCAATGAGGGAACATCTGTACTAGCCTAGTCTGTGGTACCAATTTAGGTCCTAATTTGCTTTCCATTGCTTCAATAAACACAATGATTAAAAGCAACTTGGGCAGTTGAGGATTTATTTTAGCTTATAGCCTATAGTCAGTCATGAAATCAAGTCAGGACAGGAACTCAAGGCAGGACCCGGGAGGCAGAAACTGAAGCAGGGGTCATGAAGGAACTATGCTTACTGGTTTTCTCTCAATGTTTTTCTAAGCTTGATTTTTTTATACAAACTTAGGACCACCTGCCTAGGGGTGGAACCACCCACATGAGATGGGCCCTCACATATCAATATTAATCAAGAAAATGCCTCGACAGTCTAGCCTGCAAGTCAGTATGATGAAGGCATTTTCTCAGTTGAGGGTCCCTCTTCCCAGATGGCACTAGCTTGTGTCACACTGACAAACATTGACCAGTACCTAGACAAACCAGCGGATATTTTCTAGGCAGTGCAGCCTACTAATGCACATGACGTTGGTTGTTGAAACATCTGTGAAATATACTTCATGAATTCCAGAAAGCAAATTTTATTGTGGGGGTTCACTAAGACAGTATCTATAGAAAACTGAATAGGATGCCTGGCATTTGACAATTGGCAAATAACTCTTGATAGTTACTGTTTATTTTTTTTATTACTATTATATGCCAATGGTTAATAATAGATATTTTTGTAGTAAGCACTTTTTTCAGTGTTTATTTTTTCTAAAACATTGTTTTTGTCTATTAAGAAATTAAAAAACATTGCCTTTGGAAAAAGAGAGAACCCAAAGGTACCAGGGCAGTTTGTAAAGAAATAAGAGAATTGACAGGCCATGGGCTCCAGTCCCAGGACAGACAGAGCTGTGTTTTCAGGGCCTGCTGGTATGTTGGTGCCCTGCTAGTGGCCTGTTTCTTACTATTTGTGTGGATCTTTCCTCTAGCCTGCCCTGCCTTGGACTCTACTACAGAAAGCACAATGTAGTCTTAGATTGTGACCCTTGGTCATGCTATTCAGACCAATCCAAGGTGTCTAAACACCTATGCTGTTGGTGTCTGTATCAGGGTTATCTGCCCTGATGGGGCTACCTGAAATTAATTTTCCTCTTCCTTCTATGGAAGACTTCCTTAGTGTTCATCAGAGAAGTCAGACAACCCTGTTTCACTCCCAGTTCTGTGCCTCCTCTGCTCTAGGCCCCAAGGGTTGCAATAAAAACAGAAGTGAGTCACTGCTCTGTGGGTAAAAAATATGCCCATCTCTCCATCTTTAGTAAGTAGTCTTTGGGTTCTGTATTGACAGCCTGATGTATGTTGCACTGGAAATCTTTGGGTTTCCACCGCTGCAAGCAGCACCTGAGGACTTACTTCTCAGAACAGTCTCTCTGGGGCTGTCACTTAGCAGGCACAGCAAGCTTGCTTTCAGAGGTCTTTGCACTTGGCTGCTTCTTCAGAGGTGTAGATTTTAGAAGTAGTAACACTTCAGTGTGTTAGCCAGGCTCCACTGGCATGATTCCAGGAGGAGCTCTCAGAAAGCAATGGGGACAAAGTGTGTCTTTATTTTGTGTTGTTTTATTGGAAAGATGTTGGAAGTTGTCTTGAATATTGAGTACCTGGTTATCTGCAGATGAAGCTGTGGGCTTTATAAGCAGATAGTGGGCCAGCAATTTTTTTGACATTTACTGCAGATTTCCCAGAGACTGCTACCTGTAAATGGGTTTCTGAGGTTTGAAATTTGAACTCTCTGGTTTGAAGATCCTCTTAGAGAGCTGAGGCAGGGCTTGCTTTGTAAATAACTCCTTCCATTTACATTAGCTGCTTGTAAGTGAAGGCATAAATAAAAAAATGCTTCTGGAAATATGTTATTATGAATATTCTTGAATGGGTTTGAGAAAAATGGTATTTTTATATATAGTCATGTGTGCATATATGTTAAAAATACTTATGTCTAGACATGAGTTAAAGGCTTGATTGCCTGCCTGTCAAACTGTTCAGAGGTAGTGGAATCATAGGAGGTGGAATTAGCAGAAGGAAGTTAGTCACTGGTGATATGCCCTAAGAAAAGATATCAGGATCCTCACCCCTCTCATCCAATTCTGTCAAGGTGACAAATGTGAGGAGAAGTGTTAGCCAAACCAGCATGACCCAAGATAGGACTACGAAAGACAGAATG
Organism: Cricetulus griseus; assembly: GCF_003668045.3. NCBI lineage: Eukaryota > Metazoa > Chordata > Mammalia > Rodentia > Cricetidae > Cricetulus > Cricetulus griseus. The sequence goes on from NC_048601.1 coordinate 85,051,518, forward strand.
AATTGGCCTGTTTCTCACTTCAGCTCATCAAACTCCTTATCCATGTGTCATTGTGTCCAGAATTCTTTTTTTTTAAGAAAAAATAATAGTTATTTGCAATATAAACAAAGTCCTATTGCTGGCTCTGGATATGTGTATGTGTATACATACATATATACATACATATGCATATATATGCATAATATATAGTCACAAATTTTCTTTCATAAGATCATAAGGCAAAACTGGCCACCCTCTCTGGTATATTCTCATTTACACTCTGATCCATCTTTCTGGGTTTTTTGTTTTAAAAATGAGAAACAGAGACAGATATAGTGCATACAGCATGGAAGGGTTTTTTTTCTTGTTTGTTTTGTTTTTTTGTCAATTTCTAGACTGTGGCAAGATTTTAATCTGCTGTCCTAAAGAATGCTGCAAACCACCCCTGTGAGGTAAGGTATGGCCTTGTTCACTGCCCACTGCCCACTGCCCACTGTGGGTCTTGGCTCACCAGGACCCCAGCACCCCCTTTCCCATTTGTCATGGTTTCTGATGAGAATAGACTTGAAAGGGCATAAAACTGAGGAGCGTTATGAAACCTGTGGCTTTGTGCTCTGGTACCGGGCGGCAGACAGAGCCTCATACTCCCTCCACTAGCCTGTCCTTGCCCCAGCTGCCCTAACCCTTAGGTTGCTGTGCATGTTAAATGGCCTGAAGATAAAGGCATAGGCTAGGGCAGGCATGCACCTGGACAAGGGGGACTGGGAGTTGTAACAGGATCGAAGCCACAGTGAGGATTAGGGAAAAGACTGGGAAGGCAGGGTGTGCCCCATCATCCATGCTTTACCAGGCACTGTGCAGTCTCTATTTTCAGTCAGAGGCAGAGATGATGACTAAAGTGGAGGGTAAATTTATAAAAAGTACCCAGAATTCTTAGCCATCAAATGGGATTATTGGCTTTTTTCTGCTCAGAATAATGGAATTGTAATAAAGTATAATATCACATATACACTGAGACTACAAAAAACACATTATATGCACTTAGGCCTACCTCATTTTATAGTTATATTTCAATATTATGCTTTATGTAGTTTGCCAGATATTTTCAGGTACTCAATTGTGCATGTGTATGTATACTATCTATAATATATAATTCATAGTAATAGTATGTATAGGATATAAATAAAAATTATTTGGTTATGGATAATTGGATTCATTTTCTCTTCTTTTTTGCTATGTGCCGCACTTTAAATTGGGCTACGTTAATCATATATCATTTTTAAACTTAATTAATTCATTGCTTCTTTAAGCAAAGTGGCTCATGATTTTCAAAGGGAAGTGGCATTTTATGATTTAAGGGTGTCAGACACAAAGCGTCAGTTTGTTGGGCCAAATCAAGAAAGGTGATAATAAAATTGAGCCCACTAATCTAGCTGCTGGGAAATGTGTGAATAGGAGGCACTCAAGGAACCAGGATTGCATCACTGGCTTGTGTCCCACAGTGAGGGAGAGAGAGAGAGAGAGAGAGAGAGAGAGAGAGAGAGAGAGAGAGAGAGAGAGAGAGAGAGAGCACACACACCAGTATTTGTAGCATTTTGACTGTATAGGTTGATATAATTTGGGGGAAATTAGGTAGTTGCCCCAGTACATTAACTCATTACAAGGATTTCTCATATGTTCATTAATTTTTATTTTAAAAAGTCCTAAAAAGAACACTTTTGAATGTCTGTGCTTGCCAGGCACTGTGGTGGGCACTCTGTAGATACACTCATATGGAAGGGCACTGTGGTGGGCACTCTGTAGATAATCTCAGTATTGATGGGAGCTGTAATGTGCACTCTGCAGATGCACTAGGTATTGAAAGAGGCACAAGGTAGATAAACCAAAGTTGATACTCAGATTTCAAAAGGCAGCTTTGCAAAAGACTTGGTCCTAAGAATTCTGTAACCAGTGGGTTCTGAACTACTTGTTTAAGCTGCTCATTTAAAAGCACCAGTTTGTAGACAGACCTCTAGGAATATTTTGACTGTACAAGGTTAGATGCACCCCATCTGAAGCCAGTGTTTATAAAGGATAAACTGTGTCTGAATATGGTGTGGATTTTGAAGGAGGCAACTGTGAGTGTCAGTTAGAGGACAATCAGGGTAAACTGAGCCCTGAAAATATCACAGAGGTCTGTCTGTTTTACTTGGCTCTAGCATGAGTGCCAGAGAATTTGACCTGTAAATGTTTAGACAAAAAAAATCGTTCAGCGTTAGTTTTGAAACATTTTTAAGCCAGAAATATTGTCATATATTTAAGGTGTAGAATGTCCTAGTGACTAGAAAGCTAACTGCTTGCTGGCAGGTCCAGCATCCCATGAGTGGCACACTGGAGCTCAGTAACTACAACAGGGCTTTAAATAGTACTCACCAAGTTCCCCACAATTATTTAGTCTTTGAATGGATGGGGGTGAGGGGAGGGAGAGGGAGAAGGGACTTACATGTGAAACAAGCTTGTTCCCTAACTAGAACTAATAAATAAATAAAAAAATAACAAAATGTGTCACATCCTGGTTCCTTCTGCAGGGTTTGCTACAGATATAATTTTCTATTTGTCTTTCCTCAGCCCTACCCTCACACACAGAGCAACCAAGGCTACTTATGGAAGCAAGTTGCAGAAAACATACATTTGCTAAATGGAGACAAAGTAAATAAATAGACTCATAATATCCAAGAGATAGATTCGGCAATTAAAAATATTCCAAAACCAAAACAAAAAAGCATATAAATTCATCCCAGAATTCTATCAGACCTTCATTGTATGAACTTCCTTAAATTATTCCATAAAACTGAAGGATTCTTACACTAATAGTAGAGTGGAGTGTACATGTTTTAATTTGGTCATTGATCCTATCATCTTTGGAAAACACATGAGTTTTAGTTTTACTTTTTACTTTGTTTTTAAATCTGAATTTTATTACTTTTGGTTACTGCCAGAGTATGGACAAGAATGTTAAGTAGAAGAATCATCAAAGGGTAAACTAAGGTCATATACAAGCTGACATTGTGACGAAGGAGAGTGTGGTACTTACTAGTTACAGAGAGTCCATTGCATCTTCTAGTCAACAAACTTTAACTTCCTGTAACTTGTCTCTATCTGGTAAAAGGATCAAATAGCACATTGTTCAAGAAAGGGACATTTATACCCATTCACAGAAGTTAATTTTATTTGTAGATCTTTGGATGAGCATGTTTTAACATGCTTTGAAACATCTAAATGTCTAACTATTTAAAACTTAAAAATACTTTTTTTTTCAATTAACTCCTGAAATAGAATTTATGACTGCCATCTTGAATGAGCAGAGAGAAAGCACATGTATAGGGTATTCTCGCTAACTCATGTGGGGTAAGTTTTTTTCAGCCCAAATTCTAGTCTCTAAAGGTATGAAGATGGGTTTTTCTTTCCACAAATAGATTTCTTTGCTTGTTTGCCTATGGAAACCTCTTTACCTAAGTTTCAGCATTGTTTAAAAACCAGAAAAGAAGAACGAAATACATCAGCAAGAAGATTCTTGACCTACTACTACATCATGTCTGACCAGATGCTCCATGGTAGAAACATGGACACTTGGCAGGAGGATTCGGGACTCCCTGCAGCAGCCCTTAGACATGGGCACTGTGGTGAATTCCAGAGCCCAGTAATTGAGTCGACTCAGGGCTGCATGTCCCAGTGCCATTAAGGAAGCCATGTAGCCTGTAAGGAAGACATGCACATGGTAGCGGGGAAGAGCAGACATGGACTCTGACACCAGCAAGGTAGCATCAGTTGGCAAGACTCCGGTGACCGCACATGATAATTACTATGATACTTCTGGGATAGGAGTGAGTCATGAAAATTACTGAGAATTCAATTTCTTTCTGTCAAAATGAGACATCTGAGCAGATCCCATCTGGTCTTGGCAATGCCCTTCAGTTGGACATCATGGTGGAGTGGTGCAGTTATGTCTTCAGAGTGAGGCATTTTTGTTTTAAAGTGATTGTCCCATTTCATTTTGGACCCAAGGAAAAAAAAAACAAAAAAACCATGTGCCTTTGAACCTGCTCTCTGGGATTTGACTCCTGAAGGCAAAACTGTCTTGTTTATCAGACTGCTGCATGGCACGCTGGAGTTTTAGTATTTCATTTTGATTAGCTTACCAGTGAGGGAAAGTCTCCAGTCCTGTTTACTAGAAGCATCTAATGAAATGGACACCAACAGATAACAGCTTGATGAATCATATGGGATGAAGCAGCAGACTCACAGGATTATACACAGCATAATCCAAAATGATTGCCAAACAGGCGCCTCTAACCTCAGCAGCAGCAGCTGCTTCCACAGAAAGTTTTGATCCACTTGTGAGACAAGACTCCTCAGAAGAGGTTCCTTCTCACCAAATCAGCAGGGGTCTGCTGCCTGATATGTCTCTGTCTTTTTACAAAGGTGGAAACCAGGGCTTGATGATGTGAATAATGTACCCAAGGTTACGTAGAACGAGCATCCAGCGTTGTTTATATACAGTACTCCTCATGTCTGTTCCCATCTCTTCTATCAAATAGTCAAGACTTGGATTCTAAGCCAAGTGGTGACACATATTTGAGGAAAGAACACATGGATGATAATTTCAGCAAGTCAGAGGCCCAGTTCTTGTTATTCTCCACAGGATATAAAGCACAAGACTAGCTCAGACAACTGACTTGTTATTGCTAGAGGGATAGAGCCACTAAAAGAAATCTAAATTGAAAGCTGCATCATGAAAACAAAATAAGCCAGGCTGGAGAGATGGCTCAGGTGGGGCTGGAGAGATAGATGGCTCAGTGGTTAAGAACACAACTCCTCTTCCAGAGGTCCCAGGTTCAATTCCCAGAACCCACATGGTAGCTAACAGCTGAAACTGTCTGTAACTCCACTTCCATGGAATCCAACACAATCACACAGACATACATGCTGGCAAAACACCAATACAAATGAAATAAAAACAAATAGATTATTATTTTTAAAGAACTAAATCAATGAAGCTGGATTAGTTAAGGTGAGGTTAGTTATCATATTGGAGATTTACATCCCTTCTCTCCTGGGAAAGACTGTGGGTGGTCCTCTGAGGTGACTACTTTTGATTTTTCAAGTTGACAGGACCTAGAATCATCTAGGAGATCTGGATGTGTCTGTGAGAGCACTTTTCGGGAGGTTTAACTGACATGGAATGGTCCATCCTGAATATGGGCTGCACCATGCCTTAGGCTAGAATCTGGAACACAAAGGAGGAATGGAGCCAAAAAAACCTTCATTAGTCAGCTTCCTGACTCGCAATCGTAGGTAAAACAGGAGCATTGGAAACAGAGACTGCTACTCACTTTTACAATTGTGCGGGAGCACCGTTAGTCTCACTGGTCTCGTCTGTCTCCCCTCCATAAACCCATAGTCTTGCTTAGAGGGTTTATGGAATAATAAAGGTACTCAGCCCAGTGACCAGAATGCTGTCAGCACTAGTGTCCTATATTGCATTTTATGTTCCAAGTTGTTTCTGATTCCATAGCAGCTGGGGCAAGTAAGGCTGTAAATTGAATTCTCTTTGTGGCGATCAAAGTAAGGAAGGATGAGAGTTGATAACTGAGCCATCTTTCCAGGGTGCAGAGCAAGTGGGACGATCAAGATGGGATCATCTAGGTCACTCACACAGGGTTGAGGCTGAGATGGCTCAGAAGAGGAAGAAGAGCCTTAGTTTGGGATGAAGTCAAGAAAGGTTAAAGAATTCCTCCGTCATGGACAAGACCTCTGAGGGAATGCTGAGCAAAGGAAGAGCCTGGCAGCACATAGTCCGCCACAGCAATGGTGGTTTATTGGCTCTCTCCAGCTGTGAATACCTTGAGGGAGCTGTGGACCGGGGGCTTGTTCTGGGTGTGTGTTGGTTCAGCACTGCTCCATTCACACAGGCAGGTTCAAATCTTTAAATGAGAGCTTTGATTTTTCTTTGTAACTTTTAAAGGATAGCTTGAGTACTTTGTTAATTAAAATTACCAAATAAAGCAGGTAAAATAGTCAAAGAACAGTCCCTGCTAAAGGACATGAGTTTTATTAAGCGAGACTGAAAACAGTGGCCTTTATGTTTTGTAGAAGCTGAGAAGTTACCCTTGTGGTTGTATAAAGCTTCCACACTTCCCAGGGTATTCAAAGACTAGCTAATCAGGGAAAACAAAACAAAAAAGCAAAGAACCCACTAAGAAACTAAATTATCCGTTGTTTGGGAACCCACTAAGAAAATAAATTATCAGTTGTTTGGGATAACAGATGGGAGCTTTTTTGGAAGCTTCATGTGCCTTATTCTGTAGCTCCTTATGGAGATCTGGGTCTTATGAGTGGTAACTTCAAATGTCTCTCCGATTCCCAATTCCCAGGGCTGCTGAACAGTTAACCTTCACAGACCTGGGTACATGCAGAGGGTGAGCCATTTCCAAGTGACATTAATAAAAACGTTAACCACAATGTAAAATAAATGTTTGGTTTTGCTTCTTTGGTGGATGGTGGTGGTACTGTAAATATCAGTGGTTAAGAGTGTTTGCTGCTCTTGCAGAAGACTCAAGGTTGACTCCTAACTCTTTCATCAGGCAGCTCGCAACCACCTGCAACTCAGGTTTCAGGGGATCCAATACCCTCTACTTGATTATACACACATGTGGATATACACATAGAAGCACACATACATAATAAAAAGTAATAAAATAAATCCTTAAAATGTAAGAACCCCTGGAAGCTCAGGCCTCTAGAATCTTTTCCCAGGACCGAGACCACCCCAATCACCATGAGGAAGAGGAAACTTGATGCAAACAGCAAGCGGCTTTAATGAAACGGGCTCTCCCAGCATGCAGGCTAGAGAGCAGCCCCACCCCCCAGACACAGGCGTTTTTAAAGGCAAAAAACACAAGCTTAGGGAGGGGCATGACCAGAGTCATGGGTTCCTAGGAGACCCTTTGTCTTGAGGAGAGGGCTGGGAATCAGATGCCTCCTGACCCACCAGTTGTAAAACCTGCAGACCTCAGGATATGCTTATCTTGCTTGAGCAAATGGTAGCTATCTCTTTGTTCATAGGGACCCTTAATTGTTAATTATTGACACATTGGCCAGTGGGGCAATCTGTTTACTCCATGAGCCCCTCGGGGAGGGTGGCCATCTGGGAATTCTTGGTACCCAGTTATCTTATGGCCTGGTAAGCTGGTAAATTCCAGGCCCTAAGTCATAGTAGTGGCCTTAGTTTCTGGGTTAGGCTGCCCTACATTCAGTTTGGAGAGTTTCCTTATCTGGGCTATATTTCTTTGCTAATTTTTAAGTCTTTCATAAAACACTTGAAAATTGCTTTTTTTTTTTTTGGACTTGCATTCATATTTTCTTACCAAAGAGAAGTTGAAGGATACCCGCAAAGTTTGTCCTTTTCAGCTTTTTTTCCAGGTTGTCAATCAACTGTGATGCCCGTGCTCCCTGAATAAGAGGGCTCCTACTATTCAAGTCCCAAATACATGAATTGATTCTGAAGGGAGTGACTACTCAAACATATAGCCCTAGGAAAGCCAGGATTCATTTTCAGAAATTTAATGTTTGAAAAGATGCCAAATGCTTTCCTGGTGAGCTGGATTATTAAGAACTCAACAGAGAAGTTGGGGTTGAGGATTAGCAGGTACCATCAGAGGGGAGCAACCAATACCTGGACCTTCTGGCTGGCCTGGCAAGTGCTGGGTTAGCCTTTCAGACTCTGAAACACTTCTCAGAGTAGAGTTAAACTTCTTAGTTGGACATCTCATCTTTACCACCACCACCTGTGCCTTTTTAGTGCACATTTTTAGCAATGCAGTTTGAGTGACCTTTCTCAGACGAATCTACCAGTCTCTAGACTCAACCAATCTTTTCCTAAAACATGTTGAACTCTACAGCTGTGTCCTGCCTCTGTACTTCCTACCAATGACTTAATTCTACTAGGTGGTAGTATTTTGAGTGAATGCAAAGGTGACATTTCAAAAGTTGCCTGCCTCTTTTTAAGCAGAAACAAAAGATAAGACAGCAGTCCCAATCTGGTTAGTTTTTGATTGTACACTCTTTTCCATTAAATACATAAGGACAGTTAGATTGAATTCATTACATGTTATGAATTAGAAGCTTGTTTACATGTTCAATAACTATCTGAAATTTTATTTTAAAAATTAATATTTTAATCATAACAGTGCAGACAAAGTCCTACTATCATAAGATTGTCATTTATTAAATATTTAGCAGTATATTTAAATGACTTTTAAAAAATCCACTTTTACCTCAAAACATTTTTAGACATAAAATTAGTTTAGGATATAAATTTGACAAAACTTGTAAAATATAGATATTTATGGAGAGGAGGGAAGATCTAAGAGGGTAAAGAGAGAAACTTTGGGTTTTGTTCCAATACATGAAGCTTGGCAACCAGAAGGGAAGGTCTGTCCAGACAGTCTCCACTGAGCTCTGCCCTCGGGAATAGAAGCTGCTGGATCTGCAGTCTTAGCACTTAGGTGGTTAATCTGGTGGCCTGTTGGATACTGAGTGCAGACCAGGGTGAGGCAAAAAAAATTAAATAAATAAAATTAAGAAAAGTCCTAGAAGCCACAGGTCTCTACAACTTTGTTGCTTTTACCTCCAGAATTCCACATGTTTTCCTTTCTTCTCTTCTTTTTTCTTTTGTCCGTTCTTTTCCCTCCTTCCCTCCCTCCCTCCCTCCCTCTTATTGAAAATAGATTCTTCCCTCATGTAATATATTCCAACCACAGTTTCCCCATCCCATCTCTCCCAGTTTCCCTTACCTCTCCTGTCTCCCAGATCCACCACTCCTCTGTTTCCCTTCAGAAAAGGACAGGCTTCCAAGAGACAACAACCAAACACACCGAAACAAGATATAGTAAGACAAGGCAAAAAGCTTTCATAGTGAAGATCCCCAAGGCTCCAGAAGGAGAGGGGCAATCTCTGTAAAGAATACAGATCCTCCATATAAGGAAGCCTGTTCCCAACAGGCCCACCAGAGCCGTGTGCGAGCATGCATGCGTGCGTGTCTCTCTCTCTCTCTCTCTCTCTCTCTCTCTCTCTCTCTCTCTCTCTTCTCTCTCTCTCTCTCTGTGTGTGTGTGTGTGTGTGTGTGTGTGTGTGTGTGTGTGTCTGTGTCTGTGTCTGTGTCTGTGTCTGTGTGTGTTGGGGAGGCAGGGTTATAGAAGTATTTGGTAGATTCTCAGCTGAGGAAGAGAGGAAGAGGCAGGAATAATAAGACCACAGATCATGAACAGATTGAGATTGGTTTAAAGCAAGAGAGAAGGTTTCCCTTCCTGCCCACTTCATAGCTTGCCAGTGGCTTCTGGGTCATAGCAGTGGATTACATCCGGAAGAGCTGTGAGGGACAAGCCTTCACTGAGTGGCAAATAAGGAGCCAACGACAAAAGCTGGAAAAAAGCAAGGCTGCTGGAGAAATTTGGAACTACTGGGAGAAAAATGAAATGCAACATAAATCCTCATGCTCATTGCCCTATGGCAGAGCAATTGTCTAGCGTTCAGTCTCTTGGGTTTGACTCCCAGCACTACTGAAAAATAAAATAAGTAAAAGTATTTCAAAGTAGAGAAATAAAGGCTTCTTTAGACAGATCCTGAAGCTTTCATATCTGACAGCCCCTCCTTTCAAAGAAAAGGACAGTTTGGAGACTCATAGTGACACCAAGCAAGGAACTATTTCAAAGAAGGAATGCACGAGCATAAGATAAAATACTTTCCTCATTCTCAGTTGATGAAAAGGTAACTGTTTTGAAGCAATGTAGTGTCCACCAGTGTACTGAGTTATCCTAACAGAACTATGTGTGAAAAGAAGGACCACAACAGTGCAGGGCTGGCAGAAGCTGATGGGGATGCTCTACTTGCTTGTGAGATATCACAGTCCATAGAGTGTGGTATGTTATTTGGAAATGGTGCCGATTCAATGGACTGCATCTGTAAAAAGGCTTCAAATTTTATGAAACAATATATATATATATATATATATATATGCATATATATATATGAGTAGAATTATATTAAATGCCTTTAAAACAAGGAGAACAAAATCAAAAGAATAAAATGAGAAGTACTGCTGCTTCCCCACAAATCTAGAATTGTTTTTAATAATGTTGTAGGGTTTTATGCTGCTAAATACATGATGATGATTAATCTCCTTTGTTGGTAATTGTAGATTTCTTACAGGAGCATTATGATACCTAAGTTTCATTTTTATATTAAAATATGTTTTAATAATATTTGTAATGTAGTAGAAACTTATATCCTTGAAAGTGCTTGAATGCATGTAACATGAAAATAGAGGCATCCACTTTATAACATTTGAAGGAATAGACAGTATTTAAAGAAATTCTTTTAGATTGTAAGAGAAAAAGTTAACTGCAGGCCTATATCTAATCCACAGTGAATATCGAACACAGAACATCCTATAGGCTCAAGCTGATGGACACAGAGTGTCCTATAGGCTCAAGTTGATGGACACAGAATGTCCTATAGGCTCAAGTTGTTGGACACAGAATGTCCTATAGGCTCAAGTTGTTGGACACAGAGTGTCCTATAGGCTCAAACTGATGGACACAGAATGTCCTATGGGCTCAAGATGATGGACACAGAGTGTCCTATAGGCTCAAGTTGATGGATACAGAATGTCCTATAGGCTCAAGCTGATGGACACAGAGTGTCCTATAGGCTCAAGCTGATGGACACAGAGTGTCCTATAGGGTCATGTTGAGTTGTGTTTCGTGCCAGAGGAGCGAGGGGAGCTGCACAGTCTGGCCCAGCACAGGATCTGCCTTTGGGCCTTCACTTACCAAGCCTCTTCCTGACACCAGCCTCAGGGTAGTAGTCTGTTGTCAGTTGCTAAGTGGAGCCTGGAGGAAGTAGACTTGAGATATCGTCCTGGCTATTTGAGGAAGAGTCCTGAGTCTGTCTGGTGCCCAAGTATGGGAGTGCAGAATTACACACATGGGTATAGTAACTGTCATGCTAGAGGATGACAGTAGTGGGGAAATAAAACCAGGGGAAGCAGAGTCTGTTGAGAAAAGCACCCAAAGACTCTGAATGTGATTAAGCTGGGCCTTGAGCAGCTGATTCGAAAAGTGGGTATGGCCTCAGTGTAGTTTTCTTAAAGATTTATATTTTATTGTGTTTGTTTGTGTGTGTGTGTGTGTGTGTGTGTGTGTGTGTGTGTGTGTGTGTGTGTGTGTGTGTGTGTGTGTGTGTGTGCCCATGTGTTTGGGACCCACAGTGTCAGAAGCATTGGATCTCCTGGGACTAGTGTTGTATGAGGTTGTGAGCCATCTGGTGAGTGTTGAGAACCAAACTGGGGTTCCCCTGGAAGAACAGACTGCACTCTTAACTGCTAAGCTGTCTTCCCAAACCCATCACTGTAGTTTCTTTTAGCTGAGAAGTAGCCATTGGTCTGAGTCCAGTGGGCAGGACCTCTGCTCAGAGTGGCATGGTTGGTAACAGCTGGGAGGTCAGATGACCACGGTGTAATTAGGGCCACCTGTGAAGGCTGGAGATCTGACAAATGTGAACTTTTTCATACTTGATGTGTTCTTGCTTAAGTGGTTTATTTTAGTTTATATTTTTTTTTGTCTCACCATCCATAGCATTGGATGACATTTCACTATGATTTTTTTGAGCTTGTTTTTCTTTCATTCAGCAAAGCCCCTGGTTGGTTTTGATCCTAGCATCTGCATTCTGATCCTGAGCTAGGGAGCCACATAGCTTCCCATTCCTTGAATGGAAGTCTTTACTCGTATCCTTTGAAAAGGAGACTCCTGGGTGTGCAGACACTCTTGAGGAGGAATAAATGAAACATAGGCAAACTTGCTTCTTGCTTGAGATAAAAATCACCATTCTAGGTTGGGAGAAAATGAAGATTGCTCTCTCTTGGTTTATTACCTACAAGAAACACAATACATTTGTGTATCTTTTGAGTAAAATTGCCAAATGAGTGAAAAATCAGTCTAGACTGGCCTAGACTCCCTATGGCAACAGTCTTCTAGAGGGACTCCTAATCTTCCAGTGTCTAGATGTGTAGTGTGAAGTGACTGAAAGGCAGGCTCAAATCTGTGTTATGAACCTCAGAGCAAGACTGCATGGGTCCTGTTAAGGGTTGGGAATATGTCATGGCATATGGCTCTCAATTTTTTTACCTGGAACTAATCCTGCAGCATTCCTAGCCTGAGGCTTAAAGGTTTCTAGGCTGTCAAAGGACACATTTTTAGTTTTTTGATGCCTGTGTGTAGAGGCAGTGGAGCTGGTGGTGATGTTATAACTAGAGGAGGAAATCCACAGCATAGGGAATGTTCATGCAGCTTTTACATTGAAGCCCTGGTCTTAATCACTTCCAAGCTACATCCATTTACTTTCCACCCCCATGGCCATTTCTATTTTAAGTGTTATTGAAACCTTACTTCTATAATTGCCTATGTGGTAGTAGTGTAAAAGCAGCATCTTAATAACTGGAATAAGTCATTACCTACAGAGAAAGCTTCCTTTCCAGGGGAAGATTGACTATACCAGATGAGATTAAATGAGGACCATCAGGGCTTGGTGTGTTTTCAGGTTAGGACATATCTTGAAGCTAACAGTTGTCCATCAAAATAGATTTTATGCCAGGTGAAACCTTACTTTCTTATTACTGCATCTCAAAATGAGATGAGCTCCAAGAAGAATGAGCTCCAGTTTTTAACTTGGTTTCACCTAATGTTTTAAATTAGCTCTTACTTGTACAGCATCATTCATTGCAATGAATGAAGAGGGCAATACACATCTGTTTTAAGACCCCACAGATCTGTTTCTTCCTGTAGTTGAAATGGCTTGGATAATATCATCCTAGGGTAATGAATTATCAAGGATCATGAAATTAGAAATGTAACCCTTGGGATGAGGAGATGGCTGAGGGATGTAGGTACCAGCCATTATGTCTGAGGGCCTGAATTTGATCCCCAGTACCTGCACAGCAAGAAGAATTGTTCCTACACACATTCTGTAGCCCTGGCATGTGCACAATGAATGTGCAACATGCATACACACACACAAACAAATAGATAAAATGTAATATCGATTTTTTTTTTTATAAAAGAAGTGCACTCCTTTTCTAGGAAGACTATGTCCTCTTCAGGGCCAACTATGGAAGTGTCATGAGAAAATTGGATAGGGTAAAAGGCTACTTTAAGGGCATATGTTGGGAGCTAGCTGCAACCCAGTGGAAACTTGGACTGGAGAACTTGGGAGTAGATGACAATTGACTCAAGCAAGTTTTTTTCCTCCCTTTTTCCTGACAGTTTCTGTAGAACTCTCTCTCTCAAAGTTGGAAAGGAAGCCTCTATGGACAGGGCAGTTCTAGAAAGGAGAGTAGGGTTTTTGCTCTATTCTTTAAGAAAATTCTTTCAGATCTCTTTGTTTTTATTAGTATGAATGTTTTGCCTATATATATACATATATGTGTGTGTGTGTGTGTGTGTGTGTGTGTGTGTGTGTGTGTGTGTGTGTGTGTATCATGTGTGTGCCTGATGCCTGAGGAGATCAGAAGAGGGAGCCCAATTCCCTAGAACTGGGATGGTTGTAAGTCACCACGTGGGTGCTGCAAATATTCCCAGGTAGTCTGCAAGAGGAACAAGTGTTCATAACCCATTATGTGTGTTTAACAACCTTCCTTAGAGGTGAATACAAAAAGAACATTGTCTACATCTCTTCAGTAGATTCCCAGAAGCAGATAGTTGGTTTTTAGTGTTGCTTAAATATTTATTCCTTAGTATCATTTTCTGAAAAAGCATCAATGCTCTATCATACACGATGTAGTGAGCCCTCTGGAACTCTGAGGGATTTGTGCAGTTTCATTATGAGATTACAGATGACCTCTTGAGAAGGTCATGAGGTGCTCATGCCACTGGCTTGGATCGGAAGAAGAAACACGGCACGTGACCTGTGTGCTTCCTGTCCGTGTGGCTGGCATTCCAGTGATTGCCAGAGACTTGGAGAAATGCACAGGTTATTCAGATGGAAATATTCTATGACTACTTTCCTCTTACAAAAAATAAAGACCACTGAGAAGAAATAATTTGGAACTATATAAATTTATAATTGTTTTGGAAACCAAAAGTTTTAGATCCCCATGAGTCAGTTTTTAACATATTTTAGATGCGCCCATTGATTTTCTTTAGAATATTGGAGAGCTACTGGTCAGTCAAAACATCCATCTTCCAAAATCACATCCTTCTAAAGATTTTAAAGTTGCTCATGTGTCCTCTGGTAGGTGTTGGCTTTTGCCTGTACAGCTTGACATGAACTGATGAGTGATAGCCAAGGTGCTCAGTCAGCAGATCTCAGTTTGGGTGGTTAAAGACTCAAAGAGGCTTTTTCTTGGTCATGGGTTTGTTTTAAATGAGTATATACCCCTTGTTAATGGGAAAAAGACTTCGAGGCAAAAAAAAAAAAAAAAAACACACACATTTCTGTCTTGCTTTATTTGCAAATAGAGGGCCTATTTTAATGAATTTTCCAAAATTTTGTAAAGGAAAATCTTGGAGGTATCAATTTCATATCTGCTACTTCTAAAGCCTAATATGCTGACTAAAATTTAAGTTTCTTTGGGCCTGTAGTCTCAGGTAAGCTGCCCATTCTCCACTGGATTGTCCCATACTCAAGCATATATAGGCAATACAAACTGGAGTTAGTGGGTTACCTATAAAAAAGTATTAAATCAGGAGAGTAGTGAAGGGGAATAGATACAGGAAAAGTTAGGAGGAATATGACATGGACATGATCAAAATATATTGATTGTATGCATGTATGAAACCTCAAATAATTAATAACTGTTATTTTTAAAACTTGAGCCCCTTAATGGTTAGCATCATTAGTGTTGGTAAAAAGTAGTGAACCTAGCTAAATTTTAGAAAAATTTAAGGAGTTTACATGATTTGGACATCTTTTGATCAGCTTTTAATGCATTATCTTTTTATTTCAAGATGATGAGCTGTTTTCTCTTTCATTATCACTCCTGGAACACATATTTACAGTGTTCCTGCTGTGTGCCTGTGCTGCTTGCATTGTAACTCTAGTTCTTCCATCTAACTTTACAATTTATCTCTAATTTGCTATGAGCTGTTAGAAGCCAGATAAAGTCATTATACCTCTAAGCAAGTGTGTTAATAAATTCCATGTACTTTTTTTACTTGAAAAACTCTTTTCTTTTGTGAGACATATGTTCTAATTTTTATTTATTGAATATTATCACTGTGAAACAGGTAATGTGAAATAGTTGAGTGCAGACAAAACTTCTGTCAAATAGGAAGGTAAGTGCATCTTTGTTAGGTAGTAGTACTCTCTAATCTCCTCAAGCCATACTCTATGTAACAAGCATAGGAAAGTTGCCACTCCATGTCCATCATGGGACAGTGGCCTCTTGATGGTTTTAGGCCTCAAGGAGAAAGCCAAGGAATAATGGAGCATCAATGCAGAGGGTCTTACAATTCTCATCCCGGGTTTCCCTAGCATCTTATTTGTATCTATCTTAACCCATGCATCTTAACTAAATCCTATTCATTCCAACTAGATTTAGCCATCTCTATGTCAAGGGACTGAGTCTTAGTTATGATATCTTTCTCCAGGCAAGTGCTGGGTCTGCCACTGAGTGGGCCCTGGAGAAGAAAGAAATGAATGGAAGTTCCCTTGGTCCTTGGAAGAACTCTCTGACTTCAGCTTTGCTGATGATTTTCTTTGTTCCAAGGGGTGATTTATAGGTTTTCCTTTCAGCAATCTGAACTTGAGGGTAGAGGAAAATGAATCAGTGATATGGAGGTTGTAATGAAGTGAAGTGCAACCTGGGGCGGGGGACAGAGCAGAAATGACTGGCTTGATTTGTTAAGGAGTGGTCCTTGGCCCACAGTTGTCAGCCATAGCTATTAAAAGCATTGGATTCAATTAAACTAAGAACTTTTGGATCAATATGTAAAACTCCTCCTTGCTTTCTATCAACGCTGGCTGTCTGGCCTTCCATTATTTAGTGCCTACATCTTCTAGCATCTGTGAATCCATGCGTAGGTGGCAGCTCCATCCCTAAGCTCTTACAGAACAAGGTCATGGGGTCTTGTTGCTTTTGCTGTAACGGTAGATTATTCTGTGATGAGGAAAGTGTGTTTAGCTGACTTATCCATCCTTTTATGTATGTTCTGGTTTAAAAATGCAAGAAAACTATTAGGGATATAGAAGAAGAAATAAAAGGAGGAACAGAGGGAAGAGAGGAAGAAAAGGAGGAGAAACAAGAGATGAAGAGTAGTGGCAAAGGAAGAGATTACATTTCCTCATATGTAACACAGTGATACAAGTCAGATAACTTCAGTTACCCCAACACTAAAGTTTAGACAAGGTCCCATGCTTTTCTATGTAAACAACACTGGTTTCAAATTTGGAGTAGGTTTTGTGTTTGCTGTAATGTAAGCATTCAGAGGAGACTTATTCTGAAAACATTTGTGACTGCTCTAGACTTCAATTTTCTTAGTTTTCACAACTGTGCCATGTGTGAGTTTGAAATGAACATTATAATCTATCACAAGCCAGTGGATGACTTATTGAAAGGAAAAAAATCATGTGAGGACAAATAAATAAGGATACACACAAATGATTATGCATATTTTCATAGGCCTCTGAGCAGGGTAAAGAGGAGGCCTTGCCCAGAGGTGAGCTGGTGTAGGCAGGAGGAGCTAGAAATTTCAGACAGATAAGACTGTATGAATGTGCAGGCATGGAGGTTGGGCAGATATGTTGACAGATTGCTTGCATGTTTGCTAACTGTCTAGTTATTTTATTAATATTAACTTTGTTTGAAAATGTATATGCCTGAGGTTAAAAATGTTTGATTGCTGGGTACAAATGTGGATTTCCACATGGTTCTTTGAAGTCACTCTTATTTTTCAATGAAAAATTAGTTTTCTGCTCTAGAAAATGGTGTCAGTGCCTTGAATGCTTTCTTTCTAATTAAAATAAGAAGTGCACATGTGAAATACTGCAGGTGTAGTGATGGGAATTGGACCTCTCCCTCCCCCCACAGCCATTCCACTCCTTAGTTTATCCATTGTTTCTTTGTGTAGTTTTACCAAACATCTTCAATGTAATTATGCATGTGTGCAAGTATAAATAATTTTAATAACACAAATGCAAGCCATTATACACACGGACTTCTCTGCATATTTTTGAAGTGTTTTCCAAGCAGCCTGAAGAAATTTTCATCATTGTCTTTACTGACTGAATGGAATTTTGTTGTATGGATGAAGCAGTTCTTTAACTACTATCTCACACATAATAGATAATAAAAACTTGTTGACTTCATGTGCTAAATATTTTCCTCACTGATGGGCAGAGGAACCTGACTGATAATCACAATTTCAAGGGGAAATGAAGCTAATAACAAGCATAATCAAATGAGGTTCTAGAAAACCTTTATGAATTGACATTTGCTCTGTTTAAAGAAATTCTATAGCCTTGGTCTCAGAAATAATGAAATACAACCTGTGTGAACATACTCACACATATATACACACAAATGTGAACCTATGCACGCATAAGTATGGATATATGAACCGCATCGCTCTCTCTTTGTGTCTCTCTCTCTCTCTCTCTCTCTCTCTCTCTCTCTCTCACACACACACACACACACACACACACACACACACACACACACACACACACACGGAAATATTGCTCCTAGATGCTTCCAGCAGATGGGATAAACTTTCTACCAGATCATTTCTGTAAATCTGGCATTTTGAGCCGTGTATTTGGAAATTTCACATTAGTGTTTGTATTAAATTGTTATCTCTTCTCTTGGCTCTCACTTCCTGTGAGTAAAGAAAATTGCCTATAGGCAGGGGAGAGATCCATCCATCACTGCATGAGGCATAGTGACCCTTGATGTCATAATGTTGGGAGAGCTTCCCCTGTCCTCCACCACCTATATAACACTCAGGAGAGCAGCACAGTAGAGCCAGTCCTGCAGGCAGAATTGTGGGTGAGCCGGCCCTGTAGTTGTGAGAATGGGAGAGCTGTCCCCATTACTCACTGTCATGTGGCGGCAAGGATGGGAGAGAAATCCCCCCACTGAGGCAGATGGGATAGCTGGCCCTGAGGTCATAAGAGCGGGAGAGCTGACTCTGTCCCTCATCAGCTGCAGCACTCAGAAGAGTGGCCCCTACAACACACCTGGGCAACACTGTAGAGTTGGCCCTGAAGGTGTAGGTGTGGGAGAACCAACCTGAGGTCATGAAAGCAGAAGAAACGTCCCTGCCTCTTGCTCATTGCTGCAAAGGGTGAACAAAGCCAGGACAATGCAGGAGAGTTCACCCTGGTGGTGAGGACAAAGGAGAGATGGCGGGCTGGCCAGCCCTCCAACTACCCAGGCCCAGAACCAAAGTCATGAATTAGTCCACCCCATCTGTGATCTGCTGGGGTAAGTGAAGGGTTCTGTCCTGCAGATCCAAAGCTGCAGGATCTCCACAACACAAGGCAACAGCAGGATAACCAAGAGGAGTTCCAGTGAAGATCCAGCATCAATAGTGTAGCAGAAATCAGAGACCTCAAACAGACCAATGACTCCTTGCAATGAACACTTGCAAATAAAGACATATGGATAAAAGAGTTTACTTCATGACTCTGTCATCCTACAGCCTCCGTGACGAGATTGATTTTTTTCTTCTCACTTTTTTCTTTTTTCTCTTAAATTCTATTTCATTTTATTGGTGGGGGGGACACGTTGCAAGGGCAGAAAGTGGATACGAAGGGACCAGGAAATGATTTGGATAGAGATGCATGATGAGAAAGACGCAAAGAATGAATGTAAAGGAGAAAGGAGCTTGCAGTTTGGTTGGGGTTAACTGGAGTCCTTGTGCCCTCCTTTACTTGTCCCAAAAGTTTCTCAGATCCTTGATGCACCAACTTCTATAACATTCTTTCTCTCTTATGCTTAATACATTTTACACTAGGCTAAGGTATATATAATTTGAATAGCAAATGCAGTTGAAATAAATGTTACTTCCAAGGATGTCCTGTTTGTGTAAAAGAAGTTCCAGGAGCTCCAAGTTTTACTCCATCACTGTTTGTGATCCTGTGTTTGAAATCCACATCCTGGCCTTCTAAAAATGATTTTAATAGTGTTACCATATGGTCTTCCCAAGGCAACCACGTATAGTGTAGTGCTTTAGACTCTCAGCAGACAGAGCATAGGCCCCTGTCATGATCCCGAACAAGAAGCACAGAGTCAATTACTGTCTCCCCTCTGAGCTCTTAGGTGAAACTCCAGGGCTCCAAAAAGTAAGAAACAGCTGCTGATGAGTGGAGGAATGCCACTTATTGGAGAGGCCCTTCATGTGAGCAGGTGCCTGTGGCTCACATGAAGTTATTGGCCAAAGTGTCCTGAAGTAATTCAAGGCAGGGTTAGATTAGTACCAGCCATTATATCAATGGGCAACAAGCAAGATTCTCAGGTTGCTCTAGACGGAGTCTCAGTTCTTTATCTCCTGGAGATTTCAAATGTTCCAGTACCTAACTTTCTAAGTATACTGTAGGACAGATAAATATATTGAAATGAAATATTTTCAATTATTCATAAGAAAAGAATTTCACTCTCATTACACAATACTATTATTAAATGAATGTCGGATGCTACCAACTTGAAACAGCCGGTCTTGATGCGTGTGAAACCTTAGAATCCCTTGAGGGACTTTTAGAATGCAGGAGCATTGGGTATCACTTGTCCTTGTCTCCCATCCTTCCCTCTAGGTTATAGTCCATGGAGTCTAGTGGCGGGGAGGGAGGGTACTGCCCTATTCTTTAGATATCCTCCAAGTAACTCTGACCAGAACTGAAAAGTGCTGTGCCTAAAGCATGCAGTGGGGCCAAAGTTAGTAGAAACTCAACCCAAAATATAGAGGGCAGTGATTTCTGAGCATCTAGAACCCTAAGGTGCTCTTTGACTTAAAACCTGTGTATTTTTTCTAGCTTCCTCATAGCATCAGCAATAGCTGCTCAGAGTCCCCTGCCTCCCTTTTCTAAATTGATGCAGCATTTACCATCCCTCTGTGCTTAATCTTTGATTCCAGTATGTATGCTTCTAATCTGATGAAAATGTACCCACAATAACAGAAGCATTTTCATAGAGACACGGAAAGAGGGGTGCAGGCTTCTAATTCTGGGGTCGATCCCCTTTCCTAATAGTCTTCTAGGTTGGGTTGTTCTTTCAAAGACTTTTATAGTAAGGATTGTTTTCTTGGAAAACATAGTCTCAGCTTTATACTCTTATCCTGAAGGTTAACTTCATTTTCCTTGCCTTAGTTTTATAACATCCTTTTTTATTAACATCCTTTTTTATTAACATCCTTTTTTCTTTCACTATAAACCTTTGAGTAATTTCACTTTCCTCTTCAACTGTTTCTCTAAGCAAAGCTGTCAGCTATAAAATTGTAAAAAATGTTCCAGAAATAGGATGCAACTCATGCATTTTGTCCACCCAGATTGCTTTGTTATGTCCTCATTCATTTTCAAAACCTGCATACAATTTGGTTAACTGTAAGAGAAAGATGCCAAGGAAGTTTTATAAAGTCTTCCTTGTAGATTAAAGTTTTTCAGAACACATTTTAACCCCAAAATGTTCTGCTTAAAGGAAATAGACATACACACACACACACACACACACACACACACACACACACAGGCAAACACATACATGCAGGCACATGCACACACACACACACTTCCACACACAAACTCATACAGGCACATACACATACACACAGGCATACACAATAGGCAAATGCACACACACACACAGAGGCACATTCATGTATACATACTCAGGCACACACACAGGCACACATACAAGCATATGCGCACACATATGAATATATACATATACACAGGCTTTCAGAAAATTTAATGAACTTGCATCTTCAAGGCTGACATTTTCTAGCATAAATTCAAAATTAAAACTCTCTACATACTGTGTCACTTTGCAAATGATGGGGACAAACTATCAAATTGTAAACAAAATCTGGGGAATTTTATATTTTAATGGTTCAATACTATTGGTGTCTCCAGAGCATTCTGTTAGGATTGGTAAATCAAGTCTATCCACAGATTTAGTTGCAATGAAGGATTTTCAGGAGGGGCCTGGAAGATAGCATAAGATGATAAATAAAGAAAAACATATTATCAAATCAGATTTCCTTCATTTGTGGGATTTCATAAGCCTTGAGAGATAGTATAATAAAGCAATTCAGAGGTGAGCTTTGGGAGCAGACAGGATTCCAAATCTCCAAACCACCCATCAGTCCTTTGACCTTGAAACATACTCAAGCACTTTAATTCTCATTTTGTCACAGACTGGTGGTGTGTATCTTAGATGCCTGTGAAGTTAATTGGGGTCCCCACATAAACTATTTCATACAGTGCCTCATGCAAATAAACAACAAACAAAAAGATACAACATAGAATGAGCATGGTTGATTAAAGTCACTAATATTATCATTGCTAGTACAACCAGCAACACTGTACAACATTGCAACTAAATCTTTTATTTAAAGCAGATACACGACACAACCTATTTTGCCTTCTTGGAGAAAACCTTGATACTTAGTTGTTTTGTTTTAAAATATTTTTAAGTTAACTTGTTGTTTGAAAGTTTCATAAATGTAAAAAACACGTTTTAGTCACACTCATTATTCTCCCTTCCTTATCCTTCTTCCATTTGCACCCACCCTCCTACCTCCTGCCACTCACCCCTCCTTATCTTACTCCCACTTATCCCCATCTTTACTCTTCTTCCCAGCAGTGCCCCTTCATACCAAGTTTCCACTGTGTATTCATATCTTTTTTTGTTTTTGCTTTGTGACATACTGAATTTAACTAGAGATTCACATGGGCTTGGGTGTGGGCTGTCCACCAGGGCAGAGTTCACTTACTACAGGGGATGTATCATTGAAGACAATGACTCCTCTCATCCAGCAGCCTTGATTGCCATTAGTCTCCATGAGTGGTGTAGAGCCCCACACTCAAGTATAACTGAATGTTTACTGAGTCAGTCGTGTGTATGCCTCATACAGGTAGCTGTTACGATAAATCTTTCTGCCATAAGCCACCCAAGTCCTGTCGCCACGTGGGCAGTATCCACCAACAGCCCGAGTTCTGACCATTGGGTGGATGGACAAAATAATACAGAGACATATTAGGGACAAATGCTGCTTGGTCAATGACTAGAATTCTCATCTGTTAGCTCAGTCTTAATTATCATAAATCTATATATTTTATAATACTTATCTTATAGAGGATGCCTTTCACTGGCTCCCTGTCTTGCGGGTGGCTCACATCCTGCTGCTGGAGGATGCGAAGGGGAAAAGGGACACTTCCTGTTATTCCTTACTTAAATATGAGTCTCCTTGCTATATCACTTCCTTCCTGGAACACCACTTCTCTACTACATTTCCCAGAATCCTCTTTGACTCCTAGTCCTGCCTAACTTGCTGCCTCATTGGCCAAACTATTTTATTTATCATCTAGTAAGACAAATACACAGAAGCACTTCCCGCATCAGGTAGCCAATCTGAAAACAGGAAGTCTTTGTCTGTTCCTATGAGTTTCAACATATTTTCTATCTCTTCTTCTGGCGGTTTCAAAGGATCAGCACTTTCTTGAGATCCTTCCTCCATTTGGAGTTGAATTTGTTCAAAGTAAGGCAAAGTAATCTAGCTTCATTTTTCTACACGTTGATATCTGATTTTCCCAGTATCATTTTTGAAGATGATGTTTTTTCTCCAGTATGTAGTTTTGAAATCTTTTGCCAAAAATTGGGTAGCTGAGTTGTGTGGATTCTACACTATTGATCTATGGATCTGTTTCTCTGTCACCATATAATACAGTATTTTTTTTTTAATTAGGATTGTTTAGGCTGTCCTTGGTCATTTTCCTGTCACATAAATTTTTGCATTGTTTTTCTGACTGTGAGGAATAGCACTAGAATTTTGATTGCTATTGCATTGAATCTGTAGATGGGCTTGGTAGTATAACCAATTTTACCATAGTAAATCTTCTGGTCTGTGAGCATGGGATATTTGTCAGTCTCTTAGAGTCTTCCTCAATTTCTTCCTTCAGTGTCTTATAGTTTTCATTGTAAAGGTCTTCCATGTCTTTGATTAGGCTTCCAGATATCTATCTATCTATCTATCTATCTATCTATCTATCTATCTATTTTTGTGACCATTCTGAATGGGATTGTTTTCATAATTTCTTGTTTAGTGTATTTGTCATTGGTATATATGAAGGCTACTGATTTTTAAAACGTTTCTCAATAATGTAAATTTCTTTCTGTTATGGTACCTCTTATTTTGGTCTCCTCTATTCTTCCCCCTACACAACCTTCTTGCTACCTTATGTCCTCCTCACCCCTCCTCTTCTCCCCTTCTCATTCTCCTAGCTCCCTCTCCAGGGGGCCATTATAGGTTTAAAGAGAAATCAGGCACTAGGGAAATGTCCAGAGATCTACAAGGATGACACCAACTAACCATCTAAGCAACAGTGGAGAGGCTACCTTAAATGCCCTCCCCTAATAATGAGATTGAAGACTAACTTATATGTCATCCTAGAGCCTTCATCCAGCCGCTGATGGAAGTAGAAGCAGATACCCACAGCTAAAAACTGAACTGAATTGGAATCCAGTTGCAGAGAAGGAGAAATGATGAGCAAAGGGGTCAAGACCAGGCTGGTGAAACCCACAGAAACAGCTGGCCTGAATAAGGGGGAGCTCTTGGTCCCCAGACTGATCACTGGAAAACCAGCATGGAACTGATCCAGACCCCATGAATGTGGGTGTCAGTGAGGAGGCCTGGGAAATCTATGGGGCCTCTTCTAGATCAGTACTTATCCATAGCATAGGAATGGACTTTGGGAGCCCATTTCACAAAGAGGGATACTCCCTCATCCTAGACACACAGGGGAGGGCTTAGGTCCTATTGCAAAGTATTTGACAGACTCTGAATACCCCACCATGGAAGACCTCACCCTCCCTGGGGAGCAGAAATGGTATGGGATAGGTAGGGTATTAGTGGGGGACAGGGGAGGAGGGGAAGGAGCAGGAACTGGGATTGATATGTAAAAACAATCCTGTTTCTAATTTAAATAAAAATGGGGAAAAAAGAAAAAATTCTTTTACATTGTATTTCTCTTATTTTATGAGAAATATTTTGCTTGCATGCATGTATGTGCACTACATGTATGCCAAGTGTTCACAGAGGTCAGAACTAGAGTTATAGATGGTTTTACATCATGTAGGTGTTTCACGGTCTGCAAGAGTAGCAAGTGCTCTTAACCACTAAGACACCTCTCTGGCCCCAGGATGACTATTGACTTTTATAAGTTAATTTTGCATCCTGCCATTTTGCAGAAAGTGTTAGTCAGCTCTAAGAGATTCTTTATCATTTGTTGTGAAGTGTTGAGGGCATCTTATATATAAAACCATGTCACCTACAAACAAGGTCCTTCCACTTCTCCCCTTCCTATTTGTCTCCCTTTTATTCCCTTCTCTGCTTATCATTCTAGCTAAGGCTTCTACTGTTATGATGAGTCTTTTCACCAAAAGCCACCCAAGCCCTACCGCCACGTGGGCGCTTTCTGCCAGCCACCCGAGTTCTGCTCGCCAAGTTAGGGTCCCAAATAATATACAGAGACTTATATTAGGTATAAATGCTGCTTGGCCAATGACTAGGATTTCTCATCTGTTAGCTCAGTCTTAATTATCATAAATCTATATATTTTATAAGACTTATCTTATTGGATGCCTTCCATTGGCATCCTCATCCCAGGATCACATGGTGACTCTGGAGGAAGAGAGAAGGGGCCCACTTCCTTCTTCCCTTGTTTATGTATGAGTCTCCCTGCTATGTCATTTCCTGCCTGGATCATCACTTCTTTACTACATTTCCCAGAATCCTCCTTGACTCCTAGTCCCACCTAAGTTGTTGCCTCATTGGCCAAACAGTACTTTATTCAACAATCAATAAGATGAACATACGCAGAAGTACATTCCCCATCATTCTACCATGTGGTGAGTAGGATTGGAGAGAGTGGATATGCTTGTCTTGTTGACCTCTGAGGGACTATTCTGAATCTTTCTCCATTAACATGGTGTTGACTATAGGTTTGTCACACATGGCCTTTATTATGTTGAGGATGTTCCCTCCATCCCTTACTTTTCCATAACCTTTATTATGAATTGATGATGGATTTTTTTAATGGCCTGTTTTGTTTATTATCTATTGAGACCATCATGTGATTTTTATCTTTGAGTCCATTTCCGTGATGACTTACACTTACTAATTTGCATATGCTAAATCATCCAGACACCTCTTTAATAAAATCAGCTTGAGTTCAGTGAGTATTTGATGTGGTCTTGAGTTCCACTTCCATGTATTTCATTGTGAATTTTTGCATCTGTGTGTAACTGGAAGACCAATCTAAAATTTTCTTTTTTGTTGTTGTTTCTTGTTTGGCTTTAGAATTAAGGTAGTATTGACTTTGTAAGATAAGCCTGGAAGAATTCCTTCTTCTTCTTCTTCTTCTCTTGTATGAGATAGTTTGATTAACATGGGCATTAGCTCTTCTTTGAAACTCTGGTAGAGTTCTGAAGTGAACCCATCAGGTCCTGGGCTGTTTTAGCTGAGAGACTTTTTATTGCTGCTTCAATCTTTTTGCTGGTTATGGATTTGTTTAAATTATTTATTCCATCTTGGTTTAATTTTAATAGGTCACATTCATCTAGAAATTTATATATTTCTTTTAATGTTTTTAATTTAGTGGAATGTAGGTTTTTAATATATATCCTTATGGTTTTATGATTTCTATTGGCAACTGTTTGTAATGTCTCCACTTTAATCTCCAATTTTATTGTTACTTACTTATTTTCTCTTTAATTTACTCAAGGGTTTTTCAGCCTAATTTTTCTTTTAAAAAAACTAGTTCTTCATTTCATTAGCTCTTTATATTGTTTTCTTTTGGAAGCTGTTTGTTTCTATTTTATTGATTTTTTTTCTGTGATCTTAATTATTTTATCTCCATCGATTGTTTGGGGGTTTTGGTTTGTCTCATTTTTTCAGGGTTTTATAAGGTATACCATTAAATTGTGGATTTGAATTTTCTCTGTTTTTTTTGTGGGGGGGGTGTTCATGCAAGTACTTAGATGTATAAACTTAGGACTGCCATTATTGTAGCCATAGACTTTTTTGTATTTTCATTTCCATTCAATTTTAGAAATTTTTAATTTTCTTTTGATGTCTTCAGTGACTCATTCATCATTCAATAGCATGCTTTTAATTTCTATGACTGTGTATTTTCTGTGATTCTCTTGTTATTGCTATCTAGATGTATCCGAATGTGGTCAGAGACAGTGCTATGAGTTATTTCAATTTCCCTATGTTGTTTGATACTTTCTTTAATGCTTCAGTATGTGATCTATCTTGTGTCTCAGTATGTGAAAGTTCCATGAATTTCTGAGACTTGTACAAACTCCTGATGTTTGCCTGATAATCTTTATTCTGTCCCTGTCACACTCTCTATCTGCTCCAAAATTAAGTTACAGGCAGTAGAAAACCCCATGGTTATTTTAAGCACAGGAGAGTTTTATAGGCAGTGTTAAACATTCACAAAATTGTTGGGAGGGCAGGAAAAGTGGGCTCTCAGCCTGGCTTCCAGGAGTGACCCCTGAGATCACACCAGACTGCTGTCCAGGAAGCAGACATCTCCCCTTGCCAGCTGTACTCAAGGTGAGGAATTTAATGTCACAACTCTAACTTATACCTTTTGGGTTATATCATGGGAGCTGCAGTCTAGAGATCAAGAGACTGCCACTTATGCTTATCTATAAGAATGTACTGTATCTTAGGAGACACATGTTCCTGTCAATTTCCATCCCTGAACAGTAGATGTAAAGTCAATTTTGAATTCCAGTCTTATACCAGCATAATTTATTTGTATCCTTCCCAATCATCATCATCATTGTTATTTGTTCATAACCTGGTCCTAGATAAAAAGGTAGCTGAAACAGGCAGAATGACACCATTCTAGTTTTTGACATCTGCACTCCAGTTGGATGTTAGCTGTCTCAGCTCAGATGAGTTTGGGTGAAATAGGAGTATCCCCATATGCTGTGCTAGAGCTCTTTGCTTACGTATGATAAACTAACCCCATGGGCTTGCCTCAGCTCATCTCCAAACCTTTCTACTTGGCATTAAAGCATCAAAGAAGACAATGTGCAAGAAAAATGGGTCAGAGGAAATGACAGAAGGAAAGAGGTGTCAGCAGAAATTAGAAAGCCTAAATGATATGGGCTGGTATTGATTAACCTGACTAACTCCCCAGACTGTAGAAAAGAGCCTTGGGTGATGGGGGCATAGAAAATGGGAATGACTGGTTCATAGAAAGTTAGGTCTTCAGCTGCTTACCTCAAACAGGAACCACTGTTTTTCAATTCAGTCTCCTCCATCGCCCCATCTCTCTACCTATATCTCTGTTTCCCCTCTCTCCCCTTTACCTTCCTCCCACCCTCCTTCCTCTTCCTAAATCATGCCTACTTTCTCACATACTCAACAACAGGATGGATGAGAAATCACATGGCTGTTTGTGAGCCTACAGAACTCACCTGTATATATTGCATACATGCAAATACTCTCTCTCTCTCTCTCTCTCTCTCTCTCTCTCTCACACACACACACACACACACACACACACACACACACACACACACACACACACACGGTATATTTCACTACAGTTGGCAGTTAGTTACAACTTTTGTTTAATTTAAGGTATCTCATTTCCAAAACTTTGACATTAGACTGAAAGGAAACTGTGACACAGGCTGTCCCTGCCATCTTTCCTTTGAGCTTAGCACATGGAAGCTGCAAATGAGGCAGGGCATTCTGTTAAATATTTAGTATCTGTCATTGAAATAGAAAATGAGCTTGTTGAAAAATCAGTAGGTACTCATAGATCTGTTTGATATAACTTATCAATACATGAATTTACATTCTAGTTGTGGAAGTCTAATCACCTTGACTTCTTGTAACTTAGTGTGACTTAGTATTGGATATGCCTTCGCTACTAAATGCCATGGACAGTCTTTAATCAATGCAGCTGTGGATGGCATTCAACATTATTATATTGTTTCCATAGGTTTTAAGTCAGACAATGATTTTAATCTGAAAAATTCACTACTTCACTTCTCAGTGGATTTTTTCCAGAGCACAGGGGTGGTAGGTATTGCTTATGAGCTCATTTGATAAGACAAGTTGGACACCCAACCTTCTGACTGAGGGGGGATATTTTACTGAAGAATCTGGTTGCTAGGAAGGAACACGGGGAATTGCAGTGTGGATCAGGATTGATAGCTTGTCAGGTCTTTAATGTAAGTTCAATATAGTAATTAGGGGGAGGAAAGACATTATTGCCCAAGTTCTGTAATTTTCCCATGTCTTGATCTTTTTCTTTTATTCATTATGTGCAAAAACAACTTATTCCAACCCAGTCTGGAGAAAATGTCATTAAGTCATTAAGAAAACCATTTCTCCAGCAGGCTTGTTCACAGCATATTCACAAAGCCTTCAAACTGACTCTCCAAGGCTCCATGGCAGCAGCATAATGAAGCCTGGTGCAGGGAGAGTCACGGGTCTGACTCATTCAGACTTAGGTTGACATTAATTTGCTTTAAAGAGCAAAACTCATTTGATGGCTGCACTGGTGAAAAGTTACTGAATCCCGAAAGGAACTCGAAACCCTTAAAATGCAATCAATGCCTACTAAAATCTTATTTTTCTCAAAACTAACCTCTGGGAATTTAGAGCACATGATCAAGCGCATCTTTCATCTTCAAAAAGAGAATAAGACCTATGACAACTAGCCGTCTTCAGAGCTTGCTGTATATGACACAAAAGCTGTGTCAGGACTGGATCGACTTGCAGATAACATGTCTTCCTACCTGTGATGGGAGTGATGCCTTTTCTGTCAAATGGGACTGTCTCACTTTGAGCTGTTCCAATTCCATGGGAGTCTCCCCTCTAAAGGATATAGAGAATATGTCATTCACACAGGACTTGGCAGTAATTCACAGCCCATGGCCCTCTCAGCCTCAAATCTAGAACCTGACCTTACAATCAAATGCTAGTGAAAAGCAGCCCAGTTCCTACAGAAAGGGGGGAGAATTGGTGGGGCTGGACCCCGAGTTGCTTCCATCAGTGATGTGCTTTGTAACTTTTGTGATTCAGGCTAAGGCAGTCTTTTGATCACTGTGTCTCTCAAATGTAAGCTCTGGGTGGCAGTGGGATTTGTCTGATTTACTGTGGTCCTGTTTTATATCAGAGTGAGGCCCAGGGATGATCAATAAATACAGGAATGAACGAACAATGCCAAAGTTCCCCTACTCTGCTAGTGCCTACACAGAGCTTAACTGACTTAATACAAACTTAATTCAGAGTAAATGCATTGGCTTTTCACCTCAGAAAAGCAATATAATAAGAAAATAGGCTGCAGCACCTACAGTGTGAGTAGAAAACTGTTGTAAATTCCTGACTTTTACTGAGTTTATGTCTCAAAGCATTCAATTTGATTTCTGAGACCTTACTTCCTGCATCTGTATAGAACTCCCCATAGTATTTCCAGCTGCGTTTCCAAAGTAACCTACAATTTAGTTTCATTTGACCAATTTGGCTTGAGACATGTTCCTCATCCTTGGGGATCCTGTGGCTTGCTTACTGGAGGAAAGTACAGTTGTGGTGCTAATGACCCCAGCTTAGGACATTGACCATAAAATAACAATGCTTTTCCATCTGAGAAATAGCAGGGAGGTTGCCCTCTAGACTTCTCTCTCCTTTCTCCCCAGATCCAGGTCACGGGAACCTCATTCAAGGAGATGCTTCCATTTGTCATAAGAGGGGGATATCCCATTTCCCTGAGGACACAGGGAAGAGTTGGAGCACAGTAGCCTTTCCAAGTCCTCCCAGTTTGTAACCTTCGGCTCCTAGTTTTCTGTACTCTAGTCATCATCTTCTCTCACCTCTCTCCACCACTCATTACACCCTATCAGAATGTACACAGCTTTTCCTATTTCTTTTCATCTTGATCTTTATTTCTAAAATCTCCCACTCTATTACCCTTAAATAAAGCTGCTTGCTCTTCCTTGTTGATCTTCATGTTGTTAAGGGGCATCAACTGTGAATCTAAGATTCAAGGAAAATGCTATTAGTAATTTTAGAGGAAAATAAATACATTTACATAACCGGTATTACCTATTAGACATCATCTACATTATGTATGTATGTATGTATGTATGTATGTATGTATGTATGTATGTTCATAGTATTCTTTGGACCCAAGAAAACTCAGAAAAAAACTGGATTTAATAGAGCAAGAAGTATATGTACATACCACCTAAGCCATAGTTTTCATTGTTAAATCAGATATTGAGCAGATTTCCATGGTGAGGTAATTGGTGACAGGAAGCAGGATTTTTCCAAAGGCTTTAGGAAGTCTTCACAGATAGTCTGTGAGGTCTATTAGAAGGATTGTCTACTGGGAGACAATCGGGTGCTGGCACACTGAGAGAAAGACCAAGATTGTCTACTGGGGCTTTTATTGCTGAGGCTGGACCTGGAAAGCACAACCCTCATTCTTTGAGGCAGTATCTAGGTAGAGGATAGGCTCAGAATTCATAGGTTGGAGTCTAATTCAGCAGTAATGGTGTATTTTTGCATATGTGTAAAAGAAAACTCTAGTGGCTAGATATGAATGTATTTACATCTGTCTGTTCCATTGACCTACATGTCCATCTTTGCACCTATATTATGCTATTTTTGTTACCGTAGTTCTGTGGCACACTCGAGATTATTAACAAAATGAGATTATGATACCTCCAGCATCATTCTTTTGGCTCAGGAATGGCTTGGCTATTCTAGGTGTTTGTGCTTTCATTTGTGTTTTGGAGTTATTTTAACCATTAACCAAAGAATCATATTGGAAATTTGATAGGAAATGGACTGAATCTATAGGAAATTTTTGTATGCTTTTTAAATTTTTTCCACATTCCAGTTTATCATTCAACAATATATAGTTAATCCCTATGACTTTGTGTATTTTCTGTAATTTCTGCTACTGTGGATTTCTAGTTTTATTCCATTGTATATCTGAACTTTCTTAGTTCCATGGATGTAGAGAAGAATGTGTGTTCCTTGTTTTTGAATGGACTGTTCCATAGATCACTATTAAGCCTGTTTGCCCTGGGAAATCATTTAATTGAGATGTTTGTCTATTTTTTAACAAAATGTCATATCCGTTGGTGATAGAGGGGTATTAAAGTTACCCACTGTTATTGTATTGGTGTTCATTTGTGTTTTACTGGACAGTATTTGTTTTATGAAATTGAATGTACCCAAATATTTGATACATATATTTAAAACTGCAATGTCTTCTTGATGAATTATTTCCTTAATCAATATGAAATGACCTTTATTTCTGTTTGGTTTAGGTGTTAGAACAGCAATATTTCTTGCTTCCAAGTTCAGTTTGCTCAGAATATCCTTCTCACTTTGAGTTTGCATCTTTGATGGTAAAGTGTCTTTCTCTGAGTTACCAAGTTGGGATATTTTAAATTTTAATCTGCATTTTAATTGGGGGATTTAGATTGTTATTATTATTCCATTATTACTGAAAGATATGTATTGATTTTTTGCCATTTTCTTGGTTTTGTAGTATTCACTGTTTTCTGATTCCTTGTGTTTAACAACGGTTCTAGCATGGGTGATTCTTTTTCTTGAAACTCCTTGGATGAGTTTGTCTTTCTCTTCAGTGTAAGAATTCCTTTTCAGCGTGTCTGTGCAGCTGGTTCAGTAGTCACGAATACTCTTACTGTTTTTTATTGTGGAAAGTGTGTCTTCTTCTTCAATTATGATAGATATTTTACTGTATAAACACAAGAAATATTTGTCCTTCAATGTTTGCAGTACTTCATTCATGCGCTCCAGGCTTTATGTTTCTGCTGAAAATCCTACTGCTATTCTGATGGAACTATCTTCATATGTGATGTGGTGTTTCTCTCTTGTGATTTCTCATGATTTCTTCCTTCTGTTTGTTCAGTATTTTGACTATAATGTGACATCAAGAAGATTTTTTCTCTTCCTGCTTGGTGTTCTAAAGGTAGCCTATGCATAGATAAATATCTCCCTAGATTTAGCAAGTTTTTGATATGATTTTATTGAATGTGTTTTCTATGCCTTTAACATGAAATTCTTAGATTCAATCTTTAGATTTGAATCCTGGTGTTTCATGGATCTTGAATATTCTGTTTGCACTTTATTAATTCATCTTAGCCCTCCAACATTACATTGTATCCTACCCATGACTTATTCTTCTAGTTGTGCTTTCCCTGTTTGCCTTAGGGAACTTTTCATTCCAGTAATTTGGTTTTGTTTTTCCCAAAATTTGTATCTCTTTACTGAATTCAACTTCCATGTATTGTAATATACCATTTTGACTTTCTTATTTCATTCAACCATTTGTGTTCTCTTGGAATTCATTTAGGAATTTATTTTTTTCCTGCTTTATTTTCTGAGCATACTTGTAATAATTCTTTTGAATTCTTTATCTGAGATTTCATTTAATTTAATGTCATTAGATTCCATTATTATAAGATTAATAAATTTTGTAAAAATCCTTGTTGTTTTTGCTTTTTCATGTTTCTTCTGTGTTTGCATCAGGACTTGAAGATCTGGGGTTAGGTCATTGGCTGGAATTCCTTTAAAATCACACTTATTTATTCAATCACTATAGTTCCAGAGGGATTGTGGTATAGTAGTGTTGATGTGTGTGATTTTTCTCTGAAGGACTGGCTTTTGTCACAATCACTTCACCAAGAATAGAATACTGCAAATATTTCCAGTGCTAGTGGTGATGCACATTATGAAAATAAAATAATAATCTCAGCACTCAAGAGGCAGAGGCAGGTGGATCTCTGAGTTTAAGGCCAGACTGGTCTATAGAATGAGGTCCAGGACAGCCAGGGCTGTTACACAGAAAAACCCTGTCTTTAAAAAAGCAAAACAAAACAAAACAAATAAATAAAAAACAAAACAACAACATCAAGAGTAATAATCATCAAATTAAAAAAAAACACAACACCTTAAACCTCCATCATCTTAGGAAGTGAAGAAACACTGATGGTACTATTTACATGAATGGAAATGAGAGAGATGGGGAAAGCAGACTGGTTAAAAACAAAACTTAGTGGTTGGTATTATGTCAATGGAGAAAAAAGATAATAACATTATGAATAATAACTCATTAATATTGAAGGGAAACAGTGAGGACAGGGGCAGGGAGATGTTTTAGTTTTAGCTAAAAGTAAAATGTAAAGAGAAGGGTAAAGATGTGCAATGAGATACTTGAAAAGCTTCCAGCTCTCGTGATAATAAAGTACAGAGACTCCACACACCAGGCCAGCCTGGGGTTTGTTTTTAAACCTAGCAAAGGCAAATGTAAAATGAAAAGATGGAGAATGAAGATGCATAGGTTAGAATCAGAATGGGACAGAGTTGACTCGCTAGATTGACATTGGATATCAGTAGAAGAGGAATAATGCTAAGGGGAGAGAGATGGGATCCAAACACAGTCTGGCCTTCTTGGTTTGCTGGTTCCTGTCTCAACTCTCTTAACATTCCAATTTCTAGGGGAAACCAAGACTGAAGGTCAGCATAAGTTTAAGATGGAAATACCCATTTTCTGTCTTGTCTCAATCATATTTATCTTCATGATAGACATAACTAAACATGACTGATTATTTTATTATTAAATAAATATTCATTTGGCCCCTTTGGTTAAAGTTACTAATGTAATTATTGGGCATCCTGTAGGCAGCTGTAAAAACTCCAGATTATATTAATGACTGAGTCTGACCAAGTGTTTTCCTGCTTGATTCAGGCTACAATCTATGGACAAATCTCACTATGGAATAATTTTCCCATTTTAGGCACATACCTTTGAAGTTTTGACAAAACAAAAACAACTGTCCTGATAATTTAAGTACCTATTATACAATACTCAGGGTTAACATTTAATACTAATGCAACAATTGATCCAGGGATCCAGGGATACTAAAATACCACTTATAAGTCACTGCAATTCCAATATGCAAAGAACTTGATCTTTAGAGTTGTCTATTGACTGTTCTAGTTTACTCTATCATTAGTGTCTACTAATTTTTAAAACAATTATTTTTATTTAGTGAAGTAGGATTTCTCTTGACTCTAGTGACTAGTTGAAATATATTATAATTTGTTGAGAATTTTTGGTCATTGTACTAAAATACTTTTGCTATTTTCTTCTTTCTTATAACTGAAAATGGATTTTTTTCACGCAGTATAGTTTGATCACAGTTTTCCTTGAGTCATTTCCTTCCAGTTACTCTCCATCTTCCCACTCATTCAACTCCATGCCTTCCTTCTCATTCTCTTTAGAAAAATAAACAAAAACAACAACAAAAAACTAAAAAAAAAAAAAAATCAGGGCCCAGATTAGAACAAAGCAAACAAATAAACAAGCGCAAGAAGCACAGATTATTTTACCTTTTTGAAATGATTTGGTCCTGCTACCCTGGTGCTAGGTGAACTGAAGTGACTGCAGCTGCCCTTCTATGTTGTTTCCTGGTAACCCTTAAGGGGGAGGGGGGACAAGCAGGCACAGAATCATTGGGGAACTGTCATACTTACTCACAGTGTTGGCCCTCGGTGGGAATAGAGGGGAATAAATGTCTTTAATTTTTTTTTCACTTTTCCTTCCTGATGCTCTTTGTCCAGTGGAGGAACATCTTGGATAGATAGTATTCTCCTTGCCATACAAGCATTGAAAGTGGTCAGTGCTTGTGCTAGGAGAGCCAACAGAACTAACATACATTCTCTCTCTCTCTCTCTCTCTCTCTCTCTCTCTCTCTCTCTCTCTCTCTCATTCTCTCTCTCTCTCTCCCTCCCTCTCTCTCTGTCTGAGCGCAGACTTTCCTAGGCACATTGTGTGCTGTGCTTACAATTATTTCTACTGCTGTGATATTAGCTCTTCTCAGCATCTTGCGTCTCTGGGTAGCCATATCAAAATGATGTAGTTCTGGATAGACGAAGAATACTCAGTGTGGGAAAACAAGAGCTGTGCGGCTGGGATGACTCAGAAGGCAGGAGAGGCATTTGGATTTGCTGCCTCACTGAGGATTACTGCAAACTTTTCTCATTTCTGCCCATTCTATCCTCTATGATATTTTCACTGCTGATTGTGTCTTTGGTCATGTGGCATGCTCATCAGCAGGGGAGTTCCTCGAAAACTGTGAGGGAAATGGCATCTACTAGATTTGCCTACTTCCTCCTCAGTCTTCTCAGCATGGCAGGGTGGATGCCAGATGATGTGTTTTTTTTTTTTTTTTTTGCATTCTGATTTCCCCTCACCTTCCTTCCTTCCTTCCTTCCTTCCTTCCTTCCTTCCTTCCTTCCTTCCTTCCTTCCTCCTCCCCTCCCTCCCTCCCTCCCTCTCCCTCCTCTCCCCTCCTCCTCTCTCTCTCTCTCTCTCTCTCTCTCTCTCTCTCTCTCTCTCTTCTTTCTTTCTCTGGAAGAACAGTGGTCAGTGAAGTGCATTATATTAGTTAAGACTGACACACCTAGAGCCAAACTTAAGAACCACAATTCCCTTAAATGACAACGCAAAAAAAAAAAAAAATCCACTTTTTTTTTCAAACACATGTGTGTGTGAGTTTAGTGGAAGTAAAAACAGATTGTAGAAACAGCAGAAGATGAACTTTAAACACACAGCATCAACAAAACCAACCCTTTCTAAGGCCAGGAATGAATTTGGATGTGATAAACAACTTGAAACTAAAGGCTGAGACATGGAGATTGTGAGTCCAAGGCTAACTGGGAACACTTCTTCACCATGAAATTCAAGGCAAGAGGCCCAAAAGCATGGGATCAGCACTGAACTCTAGCTAACATGAGTTAACTTGTTGAGTGGCTTGTGATACCTGCTATAGTAGCGAAGATGAAGGGGCTTCTTTCTGTCCTACTCACTGTGTCCAGCTGGCACACAGGTACACCCCATTGTCCCACCCACAGATAAATTCTGAAAGATTTGCTCTGTTGTGGAGACTGGGTGATCCTGAGCCATAATTTCACAAATCCAAAAGGATCGCAGCCATGAGAGTCTGTCATGATGGGCTCCACTGAGCAGCCAAAGAGTGGACTGCTGTAGTGAACTGAACCATTGTTTTAGGACATTGTTTTTAGGGGGCTAAAAAATGAAATCATATTTACTAGTAATGGTGGCAGCCTCATTTTCCTCCCCTCTCCCTTTCCTTATTCCTCCTCTTTACCTCTTCTCATCTTCCTTCCTTCCCCCCTTCCTCTTCCTGTTCTTTCTCCTACTCTTCCCCCTCCCTTTTCCCCTTCTCCTTTTTCTGTCTTCTTCAGCAGATATCTTTGTCTACTTATGTTGTACTTAGATTACTATAAAAGTAAATGTGCATACCCATTGACTTCCCAGCTGATGCTGAGGGAAGCAGGCTGAAAGAGTAAAGGGACAGTGGGATCAGACCCAGAATTAAATAATTTGTGGTAAGTCTTAATATTGGGGAATATGAATCCTTCAACTTTGTTCTTTTTCACATTCAAACATTTTTTAATGTGAAACATTCTCAATGAAAATGCATTGAGAAATGCATTTCCTCTGCCTTTCTCAATGAATTTTGGAATTACTGCCAGTTCCCAACAAATAATCTGTAAGAAATGTACTTGGCATTACAATGAATCTACAGATAAGTTTAGGGCGATTTTTTAATTTCTAGTTTTGGTTGTGAGCCTAGCCTTTTATGGCTGACCCATCTTTCCAGCCTGATTTCCTATTTCTAACATGGTAGATTTCCATAAACATGGATTATCACCCAACTTATTTAGACTATTCAAAATTCTTTTAGTGTAAGACATTATGTTTCTCT
This sequence comes from Cricetulus griseus, assembly GCF_003668045.3. Taxonomy (NCBI): domain Eukaryota; kingdom Metazoa; phylum Chordata; class Mammalia; order Rodentia; family Cricetidae; genus Cricetulus; species Cricetulus griseus. Next base: position 85,088,611 of record NC_048601.1, read on the forward strand.
TAAAGATTTTGAATTTTAATTTTTTATATTTAAAATGTTTTGTTCATTCTTTGAGAATTCTTTGCAATGTGTTTTTATCATAAAGTATTATTTTGTGTGTGTGCATGAGGAAGTCATAACACACATGGAGTCAGAGGACAATTTGACAGAGTTGTTTTTGTCTTTCTACCTTACAGCTCCATGGAACAAAACTCTTCCTTTTCTTCTTTTTTGTTCCTCCTCCTTCTCTTCTTCCTCGATCAGACCAGGTGGCAACTATCTTCAGTGCATGAACCATCTTGCTGGCCCTTTTTCTGGGACTTTTAAATCTTTTGTAAAAATGATTCTCACATACTTTCTTATACTGATTCCTTTTGTAGATGGTATAATATACTAATTTGAATTAGTGAAGACTTCTCATATAATCTGTTATCATCGTCATCATCATCATCATCATCATCATCATCATCATCATCATCATAATCTTGCTAGCACTTAGCCTTCTGCATGCTGAGTAAGCATTGTGCCACTCAGCTACACCCTAAGATACAGTCTTGAAGACATGATAACAGGCACACTCAATTTTAAGCTGTATCAACAGGAAAGCTTTCCATATTTGAGTATTGTTCGTGACATTCGCTGTGGTATTTGTTGTGGTCAAACAGGAAATTCATTTATTACTTTTTTTGCATTGTAATCACTAGCTCCTCACATCATTGCACAGATCACAGGGTGCCTCTTTTCTATTCCCTTTGAAACGGTGAATTACAATCATTTTCTGATTTCCAACCAACTCTGTTTCCATTTGCTTCATGTTTCCAGTGTTTGATTTTACTTTATTAGACACCTGTTTTTTTTTGGGGGGGTGTGTCTGTTAACAGGAGAGATTGTTTTGTCAAGTCTCCATTCATAATTTCCTTGCCTGATTATTTCCCGTCACAGTTCTCTGGGAGGTTCTTGTGGTTTTCTTGTGGTAAAAGGTGTAGATGAAGCTACTAGTAAAGTGATACGGGAGTACAGTTTTCTTTGAAGTGAAATTAAATTATGATTATTGATTTAGCTTACTTAATAGGTATGGAATTACTATTTTATTTTTCTCATGTCCATTTTGATAAATTAAGTTTTTAATGGAACTTTCCAATATTGCCTTGGTTTTTCAGTATGTTTACAGGAAGGTTTTAGGATAGCCTTTTAAATGTCTGTGTAATATGCAGCTATGTTCTTTTCATTGTTAATATTGGTAGTCTGCACCTTTGCTATTTTGCCTTGTTCAGGCGAAGACTTGACTTTGATAATTGTTTCTGCTGTTGGGCTCCTTGTCTGCTCAAGTTTTAGTCTCAAGTTTGCTTTTAGTTTCTTTGTTCTAACTTGCCCCTTCTCTGGAGATAAATAATGATGTCATTCACTGTGAGAGGTTCTCCTGTTCCAATATTCTCTTTCAGGTTGTGCATATCCTTCTGAATACCGTGTTACCTGAATGCCATAATTTTTGATATGCTATATTTTCATTTTATTCATTAAAATTAATTTCGGATATAAAATTTTACCATGAGTCTGTTAGAAATATATCCCTGAATTTCAGAACATTAGAACATTTCCTGTCATTTTATTTTGCTGTTATTTAAAATTTCATTTGGACCCTGGCAAGATGTGAATAGATTTTTCCCTAGGTACGGCAATGCTCAGTTCAGATGCCATGATGCCCAAGGGCTTGGGAGAAAGCTGTGCTCTGCTGCAGGGGAGCTGCAGTGGTGTTATTGTGTGCTGCCATCAATTTTGTAAAGACATTTGAAATCTACTGCAGCCTTTTGATTTTTACAAATTAACAAATTGTATAGCGATATATAAATGAATCAATGAATTCTTTGCTTAACTGACAAACTCACTGGAGTGCAACAGCTTGTTAAATGCCCTCTGTGTGCTTCTGTTTTGCTTGTGGATTAAAGAGTAAAAGGCTTTTGCTGATGCCGATTTTGATGTGTTTGGGATCTGGTGATCACTGACTGACTGACAAACCAGGTACTCCCAGGCAAACTCCCAAGCTAGAAACCATATGAAGCAAGCAGCCATATCACAGAGCCATGCAATACTCTATCAAAGTGGCTCAACATCACCACATTTGAGAAAGTATTTGTACCACACTATCAAACAGTACTGATTATAATAAAAGCACATACTAAAGCCATCCCTTGGATGATAAAGAAATGCATGGCTATTGGTCCCAAAACAACCCCTCCTCACAGCAGGCATCCAAAATCTGTGGATGTTTAAATCCTTTCAATAAATGGTATAGAATTTGCCTATAACCTATAAACATCTTTTATATAAGAAACTAGTCTTTTAAATTAATTATAATATCTATCAAAATGCAAATACTATAGAATATCTGCAGGGTTGTTTCCTTGGGAAATAGCAAGGAAATGGTTTTAGTACAGGTGCATGTTTTCCATACACACATGCAGAGTCTCTGCAATGCAGCCCCAACTGTGCAGTAACCATGGTGTCCCTCTGGTCTAATGTTAGGTTGACCTTTTGGAAATGTCAGCCTTCTCAGGCTACCTTGCTTCCCTTGAGTAAATGTCCACAGACTCCCTAATATTGCTAAAAAAGATGAGTTGCAGTAACTAGGCATGTTGAGCCCACTGTGGTCTGATTGCTGACTTCTAACATTTTATCTCTTGGTGTGCCCCTGAATTCCAGACCCCTATGGAATTCCATAAACAAATGGCATTTTCAGGTTCCCAGTCTGGAGTCCGCCGTCTTTCCATCCCATCTTGTGTCCCTGCTTGGCCTCTCGTGAAGCACCTGGGTCCTGCAGGGCAGCTCTGACTGTGGCCTTCTCTAGGGAAGCTGGTGTTGGATGGAGACAACTCTTTTTGGTTCATCACATCTTTGCCGTCATGTGCATGGGACTCCCTTGATGTGATTCATGCTTGGAAAGAGATCCATTTCTTTGCTTTATTGCTGGATCCCATCACTGTGTCTTCACAGAGAAGGCATTCTGAATAATGCTAAATATTGAATGAGTGTTTCAAATATGCCCAACCTAATTAGTTGCCAGTAACTGTAGAAACAAACAAATCACTAGAAAAAATAAGGTCATCAAGTTGGCTTTAAAGTATAAGCCCACAGTTAGTGTGGGGTACCCTTTTCAGAGAAGCCGGGTTTTTTGTTTTGTTTTGGTTTTTGGTTTTTCGAGACAGGGTTTCTCTGTGTAGCTTTGGAGCCTATCCTGGCACTCGCTCTGGAGACCAGGCTGGCCTCAAACTCACAGAGATCCGCCTGCCTCTGCCTCCCGAGTACTGGCATTAAAGGCGTGCGCCACCAATGCCTGGTGAGGAGCTGTTTTATTATCCATAACATTTAGGTAAGTGGCAGAAAAGAGAGGACATGCCCTCTCTTTGTAGAGAGGGCAGAGTGTAAGATGCAGGTACATGGAGATGATGGACTAGAACAGACTGGTTTTACTCAAATGAGAACACGGGGCTCATGATTTATCATGCTGAAAGAGATCATGTTGCCTTCCACATTCTGTAAAGCTAACCCAAATCAGTCTGAGACAGTAGTTACTATGGACCATAGAGGCATTTATGAGCTCTTTATCCACCCTTGAGGGAAATAACCTTGAGCAAAAGACAGATATGAGAGTGTTTCTGTGTAAGTTTCTAATTGTAATTTTGCTTGCACTTTCTGATGCTCTCTGTCTCTGTCTCTGTCTCTGTCTCTGTCTCTCTCTCTCTCTCTCTCTCTCTCTCTCTCTCTCTCTCTCTCTCTCTCTCTCTCTCTCTGTACTATTGTTGTTGTTGTTATTCCTGGGGATTCAATAACCTAGGATGTGCATGCCAGACAAACACTCTACTATTGATCCATATCTCCAGCCCATGTATAAGGGAATTAAGCTTTACAAACATATCTGCTCTCCAGGCAAGGATATTGTGGGGTTTCAGTGGGCTTATCTGGGAGCAAAACTATACCTAATTCTTCCCCAAGCAGGTTGTCTTCAAGTTGTTGAATAAGTTGCTTCCTGGTGAAATCTGCTGGACAAGTTTTAGAACACTTGTCTTTGTGGGGGCGGAACAGACTTTATTTTTACTTCAACTACTTTTTGAGTTCTAAAAGACAGCATCCAGCCTTTTCTTCATCCCCCCTTCCTATATCTTTCTGCACTGCACATACTGGCTGAGTCTAGGGGCCTCTGGTCCTGTAATTTGCTCTGGAATACGGTGTATAGAGAGCTGAACTGAAGCTGCAGCTCAGAGCCAGCAGAGGGTTTGTGTGAAGAAATGGGCAAGCCGTGTGAAGATGCCGTGGTTCATCCTCAGTGTCTTGATGCACAGCCTCACAGAGGCATCGTGCCAAGTGTTGAAAACACAAACTCTTCCTAAAATGGAACTGCACGTTTATCCTGGAACTCTCACTGGCAGCCACAGTGACAGAAATGGATGGAGTGCTGGAAACTATGAATCCTGACAGACTATTTTTATTGTTGTGTATTTCCTTTGTTCTCCTTCCTCCTTCTCCCCTTCCCTCTAATCTCCCCTTACCCTGCTGCTGCCTCCTTCCTCCCTCCTCCCTCCCTCCCTCCTCCCTCCTCTCCCTCCTCCCTCCCTCCCTCCCTCCCCCCTCTTTTTCTTACTTCATGAACTTATTTTGGGTGCTCATGAAGTGAATTCCCATTTAGCACCTAGGCCAGAAGTTCTCTTGAGCACTACTAAAAAGTTGAGTATCTCCCCACCCCTTCCCCTGGCCTCTTATTTTTTTGTTTCCTTTTTTTACACATTTAAGAAACATAGTATTTCTATTCCTTAAGATTACATCAGAAGAAAAATAGGTAATAAAAAATTCCAAGTTTTCTTTCCATCATTTTATCGTATGCCTCTGACCCACTTGCAATGCAGATCTGGTTCAACCTTCAGCTATTTCCTGTCTCTAAGATTTTATTTCCTTAGCCAGGCTGTGGTGGCGCACGCCTTTAATCCCAGCTCTTGGGAGGCAGAGACAGGCTGATCTCTGTGACTCCTTCAGAAGTCATCTGCTCAGTAAAGTTTAGTCAGTCACATCCAGGCCCTGCATCCATGTGTCATTTAACCAGGGACAATGAGCACGCCATGTTTGCTGAGCACTTTCCAGAGTGTGCCTTAAAGCTGCTTCTTTCTCCTTTGTGGGAAGCATATGAATTGCCATGTTTTGCACTTGTCCACACATATGTACAGCAATCCTTTTACACAAGCATATGGATGTCTTTTTAATTATACCACATTGTTCTCAAAAAAGTTGAGGCAACTGTGAAATTGCATTCTGGTGTGTGACAGAGTAAAAGCCTATGGCCAGCTTGAATGTTTGCTACTTTTAAAGCAATATGTTTTATTTTCTCAAACCTTTTCCAGTTTTGTTTTTTCGTATTCTTTAGGATAAAAAATCATAATGGTGCATGTTAGACTTTTTTTCTTTTCACTATTTGGTCTGATTATTAAAAAATGTCTGTTCTCACTTGCTTATCTGGGTTTTCTTTAGCCTACCAACATTTTTATTTTGATTAAAACTGCTTTTATATACCCCCCTGGAAGCTGTTCCAGGAAGGTGATACCTTCTGGTTTTATTAGTCATAGTTTCCCTCATTATTTTCTCCCAATCTGTCCTTTACTCTTGGGTTTTAGGATTAAGATGTATCCTAACAAAACATTCATGATGAATTTCTGTTAGAATCTTTCATCTCTAAGATAAGGCAAAATGTTTTTAAAGTTTGAATTTTTCTCTCAATTTGCTTTTCCAACTGAGAGCCCATGTTAGCAGTGTCTGAGCTCCTGAGAGTTAGAGTTAGAAGCAGGCTTAGCTGGGAATGTGTCTTGCTAAAGAGTGTCCGATCTTAGTCAACAAGCAGCCAGGCTCCTTGATGCACCCTCTCTGTTCCTTGGCAGACAGGCTGCCCCCTGAACATGAATGACTGGCAGCACCTTCCATGCCAACATCTTGTATCTTGCTGACTGTCCAGTATCATTCCTAATGCAAGGCTGGTGGTCGCCTCCAGATCCACCGACCACCATGTCTGTGTGTTGGACATTGCCAGTACAGTAGAGACTGCCCTCAATTAAATCTTCTCTGTAGTCCATGCTATTGAAATTTTTGAATACTTTGTACTTGGATAACCAATACTTTTGGTCCACTTTTCAAGACAAATTAGGATTTAAAAAAATTTTAGTCATTTTTATAAACACCAGGAAAAGAGTAGTATACAATTTGCCATGTACTGGGGTATATGGGGTTTTGGGGTAGCCAAATGTCTTAAGGTTCCAGATTCAAGGGCAAACTTTGTCAAGTACTGCACCTATTCCATCTTGCTAATGCAAGCTTGTGGATGCTTTGAAATCAGGAAGGTGAGACAGATTGCATAGACCCACATACAATGGAGATATGACAGTGATCTTAAGTGTTCTGCCAAGACTTTTCTTGTCTGGGTGTCTGTGAGGATCAGGACCTTTGATTAACAATAATGACAGTAATTATATCAATAGCATCTTACAGAATTACTAAGAGTTTCATCGTATATCTATTATGGCACTTGACCTTTATATCAACTTCTGAACTTTGTTGCGTGGTGCTTTTTTTTTTTTTTTTTTTTTTTAATCCTCAGGGAAGCTACCTAGTTTACCTGTGCATAGACAATACTTTGTGAGGCAACACTCAAATCTACATTTGACTTCCAGGTCTGTACTATTTTCTACTGGTATCATTGGCTACCAAACATCCCAAAGAGGTACTTTTCCTCCCCAGCCCTGGTTACCATGCTTTGATCGCCTGAATACATTGTATTGCCACCCACACCTGTCCTTCTCTGTTCCAATGATTTCTATGTAAGGAGACTGTGCCTCTTCGTTTCTCTGGGATGATCTGGAATCCTTAGTTTGTCACTCATCCACATTTTGGACAACCATTATTACTCTTCTTATGGGCATTCTTCCTATCTGTCAACACAATTTACTTGCATCTAAGTTTTCCATAGTCTTCTGTGGCTATAGTGGTACTCTATACTTTCCCATAAGTCTTGAAACATCTGTAGGCTGTAGGGTTATGGTTCTCTATAGCCACTGCTGAACAAAGTGTCTTTGATAGGGAGAGTCTCAGGGATGTCTGGTGGTGTCTGGTGATGTCTGGTGGTGTCTTTCCTATATCTAATTAGAGACTAAAAGACACATATCTGAGAGCAAGAAAATTATCAGAAATTTAGAACCTTCATAACATTGAGAGTACTCCAAAATGTTGGGTGTGGTGAGGGCCTGGCTAGAGAACATTTCTGTTCTTGTTTTATTCTTTTATAAATTACTAATTTAGCATTGTAACTTTTTCCCCAGATACATTGGAGTAAAAAACAATGTTCAAAACTATAAAGAGATGTGTCATCACAGTTTTAGGATTATTCTTTGATTCCTTTATTCTAATGAAGTCATCTTGTCCCCTGTAGGTTACGGTCTCTGGTCAAACAGTTAGAGCGAGGGGAAGCCTCTGTGGTCGATCTTAAGAAGAACCTGGAATATGCAGCAACAGTGCTAGAATCTGTGTACATTGATGAAACAAGGTAAGTTACAAAAGAGATTAAGAAGGCAAACGTAGAGTTTTCTGTCCAACAGCCCCCTCCCCTTGTACCTTGGCAGGTCTGGGGTGTGGTTCAGATCGCTGACTCTGAAACATTAGTTTCCGCAAACCAATGGGAAAGAGCTGGAACAGTTGCTCCCTCAACTAGGAAATTACCAGCAGAACTTACTGCATAGATGATAAAATGGTGTCAGAGCTGAAAAGGCAATTCTTTTATTTTGTCTTTTTAGTCTGGGTTTCCTTTGCTTTATTTCTGATATCCACTTATGAGTGAATATATACTATATTTGTCTTTATGGTTCTGGGTTACCTCACTTAGGATGGTTTTTTCTAGTTCTGCCCACTTGCCTGTGAATTTTAGGATGTTATTGTTTCTTACTGCTGAGTAGCATTCCATTTTGTAAATAGACCACATTTTCTTTATCCCTTCTTCAGTTCAGGGGCATCTAGGCTGTTTCCAAGATCTGGCTATTACAAATAATGTTGCTATGAACACAGTTGAGCAAATTTCCTTGTGGTGTGAATGTGCCCCCTTTGGGTATATGTCCATTAGTGCTATTGCAGAGTCTTGAGGTAGGTGGCAATTCTTAAGAGCCTAGCAAGGTTTTCCCCAGATGTATCGTCCCACTGTGATGGCTACATTCTCACTGTGTCCGTCTAAAATGTACATGTGAATCCATCATCTCTGGCAGCAACTGGAGGCTCCTAAGTGATCAGGTCCTCAGCATCCCTCCTTCAGCAAACATTTCCATTTGAATTATACAAGTACCAGGGCAATTGCAGGCACTGAGATCGATTTCAAAAGAAGTAGAACTGCTTTCCTTTTGGAAACTGTTGAAATGTTGATTGTAAAAGCCTCCAGTCAGACAGACTTCTCAGTATGTATGATGTCTTAGTTCACCAAACTCAAATCTGAAAGGATTTCACTGTAGTCTGTGGGTTGTTGGCTTTTTTTTTTTAATGATGTGATTCATTAGTCATTTTAGGAATTTGATACCACAGTTTTTCCCCCCTTTACCTCAGAGAATATATCTAAACACATGCAACAATAAAAAACATCTTTACATCGATGGCCACTTTTACTGCTCATTTTTAATAAGGCTTCTTCAATAGGTGACAGTATTTTTTGCTCTATTATAACTACTTTTGTTCCTCTCTAGTGCTCTGACAAATTAACTTAGGCAAATCAGAGAAGTACATTCACAGATGGTTTAAGTCACTGGGCTCAAATGAAGAGCTGCATTGTTTTTGGAACTTTCCTGGAATTTAGAAGTTCTTGTTTCTATTATCTCCTATGGAATTAAAGGGGCATCAGTTGGTATCCCTTAAAATCATTGATTCAAAGTACTTGGTTGTTGTTATTTGTGCAATGTTTTTCAGTCTTTGGGCATTTCTTCCAATACTATCCCCAGTTGGGTCTTAGCATTTTACACTCTTTTATATTTGTGTCTTTGGAGGACAGGCCAGATCCAATTTAGTCAAAGACATACCAGTCTGAACCTTCAGAGGCTTTTCCAAGAAACCTGCTGCTCCCCCCCACCCGTCTTGTATGTGTGTGTCCCATTTTATGTGTTTTATATCACATTTTTTTAACCTCTGTTTCAGGGTGAGTAGAGAGGGGAAGCTTGTGTCAGAGAATTCTAGACTGAGACTCAGTCTCTGGTTGTGTGTTTTATTTCCAGGAGGCTTCTGGATACAGAGGATGAGCTTAGTGACATTCAGTCAGATGCTGTGCCTTCTGAGGTCCGAGACTGGCTGGCCTCCACCTTCACACGACAGATGGGGATGATGCTAAGGAGAAGTGATGAGAAGCCCAGGTTCAAGAGCATCGTCCATGCAGTGCAAGCTGGGATATTTGTGGAGAGGTAAAGGTGAAACTCAGGTTACTCAAGGACCATGCCCACCACAGGAACACCAGGTCCCATGACTCTAAGCTCTCTTTTAATGTAGTTTTGATACATTATTATAAAAACTCAAATTTCTGAGAAGAAACAGGCATTTTTATCTCCATGACATCATTAGGACCAGTTTTTCTCTTTGCTCAAAATCCTCATCTTAAGAAGATTTAGATTAAGTTCAGCCTAGTTTTTAAAGTCAGAAGTCATATGACCCATGTTTTTCAATTACATGGATAGCATCAGAACAGGCTTTGAGTAGTAGTGCTTTGAGGTGGTTGACCCAGGGAGGACAGTTTATTTAAGGGCTCTGAGTTCTCTGTGACAGTTTGCTAGTTTTTTGACACTGAATTGTTCCCTACAATAAACAGAATAATTTCTTCTACTATTCCCTCTTACACAGTTACACATTTTAGAAATACATTTCAAAGTTTACCTGAGACATTTACTTGCCTGCTTTTAGAAGTTCTGGAGAAGGAGCATTTCCAATGGGTCATCCACAGATCCTTTGTTCATCAAGTACAATACTGTACCATGCTTCTCATCCCGCAGTCATTGCTGGCAGAGCCCATCCTTCCATTTAATAATTTAGTGTGTCCAATATGGGGCACATAAACTTAGTTTAATTTGGTTTCCAGTGGTTTGTGTGTTTGAGGTTGCCTTCATTTATTTTTAATTCATCATTAAGAGCACTAGAGTAATTTTAGAATTTAAAGTTCCTTGGGTCACCAGATGACCTGGGTGCTCATCAATTGTCAATATGTGTGCCCGTTTGTGAACTGCTAATCCTCTGTTGTAAGCTGACACATTTTGTTTTTTCCTCCATCTTGGCCAGAATGTATAGGCGGACATCAAACATGGTTGGGTTGAGTTATCCACCAGCTGTTATTGATGCGTTAAAGGTAAGATTGTTGAAAATGCTTATGGGATACATGGAAATAAATGCAGAGTACAGTTAAATTTGTGCTTAGAAAATCACATTTCATTTCTGCACTTCTCTGTTATTCCTACCTCAATCTTTCATTATTACTGTGTTCTCAGTCTTTACCCTCCTAGTTCATTTTCTTCCAAGTTAAACACTGAGTGGATTTTGGTTTTATACAGTAATCTGCCATGATGAGATTTAAGTAGCAGTAGCCACAGGAGATCAGGTGCATTACAGTAAAAGTATTTAAACTTAGGAAGAAACTTGTTGGTTGTAATTATATCAATACTCAATTGCCTACTCCAATTCCATTTTATAAGATTTTTTTTAAAGACCCACAAAATTTTAAGAAAAATACAACCAGAGATTAGGATTGAGACCTGAGCACAATGTTCCCAGCACAGGTCACGTTCTCAGTAACATTTTATGGCACAATTGTTTACTCCAGAGTCCTGGTCACCTTGAGACATCCCAAGTTTTTCCCAAGGCTTGCACTAGCCAGGTGTTGCATGGGAAGTCATCCAGCACAGATTGTTTAAAGCAGGCTGAACTCTGGACAGTCTACTAATCAAGCATACTGGAAATTATGTAGATGACTTCCAAAGGCCCAACACAGAAGTGTTCCTTGAGGCAGGGACAGAGTCAGATTCAGGGGTCTGGAGGGTTCCTGGTGTATTTTAGTTGCATGGCAGGGTTGGCCAGGGCTCAGTGTGTTGTGCTGGGGGTTGATGTTACATGCTGCCTGCACTTAGCACCTGTCCCCTTGTGCAGTGGCACCGTGGAATTCTGACTTCTATCTAACACAGTCTTTCTCTGACACATGCAACAAGTGTAATCCAATGATGTTTTCAGAAGATAAATTTCCCATTCCAGGAAGTAGGGGTGAGCAGTGCTTCTCAAATAGCTTAATGTAAGAAACATGCCCCATGGGCCATTCTGATTATGTGTTCATGGTTTTCCCTTCTGTTCTGATACATACACCAGCTGTGTTTATAGGAGTCCCATTTCTCTCTTTACTGACTACATTTCTTTCTCCTCCATGCATCTTAAGAGGAGGCAGGATACTGGGAGGAGCCACAGGCCCCCATGCTCGTGGCCAGCCCATCAGGGTAGTTTACAGTGATGCTTCCCAGTCCTCCAGCAGAACCACTTCATGAGACCTGTTTCCCAACACCACATGAAATTGCCATTGATTTTCATAATTGAACTGAAACACTCAATGCAAATCTTAGAATCATTAGAAGCCTATTTAAAACTTTATTTCTGCCTTTGTGATAAACACAGACACAATTGGGCTCAAGGACACTGGGCTGTTTATGGGAGTAAATCTTCCAAATTGAAGTCTCTTTTCTCTGAATAGCTGGAAACTAAAAAGTGGAACAAGCTGTTATGTGGACAAACTGCTACTTGCCACTTAAGGAAAGGAAGTCTTGGTCTTTGTGACAGAAAGACACTTGGATTAGTTGGAGATATCTCCAAATGTCTGCCCTCCCCATGTCTGTTAATGTGCGCTTTAAGGCCACAGCTTTTGCCCTTGACCCAATTCCTGTTGATCATGGGAGTTCAAGTCCTCTCTCCCCTGTAGTGCCTTTCCAGTTCTCCCTCTGCACTTGCCTGTGATTGCCAGAGGACTGAAGTGGGCTGGAGAGCACAGAGATGGCTTCTCATTTCCTTTTTTGTACCCACTGGGGAAAAGGTTATTTGCACTGAGCAGCTGGGCTTCTATGGAAATCACTACTGATTTCCTTTAGTACAGAAAAATTTCTCAAAGACTGAGGGAATTCAGGTCACTAAAATAACCATTGTGGCAGGTCATGTTAACTGCCGTTCATGTAAGAACATGGCATAAAATGACATCTAAATAATAGAATAATTAACTACAGCTCATTGTAAATTTTAATTGCTTGTGTGTCTCTCTATTTTCTCCTCTTGATACACCTTTTAATTTCATTTTATTTCTAGCCTTTGTGGTAGGTTTCTAGAGGTACAGAAATGATTTGTTCTTTACAAGAGCAGTTGTCCTGTGGCTCAGAAACCAGCCCCTTAGATAGTTTTAAGAAGAGAAGAAATAAACAGTTTCCACCTTCCTTGGGCTATGTTAACCTGGGTGTTCTCCACCTTCTTGACTGGAATTATCCCTGGGCAAAATTTGGTCAAAGAGAAATTGTGTTTAAGACACTTATATTGGCTGCTCATTAAACTGCAGATTCCAGGCTCAGGAACACTCAGAGGCCTTCAGCATCCTCATTGTTTTCAGCGAGTCCCTATGTGGCTTGGAAGAAGAGTAAAGTTCAAACATAGCAGTTAATATTCTTTGAAATGAAGGCCATAGAGGAAACCCACTTCCCTACTCATCTCCTGGAGCTGTCAGTGTCCTTTTCCTCAGGACCAGATCACACAGTGGCTGTGACTCATAGTAACCCAATTATAGAACTCAAGCAAAGCTCCAGGTTGTGAGTAAATTTCGGTATCTATGTCCTGGATCCCTACTGGGTACTTAGGGGATGAAGCCTGTGTCACAGTTTGGACACATTGGGTTTACAAGTGTCATCTGTAGGCAGTGAGGTCACATGAGAGGTTGCCAGTGAGATTATTAAGTAGTTCTGTTACTGTGTGGCATTGGACCCTTTGTCTCTCCTAGACTGGAACACTGGGGAAAGTATAACCTTTTCTAGAATTGGGAGATTTGAGAACTCTGTATTAACACTTCACATGGCAGGTTTAATTATTTTAATGGAATGGTAATTGCTAAAGGAAGTGTGTTTACCACTAAATTTAAACAGAAACAATCCAACCAAGAGCCTTTGACTTTTTTTTTTTAACCTTATATGATTGCTTTTATGTGGCTTTCCTCCCATGAGAGAATCTTTGGCAGTCTTGAGCCAAACATGATGACTGGAAGGGTTAGGTGTGACAAGAGCACAAGAATGGGATAGCAGGATCATGTTAGGAAACACTGAGATTTTCATGCAGATAGTTTCTGATGCCAGCGGTAGCAACCCCTGGACTCAGTCCTGGAGATGATCTTCCATGGGTCCTCATTATCAAGAGAAAAATCAATATCCATCCTGAAACTACAGAAGGAAGTTCTGTGACAAGGATACCAAATGCCTGCTGATTTAACTATGATTTAAATATACATTTTTTTTATTATATCCACAAGTGGCTGGCATTGCTGTGTCAAAAACACTCAAGATAATGTTTACATGTATTCTGGAGCCAGTATTTGTGAACAAATAGGAACTTCATAATGGCATATAAGGTGTGTGTGTGTCCAGTTAAATGTTTACATTCACTTCTTTCACCAAAGTGTTAGAGCAACAGGAGAAATATATCACCAGTTTGTGGCTCCAGAGAGCATTTTTTCTATTCTTGAAATGAGTGTTTTTCTCTTTGGTTGCATCTTAGCCGTTGAAGTTGAAGTGGCATTCCATTTTTGTCTTCAATACCATGCATGCTTCTGCATACTTTATAATGAGTTAAGGTGTCAACTCTGGGCTCATAGGACGTCATTACATAGTATATTAGTGGATTGGAGAGCATTTAGGGATGTGCCCCAGCTGGTTTGAACTCAGGGCTTGAGGAATGGAGCCTGAGAGGAGGCATCAGTGTGGAAGGCATATGTGTGCTCATCCACTTTGTGCTTCCAACAGGCCTTTGAGGAATTAGGTAACTATCCTCATCAGTGAAGTGTAACTAGTCATACCACCTAAGATTTATTCAATAAATCACTTATTTTTTTACCACTCATGATGCCTGTCAATATTTCTGTTGGATAATAAAGTTCTTCAGTTGTGTTAAACAGTAAGCATTCTTGTATTACCACACTAGAAAGCTTACTCAGCGTTTTTAGAGTCTTGAGCTATTTAGTCGCAATTGTGGGCTACCTGAAGTCTCAAACACGGATAGATTAGCAGTTGTATAGGTGATGTGAACTAACAGTGCTCTTTCATTTCTCTTTCCTGAAGGATGTGGACAAATGGTCCTTCGATGTCTTTTCTCTCAATGATGCCAGTGGAGATCATGCGCTGAAGTTCATTTTCTATGAATTACTCACTCGCTATGACCTGATCAGCCGTTTTAAGGTCAGAACCTCATTAAAAAGATAAACTGCATACATTTCTCTATCCTTAGAAGTGGCTTCTATGTCAATACCAAGGGAATCCTTTTAAGTGGACAGGAACCTGCTGTGGGCAACTGTGGACATCATTCTGATGGGGCCTTAGTTTCTTCCTTCTGGGGCTCTCTTTTCTTTACATGCTGACTGGCGGATCTTGCTGGAAGGCAGAGACTATAGAGGCGGCGTGGAGACCTATCTTCCTGCTACAGCTAAGTCTGCCATAGGTGTTGTCGGCCAATGGTCATTCCGTCTCACTTCATCACGTTTATGTGCGCTATTGACCACTCTTAGCTGAGAGATAGCAACGGAGACAGAGCGAGCTAGACAACCTCCATAAACTTTCCCCCATACCATGCCTCATCCAGACAAAACTCCTACTTATCCATGACAGATCATTGGTGTTTCCCAGTCACCCATGCTTCAGATGATTTTTTTTTTTTGCTTGAAATAAAGAGAATGTATCATCTTCAGGCTCAGTCCCTCACTGCATAGTCTTTTCAGGTTGGGACAGGTATTCAATGGAACATCTGTCCAGTTCGTCTCCTGCACTTCATGCATTGATAGATATGATATGTCTCTGGAAAATGCAGGTTGTTTTCCACACAAACGATGTCTCTGGACAGTGTAAGTCTTTATCACTTCCTTAAGGGCTGTAATGAAGCATGAACTTTCTACATGACTACAAATAACTTACAGCAGTGTCCTTGTCCTTTATTGTGCCAACATCAGAAGCCCTTAAGAAAACGTGGGTGCTGGAGACACTTTTTTTGGAACAAAGCCTGTATGGATGTTTTTACTTAGCTTCTCACTGGCTCATAGACTGTCAGAGCAGCCCCAAGTCCTGAGCTCCCTTGATCTTAACTTTGAAAACTGATAATGAGCTCATTCATGCCCTCTGTATGACATTTACTTACTTACCTACTCACTTTGGTTTCATGAGAAAGGAACTTGTGAAGTAACCCTGACTGGCCTTGGACTTGCAGTGATATTCCACACTTTTGCCTCCTGAATTCTACAACTAAGGAACACAGTTAAAATTTCAAACATCCACTAATGGTTAGAATGTAAGAGGCTCGGTATGGCTGAATTTCCTTTTTGAATCTGTTAGTCTCTAGGAACGCACAACCTCCTCTTCATCCCCAGGCTTGGACTAGGGATTTTAGCCCAACTGTATCAACAGTCTCACTACTAGCATAATGAATATCCAAAGGGTCTTCTTAATTATATGTAACATCTGCAGATCTTCACTGTACTATACAGGAGAGCAAGCTGTGTATGTTACACACATTTGAGCAGAAAAAATAATCAAGCCAGCTGAAAATACTATCCCAATAGACTGGTGGTTCTGAGAAAATATTCACATCTTTCTGACTTGAATATGAACTATGCAGCATACTTAGTTCACTTGTGTGAAAGCATAAAGGACACAAAAATTTTAAGTACGAAAACAGTGGTGATGTAACAGATGTAAGCTGCCACGGGTGAGACTTCCTCAAAGCCACATTCTTTGAAAGAGGTCATTGTATGCATTAGAAATATCAGGAAACCCAGTGTGGTAGTGTGTGCATGGGAAGGAAGAGGCTATGTCTTTTTTTATCACCCAATGAGCTATTATTGGTGACTTGCAGTTTGGAAAGTCTTCTTTTGCTGGTGAAGTGTTACTAATGTTTAAAAATTTCATAAACTGAGGTGATTCCTAGTGCTACTTGTAATTTCCTCAACGGTTTATGACATTGATATTGAATAGCATCTCTTCCCTCTTGGGATTGGAGGAAAAAACTGAAAACAGACAAAATACAAAGAAATACAGATGTTTAGTAGTCACCAATAATGAATGGGGTTGCCTATGTGTACACAAAAGCACTGATTTACAGTTTACAAAATGTCTTTGAGATGAGTCTGTATAGTTTGGTTGCCTTAATTGAGGAACAAAAACCAGTTTGTAAGACTGACTGTTCTTCAACCAGGGATTTGGTGTTAGACTTCCACAGTATCTGACAGTTTCACCAGGGAATTTTATTAATTATTAACATTCTTGTTTCCTCATGTGATCCTCAACAGCTCCCAAAGTAAGCAAGGTGGGGACCTTAATGTTTCTCTTAAGGTAAGTCTGTCCTTTAGTGAGTGAAGCTTGCTGTGTTCTCTTTCAGATCCCCATTTCTGCACTTGTCTCATTTGTGGAGGCCCTGGAAGTGGGGTACAGCAAGCACAAAAACCCTTACCATAACCTGATGCATGCCGCTGACGTCACCCAGACTGTGCATTACCTCCTCTATAAGACAGGAGTAGCAGTGAGTATAGACAGGGACTCTCATTAGTGTTGGAGGGTGTTACAGGGTGAGGAGGATGAGCCCAGGGGCACGAATGCCTTCTGAACCTCCCCTTCTTCCAGCATCCCCTGACTACTATGGAGAGTTTGGTGTGTTCTCATGTGCTCTCATAATCATTATGGAGAGCTTTGGGGTTCTCTGGAGTGCTCCCCTGATCTTTATGGAGAGTGTTCTGAAGTGTCCCCCTGTTCCCTGTGGAGGGACTTGGGGTTCCCTGAGAGATGCCAAAGCTCTTCTCCTCCTCCTCCTCCTTCTCCTTTAGACCAATGAAATCGATGACCAATTAAAGAATAATTGTAAGAACTAAATATATTTCCACATACAGAATGATTATTTTGACCCTTGGCAACAATTAACAATGATATTCACTTATTCTGAAATTATATTCAGTGGATGCATCAACCATTGCTCCAACTCAGATTTGGCTCAGCCTGCTGGCTGTTTTTCAGAAGCACTCTGCTTATTCACGTCTTAGTATTTTTAAAGCTAAGGATTTCTAGTCATTTGAAATATCCCTATTATAGTTCTTCTTTTCAGCTCTTTAGATGGTTTTAGGGGCCTTTTCATTTGACTAATTAGCTTATTCAAGTTGATTGTGCCTTTGACTTCTTAAATTCTCATTGTTTAGTTATTTATCGTGTTTGGGCATGGGAGGGTTCCCATGTGCTACAATAAACATGTTGATGTCAGAGGACAATTTATACGCAGTCAGTTTTCTCCTTCTACCTCATGGAGGCCAGGGACTGATCTCAGATTTCTGGTTCATCAAGAAGCACCCTGATCCACTGAGTCATCCCAGCAGCCTCTTTGCCTTCATTACCTCCATATAAGCCATCAATTTTAATATGCATAGATGTTGGTGGTAAAACAAAACAAAACAAAATGAACAAACAAATAAAATGGCTTTCATTGAGATTAACACCTACAGAAAATTTTTTTCATTTCTATTTGAATTTATTGTGTGCTGAATTTATCCCCGTGCCATATGTTTTGTTTCTTCTCTTTGCACTGGGGTATCTCTTTCTTCTGTGAAGTCCCCTCCTACAGCTTAGGCATAGTGTGTGCCTTCTCAGTGAGGATCATCTTAGTGTGCCATGGGTTAACCTGACCATGAATGCTGTATATTTGGCTCCTATCTTGTTGACCTGGATATATTCAGCAGCTAGGGAATCTGCATCTAAATCTGTAAGCTCAGATATGTTCTCTGCACTTTTAAGCACATGCAATAAACTTGCACACAGCTCTTGGGTCAGTGACCTCAAGTCCAGCTCCACTGTTTGGACTTGAACAAGGCTTCTGACTCTACCAGTACGTGATTTGTGAACTATGGACCAACACCAAGTATTTTTCTATGAATATCAGAGGATGCAATATGCTATTTTAAAAGTTGAAAATACTAAAAAGGTTTAGAAATACTAGAATCAGTTCTTAGAAAAACTAAGCAAACCAATCACAGGACTGGCCCGCACAGCTCCTTTGGGATGGCATCTTTCAGATGCTGGTAGCATTTTGAATATGCCCACAACAGATGGCCTGGGAAGGTTCCTTCGCATTTTTAAAGTGAAAAAAAAAAAAACCAAAGATTTGAATCTTGTGATTTGCATGATTTTCTGGGTTAAGAGAGTGACAATCAGTTTTCACAGGTCCCTCCAGGCCGTTTACAGGACAAGTAAGATAGAAATTGCTTGGGTGTGGCAAATAAGCCCCAACCCTTGTCATCTCTGATGATTGGTTCAGTCTAGTCGCTCACTGAATTAAATTTAGAATATAGTGGCAGGAGTGGTCCTTGAAGCTAGATATACTACATATAAATCCATGCTTAGTTACTGAATAGCTATTGTAAGCTGTGGAGAAACACTTGAGTGCTCAGATGTCCTCATCTGAAATGTGAGATTTTACCTTGAAGATGGCCAGGAATAAAATATCAAAAACACTGGCTATTTTCTTCCCTTCAACTTAGAAAGCATTATTACTAGATTGTTGCAGAAGTCCCCCCCCCCATTCTTATGTTCTAGTTTTTATTAGAAGGCTCATTTTGGAAAAATAACTATTTAAGAAGGCATTTCAAAATTATAGAGATATTATAGAGAGGACCCATTTTATAGATAATGAGTTTCTACAAAAAACTCAGACCAGAAGCTGTACTACATGATAATTCCATGAAAACATGGAATAAAACAGAATTGTCCACACCAAAACAAACCCGTGAAGAACTAGATTGATGCAGAGGTAGCTACATGAAGACAGACTTGTGAAGGGATGGGTTGGTGAAGAAGTGTCCACACTAAGGCCCATGAAGCTGTGGACCCATGCAGCAGTGTTTACATGAAGACAGAGTCATAAAGACATGGACTGACACACCAAGAGAGCTACTCAATATTTTTCTACAGATCCCACGGAATGCAATATGGAAGGGATAAAATGCTGAGAAAATTTGTAAGAGCCATTCATGTACTGGAAATTAATAAGTATGATGTAAAAAATACATTCTCAACAGTTTGAAAAGTGTATCATTATTTATAAAGAACTTTAAAACTGAAAAAAAGGAAACTATAAAACTCAAAGGACTCAAAACTAATGTTTAAATGAGTGGAGAGATATGTTGTGTGGATGGCCATTTCCTTCAAAACAATAAGTACTAATTCAATTCCCAAAAGTTTGATGTATAACTCGGTAAGTCTGAAATCCATACAAAATGTGTGCATTTTCTGTGTTAGAAAAGGCAGTTTTGAAAAGGAACAGTATGTAACAAGAAGGTAGTTCTTTTCTTACTAATGCTAAAATATTAGTAAGAACAGTTATAGAAACAGAATATGTGATTTTAATGATAAAAATGACAAACACATTTTTCAGTTTCAAAGGTTTATTAAGCACTCCTTATGAGCTGGTACTTTGTTAATCTACTCTCTGGTGATAGTATTAGGTGGTGAGAACTTTGAGAAGTGATGGGATAATAAAGGCAGGGCTCACACAAATAGGATTAGTATCCTTAAGAAGACCTGGGATTCCCTTTCTCTTCCTTCCTGGCTCTTTGCTGTCCCACTGAGTGCACAGCTCTTTCTTGCCACACGATGTATCTCCACCTCCAAAACAACAGTCAATCAGTCACGTACTGGAACCTTCAAATTCACGAGTTCAAATCATCTTTATAAGATGATTTATCTCAGGTACTTGCCATGGCCATTGTCTTACTTAGGGTTTCTATTGCTGTGAAGAGACAGCATAACCATGGCAACTCTTATAAAGGGAAACTTTTCATTGGGGTGGTGGTTTATAGTGTCAGAAGTCCAGTCCATTGCCATCATGCTGAGGAGCATGGTGCTGTGCAGGCAGACATGGTGCTAAAGCTGAGAGTCCTGCATCTTATAAGGGGCAGGAAGTAGACTGATAGAATGGGTGGTATCCTGAGCATAGTAAACCTCAAAGCCCACCCCACAGTGACACACTTCCTCCAACAAAGTCACATCTCCTAATAGTGCCACTCCCTATGAGATTATGGGGCCAATTACATTCAGACTACCACAATAATGGAAAGCTAACACAAGGGATTACTGCAAATTTCCTTCTTAAATGTCTATGCAAATATACGTTGGCATGTGCAATAGAGTACAATTTCCTGTAAGCCAGTGGTTCTCAGCCTGGGGAAACTGTGCCTACCCCTACAAAATGAGTTTTTATGGTATTGGTTATGATGGCCTTAGCAAACTAGTACAGACTCACTGCCAAGATGGCACCAGGCCTGACTTCTTTTACATTTTATTAGACTTCTTTTGTTTTTTTAATTTTATGTGTAGGAATGTTTGACTGCATGTTCATATGTATACCACATGCATACCTAGTACCCATGAACTTCAGAAGAGGCTTTCAGATTGCTGGGAAGTGTAACAAAGAACTGTGAACTGCCATGTGGGTACTGGGGACTGAACCTGGGTCTTCTACAAAAGTAGCAAGTACTCTTAAACAATGAGCCAATCTCTCTAGTCTCCTAAGTCTGACTCCAGTGGTCATACATTTAGGTATTTGGCCATAGTTCTGCAGTATCTTTGGTGAAGAAGAACTCCTTGTACCTTAGAATCCTCAGGGGCATATACTTGAAGATAATGTAGAACAGATTAAAGCAAAGACAGAATAGTTCACTGAGCTCATCAGCCAACATATTTTTAGTACCTATTGTGCACAGTATCCTGGGCAATATAAACATGAATCAACCAGCTTCATCAGCTCTAAAGGAAAACTCTGAAGCATTTATGCTAATGCAAGTCATCACTAGCATCAATGGTACTGCAGCCAATGGCGTACTGTGTCAGTTATTTGCAGTGTATGCATGTATGCACAAGTGTGTGTGTGTGTGCAGGTGCATGTATGCATATGAGCATGTGGAAGACAGAATCCAACTTCAGGTGCTATCATTGGGTCCCTTCCACCTTGTCTTTGGGAGGGACTCTCTTACTGGCCTAGAGTTGCCAATTAGGCTAAACTGGCTGGTCAGTGAACCCTAGGGGCTTGCATGTTTCCATCTCTCTAGCCCTACGATTACAGCCATTTCATATGGGTGCTGGGAGTGAACTTAGGCCTCTGTGTTTGTATGACAAACACTGTATCTACTCATTCATCTTCCCATGATCTACGCCCCCCCCTCTTTCTCTCTCTCTCTCTCTCTCTCTCTCTCTCTCTCTCTCTCTCTCTCTCTCTCTGTGTGTGTGTGTGTGTGTGTGTGTGTGTGTGTGTGTGTGTATGAGATGTTCTTCAACCATCTTTTTGTGGTGATTTCTGAAGGCAGCAATAGAACAGTGATGTCCAAGTAGAAGCTGCTGTTCACACAGCAGAGTCACAGCTTACTTAGAGTAATGTATCCTGTAGCGCTGGAAAACGACTCTTGTCCATTTCTTTTGTATTTCCTCTGTTGTGTACAGTTATGCTTACCCCCCCACACACACACCTAAGTACACAGTTTGATCTTCAGAGCCACAGATGTCACAGTCCAAAATATAACACCTTCAGGTGTCAAAGCAGCTCTGTCTGTGAATTAGCTATGACACACCAATTTGGAAGACAGGAAACCATCACAGATAATCCCAGAACAAAATGCCTGTGGAACTTAAATTTCTGATTGCTCATATGTGATGTAAAACCTCAGCATTCACAGTAATTAAGTTGGAAAACACAGGGAAATTTGAGCCACATTAAAGTATGAATCCCAACTTTCCTCAAAATGGCTTCTTCTGCCTTCTCCATCTTTACTTTTACCAAGGATGCCATCTGACACGACCCAGGAAGGGTTTGGTTACTAGCTCAGTGTTTGGAGGCCACAGGTAATCCATTGTTCTCTTGGCTCTAACTTCTTTTTATGGGCCTTTACACATGCTGTAAGAACTTTTCATCCCTCTCTCTTTTCAGACAAAAGTTCTTCCTGGAGCACTGGACTGGCTCAGATACTCTCTGGGCTCTACTGTCTGCTGAGGCATTTTTCATTCCTCACTCACTCTGGTTTTTAAAGCCATATGTTTGAGGCCCCAGTCTCTCCTGATTCCTGCTTTAGTCCAGGGACTCATTTCAATACTCGAGATGGACAGGTGCTTCTGAAAATGCCATCCCCCACTCCATGCTCTCCAGGTCACCATTGCCAAGGCTTGTTTTTGTTGACTATCCTCTGTGAAACTGTTTCATGCCCCTCCCCCCCCCCCCCCGGTACCATTTTTCCCCTTTCTTATCCCCAAGCCAGTATGCACACTGATCATCACAAGGCTTGTGTTTTAAAATGAGTTTCAAAGGTGCAGTTTAGATTTTTCTGTTTGCCTGTTTGATCCCTTTCTGTTTGGGTTTATTAGAAGCTAAGAGATTCCTAGAAGTAGCTGTTAGTGTGCTTGGGCAGGAAGGAAGTGTGCCTGATATTTGTAATGAGGGAACTATTCCTTTGCAGGCTTTCTGATGCTTTGAATACTGATGTTCTGTGCCTTGGATTTGTTTAGGCTCTGTGCTCATTCCCATCTACTGTCTTATTTTAAAACATGACATTGATGTCAAATAGAACTAGAACAAAACTTGTATAGAGGGAATGGTTCAAAAGCAGATTAGTGATAATGTGCTGTTAGGAAAGAAAATACATCAATATAGCCGGATGCAGAGGTACCAGCCTATAATTCTAGCACCCAGAAGGCTAAGGAAAAAAAGATTTCTATGAGTTCACAGCCAGACTGGACCACATACTGAGTTTTGAGCTAGCATGGTCAATAAGACCCTTTATTTAAAAAAGAAAAAAATATGTATTATATATATGGACAATTCAAGAAGAGGTGCCATATAATGTTATACATACATACATACAGAAAATTAAAATTAAATACAGAATATAAACAAAGGAAATTTAACCTACATATAGTAGGTGAGAATTCTGGAGACACATTGTATGGCTTGTCATATGAACAACTGTGTGACTTTGGACAGATCATGAGTTTCCTCTTGTCTGATTTTCTCAGTTTGTAATGTAGGGATAACTGCACAGCTAGTTCCTTTATGGGCATGTGAAAGGCATGCGAGTTTCTACATTTAAAAGGGGGGCATGGGAGCCTAACCTCAGTGGTTAAGAGTACAAGCTGCTCTTCCAGAGGACCTAGGTTCAATTCCCAGCACCCGTATGATGGCTCACAATCTCTGTAACTCCAGTTCAAGGGATCTGATGGCCTCTTCGTGCATGTAGTACACAGACACACATGCAGGCAAGACATCTGTATACATATAGTAAAAATAAAGAAATCTTTTTCTAAAAAAGAAACAAACAACAATGACAAAAACAAGGACATAATAGTGGGAGAGAGACAAACGGTGGAGGAAGCTGGGGCAATTATTGGAGATGGATATAATCAAAATATATTATATAAATTCATGAAACTTTCAAAGAATGAAAGTAGTGCTTTGAAAAAGTGCCCAATATAGGTTCTGCTGCACCTTGAACCTTCCTATGCGAGGAGGTGAGAGGGCTCTTGACTTCTGTGGAAAGGCAGCTTCAGCTTTCCTGCCATCTTTTCACATCTATAGCTTATTTATTACATTTACTTGCTTACTCCCTCAGAGCGGGGCACCTGCCACAGTGCGTGTTTGATAGTGCGTGCGTGCGTGCGTGCGTGCGTGTGCGTGTGTGCGTGTGTGTGTGCATGTGTGTGTGTGTATAGGTCAGGGTTTAATTTCCCCTTGTGGGTCTCAGAGCCTGAACTCCCGTTGACAAGCTTGACAGCAGGCACTTTCACCTGACAGGCCATCTCACCAGCCCATCTGCATCTCCTTTTTACCTCATTTCAGTGATTTTTCTCTTAGTCTGTTTTCTTTGTCTTTCCATTCCTTGAACCTCAGTTTGTAACTTTTGGGCACATTATTGGCACATTATTGAGGATTGGGAAAGATTTTTTTATTTCATGCTATAAATTGCTAGAAATAATTTTTAGAGTAGCAATTGCCACTCTTTATTCTCTATGTGAAGTCATTTTTTTCATTAATTGCAATAACTGTCAGGAATTTCCCTAGTTAATAACCAAAATTAACAATTATTTTTATGATCACTTTGCATGAACTTAAGTCATACAAATATGTCTCAGGTTCTTATTGTAAACTTAGACCATGGGCTGGTTTGGGTACTCATTTCCTCTCCCACAAGCCCTGTCCCTTGTACAAACTTGACTTCATTTTGTTTAAATACAGCGAAGTGAGAACTTATAAATACTCACCAAGTGCAGTAGGTACTCTTCTGTTTCTTTGTCCAAACACCATGACCAGTGGCAACTTAAGGAAGAGGGAGTTTATTTTGGCTGATCGTTCCCAGGGGAGAGTCCCTGATAGCAAGGCAGTGATATAGCAAGACATCTCAGAGCAACTGGAAATGGTGCAAGTCTTCAAACTCTCAAAGCCCACCTCCAGCGATGCACTTCCTCTAACAAAGCCACTCCTCCCACACCTCTCCAACCTTGCCAACAACTGGAGACCAAATGTGAAAATATGTGAGCCTCTGGGGACCATTGTCATTCAATCCACCACAGGAAACAAACTGAGTGGAGATTATAAATTTTTATAGCTCACTGTGGATTCACAGTGGCCACATGCATGTGTGTGCTGCTGAGATGTAAGCAAGGGACACAATGGGATGGGAAGTACCTGCAAGCCACAGAGTCCATTCAGTGGGACTCAGTTAAAAGAACACATTGCTGGAGTTTCTTTTCCAGCCTGGTCCCACTGCTGCTTTAGCCCCAAATAAACACATGTATGATATATTAATTATAAAACTGTTGGCTGATGGCAAGGGCTTCATATTGGCTAGCTCTGTCTTAATTATTAACCCACTCCTATAAATCTATTTCCATGTGGTCTTGGCTTATCAGAGAATGCCCGGACCTGTTACTGCTTTGATTGCCTACAATGTGTCTCTGTGTACTTCCTCTGCCTACCTTTTTCAGAATTCTACTCATCTTCTAGTCCCGCCTATCTTCCTACCTCTACTAACTATTGGCCAAACTGTTTTATTCATCAGCCAATAAGAGAAACATATATACAGAAGGACATCCCCCATTAAGAACATCCAACAGTGCACTGGGTCTTAAAACCTGACATGCATTAGAATTATCCTGAAACTTGAAAGAGTACATATTGCTGAACCACAACCTACAGTTTCTGATTCAGTGAGATTAGGTAGAACCATAAAATTTGCTTATATTCATATTGTATTCCTGGTGCTGCTAATTCTGCTGGCCCCTGGACAGACTTGACAAACTATTGATCCAAGGCTATGAATGGAATCAGTCCCTCCAACATCAGTTTGCACAAGGAAGAAAACTGTCTTATTTCTGTTTGTGTGTCTCCCCACCATGTAGTAGACATTTCTCCCATAATCAGACATTAGGATTTTTACTATTAGTGCTTGCTATTGTGTTAAAAACTTTTAATGACATTTGTATAAATGAGAGAGGGTATTGTGTTGATATTTCCTGGGGAGGGAGATGGACAGGAAAGGGAAAGGTAAGAGAAATAAGAATTTTATCTTAAAGTTGGAAGGTTATTTGATGAGGACATTTTAAAGTTCTTCATGGTCACTCTCGTTGCTTGTCTGGAAAGTCATATCAGAGTAATAATTCTTCTAACCTTGTGTGCTGTGTTCAGACTACA
This sequence comes from Cricetulus griseus, assembly GCF_003668045.3. NCBI lineage: Eukaryota > Metazoa > Chordata > Mammalia > Rodentia > Cricetidae > Cricetulus > Cricetulus griseus. Next base: position 85,114,597 of record NC_048601.1, read on the forward strand.
AGTTCACAGGCTCCTCAATGAGGAAAAGCCCCCATTACTTCTGTAAGAAAACTTGTTTGGCAATAGCAGACAGCTGCAGGGAAGAAGGCAGCAGGGTGGGTGTGTTGTCAGCATGCTGAATCTGTCTGAGCAAGAGACAGATTATCTGATTGCTGTGAATCTCCCTTTCAGAACTGGCTGACAGAACTGGAGATCTTCGCAATAATCTTCTCGGCTGCCATCCATGACTATGAACACACCGGAACTACCAACAATTTCCACATTCAGACCCGGTGAGGGGGTTGAAATGTTTGTAGAGCAGGCACGAGGAGGCAGGGATATAGTTTTAGATGTCAGTGAGTTGTGCATTTATAACTTTCCTTTTATGTGGTTGCTCTATTTTCAGTTTTGAAAAGAGTAACTTATAAACAAGATAGGAGCCTGGGCAGCTTCACTGAACACACCACATTTGAAAAAACACCTGCTGCTATTTCTCATAATTTATTCATATCTAAAGTCAGGCCTCCTTTCTTCACTATTGTAATGTTCATTCGTTATTTATGTATGCTCTGCACCTCCTCTACCCATTTCTAATAGGTGTGACAAGGTTGCATAGAGCCCCAGATGTCATGTAGATGACATCACTAAGTTCAGATAATCGCTGGAGGGCTTCTGACATGCTAACAATAATGGTGCCTTCTCACCCGTGGTCTCTGAGCTTCTGGTGAGACACTCTACTCTTCCTCTATGTGCTCATCTCTTTCCTCCCCTGTGGCATACAGAAGAAGATGGTACTTTCTGTGCTATGTTCAGAAGGGGTGTAGAAGCAAAGTAAAGGACTTGAGCTATTTTCTGTAGTTTCTCACACTTCTTCCCAGGTAGAGTGGTCTGGGTTCCTGGGAGCATATTTTTGTCACTGTTCCAAGGTCTTTAAATATAGGCAGATCCCCCAGAAGACTGGGTGAATGCTTTGCTTGGAGGACAAAGACTGCAGTGACCCACAGCTGCCTGAGGAAGAGGGGTGGGCAGGGCAACCGCATGGAGCTTGCTTGGAGACCAAGAACAAATCCAGTCAACCCACTGGAAAACCTATAAATCGTAGAAGGTAAACAGGAGCTTAAGGCCACAAAATACACACACATACCAATATCTAACTTGGGAAGTAAATTCAAACATTGACACATTGGCCCTCAGCAAAGCTTTGTCCAGTTCATCCGAGTAGAAGTTTTCCTTGTTCAGAAAACTGTGTGGCTGGACCCTTTCTTCCAGGATAGATAAAAGTGGTAAGCCTAAGACTTTTAAGGTGCACTAGATTGTTCCCCAGTTTGGTCAGCAATAGATAGGTGTTGTATTCAGACACATCAGTCCTGTGGTCTGAACACCTCACTTACATCACAGTCCTGTGACTCAGTTGTTTGGGGACTCTGAGATGGCACTTCCTATCTATAGAATGGTACCCTAGCTGAGAAACAAATGAGCTCTGATAATCCAAGCTTAAATTAAACTGGGGATATTAAAATCATATACATGCCTGTGTTAGGCAACATTCAACTACAGAATAGTCTTTGAGGATATATAAAAATTATATTCTCTGTTTTCAACGATCCACATGTGACATTTCTATGGGAAAACAATTTAAGATCAAGTTACAGAGGCAGCTTGCAGACAGTAGCCACCAAGTGATATGTACTTGGAGAATTGCAACTAAATAATATTAACTAGGATGTTGATTGAATTAAAAATAAAAATTTAAAAATTAAAGTTATCCTAGAAATCATAAGAAAGTCTAACCCACTGACATTTTTAAAAGTCACTTTTGGCACCGGTGCAGGTAATTGATGTGAACGTTTTAGCATGCTTGGGGTGCATATTACACACAACACACCCACAAGTTTATAATAAAGTTCCTCTCTTTTATCTACTGATAATGTGCAACGTTAGTTTGAGCCATTGGTAACCCAGATGACTTGGGGACAAGATCATTTCTAAAAACAGGAAAAAGTGACAGCGCAGCAAGTCTTGTCAGAGTAAGCCAAAGGGATCTCAGCTGTGTCCCAATCTGAAGGAGTTTGTGTGTCTCTGTCCAGGTCGGATCCAGCTATCTTGTACAATGACAGATCTGTGCTGGAGAATCACCACTTGAGTGCAGCTTACCGCCTTCTGCAGGAAGACGAGGAGATGAATATTCTGGTCAACCTCTCAAAGGATGACTGGAGGTAATTGATGGCAGCTTTGGAAGCCACAGAGGGGAAGTGTGGACAGATGGGGTATGCTGCTACTGAGGAAATAGACCCTGCATAAACTCTATACTGCTCTCTCACAAAAAGTGCCCCAAAGCTTGTTAACTGGACTTTATAAAGATTGGATGTACCATTCCTGTCTTCATTTTGTTTGGTATTTTCTTATTTTGTTTGGATACAATTTTGTCACAAAAAGGTGACTGATATTCTTTTTCCTTTCTGGTGTGATCTTAAGCATCCTTTGCTCTTTGTGTCTCCAGCTGGGTCAGAACTGCTTGGCACAGTCAGGGTCCGAACCTCTGGGGCCTGGAATAAGGCAGACTTATCAGTTGACACTGGAGCATAGCCACACACAAACACCAGCATCTTTGTTTGTCTTTAGCCCTGAATTGTTGGTGATTGTTTGCAAAGGAACACAAATAATAAGATTGACTTAAAGCATTTGAATATAGCCTCTGATTAATACATTATAAAATTGAGTGACTCAAACCATATCAGTGAATTAATGTAAATGCAGTCAAATTAGTCCCTTGAAATTAGTTTAGTGAAGTCTGTTTGTGTACTCACTGTCTGTCTTAGTTAGGGTTTCTATTGCTGTGAAGAGACACCATGACCATGGCGACTCTTATAAAGGAAAACATTTAGTTGAGGTGGCAGCTTATATTTTCGGAGTTTTGGTCCATTCTCATCATGGCAGGGAGCATGGCAGCATCCAGGCAGACATGGTACTGGAGAGGGAGCTGAGAGTTCTATCTTTTACACAAGCAACTGGAAGTGGTGTCAGACACTGAGCATATGAGGCCTGAAAGCCCACCCCCACAGTGATGCACTTCCTCCAACAAGGCCGTACCTACCTCAACAAGTCACTCCCTGTGAGGGCCATTTTCTTCCAAACCACGTATCACAATCCCTGGCCCCAAACGGTTGTAGCCATAACATAATGCAAAAATGCTTTCAGTCCAACTTCAAAAGTCCCCCTTGGTCTATAACAGTCTCACATTTTATTTGAAAGTCTAAAGTTCCAAGTCTCTTCTGAGATTCATACAATCTCTTAATTGTAATCCCCTGTAAAACCAAAATAACAAAACAGACCACCTACTTCTAACATAGGATATACATTACCATTCCGAAATGTAACGAAGGGAGCATAGTGAGGAAATATTGGACCAAAGCAAGACTGAAAACCAGCTGGGCAAACTCTAAACTTCACATCTCAGTGTCTGATGTCAAAATGTTCTTCAAATCTCTGACTCCTTTTTAGCTTTGTTGACTGCAACACACTTCTCTGTCTTGGGCTGATTCCGCTCCCTGTTAGCAGCTTTCCCTGGCAGGTATGCCAAGGTCTCCAAAGCAATCCAAACTTCAACTTCACAGCTTCACACAATGGCATCTCTAGGCCTCTGTTCAAGGACACCCCTGACACATGCCTGGCCTCGGTGGCTTTTCTTAATCATGGAGGCAAATTCCATAACCCCTCTCTTCTATCCTTGACTCTATAGCCAGAACCACATGGCTGAAGCTGCCAAGTTCTCTTGCTTGCTGGGGCGGGAACATAGCCCTCTTGTTCAATCACGTCATTCTTAGCTTTCTCCATGTTCTCCTTCACTGCCTAAATCTGGCTGTCCTGGAACTTGCTCTGTAGACCAAGCTGACCACAAACTTGAGATCATCCAGCCTCTGCCTCTGGAGTGCTGGGATTAAAGGCGTGCACTACCTCATCTGGCACTAAACTTTTCTTTAATTGAGCTCACCACTCCCTTTATTCCATTTCTTCATCATATCTCCTTGAATACAGAACTTAGCTGCATTCTGTTTCCTGGTGCTCTTTTTCTCCTTAAATTTTACATTTTTGTACTTTAAGCTGCTTAGTTTGCTCCCTTTAATTATAAATATTCATTATTACCACTAGTAACCATACAATACAGTCTATGCTAGGTTGTTTTGAGATTTCCTATGCCAATGGAATTAATTGAAAACTCTTCACTTTAGCTCAGACAGACTCTTCAGACAAGGGCAAAATGCAGACAATTCATCAAAATATCACAAGAATAATCTCTAGGCAATATAGTAAAATTCTTGTCCTCTGAAGCCTCTTAAGCCATCTCCTCCACATTTCAAATCATTCTCAGCGCCACTTTCTTCCATGTTCCTACTAGTATGGCCCAATAAGCAGTGCTTAAAGCATTCTACTGCTTCCCTAACCCAAAGCACCAAAGTCTGTATTACTTCAAACTAAAAGTTGGTCAGGCCTATCTATGAAATGCCCCAGTTGCTGATACCAACATCTGCCTGAGTTAGCATTTATATTGCTGTGAAGAAATAACTATGACCACAGCAACTTTTGTAAAGGAAAACATTTAATAGGGTGGCTCACAGTTCAAAGGTTTAGTCCATTATCAGCATAGTGGGACATGGCTACATACAGGTAGACGTGGTAATGGAACTAAGAATCCTACATCTTGACTTGCAGATGACAGTAAGTGGTCTGAGACACTGGGTGTGGCTTGAGTATATATGAGACCACAGTTGACACACTTCCTCCAAAAAGACCACTCTTAGTCCAACAAGTCCACACTCCTAATAGTGCTGCTCACTTTGGGGCCATTTCCTTCAAACCGGCTCACGGTCTGTATCTGTGCCTCTTGCCCTTGTTACCTCAAAGGAAATAAATATTGAAGAGACCAGAAATAATCATGCATCTGAGATATCAGAACATCTTGTTGTAATGTCTTACATAAGCACAATAACTGTGGGAAGCTAGATTAAGAACAGCAAACTCAACATAGATAGAAAGGCAGAAATAACAATCTTACTGAAGAAACCCATAAAATTACAAACAATAGAAGAAATTATCAAAGCTAAAATCTAGTTCTTTGAAAAGAACAACAAAATTGATGAGCTTAAAACTTGGCTGAGTTAGAACATACATTACTACTATCAGATTCTACATATTTCAAATATATAGGAAAATTTACAATATTATTTTATTGTGTTTCACAACTTTGATTAAATATGCATATACTTTGTAAAATACAATTTTTAAAACTTCACAAAAGATAAAACAGATAATGTTAATATTCCTGTATCTATTAAAACAATTGAGTTTTTCATGAAAAAAATCTTCACCCCAGGAAAACTCCATACTTGGATATTCTAAAAAAGTCTTTGAAAACTCAAAAAAGAGATCATCACAATGTTAGGAAAATTATTTATAAAATGTTGAAAGAAGAAAGTACTTTCTAATTTGCCTCATGAGACATAATTTTAAACACTATACTTTTACAAAAACCATCACAAAAGTGAATCTTGGGGACTAGTAAACCCCATGAACATAAATACATAAATCTTTGTTAAATATTAACATTTAAAATAATGTTATTCAAAAAGTCTGATTTAGGTGGTGTGGTTAATTTTTGCATCAACTCAATTTGGCCATAGTGAGCCTTGATATTTCTTTGAAAACATTCAAGATCTTTCCATGGGTCTGTTTGTAGTTGAAGCCATCTTATAAATAAGTAGACTCAGTAAAGCAAACTGTCATTCTTAACATCCATGGAGCTGAGAGTTAGACTAAATACTATAAAAGGTTTACCCTCCCCCAAGTAAGATCAAATTCTCTCCACCTGGGTTTGGATTGAAACCTTCTTCCTGTGTCTTAAGTTTGATGTCTTTTGACTGAAGTATATCATTGGCCTTAAAGGTCTTCAGCTTGCTGACTGCCCCTGCCGACCTTGGTCTTGTCAACCTTCATGAGTCTGTAAGTCATGGCTGAGGATTTAGGTCAGTCAGTAGAGTGCTTACTTGTTATGTGTGAAGCCACGAGTTTGATCCCTAGTACTATATAAAATTGGACTTGTAGGACATGCCTGTAACCCCAGATCTGGGAAAGTGGAAACAGGAGGATGAGAATGTCAAGTTCACAGAGAAGTTACAACCAGTTTAAACCCAAGAATGTATGGTTAATTTGACACTCAAAAATAAATTAAAATAGTTCACCTTATTAAAAGCAAAGAAGCCAAGCAAAGAGAGTGAGATATTGTTGACACATGCCTTTAATCCCAGTACACTGGAGAATGAGGTTGGAGGACCCCGAGTTAGTATCTATACTGTGATATTTCAGGACAGCCAGAGCAATATAGTGAGGCATCCACTCAAACAAACAAACAACACTAAAACCCAAAACAACGAATGTGGTCATTTCAATAGCTATATCCAAAACATTTGACAAAAGTCATTAGTTATGAAATAAAAACTCTTCCAATGAGAAACACAAAGGAGTCTATAGCATCTCCAGCTGGGTAAGGCATCAGTGTAAAGCTATAACTAATTTCAATCTTCATGGTGAAATTCTGAACACTTCTGTCTGAAGACAGGGAACAAGATTAGAATGTCTGATCTTATATTAAACAATATAAAGTGTTTCTGTAAGCAAATGAGATCTGATTGCACATAAAGCCCCAAGACTATTATGGCAACTTCTAAAACTGGTAATGAATTTTATGAGCCAGTAAATATGATGTTTAATGTAAAAAATAGACTAGGAGCTAGCCATTAGAAAATTACGTTGAAAATTCTTGCACAAGGCAGGAGATAAAGGATCAAATTTATTGAAACCAGTGTGGAAACTTCTCAGAAAACTAAGAATAGAACCAATGATTCATCTCTCCCACTCCTGGATGCGGTCTTAAAGAAATACCATGAGAACAGCACAGAGACACCTGCACACTCATCCTTATCCTTCTTTGTGACTGCATTCACAAGAGTCAAGCTGTGAATCACCCTAGACACCCATCTTGGATGAATGAATAAAGAAAATATGGTCCATGTACACATGACTTTTTTATGACATTTACTAATTTGTGAGAGGGACAGTGGGTGGACACATGCCACAATGCACCATGTCGTCTCCTTCCACAATGTGGGAACAAACTCAGGTGGTTAAACCTGGTGGCAAGTGCAAGGGGCTTTCAACATGTAGGTCGCGACCCCACAGGGGGTGGAATGACCCTCTCACAGGAGTCAAACCTCATATATCCTGCATATATTTACATTATGATTCATAACAGTAACAAAATTACAATGAAAGAACTTTATGGCTGGAGGTCACCACAACATGAGGAGCTGTGTTAGAGAGTCACAGCACTAGGAAGGTTGAGAACTACGGCACTAAGCCATCTTGACAGCCCCTACAGTGTTGTTTTATTCATCCACAAACAAGAATGAAATTATAGAATTCGTAGAAAAAATAGTTGAAGTGGAGGTCATCTTGTTAAATTAAATAAACTAAACTTAGAAAGCAGACACTGAACTTTTGTGGGCAGAATCTAGGTTAAGAAAACACACATATGACATAAAGAGAGAATGAGGACTAATTAGGAAGAGGAGGGAGGAGGAGCAAGAAGGGATGGGATGGAAAACTAAGTGCAGTGATATTTATGTACATACAGTCATACTGAAAGCTATTACTTTGTGTGCTAATTAAAAATATTCTCGTATAAAGGTCAGCGGTCAATAATGGGTGTTGTCCTCTACTGCTACCAGCCTGTTTTTTGAGTCAGTATCTCTTTTTAGAACCTGGAGGTCACTTATTGGTAGTACTAACTGGAGAGCACACTTTACTGACTGATGATCCTCTTGTCCTGGTCCCTTTTCCCTCCGGTGCTGGGTTACAAACATGTCCTGTCACACCCAACACTCAGTCCTCGTGCTTTCCTGGCAAGCACTGTACCCACGGAGACATCTCCTCAGACCCCTCACACTTGATTTTTGAAAAAGGTCTTAAGTGGAATCGTTGGAGAAAGAAAACTATTTTCTTTCAGGAGGTGGGGTTAAAACAAGTGGGTATCTATGGAAAACAATAACTTACCTCAAACCATATTCAAAATCAACTCAAATTTTGTCATGAAGTAAAACATAAAGCCTAGCCAGGATGAACTAACTCAACTGGGGAAGCAGAAGACTGAATAATAAAACACCCGATGAGAAACAGCCACTCAGTTCAGAATGCAGGTCAGCGGTAGGCACCCTGGGTTTGCTCCCAACACTGTGATAGCGATGGTAGTGGCAGCGATTTTACAGGGAAGAGCACAGCGATGTCTTCAGGACATGTGGAGTTCTTAGAATACAAAAGGTGAGAAGCATTTTTTGAAATAATAAATGTAACCTAATGAAAATTAAACTGTTTGGAAAGTACTGAATTGCGGTAACCGAGAAACTGGGGAAATGTGGCTACTGTACATATTCTGTCAGGGTTTGTATCCAGAAGCACAATGTACCCTGACAATTCAATAATGAGTTTTTAAAGAAATAACTCTCTTTTACAAAGTAAAAATAATTGAAACACCGTTCCGTAAAAAATGATGCCCACATGGCAAAGGTACATGAGAGGTTTTCAGTGATAATATTTGGTCAAGTAAATGCAAATTAAAACCGTAACGAGACACCCGAACATACCCACTAGATGGCTAGAACTAAAAGCTGACAGAAGGCAAGAAAAACACTATAGTTTTAACACACTTGTCAAAAATGTGAACTTAAGTAGACATTTTGCTAAGGGTTTGGCAGGTTTTTATAGTTAAATGCTCAGGTACCTAGCAAAGCAGCCATTCTGTTTCTGGATGCTTGTTCTAAAGCAATGAGACCATGTCCATATAAAGACTTGCACACCGATACCCACAGATGATTTATTGGTAGTCACCCTAAACTAGTGTAGAACAAACCAAATATATATCAGCTGGTAAGTGGATAACAAACTGCAATATTTGGGATACCTCTTAACTGGAAGCAGCAAGGAACTATGGGTGATGCACTCTATCATGAGTGACAGTCCTTATGCCTAGGAAAGGAACTCAGACGAAAAAAGAATATTTTGTTTTATATACATGTAATTATGTATATGTATAATGTATGTAAAATATAGTACATATGTATATATGTATAACATATATTTGTCATTTCAATACTCATTCATATACATTAACATTCCAAACATACACATGCGTACACATTATATACATACATATTCAGAAGTAGAAAGTGGGACTGCTTGTTATCATGAATGCAATGGTGTTTTCAAGGGCTTATTCAGTTGCTGAAACAGGTTGAACCATGCCATTTCTATAAGAACCATTTATTCTATGTAAATTATACTTCAACGCAGTTGTTAGTTTGGTATAACCTCTAACAATGCTCAGGGAGAGAAGAACAGGAAAATTGGGGGTGCAGAAATCAATCTATATGATGCTAAAATATAGACACATGGCAGGAGCATTTGTCAAATCCCATGGAACTGTGTGATATGATGAGTGAGCCCTAAGTAATCTGTGAACTTCATTTAATAAATCTATTGAACATTGGTTTGTTGGTTTTAACTCGTGAACCCCACATAAGCACAGAATATTTGTGATTGGGGAAACTACCAGGAGAGGGGATTACCCTGCTCCATTTTTCTGTAAGCTTAAAAGAACTCTTTAAAAAAAGATGGTTTTTAAAATGTGGAATACACAAAGTACCCAATAGATTATCAGTGTAGTTTCTAGAACTATTTCACTGGTTTATCTTAAAAATGAATTCAGCTGAGAAGAGAACACTTAAATTCATATTTCAGCTTCACCATAACTTTCCCTGTAGGTTAATATTCCAGATGACAAAGGTATCATATTCTTTTGTAAAGATATTTTATTTGTAAATTCTGTGCATGGATGCAAGTGTTCAGGGAGGTGGTGTCTGTTACAGGTCTCAGAATTGAACTCTGACCTCTGCCAGAGGATTAAATGCCCTTAACCACTGAGCAACCTCTCTATTCCCCTGTATCGTTTTCCTAGTAAATTATTCTCTAGTCCTTAACCTTCATTTATATCCCAATTCATACAAATTCGACTGGAACGACTGATATTAGATTTGCAATGTCTGGAACAATTAACTGATTTTGACTAAATGTGGCAAAAAAATAACGGGTTTTTTTCTTTGTTTTCATGACTTCTTCATGGGTGTCCCCAAAAGGGAGTTTCGAACCTTGGTAATTGAGATGGTAATGGCCACGGATATGTCCTGTCATTTCCAGCAAATCAAAGCCATGAAGACAGCCCTGCAGCAGCCAGAAGCGTGAGTAGCCTGTGACATCATCTCATAGGGCTTAGACTGAAAATTGCACATTTTATACAGTGAAAATGAGTCACCTTCAGGATAATGGACTGGTTAGCTTGGAAAGTAGTGATGTCTGGAGCAAGGAACTTGAGCATCATACAGTATCTCACAATTAGAGGTTTATCAGAATCAGAGTTGAAGAAAATACAAGGCATGCTATCAGTTTGGCCAAATTAGCAGTTAAATGATCAAAGGTCTGCTAAATGTACAGCTAACTTAAATATTGTTAGGATTTTTGTCACCTGGTTGAAAACTGCAGCCATTCTATTAATTGGTTAGATGAGAAATACCTTATTCAGTAAATGCTGAAATGTTTGTTCAACAACAACAACATGGTGGCAGTACTTAGAGGCCATTCATCCTTTCCTCAATTCAGCGACAACTGGGTTTTAAAGATTTTTGATACTTTAAAAATGTTTGAAGTGCATGGTCACTGTGTGCTTGCATGTGTTGGGTTTGCAGAATTGAGAAGCCAAAAGCCTTATCTCTGATGCTGCACACAGCAGACATCAGCCATCCTGCAAAAGCATGGGACCTGCACCACCGCTGGACCATGTCTCTCCTGGAGGAGTTCTTCAGACAGGTACCTTGTCTTTTGCTGCTCACCAGGGCTGGTGTTGGATATTTTGTGAATGTTTCAGCACCTCTCCATCAAGGACCACAGAGGATATAGTTAGTTTTTTGGAGAAGGGGGCTTTTCATAGTTGTTTTATTTCTGCATGTATAATGCTTGAATTTTACCTAAATTCTAATTGTCAGGGCATTGTGAAATGCATTGCATTCTGTCTCAGGCATTTCTGCTTAGAGGAAAAGGTGTTTCATTGTGGTGTTCTCTTGTCTAAGTATCATTTGAAGAGAGCCTTTTCTTTATTTCTTCTAACGAGTTACTAAAAAGGTTATTAAAGTTTTTTTCGTATTGCCCTGTGGGGCTATGCTGATAACCTTTGACTCATGTCTCTTGTTATTGAGTAGGTTGTTTCTTTTGATGGAGAAGCTATGACAGACACAATGTTCCAAAACTAAGATAAGGCAAGTTGGAGTCAAGAAATCACTTGGAATTATTCTTCAAGTGCATTTAAATTTAACTACACCTTCAATCCAGTGTCATATTATCTATAAGAACAGGTAGTCTTTAGTGAGTATGCATTCCTTTAAGACAAACACAAATATGTGAATTCATAACAGAAAGGAAACAAGTGCACATCACCAAGACCTTAAGGTTAGGGTTAGTTCTCCAGCCTTGTCACAGATGCTGGCCTCGCCTTGAAAAAAGCTGCCACATGGACACTGGCTTTGAGACATGAGACTCTGAGCTCAGGCAATGAAATGTAGATTACAGATCTCAGTTACTGTTAGTTCATATTAGCAAATGAAATCAGCTAATTCTTGTTCATTCAAAAAGGGATTTTGAGAACTCTAGCCCCCATAAAACAGCACTTAATATCACGTCTCACTATTATTCCCTCAAATGTCTAGGGGAGTTTCTCTGAGCTTTCATTCATTTTCGATTGCTATAATACCATACATGAGACAAGATAATTTTTTTGATTATTAAACTGTTGTTAAGTGGTCTTGGCTTACTGGAGAATACCTGGACCTGTTATGCCTTCTTTGGCTACATGGCATCTCCTCGTGGGGCCTCTCTGCCTACCTTTCCTAGAATTCTCCTTGTCTCCTAGTCCCGCCGAGACAAGATAATTTATAAAGGATAAAGATCTATTTTGGTCATGGCTTTGTAACCCAGAACTCTATTTTCCTGCCATTGGCATCTGGTAAATCTACTTGTTCGGGGCATCACAGGGCAAGTGTGCTAGCTCTGGTCTCTCTGCTTTAAAGTCACTGACACCTTCATGGGGTATCAGTGACCCACCCTCACCCTCACGATCTTATCTAATCCATGCTGTCTCCCAAAGGCTTCACTTCTAAATACTATTAACATATGACTTTGAGGAGTAAGTCTTCACCATCTTAGGTGTGGGGACACACTGGCACACTGGTTACTGTGGGTTTGGGCATGAAATTCTCCTGATGATCTTACTTTTATGATTATTGTTTGAATGAGGAAATAATTGCACAAGAATTTCTGTATTTTTTTCTTTCTAAAACTATGCACATTGTCTGGTAGTAACTGGGACTAGAGTTAACAGTTACAAAAGCCCAAGATGTCAATTAGTGCTTTATTCCAATTGCTTGGCAGCCAGGGACTAAACAAGTCACCCTTCTAATTCCCTTGTCTTTGTGTTGTCTGTGATTTTTTTTTGAGGGAACAGAAAAGATTTAGGGTAAGTTTAGTTGAATATTCTTAAGAACCTTTCATCATTGAATATCCTGTTTTCTCTTCAGTGTGTCCATGGGTGCCAGCCAGTCTACATATGCACACTCACCCTTACCCCAAGTTCATGTGTTCTGTCCTTATATGGGAAGGGTCATTTGCACATGCATTATGTGGTCTCCAGAGTAATTCCCAGGCTCCATGATGAGTAGAATGGAGTAAAGAGTAGGCATGGGAGGAGCTTGAGTGACACAGGTGTGACTCTAAGGTGTATATAAGGACAGCAGACTATAAATTTTTCCCTCATTAAGGGCTTACATTAAACAATTTTTAAATGACTGTTTTCCCAACAATAGTGTGGGACCTTTCTCTAAATACCCACCCCTCCTTTTTCATATGCTTCCTTTGAGGTAGTTTTATAAAAATACTTCCATCATGCTAGGAATATTCAGTCTGTGGCCAATGGACAGACCATGGCAAACTCATGTAAGTTTGATATATTGAAGTGATTCCTATTTTGAATTATGAGAGTGTGTGAATTATTTAATCATGTGAACATTGTTTCCTTATCGTAAAGGAAACTTTGTGTACACACTCAAATGGAATGAAAATATGCTAGGGCAATGTGGAAATAACCAAACTGAATTTCTTGGCCTCTCAGAACTGGTGTGTTAAATCGCTAGAACTGAACTGGTTTTAGTGAATGTAATTCAGTAAAGGGTTTCTATTGCCTTCACCCATATGCCAAAACAAAACAGGTAGCCCATGAAAGGAGTAATGGTACCCCAGCTCTTAGTGTTAGCTTTAAAATTGGACAGTCCCCATTGGGAAATCCCAATGAGTCCAGAGAAGCTTTTTAAAATTACTTTCAGAAAGTTGGACTATACTTCAAAATAACGAGATAGCTAATCCTTGGGAACACAGCCCAGGCATTCTTGATCTTCTGAAGAAGGGAGCTTCATCTTCATCTTCACAACCATGTTCCACAGAATCCAGGCCACAGCCATAAAGTGCTTTTAAATGTACCACAGACTTTGAAAATGTATGTCTGCCTTGGTAAATCCGTCTTGTTCTGAAAAGCTCTGAGATTCGTTTTCCTTTTTTCACTGTGTGTTTTAACATTTTGGAAACACCTTTCATAGTTCTCTACATCTCTTCTATGTCTGTGGCTGTTTCCTCATTTGTCTGTTTTATTTCATATGTATTGTTGAATTTTTCCCTCTCCCCTACAAGATTTTGTTATCATTTTAATGTTTCTTTCTTCTTCAGTGATGCTGTTTTCATCTTTATTCAATTCATTTACTTTTATTTTTCTAACTCTTTGAATTCAATGTTCATTTCATTTGCTTTCATTTTCATTTGTTTAGAAAACGGAAACTGAGCAGTGTTTGTTTGTTTCTGCTTCTGACACACTGTGCCCAAGGCACAGTGACTAGCAACTAGTCTTTAAATTTGATTTTTATTTTTCTTTTAACCAAGAGTTACCTTAAATGGAATATTTTTTCCAGCTTTTCTATATCCTTTAGTGATACGTTTCTTCACTTAATGGGTTCCAAATTACTTTCTTTTTATTGACCAAATAATTAGTTATTGTTTGGAGCTTAAATTAAATTTATGTATACATCACCTTTGTGAATGTCTGTGGATCATGGGAGACTTCTGTGTCTAATTCTCAGCATATATCTATATAATAGTTAATCTGCTACTGTGACAAATATCTGAGGCTATGAACTTGAAAGAGGGAAGGTTGATGTGGACTCAAGATTGCAGAGGCTTCAGTATGTAATTGGCTTGCTCCATTGTATTTAGGCCTGTGGCAAGACAGAAACATCATGGTATACTGTCAGGGAAAAAGAATACTGTTCCCCTACTGGTGACCAGCAAGACAAGTGAGTCAGAGAAGAAAGTTCTGAGGACATGTGATATACTCTTTAAAGATGAGCTTCTCATGACCCACTTCCTACAGGCCCATTCATCAGGACTGAGTCCATTGTAGCAGCTGGGGTGAAAGTTGTCAACATTTTATATTCAATCATAACAATTTGCCTTCTTTATTGTGTCAGGCAAATAACTCAGATTTTTGTATATAATTTTAAATATGTGAACTGCCATGGGCTGACATGTGTTTCTATTATTTTTTTCTCTCTGTGCACTAGACTTTTTGCTCCATAAACATTAATTCTGTGTCATTTAGTTCTTGGTTGTTTATAGCTATTAGGCAAACATAGTATGCAATAGCTCTGATCAATATAAAGACTCTTAAAAGTCCACCTCATGCTTTTGCTAGAATTCTTATCTGACTCCTTGGTGACAATACTGAGAAATAAGCATTCAGGTGTTGGAACATCCTTAGCTGCAGGCTACTGAGATTTCTGAGTGCTACTAATTTATTGGTAATGTTCATTACAATTTGAGTGTGCTAGCTGGAACAAATTCACTCTGTGTTTCTCAAAACTTGACTTCAAGTATGGCTGCCTCTATGGCAACAGTAATTCTTTTAGTAGTTCTTTTTATTTGCTTAAATATCTTTTTGTCATTTTGCCTCATGATAAGCCCTTTGGGTTTGAACTATTATCCTGCAGTTAACAGATGGAAAGTTGTGAAATAGCAAAGGATGGTTACTTTTCTAGGACCATACAGCAGAAAGGCAGGATTCCAACACAGATGTGTAGTCATTATGCTGAGTGAGTTTCTTCCTACAAGAAAAGGAAGAACACAGTCCACTGATAAGCACGAGCAGAGATATTCTTCTCCTTCCTGGACATGACAGAAAGATTGTTTTTTCATGTTTTCAGAAGTCATCTTCATTAACAGTTAGGTGTCCCATAGAGCTTGTGTTAAGGCGGTGCCATTGGGTACCATGGAGAATATTTTGTAGGAACACTAGTTATGCTGTATTGTTGTCTAATAACTGGTTCTTTCTAGTCCACTTTTCACTGTACATCAAGTATTAGGGCAGGAAACACAGAAGCACTTACTCCATTCATGTGTGGCTTTAGGAGACAAAGCCATGTCAGTCAGCTTGAATTTTGGACACTGCTCACCGCTGAGGGTTCAGTGGTTAGAAGAGGACCACAGGTAGCTGCAGGAAAACTGTGGGGAACACAGCAATTCTGACTGTGATGTTGGCTCTTGGCTACAGGACACATGGACTGCTGCCTGGTTTTCCATGGGGAACCTATTGCTGCCCAGTGAAGCTTTCTTAGGGACAGCATGAGACTTTGCATTCAGAAGGAATGCTTGCTCTCCAAAAGCCACCACTTCTTGGTGTCCTTTGTTTATAGGAGCAGGCCCCACCAGGACTTATTATATGATGTAATTGTAATAATTAAAATAAAGATAAGTGGCCTAAGTGGTAGCTGAGGTTGCTAAATAAAATCTGGGCCACTCAGCCCACTGTTCTTTTGTTTACTGTGACCTTCTGTTTTTCTAGGGTGACAGAGAAGCAGAGCTGGGGCTGCCATTTTCTCCTCTATGTGACAGAAAGTCAACCATGGTTGCTCAGTCACAAGTGGGTAGGTATTTGGCAGCTTCTTGGAAGGAGCATCATATGGCATATCTATAGCAGGTAGGGCTGCCATGCTCGGTGATCCCTGCTGGTTCTCTGGCTCACTGATGCCAGCCTTTGGCAGGCTGAAGTGGCATCATTCTCTCTGGACTGTGGCTGGTTCTGGGGTGGAAATTAGATGGTGGAACTTTGGGGTCTCCATCATTCCTGCCAAAAGGAAAGGGGTTTAACTTCCCAAGGAAATGGCCATATATACTGTAGTTAGGGAACCCATTTTGCTTCAGTGTCCCTATTATTCAATACTAGAAGTTATCTTACTGACCACCTTCTTCTTCTTCTTCTTCTTCTTTTTCTTCTTCTTCTTCTTCTTCTTCTTCTTCTTCTTCTTCTTCTTCTTCTTCTTCTTCTTCTTCTTCTTCTCTTCCTCCTCCTCCTCCTCCTCCTCCTCCTCCTCCTCCTCCTCCTCCTCCTTCTTCTTAAGATAGGGTTTCTCTGTGTATCCTTGGCTTTCCTAGAACTTGCTCTGTAGACCAGACTGGCCTTGAACTCAGAGATCAGCCTGCTTCTGCTTCCTGGGTGCTGGGATTAGAGAGGGCCACCACCACTTAGCCATCTCTTCTTCTTCTTGATGCTTCTTCTGTCCAAGTTAGGACATTCCTCCTCTTTTAAATTGTTCTGGTTTCCTCACTCCTTTTCTTCAGCACACACACAAAATAAGAATTACCATAATACATGCATAACAAAAACCCTCAGCTGTGGGAGAAACAGTCACCCATCACGCATAAAATAAATGTCATGAGGCTGTGATCACTCAAAAATCAATTTAATAAGGGATTGCTGCCTTTTCTACTTGTCCACTTTGGGAGCAGAGATAGGGTCTCCTGAAATGCAGGCTGGGTATAAACCGGCCATTTAGCTAAAGCTAAGCTTGAGCTCAGGCTGGCCATGAGCTGTATAGCCTCCTGACTTCTTGCCTTTGACTCCCAGGTGCTAAGATTGAGAATGTGTGCCATCTGCTTGAGCTTTATGTGATCATTCATTGTTTTATTTGTTTCATCATGATGTATCTTGGGTTCCTGTTGGGTACTGGGCACTGCTAGGAATTATAATAGAGGCTATAAAGTCAAACACTAACTCTACATAGTACCTGCTTTTAAAGATATTATTAAACCAGTATTAGATAGTGGGTAAGATGTTAGAAAAACAAAGAATGCTAGAACATTATGCATGTTAAAAGTAGAATTACTAACATTTTACAATGGAATATATAGACAGCATTAGAACCATTAGACTCAGTAGTTCACACAGACATATTTTTTGGGGGGGCGGGGTTTCGAGACAGGGTTTCTCTGTGTAGCTTTGGAGCCTATCCTGGCACTCACTCTGGAGACCAGGCTGTCCACACAGACATATTAAGGTGTGATATTTGAGCTATATCTGACGAAGTATTCAAATAGTGGCTAGGCATGTAGTGATAGATAGTGGTATATGTTAGCAATTGCTTAGGGGTGGATAAAATGACACCACAGACAGGAGATAGAGAAAGCAGAGAGATTAAAAACTGCTTAATATGGTAGTGAATTCTCAATAGCTCCAATATGACAGGAACAGTAGATAGGAAGTAGGATACAGTGAGAAAGAAAATCAGGCCAGGATTTTACATTGTGCCAAGAATAGCACACATACTTACAAGTTCCTGTAGGAAATGGGAGCTGGTAAAAAGAATTCTGTGTATCATCAAATACAGTTTGAGCTCAAAACTAAATTGTGTTGAACTGCAAACAAATTTCATTGCCAGTGTTTCCTTATCAGGTAGCCTGTTCTTATTTTGTGGGTCACACTATACGATGTTTAGCATTCTTCTCTGCTGAGTCTCAACACCAGTATCACTATCCCCTTAAAAACTATGAAAACTAAATATTCGTCCCTGCATTTCCAGATACCCACTCAGAGGAATGGGAAGTGACTTCCTTAGTGGAAGTCACTTAGTGTCTCCTTCCTTATGTGTGACTATGGATGACTTACTCCAGTCTCTGTTAGTGCAAGTGTGTGTGCTATTTTCACTCCATGTGTCACAAATACTCATCTAGTTTTCTTTCTTTCTCTCTTGTTGTGGTTGTTATTTGTCTGTTTTCTTTTATTCTTTTTTTCTGTTTGAGTTAAGACAATCACTCTAAGGCAGTCTTTGCTACCTCTCCATCTTAAGAGGTGTCACTGCTGTAATGACCTCAAAGCAGTTTCCAGTCCTTTCTTCTGACTCTTCCCCTGTGGCTCTGCCTCCTGTATCTCAGGTCAGCAGCTTGCAGCCCATCTTCTGTCTTCTTTCATTTCTTCTGTGTAGTTGCTGGAGCCTCCCGTAAGGTTCCCTCTAGAGCAAAGCCGCCTCCTCTACTTTGCTTTGTGTACCTTTGGGGTCCAGTGTACAACAGTTCTGGTTCTCCATTTCTTACCTTCTGTTTGAGCCATACCAAAGCTCCTAACACGATGTTCCCACCCTCTGTCTTTCCTCCTCACTGCCTTTCCATGTCTCTTGCTTCGTGGACTGTATCAAAGCTCATATATCATCACAAAGCTGCCTAGATATCATCAGGCCAGCCCAGAGCTTCTCTGATTCTAACTCTGATTCTAAACCCCAGGAGCTTCCTTCCTTGAGCTCTGGATAACTAGCCTCCCCAAAAATTTTTTTCCAAGTTCAAAGCAGTCCCCACACCCCAGTCATTTTGCAGACACATCCTGCATACTTTTCCACCTCTAAAAGTCCCTCTACCCAGCGTGAATAGTGACATTGTTCTTGCCACCCATCCTTGAGAGCTCAGCTCCAACACACAACTTCCACACAACTGCTCACTGGTCTCTATAGGAGCAAAAGCATCTCCTCTCCATTCTCTTTTATTTCTTTCCCAGGAGCCTTCATCTGGGCTTCTCCTTTGGCCCTGCAGAAACTCTAGGGGTTATTTTTGTGCCCGTTAAATCTTACCTATAAATTCCTTGAGAGCTGCTGGGTTGCATTATTCATCTTTAGCCTTTTACAAAACGCATCACAGTGCTTGTTACATAGCAGGTGTTAAATTGTGTTTTTAAGCATTCAGTTGAATCACTTATTAAGAAGCCCTAAGGAAATTATATAGGGGAAATGAAACTGATTCATGACATTCAAAAAGAATGAGAGCAACTGGCTCTTGGCAGATTTGGAGCTCCCATGTAGATGTGATGTTTTGTTTGTTTGGTTGGTTACGGAAAGACTAATTGGTTTCTAGTGGAAAACCTGGGCGGGTCCCTGTTAGCATACTGTTATCTGAGCCACTGCTGCTTCCCTGTAGGTTTTATTGACTTCATTGTGGAGCCCACCTTCACTGTGCTCACGGATATGACTGAAAAAATTGTGAGTCCATTAATCGATGAAACATCCCAGACTGGTGGGACAGGCCAGAGGCGCTCAAGGTCAGTGGGGAAGTCGGAAAGGTGCGTGGGGAGGGAGACTCTAGTGTCAGGAGATGTGTGGCACCACAATGAGCTGGACTGTCCACTTCTTACAGGAGATGTGTCTGTCTCGTTTCCTTAAAAGGATTTGCAATGATATTATCTGTGCTTTCTAGGCTGACCCAAGGGCAGAGCGGGATGGCCCCACTCTCTGAAGCCTTTGTTGCCAGCAGCACTGACCACAACACTCCTCCTGCAGTACACAGAAGCCCTTGTTCCTCATTCTGCAGATGGCCATGCTTTTGATCAGAGTTCTTACAAGAAATGAAGCTGATTTTCATTTCTATTCAGGAAGAAAGTGGAGTACAGATTTTAAATATATATATTTAAAACACCTCAAACTTCAGTGTTTTCTAGTACCCTGGATCACGGCATAATGCTTAAATATATCAAATGTAGAATAGTAAAAGTCCAGACTCTCCAGCCAGAGTTCAGGCTTAACATCCTGACTCTTATTAACCTGTGTAGTCTCATATAAGTCAGCTCACTGTCCTAGTTTCCTTTCCTAAGGCTATGATAGAAGCATGGACAAAAGCAACTGGAAGGGAGAGTTTATTCGGCTTACAATTCCTGGCTATAGTCTTTCATTGTGGGGAAGCCAAGGCAGGAACTTGAAGCCACTAGACACACCCATACTCAAGAGCAAAAAGAATCAGTTCATGTGTATTTACACCCAGTTCACTTTTTCCTCTTTTGTACAGTCCAGGACCCAAACACATGGAAATCCCACACTGGTCTTGGTCTTCCCACAACAATTAATATAACCAAGATAGATAATCGCCCACCAGTATTCAGACTGATAAACTTGATGTAGGTAATCACACACTGAGAATTTTCCCAGCTGATTATAGATAAGCAATTAAACTCACCTCACATTCAGGTTATTCATTTGAGAAAATAAGGTCATAGTACTCATAGGTTAATTGAATTATTCAGTGTTTATAAGATATTGGAAGGCCTGCCGTGGTAGAAGTGCAGGCCACAGTAAAGCTGGCGTTGAATCTTCATTGGCATTGCTGATTCTGCTACTCCAACTGCTGCTACCTCTGCTCTTGCCACCACCATTACTTTAGCATGGCCATCACCACTACCACCACCACCAACAACAACACCACCATCACCTCCACCACCATCACCACCAACAACCGCATTACTGTCACCACCACCACCACTTCACCATTCCTAACATGACCAGCAGCTATTGCTAACCCCATTGTAATGATCCCTTACCTCTGCATCTTTGTAAACTTTGAGCTTTGCTATAAAGGATGTTGGTAGAATTGGTTATTAAATATGAGAAGAAATGAGCAGAGAAATAAGTAAATAGGGAGAAAGTAAAGAAAGAGGAATTCAA
Organism: Cricetulus griseus; assembly: GCF_003668045.3. Lineage (NCBI taxonomy): Eukaryota > Metazoa > Chordata > Mammalia > Rodentia > Cricetidae > Cricetulus > Cricetulus griseus. The sequence goes on from NC_048601.1 coordinate 85,135,575, forward strand.
AGTTGCTTAAGATGAATGACCCCTCACTGAAGATGCTAAAAAATAAGCAAGGACAGAACCCTTGATAAGTCTACATACCTTCTTAGCCCTTTGGGTACTGGCTAAAATGAACTCTAGTAATGCTTCATTATCATTTAGTGGATCTGACTTAGGATGGTGGTAAATGGTATAGCTACTTAGAAATTTCAGCAGAAATTGGCAATGTATCCTGTGTTTAAAGCACAAAGTAGAATTCATTTAAAATTATATCTTTGGCATGGTTTGGTTATCTAGCATCCCTAAGAAGCACAAGGAAATCATTGCTTTTTCTGAGCTTGGGGAACCCAGACTAGAGGAAATCTAAAGGTCAGTAAAAATGGCTCAGTAGGTAAAGATACTTGTTATCAAGCCTTATGACCCAAGTTTGATCCACAGGAACCACATGATCATAGAAATAAACACTTCCTGGGTATTTTCCTCTAGCTTCCACATGTGTGCCCTGGCATGTGCATATAAATAAATAAGTAAATAAATAACGTATAATAATCATAAAATTAGCATTATCTTGAAGATGTTAGAGCTGGAGAAAAGGGACCAGCTTGCTGAGTAACTTGGAAAGATGATCAGTGTGGTAGCAGGTAGATGCCTTGTGAAGTAAATGAAACTCTAAGTTTAAGTTTGTTCATTAAAAAAAACAGAGCAAAACAAATAAATGAAGGAGATTGCAGTTACCAGAGAGAGAGAGAGAGAGAGAGAGAGAGAGAGAGAGAGAGAGAGAGAGAATATGCCCAATCAGCATAGAAGGAGGTAAAAAATACTGTGGCACATAAAGATGCAGTGTTTGTAGACTTTTTCTGCTAAATCTTTGAATTTCCTACCTGCATCTCCACAATGCCCAGGGCCTGAGGTTATCATGATGGCAACTGAGCCAATACTACCTAGCATTTGGTGGGCTTTCTCAGTGTCCACGACTAACACTCATTTTCCGTATGATTTCTTTTGTTCTCCAGTTTGAACAACATCAGTGCCTCAGATGCAAAGCGACCAGGTGTCAAGAGTTCTGGGTCAGAAGGAAGCGCTCCCATCAACAATTCTGTCATCCCTGTTGACTATAAGAGTTTTAAAGCCACCTGGACTGAGGTGGTGCACGTCAATCGGGAGCGGTGGCGGGCCAAGGTGCCCAAAGGTAATGTGCTCTTCAGAAAGAACCTTTTAGAATTATCCAGGCATACTCAGTGCCCGCTTGCAAAGCAAGTGGCTGCCTTCTGTGATTTACAGGCCTTTCAAGTAAAGCACATTGCTCCAGGGCCTGGAGGTTTTGAATGCAGGGTAGTACCATCTGCCAAGTCTCATTCTGTCCAGCACTGAATGCATGGTAGAATGTTCTAGACCTCCAAGCCTCTCCACCTCATGGCTTTGTGTGACACAGCTAAAACTCTTTCCGGTGTGGAGTTCTACGGGCCTGGGATTAGCGTTTCCCGGTCTTTCTAGATTACCAAGTGCTGTACTTCTTGTTAGCAGCCACGACTGTAAAGCCTTTCTGCCCTCATTTTCCTAGGTAAAGCCCCAGCAACAGCTGTCTGCCTTTTGTGTTGGGGTATGAGGAACTTTAATTTCCTTCCAAGAACTTTAAACATCCTGTACTATTCAGGGGTGTCCTCGACTCATTGATCCAACCATGGATCTGATATTGTTTGTTTGTTTGTTTTTGAGGTGATAATAACTTGTAAGCAAACTGCAATTTCCTGAAGCAAAGCTCATCCAGGTTCAGACCAGAAAAGCTGTGACTCCAGCTATTATGTACAGAAATATATGAAAGTCCATGCTTCTTGGAGCTTAATTCCTATCTCATGTTTTCTGGCTTTACTGATCATGATTGGCACACATATGACATGATCACACTGTTTAGGTGGAGAGGGACACCCACTCAGCGAGCATATGAATCTGTGATGCCAGATCTCAGGGAGAGCAGAATACCAGATGTGAAATGGCTCTTGACACTCAGATAGGACTGATTGCTTCAGGCTTTGCAGAGGTGAACCCTCAGCAGCACTCAGTGTCTGCTGGCACCTGTTGCATGCCATCTATTTTCTACACTCCATGCCCAGTGCCAAGGGGTGGTATGGATATCCCTATACTCTGGGTTCATAGGAAGGGGCTCTTATGTTAGACCCATGGTTCTCAACCTGTGAGTCATAACCCTTTTGAGGGTCAAACAACCCTTTCACGGGGTTGCGTATCACATATTCTGCATTAGACATTTACATTATGATTCATAAAAGTGACAAAATTATAGTTGTGATGTAGTCACAAAGTAATTTTATGGCTTGGGGGTCACTACACCAGGAGGAACTGTATTAAGGGTCACAGCATTAGGAAGGTTTAGGCCTAGTCCTCATTACCCCCTAAAGTCCACATTTAAATTCAGGGATTGGTGTTTCAGTGCATGAAAGCTAGGGAACAACTCTAAGTCCTAGAAGGAAGTTCTGCAACCCCCACTCCAGGTGGGGAGGAGCACCCTGCAGCTAGGTTGTTTCAAAGGCCAGGCACTGAGTTTTCAGCAAAATACTGCAAAAACCATTGCAGGTAAGGCAATGGTTTAGATTTATGGTGTTCTTGGGGCACAATTGAAACATTATCATTTGGGGACAGATGTTGCACCCTAAGCTATGGAGGGCTCCAACAGCTGCTCTATATTTTAATTGTAAGCACTCAGGGTCCATTCAAATGCATCAAGCATTTAAATCCTCCATGTTGGCAGGCTATTGCACCATCAGAAGAACACTGTCGAATGATCATTACACTTGAACATCCAATTTCTGACAAAACACATTTTAAAGAGGTCATTCAAAACCATTTGTTTGCAATTATCTTTGTTACCAAAATTACCTTCTGAACTAATCACCTGGGGAAACGTTAGATGGCTTCTTTTCCAAGGAATAACTGGTCCTTTCAAGAGGACAGATAAACACCTCATCAATTTAAAATGCACTAGCTTTGAAGCTAGAGATAAGGAAACTATTTTAAGCACCATGAAAGGACTCATCTCTAACCATGACTGGGGCCTTTGGGAAGGCATCCAGTAGGTAGAATCTGTAGGATGCTGGGATGTGCCTGGCAGTGTTAGAAATAGGAGCAGGATGGGCAGAGGGGATAGCCCATGTGGTAGCACACTTGTGAAAGAAGCCTGCATGGTGGTTTCTATTTGTAATCTCAGGAATGGGGAAGCAGAGACAGGCTTCTCACTTGAGCTCACTCCCTAGCCAGCCTATCCCACATAAAGAGCTGTGGGTCAGTGAAAGACCCTGTCTTGGGGGTGAAAAGGGTGGATAGCACTTGAGGAACACACACATACATACAATTACACACAAATGCATAAACATACACACAAAAGAAAGAAGACAATGTGCACACTGAAGCAAAAGGAACAAGGTACGGCCCTTGGGTTACATGTATTTAGACTCACATAGCTTAGTTATGGAGGACACATTTAGTTATGAAGGAAATGAGACTCTGTCCTGAGCATGGTCCTTTACATTTCAGTAAGAACTGAACAACATATGGAGAGCACTGGGAACAGAGCTGGCCCGGGTGGAGCTTGGCAAGAGGGAGCTGCTGTTTAAACACAGTGGAGAGGGAGGTTGACCCTGTGTAGCAGGGGTAAAACACTGGCTGTTAAGGTGTCAACTCAACACAGCTCATACTTTCAGTCTCGAGTTGTGCTGTTCATGGATGGACTGATGTGAAGGAGAAATCTGGCTTGTGGTTTCATTGGTTTGAGTAAGTGATCCCAGACTATTTTTCTCATTTTTTAATCTCAAAGAACTCTAATTTTGAAAAAAGCTGCCTTCTACAGGCATTTGAACACATATTGTTAGGAAATAAGAAAAATTTAGTTTATGCTATCCAATTTGATTTACAAAGTTCTGTAGAATCCATGTTGGTTAGGAAAAACTTAATCAATACTTTGTATAGTTTCCTGGGTCAAGCATCATTTCCACCCTAAAATTTAAGGATGTAACAATTAATAAATAGGATCTATATTTATTAATTTCTACCCAGGACTTAATACTTTTTACATATTTATTTCCTGCTAATGTAATAATGTGTGTAGATCACAAATGCTGAACTATTTAAAATATGTAAGACGAAGAGAATAAAATTCTACCCTACCTAGATGTCAATAACTCTTGCTCATGCTCAGAGTCAATCTAGCTTTGCTGAGCTGTGTATACAGATAGTAAACTTAACCCTACAAATCAGTTTTATAATGCAATGCCGCATACATTCTACTCTTATTTCCCATCTACACCATTTTTCCCCTGGTCCTGAATATTCTGATATAATGTCTAGGACACAATCATTGAGATATTCCTTCATTATTGAATGTTAGGGTTCCAGGTCATTGCTGCATATAATAAAATTATAAACATGAAAGCTCAAAAGACTGTATGGGATTCTTCTGACAACAGAGATAAGAACTATAAATTTTTTGATGCCAAATTCCTTTCTGGCCTTTTTTGTTTTGTTTTAACAAATTTTCTCTCTCAGATGCAGTATCAGTGAAACTGCCCATTTTTCTTTACTATCATTTCCCATTAGGATATTCATATTCTATTGTTGAATCATACTAATTTATTACATATTAAGGATAATATTTTTAGTTGTCAAAGTACCCTGAAGTTTTTACCCAGCCCTAGTCTGTCATGTGCCACTGTCTTTGCTGAGTCTCTAGTTATACCACCTACACTACTCTCTCAAAAACTTCTCTAAGTTTCTTTACTGAACAGTGAGTCTCAATAAACATAACAACATATTTCATATGATATATAGTGAAAATCGCTGCACTTGTTGAGAAATTCATTTTTGTTTGCTTATCAGCACTCAGTTTTGTTGAATACTATGAAGTTCTCAGCCTAGTGATTAGAACAGTGATGTTTCCCATTCAGCTCAACTTTACACATTATTTTTTTAAATTTTTTGACTTATTTTTGTACATGAGTGTTTTGCCTGTGTATATGTATTTGTACCACGTGTGTTTCTGGTGCCCTCAAAGGTCAGAAGAGAGAATCAGGTTCCCTGGACTGGAGTTAGGGATGGTTGTAGACCAGCATGTGGTCCTCTACGAGAGCAACAGGTACTTTTAACCACTGAGCCAACTCTCCAGCCTAGCACATTATTTCTAAATAAGTGCCTCAGTTTTTATCTTTAGCATTTATTTCTATTTTAACAATAAGCTTTGCAATTTCATTATGAATCATTGACATATTTTCCTCAACTTTTGATTTTTGAAATTGATTGGCATTTTCTATCAGCTAGTGTACATAGGATGCTGCTATAAGAAAAGAACACCTTCTGAGCTCTTGGGTGCCCTCAATGCCCTTGTTTTTCTCTATGGAGCATAAGTGGGTGTATGTATGTATGTATGTATGTATGTATGTATGTATGTATGTATGTGTGTGTCAGTTAGATTCCTATCTGTTGTCTCATGTTCATATTCTCATCTACTCCCCCCCATCTCTCTTTCTTTCCTATTTAAGCCAGCAGTTCAGAGTAGTTCCAAGGATAAGTAGCCCAGTGACATTTCCATTATGGAATCTCCACGGTCATTACTTACAGAGGAAATTGAATAAAGACTCCAGTGCATTTTTGAGACTGCATAGGCATCCAGTGTGAGCGGCCCCATGTCTTGTGTGAGAAGTGTGATTTTCAAATCCCAAGGACTCTGTCACATCGTAACCCTTCAGCTGATTTCCATTGCTTTTTCTTGATGAGTCACATCAACTTAAGATAGGTTGAAAAAGGAGCAAAAGAAAAGAGACCATAAAGTTTACAGCCTACAGGTCAGGAAGCCTTGGGATGCCAAGAAGTCTAGATCTAAGACTTGATAAATAACTTGTTTGTATCCATGATCTACTGAAACATGTAGATCCATGCAGATTGGCATGCTCTCACTGACTTGTTCTCATTGTTGAGTGATGGTATCTATACCAATAAAGTTACCCTAAGAATATAAAGGAATCTGATTGCAGTGGGAGAGAAATCAACCTTGAGTACATGTGTGTGAGTTTAGTCTTGTATGTGTTGGTTGTTGTCTCTTTGTCTTGAGTAGTATTTCTTTGTATACTCTGTGGCTGATGACACTCACACAAGACAGAGGCAGGAGGTGAATAGACAAGCCAAAGAGCATTGTGAGGCCATTTCTAGAATTTACTAGAAGGTTGTTGCAAAGAAGGGATTCATACTGTGGGCCAGGCTCCTATCTGATTTGATCATGTTGTAATAAGAGCTATTGTTTGCTCATTGGAAATAACTTTTCCATGTCAGTTACACTTAAGCAAAAGCAGATTGGCCTTGGAAATGTTCTCTCCCCTTCTTCTTGGTTGTTTTTCTACATCTCCCATGAAAAATTGGTCTGACTCAGTTGTCAAATGAGTTTTTCTTTCTAAGATAACATTGTATGGTCTTCCATAGTAAAGTACAATTTAATAGCTTCAGATTTTATTTAAATGATTTTCAACTTGGAGATATTTTGAGTGTTGGAAGTTTGCCATATTCTCAATAATGACTCTGTGAAGGTGGCCATAGCTAATCTTCTCTGATAGTGCGTTCTAACTATGAATGACTCTGTCTCTCTTGCTTCTGTTGCCTTTTATATAATGAAAACAGTCAGTTTTTTTAAAAATATAGCAAAATGTAATATGATAAAACAAAAGCTATCACATTGGGGCTAGACAAGACAAACAAAGAGAAGGTGCAAATACCAGTAACTCACTTGTTGTCATGTTCAGGAATCCCATAAAAACACTAAACCAGAAGCCGTTATATATATGCAGAGGACTTGGAGCAGACCTGTGCATGCCCTGAGCATGCTGCCTCAGCCTCTATGAGTTTGTATGTGCATTAATCATGTTGATTTAGAAGGCCTTCTTTCCTTGGTGTCCTCCATCCTCTCTGGCTCTTATACTCTTTCTGGGTCTTCTCCTGTTGGCTTCCCTGAGCCCAAGGAGATGAATTTGATAGAGGCATCCTATTTAGAGCTGAGTGTTCCAAGGTCTCTCACTCTCTGCATATTATCTGGCTGTGGCTCTCTGTATTTGTTCACTGCTACAGGAAGAAGCTTTTTTGATGATGACTGAGCAAGGCACTGATCTATGAGTATGACAGGGCAAAAAGTCATCTTTTTTCCTTACACATATTGTAAGTTAAGGAAACTAATGTTTGTTGAATACTATTTTCAGAATAGGACCAGAGAGTCTGTATACTTTGGTGTTGTATCAATCTAAGGTGCTAGGTTACAGTGATAGTTAATCATATGAAATGGCAGCATCTCATGGCTTCATCAAAACCTTCAGGAGCCCATGACATGTAATACGCACTATGCCAACCAGTGATGAGAGTGACATTTGCCCTATCCTCAAAACACCTAAGGATATAAGGAAGCCTGAATGAATGCCCTAGAAAACCCCCAAGCTTGGTAATCTACTGGGAAGGTCAACCCATCATCTTTTTAATGGACATTCTTCCACTTTTTAGTTGTGAAAGTCAGAAGTTGTATTGTGCTAGTTTTGGATATGATAGTTATTTGTAAAGAAATATTTTATAGCCTTTCATTGTAGATCTTAAATACAACTTGTTGAGAAGAATGTCATAACACACTGAATGGCTAATACTTAGACATTACATCAGAGCTTCTCAGTACTTGGTGTGTGCCAAAATTACCCAGGAAACATTTGAAATACCCTATCCTGTCCCTGTTCTTTTAGGCTCTGATTAAAATTGCTTGAGATGAGGCTGGGTCATTGATTTGGATGAGAAATCAATGAGTTATCAGATGGATAGATTGCTGGATCAATGAAATGATGACTAAAAAATGTCATGCTGTATTAAAGAAGACACATGGGATAAAGAAACATGAGAGTCTGAAAAGCAAAAGCGAACTTAGGCATCATGAACATCCACAAAATGCGTGTCCTAGAGCTGTGTGAACCCATCAGACTGGGCCAGAACGGGACTTGGGATGTGTTAGCACAAAAGTAAATATCAGATGCACAGGCTCTCTGGTGTCCATTAGATTAAAGCAATCATACTGTATGAAAACAGCTCAAAGACCAACACTAACCCAAGGGGAAGACATGGGGTCCCTGGTAATGAGAGGTGAGGATTTTTTTTTTCACTCATCTAGAGAAAAATGTAATAATGCTTTTTATAGAGGAGGCTGATGATATCAGGGGTGTATTTAGAGTGAGCTATGCAGGGTGAATCCCTGGAACATACAGGGGATCTCGCATGTAAGGGGCCTTTCATACATGTTGCTCTCTACAGAACAGACCTGCTATTTGCCCACCAGCCTCCATGATCTGATCTGTGCCTGCTCTTGGTCAATTGAGCATTTTATCTATGACTGGCTCCTTGCCAAATCTCCTTTGGGCCAGTTCAATATCCACAAACGATTTTCTAGTCAGATTCTCATCACTCAGGACTTGGTGAAATTCTATCTTCTCAATGAAGTCCTCTCCACCCCTCTGTTTCAAGTCACCTCTTGCCTTGTGCTGACTATGTCCATCCTGTCCTGTCTCTTTGTATTCAATTTTTGCAATATGTTTTCCACATTCAAAATTATCTAAGCCATTTGTTTACTTAATTATAATATTCTCCATGGTTTTGTCATGCTGGCTGTCATATCCTCAGTATCTAAAATTATTCTTGACAATATTGCTGCTCAATAAGTACCAGATAAATGAATGAAGCAGTGTTTCCATAAATATTGGATTATACACTTATATTGTATTTTCATTAAGCACAGAGTCAATCAACTGCATTAGAAATAATATGGATACTCAGTAAAAAGGAGAACCCAGAGCAGGCCCCTGGCCAAACTGAACGCTTTCCCTCATCCTGAGGACAGTCAAGTACCTTGGGATTTGGGGCTTGCATTTAGTTTTATGAGGCTTCACCCACCTCTTCCTAGTTTTAAATTCACAAACTCTGGCTTGAGTTTGTAGTCTTCTACTGATGGTTATTTTCCCCAACTTTTTGTTCCATAGTCAGTTGTTAATGTTTAGGCTGTGAGTTCTAAGCAAACTTCATAGAATGCCATATTATTGTTATTATTATTATTATTATTATTATTATTATTATTATTGTGGTTGGGGGAAATGTGATCGTGACTCTCAGCCTCGATCAGAGAATAGCTTTAGGGATAATCAGAGACAACCTTGGGAGACTGCTGAGCATAGTACCTGGCATGAGGATGCATTAGCCAGAAGTTATCAGCAGTGTACATGTCATCTCTGTTACATTGCCATTACTATTTTCTGCAGCTCCACCCTCTAACACAGATGTGATCCATCTTATTGATATCCTAAAATATGCATGTCCATCTCTCTTGAATTAATCAAGAATATATCCAAAGCTCTCAATAGGCCACTTAGGTCATTTTAGTGTCCTAGCTCCCATGAGCATCACTGTAGATGATTATTTTCCCAAAAAGGCCATTTTCCTGATGGTAGACCTCTCTTTCTCTTTCCTCATTGCTGTGGATGTAGAAGAGAAAGCCAAGAAGGAAGCTGAAGAGAAGGCTCGCCTGGCTGCTGAGGAAAAGCAAAAGGAAATGGAAGCCCAAGACCAAACTGAACAAGGCAAAGCTGAGAAAAAGACATCTGGAGAAACGAAAGGCCAAGTCAATGGAGCGCGTACAAACAAGGGGAAGAGCCCCAAAGGTGACAAGGCCGGAGAGAAACAGCAGAATGGTGAGAAAGGGCTGCCTGGGAAGGGCTCTCTTTGGGGTGATAATGATGTGACAAACAGAAACTGGTAATACCCTCCCTTTGCTGGCAGCTTGCATGGCTCCATGTTTCTCCAGAGATCCAGTCAGGACCCATCCTATGGCTACCAGTTTAGTTCTGTCTTTCTCTTTGGCATGGTTCACACCTCTCTGGCCCTTTCCTGATACCCTGAAGACTCTCACAAGTCACGCAGATTCCTATAATTAAGGATAGCACAGCCTGGATTTCTAAGTTCCAAAATGAGTAGAGAAAAGTCAGCCTCCGAAATAAATATTCCATCCTTTAACCAGGCCAGGCTCCAGTCTGCCCTCATTTTCAGACAACTGATGGGTTCTTGTATTTTATGCTATAAACATTTATTAACAATTTTCTGTCAAACTCTGTATTAGATCTGGGGGATTTAGGAATGGAAAGGATAGGGGAGGCCTGTGATGCTGTGTAGATATAGACACCCTCACATATAATTGTGACAGAATGTGTCCATGATGCAGAGATGAGGGAGGGTAGAGTAGCAGATAAAATCCCCAAGAGTCCTGCCCAAAGGAAGAGATTGCTGTTGGTGGTTGAGGTATTGAGATAAGGAAAGTATCTCAGATGTCTTCAGAAGGAGATGGTTTCTGGTTTTCCAGTCTTTGGGTCAGGTGGGGGAGAGGCTTTTCAGCTAGAGAGGTTAAAGTATGGGTCAAGGCATGGAACCAGATCCCCTGTTTACAGATGGACTGGAAGGAAGCTCTGTCCCTGCAGCTTGCAAATGCCGGGCTCCAAATAACAGGATACCTTTGCAAACAAATTTCAGATTCAAGTTACAATCCTGTTGCTTCTCTCTTCTTGGAGACCTTAGAATATATAACCTTTCCATCTCTGTGTAAAATACATATAGAACCTGTTCAGAGCCCCAGCCTCATGTAAGAGTTCAGTAATAATCATGGTAGTCCAGCCAGCAAGAGACTCTGCCTCAAAATATAAGGTTGATGGTGCTTGAGGAACACCCAAGTCTGAGTTCTAACCTCCATAGGTGTACATACATGTTCACACAGGTATATACATAAATTCTAACATTGTAGACATAGTTCCATGTTACAGATGGGAAAAATGAAACTCAGAAATTAGAAGACTTAATCGGTCATTAAATAGAAATGCTTGGCTTTGGGGTATCCCCATTCTGTGTTCTATAGCCAGCTCTTGCTTACTGTCTGCCAAGCCCAGTACTGCTATGAAGAGGTGGGGATCAGAGGAAGGCCAAGCCCTGCCTGCTGTGCAGAAGACAGGGTGGTACACACTTTCTGTAATGGGCCAGAAGCTAAATCCCTTTGACTTTCAAGCCATGTACTTTCTGTCACAGCTATTCAACATAGGCCTCAGCTAAGAACAGTTCTGAACATATAAGTGAGGTTGTAGTCAAGTAGGACTTTACCCTTGGACATTAGAATTTGAATGCAATCTAATATGCATGTCACATGCTCATTTTAATCAACTCTGTGTAGGTATAAAAGTCATTCTTAGTGTGTGGATCATACAAAACCAGGCAGTGGGGTCATGAGGCCTAGTTTTCCAGCCCTTGGTGTAGTTGTTGAGAGGAACCAATGAATAGCAACACCTAACATACACACAGAAACACCCACACATAAAACACAGACACACACACACACACACACACACACACACACACACACACACACACACACACACAGTCAACAAATTTTCAGTTCTACAAAGTCTTGGAGAACAGGGGAGACATTAATTAATTAATGTTTATTATTTGAGGGTAGAACTTTAAAGACACAAATCAGTAGCCTAACTCTTGAATCAGGCCAGGTTGGTGTCACAACCATGTTGTAAGTGGGTGACAATCTACCATTTTCCTTCAAAATTACATTTGGAGTAAAGAGTAGGGAAAAAAACCAATTTAGAACAATAATAAGAATGGCTGGGGGTAGTTGGGGACTTGGTTGCAGCAACCTAATTAAGATGATTTAGAGCTGCCCAGAAGGAGCCTTCATCCTGTTGATTGAGCATCCGCTGACATCTGCTACTGTTCCATGTAAAGCCCAGGGGAAGTCACCTAAAGGGTCCTGTTCCATGCCTATTCTAGCAAAAAGGCATATGTCACTTTCTCAGCACACTTCTGTGTGGACCACAAAGGTTGTTTTCTAGGTTAGAGTAGAAGGATATTTGCTAGAGATCTCCTATGCTGAGTAAAGGGTCCTCTAAGCCTTGGTTTCCACCAAGCTAACTTCTCTGTGAGCCTCCTCAGCTCAGCTAAGAGCACAGGCTATGTGCTGTTTGCCCTCAGCCTACACACACTTCTGCTGCAGAGATAGCTAAAGCTCTGTCTCAGAGTGACTTGGCCACCCCAACAGAGTAATAAGAATTGTGAAAGTTCATGGGAGGAAGATGATGGACTGTAGAAAACTGCCAGTCATTACTTTGACCACGGAACATGAGGTGTTCAGTCCATGACTAACATCTTAAATAGGGAAAGCTGGATGGTTTCACAGCAATTCCAAAGGAATTCAGAGGATATGAATCATGTCCTCCAACCTAAGCCAACCCTGAACAGACCCTCATCATCCTTTCTTAATCCTTCCAGTCAATCTGTTCATCCCATTTCAGAACTAAGAGTTAAAGCAAGCCCTATGAGTTAGTTGATTTCTAGTGTAACCAGACTTGTCAAAAAAAATGTATATACATACATACATATATATATATATATATATATATATTATATATAACAGTCCAAAATAGCCTCAAATTATCCTACTATTACCATTTCCTCCTGGGTCTATAAGCAAAAGGCCTTTAAAATGAAAACAGCACCAGAGAGCCTGAAATCTAAATAGTCGGTCTCATAGGAAGGCTGCAATAGTGGAGAGCTGGGCCTCTGGAATCAGCCCCATCCATGTGGCCTGTTATTTCTTCACTCAGACTTAATAATATGTGCCTGGGGTCAATTCCCTGCAAATCAGCTTGAACACAATCACATCCTTGGTCACTTGTTCAAAACATTTTCAGACAGGTAGCTGAAACAGATCTATAGTAGCTGCGAGGAGTAGTTTGTGGCCAAAGGAAGATGCCGATGTAAGGCTAGGGTAGAAGGTGAGGCCAGAGTGATGTCTGAACATGTGCTGGTGGCAGTCTGTCTGGCCAGCATTTGCTCTTCTGGCTACAGTGCTGCTGCTGAGGAATGGCTCCATGTGGAAAACATACTGCGGCACCAGGTGAGTTGGTAGCGCACTGACTCGCTGAAGGGGACTGTGATGCGCTTTTAGCTGTGGTTCCTTCACACTGGGGTGGTTATAAGACTTCGCTGCAATGATTATGTGCAAAGCACTTGGCAACCTTCAGCACACACTGAAAACGGATAACGTTCTTCACTCCTACATATCCTGCCACCCCTGCTCGCTGAAAAACTTAACGCTAGGATATTCTCAATTCTGTGACTACGGAGTATTTGAGTATTAAGGTATTCCTGGCTCCATGAAGGTGAGAAAGAAGGGTGCCATTAGTAAAACTAGTAAGAAAAGTATCAAAAAACTTTGAAATGAGGCTGGCACCCCCCTCCTTTTCACTGTTACTCCAGTTATGAAGCAGATCACCAAGCATGACTGTTCTTGTTCTGTACAAGGCCGCATAGGTAATATTCATAAGCTGTTTGCATCTGCCACACACATTCAACTATGTTGTTACAAAGTGAAACTACCACAGACAGTGTGCAGTATGGGCAAGTCATGTGCCAAGGGCCAGTAACATGTAATTGGCTCTAACAGGTGGCTGACCAGATTAGTCCATAACTTGCTGACCCACAGTTTTAGTGAACACAAGTGTGTTTAAATTTGCTTTTTGGGGCCGGACGTTGGTGGCGTATGCCTTTAATCCCAGCACTCTTGAGGCAGAGGCAGGCGGATCTCTGTGAGTTCAAGGCCAGCCTGGTCTCCAGAGTGATAGGCTCCAAAGCTACACAGAGAAACTCTGTCTCGAAAAACCAAAAAAAAAAAAAAAATTGCTTTTTGGTACTTGATTCATATAATGGTACAGTTATTTGCTAGATATGAGATTCTGACTTGTCCAGAAGGTCATAAGCATTTTTCTTCCCTCATGAATGCCATCTATTATATCATAGCCATGTTTTAACACACTTCTAAGATGCTCATAAATATTCACCTTCTTTGATGTCCTTAGGATCATTTTGTCCTCTCTTTCCCTCATCAATGGGTTACATACTTTCTTTGCATGTATTTGCTCACATCTGTGAGAATAGTATTTTCAACTTTAGAAAATGATATTTTGACAAGTTCGTTAATTAGAATAACACTCTAATTACAGAGAATAATATAGCTGTGTCTTGGAATAGGGACCACTACTTTGAGCAGTAGACCACGTGTGATATTTAGCACAAAACTGGCTCGTGTGCATCTGTCCATAGTCCTGTATGTACAGTAGACACTATGAACCCCATTCTGCAGATAAGAAACTAAAACGTCACTATTAGTCAGCATAGTTAACTAGCTATTAATTAGTATAACTTACATGTTCTCCGGGGCTTCCCTTGATTCACAACCTAACAACAGAACTGAATTGTCTCTCTCAGAAAATTAGCTTTGACTTAAGTACAACCCTGTTTGAGCGGATATTTTAGTTTTAATTTGTGACTGTAACCCAATTTTCAGAACCTATCATGTGGCTACAAAAGACACGGATACCAGAGTGTGAGCTCTCCCGTGCCTTTGTGCTCCACTGTATCTCATCCCGACAGGTCTGAAATGTTTTTACCTCCTCTGTTGCACACATTCATTTTGTCGTGCTTATTGTTTTCAGGTGACTTGAAAGAGGGTAAAAATAAGGCAGATAAGAAGGATCACTCCAGCACCGGAAATGATTCAAAGAAAACAGATGGTAAGAGTGTCATTCTCATCATGATTTTAATAGAGTGTGCGACTACTGCAAACATGTTAGCGTTGTGGCAGGAGGGAAGCGGGCTGTTAATTTGCCCTCACATTCCTCCCTGAATGAGACCTCGTTGCATTTAATGAGCACTAGCCACCCTATGCAGTAAGTTACAAACCCCCGCTGTGTCTTTTCCTCTCTAGCCTACTTTCTCATCACAGATGCTTTTTATATGTCCCCCTTTCCTGCCTGGTATTCTTTATTGCAAACTTCAGAGGAAACTTGATTCTAGACTTGCTGACTGCAATTCAGTAGACTAACACACATAGCTAATTTATGAGCTTAGAACCATTGATTGCACAACATAAATAGGATATGTTTAGTGTTTTCAGTTTTCACATTTTTTATCTTGAATAAGCTATTGCTTTTGGTCAAAAATAAACATGAGAATCTGTTCAGTGTTGGGTTGGGAATCAAAATACACTCTTAGACTCCAGTTTTCCCTAGAATGAACAAATACTGAAGACAGTGACAATGCAGGATCATATGAATTGAACCTACAGTGTCATGAATGGGTGTGCAGTGCAATGTATACCATGATTGAACTCATAATGTAAAACAGCTTCACGAATGAATGGGCCTACAGTGTTCCGAATGGGCCTTCAGTGTCAGAAATGAGCCTACACTACAAGGCATTTAATCAATGAGCCTGCAGTGTCATGAATGGGCCTGTTATGTGATATATTTCATCAGCAACTTTCTACTCATCTAAAAGCTTGCAGTGGCAATTACATTACCCTCCCCACTTGGAACTCCTAGATGGTGCCATCTACCCTCACCCATTATATAAATTTCATTTTTTTCACTTGTAACCCAGTCTCCTTCATGCATGGGTATGATAATCAGATAAAGTGAGCTTCTAGGAAGTGGTTTTGTGAAGAATGCCATATTTTCTTTGCATTTTTATCCCCCGTTGACATCCTATTTAGTAATAAGCAGTTGTTGAATAGTTAGTTTATATAGAATATCTTTGAAGAACAAATGCTGGGTAATCAAATTGAGTAATAAAGTGAAATTTAAGGGCAACAATGTAACTATTAAAAGGAGCTAGGAATGGATTTGATCAAAACACATTGTATACTTATATGAAATTCTCAAACAATAAGTAAAAATATATTTTGAAAAAGAAATAAAAAGAAATTCAAGGTCATCCTTGGGTTCAAGATCCCCCTTGGCTACAAAAAAGTTTAAAGCTAAGCAGTTAGGATTTCTTGTTGCTCTTGCAGAGGGCCAGGGTTTGATTTCCATCACCCACATATTAGCTCACAACCATATGCAATTCCAGGTCCAGGGATAAGACAGCCTCTTCTGGCATCTTCAGGTAGTGCATGGATGTGGGACATACATATGCAGGCAAAGCAACCATACATACAAAATAATAAAAATAAAGATTGAGGGAAGGCATCAACCCCTCTTTCTGTAGTCATAATGGCATCTGTCATTACTTTCATATGTAAAATTTGTTTTTAAACTGCTGCTTTTAAAAGCAATGAGAAATGTCCCTTCAGGTGTCTTATCATATTATACCTAAGGAACTCACACCTGTAATTTCTCACCAACTTGTGTATGAAACCAGACACCACTTGCCTAATGAGTGATCCCTCCTTGAATAATTATGACTAAGCAGTGAATTATGCAGAAATAAAATGCAATACAAAATGGTGACTGCTTAGCTCTCTACCCTCTATGAGAAAGATTGTTCAAATACCAGAGATTCTTTGTCAAGTGTCATCAGATCAAGTCAAGGCAACTCACCCCCGAAATTGCTCTGTGGAGGAACAGTGTTTCCTTAAAGCCAGCACTCAGATACCTGCCCCATCCTGCATTTAACAACTGGCCACACTTCCCCATATGAGTTCCTACAGTATAAACACCTAGAGTCAAATCAAGCCCCTAACTTTTAATATGAAAATTTGAACATCATAGGTAACACCATCATCATCATCATCATCATCATCACCATCATCATCATCACCATCATTGTTGAGGATCAAACCCAGGGCCTGTGCATGCTAGCAAAGGGTTTTACCAAGGAACTGACACCCAATCTTCATTTAGTTGTTTTTAAATAACTGACATGATTCCATTATAAGTGCAATGGGTTAAATTTGATCATCTTCATAAAGTCTTCTTATTTTAACTGTGCCCTTTAAGCTGAATTATTCCCAAGTATTTAAAAGAATTAAATTAATTGGTGCAGTGATTAAGTTCTAGATTCTTGGGAACAAATAAGCAGAAAAAGTGATTGTTTTATGAACAGGATTCTCGATCTGATGCTAAAGTGAACTGGCTGCAGTAAATAGTGACAAGCCCTGCTCTCTGTCCCTGACATCCACCTATGGCACAGACCTGCAACTGTTTCAAGAGAGACTCAGTACTCCATGTGCTTGTAAGCTTGTAGGAAAACAGGCTGAGTGTGTTTCACTTCCTTTGTCACTGCTTTGGAATCAGCAAGACTGAGAGCATTAAGCTTGGAAGATTGATGCTATTTTCATTCAAAATCCTTACCTAGACTAAAGCCACTTCTTGGAAGGAAGAAGTGGAAAAGAATTTGATGATTTTCATTTATGCTTTCCTTTTGGTCACTAAAGGCCTTTATTTAGAGAATCAATTGAAAGAAGATATATAGATCAGTAGTTAGGTTGACAAAAATAAGGGAATAAGATTAGAAATATTTCTTTTTAGGGGTCCTATTATATTTGATAACCAGGGGGAATTGCTTGAACTTCCCAGTGACCTTCCTTCCATCCTTACTTCTGAGAATCACTGGAGGCTGTAAGATGCAATATCCTGGTGTCTGTCTCTACCTTTGGGATGCACCTGCTAGGAAGAGTAAGGGTGGACTGTTTGTGTGTCTGGTGTCCTGGCAACAAGGCTGCTCTACAGCATCCTTTTGGTCTCTTTTTTGGACAGATGCATTGCTATCTTCTAGTCACATTTTATTGTTTTCCTGGTTTTCAATCTTGATGAAACTTTGCTTTCTTTAAGGCGGGTGTTCTCAAATGATTTGAGTCTCTTGAGAACTTTTCTTCACCATATTGTCACAAACTTTGTACTCTGTAAATGCATCTTCAGATCATATGATATATATAGTAGGTCAAAATGACAAAAGTCTGGAAACTCTTGCTGTGGCCTGACCTCTTCTCCCATACCCAAGTTAGCATCGCTGTTAACTGGGACCTGGAATCCTAATTACTTTAAATTTAGCCCTTACTAACTTGAGTGCTCAGCTTACTTTTCAGTACTCTGCGCTATTGCATATTACACAAAGATAAACATTCTGGAGTTATTTTCCACGAATAGCTAAGTCCATGTATCTCTCTCTCTCTCTCTCTCTCTCTCTCTCTCTCTCTCTCTCTCTCTCTCTCTGTGTGTGTGTGTGTGTGTGTGTGTGTGTCTGTGTGTGTGTGTGTGTGTGTGTATGCATACATACATACATACATACATACATACATACATACATACATACAAACATACAGGAGGGAAGCATGCATCCTCCTCAGAGGATTAACACTGTTTCTTTTCCTGGAAAAGTATCTTGCTATAGCTATCTATGTATTGTAAGAAAAAGTAGACATTTCTTTAATAAATGAATTGCCCTTAGCATGAGAATCCAGCATCCTTGTGGGTTGTTTTCCATGAGTACAGAGGGCCAAACATCTGGAGTGCTCTGGGTCGCAATTAAGATAACTCATCATGACAACACACGTTTGATTAATATCCTAGTCCCTTAGCCATTTGTCTATGGAAGCTCCTTTGACCTAATTAAACAAACTGGCAGTAAGTGAAAGCTGTGCTTCAGCATGAAGAAGCAGGAAATGTTTGTTCTTGGAAGCATTATACAATCTTGTTTTCTCAAGTACTTTAGCTACTATCTGAACACACTCCAACGTCCCCACCAGAGAATGGAGGGGAGAGTGGCAATGTTCTTTATTTCAGGTGCTCGCCACTCGTCAGGACAGTGCTTCACCACTGACACTCTACTCGGCTGTGTTGCCTAAATGTATTGATTTGTAAACATCACTGTTGTTTTCTAATTAATTTTTGGATTCTATTCTGTACATTGACCAAACAGTTAGGGATTATGTGAGCTCAGTTATGCAGAAATCTGCTTTTGTGGTTTGAGGATAGCTTTTGGGAATTCTATGGGTACATATGGATGTGGGTGAGAAGTGGACAGGTGAACACTTGCAAAACCTCTGCTTATTTTAGTGATGGACTTAGTCTTAGGATCAGGGAAACACAGGACCTGTGCTTACTCATGGCCCTGGCACTGATGAGTCATGGTGAATCAGACCCATTGTCTCTTTTTTTTTAAATTCATTTTGTATTTGAATTAGAAACAAGATTGTTTTACATGATAATCCCAGTTCCCTTCTCCCTCCCGTCCTCCCCTACCACCCCCCCAACTAAAACCCTGCCTATCACATATCCTTTCTTCTATTCTTCCCCTGACTCAACCTTTCTGTTCCCTCATGACTTCTGCATCCTTCCTCTTCTTCCCAAAATGTGTAGCCCAGGCTGGCCTCGAACTTGTGATCCTCCTGCCTCTGCTTCCTTCAGCAAATTCTACCAGCGTGCGCCACCACAACCTGCCCATTGGCTCTTAAAGAACTAACATCCACCATAGATCAATGCATTGTGAATATAGTTTAGGCTGAATCAATGGTACATTATACAGCAGAAGGTGGTGTGGGGCAGCTATTTACTTTTCCCTGTGGACTTTGTGCTTTGGAAGTTTATAACATATATATATATATATATATATATATATATATATATATATATATATATATAGTGTGTGTGTGTGTGTGTTGTATGATGGAAAATTAAATTGTGGGCCAGGCAGTGGTGGGGCATGCCTTTAATCCCAGCACTTGAGAGGCAGAGGCATGTGGACCTCTATGAGTTTGAAGCCAACCTGGTCTACAAAGCTAGTTTGAGAACATCCAGGGCTACACAGAGAAACTCTGTCTCGAAAAAAATAATTAAATTGTGTTATAGGAAGGAAAATATCTAGCACCCATTCATGCTTTTGGTCCAGCCACTTAGAACCCAGTCTCTTAGCAAATTGCTGTGTAGTTAAAATGTCAAACAGAAGTCTATTGCATGTTCTTTGTTAAAGACAAAATTAAAACTTTTCAAACAACTTTACATTGCTATTATTGATATATAAATTTTCATTGTTTCATTTTTTCTTCATGGCATTTCTTTACACTCTTGATATCACGTTATATTTGTCAAGGAGCCTGGCTTGGCAGAGAAAATAATAATAATGTACTTATTTTTTACATTTGTAATTAAAATATAATTCTGTCAACCCTTTCCACTTCCCTTCCAGGCCCTCCCATGTCACTTTCCTTCAACTCCTCCCATGTCCCATTCCATTCTCAAATTAATAGCCTCTTTTTCTTTGAGTGTATATACATATGTACAGATATGTAAATACAACCTGTTAGGTCCCTTTTTGTTATTTGTATGTACATGGTTTTAGGACTGACAATTTTGTATTAGGACCAATCTAAGAACTCATCCATGGAGATATTAGTGCTCTGTCTCTCAGTAATCACTAGTTGCCTGAACTTTAGTCTAGGAGTATGGCTGCATTAGCGTCTCCCTTTCTGTCTTGGCACATCTATGGATATCATCATTATTCAGGTCTTGTTTATGTATCCATTTCTAGTAGAGGCAGTCACACTGCAGGCTTCCTGGGATTATGACACTTACAATCCTTTCTTTCCTTTTCCGTGGTGTTCCCTAAGAAGGAACTGTGCTTCAAATATATTTGCTGTGGCTAGGCAACCCACAAACTGTTACTCTTGGCATTGTTACAGTTGCGATTTTCTGTGGATAGTTTCTATTTTCTGTAAAGAGACGTTTCTTTGATGAGTGTTAACAGCTACACTTGCCTGTGGGTATAAAAATAGGATTTTTGATGTAGTCAAGGAATTATGCTGGAATAGCAAGTGGCAAATAGTACATTATCTTCTGAGATCCATGATACAACTAGCCCCAGGTAGTTGGCTAGGTACTATGAAGAGGCATGATTTCCCTCATGTTAAGTAGCCCTCAAATCCACTTAAATAGCTATTGGTTATCATCGATATGTGAGTGCCTGCATGAATATCTTGCCATGATGGTCATTGTTGTGGTTTGTAAGTGTCACAAGCTGGGTAGGACTGTTTAATTGTTTCCATTCCTTGGCAGCTTCATGGTACTTTCTGGTACTGTGGAAGCTAGATTGCTAGATAGGCTTTCAGGTTACATTCCACTTTAATAATCCAAGCTGTGTCCAAAGTGTGTGCTGTCTTCAGTAATAGGGCCTTATATTCAACCTCTGAGAGGCATCCAAGAACTACAGCTGTAATCTATGGTTTGAGGAGTCATCTGGACTATCCTGTCCAGCCACACAAGAGAAGGTACTTGAGGCTGGTATTGGGATTTTGGATTGTCTGTGGTACTTTCAGGGAGCATTGTCAGCCCAAGTGGCATCTCTCTCTCTGTCTGTCTCTTTCTGTCTGTCTGTCTGTCTGTCTGTCTGTCTCTCTCTCTCTCTCTCTCTCTCTCTCTCTCTCTCTCTCTCTGTGTGTGTGTGTGTGTTATAAAATGATTCCTTGAGGCTCTATCAAACAACCTTGGTGCTCTTTGCTCCTCCTCCTCATTCTGTATTGACCTCCCTCCTAGTTAGTGCCCCTTTCTCATTTTTCTATTTTCCCTTTAATATTATCTGCATCCTGCTATTCCCCTCTCAAGCATCCCCAGGGTTCCTTTTACTTTTCTGGCTTCTGTGGTAACTCCATATTAAATGCTTTCATCTGAAGATGTAGAACTAGGTACCATAGATGAAAGAGAATATGCAATGTTTGTCTTTCTGCAGCTGGGTTTCCTCATCCAATATAAACATTTCTGGGTCCATCCATTTAACTTCAAACTTCATGATTTCATTTTTCCTTACAGCCGAACAGCATCCCACAAATGCATAGATACTGCCTTTTTATTATCCTTTCATTTATTGAAGGACATTTAGGTTGTTTCCATTTCCCGTTTATTGTAAATAAGATGTCAGTGAACAATGCTGAGCAAGTATCTGTGGAGCAGGATGCTGACTCTTTTGGGCATCTGCCAAAGACTGGTGTAGCTGGATCATATCATAGGTTTATTTTTAGTTTATTTTTAGTTTTTTGACCATTCTCCATACTGATTTCCAGAGTGACTACACCAATTTGCATTCTGACAAACAGTGAATAAATACTCTGTTTCTCCTACAGCCTCACTAGCATTTGGTATTGGTTGTTTTGTTCATCTTAACCATTGACTGGGGTGAGATGAAATCTCAGAGCTGTTTTAGTTGCATTTCTCTAATTGCTAAGGATGATGAACATTTTGGGGGGTAGTTCATAGACATTTTTCTGTTTTCTCAATAGAACTTTCTGTTTAGATCCCTGTAGTAGTTTTAATGTAATTGCCCCCCATAATCTTATAGGGAGTGATACTCTTAGGAGGTGTGGCCTTGTTGAAGTGGGTGTGGCCTTGTTGGAGGAAGTGTGTCACTGTGGGGACAGGTATTGAGGTCTCCTATGCTCAAGATATGCCTAGTTCAGTTCACTTCCTGTTGTCTTTGGATCAAGATGTAGAATTCTCATTTCCTTCTCCAGCACCAGGTTTGCCATGTCACACCGTAATATTAATAAACTAAACATCTACCAACCCAATTAAATGTTTTCCTTTATAAGAGCTGCTGTGGTCATGGTGTCTCTTCACAGCAGTAGAAACCCTAACTAAGACAATCCCTAACCCATTTTGTAATTGGGGCATTTGTTTCCTGCCCTCTTTCTTTTCTGAGTTCCTAGTATATTCTGGATTTCAATCCTTTATCAGATATGTAGCTGATAAAAATTCTCTTCCATTCTGTGGGTTTCTTCTTTATTTTATCGATTGTTACTTAGCCATATAGAAGCTTTTTGGTTTTATGATTACCCATTTGTTAATTGTTGGCCTTAATCTCTGAACAAATGAAGTCCTACTCAGAAAATCCTTTCCTATACCGATTATCTTGCCTATGTTTTGTTTTATTGGTTTTAGCATTTCAGATTTCAAAATGAGGTCTTTGACCCACTTGGAAATAATGTTTGTGCTGGGTGATAAGTATGGGACCAAATTCATTTTTTGGCATGTGGGCATCCAATTATCCTAGCTTCATTTGTTGATGATGCTTTTTATAAGTATCAGGTGACTGCAGTTTTATGCACTTATGTTAGGGTTTTCTATTTTGTTCCATTGGCCTACATGTCTATTTTTGCGCCAGTACCATATTGTTTCTTTTACTATAGCTCTATAATATGTCTTCAAGTTTATCTCAAGATATTTTACTGTCTTTGATGCTATCTGAACTTTGATTGATTCTAGAAGTTTCATGGTGGAATTCCATGAATCTCTTATATATAATGTCCTGTAATTTACAAATAAGTATAATTTAATTTCTTTTCCTTCTATATCCTTTAATTTCCTTCTATTTACATAGAAGGCCAGTCTTTCCAGCACTATATTGAAAAAAAGGTAGGGATAGTGAACAGCCCTATCCTATTCCTGATTTTAATGGGATTGCTTTAACTTTTTCTCCATTTATGATGATTTTTGGCTGTCTGTTTGAAATATATAGCCTTTGTTAAATTGAGTTATATTTCCTTCAGGCCTATTTGCTCTAGATCTCTAGATCTCTTATCATGAAAACATGATTTTTCTCAAAGGCTTTTTCTGCAGCTATTGAGATAAGCTTTTGGTTTTTGTCTTTAAATACATTTATATGATTGTTATATTTATTGACTCATATGTGTTGAACCATCCCTGCATTTCTGGGATAAAGCCAGCCTGATTACAGTGGGTGATCTTCTTGACATGTATCTTCATTCAGTTTGTTAGTATTTTATCGAGGATTTTTGTATCTCTGCTCATCAGGCATATTTGTGTGTAGTCTTTGTCTGTTCCTAATTGTGTCTTTACTTGTTTAGGTATTAGAGTAATACTGGCTTCATAGGATGAATTTTGGGTTATTCCTTCTGTTTATAGTTTTTTGAATAATTTAAGAAGTATCAATTGTAGGTCTTTGAAAGTCCAGTAGAACTGTGCTGTGTGAATTTTTCTGCACATGAGGCTTTTTAGCTGGAAGACTTTTATTACTTTCCAATCTCATCCTTTGCTATGGAACTGCTTAGGTTGTTGTTATCATCTTGGTTTAACTTGGTAGCATGGAGAAATCAAGAGATTCATCTATTTCTTTTAAAATTTCTAACTTATTGGAGCACAAGTTTTTAAAGTATTCTCTTACAATATTCTTGCTTTGGTGTCTGTTGTAATGTTTCCCTGTTCAGTTTTGATTCTGATAATTTGGGTACTATCTTTCTTCTGATTGATTGGGCCAACAGATTGCTGTTCTTATCTTCTCAAAGAATCATTTCTTATGATTGTTTGCATTGTGTTCATTTCTATTTTATTAATTTCTTCTTTGATTTTTATTATTTCTTGCCATCTACTTCATTTGGACTTTTGTTGTTCTTGTTTTTCCAAATTCTTGTGTTATACCATTGACTCATTTATTTGTGCTTTCTCTGATTTTTTAATGTAGGCATTTAGGACTATAGATTTTGCTTGTATGCCCTTCAATGTTTCTATCTCTTTACTGAATTTTGTTTTCAAATCTTTAACTATCTTCATCATTTTATTCAGGTGAGAGTACAAATTTATATTATCTTGGACATCACTCTGGTATTTATTGTTTTCTTCTTGGAGTTCAATAAAGTATTTGTTAATGTCTCCTTTCAGTTCTTTAATTCTTTGATGATATTTATGATTGTCTTTCTAAAATCTGTGCCCTGGTCTTCTTTTACATAGTTCTCATTAAAGAATACTTCTATGGGTCTACTGGTTTTGATGAGAAGGATACTGTTTTTAAGATTTGACTTGGTATATGGGCTTCTTCCTTTGGTTGTCTATCTGGCTAAGAATTTATCCTGCCTTAGATTGGGTGAGTGCAGAAGCTAGTAATTGTAGCTAAGCCAGGTAAGGGTGGTGGACAAGCTGTTTAATTGGACCAGGCAAAGATGGCTCCAAAAACACAGGGCTAGAGCTTGGTCTATGTGTATAGAAATGGCATCAGGCAGAGGCAAGGACTGGAAAGGAAAGCACTGTCTTAACAGTCAAATGTGGCTTGCAAACAAAGCAGATTCGAAGGACTTGAATCTAGAGCTAGACTTGTGGATGTGGAGATGACAACAAGTGTGTTGAAGGATGGGTAATAGAGGAAGCAACTTACCAGGCAAAGGTGACTGGTGAACAAAGAAGGTTCCTAAGCTGTGGATTTGGATCTGAGCTTCTGGGTCTTTAATGACAGTGGGCAGTAGTGGGAAGATAAAATTTTGATGGAAAAGATGTTCTTCCTTTATTAAAAAAAATTAATATTTGTGTCCAGAACATGTAACAATACAATAGTAATAAAAATTACATATTTATTTGTTTCTTGCCTAGAAAAAAAATTCATTTTGTCAGGTTCCATGTAAATAATTAGAGAAACAAAAGTAATAGTGCATCTTCACAGAGAAACTCTACTGATTTGATTAAATCCTTTAAAACAACAGCTTCTTTTGAAATAAATACTGACCCACAGTATAGACCACTGTCTATATTTTTAATGCCATGTCATGGTTAGATACCCACATTCTCAAGACCAGCATCAAATGCTCAAGCCTGGTATTTATCTTAGAGCTCTCATAGGAAAGAGTCCCTGATTTGCCAGTGAGGACATACGTGTTTCTAAGCATTGGATCACGACAATAAATTATATTTTTATTCTGTGCTTTGGAACCATCGGGAAAGCATCAGATTCGTCCTCTTTTTCCTCTAGTCGTCCTGAATCACCCCTGGTTTCTTGAAGTAGTAAATTCGAGGAAAGCATGGAGGAGCAGTCAGGCTGAGTCAGGTCAGGAGTCTGTGCCTCCCAGACTTGTTTTGAAGGACCCCCGTAGCCTTCATGGTTCTGATACCTTCTTGGCTTCTCAAATCCAAAGACTGAACAAGCTGTCTTGTACAGAGATTGTGTCTTACACACCAATGTGGATACAGACCACTGCAGGACTTACTGGCCTGGCAGGAGTGGCTGGGGCCTTGGAGGTTGAAGAGGTGGCACTTTACTTAAAACAGAGAGTAAAAGCAGAAAGACAAATTGAATCCTACAAGAAAAAAAACATGCTACACAAAGGAGGTTTTAACACAGCAAAGGCAGAGGAGAGCTTAACACCATCATTATTTGCAATGGTGTGACTTGGATTAAATAGAAAGACAATGTGAGGGCGATCATGAGACCCAAGAACCTACCTGGAGTAAAAACTACAGCATCTTATTGTGTTTGGGGCCAGATGGGGGCATCCTTCAGGACAATGGCATAGGTCAGCCTTTTAGGAGTTATGGTCCCACCTTCATCTATCATCTATCCATCCTTATCTTTTTCTATCATCTACTGATCCATCAATCCATTTGTCTGACTAACCCTGCTAGGATACATGATCAGAGCATTTGTTTGAACAGTGGTGGGACACTGATAATGTATGCAGTTGAATTAGCTTAGAATAATTCTTCTAAAATCGTAACTTTTATTGGGGTTGTAAGAGAAAATGTATACATTGAAAATAACCCTTTAAAACAGCTGACACTGTCTGAGACTAGAACAGTGAAATCTACACCTTGATAGAGTCTAATAAATATCTCCATAATTATATTTTTTAGTATTTTCTTCTTATTAAAATATACTTAATTATATCCCAGAAAAATTCTATTTAACAGTTAAAATTAGGTTTTGTTTTTCATTTATTCTTTCCATTTCTTTTCCTGTTTAATGTTTTGCAGATCTTTGAGTCACTCGCTATATGGCTTTGATATTTTTGTTGATTGCATATGGAGGTAGCAGCCATGGTATTTTTCCATTTGAAAATAAGGATTTGGGCACTGATCTGTCCTCAGCCAAGCCAGTTTATTTTTTGGAGTCTGAGAAGTAGTTGAATCAGGCCATTAAAAAAAAAAATAAACCAAATCCAAGAAAAATGAACAAGAAATATTTGCAGTGCATTATGTTTGTTCAAGGCCAGGGCAGGGTTCTTATGATATCTGCCTTTCAATACTTTGTGATGACATGAACAATATGAATGATAAACACATTTTAAAAGCTATATCACACTCACTTGAGCTTTAACCTGGAAGGTTGTAAGGGCCACACTGAGTACCTCTTTCCTGCAAGTATGGGAAAGGCAGAATAATCAAGGATACTCTGTTTTAAATCCATCTCCAGTTTCTGTAGTGAAGTTGCTGAGATATCATAGCAAATGTACATGAAGTACATGAAGCAAATGTACTTATGTGGCTTCTTGTGCCGCATGTTTGTGCTTCAGGATTCGAAGCTAACCAGGCTCCCCAGTGTCAGATGGAAGAAGACTTAGAGCAAGGAGCAGGTAGGGAGCTCTTGCCATAATAGTTTCTCTAATCATCCCAAGATGGGCCTCATTTCCATTTTAGCTCATGAATTGGTCCTTTTAAAGCAAGTGAATTTAGCAATATTTTTGTGGCCTTCAGAGTTGATCATGGATTTAGAATCAGTGAAATTTAAAGCAATGATTGTGAATACAGTGCAGTACCTCAGCCGCTCTTATAATTTGTCCTCAATGAAACATTCAGACTTTAATGCTGATCCGCTCTACCTCTTTAAGAGATAGACCCCGCCCCCTGACAATAGTCAGGGCACGCCCAGGGACGTGCTATCACCACATCACCCACCACTCTGGGTATGCATCTTCACACATTCTGTGGTCCTCTGATGTTTGCTCAATTTTAGTTTAACCTGAAAACAAATACAAAAATCTGAAATGCATAAGCCCACATAGGAATTAGAGTGAGGAGAGGCTCAGCTGTGATTGACAAATCAGGACAAGGATGCCTGTATGGCAGCTGTCTCTTCTCCAGAGATTAGTTGCACAGCCATCCATAAGAGACTTCTATATTGAGAATATAAAATTTTGGCATACCACATCATGTTTTGTATATCATGCCATGAAGGACAAAAGGGTGTTTTTAATAGTTTTTAATCATTCCACCTTTTCCATACAATGTACCTTACCCTCACTGAATTCACTTCCTTGCACCTAAGAAATTACTTACTGAGTATGTGCTATGTGCCTAGTATTGCTCCACACTCAGGAAATGTTAAAAAGGTACACTTTTCCTCTTCTCAAAGTATCAAGTTTGTCAGAGAACACCATCCTTTCTGAGTAGCTATAGGCTTTCTTTCTTCTATTATTTCTCCCAAATGGGTGCAGTTGCTAATGGAGGGTAAACATAGCAAGCATCCAGCCCCAAATGGAGAGGAGCAGCAGGAGGTCTAGATCAATGGCCCCTGGAGAACTGAGAATTGGCTGTAATTACAATAGACCAGAAGGGGCTCTCCCAGCTCCTAACTCCTTTTCAGCCTGATTTCAGCTAAGTCCTATTTAGGAGAGGATCTTTAAAGTTGAAGGAGAAGCTTTCCTTGTCCTCAGATGCCTCTGAAGCCTTCTGTACTTGAAACTGTTACCCTTCCTGAAGACCGGAACCCTTCATTGCTGTTCCTATGAGGCCCTGTGCAGAAGGGAACTTTTTACACAGGGAAGGATGACTTGATGAACCACCATCGGCAGCCAGTCTTGCAGGGGGTGTTATTGTTTCAAATTCCCTCCAGGACCCATGAGGTTACATGGAATAGAGTACATTTAGTGGAAAAAATAAATTTCAGTATTGTCTATTTCCACTAATTTAATACTGGATCCATATGCATGGTGATTTGGGCTGGGCAAGGTCTTGTTTGAAATGTCTTTAGGAACTTCTTTAAGTGAGCCAAACATTCTGAGAAAATTTTTCTTTGCATGGAAACAAGATTAGAGTAATCTGATTTCTTCTGATCCCACTGACCAGTGAAATACACAGTCCGGACTGTCAGTCACTGTCATCTCGGTTACAAAAGAAAGAGGCTTATTAAGCACATTGCTTGAGCAGAAAGCCTATAGGCCCAGTTTAAACAGCCCTTATGTTTGTATGTGTGTCTGGGCCTAATCTGTGAGACTGTCCTTTTGAATAGAGTGAATCTTGTTTTGGGGAGAGGAGTCTCCTCTATCTCCCAACTGGTTTTCTGCCACAACCAGTCTAAAGGGTCCATTGATCTCCTTGGCTTTTTGCCCCCAGACTTTCTTCTCCAGAGACCTGAGGGTGGAGGGGAGGGAAGGCAGCATTGACACCTTTCTTTTTCTTTTTCTTTCTTTCAGATCCAGAAGAGTAGAAAAGACCTCACATAGACTGGGGCTGCCAGTGTCTCAAGCCATTTTAGCCGAGCTTCTTCATTCTCCTTCTTCCACAAAGACCCATGTCTGGGGAAGGTGTACAGCTTTCAAAACCAAGTCCCACATTTGGCCTTCCCTCATGCTGTCTCCTCCCAGGGGCCTCTGGGGGTTGGTTGGCTTGTGGTCTTAGAATTATGGGGGATTTTTTTCCCCCTGAGCACACAAACTCCACTTGAGGTTTGTTTTGCTTTGTTTTCATTTTGGTTTTGCCCCACCCACACAGCAGAATGCAAATATAAAAGGCCATTTTACAATCCATCACTAATAATCTGGGTTTCACAGCACCTGTTGAGCCTGGTGAAAAACTGACATCCTGGATATGCTGAATGAGACTTGGAAAAGTCCCCCACACGGTGACTGCCATTTTGATTTTGTTAGTGCTGTTCACTTAGAATGGTGCCTTTCATACTGGCTCATGATGGTGATGACAGCCAGGCTGGCTTTCATCACAACTAAAGTGAAATGCCAATCTCTGGTTCTTTTTACCAGTTGAGAACATTCATTTTCTCCAGTTTATTTTAAAGCTTAAAATTTGTTCTTATGCTTTTTCCCATTTGTATAATATGTACTTGTTTATCTTTTTAAGAGGAGATTATCCTATAGGAATATGTATTTGATGCTTAATTTATTATCTGTAAATCCCTGAATAGAAATCTGAATGTGTTAGCTGGTGACCATGCTGTTGGTGGGTCCTAAGTGTATTCGCTGGGTAGCATCCCTTGCTAAGAGGTCACTGAAATGTTGACTGCTTCCTGGTCCTTTTCTTTTGGGTATCTATAAATTGGCTTCATTACTTTATAAACTTCTTAGAAAGGGAAGTGATAAGGGACCCAGAATCAGAGAGCTACATCAAGTAATAATTTTCATTTTAGTAAGATTTTAACACCATGAAGGAGCTGATTAGTAGCACAAATAGGAAATAAGAAAAATAGATATGGCAGGGAGAGGGGATAAATATAGATTATCCTGAAGCCAAACTGAAAATGGAATTCAGTAGAGTGCAAGGAAAGTGTAATTTTTCTCTCTCATGGTGTGATTTGGATATGAATTTTTTTTATTATGCAGTTTTAGGTCCCTTCTAAAGAGTGCCATATAGAATTAATGACAGAAAGAAGATGAGCTAGGTAATGAGCTTGAATGAGTATCATAGATTTCATTTCTAAATTAAAGTATAAAGACAGATATTTTATAGTCTCTGTCTGCTTTAGTAAGTTATTAGTATTTCTGCAGCGGTTAGAGAAGACTGTGTGTGGTCCTTATGACCTCTTGACTCATAGAAGTAGGCTTCAGCAAGAAGCTGTGAAGAGAGTTGTTGCCTGGAACACACACTTACCTGATGTTTACACAACTTTTCTCTATTGGTTGGACATTTGGCCTCATTGTAACACCGACCCTTTTCCATTGCTCTGCCAGCTTTCCTAACAGCAAATCATGAAATTCAGATTTAAATGACTTTGGGAATGTAAAGGCTCAAAAGTATGACTAGAACAAGCCATGAAATATCTAATTATTATAATACAGGGCAATCTGATGGGCTTTGATATCAAGGAGACAGTAAGGAAGAATGAGTATACTGGGCAATTGCTGAGGGTGGCTGTGGAGGAACAGTGAGGATGGTCAGGGTTGGTGAGGCTTGGTGTGAGGGAAGAGTGAAGATGATGAGGACTGGTGAGGTAGATGATGTCCTAAGAAGGCAACAGCCCAGTATCATGGACTATATTTGTTTTGTGTAAGAACAGGGGTAACTGGGTACCCAGGATTTGTAAATTACCTCCAGTTTTACACATTGGCATCTAACTCAGATGCTTACACTGCACCAGTCAAACAAAAATGTGCTTATGAGCTGTATGCAGCCCAGGGGTTATTGGCTTGCAAGCTGTGTTCTTGAAGGTAGAATGATTCTGTATGCCAATTAAATACAATCATACAAGTGTATGGCCGTTTATGTCCTTGAAACATGGGCCTTTTACCTCACATCCATTCTGTATTTTTGTATGTGAAGCATTTGGGCCGTTGATAAAGAATGCCTACTGCTTCATTTTATAATCTAGAAAACGACACTACACAATATTTGAAAAAGAAATAGGAATATAGCCATTTTTCTAGAAACAATGAAGATAGAAACGTTTTAAATTTGCTGTTAGCCATTAATCAGTTGAAAAGGAACAAGAGGAGAGCTTCATGCTAGTAAACTTTTCTTAGAACACTCAGGAGGTACAAAAGTTCTGCTAACTTAGTCTTATTTTTTAATTTCTCAAGTGTTAAGGCACACTGAATAAAAACACAGAGTAATTTGTTTAAAAACATAAAAAAATGCATCACTGTGCTATAAACTGATCCTAGACTGATAACACACTATAATAATTATTCCAGGTCAGTATTCACATGAAGAAACACTATTTCCAAAGCTGTAGCATGTTTTCTGTGGGGTTTACTTTACTTGAAATGGCTTCTTCTGAGTTGAGAGCATCATTATTCCACCAGCATTATCTCACTGCCCCAATCACTCATCTTGCTCTGCCTCATGCACACGGCACAGCCTTGCACACCAAAGTTACAATGAGAAACTCTGGACACAGCATTGGCACCCTGCTCATTAGTATTATAACAAACCACAAGCCTTTTATGTTCCTGGGTGTAACATGATAACTGGAGCCAACACTAGAGTCGCATCTTCACATCACCAAACAAGCCTGTGTCCAAGTTGTATCACTGTGGGCTAGACTTAGGGCAGAGTAACTGATCCTTACAGAATTCAGTGTTTTATTTCTTATTTGTAGCTGCCTTTCCTAGTCTGTGAGTCCTAATAACTTATGGCAGCAACTAAAAGATGCATCTCTAAACCATTAATGGACTGTCTTCCACTGGCTATTTTGTTCTCGGAGTTTTTAAAAACTATGAAAAACAGCTGATAGGATTCTTCACACTAATACCCTTAATCATCAAAATCATGCTAAACACCAAAGCCAAAGACAACCTATTGTTATGGATTCATCTCATTTACAGACTCTCAGACATTGTATTTTCCAACTCCAGTCATGCCTTTAGAAAGTATTAAAATGAGAAGTTACTGTTGTCATAGAATGACAAAGAGGGGGTGGAGAGAGAGAGGGAGGGGGGAGACTGTTTTGTGCTCCATATTCTAGGAGTTGGGAGCTTGAACTCTCCCTTATCTCACAGATCACATTTCCTTAGATGGACATGAGATGGGGTGGGTAGGTATATGGATGGATAGAGAGAGAATGTATATTTTCTTCTGGTTCTTGTTAATGTCGGAGTAGAAATTTTGATAATGAGAAACAATTTGTAATGTTCTCCCATTGAGTGTGGGGAAACCAATGGATAAAAAGTAGAAAATCTTTTCTCGTAATGAAACAGGGAAGATTCCAGAATTGAAAGTCTGAGTGTAGCATAATTTTCCAAATAAAAGAAATTGGAGAAGTACCTTTTCTCCCAGTCAGACACTTCATTCTAACTCTTAGATGCCCTCCACACTTCGAGACTCACAGAACTTGTTTGTCATAGTGCCTGGCACTCAGCCAACTCAGAAGCAGAAGCAGAACTGTCAGGCAGGATCATACCATTCCCTTTCAATGCAAAGTTCAAATTTCCTTCACCAATATTCATCAACTTCACCATCCACATGGCTGCATTCAGGAGATGAGCATTCAGGATAAAGGCATACATACTCTAATTACACCAATAGCTTACCACATGAGAGGGAAAACATAAGGTAATTTGGGGGAAACTGTTAAAGCCAAGAAGTACATGAAAATAGATTAAAATGGTTTCTGTGACCTTTAATTTGAGAAAAAAAAACAAAAAATCAAATCAATACAATGAAGTTCTTCAGAGAATAATGAGCCAAGAAGGACAATGGTACAGACCTACCTGAAACACTCATGATTCTGTTTAGAACCCAGGTTGAAACCTGGACTCTCTTGGAGCAAATAGGAAATACTACCCATGCAGCACGAGAAACCACTGCACCATCTACTCTGCCAGCGTGGTGGGCACAGCGCCGAGCTGCAGCCAAGCCAGTGTTACAGGACATCATGTTTCAATAATGATGTTATATTGGTTCTTATTCTTGAACAAATGGGAAATTATACTTGTAATTGATCAACAGCGATCTGTGATTAAAGGCCTCATTATCACTGAGAGAGTGAGCATAATGAGAAACCAGTAATGAACAGCAACAGTGTTCCTCTAAAACCAGGAGGCTCATTACCCTATGTCCAAGCAAAGACACTGGTGGGCACAGAGGTGGCCTGGAGTCCAGGTGTAATCAGGCCATCTGCAAATTTTGCTGAATTGTTAACAGCCATGTGTCTAGTGAGGTTAGAAAATGGGTTCTTGTTGGACATTTGTGTGGGGAAGGTGCTCTCCTTGGGATGGTCAGGGATAAGCAACAGCTGCTTCCTGTAAGATCTTGTTTTCACAGGAAGTAATGGTGAGGGTCTTTGGGGGTCCTGAACAGAGAAGTTCATGGTCAGCTTTAAGGATTAAGTCCTAATTATCTTCTTATATCATCTCTCCTTCCCATTTTCAATAAAATATCGGCACACATATTACAGATGCATTACCATTAGTTCTGGCTTTTGTTCAAGTGAAAGCGGGTTAACACCAGCAGTGGGAGGCTTCCTTGATACACTCATTCCCAAACTAAGTGGCCATTGCAGAGCCAGAAGCAGTGGGAATGGTGGGTCCTTTCAGCTCACCCAGGGCACACTTGCCCAGTTTCTTCTGGGGATTCCTCTACCTTCTGGGTGATTGTTGGCTGTTAACAGTTCACAGTCAGTGTCACCAGGGGCATCTTTTCTGTAGTGGTCAGCTTCAGCCATTGCCTCCGAGATGCTCATGCACATCCTTCGTAAGAGCTGATGTCTATGCTTGCAAACGCACTCACAGAGAAGCTCACAAGAGCCCGGTGACTGGAATGGCTTCTAAGCAGGTGCTCAGGAAGCACAACCCTGCTTACCTTTGCTCCTCTGTGTGCTCTGTACTGGGGAAGGGGCTGTGTACACTGCTATCCTTGTCTTCAAATAGGTATGTGTCACATGTGTGCTGATATAAAAGTAATCCAAGATTAATATATACAACTTTACATTGAAAATCTACAGCCATACCTATCATCTAGTGATGGATTCTAGAAACAGACTATAGAGAATTCTTCCTTTTTTTCTTGCCTGTATGATATTTTATACAATTTTATATGCTGTAAGATTTTAAAATATTTTTGCTATTTTCATTTGTAGATCTTGGCTGGGGTTTTATCAGCTCTTGTGCTCCCGTACAGCAACACCCCCCGCGTCATTTTGTGAAGTGTCCTCTCCCTGCTTCATGCCCTTCCCTTTGTGGATCCTGTCTTGTCTCTTGTTTTCTGGCATTTTCCAAGTCTCTTTAGTTGATTCTGCTCAGATAAGCCATTCTACTTGCAATATCATCTGAGTAAACACCAAACAATGGGGATGGGACACATTTTTCAGGGTAATCTAAGTGAGGAAGTGTAACATATTAAAAGCAAGGTAGAGTTAGGTATGTGGGCAGGAAGTGGTAGATTGGTGAAGAGAAGCAAGGAAAAGGAAATCTAAACGGGGAGAAATTATTTAAAGCCACGTGATCACTTCTAGGTTAATCCAATGTCATTGTCTCCCTTGACTGTAAGCCGATTCTCTCGCTCTCTCTCTCTCTCTCTTTTTTTTTTTCTGTCACAGGGTTTTCTCCTCTGGATGTTAGGTTGTTACCATGAGTCTGTAGACTCATTCCTTGTAAGGAGTGGCCCTGGTCCTGGCTGTGTGGGAATGGAAGGTGGAGACCCTAAGCCTTAGACTTTGCTGCCATTCAGATCCAGAGAGCTAGGCTTGTGGGAAGTGTCTGAAACAGTATCCAGAACACTGAGCAGAAGTCTGAAGCAGGCAGGCAGCCATTCTTCTAGACTTTTCCCCAGATCATGTCACATGCATAGTTGTTGGGGGGAAAGTAAAAAACTTATGGTTGTGTACTGCAGGTGTCTTTCCAAAAAAGGCAGCCAGAGACTGGTATGTCGTCACGTCTTCCTTGGTGTGAATGAGTCTCAGGCAGGCAGAATGCAGCTTTAAGCTTGCATGGATGTTTTGCAGGGCTAGGGGGATGGCCATCCATGCTAAGGAAGAGCATTCTGTTCCCCATGGTGCTGCTGCTTCATGCTACAACTTGTTCACACACTGTAACATCACACCTCCAAAATGCAAAATCAAAGCATGGGATGCGTGTCAAACAGAGAGTGCCAAACTGCTGTTACAAACATTAAATATGTCTATTGTAAATCTTCATTGCATAAAAGAGCCTGATAATCCTTCATGTCTAACTCTCCCTAGCATCTAGTCATAAATAAATAATTGTATGCTCCTCTAATTGTCAAATAAAAACACGAGTTAACCTCTTAATTGGAATTTGATCGAATGAAAAAGCTGCTTTTTTCTTGTAATTGTTGGTTGTTGTGATCTACATTTTATGCCAAATTTGGGGCTTCCGGAACCCTCTCCACCCTCCCTCACTTGCATTCTCCTGAATTCTGGGCAATGGTCAAGTAGCAACTACTTTTACTGCACAGTGGTGGATATTCACAGAGCATGACTGCGTGTTTGTGTACTCACTGTGGGCTGAAGGTCGTGTTAAATGAATTATCAGAAGCTGTTCCTGTAGTTAGCCTGCTTCCAAGTTATTTTTTCACTGTGCATAATGGTGTTATAGTCCTGGATGCCAACTTTCAAATTCTAAACTGTTTTTTATTTCTCCCTTTTGGAAATGTTTTCCTGCCCTTCAGAATAGACTAGCCTTAGTCTAGTCATTATCCTTGTCTTTTGGGGCCAGAAGCCATTTACATCATAAGATCAGTACCCAGCTGCTAACTTCAAAGCAGCCACTAATAGGCAACCCCTTGTGGTGATGAAGTGTACCACACAGCTACTACTCTATGGCTCTGTGTATTATTCTTGCACAGTAACTATTGGATTACTAGCCACCTTGTAAATTATAGCTTTCAGTGATGCACTTCTGCCCTATGGGATTTGGTTGTTTTATAATAAAACTAATGTTACCAGATCACTGATAAGAACTTAAAGTCACTTGTACCACTCCATCCCACAATTAATCACTGAAGGTGTTTCACTGTGTTTCCTTAAGGTCTTTGACTATGCACGTTTACACAGTTAAGGATATACAGTGTACTTAAGTAATCATTATAGCTCATTCATATAATATCGGCATGTAAGCATTTTCCTGTTTTTTAAACCTCTTCAATAATACAATTTCAGTGTAAGCATAATACAACGTTTCATCTTGCAGTTATAGTGCAGTTTACTTAACCACCTCTCTGCTATTGGTCAGTAAAGTTAGATGTTTTTATTTTATAGTCCTAATTTTCAATAACAAAAATGATTCTGTGTGTATATTAGTTTTGTCACACTCTAGAATATCTCCACTGGACAAATCAGATGTCCAGTTATAAGGTCAAAGGTTGTAAATATTCTGGGTGTGTCTAATGCCAGAGCACTTTCACATGTTAAAAGAGCTTATATCTCAATAGCATAAAATGCTAATGCATAAAGAACTCTTATTTTTTGTTCTTTGAGATGAGCAGACAGTCAATTCTCACCAGAGAAAACAGAACTGATGGTGTACTGTGGGGAAAGTATACTTAACACCACAGGTATGAGCGCTAGGTATTTATAACTATTGGACAACACTTTGGGAAGTTCAGTTTGAGATGTTCCAAACTTTCAGTGATTTCTCAACTAGAAAGACAACCTGGTGACCTTTTAGGGAATAAAATGATACAAATGATCATTTGTTCTGAAACATCAGCCCACTACCATAGGCCAAATGGAACACAAAGATGACGCAATGATGTCAGCAGATATACTTAGCAGGAGTGACCTGAAAGATATGACTATCATAAAGGCAGACATTTATAACCTGCTAAAACAAATTGATTTCAAATGCCCACTATGTCAGCATCCTTTCCCACCATGGCATTTCCATACCCACACTGCCCTGTGGGATCTGGTTGTATTTATAACAATAAAGCTATTATCAGACTGTTCACAGTGATGATATCTGGACTCACAAGGCTCTTAAATCATTCTTTTCACAGAAGGCTTGTGCTTGGCCATGCTAACCTATTTTGTAGAGAAGAAATGAGTTGTTTAAGTCACAAATCACTTGGGTTTCTCACTAACCTCAGGCTGCCCTGTTTTAGGTGTGTGTGTTCACCTTGTGGGTGGCAGCCTTGGCTGTCACTTCCATCTCTGTCCCCTTCCCAGTCTCCTGAATAATTGGATCCATTGCTTTTGGCTGAACTAGCCAAGGATATTAATTTGAAATATCTGAAAGCTATTCGTTTATCAAAAGACACCAGTCACATAAGCTGCCCTGGTGACATTTCTGCCCTGAGCTGACTGATTATGTTGTTTCCTCTCTAAACATTCACTGTAGATCAAAGGCAGTTGAATTCTTGGCCTTAATGTTCTCCTTTCCCAAAGATGACATACTCCCATCTCTATATTTGCATTGCATTACACACACACACACACACACACACACACACACACACAAACACTCCTTTAGAATAGAACAGAAATAAACATTATTACTTACACCTCATTGTTTATAAAGCACTCCTAACATGACCATAAAAATTATGTCCTGAAATTTATATTTTTAAAGTGTAATAATTGATGGAAATGAAATAAAGTTTGTGTCAATCCACTTGCTTGTTCTTTGGTATATCTTACCCACCTGTGAAATAGCTGAGAATTCTAAAGTTTCATAAATTGGATGCACTCTTTAAATTAAGAAAGCAGAGTAAAGGCTGGGAAGATGGATGGCACAGTTGATAAAGTGCTCACCCTGAGAACATAATCCCACGAGTTTGATTTCCAACACCCATGTTAGTTAAAGAAAAGCTGAGATAAAGATAGGTGGAACTCTGGGACTTGCTGGCTAGCCAGTCTAGCTGACTGTCTTAGTCTTCTGTTGGTGTGAAGAGACACAATGACCAAGGAAAGACTTATAAAAGAAAGCATTTGCATATTATGGTTCCTGCGGGTAGTAGAGACCATGACTGTCATGGCAGGAAGCAGGCAGCAGGCAGGTATAGCACTGGTAGGCAGACAGCAGGCAGAAAGGTAGGGGAGAGGAAGGAAGGGAAGGAAGGAGGAAAGAAGGAAGGCAGGGAGGGAGATACTGGGTCTCGGGTGGACTTTTGAAACCTCAAAACTCACCCCCCAGTGACACACCTCCTGTAACAAGGCCACACCTATTCTGAAAAGGTCACAGCTCCTAATCCTTATCAAATAGTTAACGAACCAGGGGACCAAATATTCAAACACATAAGACAATGAGGACTGTTATCATCAAAACCACCATACCTACTCAATGAATTCCAGACCAATATCATATTCTGTTCTAAAGCCAGAGTAGACAGTGACTGAGGAATGGCACTCAAGGTTGTTCTCTGGTCTCCACACATATATGTGTGTATGCACACATGAACATACATACATGTATCTAAAGAAAGAGAAGGCCAGAGGGAGGAAAAAAGAAAAAAAAAAAAACGTTATGGAGGCATAACGTAAAACTAATGGCCCAGGAAATTTTCTTTATGTGTAAATGAAAGCGAAGAGCCTCCTCGGTTCCCATCAATAAGTGGGAAACTCATCTGAGTTTCCTGGAAACGAATATATATGGCAAAAATCACTTAAAAATCCATATCATCTGTGAGGTCAAAGCACATCATTGGTTCAGAAGAAAGATCGTTCTCCTTGACAGTTCAAAACAATGTCTTCACTGAGTATTCCCTGGCAAAGTGCCTGCCCAGCATAGCCAATTGAAATTGCATTCTGGTTTAAAGGGCTGTCTTAGTGTTTCTATTGCTGTGAAGAGGCACCTTGGCCACAGAAACTCTTATAAATAAAAACAATTAATTGAGATGGCTCTCTTGCAGTTTCAGTAGTTCAGTCCATTATCCTCAGGATGGGGAGCATGGTGGCATGCAGACAGGTGTGGTGTGGAGCTGAGAGTCCTACATCTTGACTTGGTGGCAATAGGAAGTTGACTGAGTGAAGCTTGAGGGGAAACCTCAAAGCCCACAACCACAGTGATGCACTTCCTCCAACAAGGCTATACTCACTCCAACAAAGCCACACCTAATAGTGCCACTCCTTATGAGATTATAGGGGCCTATTACATTCAAACTGCCACAAGGGCTCAAATTTCTGCATATATTACTATGATTCTAAGTCTTACCAAGATCAAAAAACACTGACAGCATGAATATGGAGACTCTGATGGAGCCATGACAGGGAGTCAAATATTCAAATATATGAATGCACAGGGCCATTCTCATTGAAACGGTATTATCTCATTTCCTGGCACCATAGGCTTGTAGCCAGATCAGAAAACAAAATGCATTTAGTCCAACTTCAAAAGTCCCCAGTCTTTCAGTCTCAAGACTGCTTAAAAGTCCAAAGTCTAAAGCCTCAAATCAAGGGTCTTAGATCTCCTGCCCCTGCAAGCTCCATTGACTGCAACACAATTCTCTTTCTTGGACTGCTTCCCACTCCCTGTTTGGAGCTCTCAGCAGACATCTCACAGCTCAGGCATCTTCAACATCTTGGGGTCTCCAACCCAATCCAGGTTTCACTTCAGGCACAGGCAACGCCTCTCCAAGGCTTCATGCATGGGACTCCCCTCCACAAGCCTGGCCTCAGTCAGTTGCTTTCCTCAACTGCAGAGGAAGATTCCACAACCTCTTTCCTCTGGGATCCTTGACTCTAAAGTCAGAATCATACGGTTGAAAGCCACTAAATTCTGATTGCCTGAGGTAGAACCTGCTCCCCTCTATATATTACATTTGTATAACTTGGATTTGTTAATACTTATCTTTTCCTTTAATTCCCTAGCCTCCTTATTACAAGTTAGAAACTTAGCTTAGTGGGATTTTGCCCTGAGGGCACCTCCCCTTTATTCCATTTTGCATCACACTTTCTTTAAACTTCTCACCTCTTTGAGCATAAGACTTATCTCCAACATTAAATTTCCTGGTGTTCTTTAATGCCTCAAAATGTGCAGTTTGTATTTCTTTTTGCCCTTTCGCTCTTTTTCATTGTAGATCTCCATCTGAGATCACTAATAAGCATATGACATAGTGAATAATATGCTGTCTTGAAATCTCCTTTGCTAAGGAACTTAATCCAAAAGTCTTCCATTTAACACCCAGCAGATCTTTAGGACAAAGGTGGGGGGGGGAAGTAACATTCTTTGGCAAAATATTATAAGAATGGTTTCTAGCCCAGTTGCTAATATTGTTCCCCTTCTCCTCTGCAACCTCTAGAGCTGAGCCTCTACAGTCCACAGTCTACATTGCTCTCGGCACGTTGCTCAGGACGGCTCATTAAATCACACTTACAACATTCAACTGCTTCCCAAATCCGAAGTACTAAAGTCTTACACATTCAAAAAGCATAATGTAGTCAGTTGGTCCTCTTATACTGTTGGGTCCTGGCCCTCACTTTCCTCTCTAGGCTGTGTAGGGTCAGTTATTGTCATTGTAGATGTGAGGGTTCCTGCTGAGCCATTGTCTAGGATTTACTGCCCTGAGGCAAGGATTACAGAGCATGTCTGACCATGCCCAGGGATATTCACTGCTTGACAAGAGCTACCAGTGTTAAACCTGGGAGAGAGGTAGCCTCTGAGAGGCTGTGATAGAAGGTAAAGCTCTCCATCGAGAAGGTACCTGGACAATGGGCTGAGTGGGTTTTCAGTTGCTGGTTTCTCCAGCTGTTGCCTTCAGACAAGAGTCTGGGGAGAGTGAGATTCCCAGGGCTGGACAAAATGAGCCACAGCCTGAGGCTGTCCTACCACACCATATAATACCCACCCTATGCTGCCAAATAAAACCACCAATAGCATGAAATGGATTATATCATTGGAATTGTTGGCTTAAAGGATCCCACAGACCCCCTAAAAATAACAGATTATTGTCAGAACTATTGGCTATCCTCCACAACCTGAGGGCAAAACCTTATTGCTGAAGACACCACATACTTAAGTCAGAGGATATGGAGAAGTTGAGTTGATAATAAACTGGAAGCTTCGCCTCTACTGACTGCCACTCATAGTGATGGAAGCTGCTTTACATGCTGCTGGAGGAGAAAAGTAATGATTAATTCACCCAGATATAAACCCTGCAAGCTACATCCATGACCTACCTGTGTTATGGGGATCCCACCAGAGATGACCACTCAGATATGGTGTATAACCAACTGAAAGGCTTTATTGCAACCAGTTGGGACTATACTCAGCTATTAGGAACCTAAGTTTATTCCCAAGCATTTGGAGCAAAGGGATTTTAAAAAATTTTTTTTTTATTAATTCAAATTCGGAAAAGCTTGCTTCACATGTCAATCCCTTCTCCCTCCCCTCCCTCTAACTCTCCCCCCATGACCCCACCTGCCCCCATCCACCCTCCACTCCCCAGGCAGGGTTGGGCCCTCGATGGAGCTCCCCAAAGTCCACTGCATCATCCTGGGCTGGGCCTAGGCCCTCCCCCATGTGTCCAGGCCAAGAGTGCAACCCTTCACGTGGGATGGGCTCTCAAAGTCCCTTCTTACACCAGGGAAAAATACTAATCCACTACCAGGGGCCCCCTAGAGTTCAGAGCCCTCCTCATTGACATCCATGTTGGGTGGGGGGTCTGTTTCAGTCCTGTGGTGGGCTCCCAGAGAACAGTCTGGGGTCCATGGGAGCAAAGGGATTTTAAAGACAAAACCACATACTGGTATCTTAATCCCACACATGCAGGGGGAAGTATTCTGTAAGCAAGAAGTTTAGCAGAAACTAAGATAAGCCCTTAGTGAAGGGAGAGGTTTGCACAAGTCGGCACTTTAATGGAGGCTAAGATAAGTTAACTGAGGCATTTTGACTGTGGCCTTCTAGAATAGAGTTGGGCAGTTTCCCATGGGATTCTCCATCAAGAAAGTCAAATTCCAGTTAACCCTAAAATGTCCTTAACAAGAGTAAAGGATGAAGTTATCTGTACACTGTCTTGCCCTTTCATGCCTGCAAGATATGCCCACTTGCATAGTGGCATGACTGTTATGAGAATAACCAGTCATTTTTCAAATT
This sequence comes from Cricetulus griseus, assembly GCF_003668045.3. Taxonomy (NCBI): domain Eukaryota; kingdom Metazoa; phylum Chordata; class Mammalia; order Rodentia; family Cricetidae; genus Cricetulus; species Cricetulus griseus. The sequence continues at coordinate 85,177,864 of NC_048601.1, forward strand.
GGATTTAAGTCCCACTCCTGACATTTTAAATGAGGCTAAGGGCCTGAAACTAGATAGGACATAAGCCCTACAGGAAAAAAAAAAAACTAACTACTATTATTCTGCTAAATTAACATAGCAATAAAACCACTCTTAATGATATGTCTATAATACCCATAGATCACTGTATTTTTCAACCCTCATAAGAGCAGCATCTTGTAGAAGATGGCAATTAACACAGAGACCCACAGGTGGACATGGTACAGAGTGAGAGACTTTAAAGCACTTAGTCCTGAATGAGATATCCTTATTACACCTCCCTCCCCTCAAGGGATCAATGTGGAACAGGAGCTGAAAAGATTGTTAAGTCCAGAGATGATGGATGACCTCCAGGAAACCATGTTTTCTAGACAGAGCAGGCCTGTTGCATATTTGAACTCACAGAAACATTGACACTATGCACAAGACCTACACAAACTCAAGTCACACAACAATATAAGCAAAGAAAAGTAGAAGTGACACCTCTAGCTAAAAAGCTATTTGTAATCGGTAGCTACTGGAAAAGAAAAAAAATCAGTTATCTTTAGTCAACTGACAAGGAGTATATTAACCACTCTTAGGGCTAACGTCATGTTCAGGAGTAGTTTACAAACACTAATGGACTCCATGCTTTTTGCTTTGTTGTGTGTGTGTGTGTGTGTGTGTGTGTGTGAGAGAGAGAGAGAGAGAGAGAGAGAGAGAGAGAGAGAGAGAGAGAGAGAGAGAGAGAGAGAGGGAGAGGGAGAATATGCTATTGGGTATGTGAGAATCTTGGGGAAGTTTGGCAGGAGAAGAAGAAAACAGCCCCAGGACTATCCAAAATCTGGCTCTGCACCTTGCCAGGATATTATAGGGTAGGAAAACATCACTGCTCACCCACACATCTCTAGTTCTTTGCTTCTGCTTCCTCTGATGCAGACCATCCAGTAGAGCATCTTGTTATCTTCAACTGGTCTATGATGATGGAATTTTGTCCATTAGCAGCACCACTTTTAGTTACCCAAGTTCTCTGCATATGACTTTACTAATAGTTTAAATACAGCGGCTTGAATGAGAACTGGCCAATGGTCAATTAGCACATTTGTTTAAATATGCACTTCTCAGTTCATGAAACTGTTTAGGAAGGATTAAGAGATGTGGCCTTGTTGGAGGATGTGAATCATTGTGGGGTGTGCTTTGAGTTTTCTTTTTAATTTACTTATTTATTTTACATCCCAACCAAGTTTTTCCCTCCCTCTTCTCCTCCCATTCCATCCCTCTCCCTCCCCTCCACCATCCCATCCACTCCTCCTCTGTTTCTGTTCAGAAAGCAGCAGGCCTCCCCTGGGTATCAACAAAACATGGCATATCAGGTTTCAGCAAGACTAAGTACCTCCCCTTGTATTAAGGCTGGACAAGACAATTCAGTATGAGGAATAGTTTCCCAAGATCCAGCCAAAGTATTAGGGACAGACCCTGCTCCCATTATTAGAAATCCCACAACAGAACAAACTACAGAACTGTCACACATATGTAGAGGTCCTAGGTCAGTCACATGCAGGCCCTAGTTGTTGTTTCAGGCTCTGTTGAGTTCCTGCAAGCCAGGCTAGTTGTTTCTGTGGGTTTCCCTGTGATGTCCTTGATCCCTCTGGCTCCTACAGTCTTTCCTTCCTCTTTTTAGCAGGATTCCCTGAGGATGGCTTAATGTGTGGCTATGGTTCTTTGCATCTGTTAGTGGATGAAGGCTTTCTGAAGACAATTGGGATAGTCATGAATCTGATCACAGGATATGGCTAGTTGAAGCTACATATCAACTATTGCTAGGAGTCTTAGCTGGAGTAATCTTTGCAGATTCCTGAGAGTTTCCCTTGCACCAGGTTTCTACCTGACCCCAGAAATGCTCCCCTTTTCACTCATCTCTTTCAGTAATCTCCCCTCCATCCTAACCTAATCCCTAAGGTACCCATCCCCACCCATCTTCAGGTCACCCAGAAGATCTCTTCTATTTACCCTTCTCAGGGAGATCCATTAGTATCCCCTTGGGCATCCTTGTTACCTAGCCTGTCTGGGTCTGTGGATTGTAGCATAGTTACCTTTTACTGTACAGCTAATATCTACTTATGGGTGAATACATATTATGTGTAAAAGGAGATCTTAATTGGTCTAAATAATAAAACCCCGGAGTCAGATATAGAGGAAATTATTGAGAAATCAGAGAGAAGATTAGGGGCCATATTGGGCAATTTGTCCCTGTCGTGTCATTAATCTTCTAGCCACATGGGTACCAAAATGTAAAAGGAGTTCTTAATTGGTCTAAATAATAATAATAAAAAAACAGAGTCAGATATAGAGGAAAATGCTGAGAGATCAGAGAGAAGAAGGAGCAAGCCACAGCCACACCTTACCCCTTTAGTGTTTCAGGAGACAAGAGAGCAATTTTCTGTTTTTCCATGATTATATCCTCTTTCTGCCCAGCCATCTCACTTCCTGTCTGTTTGTACAGACCTCCAGACCTCTATGGTTAGCTAGCGTCAAGCTCCAATCTCTAACCTTCAGACAGGCTTTATTTGTACAAACAAGATAACACCACAACCATGTTTATCTTTCTGGGTGTGGGTTACCTCACTCCATTTGAATTTTTTCTAGTTCCATCCATTTGCCTTCAAATTTCCCAATGTCATTTTTAACAACTTACTAGTATTCCATTATGTAAATTTACCACAGTTTCTTTATCCATTCTTTGGTTGAGGGGTATCTATGTTGTTTCCAGGTTCTGGATATTACAAATAAAGTTTCTATGAACATAGTTGAGCAAGTGTCCTTGTGGTATGATTGAGCATCCTTCAGGTATATGTCCAAGAGTGGTATTGCTGGGTGTTGAAGTAGATTGATTCCCAATTTTCTGAGAAACCACCACATTGATTACCAAAGTGGTCGTACATTCCCACCAGCAATGGAGGAGATTTTCCCTTGCTTCACAACCTCTCCAGCATAAGCTGTCATTTGTGTATTTTAGCTTAGCCATTCATACAGGTGTAAGGTAGAATCTCAGAGTCATTTTGATTGGACTTTCCCTGATGGCTAAGGATCAACATCAAGTGTTTCTCTGCCATTTGATATTTTTCTGTTGAGAATTCTCTGTTTAGGTCAGTACCCCAATTATTCTTTTGTTTGTTTGTTTTGAGACAGGGTGTCTCTATAGTTTTGGAGCCTGTATTGGAACTCGCTCTGTAGACCAGTCTGGCCTCAAACTTACAGAAATCCACCTGCCTTTGCCTCCCAAGTGCTGAGATTAAAAGATGCACCATGACCACCCAGCTTCAGTAACCCATTTTTAAAATTGGATTATTTGGGATTTTGATGTCTAGTTTCTTCAGCTCTTTATATATTTTAGAGATCAATTCTTTGTCAGATGTGGAGTGGATATTGGGGCTGGCCAAGACATAACCCTGGTTCTGGGCCTAGGCGGCTGTAGGGTTGGTCAGCCCAACAGTTTCTGTCCTCATCACCAGGGTGAGCTATCCAGCATTCTCCTAGCCAATTCACCCCTTGTAGCAATAAGCAAGTGTTGGAGCCAGTTCTACTGCTTTTACACACTGAAAGTTGGCTCCCATGCCTACACCATTAGGGCCAGCTCTATTGTGTTGCCTAGGTGAGGTACAGGGGTCACTCTCCTGAATGCTACAGCTAGTAAAGGGCAGGGCCCATTTTGAGTGCTGCCATTGGTAAGGGGAGGGTCGGTTCTCTCATCTGTTGCAGGCAGTAGGAGGAAGGGGTAATAGGGGTCACCTCTCACCCACCCACATTGCCATATGACAGACTAGTAATAGGGCCAGCTCTCCCATGCTTACAATTTTGGAGCTGGCCCACTCACACCTCTGACAACAAGGTTGGTTCTATTGTGTTACCTAGGTGAGGTGCAGGGCCTGCTCTCTCAGGTGTTTACACCTGGTGTGGGGCAAGGACAGCTTTCCGACTCTTGTAACCACAGGGCCAGTTCTCACACCTGCCTCAGACATTGATAGGTGGGGTGGTGGGGCAACTCTACCCTGCCCATGCTGCCACTAGCTATCCCTTGCTAACTAGTTCCTGGCTAACTCACCCGTACCTGCACCAACAGGGTTGGCTCCATTGTGTTGCCCAGGTCAGCTGTAGGGCTTGCTTTCCCAAGTGTTGTACCTGGTGGGGATCAGGGACAGCTCTCCTATTGTTATCACCACAATGCCAACTCTCCCATTTGCCTCGGGTGTTATTTGCATTCTTCTACATGACTACATCTAGTTATGCCAGCACCATGTGTTGAAGATGCTTTCTTTTCTTTTTTATTGTATCATTTTTGGCTTCTTTGGAAAAAAAAAATCAGGTGTCCATAGGTGTGTGTATTTGTGTCTGGGTCTTTGATTTGATTCCATTGATCCATCTGTCTCTTTTTATGCCAATATCATGCTGGTTTTTTATTATTAATATTACTATATTTTTTAGTAGAGCTTGAACTCAGAGGTGGTGATACCTCCAGCAATTATTTTTTTTTATTTTTTTATTTGAATTAGAAACCAGATTGTGTTACATGTCAATCCCAGTTCCCTCTACCTCCACTCCACCCCTACCACACCCCCCCAACTAAAACCCTACATATCCTTTCTGCTCCCCAGAGAGGGTGAGGCCTTTTATAGGGGGTCATCAGAGTCTATCATATCCTTTGGGATAGGGCCCCCATGTGTCTGGCTCATGGAGTGTCCCTCTATGTGGAATGGGCTCCCAACGTCCACACCTATGCCAGGGATAAGTACTGAACTACTACAGGAGGTCCTGTAGATTTCTGAAGTCACTTCACTGAAACCCATGTTCCTGGGGTCTGGATCAGTTCTATGTTGGTATCCCAGCTATCAGTCTGGGGACCAAGAGCTCCCCATTGTTCAGGTCAGCTGTTTCTGTGGGTTTCACCAGCCTGGTCTGAACCCCTTTGCTCATCACTCATCCTTCTCTGCAACTGGATTCTAGTGCAGTTCAGTGATTAGCTGTGGGTATCTGCTTCTACTTCCACCAGGTGCTGGACGAAGGCTACAGGATGGCATATAAGTCAATTATCAATCTCATTATCAGGGGAGGGCATTTAAGGTAGCCTCTCCTCTCTTGCTTAGATTGTTAGCTGGTGTCATCTTTGTAGATCTCCAGACATTTCCCTAGTGCCTGATTTCTCTGTAAACCTAAAATGTCTCCCTCTATTATGGTATCTCCTTTCTTGTTTTCTTATGTTCTTCCCCCGATTCAACCTTTCTGCTCCCTCATGTCCTCCTCACCCCCCCTCTTCTGCCCTTCTCATTTTCCTAACTCCCACCCCCACTCTTCCCTTGCTCCCAATTTGCTCAGAAGATCTTGTCACTTTCCCCTTTTCCAGGGGACCATGCATGTCTCTCTTAGGGTCCCCCTTGTTTACTAGCTTCTCTGGCAGTGTGGATCGTAGGCTGGTAATCCTTTACTCTATGTCTAAAATCCACATATGAGTGAGTACATATCATGTTTGTCTTTTTGTGATTGAGTTACCTCGCTCAGAATGGTTTCTTTTAGTTCTATCCATTTTCCTGCAAATTTCAAGATTCGTTGTTTTTTTCTGCTGAATAGTACTCCATTGTGTAAACGTACCACATTTTCTCTATCCATTCCTCAGTTGAGGGGCATCTAGGTTGCTGCAATGAACATTGTTAAACAGATGTTTTTGTTGTATGAATGTGCTTCTTTTGGGTATATGTCTAAGAGTGGAATTGCTGGATCTTGTTGTAGACTGATACCCATTTTCCTGAGGAGTCGCCATACTGATTTCCAAAGTGGCTGTACAAGTTGGCACTCCCACCAGCAGTGGAGAAGTGTTCCCCTTTCTCCACATCCTCTCCAGAATAAACTGTCATTGATGTTTTTGATTTTAGCCATTCTGACAGAAGTAAGATGGTATCTCAGAGTTGTTTTGATTTGCATTTCCCTGATGGCCCAGTATGTTGAGCACTTTCTTATGTGTCATTTCAGCCATTCCTCTATTGAGAATTGCCTATTTAGTTCTGTACCCCACTTTTTAATTGGATTGTTTGGTGTTTTGGAGACTAGCTTCTTGAGTTCTTTGTATATTTTGGAGATCATCCCTCTGTCAAATGTGGGGTTGGTGAATATCTTTTCCCAGTCTGTGGGCTGCCGTTTTGTCTTGCTAACTGTGTCCTTTACCTTACAGAAGCTTCTCAGTTTTAGGAGGTCCCGTTTATCAATTGTTGATCTCAGTGTCTGTTCTACTAGTGTAATGTTTAGGAAGCGGTCTCCTGTACCAATTAATTCAAGGGTATTTCCCACTTTGTCTTCTAATGGGTTCAGTGTGGCTGGATTTATGTTGTGGTCTTTGATCCATTTGGACTTGAGTTTTACCAGCAATTCTTTTATTGTTCACAATTGTTTCAGCTATCCTGGGTTTTTGTTTTTTCATACGAAATAGAGTATTGTTCTTTCAAGGTCTGGAAATAATTCTGTTGGAATTTTGATTGGGATTGTGTTGAATCTGTAGACTGTCTTTGATAAGATGGCCATTTATTATTTTAATTCTACTGGTCCATGAGCAAGGCAGATCTTTCCATCTTCTCCAATTTCTTTCTTTAGAAGACTTGAAGTTCTTGCGTTTTTGTTGTTGTTTTTGTTTGTTTGTTTGTTTTTGAGACAGCGTTTCTCTGTGTAACATTCCTGACTGTTCTGAAACTCACTTTGTAGTCCAGGCTGGCCTCGATCTCACTGAGATCTGCCTGCCTCTGGGATTAAAGGCGTATGCCACCACCACCCAGCTGAGGTTTTGTTGTTGTTGTTGTTTAGTTATTTTTGAAGTTCTTGTGATACAGGTCTTTCACTGGCTTGGTTAGTGATCATTTAGTTTCCTGATCTCTTTCCCATGCCTTTTATCATTTATTATATATGATATTGTATATATTATTATATATAAGAGAGCTATTTATAATTTTTGGTTAATCTTGTATCCAGCAACTTCACTAATGGTATTTATTAGCTGTTTGAGTTCTCTGGTAGAATTTTTGGGGTCACTGTTGTATACAATCACTTTTGCAACTAGCAAAAGTTTGACTTCTTTTTTCTAATTTCTATCCACTTGATCTCCTTTTGTTGTCTTATTACTCTATCTAGAACTTTGAGTACCATACTGAATAGATATGTAGAGAGTAGACAACCTTATTTCTATCTTTATTTCTTCCTTAACCAAGTGGTAATTCAGTTGAGAATTGTTCAGTTTCCTTTAGTTTGTAGGCTTTCTGTAGTTTGTGTTGTTGTTGAACTCCAACTTTAATCCCTGGTGATATGATAAATATGGTGGTTTATTCCAATTTTTTGTGTCTGTTAAGATTTGCTTTGTGATAGAGTATATGGTCAATTTTGGAGAAGGTTTCATGAGGTGCTGAGAAGAAGGTATATTCTTTGGTGTTTGGAACATCATCTTGGTGAATTTGTCCTTTAGTTATTACAAGGTGTCCTTCCATGTCTCTTGAATAATTTTGGTTTGAAGTCTAATTTGTTAGATATTAGGGTAGTTACACAGCTTGCTTCTTAGGTCCCTTTGATTGGAAAAATCTTTTTCCAACCCTTTATTCTGAGATAATGTCTGTCTTTGAAGTTGAGGTGTGGTTTTTGTATGCAGCATAAGGATGAATCCTGATTTCATAAACATTCTGCTAGTATGTGTCTTTGTGTTAGCAAATTGAGTCCATTGATATTGAAAGATATCACTGACTAATTCCTGTTATTTTGTTGTTAGTGGTGGTGTGGTGTGGTGGTAGGGGTGTGTGTGTGTGTGTGTGTGTGTGTGTGTGTGTGTGTGTGTGTGTCTCCCTTCTTTATCATTTTGCTGGTGTGGGATTGTCTACTACCTGTGTTTTGTGGGTATAGTTAATTTCCTTGGGTTGGACTTTTCTTTCTAGTACCTTCTGTAGAGCTGGATTTATGGATAGATATTGTAGATATTAATTAAATTTGACTTTGTCATGAAATAGCTTGTTTTCTCTATCAATGGTGATTGAAAATTTTGCTGGGAATAGTAGTCTGGCCTGGCATTCATGGTCTCAGAGTCTGCAAGAGTTCTGTCCAGATTCTTCTGACTTTTAGAGTCTCCATTGAGAAGTCCGGTGTAATTCTGATAGGTCTGCTTTTTATGCTACTTGGCCTTATTTCTTTGTGGCTTTTAATATTATTTCTTTATTCTGTATGCTTAGTGTTTTGATTATTATATGGCAAGGGGACTTTTTTCTGAACCAGTCTATTTGGTGTTCTGTAAGCTTCTTGTACCTTTATAGATTTGTCCTTCTTTAGGTTATTTTTTTTATTTTTTTCTGAGATTTTGTTGAATATATTTTCTGGATCTTTGAGCATGTATTCTTCTTTTGGTCTTAGGTAGTGTCTTAGATTTCCTGAATGTTTTGTGTTAGGAATTTTTTGAATTTAACATTTTCTTTGACTAATGAATCTATTTCCTTTACCATAGCTTTGATGCCTTAGATTGTCCCTTCCATCTCTTGTATTATGTTGGTGATGTTTGCATCTATAGTTCCTGTTCATTTACCCAGATTTTCCATTTCCAAATTCCATCAGTTTGTGTTTTCTTTATTGCTTCTGTTTCTATCTTCAGGTCTTAAATAGTTGCCTTTACCTATTTGATTTTTTTCTTGGCTTTCTTGGCATTCTTTAAGGGATTTATTGATTTCCTCCAATTTTTTTTGTCTGTATTTTCCTCAGTTTCTTTAAGGGATTTTTTTTCATTTAAGGTTGTTTTCTTGTGCTTCAGTGGTTTTTGGAATGTTCAGGTCTTGCTGTTATATGATAGCTGGGTTCTGGTGGTGGCATGCTGCCCTTTTTGTTGTTGTGTTCTTACACTGGCATTTAGCCATCTGCATTTGGGATGGTTAAAGGTCTAGATGTTGATTCCCATGTTTGTCTTTGTTGGATGGGTGTTTTTGTTCCTTGATTTTTGTTTCCTCTCTGGTCTTCTGGTCTAACTGGCCAAAGGTTCTGGTGATTGGTGAGTCTTCAGGTCCAGTGGGGTGTTTCCACTGGAGTTTTGGGGCCTTAGAACACTTGATTCATTCTGGTCTCTGGTAAAGCTGATGTCTTCTTCGGTCTCTATGTCTGGCCTGGCCTCCAATAAAGCCTGAGTCTTCTTCTGGGGTACCTAGGACTAGCCTTGTCTCAAGTAGAGCTGCTTGGGCTATTCTTCTGACTGGTATGGACTGCATGTGGGCCCATAGCATCTCTTTTTCCAACTGGTGTGGACTGTCTGGACCTATGGTGTTTGCCAGAGTTCTGGGGAAGGGCTGGCCTCAGGGAGGATGATAAGGTTGGAGGGGTTGGGCAGTGGTGTATAATACAGGGGAGTGGATTCTGTCCAACTGGTAGGCAGATCACTCTCCTGCTTGTCTACTTATGAGGGCTGCACCAGAGCAGTGAGATTCCTCTGGAGTTGGGATCAGGACCCAGCAGTGGTGCTGGTGCTGAGATGAGAGAGGGCAGGCCACAGGACAGGAAAGTCACCCACAGGTTGTGACTGGTGTGGTCTGCACCTCAGTGGCAGAAGTCCTCTGGGGTTAGGGGCAGGGTGCAGCAGCAGCAAGGCCAGAGACTTGCTGGGATGGTGTGGGGAAGGGTTTGGAGAGGGGAACAGAATCCATGGAGAGATACAGTTCCACTGGCAGGCAGGTCACTCACCCATTCTGGCTTTTATCATCTGGGACTGCTTGGCAGGGCTCTTTCGGGGAGAGGGGATGCAGCAGTGAGGCTTTGATATGTTAAAAGACTTGTGCCATTCCCTGTGTTCTCTGTCTGCCTCCTACCTGTGACTTGAGATGTGGACTCTCAGCTATTCCTGCTTCCATACTTTGTTCCACCATTATGGACACCAATGCTCTGAAACTGTAAGCCAAATTAAATGCTTTCTTTTCTAAGTTGCCTTAGTCATGGTGTTTTGTCATAGCAATAGAAAAGTAACTAAAATATTGGACAGTTGTAGGAACTCATAACAGAAATAACATTGGCGAATGTATATTCTAAGCTTAATTTTTTTTCTTGGCCACACATGGTGGCACATGCCTATAACACAATATTTGGAGACTAAGAAAAATACTGAAGTCAAGGCCACCATGAGTTACACAGTGAACACTATTATTATTATTCAACCAATGAGAACTCTCTTTCCATTTTTGCCAACCCATTGAAGGGATTATTGTATGAGTTGATGTTAGATTATGACTTCTATGTCTTTCTCCTCAATGTGGATAACAAAATAAAGTAACAAAAAGTCTGAGCAAATAACATTTATAACTGTATATGTATGCACATGTATGTCTACGTCACTTTATATATTTACATATAAAAATAGGTGTGCAAATGGATATGTGTGTACGTGTGTAAGATGTATGCATGTGAGAAATGTGTTTTATTGCACAGTTCTGTCTCCTTTTGATTTTTTTCCCCTTTGGTTTGCTTTGTTTCCCCCCCTTATCCTGGAGGCTGCCTCTTCGCCTCTTCATTATGAACTCAGCTGTTTATATGAAGAAAGATGATCACTTTTCTAATGAGAGTTAGTCACCATCTTCTGGATGCTCCATGACCCCACTATCATAGCCTAAGTGTTGTTCCTCAGTTTCTGAGTGCTCTCACACACCTCAACTTGCCAGAACACTTGGATATAGTTGTTACTTCACCCATTTCCAGGGGAATATCTGAGATTCAGACAGATCTGAAAACAGGGAAAGGCTATACCTAAAACAGATTAAAAACCCCTCATGTCTCAGGTCTGAATACCAAACTTTCCATTTCTTGGTAATTCTCGCTCTACATGTGTATTATGACTGCCTGGGACTTTAAAATATGAAAGGCTCCACTTTAGGACACTGAACTTGGCATCTCTGGAAACAACACATTTAGGAAGATTTCCTACTAATACTGAAGTGGTGTGCTCAAGAACATTGGTATACAGCATGGTAAGCTATTATCCAGAAGCATGGAGTTTAATTCCACAAAGGCACAAACTGAACTTCTGACTTCTCCGAACCATAGAATACACACTGCCCTATAACCTTGACCTGCCATATCCTACATGTTATCTTTGGACCTAGACTTCTGTGTCAGATGATCAATTCCCAGTCCAAGCTGACACACAATTATACTTTTCTTATCTTTCCTTTCCTCTTTACAGGTACAAAGAAGCGTTCTCATGACTCACCTGCTCCAAGCACTAGTTCCACAAGTCGCATTACCTTGCCAGGTAGGTAAATGCCATTGCCCTATTATCTCAGTGACCACAGACAGCAGAAAACACTAGTGTTTCAAGAGTTGGGAGCAGCAGCTGTAATAGAGCCTCTGTCCAAGCCCACCTTATCAGGGAGCTTGGTGTCTGTTACCTCCGCTTCTGAGTTTCTTCCAGATGTGGCCATATTGTTTCCTAGATAATCATAATTGCTTCCACTTAGTGATGGCAGAGTGGAACTGTGCTCTTTCTTGGACAAGCTGTGAAGTATCCACTTCCGAGAAGCAGGTAGTGGAGGGAATATGAATGGGCGGAGAGAGATAGCAACAGATGATAGATAGATAGATAGATAGATAGATAGATAGATAGATAGATAGATAAAACTTGGATTCAAACCCCGGGCTTGTCATGTTAACTTTGCAACCTCATCCATGCTCCTTTATCTTGGACTAGAAATGACACCTCTAGCCTTAGTACCCTCTGACACTGTGCCATAGCTAATGGAAGGGACAATTAAGGTCTACTGTTACAAATATTGAAATGTATATGACCCAGATCCCCTCTAGCATCTCCTAGGATAATATTCACCCATGATGATTATCTGTAATTGCAAGGGTTGATGAGCACCTGCTAGTCTCTCCAAGTCCATGCATAGCCTACTATAATTTTAACCATGGTGGGACCTGTTTTGAGGCAGAGAAATTATAAAAGGTAAACGTAGTCAGCATAAAGCCTTTTGTAATTATAGGAAATACCACAGGAAGGAAAAATTTTGTTCATTGCTAATGCTACACGTTCACTAAGATCCCCTCTCCTTCTAAGTCTTATTATACATCTTATCTTGATTTCAATTGTATCTTATATAGAATCTTGCTTTCTCTCTTTGAAGTTATTGTTATATTAAAATGTTTTTCCACACATTAGTAAATTAACCAATACCTTGGCAGTTGGCTAATTAATATGTCTATGATTATGTCAGTTTACTTACATGTGTAATGACAACTTTACATTTGTGTGGTTTGTTATCATAATCATATTATGATCTTGTCCATAAATATTTAGAGTCTAAGTATGGAGTGACTGATATTTCTGGGATATAAATGCTTAGCTAAAAATGTGTAGATACTTAGGTTCTTGTCAAGATACACTTTAGTAATATTAATTTTTTATTTCTTATTATAATTAAGGTGCACATTTACCTATTTTGTCAGTGCTGAATATAGTTTCATAGTTTACCATTTTGATGAGAAAATTGATGTTTCATCCATATTTTCTTTGCCTTTATCTTCTTACAAATACCTGTTTACTAATGTAAAATTATCTTTTAGATTTCTGCTTTGGGAAAGCACTATATCTCATCCATTGTGAGAAGAAGTATATTGTCTTTTGTTTTAACCCCTCTAAAATTAGTTTTCTTAAAAAATATATTATTCCATGGAGTTTCCATTGCATTAGGTTTCTACATTGCCCTGCCCAATGCTCACAATTACAGTCATCTTTCCAAGTACTCTCTGCTTCCATCCCTACTCCCCACCCCCGCCAGCCTGGCCTGTTCCTGTTTGTAATGCATGGTGTGTAATAATTTTATTAACATTTTTCTTGCTTGTAGGTATGATAATAGCTCACTTCACAATCAGTGGTATTCTAAACAGATGACACATAATAAATACAATCCACATTGACTTGCTATTCCAGTTCATGTTCTGTAGCTTCTTTTACAGGCCTGGCCTCTAGATTCAGTCATTGTCTACTAAAGAGCCTTGAATTTTCTTGCCTCTGTGACTACCTGAAACTAATTTTCCTTGGAGCCTTTCTCTTTGCAGCTCTCTCCAAATCATCCAGTTAGAATTAATATTGCAAGGTAATAAGATTTCTCTGTCCAAATAATGATAAGGATGCTTATTATTAACCATGAAAGATTGGCCTATAGCTTAGGCTTGTTCCTAACCACCAATTATATCTTAATAAACCCATATTTTTAAATCTACATTCTACAATGTGGTTTTCTTTTTACCTTTCTTTCATTTTGAACCTCCAGCTTCTTTTGCATTTCACTGGCATCTCCTCTGTTTGCCCAGAAGTCCTGACTATTTTCTCTGCCTTGCTATTGGCTGTTTACCTCTTTCTTAAACTGATCATAGTGACATATCTTTACACAGTGCAATCAAATGTCTTGCAACATTTTTGTCTTAAGAAAAGGAAAGGGTTTTAACTTCAACAGAGTAAAACTATATACAATAAAAACAATTATCAGGTAAGAATTGCATTCACAATGTCCAGTCTATCTGTATTTGGCAAATTCAGAGAAAATATTCTATTATCTATCCTATCTTGGTGAGTCAAAAGTTGTTTTTTTTTAATTACCTAATTTACTTTCTATCCTAAGTTGTATTACCAATCCAAAATCCAAAACTATATTTTTAGACCTCAAAACATTTTCTTAGATTACAACTTTAGCTTTTATGTCTCTCAACCCTATATATTTTACACTTCTTTTGTGAGTTTCTTTTTAAAATTTGCTGTCGAGAAAAACTATAACTGTAATTATCTAGTCTTCAACCCCATGAAAGATCTGAGAAGGATATAATATTACCCAAGTAAACAGGAAGTGTAGAACAAGCAATTTTCAAAACTATAGAAATGACAGAAATAGCTGGCTGTCTAGACAGCCACCCAAGCTTCCTCTGCAACATTGGAGCACCCATCTTCAGCCTACAGACCTAGAATATCTGACAGACTTTCTGTGAAGCAGGGATTTTGAAGGACTGTCTTGGAAAAGTTTCATAGTAGCTTTCTTTTGTGTCCTGCTTGTCCAGTTTGAACAGCATACTGTCAACAACTGAGGCAAGGGAAGTTTTCTTTTGCACAAATGGCTAGCTTTGCCACATTGAAAGCAAACTCCATATGGAGGTTCTTCCATGTCCATCATCCTTTTTGAAGTACATTGGTGCTGCCAGGAGCAGATGCATCTTACTGTCATGAAAAGCCTTATGCTATTAAAATATTAAAATGCAATATTCTGTAGGTCTTTGAAGTGTTTGAAGACCTTTTATCTATTTAAAATATATTTCTGTTTGACCTTGAAAACATCCCTAACATGGCTATAAGTTTGATTGTTATAGATAAATGACTGAAAACATGTCTTTATTGTCCTAAATAGCTTTCAAGGACAAAAATTTCATTAATTTTTAAATGAGCTGATTACAATACCTTAAACAAGAGTAGAAACATATATACATTATAACAAAATAACCTTAAACTTGTATTAATAATACAAAAATCCATACCAATAAAAAATATTTGAGACTAATTGTTTTTTTTTGTTTAAAAGTAGATTCAATACTCTACCCTTTTTTCTATAATTTCTATATCCCCTTTTTCTTTTCAGAAAGAGATTTCTGAATCTAACCTACTTTGTTTAGATTTTTTTCTGACCATGACCAATAAAAATTATAACCAATCCCCCTAAACAATGACAAATATCTATAGCCCACTGAATGACAAAACCACTCAATCCACCTCTTGGGAATGTGGGTATTATGTTCTATAGGCTGCTTCCCGTTGTCTGGGGGCTATGATATCTTTATGGTACCCTGAGAAAATTGAGATAATGGTCAAGTCTTGGGAGAGCTAGCTATATTATTTTTGTTTTATGTTTGAGAAAATAAAAGACATCCGTCAGCTTCATAAATCTGTTTGGATTGCATAATATAACCAAACTACAAATCTCCATCCATGTCATATAAAAGGATGGTATGGAATAATAAGTCAGGAGGAATGTATAGGAAACAAGATTTATCATGTCTCTTCCAGTCTCAGAGCTGTTCCCATGTCAAAGGATCAGCGTATATGTTACCTATGTTGTAGATTTTCTTGTGTTTTTTTTTTTCCTTTATGTTGGTAGCCAAGATTTTTAGGTGGTCTCCTCAAATAAAATCTGGTCTTAACTAACTTTGAAGAAATCTACAGCTTTTTGTTTCCTGTGGAAACAAAAGTAAAACCTCTCCTCCAACACAACATATTTTATGGCTTCCATTCAGAGTTAAGACATTCTTAAAATATATAGGTTAGTTTAATTTAGCAGTTTCCATAATCCCTCCATGTTGAACGTTATATATTAGGAGTCTTTCTCTGTTCCACCAATCAGCTTCCAAATAATGAAATGAAGACTTATTATTAATTATGAAAGCTTTTTCTATACCTGAGGCTTGTTCCTAACCAGCTCTTATATCTTAAATTCACCCATATTTTTAATCTATGTTCTACCACATGGCTTTTTATCTTTCTTTCGTTCTGTACCTCCAACTTGTTCTGCATCTCACTGGTATCTCCTCTGCATGCCAGTTCCTCTCTTTGCCCAGAAGTCCCACCTATTCTCGCCGCCTAGCTATTGGCTGTTTAGCTCTTTATTAATCCAATCACAGTGACGCATCTTTATGCAGTATAATCAAATATCTGGCAACATTACATGGTTATGATTTGCTTTAAAGAGCTTTTACCTGTACCAATAGGTGCTTTTCCCACAGTGAAGCCCATCTTATTCCTTTCTGAGCCCAGACTGCCAAGGAGATAGGCAGATGCCCATCAGTATCCCCAAGACTTCTGAAAGTGAGGGAGTGAGCACACTCAGAACATTGGTTAGAAATGAACCATCCTCAGTGCCTTCTTATCATGTCCCTGCTGTGGTGCACTTCAGACTTTAGAGCATTACAAGGCAGCTGACTTCACACCAGCCATGTCAGTAGAAAGTGATCATGTCTGTTCCTTGGAAAAATAATCTCATTCTCAAGCCAGGAAGGACCTCAGAGGTCATCATGACTATCTACAAGAACATGCAGACCGGGCGTGGCCCCACCTGATGTTCTGGACACCTACGTAGCTTGTTAAGGTTATGTTACCTGTGAATCACCATGATGGCAGCCTTGTCTTTCATATGAGTTTGTCAGTCTTAACTTGTTTCAAAGTCTTGACTCCTAAGTTCTGATCATCTCCAAAGCCTGTGGAGCAGAATAGGTGCTTCTCAAAGTGCATGACACAGTTGCTGGCACTCTGTCTAGCAGATGCCTCCGCCTTGCTAATTACAATGGTCAACTCCCCCTCCCAGTCTCAGGAACTATACATGTTTCCTCCTTCTGACTTCGATGGCTTTATGGATACCTACTCAGATATGGCTGGTGTCTTCTCAAGGTCTACTTTAAAGGAGCTTTTGACGGTATCACAGTATTACAGAAAATTATTAACTATCATTAGCAAAAAGTAGCTTTAAATCTCATTGATCATACAGTTGGTTGAATGGACCTAGCTGGGGATTTTAAGATTTGGTCACTAATGCCACCTTCGAGGATAGATTCATCATGATCACATCAATCAACTGCAGCCTATTTGATTCAGTCTCTAAGTTAGGAAACTCCCTTTGTGAATGCTGGCCAGGGTGACCTGAGATGTTGATTCCTTGGCAGATACTCCTCTGCTCCAAACACATGCAGAGACAAACAAAATAGAAAAATCAATTAAAGTAATGGAAGGCAATGTAAGAGACCAACAGCTCTGGGAACCAGGAACAAAGGGGACTTTCATGAGGTACCTGACACCACAGGACTGATGTGTGGGACAGCTGTGTCCATACCAAGGCAGGGCATACCAAGCAGGTACTGTCAAGAAGGTACAGAAGGGACTAAAATACAAGCATCCAGAGAGGGACCTCGTTAGAATACAGGACAGGGGTCGTGAAGGGTAAAATTCCTGCTGCTGGCCTCTGTTTGGAGCTCTAGCCTGAGCTACTGACCTGGAACAATGGACAGACAGCCATATGCCTTCTTACCAGACAAGTCCAGCACTGGAAGTGAATCTCCACCTCTCCCAATATGACTGTGGGGCTTTAGAAAAAAGTATCGTCATAAGCTATGCTCTTATACAAATGTTTGAGGGATCAAATGGAAATGACTACAAACTCTAGATAAGACACAGAGCTACTATAGGGGTGGGTAAACTGGAAGCAAACACAGAATACACAAATCCGAAATGTAAGAGGTGACAGGTAAATTGGGCCTTGTGAAAATAATGGACTTTTGGGCAGCCACCAACACTACCAACTGTGTGAAAAGATAAATCAGAGAATGGGAAAAATACTGACAAATAATATGTTTGATTAGGGGTTAATTTCTAGAATCTATAGTGAACTTCAGAAACTCATTTTTGGAAATTTTTACAATTTCTTAAAAAGTTAAATGTGCCCATGTGTCCTTGTGTAGACTGATTGGCACCTTGAGGAAGAAAAGGGGGGCTGTGTCAAGTGTTAAACAACAGCCCAGGCTACATAGCAAGTTCTTGGCCAGCTTAATCTACATAGAGAAACCTTATCTCAGTACCAAAACCAAAACAAACCAAAATTTAAGCCTTCTATGTAATCAAATGATTCATAGACAGGAACTCTAGATTCATATGCAAGAGAATTAGAAGCAAATTTTCATAGATAACTTTGGTCGTACATGTTCACAGTAGCATCTCCCATAACAGTCCAAATATGGAAACTACCTACTTTTCCAGAAACTGGAGAATATATTAACAAAATGTCACATCCATTCCAAATGAATGAAGTACTGATACAACCTGAAGATCCATGAGAACATTTTGCTCAGTGGAAGAAGCCAGACACTTAATTCCATGTGTCAACGATTCTGTCTGTATAAAAAATTCAGAGATACTTGAGGTGGGTGTATCAGCAGAGGCTGAGGAGTGAGGAGCATGGGGAGACTTTCCAAGGGCATGGGTTTTTTTATGTTATTTAACTCTCAGAAATTAGATGATGGAAATTATTGCATAACTGTGACTGTAGGAAAGACCACAAGAGGCAATATCCAAAGGGTGGAAATTCTGTGGAAAACAATTTACCATTTGATAAAAATGAAAGCATGGAAGATAGAAAGCCTGCACATGCCTCAGGAAAGACAGGCTGATGGGAAAGGAACATTCAACAGCCCTAATTGTCATTCCTAAAGAAAACAAACAAACAAACAAAACAAAACAACGCAAATGTATACTTAAAGACTTTGTAGGAGACTTTCCAAGATGACCTCAAGGATGAGAACATCTTAAATCAGTACTTTTCAATCTGTGGGTGACTATCCTTTGGGGGATCAAATGACCCTTTTACAGGGATCACATATCTAATATCCAGCATATCAGACATTTATGTTATAATGTCTAACTATAGCAAAATTACAGTTATGAAGTAGCAACAATATAATTTTATGCTTGGGGGTCACCACTACATGAGGAACCCCATGAAAGAATGGCAGCATTAGAAAGGTTGAAAATCACTGCCTTGAATGCTACCAGAAGTTGGTTATGTTCGTGGAAGCTGCAACTCCCAAATGACAACTATCTGGCAAGTTGTCATTGGCTACAGTACATTCCAGAAGGCAACGAAATTATGCCTTCAACATGCAAGGGGAAATAAGCAATATGAGACAGCTAAAGTAAGTCAGTTACTAGTTATGAGTGAAGGTGAGTAAATGCATCTTTAATCTTTATTCAGTGGGAACAGTGACAGAATGTGCCACTCTTATGCCATTGCTGAAAAGGACACATTAAAGGAAGAAGTTGTGGGGCATAGAAACAAATGTAAGTTCACCAGTCAGTAAACATGTTGATGTGTGTAACTGTAGAAATACTGTAGGAAGACAGGAAAAACAAACTAAACATGAAGCCATTGCAGTGTGGAGTTGGGAGTACTTCTTTCTTCTTTGGCAAGAACCGAGCAATTTTGTGATTTTCTAACACAAAGGACCATCAGTAAAATAATTAAAATATAACCTATAATATTTTTATTAACTTTTATGGATCCTACCCTACTTCTATTTGTTAGCATCTAATCTACAATATGATAGTGGGGAGTTTTAGGTCACAGGAGTAGGACCCACACTGGAATAGGGGCTTTGAAACCATCAAATGAGAATGTAAGAAGAAGCTGCGGTCCAAACTTCAAGAGATTTTACCTGGACCCAACAGCACTGAAACTCAGATCTAAGAATTAAAGGTGTATAACCATAAGAATAAATTTCCTATCTTGACAAGCCACCCAAGGAATCACTGTGGCACAACAGCTTAAGCAAGAACAGGCATCTGAATGAAGAACTGAACATACAAGAAGTCAGAAGACAGAGAAAAGAAAGGAAGCAGCCAAAGATGCAGGATGGCAACTACAATGCAAGCTCAGAGAGAGAGAGAGAGCATCAAAACAGGCCCCCAGATACATAACAAACCTTCTATTTAAACTGGCTTTTTAAATGAGGAGATGATCTGACTGGATGGTTAAAAACAAATTCAGCTCCATTCCACTGTTACATTTGCATATTAGCACTGCAGTAGTATTGCATATATATATGCAATTGCATATATATGCATATATATATGCATATATATGCTCCATACAAAGCTGGTTCATTGGAGACCATCTGTATATAGCTCTATTGAATAAGTGTGCAACATGGTATTTCATCATCTTCCTCCTGTAGCTATATTTTCTATTTTTTTGTTTATAAACAGTGTGTCACTTGATGTTGAGCAAGAAAGCCAAGTTACTAAAAGATATGTTATACCTAGAACAATTTGTATGATTTTTAAGGCATGTGGAAATACTCAATATTTTATGACTATAAATACATCACGCACACATGCATAGGAACAAACAAATTCTAGGTGATGGCTTTGGGAAGCTAAATGGAAGTAATGGAGAAGAAATACTGATGAAGTTCTATATGTGTTTAATCTCTTTGTGGATAACAGGCGTGTGGGTGTGGGTGGAGGCCACAGGTTAATGCTGGGTGTTCTCCTATCTTACTTTTTGAGATAGGGTTTCTCAGTGAACCAGGAGCTTATGAATTCAGCTAGGATGGCTGGCCATCAAGCCTTCTACATCCCTCTGGAAGCCTCCCTAGCCCTAGGGTTACAGGAATACACCACCACATCTTGCTTTCTACACTGATGCTAGTGATTTGAACTCGGATCCTGAGGCTTATACTGCCAGAACTTTACCCACTGAACATTTTCCCTGCTCCTATTTAATCTCTCCAAAAATATTTAAAACATTGACCTTATTAAGTTGTATGGAGAGTATAGGTACTTATTTTGTTAACATTTATACTTTTCCATACACTTAAAAATAATTTTTCATAAATCTATGGCTATTTTCCAAAGCGTTGCTGTCATTTGTGTTGTTAGTTTAACATGTACTCTTCAAACTTAGACATTTTTACTTTCTAACCTATGGGTATGGTTGGGATATGAGGAGCTGAGTCTTTTAGACATTTTGGAAGTTACTTGTCAGAAGCTTGCAATGATTGTTTCATTAAAGAACTGTGCAATTTCTGAAGGCTCATCCTTCCACTTAAGCAAGAAAACCACTTGGGGTTATCATCGCCATCATCACCACCACCACCATCATCATCATCATCACCATCATCTGGAACCCTTGCACATCTAAACCAGAGTGGCTCTTGCCACTAGGAAATACTAGCACATGCAGACATGTTTTCCTTAGAGCCTACTTCATTTGTTGCCCAATGGGATTTTTGAACTTCATGGAGTTTGGGGATGAGGGGAATCCATGATGGAGAACTGGGAGACTGTTGGCTCTTGCCAGACTAATGGCTCAGAGTTTTACCACAACTACCAGTTTTAACTGTTATCCATCCAAAGCAGTCACCTCCAAGCAGCTTCCCAAGGTGCCTCCTGAAGTGATCCTAGAAGAAAGGTACAGTGCATAGCCATTGCTGATGCAGATATAGCTGACTGCTCCTTGTACACACTGCAGCATGCACAGTAGTCTTGCAGTAGATACGGCTCTGCTTCTGAACTCTGCTGCCTGCTGTAGAAAGAGTTTCTGTGCCAAATGCTATCCAACTCCCAATGACATTATTGTATGTCTTGTTGCAGGAGACTATGGGTAAAACATCCATCCAGAAACTTCCTTAGAAGAGACTTGACCATCTCCAAGGTCTGAAGACATTGTGGAAATCTTATATTTCTTTTCCCCAAACAAAATCTACATGTATTGTAAGTTATTGAGTATTTATCTTCAATTGGTGACTTTTGGTTTCTCTAATACAGGTTTTTAAAAAAAACAGGTATTTTTATATGTATTTCAAACTTCCAGACATGAGGGACAATGCTAAGTTAATAACATGTATTAAACCCTGATAATACTCTGAGGATATTGGTAGTGACATCTTCTTTAACAGATCAGGAAACTGAGAGACGAACACCTGAATAGCTTGCCCAAAGCCATTATTGGCAAATATCAAGCCTGTTCTCATTCCTGGGAGATTTGTTGCCAGAAAAGGCTGCTGGTAATTATTCATTTCTCCACATGTGACTTTAAGGCCCCAAGCTCTGGAGTGAAGGATTCTATCAAGTGAACCCCAAATGACTGTGGGTTCTGCAGCTAACTTTCGCCTCAAGTTCCCTATGAGGGTTGGCTGTTGTCACTCACTTACTGTGGACTGAGTAGAGCTTTCTTTTTATGCCTTGCCATGACACTCAGCTATATAACTCTGAAATTTTTCCTTTCACAGGCCTCTGAAGTGATTTAGCATGGCCCAGGGGTATACAGTTAACAGATTGCCCTTACATTTCCAATTTAAATACTCAAGTAGAAAAAAATCAACATATTGATGAAAAATCGAGTGAAAGACTTGGCAGCACTTTGTTTATCACAGTGTGAAACATGGACTTTGCGTGTGTCAGGACAAACATGATGAGAATAAAATAATGAAATTAAAATCAACAGCTTCTTGAGGGAGGATTTCTTCCCTTAACAATAGGAGCACACGGTATTTGGAGGTAGCTGTTGTTTGAATAGGGAAAGAGCTGGCTTTCCAGCCTTATGAAATTGCTCCCTCCCCTTCACCAGTTTGTCAGGGAAGGCCTCTTATTTAGGGTTTCTATTACTTGTGAAAAGACACCATGACCATACAACTCTTATAAAGGAGAACATTTAATGGAGATGGTGGCTTCCAGTTTCAGAGGTTTAGTTCATCATCATCATGGCAGGGAGCACGGCTGCATGCAGGCAGACATGGGGCTGGAGAGACTGGAGAAGGAGCTGCTACACGGTGACATGCAAGCAACAGGAAGTAGACACTGAGAATAACTTCAACCCAGGAGAACTCAAAGCCTACCCCATAGAGACATACTTCTTCCAACAAGGCCACACCTACTCCATACCTCCTAATAGCGCCACCCCCTTTGGGGGCCATTTTCTTCTATGCCATCACAGATGGGCTCGAGAATTCTGCCTCAGTGCCTTTCATGTTACAGCAAAACCTGAAGCTAGAAGCCAGAGTGGCAGCATGAAACAGAGGTTTGCTGCAGCCCTAGACTTGAAGCTTGTGGGGGAATGGACCCATTGACATCCTTCTTAGGCAAACACAGGCAGTAACTCTAGGTATATGAACGCATTGAAGAAGTAAGGGAGGAATATTGGCTTCTGTCAATGATGACAACTTTGCCAGCTGGTGTATATTTGAAGTGAGTCATTTATTTTTTTAAAGGGAACATTTATGAAAGTTACTGAGTGTGATGCACAGAAGTTTGTTAACTCATTTAGATATTTCATAACACCAGCCTTTATCAATACTATGTTACATCGGGAAATACAAATGTCTGCCCACATTTTCTCTGCCCCAGGAAGTAGACACACAGGACTGAAGTCATTATGGAATGAAGAAGTCTGTAAAAAGAAAACCAGAGCATCCATTTAGGAATGGCTTCCACAGAGAGCGACTCACACATTGCTAAGCCTCGGTGCAAGGAATGCAGAATCTCAGGAATCAGAACTCATCCTGTCATTTTCCTAATCTCCCCATACTCTACTAATTACATCTAGATTAGATATCAGGGTCAAAGCTCCAGCTCCTCATTAGGATGTCTGAGCCTTTCTTCTCACCAGGATCCCTGGTGCTCATTCTTTGTGCTCCTCAATAGATCCTGCTCAGAGTCACCCAGTGAACCGCCATCTTTTTCATGGCTTAGTTCAAAACGTGGGCTAAGTATTTTGCTTTTCTTAGAATACCACTTAGTTTCAAAACAGTTTCCCCTGGGAAGCTAAGGAGTGTGTTCTCTTCAGAATACAAATAAATACATTATAGAATCTCTTCATTGTGTGGTGAGATCATTCAGATGTAAATCGTGTCTGGGGAATTTGATGAAATTTCCATGCTATTATAAGAAAATCAAGAGAGCAGACCGTGATAAAGCATCCTAGCCTCCTAGCTCAGCTATCATGTAATAATTGTTAGCAAGTACCTATCATGCCCCCACTGCCAAGAGCTACCTGTGTGTCCTCGCAGTCACATCATCCTAACATTGTCACAGCAGTCACGGAAAGCAGTTATTCTTTTCCCCACATCACAGAATGGATGGACAGAAACAAAACCCTGAGTGGCAGAGAGCCTTAGGATCTCAGAGGGGGTAATTATCCAAGCTCTGTGTGCCTCCAAGCCCATGGTTCTCCCATAATGCTTCCAAGAGGAGAATTTAATGGGAGGGGGGGGTTCTGCCATTCATCTTAACACAGAGTCTACATTGTGTTAAGTGCTAGTGAGTATGGACAAGAGTAGGTCTGTCCAAATGAACCAGACCCAGTCATGCACCCCAAAGATGTCTCTAACCCTGACATACAACACTTCACAATGGGAATTCATTCCCAAGAATATGTCATTAAGTGATTTCACTGTGTGAGCATCAAACAGTATACTTACATACTTATATAAACCTCAGTGGTATAGCTGGGCTGGACAACATATTCCATTCTATATGCAGTCCATTTATAACTAAAGTGTCATTCTATGGTACATGACTGTATTATAGATGACTTTTTCTTTCTTTCAAAATGAACTCAGCCGGTCTGGGGTTCTTAACATGGTTCAATATGACGATCACTAGGCAGCTTCTCAGATGACAAGCCTTCCTTTTCCACCTCATAAAGATATTTTGGTCTTTCTGAAGAAAAGAAAAAGGGCGGCCATAGACCATGTGGGCTTCTAGTTTTCTTCAGGTAGTCTTTGGAGAGCTGGGGTCTTTAAAAAATACAGAGAATGGTGTTAGTCATTCTAGTGTTTAATATGAAATACACCTTGGAGAGTTTAAAAATAGAGTGTCACTTTGGATAACACTTCATATAATATGTGTGGATTAAGAGTAATTTTCAGTTTGGGTTAAGGTTGCAAAATCCTATTTGTACAAAAAAGGGCAGGGTTTCTTTCTGCCTGGCTTTATGCTAATGCTTTCACATCTTGGGATGTATGTGAACTTCCAAATTGGGAAAGGATAGTGCCACTGCATATTCCTGGCAATAACAAACCTGGCAGACAATTGCAGGTCTTCATCTCAGAAAATGGAGGGGAACCTATGGACAATGAGTGCTCCCCGTGCATCAGCACTGCTCCTTTTGAGTGTGTGGTTCTTTTCATTCTTATTAGTGACTTCTGAAGTGGGTGCTAATGTATCTCCATTACTGAGATGAGAAAGTGAAGCCAAGCAGTCACATCACATGAGGACAGTGCCAAAGCTGAATCTGGCTTCTTTCTAAAGATGGCAGAGCTGCAAATGAGATTGTGGAGATGAAAACTGGGGGATAATATTGGAGAGATTAAGGTGGCCCTTCTCAAACACAGCATAGTGGTATTATAGAGAAAGTGGCAATTCATTTCTGCCCCACAGATTCTGCTCTTTGGTGCCTGAACTAAACTTGAAGACCAAGAGTTTTAGAAGCTCTTCATGTGGCCTTCATTGGCAAGCAGGACTGAGAAGCAATAAGGATAGTTTCACCTGGGGTCCCAAACTTGCCTGGCATGATGGCTTGTTTCCAATGGGTTAGACTTTGGAACACCTGCCAGTATTCCAGCCTGTGCAGGTGAGGCACCAGATGCAAACAGTTACTTCAGGGGCCTTCCCCAGGATCTTTGTGTAGCTACTCCTTGAGCCATACACACACATGGAAGGATGGCATTTGTTTTAAGGAATCATTATTATAGCTGCAGCACTCAACATATGCCACAAGTAGGTTCAAACAGTGATGCTTAAATGAAGTAGTTTTAACTCAACATCTTAAGCCTGTTATGGTAGTTATTACAGCTGAGTTTGGGGCCAAGATAATTTTCTGTGTACCAGGAAGGATCTGAAGTCTGTTTGGATGTGAATCCAAGCTCCAGACTTCCTTTATCATAGCTGTGATATAAATCCATTAAGCCTCAGTTTCCACACCTGAGAAAGAAATGATACTCATGCTTGCTTATAGGAAGGTGTGAACTGAGGCATGGGTTGAGCTAATTCACATTAAATTCTCAGCATGGTATCTAGTACAGGTGGTGGACATTATATGTAGGTTATCATAATCGTGTCTGAATTCAATTCCACCACTGTGTCAGTTTCTTGTGTGAACAAATCTAAATCTCTTTTCTGGAGAAAAAATATGTATATTAGGAGAAGAGATTAGAAAGGTCAAGGGGGAGAAGAAAGGAGGGTGAAGGGAGAGAGAGAGATTGAGACTAAAAGGTAGTGGTAGCAGAAGAAAAGTTATTATTTATGAGGGGGGAATTGTGGTATTTATGAAAATAATGAGGACTAAATAAAATAAGTGTTGAAACTCCTGAAAGGGTGTTGCCTTATGAAAATGAAAGATTGTGTATAATTGTAAAATAAAGGATGATGGATAATGACGTGCAGTTTTTGTCTTAAGTTTGTCTTTTTCTAAGTGTGTTCAAAAGTGACCCCCAAGTTAACACCATGTGCAGGTGTATGTGCCTAGTTCAAATCTTCATCAGCTGATATGATCGTTTTATGCAAGTCATATGGGTAGTGAGGTTCTGTTCCCTATTTGTTTCTTTTATCCAGAGAGGGAAACTGTAGTCTTGGGTTCAGCTGTAGGGAATGTGTAGCTGTTGAAAGGAGGAGGGTCAGGTCCCTTCTAAGACCCCAGAAATGAGCCAAGATGAATAAAAACCCCTTCAGAGAGACACCCCAGAATAAAGGTCCACCCCAAACTCAAGATGATGCCCCTGTTCCTACCCTGCTGTCATCAAAATCTTGATATCTGCATAGGGGAAAGGCAAGAAGTGCATGCAAACAATACTGGGCGCATCTCCCCCACGTTCCCATACTGAGTGGAGGTGACAGCAGGCACACACATATTTCATAGTTCAGTGGGGAGCCAACCTCTCAGTGGGTTCAGGCTATTTGTAGGGACTCTGGTAGCAAGCAGCGTTTTTGTTCTGACAATCAGAATTCCAGCAAATGGTAAATGTTCCTTCATGCTGACAAGTGGGAAATTCAATAATACGTTGGCTGAGTTCATGCTGAGTTGCAAAACTAGGATGGATATGGAGAGGGACTGTGACTCAAAAGACATGAATCAGTGCGCCCAAGCCTCAGCTTTTGATTTGAAGCTCTCAGTCCTCTTCTCTCTCATCTAGGGTCATAGGTTTTTATACTTGTTCTAGATACGTTGGGAACGGGAATGACAGTGGTGGCTATAATACTTGTTTACCCATTCTAATTATGAGAGAGGATGTTATTATCATGTCACAACAGAGCATGGCTGTGTGAAGATAATGCCAAGATAGTTTTGGCCTGGGTATTAAGAAGCCTGAACCAACCAGCCTGGCAAGGCTCCCAGTAGAGGGATCATCGGAATAACAACCTAGCCATAAAACCTTCTACCTAGAATTTGTCCTTCCTGCAAGAAGTACTGGAGAAAAGGTGGTGCAGAACTTGTGGAAGTGGCTAACTAATAACTGGTCCAACTTGAGAGCCAGCCATGAGAGGGATCCGGTGCCTGACACTACCAGAAGGGCCTGGAACCAGAGGCTGGATAGCCTGGGACCTAAGATAGAATCAAACATATTCAGACAAAAAAGTCAATGAAATTATTCCTAGTGATAGTCTGCTATACTCATAGAGTGGTGCCTAGCCCAGTTATCATCAGAGGGACTTAATCCAACAACTGATGGAAACAGATGCAAAGACCCACAGCCAAACATTAGGCAGAGCTCTGGGAATCCTGCAGAAGAGGTGAGGGGAGGGTTATAGGAGCCAGAGGGGTCAAGATACCACAAGAAAACCTACGGAATCAACTAATCAGGGTTCACGGGGGCTCATAGAGACAGAACTAACAATCAAGGAGCCTGTATGGGTCTGATCTGGGTCCTCTGCATATGTGATATATGTTAGAGTTTTACTACTTGGTGTTCTGTGGGCTCTGTCTCTGACTCTTTTGCCTGCCTTTGGGACCTCTGTATCAAAGGAGCCTTTGTTTTTGTTAATAAACACTTCTCCCATCTTTCCAAGATATAACAGTAGTGTGTTTTATTAAATACAATGAGAATTTATTTAAAAGTATTTCTACTTATTCACTCTTTCTCTGTGTGTGTGTGTGTGTGTGTGTGTGTGCGCGCGCGCGCGCGCGCGTGCACGTGCATGTGCACGTGTGCAGACCATGGCACATGAGTGGAGGTCAAAGAACAACTTGTAGGAGTCAGTTTCTTTCTCCTATTGTGTGGGTTCCAGTGATCAAATTCAGGTCATCAGGCTTGGTAGCTTAGCCATCTTGCAGGCCTGAAAACACGACAATTTAGTGTATCCTATTTGATGGTACATTTGTGTCTTACCATGTCATATGTGTTATGTATGTGTGGTGGGGTGTCACACAGATAATTGTGGAGGCTAGAGATCATTTTTTGAGACAGGTCCCTCACCAAACTTGGAGTTTTCCATTCTTTTTAGACTGGATGGCCAGAGAGATCCTTGGATTGGCATGTCTCTGCCTGCCAGCACTGAAGTATAAATAGGTGTGTTCTGTAACCACATGTGTTATATAGCCATCACAGACTTCTCTGTGGATACTAGGAATGGAAACTCCATCCCAATACTTGTAGAGCTTTGTTTTGGTCACTGAGCCACCTGCCCGCCTCTGCATGTAACCTTTTTGCTTCATCACAAATGGCAGGTATGTGTTCACTGTTGGAAGACATTTGCTGAGAGGGTGCCATGGAGAGCTGTTTTAGGATTCAACAGATGCGTCCCTCAGCTTTGACTCCTTCCAGCTCACTTAGGTACTGTTTCCCTTTGCTCTTTAGGAGAAGGTGCAGTGGCCTGCAGTGAGAGCTGGCTCTGGGGCAATTGGCTGGCACCAGCTCTGCTCTTTCACACTTTTCACCTAATTATAGTATTTATTTTGTGCTTATTGACAACATAATTTTCCTTCCTATGTTCATTAACTAAACAGATTTTTCAGGAGAACCAAGGAAACCTGGGAAACTAGAACAGAGGGGAAGAGAGAAGGTGGCCAGTCCTTTACCTTTTTCTCCTCACAGAACTGCAGGTTAGATTCATCCAAGCCCATTCACATCTCCCTGCTGTCACTTGCTGTCCCTTTATCCTCTGTTATAGGATCACCCAGGTGACATATCACATGACATCGTCATGCCTCCCTAGGCTCCTCTTGACTCTGCAGTTTCTGGGGCTTTTTTTGCTTTACTAGTCATGTATTTTGTGGCTGTCCACCAGTTGGGATTATCTGCTGTTTGCTTACTATTAGAATGGGGCTGTATACATCTGCTTCAATCTCAAATGTTAACATCCATCGCATAAAATCAAGGATGTGCTCTGTTAGTGGGATGTATGTCACTCTGGTCTCCTGGATGAAGTTGTATTGGTCACATTTCTTCCCTGTGACTACTCTTTTGCTCCTTCTTAGACTGTATGTTCATAGGAAGGATGTCACCATGATCAGTTCACACTAACAACTTGTCCCCCTCCTTAAGGGTCATGGATATATAGAAATTGTTTGGCAATATGCCTAGTAGAGTTATCTGTTTTCTCGCAGATTTTTATGTAACCCATTATTATGTAGTTTATACTTTTGGTGGTGGTTGACTCCACGTTTTGATTCGTTGCTCAAATTGATTTCTATTAAAAGCCATTTGGAACTTCCTTTGTCAATTTCTTTTTCTCTCTTTTGTTTTTTTTTTGTACTTTTGAATTTTATGTTTCTATAATGGTCTCCAAGTCCACCTTGTGTATACTGTGTCTAGTCCTATAACAAGCTGTTCCTACAGGAAGTACCAGATTCCCTCACTGGAGAATGGTATTTGAAATAAAAATACAAGGTGGGTTCTCTACTGTTGTAGCTTCAAAGTCTGGAAATTTTTCTAGGTCTGATAAAGAAACACATGTGTGTGTGCTAAGCCATGTAAATGCTCCTATCTATAAATACCGTTATATGTAGCCATCCATACCTCTATTAAGACAATGGATTTATATTGATGTCATCAAGTCCAATCAATTACCTATGAATCATTCTAGCCTCCTCCTGCTGCTTAGCTGCTAACACCTGGTGGATAGTTTCACCATCTGCTCTTCTTTTAAATAGGTTTTCACTTTTCAGAGAAGTGTAGAGTGTATTTGAATTGTTAATCTATCCCTGTATGAGAAGCAACTTTATCAACTAGAATGCATAGCTCCTGTGTAGCTCCTCTGGCCTTTTTGGTTCTCTTTGAGCCTGCTTACATGTGAAGTTACTTGGTGACCCTCTTGCCTCTCATCTCCTGCAGGCTTAGTCAGCAACTCAGTCAGATTATTCTGTACTGCATTCTGGAATTTCTATAACCTTTTCAATCCAATTACCTTTTTAAATTGCATAAATTAGGGATCCCTCCCCTAAGAATGACTGGGTTTTGACAAATAGTGTCAGAATCTACTAGTTCCCCATCAAATGACTTCACTGCTCTGGAATTCCCACTGTTCACCTATTTAATCCCTTCTCCTCACTTTGATACTTTCTCAGCCAATGTCCCCATAGTTTTGTTTTATTTTTTTTCTTCAAGCTTATCTTGTGAGTGAAATCATATGACATGACACGAACTGCCCTTGCAGACTGACTTCATTCACTTAGCAAGGTGTACTTAAGATGTGTCTATATCTTCATACTGTGTGATCACTCATTTACTTTTTATCAATTAAAGATACCATTATATATGCCCATTACTATTTACTTATCCATTAACCCATTAAAGGTCATCTTGGCTTTTTATAGTTAAAGAATATATGGATACAGGGTTTTCAGCTAGTTGAGTAAGCCTAAGAGTATAATTATTGCCTTTTGTGGGAAAGACTGTGTCCAGATTCATGAAACTGCTAATCTATCTTTCAAAGCAACTGTACCATTTTTTACTCCCATCAGCAGGAAGGATCATTTGAAGATGTTTGGACTTTGGGTTTACACAGGATTTGGTAGAATACTGTTTTTTTTTTTTTTTTGTAATTCTTCAGTGTTCACATTTTATCTTGTTCTTCTTTGATATATTTATCTTCTGTAGTAAGGAATACATTCGGATTGTTTCGCCCATTTTTGCACTGTGTTACTTACTTCTGTTAAATTTTAAGGGTTCTTTGTTTATTTTGGGTATTAAACCTTTATACGTATTTTGCAAGTATTTTCTTAGTGACATGGTTTTAATTAGTACTTTGGGAGTAAGTGTTACTTTTCCAGCCACAAAAGCATGCACACGATGCTAAATGTTGTTAGAAGTAGATTTATCACTGCCTACTATGGTCACTTTGCTTGCACATGTGATCCCAGCACACCCAAACCCTTCCTTAATTTCATTCATTCATTACCAAGTGAACTTTATATACTGGGCCACCACTGCTCATCTCTAAGCAGTTTCTTGTCTTTATTGATTTAAATTCAATGACCATGTTGATACTGTGTTTCTTTAATCATATAGAAATCCAATCCTGTGTGTGTTTGTTTGCTTGTTTGCTTGCTTGTTTCTGGCTTGGTGGAGATATGTAAGTCAAGAGGAAGGTAGCCACAGTATTTATGGCAAGTGTCCATGAAGCTAATGATTGTCTGTCTTCCTTTCCATGGTCTCCAGTCATCAAGCCTCCTCTGCGTCACTTTAAACGCCCTGCTTATGCATCTAGCTCCTATGCACCTTCAGTTCCAAAGAAAACCGATGACCATCCTGTAAGGTACAAGATGCTGGATCAGAGGATCAAAATGAAAAAGATCCAGAACATCTCTCATCACTGGAACAAAAAATAGGGCAAGTACAAGAAGAGAGGGAGTTGAGAGGGGCCTGCCTGCCTGCCTCTAAGCACCTATTATATGCAGCAGGACACGCCTGGGAAGTCATGCTGCAGGCGCTACTGTGACTGACTCTACGAGGCAAAATGAAGACTGTTTGAAATTCCCCTTGGTCATTCTCTTATAGATACACCAATCACTAGATTGAGGTCAATCCAGACTCCATCAAGGAGCTAGTAAATGGTAGCTTTATTCGATTTTATTGTATAGGTCTTTAAAAGTCTTAAGTCACAACCAAATTCAAATGATATATCTCATTCTGAAAATAAAATTCTTCCCACTGCCATGTTTTTTAATCCCTAAGAGATGACTTGCCCCTATACAAACACTGGCTCAGTAACTATCAGGGGCCTTCCATACCCTCTTGTACACACACTGTTGCTCTTCCTCAAAATCATGGCCTCTTGCTTTAATTGGTGATATCATATATGTATATATATATACATATATATATATATATATACATATATATCCCAAATTATATATGTAATTATGCAATGTGCTCAGTCCCTATGTTACTTGTATCTATATGTTTTCAGAATTGGTGTGCTTTTTCCTGGAAAAAAAACTATTTTTTTCCCAGTCTCATAATTCCTTATTTCCTTAGAGTTCTTTGTCTATGGGTACAGCCCTGTGAAAGTTCCATGTTAACATGTCTGTTAGTGTTGTCTAATTTTAAATGTGCTGATTTAAAATTGAAAATACTTACTCAAAATTCAAGAAAATGTGTGACATTCAAAGTGAACACATTCAAAACAAATGCACTTCTGAGCATAACAATCATAGAGGAAAGATGGCTGATGGGTTGTTTTTCATGGATTTTTCAGAATTCAAGCTTAACAAAGTAGACAGAACTCTCTCTCTCTCTCTCTCTCTCTCTCTCTCTCTCTCTGTGTGTGTGTGTGTGTGTGTGTGTGTGTGTGTGTGTGAGAGAGAGAGAGAGAGAGAGAGAGAGAGAGAGAGAGAGAGAGAGAGAGAGAGAGAGAGATTTTGATTTCTGATCACATCTCATTCCTAGCAGTTTCAATGTACTTTGGAGGATTTGTGAGTCTGGCTTGATTCATTTTAATCCTTCCCTTCTCTCAGAGTAGCCAGTGGTCGATGAAGTACCCATAGCTTAAACTCTCCAGGCTTTAGTTATACCACACGGCAATATGGTGTTGTGGAGCCTGGTTTTAATTCTTCATTTCTAAATTGTCTTCTTCAGTCTAGCGATTCTTTTAAATTAAAATTTAGTTCATCTAGCCCATTACCTGCCCACCAGAAAATGCCGGGGGCTCTCACTTGCTCTCCTCCCTGTTAGTGGGACAGGTGTCTTTCTAAGCCACTTCTTGTTGGGTGCCTTTGCAAAAGCCTTTGTTTTTATGTAACTTTACCAATTTTTATTTTGAGACTAAAATCATAGAAATGCACAGGAAGTCTCACAGCTGGAGGTAGATTTTGATCCCTTCAGAGTGACTGAGGAGGGGGGTATCTGAAAATTCAGGTTTGATGCACAGCAAGGCTACGATTCTTTTCTGCTTGAGACCTGCTGCAGGTCCTTGGACTTGTGGTGTGACGCCATAAGCTTCGGTTTGTTTTACCCACTCTTCTTTTGTGATGGACATGTATCATATGTAGGTTTGGGCTGCGATTTTCACACCTGGTGAGTAATAATAGGTACAGAGAAGCATTAGTTTGGAGCACCCCATATTCATGACAGACTGTCTAGGAAATCAAGGAGCCTTCTTTGGTAGCCAGGCTTAATTGCGGAGGGTGTAGTTCATTTCCATTTACCGTAGTTACCCAAGAAACCGGAGTCCAGTGAGCACTGTGCTGTTTGGAGGCTCATATCTAATATAGTTTATTCTGGTAATTGTGATACAAGGGAGAAATCACTGTGACTTTTGTGCAATTCTTAGTTCCCTGCCCAGCATTTGGGCAAGGAAAGCTATCTGCATGCTGGTCGTGAACCTTATCTGGATTCGGTTAATTCACAGGGAATGTCCTGCTTGTTGCTACACAGGAGCTTCTCATGCACAGTCATTTGAAGACATATTGACAAGGTTTAGGGCACACTCCTTATCTGTCTCTCAAAACTTGCAGCCTTGGGTTTCAGGCTTCAGTGGGCCTGTTCTTTCTCTCATAGTTGTTTTGGAGATTAAGGATGTTTGTTCCTTCTGCATTCTTTTCTCTTAAGACACGTTTTGTTCTTTCAACCTTTGCTAAAACTTTAGTTCAACAAATGTACACACGTGCAAAGTCTGCACTGTTTGTAAATGCCTACCATGGTTACACACAGGCAGAGTCTGCATTGTTTGTAAATGCCTGCCATGTTTTTGTATGCAGAAATGAGGATTATATGCTTACAGCAAATAAAAAAAGATGCTTTGAATGGATTTTCTTGCATGAGTCATCTGCTTCTTCCTAGAATTCTAGAATTTACTTGAAAAACTTCCACCATCCCCCACTCCAGTTAAACAATATTCAGATT
Organism: Cricetulus griseus; assembly: GCF_003668045.3. NCBI lineage: Eukaryota > Metazoa > Chordata > Mammalia > Rodentia > Cricetidae > Cricetulus > Cricetulus griseus. The sequence goes on from NC_048601.1 coordinate 85,211,755, forward strand.
TGCTTCTCTTGCTCAGGTGAATAGTGCAATTTGCCCTTTTCAGTTTGTGAATTTGCATATGTAGATGGTTGCGTTTTAAAAATAATCTCATCAGTCACGCAAACTCAGAAAGTTAATTTGCTAACATCAGTAACCTGTGATGGGGGCTACTCAGTGGGTGAACACTCTTGTTACCAACGCACTTGACTTTCCAGGGCAAGCTGCCCAGCTAGTGGTTAAGAACTGGGACTTCACAGTTAGAAAAACAAACATAAATCCTGGATCTGCCTTTGATTTACTCTATCACTGAGTTACATAATCTCTCTCAACTTTTGTTTCATTTTCTATGAAGTGAGGATAGTAAAAAGACCTTACCCATGATAGTGCAGGGCCAGTCAGAGAGAACACACTGAAATTATTAGTTATTGTTTCCTGTGGAGAGAGGAGACCCAGCCTGAGAAAGAAATTGGAGCTTCAGTTAAAGAACAGTGCCCCTCACTGGCGGTCTTCATGACTGAGGCGATCATCTGCATCTTCCATTGCACAGACTTGATGCCCATGCTACTGTTTGCACATAACCCTGTATTATAGGCTCTAATATGTCCCCTCCATACAACAATAGCACACTATCCCTAGCCCAACATTCCTTTGTTATGTGTCTCCCACATTTAGAGTTCGTGCGCCTCCAACTGTTATGGCTGTTTGTTCCTATCATGTCCTGTTTCCTCTGATCTCCCTGACCACCTCCCTGCATCCCATCTCCTATAGTAGCTACCCCTCACTCTATTCAATCCCAGCACGATTGCTTTGCTCCTCCAATGTTCCCGACGCATGTATACTGCCCGTAGCTTGTCCTGGAGGTTCAGCATGATTCAGACATCAGTATAGTCTCCCCTCTTTCAAGATTCTTACCGAGTGTAGCTCTTTTAGGGACAGGTTGGCCTCTATCTTCTTGGACTTCTACTATCACTTTCCTCCTCCAACACTGAGCCTGAAATTCTCATGTATGTGTAGAATGACCCATCCATCACATGACATCATTTCTAGGTATTTTCAAAGCATAGAAATGTTAGACCCCCTGAAAACTCAGGTATCCAAGGTCCCAGGCCACGAACACAGTCACCCCAATCACCAGGCAGATTCAAGAGCTTGATGCAAACTGCATGAGACTTTATTGTTTTTTTAATGAGCTAACCCCATGTTAGCTCGGGTCTTTCACCCACCCGCCATGGTGGGTGGCTAGCAAAGACACCTCGAACTGGCTGCGGAGTGATCTTGTAGGGCAGTGTAAGGGGAGTGTCTAGGGTATGCACAGGCTCAGGATTGGTGTGCCTCCAGGCTTGGAGGGCTTGCCCTGTGTTGATTGGCCAATTGGTTATTATGGCCCATAGGCCCTCCCAGGGTGGTTGCTACGCTCTGCCTATCATTACTGTGCACTTGTCTGTAAAGCACACCCAGAGCCATAAAGCATAGCACTCAGACTTGGCGGGGGGCGGGGGGGGTGTTAGTACGGATCCAGACACAAACAGCAAAAACAGGACAGACATTAGACAGGACAAACCGCATGGCAGAGGAATGGTGCCCCAAACCAAAATTACAAACAACCCTTGGACTTTTGTCCAGGGTGGAACCAAGGGTTCCAGAAACACGTCTGTTTCTAGGTACGTCTGCTTTCCCTATGGTCCAAATCAAATGACCCTCAGACTTTTGTCCAGGGAGGGACTTCAGGGTCTAAACAACACGTCTGTTTCCCCCTGAGGTCCAAATTACAAATTCCAAATACAAGTAAATACAAGTACAAGTCCTGCGCAGGTACAGATCAAATTCAAGTCATGGCACCAAACCAACAAAACAGCAAGAGACATACAGAACATTGAACATATAAGTTGAGAGCTCAAATCATCTTACCTCCAAGATCGAATCCACTCAGGTGAGGGGTGGTTGAAAATCCCGGACGAGCCCCCAAATGTTAGACCCCCGGAAAACTCAGGTATCCGGGGTCCCAGGCCACGAACTCGGTCACCCCAATCACCAGGCAGATGCGAGAGCTTGATGCAAACTGCATGAGGCTTTATTGTTTTTTTAATGAGCTAACCCCATGTTAGCTCGGGTCTTTCACCCACCCGCCATGGCGGATGGCTAACAAAGACACCTGGAACCGACTTCTGAGCAATCTTGTAGAGCAGCGTAAGGGAGTGTCTAGGGGTATGCACAGGCTCAGGATTGGTGTGCCTCCAGGCTTGGAAGGCTTGCCCTGTGTTGATTGGCCAACTGCTTGTTATGGCCCATAGGCCTTCCCAGGGTGGCTGCTATGCTCTACGTGTCATTGCTGTGTACTTGTCCATAAAGCATACCCAGAGCCATAAAGCATAGCGCCACCAGCTAACTTCTGATTGGTTCCTTGCCACAAGGCAGGCACCTAACCTCTAGTGACCAAGGCAAGGTCATAGTGAGCACGTGTTACTGTCATGGCTGCCGAAATGGGGGCCTGGTCCCTTCAGAAGCATACTCTAGAAAGTAACTGACATAGTATTGGGTCTCATTTTTTGCAAGAACAAAGCATTTGGAGAATCTTCTCAATGGCAGCCTTTACTATGATCCAATTCTTAGGTAAGACCAGTCCCTGTAATAAAATAGCAGAATACCTATCCCCTTCTCTCTTCTGTTCCCAGTCTCTGACTGGCATAAACAGCAGAAATTCTAGTTGTTTCATTTGAGTCCAGTTATTATACCAATGTACACATGAACTCATCATAAACATTACACAGGATACTCAGAGAACATTGGTATTCACCTTTCCCTCCCATAACTGCCTACATCCTGTCATGTATGTGCACAGCCACTGAGCATTCCAGCATCCCCATTGTTGTGGTTTTCAGTTTCTCTATGGCATAAGATATGGTTGAATGGTTGGTAACTTAATTTTGTGTTTAGGATTTCCATCTACAGCCCTGTTCACAAGACAAATAGCAGGTCATTTATTCTTCTGCAAGGCTGTAGCATGTTCCCCATTGGATGCCAGCTTCACTTGATCAATTATCTCTGATCTGTTTCTAATGAACAGATCCTACTGAGCCAATACCTTGATTTATAGGAAGTCTGTTGGAAGCTAGAAGGATGGATATCCTAGAACTGGAGTTTGGGGATGCATGAAAAAGTTAAACTATGCCACCTTGCATGGTGTTGATTTTACACCCCAGTGACTATCACAAAGCCAACTGAAGCAAGATGAAGCCCCTTTTTGCCACAGATAAAGTAGGATTGTAGGGTAAGTATTGTTTTCAAGACTTAAATAAAAAACTTATAACTATTAATTGTACTTTTATTACAATCAAAGGGTACTAAAAGCTGCTTTGGAGTGATGACAAAGGATGGTAACTATGGAATCTTGTTCTGAAATGCACACAATGTTCACCTGGGATTCTCTGTGGTTTTTCCATGGCATGCTTGTTTATATACCCAGGTAAGTTGTTCAGTTAATCTGGAAATGCAGAAATACCTCATCTAAAAACCAGTTCCTGCCCTTTTAGCCACATCTTTCACAGCACACTAGGGAAAGATTTGAAATGTTAAGGCACAAAGGTAAAAGGTTGCTAAACAAATATAACAGCAGAAATAAATATGCTCTAAGTGCTAGAGATTAGAATTATAGGACAGAGTTCTAGCACAAGAGATGTTAAGCTTATTTGCTAATTTTGAGTATCTACCACAATCCAGGGTCTTTAGTTTATACTAAAATATTGAATTCCAGTAAATAAGTCTTTCTGGGAAGGTTTACAATTCTTACTGCTAATTAGCAAATAGAGACGCTGAAATTTTGTAGCAGGCTGAAATGGGATGAGTAAATCAGTTGTACAGAATGTGTCTGGGATGCATACAGCTCTAGGTTTCATTCACTGCACTGTAACAGAAGTATCCATAGAGATGTATACATATTTTCACACAGGAAAGTTAAAGGGTAGCTCAAATGGAAACGTTCCCACGGCAGGCCTCCATATGAACATGCCTCTTCACAGATTCTTCTTCATGTTGTACCTTTACAAATGTCAGGCCTGTTTGCCAAGGTTGTGAATCTTCTATAGTTCAGCCATGCTCAGGTCATTATGGCACAGAATTCAGGACCAGTTTTTCCCTAAAACAATAGATTTCTAGTTTCTCTCATTCTTCTATTTAGATTGTTCCCTTTACTAAAGTTATGATGTACACTTGGCATTCTGTATAAATGAGCTCTACTTTCATGACTTCAACCAGCTACAAAGTGAAAAACATTCAGGAAGAATGTGTCTATTCTAAACGTGTGCATATTTCTTTTCTTGATTTTATTCTCTGTTGGGAGCTGAGAACAATTCCATTAGAGAATTTCTCAGGGATCCAAACCTCCAAACCTCTGGAGCTCTGGTCTGCATTGTATTGCAGATGTTAGCTGATCTGCTATTGAATGGCATAGACTCAGTGGAGATTGTCCCCTAGTTTTGCATCTCTACAGAACTAAGCATTTTGAATAGGCCTGCACCAGGGCAGAGGGCTAGGTCTACTTGATGAGTGGGGGCTGATGGTTAGGAGGTATCAGTGGAAAGGCCTAAAGGAGTAGGGATGGTTGACAGAGATCTGCTGATAGGGTCTAGGAAGATGGGAGAGAAATGGTCTCAGGATCAGGGAAGAATGGTTAGAGTACATCCAGGAAGATGCTGAGTAAAGGAGGGACTCCAGTTTTGCAGCATGGAACTGAGAGCTCTCTCAAGATGAAAAGATGCTTGTGTCTGGTTTTTATTGCTGTTGGGTTGCTAGGAATTTCCAAGTCCATTTTCCCCAACTCAGGCCGGACCTCGTGGCTTCTGTGGTTTGGGACTGAGACATGCCAAGTCACGACACAATATAATATAATGACCATTTAGACATAACTTACATTCTATTTGATATAGCAATCTAGAGATGATTTATTATATAGGAGAATTTTGTATACTACATGTAAATGCTGTATCATTTTCTATGGGATTTGGTCACTCGTGAATTCTGATGTCTGAACTATGACAGAACCAGTGCTTTGTGGATGCAGAGTGGGAAGTCTTGTGATTGTGCAAATATTTCTATCCGTAAATCCAGCCTGTGTTTTCCTATATAGCATCGTTGATTGAGTGCATTTTACTCACCTCTTATCAGTTCACCCAAATTAATGACTTTTTTCTCAATGTCTTCAACACAGTCAATGTGGGGAACTCATTCTCTGTCAGTTCTGTCTTCCCACCCTGGATCGATGACTCTACAGTATCTTTTATCTTCTCCATCATCTCAGAGATGCTATATTTCTTCTCTAAGCCAGTCTTTGCCATTGAGTCATGCTCCCCTAACTGCTGCCAAAACATCCTTGCATTTAATTTTCACAGAGATTCAGCAAGAAAAGCAACCCAGCTATTGAATAAATACCCTTCCAAAGCATCCTGATGTCTTCACAGGCCAGTTTCCACTCAGAAAGCATGAAGTTCTGTATAATGAATAAAAATGTGAAGAATATATTACTATCCCTTCCCTGGAGGGCAGAATTCTTTGTGACAATAGCTATTAATTTCTACTTTTTTTTTCTGTTCAACCTTCACACCGGGAAGTTTATTGACTGAGTGGATCTTTTCTTGTTTCTGTTTATGGGAGTGTTCTCCTGAAATGTCTTCTCTTTTCTACTTGTTACTTGAGCTGTTCTCCAAGGTGCAACAGAAAATTCACCTTCTCTTGTTGATGGGACTCTTACTCCCTCAGGTAAAAACGATGTTTTGCTTTGATTTGTGTTTAACTCTTTGTGAGCCTATTGCTTTGCTGCCAGTGATGACTTTTTGTTTGTTTTTTAGCCAGCTAGCTGATTGGTTTTTCAGTTAAGGTATCTCTATGTGTCCCAGGTACCCTGAACTTACAATTGTTCTACCTTAGCTTCCTGAGCTCTGGGATTAGAAGTGCTTCTCAACCTTCCTAATGCCATGATCCTTTAATACAGTTCCTCATGCTGTGGTGACCATCAATCATAAAATTATTTTTGTTGCTACTTCCTAACTGTAATTTTGCTGCTATTATAAATTGTAATGTAAGCATCTGATATGCATGATATTTGATATGTGACCCCAAGGGAGTGGTGACCCACAGTTTGAGAACCACTGAATTACAGTGTGAGCCACAGTTCCCAGTGGATAAGAGATCTTAATTCTACCCTGTTGCATTATTTCCTTGGTCATGGTGTAAGATCCTCAGAAAGCCCAGGCTTCCAGAATCTTAGCCCAGGACTGCTGCCACCCCAATCACAGAATGGAGGCGAAAGCTTGATGCAAATTGCATGAGGCTTTATTGTAGTTTAACGAGCTAACCCCATGTTAGCTCGGGCCTTTGATCCACCCGTCATGTCGGATGGCTAGCAAAGACAGTTGGAAGCTGCTGTGTACAGATCTTTATAGGGCAGCGTAAGGGGAGTGTCTAGGGTATGCACAGGCTCAGGATTGGCGTGCCTCCAGGCTTGGAGGGTTTGCCCTGTGTTGATTGGTCAACTGGTTGTTATGGTCCATAGGCCCTCCCAGGGTGGTTGCTATGCTTTGTGCCGTCATTGCTATGCGCTTGACCGTAAAGCACACCCAGGTTCGTAAAGCATAGCGCCACCAGCTAACTTCTGATTGGCTCCTTGTCACGAGGCAGGCATCTGACTTTCTAGTGACTGACTAACTTCCGATTGGTTCCTTGTCACAAGGCAGGCATCTGACTTTCTAGTGTCTAGGACAAGGTCATAGAAGTATGTGTTCGGCCGTTATGCTGCCAAAAGGGAAGCTGGTCCCTTCAATGGTAGGGAAGTGTGGCAGTGAGCAGGAGACGTGGAGGCTGGAGTTGAAACTGAGGAATCACTTCTTGAACTGCAAGCACCAATGAGAGAAAAGAGACTGGGAATGTCACATGGCTGTGAAACCATAAAAACCATCCTGTATTGTAAGATCCCCCAGAAGCTCAGGCCTCCAGGATCTCAGCCCAGCACCTCGGTCACCCCAATCACCAGGCAGAGGCAGAAACTTGATGCAAACAGCACTCATCTTTATTATAGTTGTTTAACAAGCTAACCCTATGTTAGCTCGGGTCTTTCATCCACCCACCATGGTGGATGACTAGAAAGACAGCTGGAAGCGTATGCATAGAGGGCACTGTAAGGGGAGTGTCTAAGGGTACGCACAGGCTCAGGATTGGTGTGCCTCCAGGCTTGGAGGGCCTGTCCTGTGTTGATTGGTCAACTGGTTGTTATGGCCCAGAGGCCCTCCCAGGGTGGTTGCTATGCTCTTCGTGTTATTGCTGTGCACTTGTCTGTAAAACACACCCAGAACTGCAAAGCATAGCACCACCAGCTAACTTCTGATTGGTTCCTTGCCACGAGGCAGGCATCTAACCTCCTAGTGACTAAGACAAGGTCAGACAAATACGTGTTCGGCTGTTATGGCTGCCGAAATGGGGAGCTGGTCCCTTCAGTATGACATACTCCCCCAGAAAGCCTATAGACCCTGAACCTATCAAAACAGTGCTGCTACCTGGACAAGTTTCAAAAACCTGAGCCTATGGGGACATTCTCATTCAAACCTCCACAGAAGTCTCCCCAGTACACACTCCCAGGCCACTTGTGCTAGTGCACCAGAGTTCATTCTGCTAAAATTAGACAGCACCCACAACCCAAGCGTAGACTGAACACAGCCTTTCTCTTCATGCTCTTCTCTTCCAGCCAGGTTCTTTCATTGTGTCAAAAATCTTTTTGAGATGCTGTTTTGTTCCATAGTCCTCTGTTTTGTTTCTTAAAATTCAAATTCCCTGAGAAGGCAGTGTGTCCTAATCCTTAGGAGTGAAGGTTATGTCTGAGTTTTTCACCCCAGAGATCATGTCGATATGTAGAGGCTTTGCAGTCAGGCAGAGTTCCAAAGTGTGATCTTGTCTCCTGAAACAGGCTGGAGTGGACCGGGCGATGCTACGGTACACGGGCAGATGTTTAAGGTCTGCTGCCTCTAGGCTGTCAATAAGCCAAAGGAAACTGGTGTCACTAGTGGGCAGGCTGTTCATTTCTGGAAGTGAGCTTGATGGTGGTCAGTGGCTCAAGGACTTGGCAGAGGCACCCACTTATACAACTTACCTGGTTTATTTCAATGAACAGGATTGAATCTACAGGGCTAACGTGAGTAAGTCAGTCACTTCTTAGGCATTACTGCCACCTGGTGTCTTTCTCACAAATGAGATCCAAGGCCTAACTTTCCATGATCATGACTTCAGATTTCCAAGGGGCCAGCCAGCTGTGGAGAAGGAAGCTGTCATTCTGGTTATAGTGTAAATGCTGTGTGTTTGCTTGTTAACAAGCTATCATTGAGTGTGTGTGTGTGTGTGTGTGTGTGTGTGTGTGTGTGTGTGTGTGTGTGTACATATATATGAAGAGCTCTCTTCACTAGAAAAGAAAATTGACTTGAGGAAATACTGAAAGATAAGCTACAGAAATTATAGGAAATATAGTAGACAAGCTTAAATAGACAAAATATCCACAGTATTTCTACTTAGAAACAAATAACAATAGCTGGACACACTGGTAGTAATTTCCCTTTATCATTCATAATGTGTCAGCTCAACCACTGTTTCTTTGGGCAGTTGTTTTGTTTTGTCTATGGATTTGAGACAGGATTTTATTGTATAGCCCAGGCTGGCCTCAAACTCTTGGTCCTTCTGGCTTGGTCTCCCTGTTGATGGAATGCCAAAACTGTACCACCACACCTGCACAGCTGTTGGGACCCAGGAAAATTCCATTAGAGGATTTCTGGTAGTCCAAACCTCCGGTTCCAGTAACCTGGAGCTCCAGTCTACAATTGTATTGCAGATGCTAGCTAATCTGCTATTGAATGGCATAGCCATAGCCTCAGTGAAGAATGCCTCCTAGTTTGGATCTCTACAGAACTAAGCATTTTGAATAATCCTGCACCAAGGCGGAGGGCTAGGTGTGCATGACAAGTGAGGACACAAATAGGTAGGGGGTATTGGTCTATGGAGAGAGATCTGCTGATAGGGTTGAGAAAGATGGAAGAGAAATGGCTTCAGGGTCAGGGTAGCATGGTTAGGAAACAGCCAGGAAGATGCTGAATAAAGAAGAGACTCCAGTTTTGCAGCATGGAACTGAGAGCTCTCTAAAGATGACAAGATGCCTGTGTTTGGTCTTTATTGCCATTGGGTTCCAAGTCCACGCTCCCCCACTCAGGCCGAACCTCATGGCTACTGTGGTTTGGGGCTGAGACATGCCGGGCCACAACACACAGCCTCCATCTCTAAAGCCCTTTGCCCATGCTTTTCTTTTCTAGAAAAACTGTATGATTACTCTGCTTCCCAGCTGTTTTTCATCTAGTTAAAGTGTAGTGATAGCTCTAGTTAGTGAGAGGTGAGGCTGCCCCTCACCAGTCTGGAGGGCCACACAGGATGACAAACTTGGATTTGGGAGTCCAGCTGTTGCATGAAATTGAATACCAAGACAATAAAGGCCTGGACTCCTGATTACATTATTGACCATCAGGCCTGGGGCTTACTGCTGATATCTTGGGTCTTACTGCTGTGTGACAGAAAAAAAATAAACTCCCATTTTATTAAGTTGCTGTGGATCTACTATTTAGACTGTAACCCTGGAAGACAACACCTAAGTATGCTGATGACACTGGTTCTCTGGAGTCTCAAGGAGATGCTGACACATCAGGTTTGCATTTTTTTGCTGAAGAGTGTGTGTGTGTGTGTGTGTGTGTGTGTGTGTGTGTGTGTGTGTGTGTAGTGTTGTCTTCCAGTATCAGTTTGATACTGATGTGGTTTGATGCAACTGACTTCGGTTGTTGACACCATGGATCTTGTGTCATGAAAAGGGAAGTTATTTCTTCCTAACACTCCTGATGACCCTTCCCGTCTTCATGTTGAGCTGCAGTCTCAAACATCTGGAGGAGAGATGGGCACATCCTCAGGAGGATAAAGAACACAAGCAAAGGAACATGTTTGATGAGCAGGAGAAGGCTGATGCTGTGCTGGGGTGGTTTACATTGAGAGGTTGGTGTGGGGTGAGCCCCTCAGGATAGGCAAAGGCAAAAGTAGGTATGGTTTATATCGCTGTATTAGAGATTGTGACCTTGATATTAAAAGTAATTGAAATATTTTTTACAATAATATCAGCAGGATTCTAGTGGGAAGAAATTCAAAGCTTCAAAGATCAATGTTACTGTTAAATAAAGAACTTTCTAGGAGCTGAAAAGAGGCAAAACTGACCATTCAGCAAGATTTCAGACATAGGGAGGAATTGGGACCAAAGGAGGAAGTGTATGTGCAGATCTGAACTTGGAAAATGAAATCTACAGAACTTGGGTAGGAGGCTGGAGACAGATGTTGCTGATGATGAGAGTGAAGAGGGCACCTGTGGTGAAAGCAAAGAACTGACACCTCAAGTTGTCCTCTGACCTCCACACCCTTGCTGAGTGTGCATACACACATGCCTTAGGAAAGCATGGAATTCTTGGTTTGTGTTATGGACTGATTAGAACCAGCAAAGCCCAGGGCCTTGGAAGGTTCCTGAACAAAACAGAGGTTGTAGGGAATATTTGTTGTTCATTGTTTCCTTAGGGTGTCCAGGAAACATGCTGTATGTGTCAGCAGTGTGTACACAAGCCTGGATGTTTATTTTTATTTATTTATGTTTTTGAGCACTAGCCATCCTGTTTTTTGTTCCACATTAAATTCTTTCACTGCCTTCTATGCTAGGAATGCCACAGTGAGCATACATTCCTTCTCAAGGAATGGCCGTCTACTGTGTAGCGAGCTTCAGAACACGTAGTAACTGGCAGACCACATGAAGAGGGCTATGAATGGCTTACAAGAAAAGGAAGAACTGCTAACTGTGGCATCTTACAGGAAGAAAATCAGGCAGGAGCATGGGCCTCCTATGATGGCTTAGCTGCCATTTTCCACCCCCATGTCATTCCCTCCAAGTACACCAGTTTCTTTGCCCTCCCTTATTGGGCTTATTCCCGCCTGGTTGATCCCTGTGTATATAACCGCCATGATGGAAGTCAAGCCATTCTCCTTAAAGGCAGGTGGAATGCAGGCTGGCATAACACCAGCTAAAGAAGCTGTCTAGAGGAATCCTACAAATGGTGAACATGGGTAAGTGTAATTGGAAAGACCCCAGAGATTAAGGCTTTCTCTTCCTGTAAGTGGCTTCAGGTGCCCTGAGAAGAGGGCTCACTGCTCTGTTGACCCAGAAAACCCTACAACATCATGCAAATTAAGAGGTTCAACTCTTCATGTTCACTTAAGAACACCTGTGAAACTGCCCGGGCCATGAAGGCTATGCATATCCAAAAAGCCACCAAGTATCTGAAAGATGTCACTTGAAAGAATTCATGTGTGCTATTTGGGTGGTATAATGATGAGGACAGTAAGTGTGCCTGGGCCACACAGGTGGGCTGGACACAGGGTTGGTGGCATCAAAAGAGGGCTGAATTTTTGCTGCACATGCTTAAAAATGCAGAGAGTGATGCTGAGCTTAAAGGTTTATATGTAGATTCTCTAGCTATTGAATATTCCAGGTAAACAAAGCACCCAACATGAGCTGCTGAACTTACAGAGCTCACGGCTGGGTTAACCTGACCAAACTGAAATGATTTTCACTAAAAAAGAACAAATTGTTCCAAAGCCAGAAAAGGAGGTTCTGCAGAAGAAACCAAGGAAACAAAATGTATGACACGGAAATAAATTCACCATAAAATAAATGACGATAAAAGTAAAAATAATAAAATAGGATGCAGATATGTTCAAAGTGGGAGCATACAACTTAAAGAAAAGAAAAATTAAGAATGCAAAAAGGTGTTTATTATTGAAAGAAAGAAATGAGTGAACAACGGTTAAAAATGACTAAATGAATGAACTCAAGTTTATGGCAAAAAAGGTTAAAACTTAAGAGTTGAAAAATGTGAAATTGAAATGTGGTAAAGGATTGATGATTTAAGACAATTCAAGGAATCTACGAGTTATATAATTAAAAGGATACAGTGAATCTGTTTACAAATAGCTCACATAAATGCTTCAAATTCCTCAGAAATTATACCCAGGAATGACAAAGTATGAACACAACAGTAGGTGAAAAGTCACAGTGCCGCAAAATGAGACTAAAAGACTTTAGATTGCAGAGTTCAGCAGATTATCATTAATTATGAAGAAGAAATGAATTGTCTTAGTCACTGTTCTATTTCTGTGAAGAGACACCACGGTGAAGGCAACTCTTCTGAAAGAGGGCATTTAAGTGGGGCTTGCTTACAATTTCAGAGGTGAGTCCAGACAGTCATGGTGCTGGAGCAGTATCTGAGAGGCTTGCATCGCGATCCACAGGCAGCAGACAGATGCAGAGACTGGGCCTAGGCTGGGCTTTTGAAATCTCAAAGCTGCCTTAAGTGACACATTGACTCCCACAAGGCCACATCTCTTAGTCCTTCCCAATCAGTTCCACCAGCTGTGGACTAAGCAACGAGATATATGAGATATGTAAGCCATGTTCATTCAAACACCACATGAATGTAAGTGGAACAAAATTAAATGATAAGTTTTGGCAACCAAACTGTTAAATAAAATGCGTTTGTTGTTGGTCTGTTTTTTTTTCTTTAAATCTGGCTCTTATACTCTTTGGGGGCCTACCACCTAGCTCCCAAATAAATCACGCAGAGACTTATTATTACTTATGAATGCCCAGCCTTAGCTTGGCTTGTTTCTAGCCAGCTTTTCTTTTCTTTTCTTTTCTTTTCTTTTCTTTTCTTTTCTTTTCTTTTCTTTTCTTTTTCTCCTTCCTTCTCATTCTTTGATCTTCCTTTTCCCCAGATTTCTCCTCCTGTGTATTCTCTCTGCCTGCCAACCCCACCTATCCTTTCTCCTGCTTTACTATTGGCCATTCAGCTCTTTATTAGACCAATCAGGTGTTTTAGACAGGCAAAGTAACACAGCTTCACAGAGTTAAACGAATGCAACACAAAAGAATGCAGCATATCTTTGCATCATTAAACAAATGTTCCACAGCATAAACAAATGTAACAATCCTAAAATAATAATCTACAACATACATTGGTTTGATAGAATGTTTTTCTATCTTATTTGTGTGTGTGTGTGTGTGTGTGTGTGTGTGCTGTTAAGAATATGTATACAGGTATGCATACTCATGAATACACATATGTATGAAAGCCAGAGGACAACCTTGGGTGTTTAAAAACCCACTATTTTTGTTTTCTTTTTGAGACATGGTGTCTCACTGGCTTGGAGTTTACCAAGAAGGTAGACATTGGGACTACTGAGCACCAGCAAGAATGTAGACATTGGGACAACTGAGCACCAGAAAACCACCTTTTTTCACCTGCCTCAGCCTCTCCAGTGCCTGATTACAAATACATGCCACTATGCCTTGCCTATTTTGCATGAGTTCAGGTCCTCATGCTTGCAAGGCAAGTTCCTGACAAATTTAGCTCTTCTTGATGAATATTGTTATCATTGGAATGATGTGTTTTATTTTAATCATTGAGAAAACTGCCTCAAATAAATAAATACATACATGGAAATTGGCTTTATATTAGCAATTCTCCTTATGTCTTTGAACTCTTCTTTGGTAATGTGCCCCAAATGAGCACATAACAATAGCATCTGTCAGCTAAATAGATTGTATTGTAATTTTCATTATACCTGAAGAAATGGAAACTACACGTTTTAGAGAAAGATTTACAACCTGAGCTTCTGAGGCAACTACTTTCTTAATTTCTTTCAGTATACAAATATATTTTACCAAGATCCATCAATTGATTTTACATACTAATGTATGTATATGGAAATATCTATCTATCATCTATCTAGAATACTAATGTATGTATATGGAAATATCTATCATCTATCTATATATATACCTGTCTATATGCTATATAGTCATTTACTACATGTCTTAGTTAGGGTTTCATGACCATGGCAACTCTTATAAAGGAAAACATTTAATTTGGTAGCTTACCGTTCAGAGGTTTAGTCCATTATCACCATGGTAGGACATGGCAGTGTGCAGGCAGACATGGTGCTGGAGAAGGAGCTGAGATTCCCACACCTTGACCTGTAGGCAACAGAAAGTGGTCTGAGACTCTGGGTGTGAGTTAAGAATATATGAGAATGCAAAGCCCCCCGGCATAGTGACACACTTTCTCCAACAAGACCACACCTACTCCAACAAGGCCACTGCTCCTAATAGTGCCGTTTCCTTTGGGGTTTATTTTCTTTCAAACCACCACATTCTCCTTCCTGACCCCCAAACCTTGTAACAGTATCATAATGTAATATGCATTAAGTGCAACTTCACATGTCCACATCCATAATCTATCAGTCTCAACAATGTCTAAAAGTCCGGTTTGAAGTCTCTTTTGAGATTCATGCAATGTCCCCTATAAAATCAAAATTAAAAAACCATATCACATACTTCCAACATATAATGACACAGGATATACATTACCATTCCGAAACACAGGGAAGGGAGCATAGTGAGGAAATATTGGACCAAAGAGAGACCAAAAACCAACTGGGCAAACTCCAAATGCTGCATCTCCATGTCTGATGTCAAAATGTTCTTCAAATCTCCAACTTCCTTTCATTGTTGCCTGCAACACACTTCTCTCTCTTGCGCCAGTTCCATTATGACCCGGCCCGCAGGTCCAGTCATTCAGGGTTCCGAAGGGGGGCTGCCTGAAAGAGTCATGGGCGAGAGAAAGGAAGGAGACCAAGCGGTGCAAGAAAGGACAAGAGTCTGTCTGTGCAATGTCAAGGTCTCGATTTATTGGGGCTTAGAGTGGGCTTAAATAGCCCTGCAACAATAGAATTGGGGGGAATAACAGAAGGAACATCAGGTATTTGCTGGGACTGAAACATTCTTCTTAACAGCCGGAACATCTAGTGGTCTTCCTTGGAACAGCGAACAGAAAATCCCCAGACCCTTTCTCGGAACAGAAGCAGTTAGCAGTTCTGCTTGGCCAATCCGTGTCTGATTACAGGTTACAGGTGGCTCACAGAGCTGGCTTTAAGCCAAAAACTTAAAGGTCATTAAAAGGCTTACAAAGATGGGCTTTAAGCCGAATAGTTTTGGGCCCACGGTCCCTTACACCACTACATTAGCAGCTCGCCTCAGCAGTTATCTCATGGCTCTGGCATCTCCAACATTTTGGGTTCTCCAAGGCAAGCCAGACTATACCTTCACAGCTTCATACAATGGTCTCTCTAGGACTCCATTCAGGGTCACCCCTGACACATGCTTGGTTTCAGTGACTTTCCTTAGTCTCCGAGGGAGATCCTATAATGCCTTTCTTGTAGCCTTGATTCGAAAGCCAGAACCACATAGCCAAAGCTACCAAGTTCTGCCATTTGCTGGGGCTGGAGCATGGCCCCCTGTTTCAACTACATCTTCATCAGCTTTCTGTTTTCCATTACTACCTAAGTTTGGCTCTTCTGGAACTTACTCTGTAGACCAGGATAGCCTCAAACTCTGTAATCTACCAGCCTCTGCCTCAGGAGTGCTGGAATTAAAGACATGTGCCACCACAGCCCTGCCTACACTTTTCCTGACTTGCAGGCAACAGGAAGTGGTCTGAGACACTGCACATGGCTTGGAAATATATTAGACCTCCAAGTCTGCCATCACAGTGACATACTTTCTCCAACAGGTCATTCATACTCCAATAAGGCCACACCTTCTAATAGTGCCATTCCTTTCAGGGGCCATTTTCTTTTAAGCCACCACACTAAGTATGGAAAAATATGTGTTAATATACTTAGATGAACACTGCTTTTTTGTTATGTTACCATATTAAAGGATGAGCTAGTAGCTGATTCCTTTACCTACGTTCTTCTAATATACCACACAGAGTTCTATCAGAGCACTGCAAAGTAGGCTCCAAAACTGAGAACTAAGCCTTCACTGATGGGGGAGGTCCTTCTGTATATGTTTGTCTTATTGGTTGATAAATAAAGTACTGTTGGCCAATAGGGAAGCAAGTTAGGTGGGACTAGGAGTTGAGGAGGAGTCTGGGAAATGTAGTAAAGAGAAGTCTTGTGATCCAGGCAGGAAGTGACATAGCAGGCAGACTCAGAATATAAGTAGGGACAAGCAGGAAATCGTTCTCTTCCTCTTCCTCCCTCTCTCTTCTCTGGAGCCGACTTGTGAGCCCAACAAGAGAGGACACATGCTGCCACTGGCATCCTCGATCAGATAAGTCTTTATAAAATATATAGATTAGTAATTATGGTTGATAATTAAGACTAAGCTAGCAAGTAAGAGATCCTAGTCATTGGCCAGCAGCATTGTACCTAATATAAGTCTCTATGTGTTACTTGGGACCTTACCATGGCGGGGGGGGGGTGTGGTGGTGGGGTGGAACTCGGGCAGCTGGTGGGAAGATTTATTGTTACACTTCACCAGTGCTGTGTGTTCTAGGCCTTCACACCAGTGCTGTGTGACATAGGCTTTCACCAGGGCTATATGTGTTCATAGAGTCCCTATACATAGCTGATGCTGGAGAGAGTCAGCCCTAAGGAGGTTCATGCTCTTCCTCTTCTTCACAACCCAAGGCTTCCACTTCTGAGAATTTGTGAGAAGAATCCGTGTGTGGGGTGTGAGAGGAGAAACTGGGAAGTGAAATTATGCAATACACAGATGGAGAGTCTCAGGCCAATCCCTTTTGAACTGGGGAGGGAGACAGTGAAACCCAGAACCAGGAAACACTTGTTCAAGTTGTCTCATCAAGTGCCCCTCAGAAAGTTCATGTTACTTGTGGTGGGCAAATCTCATTTGAAGACTGCATTCTGAAGCAGACATTTGGATGCCTGGTTGATCCTTCTTAGATGGGCATGTGTCTTCTAAAAATTTGCATTTTTTCTTCTTAACTGGGGGAGGGTGATGCTAACTGAATGGTCAACAAGCTAATTTCCATTCCACACACTTGGACATTCTATTTCAGAGCTCAATTATGTCAGCCTATGACTGAGTTCTGGCAAAAGGAGGATGATAACACTGGGTACTGGGGTTTGGTGAGCACTTGCCAAAACTTCCAGTTAATATTGTTCCAGAACAAGGAATTGAATGAAGGCACATGGATATTATGAAGGAATGGAAGAGAAGTCATTGGGTTCATGACTTCTCTTTCCAAGGGAAGATGTAGGCTGCCACAGGCAAAGAGTTTAAAAGCTCAATGGGAGGTGGTGCATAAAGGACATGTCTTTTGGGGTTCTTTGTACAGTGTGGCTTCTCTGACTCACTTGCATAGTCTGGTCTCTCTTGATCATGCTCTTATACATGGACCTTAGGGTGGGGTTTAAAACCTTCCTCCTTGCCAACAGGTTTTCTCACCTGCTAATGCTATAGCCTTTCTATAAGGCCTTCTAGACTTCATCCTCCACCCTATTCCCCTGCCTCAGATCCCCTCTTAGAGCTGTAGTCTCAGAAATCTTTTGAGGTGGCTAAGGGTGAGTATCTGTAGACAGAAGTCCTGATTAGAAGTGCTGTTTAGGCATGGTCAGAGTTCCGTAGCAAGGGTTTAAGAAGATGGGCGGTGTGAACACAGCTCTGTTTCACCTGGCTGAGCTGACTAGAAGTATTTTGTGGGTCTGTCCTGCTCCGGTGCAAACCTGGTCACTGGATCCCTTGTGTGAGTACTTTTTCCCAATAAACTACAGTTTACCAACCTATTTCTGACTCTACTTTGTAAACATCATTAAGTATCTGTCATTCACTTCCCGATACTGAAGGCATAGTCCCTGTCAAAGAGAAACCCATATTTTATCTCATAGCTAGAGAAGATTTGGATCCCCTGTAGCAGGACTTGCTGAAATCTGTTCATTACAAGTTTGGTCTGAAATTACTATATCCTAGAAGATATATACTATATATGAAGTTAAAACTACAAGGTCCAACTCTCTCCCCTAGCCAAGCAAGATGCTCAAAAGAAAGAGTCCAACGGGAAGAAAGTGGCCCCAGTCCCTGCCATCATGAAGAAACAGGAGGCCAAAAAGGTGTTCAATATTCTGAGAAAAGGCCCAAGAACTTCAACATTGGGCAGGACATCCAGCCCAAAAGAGATCTTACTCACTTCCTCAAATGGCCCCACTATACCAGGCTGCAGTGGCAAAGGACTCTTTTATGTCTCAAGGTACCTCCTGCTGTTAAACAGTTCACCCAGTCCTTGACGGGCAAATGGCTACCCAGCTGCTTAAGTTTGCCCACAAGTACAGGCCACAGACAAAGCAGGAAAAGAAGCAAAGGCTGCTGCTGGCTGTGCTGAGAAGAAAGCTGCAGGCAAAGGGATGTCCCAACTCAGAGACCATCTATCCTTCAAACAGAGATCAATACAGTCACCACTTTGGTGGAAAACTGGAAGGCTCAGCTGATGATGATTGGCTGCTATATAGACCTCATTGATCTGGTGGACTTCTTGCCTGCCCTGTATCACAAGATGGGAGTCCCTGACTGCATCATCAAGGGAAAGGCCATAGAAAGACATGTACTACTGCAGACTTCACATAGGTTAACTTGGGAAACAAAGATGCTCTGGCTAAGATGGTGGAAGCTATTAGCACCAATTACAATGACAGATATGAGATCTGCTGCCACTGGGGAGGCAACATCCTTGATCTGTAGCTCACATTGCCAAGCTGGAAAAGACTAAGGACCAAAGAACTCGTCGATAAACTGGGCATTTATACTGCTAAGTTTTCTGTACATGAATGTAACTACAAAATTATCTTCAAAAAAGCCTCCCCCCCCCAAGAGTAGTATGGTTCTACCAATGAATGGCCCCCAAAGAAAGGGCAAGAGCAGGAAAGCTTCACCGCCGTGTTACTCTAGAGCCATTTTTGTGTAGTTTGCTCCCAGAGGTGAGAGTTTTGGTTAGTCTCTTTATACTGTTTGACACCGCATACTTGAGGTTTTGTATTGAGAATGAGGCCAAACACACAGGCCTAATTTCAAGAAGAAACCCAGTGGTGGAATAGATGAAAGGGAAACAGTGTGAGATTGCTATCATCGAGTAAGGATTATACTAGCAATGACAGAAGGAAAACATCAAGAAAAAGAAGACCTAGAATAAGATCACAACTACTGAGAAGTGTGTAAACCTTTGCATGAAAGAAGTTAAGACATTGTTTTGTTGTTTGAAGAGAATTTGTAAGCCCTTCCATAGTTCACTGGTTTAATCAGTGCATCTTAAAAATGCAGAGTCAAAAGAGAAAGTTTTGTTCTAGAGAATTTCTCAAGTTACATAGTAGTCTTGTTGTGGTAACCATGTATTCCTTCTGAGAAAGTGTTAGTAAACATCATAAGGTATTTATATCATTGACAAGGCTCATCTACAGCACTGCTTTAGCTAATGTGTAGTTTTATGCAGCCTAAATAATTACATGGCACAAGATTAGCTGCAGAAATAAACCATGTGTTTAGATATCTTCCCTAATGTTTAAATGAGGACTCCTGACACCATGCCATGTTACTTAGCTATGTATAGGGCAACTACCAATGCTAGGGATGACAACAATAGTTCTTTGATCTGGAGGCATTCTCATCAACACTTGGATACCACGTTATTGAACAGGGTCCTAGGCTATTGATTAAAGCAAAGAATAATGCTCAGATATTGGTGGAGGTGGCTACATTTTACCTGTCACATCAAGAGTTACCTGAGGTGCCTCGTTGTTTATATGTGGTCACTTACATGAAGTGGAGGCTTCACTGGGGAGTTCGGGGTAGGCTCTGTGAAGCCTGGAGGGTTGGAACAGGCTGCGTGACTCGTCAGTTGAGCAGGTTTGTTATCTGTGTTATCTGGTCTGTTGCAATCCACACCCTGCCCACTTGCTTTTTGGTGCTGTGTCAGTTTTGTGTTTTCAGGTCTGCTATTTCTGTTAATTATGTAAATGTAAAGATCCTATGTTCTGGTCGCTAGCGACATCTGTAAGTAGGTCTATAAGAATTAGCCATCTGAAATTCTGAATAGGACCTTTGTCTGTGTTACTGTACTGTCTGTCCAAGTTTTACATTTGTGCTGTGTGTTAAGCCTGTCTTTGTCTTTTGTCCTGACTCTGGAGGTCTATCAGAACAGCTACTACTCTCTGGACTCCAGCGGCTTCTCTCTCTGTGTCCTTACTGCCCATGTATGTGGCATGCGTGGGCCAGGGATCTTTTCTTGCTGCCCTGAGCACGTGGCATGTGGGACAGGATTTCCTCTGCCATGTGCCACGGTGCCACGGGTTGGAGTGTGCTGCGGCAGAGTCTGCCAACCAGAAGCTCCTGATGGATTCCCCATTGCCTAAATTCCCTTTTTTGCTTTTGACTAGCATTTCAGCCCTCTTGGGCCCCTAACTTAGTCCCGAAGTCAGCAGGAAATAGAATAGCCCATTTTTCCTGGTTAAAATGATAAGTCAAAAGGAACTCCCTTTCATAGGGGATTCCAATACCTCTCACTGCCTGATGGGGACGCTGGAGAGACAGCAATTCCATGATTGGAATCTCCAAAAAAGAAAATGGGGGAATGAAGGGACCAGCTCCCCATTTCAGCAGCCATAACAGCCTAGCACGTGCTTGCCTGATCTTGTCTTGGTCACTAGGAGGTCAGATGCCTGCCTCGTGGCGAGGAACCAATCAGAAGTTAGCTGGTGGTGCTATGCTTTATGGCTCTGGGTGTGCTTTACAGACAAGTGCACAGCAATGATGTGCAGAGCATAGCAACTGCCCTGGGAGGGCCTATGGGCCATAACAACCAGTTGACCAATCAACACAGGGCAAACCCTCCAAGCCTGGAGGCACACCAATCATGAGCCTGTGCGTATCCCTAGACACTCCCCTTACGCTGCCCTTTAAGATCTCTATGCAGACACTTTGAGCTGTCTTTCCTAGTCACCTGCCATGGTGGATGGAAGCAAGACCCAAGCTAACATGTGGTTAGCTCATTAAACAACTATAATAAAGCCTCTTGCTGTTTGCATCAAGCTTTTGCCTCCACATGGTGATTGGGGTGGCCTTGGTCCTGGACCGAGATCTTGGGGGCCTGAGCCTCCAGAGGTCTTTCACTGCTCTCCATCCTTTCACTGCTCAGATGGAGCCCCAGTGGTACCTTTCACTAACTGGAGAGTACAAAATCACAATTGCTAAAAATACTGGGATATTTTAATTCCAAAAGGAATCATGCCACTTCCTGTTGTCCCAGCAACTCTGCTGGGGGCACAGAGTAACAGTACTCTGATCTGTCCTGCCCCATCTCCTGCTCACCCTCATTTGTGTTCATGACTATCTCTCACCCATGTTCATGAGTTTCAAATGTTACATATCCCAGCTGTCCTTATTGCCTTTGCCTGCTGTGTCCTATACTTGATTGGGGTCAGCCAGTGAACCATTATTGGCTTTGGAATGGGACAGAAACCCAGCACATTTGGACAGCCCTGCAGACATGGGCATGGGTGGGATGAGCTAGTTATAATCTTAAATTCTAGGAAGAGAAATGTAGTGACTTCCAGTCAAGATCATAAGCCACTGGTGCTCAGTAAGATAAAGCAGAAGGTATACAATGGTCCGGGGAATCCTGTACTGTGAAATGTGCTCTCAGGTACTTCTTGCGAGACTACTGCTAGTGTCCTGAGCTCCCTAGCACAACAGTACTGGACAGGCTCTGCAACACTATGGCTTACAAGTTGTCTTCTAACTGTGTGACTTTGGATGGGAGAATCATTCCAGCAATTGCTTTCTGATGGATCCAATAATAGCTGGAATGGTTAAAATTATAAAATCCACGTAAAGTTCATAACAAATACAGTAGGGTCAGTAGGGTCATGAACTAAAACCATGAGCCAAAACAAATCTTAACTCCTCTGAGCTGCTTATCACAAGTCTTTTATCACAGTGATGGAGGCATTCACTGGTGAGGTGTGTGTGTATAGGTGTATGACGTGGGGGAGCCGAGGGGAGGGTGAAAACCTGTTTTCCTTTAAAGAACACAGACAATTCCAGTACTTCCTGTGAGAAGATCTCCTCGGGACAAGACTTGGCTTGCTTATCCACTATGTCCCCACTGTTAGACCCCCGAAAACCTCAAGTATTTGGGGTCCCAGGCCACGTTTGCGGTCACCCAAATCACCAGGTGGATTCGAGAGCTTGCTGCAAACTGCACGAGGCTTTATTGTAATTTAACGAGCTAACCCCATGTTAGCTCGGGTCTTTCACCCACCCGCCATGGTGGATAGCTAGAAAAGACCGCTCCTAGGGTCTCCCAAAAGATCTTATAGGGCAGCGTAAGGGGAGTGTCTAGGGGTACGCACAGGCTCACGATTGGTGTGCCTCCAGGCTTGGAGGGCTTGCCCTGTGTTGATGGTCAACTGGTTGTTATGACCCATAGGCCCGCCCAGGGTGGTTGCTATGCTCTCTACGTCATTGCTGTGCGCTAGTCCGTAAAGCACACCCAGGGTCATAAAGCATAGCGCCACCAGCTAACTTCTGATTGGTTCCTTGTCACGAGACAGGCATCTGACTTTCTAGTGACTAGGTCAAGGTCATAGAAGCACATGTTCGGCTGTTATGGCTGCCGAAAGGGAAGCTGGTTCCTTCACCCACCACTTCCAGAAGGAAGATATTTCCCACTGGTCTGCACAAATCATGGACTCCAGGGAATCCTGGGGACACTTGCTTTTGAAACGGGTTCTTGTGAAGCCCTTGGTCTTCCTTGTCAGCTCGACACTTCCCTAAACAACTGAAGGTATTGCTGTCTTCCCCAACTGTGGACTGTGGCAACTGTTTTTATTCTTGTTAGTGTTTTACTAAACTCTCCAGACTGACCTCAAACATCCGATGCTGCTTCTCCTGCCTCCTTAGTTTTGGAATTATAAGTAGGCACCATCAACTCCTGTGGTCCCTTTTCAAAGTATATTATGCTGTGGCCTCCCCTAACCTCATTTGTTTACAACCAACACCTGCTTTGGGGAAAATCCTGTGTGTCCAGCTTGCCTCACCCCTCCTTCACGTACTCCTCTTCGTGGTTTCCTGCTAGCTTTCTGGTGGAGGTGTGACCAGAAACCTGCTAACACTGATTGTCATGCCAGGTACCCAGCAGGGCTTGGTGACAGCAGTCAGGAAATGCTGCAGAGACACAGAGGGAGAGTCAAGCCCAGTCAGGGAAGAGTTCCTACTGCACATTTTCTAAGATTTTCAGGCTTTCTCCAAGCCCATTATCCCAGGTGACATCCTTCAGTAAGGCTGAAATCTTCCATTCACCGTGTCTTATTGAGTGGTGATCAAAATCAAAATACTCTGGAATGGTCATTTTAGAGAAAAAAACCCTTCAATTTAGGTTCAACTTATATTCCCACAGTGACACTGGAGTGAGCTGAGGCTTCAGTGTGGAGTCTGGAAATTCTATTACTTTAAGAGGTCAGCTCAAACTACTGAAGAGCTGAATTTCTGATTCTGGCTTTCAGATGGAACAATTCTACTGAATATGATCAAAAAGACACTAAACTAGGTTAATGGTGCTGATGTTTATTTTTCCTGCAGCTATGGTTAAAACTGGGAGAGTTGTTCTAATAACCATCTAGCCTGTAATTAGAACATTACTTATTAAGTGGCCACTTTTTAAAAATGCCTAAAGCTCCGATTGGTCTGGCCCTGACCTCTGTGTCAATTCAGAATGCTGTCACAATCGACCACACTCCATTTTTTTCACAGAGCTTTTTTCCCTAAAAGTAACTCTCATAATTTGTAATTTCACCCTTAATGTCTCTCTTAAACACACACACACACACACACACACACACACACACACACACACACACAGAGAGAAAGAGAGAGAGAGAGAGAGAGAGAGAGAGAGAGAGAGAGAGAGAGATACACAAATAAAACTCTGACATTTTATTTGGGGATTATAAAAAGCAACATAAACCTTAACATTGCCTAAGGATTGCAGTACTCTGAAATTACAAATTACAAATCTGCTTATCAATTATTAATCAAAGGCACTAGCAGGAAGGTAGGCATGTGATGTGATAATATATCCAGCAGGTGGCACTGCTGTGTAGGAAGAAAGGCTACACTTTAACAAAGGTTGATTAGAAGGAGGCTGGCTTGGACGTCAGCAAAGAGACTTTGGCCCTTCCAGGTACTGTCTTAGGTATGAATGTAATGATTCAGTAGTATTGAGATAAGGTAGTCTAGCTTAGAGAATACAGTGTTCTCTTCTGTCTTCCTGGGTCCTGTCTTGCTGATCAAAAAAAAAAAAAAAAAAAAAAAAAAAGAAAACCTAAAAAATCAGCTCCAGCTCCATGACCAGTTATTTATTCATGGACTGTCAGCATTACCAGCACGATGAAGAAACCCAAAGGCAAGCCTAGAAACAGTTTGAGGTAGCAGGAGAATCCAAATAGTTTTTGCACACTCGAGACTGAAGATGAGGGAAGCTTTTTACTACAGGGGATAAGAAGGTCAGGAGCAGAGGAGGTGTTTCCAGGGGAGAGTGGGAACTCTACCGTATTCACACAAGATGCACAAACTCAAATAAAGCACTTCAGGGTTAGGCACCCTGAGCATGCTCAATTAAGAGGAACAGTCCTAAGCATACTCAGTCTAAGCTTCTAACTAAAAGGAATGCTGATAGATTCGTTATTGGGCACACTTAGCTCAAGATCATGGAATACATGTTCAGTGGTTAAAACGGTGGATAGGAGCACACAAGAAATGGTGGACTCCCATCAAAAACTTGAGCCATAGTAAGGACTACCTGGAGGTTGTTTTATTAAGGCCTTAACCCTGAAGGTACCCACCACACTCAGTGGCTGATAAATACTGCTCTGTGTAAGACCTGGAAGAAATGGAGTTTGTGTGGCTTTGTTGTTGATGTTTATCTCTGATGACTGCATGTATGATGTTAATTTTTTATTTGCCATTGTGGGCCATTAAAGAGGCAAAAGAAAATAAGACAAATTACCTGCCCATTACCTAAGCATGGACCCAAGAAGGAAAAGGAAAATTGAGCATCTATACTCAGAGCAGACATTCTATTTTGTAAGCATTGTCTCACTTCCCCTTTGCCAACACTAGGAATACTTGGCAACAGCCACTACTCTCTCCAGCAGGTAAGGAAACTGAGATCCAGAGTTCACAACCATACTGAACATCCAGCTAGAAAGTGACAGGTGGGCTCTGAGCTCTAACTCCAGCATTTACCCTGTGGCAAATACGAGGCTTGGGAAACTTGCATACATTTGTCCTACATTCCACAGTGATGTGCTTTACAGTGTTAGGTGTTGCACTGGTTAGTTTTATGTCAAATTGACTGAGACTAGAGTCATTTGAGATATGGGAACCTCGATTAAGAAAATGCCTCCATAAAATCAGGCTACAGGCAAGCCTGTAGGGCATATTCCTACTTAGTGATTGGTGGGGAAGGGTCCAGCCCATTGTGGGTGGTGCCTCCTCTGAGATGATGGTCCTGGGTTCTATAAGAAAGGAGGCTGGGAAACCCAAGGGGATCAAGCCAGTAAGCAACACCCCTCCATGGCCTCTGCATCAGCTCCTGCCTCAGGTTCCTGTCCTGTTTGAGTTCTTGTCCTGACTTCCTTCAGTGGAAGTGTAAGCCAATAAATCCTTTCCTCCCCAACTTGCATTTGGGTCATGGTGTTTTATTGGAACAACAGTAATCTTAACTAAGAGAGGTGTGTAGGAATTGAGTCCCTGAAGCCCTCTTTCGACAATGAAATACTGATTTGGCCAAGGCAGGGGATTTTGCATTTTCAGTGAGCTCATCTTTGTTAGCAAAGGCACTGTTTGGAGGTCTTGCCTCTGAGGAACAAGGTTTCCATCTTCAGAGGCTCCTAAATCTTTTCATTGTCTCAGATTTCCAAGACAAAAGCAATTCACATTCTATCTCTTAAGTAGTTAGTTCTAAACAACCTAGGATTTTGTGTTCTAACTTAAACACTTAACAGCCATCCAAAAAGCTATATGTTTATACACATACAGAAAGAAAAAATAAGGGTTTGCTTTTTTTCCTTACCTATAGTTATTTTCTAATAGGATATAAGGTCCACAAGGCCCTACTCCTTGGGTCATCATAATTTTATGCTTGTGAAAAGTGGGAAACTTCTAAAACAAGGAGTTCACACGGGATCTAATGGGTATCTCCCAGAAACCCTTGCCGTATTTCCTTCCCTTCGAATTACAAAATATGTGTGGTGCCCCATGGCTCCTTGCTGCTGAGGCAAGGTAGAAAGATGAGGAAAGATGAGTGGAAGGGGAAGGGAAGAGGCCTTCATCCACTGGGTGAGCAGTGCTCTGTGTAAGCACATGCTTCTTAACCACTGTGTGACATCTGCACAACAAAACTCATTTAAGGTTTATAGTGTTGACCTGTGTTTTTGCCTCAGTTACAGAACTTTTTCTGCCTACTCGCAAATCTCCTTATTATTTAATTTGACAGAAAACCTCATTCTGACAAGGATATGTGTAGACAGACACATTTTTTTCCTTCCTCACCCTTAGTTATTTGTCATCTCCTTTAAATGAAGCAACTCCACAAGCCCACAATCCCTGGTGTAGCTGCTACTCTGCTCAGGACATAGGCTGTTCTATGTTCTGAAGGAACCAGCTTCCCTTTCAGCAGCCATAACAGCCGAACACGTGCTTGCCATAAACCTGCCTTGGTCACTTAGAGGTCAGATGCCTGTCTCGTGACAAGGAACCCATCAGAAGTTAGTCACTAGAAAGTCAGATGCCTGTCTTGTGACAAGGAACCAATCAGAAGTTAGCTGGTGGCGCTATGCTTTACGACCCTGGGTGTGCTTTACAGACAAGCTCACAGCAATGACGCACAAAGCATAGCAACCACCCTGGGAGGGCCTATGGGCCATAACAACCAGTTGATCAATCAACACAGGGCAAGCCCTCCAAGCCTGGAGACACACCAATCGTGAGCCTGTGCGTACCCCTAGACACTCCCCTTATGCTGCCCAATAAGATCTTTCGGGAGCCCCTAGGAGCCATCTTTTCTGGCCATCCGCCATGGTGGGTGGGTGAAAGACACGAGCTAACATGGGGTTAGCTCGTTAAATTACAATAAAGCCTTGTGCAGTTTGCAGCAAGCTCTCGAATCCGCCTGGTGATTGGGGTGACCGCGAACGTGGTCTGGGACCCCGGATACTTGAGTTTTCGGGGGTCTAACAGTTCCACTCTCCTCACGTTCATCCCTAGTTAGTAAACTCACTATCTTTGCTTCCCTCTGACTTGTCCTGAATTGCTGCTGTGACTGAGTAGAAGCCTCTGAGACTCTGAGGGGTTCTTGGAGCTGCATAGATTGCACCAAGGATCTGTGCTCTTGCTACTGGTGGGTGACAGCAGCCAGTTTGGGGACATTGTCATCATTGTACTCTGATTTGTGTTTTAAGGATCACAATGAAGACAAGTGACCAGTGCTTGGAGCAGGAGTCATGAGATGCCCAATAAATAGCTGGTTGACCTCAGCAGGTAGTTAGCATCCCGGGACCTTCTTCTGACCCAAGAAGGACCACCTTAAATTAACCTTCAAGATCATTCTAATGTAGCATCTATGGCTCATTTTCTGAAAACATGCCTCAGCCTTTTATGAGAGAAAGAAGTGCTGGAAGTAGGGGCTGGGTCTTGTCCGCAGTCATACCCATCATAACTTCCTCAATAGTCACCCAAGGAAGAGCTGTACACTAAGTGCCTTTGGAGTCAGCTGTACATGAATTACCAGTGGTAGAACAATTCTACTGTTTCTGTAATATCAAAATCATTTCTATGCATTAAAGATGCATTTTAATTTTAAAAGCCAGGGTTTGAATAGTCTGATTTTGTTTGGTTTTGAGGAAAAGAAGGGTTCATAGTGGACTGCTACTAAATTTCAGAAAGGCAGGAATATAAATTCTAATGCATGAAGATTCACAAGCAAATGCCTAGGTTCCAACCATGGAATAAATGCTTATTTCCTCAGCAAACCTGAGCAAGTTATTTAATTATGTCTCCATCTCATCTGTGTAACGTGAGTCAGAATGGCTGTTCTCTCTCAATGAAGGGCATCTGAAAGATACTGAATAGGAGTGTGATCTTTGAATTACTCCCAACATCTCCTTCATAGTTTTCTCCCTATGCCTCCCACAGAGAACTGACTAACTGCAAATCCCTAAACAATGAGGGGCTGTCTGCCACTGCTTTGGTCACAGGGCTCAGATGTGATGCAGGTAATTGGAAAGGAACCATTAGGAGAGAACAAGGAGACACTCAATCTCCATGCATTTGAGAGCTAACAAATTAGACATCATAAGTTAGTTTATCTCATAAATATGTATGTGTCCTTTGGGACAGAACCATTCACCCCGATCCAAGAACAAAACAAAGTGGATAATGGTAGGATGCCTAAGAGTTTCCTTTTCTTGAGATAACCTTAAGGACCAAGGAAAATTCTAAGGTCTAATCCCATGGTCAGATCTCCACATTTTCCCTCAGGACGGTAGAGCACTTCTACTTCCATCTTAGTGATGAACGGATCTCTTCCCTGTTCCTCTAACTCAGCAGCCATCCTTCCCTGAGCTGAGGAGCCTTGGGCTTTGTCAAACCTTTTTGTTCTGAGGATCAGATCCAAGAACATCTGCCCCGTGAATCCCCCAAGGGCTCTTTATTGATTTTAGCCATGTTAACTGTCAAACATGAAACAGAACAAACAGAAGTTGTGGGGATGAAAAACTCTTAAGTCTTGTCAAGTCGTAGTTAGTGTTCTCCAGGGAAACAGAACCATTAGTACTCACACTCCCATGCCCACCAACACACAAACACACAAAGATGGGTCAGAGGCAGAGAGAAAGGTTGATTTTCATGCATTGTTTGCTGGCTCAGAGCTGTCAGTCTTCTATCCAGTGCTCTAAATAGGGTCTAGCAGTGTCTGTCTGGGGTTCTGGAAGAGAAAACATTTGGTTCATTGTCCTTCAGTTCTCTTTGCCTATAGACATAGGTCCTGAAGACTCCTGTTGGCTTATTGTTTTTTCTTGATGTTCTTACCTGTCCCTGTCAGGCTCAGATCACAGCCTACCCAAGCAACCTGCCTTTAGCTTCTGAAACACGGATCACATGGGTCATAGTGCTGAGGGCCTCATCTTCATTACCTGTCACATTTGCCAAGTGTCCTCAATTTACCCAGTATAAAACTGTTTCTATGGAGGAGGATGCCAGGACAGAGATAAATTGAATAATTTGCCACCACAGAAGGGGAAGAGGTTGTAAATAACTGGGCTTTTTTTTTAAGATATCATTATTTTTAATTATGTGTCTGTGTGTCATAGGCGGTTGTGGGCTGTTTAGTGTGGGTGCTAGGAACTGAACCCTGCTCTCTGCAAGAACAGACTGGAACCTTAACTACTGAGCCTTCTCTCCAGCTTTCACTTCCTTGGGGGAGTTAGGTTGTCATGGAAGTTTGGCTTATTGTCAGGGGAAAGTCTTTGGTGAGGAACAGGTGAGATCTACCCAGTCTGATCCATCCCCACACCAGATCCACATCCATGGCTCTCTGGGCAGTCATTTCATGGGACAACCCAAGTGGAAGATTACTTTCCACCAGTGGGATGAAGAATGTGACCTACTGACAAGCTCTGAATGCCTGTTTCAAGTTCCCTTCATGCTACCCATGCTGGAAACTTGTCTATGCTTGTAAAGGTGGTCCTCACAGTTGCCTAGTGAAGTTTATATTCACCATTTCATCTTTTTTTTTTCTGAAAAGGAAGCAAGAATCCAAAGAGCTCCAGATGTGTGCCAAAGATCAAACCTAAGTCAGAAGCCTGAAGTAGTACCAGTGTGAATGGACCACAAAGTACAAACTCCAAAGTTCAGCCTGAAGAGGTATGTCACCGAAGGGAGCAGTGGCATTTCTTAGCCACCTGCTTCTACTCATCTGTCCTAGAAGAACTAGCTCTTTGTCCCACTCTTCATTCAGCTGAATTATTCAAGCCCAGCTCACACATCACTTCCGTTGTGGAAACCTCCCTGGAAAACTCCAATCTCCCCTCCAGGTCCCAAGGCTGACATTCATTTAGCAGAAAACATGGTTTGTCATCAGTATATGCATGGTGGCTCCCTCCAAGATGAGCTCAGGGAAGGCTGAAACTGTGTCTTATTTCACCTCTCAATATGATGAAAGAATTAACACAGAATTAACATTAAGAACATCAGACTAAAGACTGGTAATAAGGACTGGGAATATCTATTTGTTACTGAAAATCATGTCTTTGAGCCCTTTATATGTACTTTGAGAATTATTTGGAATAACTAAGCTTCCAAAACAACAGTGAAAACAGCTGACTAGGAAATATGGCACTGCCATTCTATTGTGGTGGAAAGGAAATTAACCAATGGGGGAAGCCAAGACCATGTGGAGACACACAGCTAAATAGAAACGGGTTAATAATTAAGAGAGAGCTAGAAAATAAGAAGCCTGAGCTATAATAGGCCAAACAGTTTATAATTAATATGAGCCTCTGTGTGTTTATTTGGTACTAAACAGCTGCAGGACCAGGTGGAACAGAAACTTCCATCTACTGTCATGTGATTTGTATTGACCATTCTTCTTACTTGATTCAATCTTATCCAAGGAAACAACCAGAACTATCTATCTACATAGGAGTGTGGGTACACATCATCACAGAAACATTACAAAAACATTACAAACTGCAGTATCTGAAGAAGAATTAAGCCTTAGGGTCAGGTGAAGTATTCAATGAATGAAATGCAGTACAGCTGTTAATATCACAAAGCAGAATTAAGATGTATGTGAGAGAGCACTGTTGAATGAGTGTTTGTAGCATGTCCATGCCTTGTAGCAGACGTTGCCAGAAATCTACTGCCAGTTGAGGAAATTAGAGGCTTATTTCTGCAGAGAGGATGAGAGTACACTGCAGGGAACTGCGTGGGATCTCAGTTAGAAGCAGGGAGGAAAGGCTTACAAGATTCGGGCTTGTGGTGAATGACTTGAAGAAGGTTTCCAGGAGCAGACTTGCTTTAAAATGGGCATTGCTGGAAATTTGTAATTGACATCTTAATATATACTGTCTGGGAGACTATACCAGGGACTGTGGAAAGAGAAGAAGGCAAGGCAACCAACAATGAAGAAGCAACAGCCAGAACTGGAATCCAGTTGCAGAGAGAGAGAGAGAGAGAGAGAGAGGAGGGATGAGCAAAGGGGTCAAGACCAGGATGGAGAGACCCACAGAAACAGCTGACCCCAGACTGATAGCTGGGAAACCAGCATAGGACTGTTCCAAACTTCCTGAATGTGGATGTTAGTTTGGAGGTCTGGTTAATCTGTGGGGCCTCTGGTAGTGGATCAATATTTATCCCTAGTATATGAGTGGACTTTGGGAACCCACTCCTCATAGAGGGATGCTCTCTCAGCCTAGACACACAGGGGTGGCTCTAGGCCCTGCTCCAAATGATATGACAGACTTTGAAGATTTTCCCCAATGGAAGGCCTCACCCTCCCTGGGGAGCAGAAGGGGGATGGGATAGGGGGTCAGTTGGAGTGTAGGGGAGGAGGGGAGGGAGGGGTAACTGGGATTGACATGTAAACAAGCTTATTTCTAATTTAAAGAAAAAAGAAAAAAAAAAACAATAGCCAAGCAACAGGAAAGATTCAGACTCTCCAATTTAAGAAAACTGAGGGATGGCAGAGCTTGCCTTTAAAGTAAGGCTAATAAACATCCCAAGGGCACCAGAAGCAAGAAGCTGAGCTAGAAGCTGCTCAACAGCTGGTGAGAAACACAGAAGAGTTGGCAAACAGCTCTCTCCAGACAGACAGACAGGTGAATAGGTATAAAAGGGCAAAGGGCGGGTCAAAATCTAAAGGTCAGGCTGAGACTTCCCCCAGAAGGCACAGGCAGAGTGACCAAGATGAAAGTGGAATACACATTCACAGATGCATAGGAGTCAAAAACATCGAGACCAACAGGGAGAGGGGGAAAACAGTTTAAGAGTTTTAACAATAATGATGGCTGAGAGTTTCCTGGTTTGCAAGAACTGCCTCCCAGTTTCTTCTTATATTCCTTTGACTGCCCCCGACCTTACCACTGTTTTCTGCTCTCAGTCCTACTGCCTCCCTGAAGCCCCCTTTTTCATAGGCCTCAATACATGCTCTCCTCACCTCCTGGAACTATTCTCCCTTCCTCCACTCCTCCTCCTTTACCTGGTTAATTCTCCTGTTCTCTTGACCCCTCCATTGGCATATTACTACTTTTAGGAAGGTCTTGTGACTGCTCTCTTCCCCAGATAGGTCTGATCCATCTCTTATGTGCTCTCATAACCCTTGTGTAGCCCACACAATTGCATTTCAATATACTGAATTGTTTTCTACCTGATATCTGTCCAGTTGGCAGACTAGAAACTGCAAGCAAGGTGCTTGTCTTGATCTACCTCGTAATACTTCGTCTGGCATGAATCCCTTCTGATGCTAAAAAAACTAGCTGTGGATTGGACATGGCTAGCGAGACTTACAGTAGAGCCTAGAACTCTGAGTACAAGACTGTCATTGCAGTCAGATGGTTGAGACCACAGTTTAAGACCTGATGTTTTGAGCAGGAAGTGAGAGGTCCACAGTAGCCAGGTGGTAGGACATGGGCCCTGGCCTTGGCAGGAATGCTGGAAAAAATCAGGGTAGTAATGGTTTTGGGGCTGAGACTGGAGTACATTTGAAAGGAATGAGATATTAGGGAAGGAAAAGAACAGAGTGAAGAGATCCAGATACACAAGTGGCCTGCTCCAGATAGCTCTTGTGAGAAGAAAAACAGGGCACTTTGAGGGGCTTTAGTGCAGCTATTACCTGAGCTTGAATTGCAAAGTGCAAGCCACGAACTTTCTTTCCCGAGACACTCTTTCCTTCCTGTAGGTGTGGTCCTGTGATGGTGAAACATAGTCCCACTGCTGAAATCACCTGTTACAAGGCAGGTAACCAGGAAACATGGTTTTGCTTTGCCTTCTTTTGACTTAATATGTAACCCTAGAAGTGTCTGGACACCTAGTCCAGCTCTCCCAAGACTAGGAGCATCTCAACACGTGTGCTTGTGTGATTCGGAGTGCCTCCTCTAGAGCCTGGCCAGCCACTGTGTTACTCCTAACTGACTCCATTATCATTTCATCTCTTGTGTTTCAAATGACATTTCTGAACATGCCTGTGACATGAGGATATTAAGATGGCTTCCAACTTAAAGTTAGACCTACTGCTTGCATACTTGATTCTGTGTCCAGCCATAAATTCTCAAGTCAGGTCCCAAATCTGCATTGTGCAGTATGGTAACCACTTCTCACATGAGACTACTTAAGTCAAAATTAACCAAAATTAAACTCAAGTTCTTGGTCTTACTAGCCACATGAGGCTAACATCTACTGTATTGACCAACACTGGTGTAGAACATGTTTGTCCTTATAGAGAATCTTATTAATTACTATTATTTCAAATACTGTTTTCTAACTTCAGTATTTTGATAGCAAAACTGTTAAGAGAAGGACATCTCTGTGTAGGACATACCATCTCGGCTCTAAAATGTTCTCTTTGCTGATCCCTCCCTGCCCCTACACATCAGAGTTTGAACTTGAAATGAAAAAGACCATTTCCCCATTGATGTTGAGGGACACCCAGCCGATGTTACAAACATCCACTGGTTTACACAGATAGTCATACCTTTGAGGGTTTACTGAATGGCTTACATCTTTAAACCTCTGAGGCAAATCAAACACACTCCCTTTCCTCTAAAATAATCTACCTTCTGATAGAAACTTCATTTAAGGGTTTGGTGAAATCTGACCAAATCTGACATTTTTTTTGTAACTCCTGTCATCTAAGTCAATCCCTTAAGGTAATAAAAGGTATAAATATTTTTACTTTTGGCAAATGTGTATTGCTTCTTTACCAGATATCTAAATGGAGAAACACTAAAGCATTCTCTGTTTCAGGTCGTTAGAGCAAAACTCTAGGAGGGGATTTATAGCTACACAGTTACAAATTATGAATGTGCATTCATTCACCAACTACACCCTGTTGATTTGCTATTTAGTTTTTTTATTGCTGGCTTTTTGCGCTGCTCTACAGGAGACTGGCTGCAGATTTGGCTGCTACTCAGAGTGAGTAGTCACCAGGGATGTTGTTCCTATTCAGAAATGCACATGGTAGATCAAAGACAAAGATTGCAAACTTGTATATTAAAACCCATACATTACCCACACAATGAAAACCTGCCTCCCACCCCACATGGGAGACTCGGGACTGAGTGTGAACCGAGGATGCTCAGGTTGGAGGCAGTGAACGAAAGAACAGAGCTGCCTAATTACCCAGTGTGATGCTTTCTGGTCCCCTCTGAAGAGTTCTAAGGATCTCCTCAAAGGCCACCAAATGAAGTATGCATGGAGGCAACCAAATGGAGGACAGGCTTGGGACTGTTCCCATTTCTCCAACTTGGTACCTCAGCTTTTATGTACTCCACATGTTAGACTTCTAAATGTGATTTCTTCCGAACAAAAGAAGCCCCCAACACTTGACAATGGAGTTAAAAGCTTCCTTGTGGGGCAGAAGTTAGTGGTGTGGAATAGGGTTGATTATACTATGGCACTTGCTTGTTTTCTGAGAATTCCAGAAACAATGGAACTGGGTAGAGTTGCATGACTTCCAATTTCACTTGATGTGAGATTTATGCTTAGTCTGGGTGTCCAGAATCAGCCAGTTAGCTGCAGAGAGTGACCCACAGCACTCCCTTCTTCTGTGCCCTGGGTTCCCTTCCTCTGGCTCCCAGCATATGCTGAAAGACAGTTGGTATGAAGGACAGGCGATTCTCCTCATCTTTTCACATGCCTCCTGCAGCAAGGATGTGTGGATGGTGCCCCCATCTGCCCAGTCTCCAGTATTATGCTACTACTTACAGACTCAAGGACTATCTACAAATGGCCTACAACCTTTTTTTTTTTTTTCCCAGTAAGCTGTAGCTGAACCATCATATCAAACTCCAAGATGAGCATAATGGATTTTTCCTGATGTTTCAAACCAAGAGGGCCAGATTTTTTCCTCTGTACCTTGTTTTCTGTCATTGTGTGTAACAAAGGATGGCCTAGCAATTGTGGTCTGCTGCCCTTGTATACTGTGACCCTTAACCTCCCTGTCGACTTACTGGTGAGCTTATTCTTTTATCTCTATTGACTAAACTTCAATCCTATGCCATCCCTCAACTCACTGCCAGAGGCTCTACATACAGGTGTTTGGAGATAAGATGCAGCTTGTAGATTAGCATTCTGAGATCTTGGGTGGAGAAGTTCCCTGTCGACCACACACATGTACAACTGTGCAGTTTAAGGGTTGCTGTGGGACCACCACCAAGTGACCATGTTCAGAGTCTAGGGCTAAACTGAATGTTTAAAGTTCTAAAACCTAGGGGAGCCAACCAGTTTATAATTTGAAACAAAGCACAGTGGACAAAGAAAATTTCACACATACTTAATGATGGATCTTCTTCCTAATGCAGTGATACCATAACTCGAATGATAAGTAGTTCTCATGCATGAATTTAATTGAAAATGTTGCTATGGTTTGAATATGAAATTTCTTCCATGACCCAAGTACTGAATGCTTGGTCTCTAGCTGGTGGTGCTATTTCAGGAAGTTTAGGAATGTTTAAAAGGTGAGGCCTAGTTAGATAAAGAAGAACACTGGGTTAGGTATGGAACCATATTCTTGAAGACTGCCCCTGATCTGTCCCTCCCAGCTGTCTGCTTCCTGTTCACTATGAAGGGAAGAATCTCCACCATTCATTCCTGCTGCCCCCATGGTCTGCTTAACAGTACAGGGTCAAGTCTTTCTGCTTTGCTTTTTTCCCCAATTCTCATTAGAAACATGTCTTAAAACACCCATAAATCTTTTGGGCTAAATCCTTTGAAACACAGGTTGCTTTTCTTTCATATTGTGTTCTCAGACATTTTGGTCACAGCTCTACCGAAGCAACCAAAGCATAACATTGGTGTCTGAGAGTGGAGTTGTTGCTCTAACCAAACCTGACCATGTTCTTCATAAGCCCTTCATAACTGGTATATAGGAAGAATTTGAAGCATTTGGAGGCGTAAGTAGAAGAAGCCCAGAGTATTGTAAACAGAGAACCTTGATGGGAAATTTTGGTGGAATCTTGGAAGAGCAGAATGTAATCAATCAAGAATGTGGACAGAGAAGGCCAGGCTCAGGAGGGTTCAGCTAGGAATGAGAACGCTATAGGAAATCAAGTTAGAGATTATAGTATAACACTATAGCCAGAACTTGTTTATAATTTGTTCTTGCCTTGATATTTTGTGTGAGGCTGAATTTAAACTTGATAGATCTGTCAGTGTGATGGAGGAAACATCACAACAACCAACATTCAGGCTGTGGTGTGGTTATTGCTGGCTATTTTTAGCAACATGTATAATGATATTTTGGGTCAAAACAACAGAGCAGATAAATCTGAAAAAAACTTGTAGTTTGATCATCAAATCCTGTGCACAAATGCAGCTAAGGAAGGGAATGCTTCAGAAGAGCATTAAACACTATTAAAAAGAAACCAAATGTTTTCGATTAGGACATTGGGAACAATGACTCCAAGGAATCTTATGAATTGGCCAAACTCTACCCACTGAGGGCTCAAGGGTATGAAAATGTAAGCCTATTTTCCTGGTACTTCTGAGGTGACACAGGGTTTAGAAAGAAGACTTGTTGCTGTGGATGATATTTGCCTTCCAATCCACCATGATGCTCTAGTCTGTAGCAGGAGTTAGTAACCTTGTCATCCTGCAGGCTTTCAGATGGCAGCAGAACCTGGAGCTATCAGGCCTGGCTACCTGTGAGTTAGTTAATTTACCCACCTGATGACATTCTGAAGTGTTTACATCACCCTCAATCTTTCCGCAAGTATAGGGGCAAGTATTGTGAATCGCAGATAGTCTCACTACTCTTGGTCCTTTTCCAACAGTGTGTGTGTGTGTGTGTGTGTGGCGGGGGGGGGGGGGTATGTTAACAAATTATAATGTGCAATTGCAAAATGCAGTAAGAACCGTGAAGTAAAGAGTGTGCTGTTTCATGAACCCTGGTCTGGTCTAAAGAAAAGGGAGAGGGAGTTTGTTCAACTCTGTAGAATAACCAGTATCTCACTTGGGTGGGATGCAGGATTGGGAGGAAAGTAGAAGGAAGAGGGAGGGAGGGAGGGAGAGGAGGAGGGAGGGAGGGAGGAGGGAGGGAGGGAGGGAGGGAGGACAGAGAAGGATTCTCTTAGTGGCCAATATCCCTGGAGCCCACAGCAGCCTGGAAGGAACATGACTCAAACTTGAGATCTCTGCCCTTATTCTAAGCGAGATAAGGCAGTTAGAGGGTCCACCATGATCAGATTTGCACATAAAAAGGATCACTCTGGCTGCATAATAAAGAATGGATGCTGTACAGCTAGGTTAGAGTCAGAAGACCAAAAAGTGTTGCCGTATCCTGTAGCAATGATTCTATTTGACCCCATGGGGACTCTGATACCTTTATTTGAATACTTACATATTCAAAATTTGGGATATAGAGGGTGTGTTAGCTACTTCCCTCATTGTGTGGCAATATATTTCCTTCCATCCC
Source organism: Cricetulus griseus (assembly GCF_003668045.3). NCBI lineage: Eukaryota > Metazoa > Chordata > Mammalia > Rodentia > Cricetidae > Cricetulus > Cricetulus griseus. Next base: position 85,249,428 of record NC_048601.1, read on the forward strand.
AAAACACCCATGAGAAGAAGGATTCGTTTAGGACCCCATATTCAGAGAGTTCAATCCATAGTGCATTAATTGGTTCTGGGCCCATGGTGAAGTCCCCATCACCTTGGCTGTGTAAACAGGTACAAGAGGAGACTCTTTTCCTCACAAAGACAGGAACCAGAGACAGGAGCAACAAGAAGATGCCAAAGCAAGAAATTGTCCCCAAGGGCATGGCCAATATTGGCATTCTTCCTCCAGGCAAGGCCCCATCTCTTAATGTTTCCAGAACCTTCTGAAATAGTACCACCTACTGGTAGCATTCACACAGCTGCAATTGGGGCATGTTAGATCCAATCACTGCAGAGGTTGACTGTTAGAAGCTGCTTACATAATCGACCTCTTTCTGGGTTACATTAGCCTCCATTGTGTCCTGGACCCCACTTCAAAGAATTCCTAAGAGACACATGGACAGCACTGGCTGGTAAGAGACCTGGACTCTCACATGGGTTGCCTTGACTCTCCATTCCATGGCTCTTATTTAATGTTTTACAAATTGTTATTAAGGATTAAACACAGCACATAGGGAAAAGAGCAGGGGAAATACAGTGTGTGCAATTCGACTGACAAGTATTGAAGCTTTTTTTTTTTTTGCTATCTCTGACACATAAGGACAGGAGGACCTACAGTTTAGGTTTTTTGTTATTGTTGTTGTTGTTTTCTTTGGGTTTTTTTTTTTTTTGGTTTGTTTTCTTGTTTAGCCAGCTCACAGGCAGACCTTTGGCATCAAGAGGAAGAGGCACATTAGGGTGAACAAATTTGCCTTTCGTTTCCTGTTGTGTTTCTCCTGTGGCTTCCTTTGAGGACTCTCACCTTGCTGGAAGGACCTAATACTTTAGGTTTCAAAAAGCAGAAACTGGGGAAATTACTGAAATTAAAAGGTTTCTTGTACCCTTACTGATGCTGAGCAGAAAAGATCCAGGTTCTGGGCAAGGTTCCCTCTGCCACCAGCTGCAGGGTTGGAAGGCTTCCTTTGAACTTCTAGCTAAGATTGTTTCTAAAGGTCTGGTAAGATGGCCCAGTGTGTAAAGGTGCTTGTGGCCAAGCTTACAACCTGAGTTTAATCTCAGGAACCCACATGGTGGGTGTAAGAGGAGATTAGATTCCTGCCTCCTGCAAGTCCTCTGACCTACCCATATTACACACACACACACACACACACACACACACACACACACACACACACACAATGTAATAAAAGTAATTTTAAAAGAATACTTCTGCATTGAAAATTTGGAGTTGAAACCTATGCTACATTGACATCTAAACTGAGAGCAGTGTCCCTGGTCATGGGGAAAGACAGGAGCAGGAGGAAAATTCAGAGGGAGAAGAAGGAATCCTTTCCTGATTGGTTGCAATTGTAGAAATGATAACAACTACTGACAAGCAGCCTGGGATTTGAAACTGTGAAACTGGGTTTTAACATAAATTCAGGAGTGTGCAATAGTCTTTTGTTGTTTCTGCCTGTAACTGTCAGCTGATTGACTCCTCTCTCCTACCAGATCTTCTGCACTTGGAATTCATTTAGGGCATCTTGGAATTTTTCTGATCTATTTCTTGAGAAAGTCCGTTGGCATTGGATATTCCAGGGCTGAGTTTGTTTCCAGCAACATGTAAGTCCTGTGAATGCTATTAAAGTCTGTCTGGATTTAAAGAAAGAGCCTGGCTGATGCTTTTGAAAAAGACCTAACTCTCATGTAAAGTGCATCCTTGTCTCAATGAGCCTTGGTTCAGGGAAGATGCTTCAAAGGGAAGACCTGTGCATAGTCTTCTGACTTGATTTGGGGATTCAAAATCATGTTCAGAACCTCTATAAAGATGACAGATTGAAGGGGATCTTGCGTGTCTAGGCACTCAAGGGTGTTCCCAGCTGCCCACTGCACCTCTTGTGAGTATCACTTTCACATTCATGAACCACAGTGGTAAGGAAGCTCCTCTCACAGGGAATAATACAGAGGTTGTACCAAACCTATCATGTGGCCAGCCTCTTAGCAGGTAGAAATTATTGCTTTATGAACTTATTTCCATAGCCACATGCTAACTCAGTCTCCTCTTCTTCAAAGAGGGCAACTTGGGCACCACAGGCTAGGGAAGGAAAACTGACCTAAAACCCTGCTCTCTTTCTTCACGGTTGTGGTCCTGTCCCACCCTACAGCTCCTCTTCTGACTCTCCAAGTAATAATGAGGCATTAGAATCTGGCTGTGTGACCTAAGCCAAGAACTACTAAAAGCTATGAGAACAGAGAGAGAGAGAGAGAGAGAGAGAGAGAGAGAGAGAGAGAGCACGCTAACTCTCAGGTGTAGATGGAAGTTTGTGTCCTGACTGGTCCCATAGCTGTTTAGTCCCAAACAATACACAGAGGCTTATATTAATTATAAACCAACGAGAGAAACATATATTCATAGCATACAGAAGGACATCCCCCACCACTCATGTATGTGTCTTCATCTCAGTGAGAGCTCGTGTTCACTGTAAGAATGAATGCCCAGCTGCTTTTTTATACTGAACCTGCTTTTTGAGTGGTGCTTGAACACATTTGCTGTCAACAGCATCATTTGATAAGAGGGAATGCATAGTATATAGAGAACTGCCCACAAGTGTAGTTACTAAATGCCCAATCTGATACCCAGAATAGGGCCTCATGGGCCAAGGGCCAGGAGGGAGGTTTGAATTTAACCCTCATTACTGCAGTGACATTCGGGTTTGGTTGCACTTATCTGGCTTTGCTCCTTCCCATATTGGCTGTGACTCTGTCACAAGGGCAACCTTCCCACGAAGAGAAGGCAGACATTGCTATGAAGGCTGCACAGGTGGCAGGCCCTCCTCACTTGGTGTCCTTCAGAGGTGCTGAATCCATTCATTCTTCATAACTCTTCACAGCTCAACACTAACGCAGATGGGTTCTCTACAGAAAGGCATTGTCCCTGCTCAATTCCTCCCAGTGGGTGGGCCTTTTAGCTTACAAAACCCTTTGTCTACACTCTGATTCTCAAACTACAAAGAAGGTTAAAGTAGGACCATTATCCTTATTTTCAAACTCAGAGCTCCAGGGATTTGCTCAGTGTCACACAGTTGGGACTGGAATCCAAGGCCCTTGCTTCTAGAACAGCCAGTTTATTCCCACAAGAAATGATGGGTGCTTTCCCAAGCCACTAGGAGTCATTAAACACACTCTGAAGGAGTGGCTGTAGGTGTATTCCATGTTTAAACAGAAAGTCTAATAAGACAAGAGGGCATTTGTGTTTTCTCAGCAAGGAACCTTCTGCAGATCATTCTGTTGCTGGTGTACTCATGCTGCTGCTCACTTGTCCATAACTGCTCTCGACTTTTTTAAACTTTACAGTGGCCCTTTTCATCATTTATGTTTCAACTGGCAATGTGGTCACAGTCTTATTCCCCTTCACCCAAACTGCAATGCTTGGATAAAGAAGAAAAGAAGTCCTTTGGAATAGGTTGTATGTCTTTGCTAACTTACTTATGTGGTGTTCTAAACTCTCAGAAAAGGTTTAGAGTCATGAAGGTTCAGACTTTATTTACCATGAAGTCAATGGGTCAGTAGCTAGAGTGGGACAGACCTCCAAAAGGAATGTGTGCATGCCTTCTAGGATTGTGTGCAGAACTCAGTAGTCATAGGTTGGCACATTTTAGTTAGAGCCCAACCTGCCTAGACTGTCAGCCTTCCAAATATTTTCTCAAGAGGAAATAAAATCTAGAATTCCATATAGATTTTCTGGATTTGATTCTTGAAAATTAATAGCTAATTCAAGGATTAAAAAAAAAAAAAAAAAACCTTTCCATGAGCTTGGTTCAGCTGTCTCTGTAGATTTCCTGTTCATGATCTTGACCTCTCTTGCTCATATATTCCCTCCTCCCTCTCTTCAACTGGATTTCTGGAGCTTGGCCTTGTGCTTGGGTGTGTATCCCTGCCTCTGGTTCCATCAGTTACTGAATGAAGGCTCTATGATGGCAGCTGGGGTATTCACTAATCTTGATTACAGGGTAAGGCCAGTTCAAGCACCCTTTCCACTATTGCTAGGAATCCTAGCTGGGGTCATTCTTGTGATTCCTGGGAATTCCCTTAGCACAAGGTTTCTCCCTAAGCCCATAATGGCTCTCTCTATCAAGATATCTCTTTCATTAAGTTCTCCCTTCTATCCCTCCTCCACCTCCACCATCCCATTCACTCATGTTCTCATCCCCCATCCTCTCCCATTTAACTCCCCCTGTCCCAAGTATACACAGGAGATCATCTAATTCCCCTTTCCAGGGGGACCCATGCTCCATGCATCCCTCTTAGGGTCCTCCTTGGAACCTAGCATCTATGGAGTTGTGGATTGTAGTTTGGTTATACTTCATTTTACATCTAGTATCCACTTATGAGTGAGTGTTTGTTGTTCTGAGTCTGGGTTAGCTCACTCAGGATGATTATTTTTCTAGTTCCATCTATTTACCTGCAAATTTCATGATGTCATTGTTTACAGCCGTGGAGCCTCAATGGGACGGAGCTTGGCCCTCTGCATGTGGGAGACAATTGTGTTAGCTTGGTCTATTTGAGGGGCCCCTGACAGTAGGACCAGGTCTATCCTTGGTACATGAGTTAGCTTCTGGGAGCCCCTTCCCTATAGTGAGATGCCCATTCTCAGCCTTAATGCAGTGAGGAGGGGCTTGGTTCTGCCTCAACTTAATGTGCTAGGCTTTGTTGACTGCCCATGGGAGCCCTTACCCTTTGGGAGGATTGGATGTGGATTGGGGGAGGCCTGAGGGAGAGACCAGGAGGGACTGGAGGAGGGGTGGAAAGGAGAACTGTGATTGGAAAGTAAAATGAAATTAAAATAGACAAAGACATACATAAGTGAAAATAAAAAAGAAAACATTGTCTAAACAGAAAAACAAATCTTTGTTCTTTATAATTATAAACAAGTCGGGTATTCGAAGAGATTTTCCAGGACACAGGGATGTGTGCAGAGGCATCTTTATTTCTGAAATATCTTTCATCTTTTGCATGTTTGTAAGGGGACAGAAAGACAGAACGGATAACAGCTAGAACTCAGGTGTATACAGAACCATCCCATGCTCCCCATCTTAGGTCTGAGCACTAGATCGTCTGCTTTTCTTCCATCTAATACTCCTCACCTTCTCCCTGTTGGCTGTCTGGTGGATGAAGTCTGTATGCAAAGCCCCCCAAAGGCATGCAGAGTTTACCAGCTGCACAAAAACTAAATGCATACCCATATTCACTAGACCACTCCACCTCCTATACAAGAAAGCATATTTCAGTCTAAGTAAGTGAGACACTGGAAATATTATAACAATCTTCAAACAGCCTTAAATTTTTAAAAATAAATTCCTTACAATCACTGGCATTTATTTACCTACCATTAGTTCATGACATAATTCACAAATGTCAAGACAACCAGCATAGTTAAGAACTCTCATTTTTAACAATAAAATTAATTAAAAGACCTACATAGAGCAGCACTCTCTGCCACCGACATCTTCAGCTATTGCACAGTGGATTGGCTGCCTCTTCTTGAACATTTATAGCATTTGTAAGGAGGGACTTCAGAGTGTGACCAGAGTTGGACTGACAATGTAGGAAGGAAGAAATGAAAAACCATTTCATCAGAACATTCTGTAAGCTAGAGACCAAATGTTCTCACTAGTCTAACTGGCGGCAGTGACCCTGCTGGACTCCTGAGCGGGTATGGTTGATGGTTGATGCTGACTCAGACTGCCCAGCCACCAAGCCAGGAGGAAAGGACTCCTTTTCACCCATGTTCCCTGCTTGCAGACACTGACCTTTCACTTTCCCCTCTTACTTTGGAAAAATATCCTTCTCACTGCATGGAGAAATGGGAGTTCAAGAAGTGGGGCTGGGAAGCAGCTCAAGAGGAAAGATAAGGAGGTGACTGACTGGCAATCTGACCAGTAGGTCTCTTGGGAAGGAGGCGTCTAGATCTTAGAGTCAGTCTAAGACAAAAACGAGAGCAGAGACAAATCTATTTTTTTCCTCTAGGTCACCATTGGGAACTGATCTAACCTATTTACATGCAATCTCAGGGGACATATCTTTAAATAGTTATCTTGTCACCATCCTTTTCATCATCTTCCATAATCACTCTGGGGCTTTCATCTCCGAGCAGAGTCAAACCTGCAAAACAAAATGTAGACCTGCAATTAAGAATGTCCAACTGGAATATCAGACATCCCTGGCATACCAAGACTGCTCTCAAAGGCATAATGACCCAGAAAGGCTTGTGTGTGTGGGGGGGAAGTGGGCGGGGAGAACCAAGTGGCCTTATTTAACCATCGCAGAGGTGTTCAAGAAGACACTGCTCTGGACAGAGGGAGATAGACGCCCAAGCCACAGGCCACCTTCACCCTGTCTTACAGTACGGTGGGATAGCAGGCACAGGGATTTAGGAGGCCTACTGTCTGGGGCTTCAGTTCAGCCACTCTTTTCATCTAAATTGGGCAAGGTAATGTTTTGTCTAAATATTCTGTTCTCAAGTGTAAAAAAGGAACACTAATACTCATTGCAAAGAGGCATGTATCAATTAATAAGATGTTTGTAAACTGTCTAGCTAAAAGCCACCTCTGTGGACCAGTGAGATGGCTCAGAGAATAAAGATGCTTACTGTCAACCCTGACAGCCTGAGTCTGACCACCAGGACCCGTGCAGCAGGAGGAGAGAACTAATGCCTTCATGTGTCCTCCGACCTCCACGGGCCCAGTGGAGAACACGCGCTGCCTGCCACCCCCAATTAACAAATGCGTATTATGAAAAAATTTAAAGCTACATCTATGATCAGTTAAATGATGTTTTTTTGTATTTTATTTTATTTTTCCATAATTTGCTAGTTTATTTCTCATTTGAGTGGAACAGCAAGCCTTACAAAGTCAAACCTAAAAGCATCAGAGAAAACATTAATCTCTGCATGTCTGCTCCCCAGTGTCAGCCCTTGGATTACAGAGGTCACATACTTAAGAGCAAAGGGAGATATTAGAGTATTCACACATGGTGTGGCCACACATTAGCGCGATTCTTTACTTGGAGGTAGTATTAAAATATCCCCATTTTTACAAGATGTAAAGATGTTAGATGAATCCTTACTTAGGCAAAATGAAGTTGTTCTTTCAAAGATTCTCTGGCCTGTGAAATTCAGAAGACTTAATTTCCTTTTTTAAAATTTTGTATACGTTTTCAGGGCTGATCAATTCAGAAAAGGCCAGCAAAGGAGACTTGGGTGGTCCTGCCCATTCTGTGACAGTGGGGCCATTTTAAGAAATGACAAATGAATCTGGGTCAAGACCGGTCCTTGGTCATTTCTGTCATTTCCCGTTAGTCCCCAGACATATTTCCCAACCACAGCCTTGCAAAGCCTACTCCCTCCTCTCAGCAGAGACCTTCCTGCCCATGCAGCACTTTGCAATGATCTGAGCTTGGGGAAAGAAGTTGAGCTCTGCACGCCGCCTTTCCACAGCATTGGTCTCCATTCAACATCAGCAAATTAATGAAAACTATGTGTGGGTCTTAATGACTATTTATTTGATTCAGTTCTCTGTTTATATTTTTAACCAGTTAGCTAGTATTTATCGGAGTAGAAAAACAATTTTAAGTCTGGCTAAGGCTAAAGCTTTGCATAAATCACTTATAAAGCACAGTTGGAGAAATATTCTCTTATAACAGTGGCATAGAGTTAAGTTTTTATTTAGAATTAAAGCAAGTATGTCGGGAGCATGTAGAATTACCTATGCTGATGGCAAAACCATTTAATGTTATGCTATGTTCCATAACTTTCTAGTTACTTTGTATAACCATGAAATGTGGGTCTGGAAAATCTGGGCCAGAGGGTGGGGAGGAGGCCCTGGGACAGCACGAGTAGCAGGAGCATGTTAAGTGGTAAAGGCTGGCCCTTCCTGAAGTGAACCAACCTGCCCACGGGGGCACAGAACATAGTCTTAAGTGCTAAATGAACTGCCATTTTACATCCCCAGGTGACACATTGACTGGAATATTTTATAAGAAAAAGATATGGGATGTCTTGTATTTGGGCTCTTAACAGGGCTCCCAGTTGCTGTGGAGACTGGGAGGTGGTGGAGCTGTTAGGATACAGGCCTAGCAGAAGGAAGTGAGATGCTGGGGGCATGCCCTTGAAGGGCATTGGCATCTCATCTCCCATCCTGTTCTTCTGTTTTCTTTCCAAGCCCCTACAAGGTGAAGGGCTTTGCTCCACCAAACACCTCACTTTGTAGCATTCTGACCTGCCACGGGCTCAAAGGCAACAAAGCCTGTGGACTAAAGCTCTGGCTTTGAAAATTGAGTCAAATAAACCCCTCCTGTCTTTAAGTTGACTTTCTCGGTGTTTTGTCACAGTGTCAGAAGGATGACAAGCACAGCAGCTCAGCAAAGTTCTTTATCCATATCCTGTTCAGAGAATCCACATAGGAATGGGTACGCATCACCGCTGCTGCTTTTGTCCTTGTTGCTTTGAGGGCTTGAGGACAACACAGTCTGAAAAATACTGATGTGTTTTGTCTCACTCCTGGTTTCTCTTCTGAGAAGTCAGAACTGTGTCCCTGAAGGGAGAGGGACACTAAAGCCAGAGCACTTTCCTTGGTCTCCAGGCCCGGCTGAAGAGCTCACAAAAGTCACTCAAGTCTCAGTTAATCCAGTTGGGAAAACAGAATTTGCATTTCCTATAGGGCTCAATGCTGCCTGAGAGACTTGGGCCTGCAATTTCCTTTTCCTTCTATAATTACTCTCTACTTTATATACTGAGGCAGGGTGGCTTCCTGAACCTGAAACTCAGCAATTCAGCCAGTCTTGCTAGCCAGCCAGACATTCCACATCTCTACCTCCTGAGCATTTTGGGTCTACAAGGCAGGCCTCCATGCCCCCACCCAGATAAAAATAAAGCTGGGATCTGGAGATCTAAACTCAAGTTCTACACTTCATCCTTTGAATCATCTCCCAAGCCCAGGCCCATATTCTTTAATGTTCTAAGAATAAATCCCCCCACAGAACCTCTGTTAATATCACTGCACACTGTAGGAATCCTCAAGCAACTTTCAACTTTCCAGCAATCCCCCACATGCACCACCTAGCACAAGACTCAGACATAGTAAGATCTAGCCAATATCAACTCCTCTTTCTCTGTATAAAATAGAATTTAGTGTTTAAGGGATTCTAGGCCTGGATCTTTGTGGGGTGCTCAGCATGCTGTTTCTGAGCAAGATTCCACCTAGACATCATCCAAACTTAGCTATCTTCATGAAGTATATGCGCTTTGAGATACCTTGTTCAGCCTAGACATTCAGTGAGGATGCCTTTGTCCTGGCAGAAAAAGGTGATGGAACAGACTTAGTTGATATCCTAGGAAATGCCTTATCCTCTCTGAGGAGCAGATAGGAGCTGGGGTGGGGGGAAAGAGAGGTGAGCAGGAGGAGAGAAGGAGGGAAGTGGGATTGGAAATTAAAAACAATTAAAAAAAACATATATGCTCCTTAAACCTTGAGAAGCAAAGGTACCACCTGACAAAGGTACCACCTGTCCTCATAAACCAAACTAGGGAATCCTTTTCGCCAGAAGAACAGACATGTGCCATTTACAGAGGAGGTTCTACCCTCTTTACTTTGTATAAGTACTCCATTTTGATTTCTGATTCCCAAATGTCCTATTGGCATTCAATATTTCCTGCTGCACTATCCTCATTTTCTTTGGCTCTTTTTGCCACCAATGTAGACTAAGTACTTCTTCTCATAAGCAGCTCTTGGTACCAGTTTCTAACCAATCACAACCAACACTCCCTGCCATGCAGTTTTCAAGATGGATCCTTGGCAACCATAGGCCAAGTTCAGACAAAGCCTAGGCCTGGCAGGGAAGCCTTGGAGGGTCCATTCAGGCAGTTGGACTTGTCAAATAAACTCATTAACCTAAGGGACTGAGACAGTTAGCACAAGATTTAGAAGGGAGAGTGAATCCTTGTCCAGTTTCCACTTGCCAAGGGTTAATGAGAGATGTCTCAATGGTGTGCTTGCCTGTGAGTTCCTCTCAACATCCTTATTAGAACCAGCGTGAGTCTTTCTGGATACCTGCCAAAGGCTCCATCCATTTTAAGCTTAACTAGCATTGTGGTTACTGCCAATTCTTTACATACTGCCAATTCTTTACATACTAACAGACTCCAGAATTAAAGAACCTCAGCTAATAGAGTAAGGAAAGCCAGCAGCGTCTGCCACTGAAGGCACCGAATCAGAGCCTCACTGACTCAAGGACTTTCACCGTCTATAGAGCCTTCGAATAAACAACACTGTGTAGACACTGCAGTCCTTGAGCAGCCCTTTTGACTCAGTAAGGAGGCTACCTCTCTGGGATACAGGTAGTATGCAGTCAGCATCCATTTTCAGTATTTAGGAAGGAAGGCATCAGCCAGCTTGCATGAAGATGTAATATTTTGTATTCAAGAGAATTTTCCTTCATCTCTCTTCCTAGCTTGACTCCTCATTTCACTTGCCCCAGTAGGTCTCAGATGATCTGTTTGTTTATGTGATTGTGGGATTTCCTCCATACTAATTCCCAGAAGCTAAGTACTAGCTGATAAATACGAGAATAAAGATACTGTGAGGATGGACTGCTGTGTATTCTACACTACCAATATATATGAATCTTCTAAGGAGGCTGCACGCAGTCAGAGTTCAGTACAGCTAAGTTTCCAAAGCTGTGCGATCTGAGTGAGCCAGAGAGCGAGCAAGCAAGAGAGCAGGCAAGAAGGCAAGCAAAAGAATGACAGTCTAATCGGGAGGATACTAGCTTCCTTCCCCACTCTCTCCCCAACTTGGGTGTGAACTTCCCAGAGACAAGGATAATATCTCACTACATTTTTTTTTATTATCTGACATGTCTTAATATAGCTATTGATATTTGTGCATCTTCTCTCTCTTCTTCCATTTCTGTCTCCTGTCTTGACAATTCGTACATAGGATTTGAGAAATCATTCGTCAGCCATAACATGCACAATCCACGTAAGGTGGGGAAGCAGGAATTTTACCTCTTCTCAAGGTCGCACTGACATTTCTGTTTCACTGGCTCAGTGAATTTGACCAGGTCTGCTGAAGCAGGAGTTATTTCTGAGTCTCCTCCACCCCCAAACTCCCCTGGGGAACTGCCAATGAAGGAAAACCCAGAAGGCAGCAGCAGTGCATTCCTCCCTGGGGCACCTGAGTGTGGTGCAGCTTGCTGGGCCAGGACACAGGCCATACCCCTCACACCTCCAGATGGTAAGGCCCCAACCTGCTTCCACCACTCCCGTGACTGTTCTATACCAGCCTTTAAAAAATTATTACCTGCAACAAAGGGAGGCATGTGCAGGGCAGGTGTGTCTTTTCTCCTTGGCCTTTTCTGTTCCATGTCAGTGTTGTGAAGACCTGAGCCTGTTTTGACCTTTGGAACTCTGTCTTGAACATCGTATCTTTTAATTAAGTGTTCTGAAATCACACCTGCATGGTTAGAGGAGCAGAAAGAGGAACAGGGTTAAGTGTACAGATCCTAATGCTGAAGAGGTACATATAGGGTTGATACCTAGAGAAGGCAACACTTCAGCTTTTTTCTTTTCTTTTCTTTTTTGTTTTTGGAAACAGGGTTTCTCTGTGTGGCTTTGGAGCCTATCCTGGCACTTGCTCTGGAGACCAGGCTGGCCTTGAACTCACAGAGATCCACCTGCCTCTGCCTCCCGAGTGCTGGGATTAAAGGCGTGCGCCACCAATGCCTGGCTAGCTTCTCAAATTTGCTTTAAAAAGAGACGAAGCTTCCTATAAGTAAGCGAGAATTATTTTTGTCATTGGGTGTTTTTAATGCCGGCCTTTATTTTGATGGAGGTACTTGATACTGCTGCCACTGCCACCTATCTCAGGAAAGAGAGGCAGAGGAACACCTCTGACTTGCCACAGCTGATGCCGAGGTAGAACCCATTTTCCATACCTAGGAGGGGTCATATCTCTGTCATTCAAACTGTGGGTCACACACATTCATCCTGATTCCTTAATTATCCCCCCTTATGGACTTTCACCCTGTTGCCTCCTCTGTCATGTAGGGGGAGAGGTGTTGGGTAGTGGTGGTTATCCATCATTTCATGTTTCTGTAATAGCCTGTTTTATGAACGTTTCCACAATTACTCATCAGACATAGATCCATGGTTTTGACCCAAGAACTTCTAATTTAATGTTGCTTCTTGCTGCAAATTTCACCTAGGTTTGCATTGTTTGCTTAGTGTCCCTCAAAACATGTTGTGAGTAGAAAGGAGGTAAAAATAAATGGCCAAAAGTAAAGGAGATGGGGGAGGAAGCAAAATAAAACTGTGGAAGAATAAGCCTATCGCAGTATGGTACAGTAGAAATGCTAACTGTCACTTTTTTTCTTCTGGGCTCCAGTGCCATTCCAGCCTCCCCCATGATCACGTGATACCTAGGATTGAGGGAGGGCCCATCTCAAGTGGTTCTTCCCATCAATCTTACGTCCTGGTCCCACCCCATGTCTGCTGGATGTCGATGTTCGTGGTAACTTTGGAAGCCTGTGGGGACTTTATTCTCTGTGTTTTGATGATGTCAAATCTCACGAGCTTGTGGTCTTCAGTTTCCAAAACTCAGGACACTTCCTTGTCACCAACCTCCACTGCTACTGAGAGAAAATTTCTACACTGTAGTCTACGTATGCTACTGCACTATGGCAATAGTCTTTTTAGAATTAAAACACACATTCAAAGAGAGATTCGTGGAGATGGCTGCAACCTGGCAGCAGGTTCTTGCCACCATGCAGAGCTGGGTGTCTTGCCCCTTACCTGGTATGAAAGGTGGGATGTGCAGTGCAGGTGTATCTTTCCTCCTGGGTTTCTTTTGCTCTGACTCAACATTCAGAGTGGCCTGAACATTCTTGCCCTTTCTTGGCTTCTTTTTAAGGTCACAGTCCTTAATGAACTGGTCCGAAAGGTCATCTGGTTTCAAAGAGGAAAAGGAATAACACAAGGAAGTCTTGAGCCACAACCGTGGGGTCTCTAACCACATTTGGACTGCAAAAGAAAAGTCTTTATTTTTATCTTGTCAATGGGAGAATTGGATAAATGTGTGTGCTTTTGTTTAGAGACTAGAAAACTAGAATTCGGTAAAGGTTAAAAAGTGTCTAACCTTTATTTTTATTTTATGTTTGTGGGTGTTTTGTCTGCATGTATATTTGTGTATGCAGTGCCAGCAGAGGCCAGAAGGGGCATCAGGATCCCCTGGAACTGGAGTCACAGATGGTTGTGAACTGCTGTATGTTGGCTGGGACCTGTGCACTTAACCACTGAACCGTCTCTCCAAACCCCCACCCCTAACCCCAGTAAAACTTTAAATTAGAGAAAACAGGAAAATCATCAAGGCAAAGACAAATAAGAAAATATGATCAGGGCTGCCAGAATAGGTTTGAACTCAATTTCTGCAGGACAGAAGGTTCACTGTCCACGGCCCCTTTTGGTCAAGAATCACTTTCCTTAAAAGCCCAAAAGCCATGGGAAACAGAGGTTTCCTGGATCCTGGAACACTTCACTGGGGGTGGAGAGTGAATCTATTGCTTGCCTTACCTCTGCAGGCTGCCTAGTCCTCTTGAAAAGCCCTACTCAGGCTTCAGCATCTACAAGGCTTTCTCTGCCCTATGTCTTTGCAAGGCTCCTTTTTATAGTGTTGTTTTCCATCTTATCTCTTTACTTCCAACAGCCCTTTTACTAGATCCTTTTCAGCCCAACTTCTATGTTACACCATCAGATGTTCTTGTGGTGATGACTCCAGACCAACCACTAGACTCTTGAAAACCTTGTCTTGACAGCATCCTAAACCAGATATCTTTGTCTGCTCTGCTCTCCTATGCATTTATCTGCCATTGTTCAAGCCCTGATCCATTGTTCTGAAATGATTAATCTCCTGCTCCAGACAGAGTCTTCAAGGAGACAAAGATCATAACCTTTTTGGAGTTTCATTCTTAATTGCATCTCTCTCCAACCAATATGCTTTAAATGGAAGTTGAACTAATCTGCGTTCACATCCTTAGTTTATCATTTGTTGATTCTAAGAACTTGGGACTTAATCTATAGACGTGTTGATATCATATCCACTGCTTAAGTGCGGGTGATTCTAAATCCACGAGTGTGTGTTTTGTATATCTGGTGCATGTAACTTGCTCAATACCCCACCTACTGTGCCATTGCTCAGCCAGCGCTTCCAGTAGATCAACAGGAGGCTCCAGAGTTGTCAGTCTTTCTTTGTCATCCTCAGACCTGACTTTCTCAGCTTCTGGATATTAATAGCATTTTGGCTTGGGTAATATTTTAAGGGATGAAGTCAGTATTATTTCTGCTATTACTTTGTGCTTTTAAAATCATTTCAGCCCATGAGTACATATTTGTTCAATATGCACTTGAATGAATGGACTCAAATGGACTTCGTGTAAAGATCTATTGTATTAGGATTCAAAGAAGCTACACAACAAAGAACCTGCATGTTTTGTCTAAAAGTTCATAACCCTGGCCTGCATGCAGTCTGCAGCGTTAACTAACCCTTTCAGCTCTTCCCTGCTCCTCCCTCCTCTCTTCTCTTTTCCTTTTGTTGGATCTCTTTCCTTCCTCTCTCAGCAGCCCACTCCCAGAATTCTCTCTGTAGCCCAGGCTGGCCTTGAGCTTGTGATATTTTTGCTTCATCCTTGTAAGTGTTGGGGTTACAGGTGTATATGGTTATACGTTTCTCCCATATTTCTTCCTTCCTTTATACATTTCTTTGGGAAAATGTTCAGATAAACTTCTTTAAAATATTGAAGATTAAATATTTGAACATTCCACTATATTTTTGTGGGTCCAGACGTACCCTGTGTCATTAATTGCTCTATACATATATGTCTTAACAGCCTAGTATCTGTCAAGTCATTTATTAGATTTGAAATGGTAAGAAATTATTCTTGACTTCAAGTTGCTTATAGTGAATTGGAAAGATAGTTCATATGTTTAAGCAAGACTAGAAATATTTAGTAACTATATACTGCTGTGCTTGAATAATACACCATCACAATATATAAACAGAACAAAAATCAGATGTCATGGTTCCCTTTGGTGACACTGAACAGTAAGCTTTTTCTTTAACTGGAAGTCACCTAATAGTCTTAATCTAATCAACACTTATTGAGACTGTACTCTGTGAGGCTCCTGGATTTTGTGAAGTTCACATACATAGGAAAAGGAAGTGTGGGGAGATTTTACTGATTTCTTTGCAGCACGTGGGCTCTCCCAGTTTATCAATGCCTATATTTTACCAGTTGTTCAATATTCATTCCATTCCTGAACAAAATATCTCATTAATCCCCACACTAAGCCTACAGTTATTCTACTGTCATCTCCAGTTTGCAGATGTGGCCAGGTTATTGCTAAGGATCAAGTTAGGCTCTTGGAGCTATTCCTCAGCTATATAGTCTACCTGGCTGACACTGTGATTCATCAAAGTTGTTACCACATAGTGGTTTATTCCCCCTTTCCCACGTTATACACACCATGGGTGTTGATTGAGTGACGTTGCTTAGGACGGGTGCTGCCCAGCTGTGGGGTTCCTGGAGGCATAGTTTGCATATGAATCTATTAGTGGCAGGCTACAATCCAAACCCAAGGTGCTACTTGGCACCTAGTACAAAGAGCAAGACATTTGTTTCAATTTTGATTTTCATTTCAATTGTAATTTTTCTTATTTTTCGGAAGAATCCTGAACATAAAATATCTTGAAGGCAATCGAGGAGGGGGAGATGAGACGAGTCATAACCAGACAAGGCATTAACAAAGGCTATGAATATGCAAAAGGCCCATCTATCAAAAGTCTGAGTGTCTCATTTTTAGAAATGGGTAGAGGCAGAAATGTTTTTGGTGTTTTCATTACAAAGGTTATGCAAAAAGTCAGTTCTGGAAAGGAAACAGATTGACAATAAAGCAGAAAAGGGCTATTTAAAATTCTGTCTTGATAGGCAAAGAGAGATATTTGAAATATTTTATTGGCGCTACACATGGGGTTTAAGTGTGCTGGAAAATACTGGAAACAAGCTATATTGCCACATTCCATTTATTGCCTCAAAAATGCTCTGCCTGGGACTCTATCACATTCAAAACACAGGACGATGGTTCTCTGCCTCTCTCTTGTCTCTCTCTAATTTGAATGAACTTCTCTCCAGTATTTCAGCTAATATTTACATGGCGGACCCCACAGACCCATGGCTATTTGCCTGTCCATCTGGTGTAGGCTGTCACCAGAAGGCACAGTGGATCAGGTTTCAAGGGGCCTTCTCTCTGACTCGCCTGAAAGCAGGATGGCACAGAACCCTTTGTCTGCCTTACAGGATAGGCATTCCCAAAGGAACACTTACCTGAGCTGTCACAGTGAGGGTCAAACTTGTCCAGTATGTCTTCTGAAAGCTCCAGAGGCTGCACTGGCTCTGTGGCCATCATCTCAGTGGCCATCCTGAGTGGAAGGAAGAGGAGAGAGAGAGAGAGAGAGAGAGAGAGAGAGAGAGTCTTTCCAGCACTGGAGAAATTAAAGGCAGTAATAAGTACATAAGTATGCCTTCTGTTCATTCATTCACTCATTTATTCAGTAAATCTATTGACTGCAGAGTGATTATTATTGCAGGTCCCCACTCAATCCTTTTTTGTTCAAGTCTGATTCTTACAGTCAATTGCTAAATTTGAAATGTAAGCCAAAATCAAATGAATCACACACACGTACAACACACACACACACACATACACACACACACACACACACACACACACACACACACACAGAGAGAGAGAGAGAGAGAGAGAGAGAGAGAGAGAGAGAGAGACTGTGTCCCTATTGGAAATTACTATATATCAAATGTTCATTTCTTTGGCTACTTAAGGGTTCCAGAATCCAATCAAGTCTAAATTAGAAATGAGCTGCATAAGAGTTAAACATCAAGCATACACCATGTGTGTTTTCTGTGTTGAGCTCTACAGAGTATGATTATATCTATAAAGCAGATGAGGAATGGGAGCATACAAATTCACAATTAATTTTGTTGTCACACATCTTAGTTAAGCTTAGATCAAAATCCAGTCCCAGTTAGTTTTAGTCACTTTAGTATCTTAAAATTAAAGTGAATTCTCTGAACTCAGGCTTGACTAAGGCTCCAGGTCCTCACAACTGTAACTTATAAAAGAGCCCAGTTGCCTCCTCATACATTTCATGAGGGCAGCAGTACCCAGAGATGGAAAGCGTGTTCTCTGTGAATATTTCTACTTTCTTCCTAGGAATTCCTGATGTAAAAGCCAGTTTCTTCCTGTCCCCAGATTCCTGTTTTTCCTGGAACACAAATCCATGAACTTTCCCCATGATCAGTTACAGCCTTGTCCAGAAGGAGTGAAATTCTGCATAGATACATGTCTAGACGAGAAATACATTAGCTGAGGTTTCCAGAAAGTCTTCATTAGATCTGTTTCTTCTGTTCCCATCTGATAATTTATTGCTGGTGTCCAGAATACTAAGGGTAGGGTCAGGGGGAGAAATGACTAAGGTTAAAATGATCAAACTGATCATCTTCTCATGAGAGTCCAGAGCCTGCCACATGCAGAGAAACCACAGATCATCCACAGTGACAGTTTGGGAGCCCAGAATGAATTAAGTCCTTTGCCTTAGAAGACTAAGCCATTCCCTGGGAAGGCTAAGGGATTCTCTCCCATGAGGTGAGGTCATTGCAGAGCAGATGGGCCATTAGCTGATCACTTGAGCCTGGCTTTTAGTGTCATTCTTAGCAGACTGTGTGAGTGACTTCAGCAGAAATCAATCCAAACCATTGTTCTTAGTGTCTGGGTAGAGAGTGCCAACTCCTTGGAACCATAAGGAAGTGTGTTGTAACCTTCTGTAGATTGTCCTTTGTGCCAGTATTTTTGAACAGGGAATTGTCACGCAGGAAGAGTGGGCTCTATGCTGAGGGTGCCAATGTGACAGACTCAACATGGTCTTATTTAATGAAACTTCCTCCTTTATGCAATGGATGCCACAGGTATGCTGTTAATCACCCCATGGTGACCTGATGAAAGTATCAATCCTCAGATTCAGCTGAAGTTGAGAGACTTTAGACTGACCTACCATGACTCATGCACTCAACCAGAATTATTGCAGCAACTCATACCCTTACTCTATCTACACACTTGTCAGGTGGGTCTACAATACTCTCCTTCTCCTCTCCACCCAAAAGAAAATTGCTCCTTGTACTAGGACCACATTTCCTTTGAATCCAGTAGTTGATTGGTTATTTACTTTGGATCTATGTTTTTAAGCCATACAGACCTTCCCCATAGAGTTACTGTGCAGGTGGGTTCAATCGTCTCATGTTTAACACAATGAGAGCACTTTCTATTAGATGGCTACTATTATGTACCATTGTCTATGACAGCTGATGAGAACCAGCTGTGTAACTGAAAAATCCTAAGAAACAATAGGAATTTTCACTTTCGTGTGGATGCTGAGTTTGGGGAGAGCCCACCTTCCTCTGAGGTAAGCCATCTCATCAGCAGTGGACCACCAAAGGAAGGGCCTACCCATGGCTGGTGAAGTATACATGATCCAGGATGTCAGAGTCCCCTGGAAAGGCTGGGGTCACCAATACCTCCTCAAAAATCTGACAAGGGCTCCTCTCAAAGACAACTCCAATTGCTTTGTCTATTTAGGAAGTGATTCTCTTTTAAACTGGTGTGATTGAAATCTAATGTTGTGGATAGATAGATAGATAGATAGATAGATAGATAGATAGATAGATAGATAGATAGAAGTGGCTGGGAGACCATTTTTATGTTACAATAATATTAGAGATAATTAGCAGAGATATGTTTTGCCCAGAAGAATGAAAGACACAAGACATCATCTTGGATGATGTCATTATGACTGTCCTGTCACGAAATCTTCAAAGAAAATAAAGAACTTCTAAGAATGATGAGGGAGTGTCAGATTCAGAGTTGTCTCATTGATGGAGGTCACTGTCTGTAGAGTGCTGGTATGAGATGAACAGAGCCCTGTCTGTTCTCCACTCCCATCCTCAGAGGAAAGGAATATCCCTACCATGGGAAGATACATATCTGTCTCATTCCTGCTTCCCACTCTGCCCATGCATTCCCTCTTAGGCTCTGACTGTGTCCCAAACATGTTGTCGTAGAGGACCCTGCACTTGTCTTGATGTATGGGGAAGGTTTCTTTGGCTCCCTTGCCTGCTGATTGTAATTTGGGGAGTTTCTAGGGAACCAGTTATTTTCTTCAAACCTAAATAATTGGCCCTTTGGGTCCTCAGATTCCAACCCCCATGCTAAGGCCTTCAGAGGCAGTTTTTCACAGAGACTTTTCACTAGGGTGTTTTTAGTCAAGTGATTTGTGACTCCTTTGCCATTTTCTTGCCTTGTGCTGCCCCAGCAGGGTCTCTGATTTCTAATTTTCCTCAGCATAGGCCCACCCACCCTCACCTGAAGTCAAATGTGCTGTGGGAACCAGGGCATTTTCATTGTGTAAGATTCACAGGAGGGCCTCTGGGAGCCACGACAATCTCACGCACTATTTCTACAGCCAAATGTAAGTATTCACAATAAAGGGTGCAAGGACAGACTCCAGGAAGATTTCTAACCTTTCAGGTCAGGGTTTGCTACTGAATGCATTTATGGGGAGCTGTATAACAGCAGCACCATCTTTTGTCCTTTCTGTTTTTCGGTCTCAGAGAATAAAAGGCTGATTATCCTGAGTGTTTTCTTTGTGGTTATTTGAGACAATATGAGAGGCCCATGAATAGTGTGCACTAGACCAACAGACTTAACTTCAGGATCTTGGGGGAGATATGTTAAAATCTTGCAGCTTTCTTACTAACTCTTCTTAAGGGACCTACCCTTTCTTTCTGCTGGAATACCTGCAAATGCAAATACCACTGGGAGAGAAGACCTGTAAGCTGCTATCATACTGCACAGCCAGTGCTGATGACAGCTGTCACTTAGAAGATGCCTCATTAAGTTGCCAAAGAGCCAGAGAGCCAATGTGTGTCAGGATAGCTATGACAACTCAGATGCACACTTTGCTGAGGCTAGTCTCCACTCACCCAGGCTAGCTTCAAGGGGACAGCTGTGCTGCCTCTGCATGCACAGAGGTCACAAGCTGGCCCAGGCACTTTGTCTATTCTCTGAAGAGTGTAAGGATATACATTTTAATCCATGGGCAGGACATTGACCCAAAGGTGATACACTGTGAGGAAGCTCGAACAGAAACAGTCTTGGTTACCTTCTCCACTCTCTAGCTGGGTAGGAAGGTATTGTCTTGCAAAATTAGCCTTCACATCTGTGCACTTTATCCTGACCAATAGGTCAAGAAGCAATAGCTTTTACATCTGTAACTAGGTGTGCCAAATGCTGTTCCCTAGGGCTGTTGAGAGTGCCAGTGCCCAGCCAGGCACACTCTGACCCTTCTGTGAGTGAATGCCTTCTTTGCTCACTTACTCCCTGGGATTATAATACTTATATGTAAATTATTCTAGATTGTCACACCAATCCCATCATAGTTCTGGACTTTTCTAAAGCTGTTAATGAACTTAGCATCCCCAAAGGCACAAAACAAAGACAGAACACCCTTTTCCAGGCCTCAGGATCCACAGAAGCAGGTTTCAGAAGTTGATGGGTACTCTCTTAACCATAAAGTATTCTAAAGAACATCCCCAAACAATTAAGTCTAGCTTTACTTGATGTACTAAAAGCTTCAGAAAAATTATATCCACAGTCCAGTGTAAATCTGGTTAGTATTCCCCTTGACTTTGCACAGTTCATATCCTTGTCAACCTCTTTTAGCTGAGGGTTAAAAGCCCTAAGCCTGCATGCAGTCTTCCTCAAGGACTGATTGTGCCTTGGAATAGACTGTCAGGAGGAACTGAGACAAGTACACTTTGCCCAGATGGACAAGGCTTCCCTCCAGTGCAAAGACACATCACCCTCAGCTCCAAACCTCACAAAAGATTTCATTTGGGAGGATGGGGATGGTCACAGAACTCAGGACCCTCACACTCCCAGAAAATGGGTGTGACAATTGTGACTTTGTCTGTCCCAGGGAGCCCTAGCTTAGCTTTGCACACTCTGCTTTGTCCCACCAAACACAAGGAAGTTACCAGCAGTAAGTTACTGGTAGCTTGCTTTACTTTTTCATCACATAAGTTCCTGAGGTAAAAATCCAAAGCACTTACCAGTCAGTGCAGGTGCTGAGCTGAGAAGGCAGAGAGAGGCTAGAGGCGGTGTGTTTCTCAGGGCTGGGCTCTTACTCTTCACTGGCTGCCGCTGCCCTGCTCCAGCTCCTCTTATCTAGGGACCAGCTGCTGTGGTTGCCATGGGGATGTTCTGTTTCTCAAGCACCGGGCCAGGGGGATGGAGAGGGAGTGATAACTAACTTGGTCACTGCTGTTCTCTGCAGCAATGATTGTGTGTGATAAGCAAAAGCACATGGAAGGAGTCTATGTTGAGTTCTCAGAAATCTACTCAAACCAACCTGGGAATCCTACCTGGGAATTCTAAAAATTCAGCAGTAGATTTAAAACCCCCTTTTTCCCCAGAGGTAGGGTTGTCTGTCATCACAAATGTGGAAACTGAGGCACAGAGGTTAGCAGCTTGTCATTGAAAGGTCATAGCAAATTTCAACACTCAAGTTGCTGTCAGTTAAGTCCAGGGTACAATGTCACAATGAGGAAAGGCACAATGGTGGTGCCACTCACTAACATTTACAGACTGTTAACAATCCAAGTGCCATAGTGCCAGGCACCCTTCCAAATCCCGTTAGCCCTGACAACCTTGAAGTGGACGGCTGCAGTAACCATCATCTTAACAAGAGAGAGAGAAGCAGAGAGGCCAGACCGTTACCACAAGTGTCCCAAAGCTTTACAGGTTTTTTTCAAGGGGACATGAAGTCTCACAGAACCCAGAATCCCATCACACTTGGAAAACAGATGTGAAAGTGGTCTTACCATTACCAAACAGCAAGAGGAGGGTTTGAATCCAGCAAGTAATGCTAAGTTTCTGTTCCTGGCCAGTCTGTCCTACTGTTTATCAAAGAACATGTCAAAAAGCTCAAAGCATAAGACAGCAGCCCCTGATCACAATTTTTGGGGGTGAAAAAACAAACAAACAAAAACATATGTGGACCCAAGTAAGCCAGTAAGACATGCTGTCCTGGAAAGAGTAAAACTCTATATTCTGGGTCAGCTCATGCCCTTTGCCAGGTTTAACACACACACACACACACACACACACACACACACACACACACACACACACACACACACACACAGAGAGAGAGAGAGAGAGAGAGAGAGAGAGAGAGAGAGAGAGAGAGGAAAAAAGGAGGCCTTTAATCCCAGCAAGACGTAGAAAGGTCTCTGTGAATTCAAGGCCAGCCTGGTCTACAGAGTGAGCTTCAGAACAATCAGGGTTGCACAGTAAAACCCTGTCTTCGGAAATCAAAAACCCAAAACCAAAAAGAAAAAAAAATAGAGGCTGTCAAATGACGGCTTGGGAAGGAAGGTCCTCAGTCCTCACTGGAAGAGACAGTGACGAGAAGTAGCTCCCTGCTTCCAGCTGTCTGACAGCTCACCAACAGCCTCGATGGCCACTCTGTTAGCAGAGTCTTCATTCCAAACATAACTGGAAAGGATACACTTTCTTCCAAAATGTTTACGTTTTCATTTCAAGGATCTTTTTGAGGTAATGGTAAATTAGCATACAACTTCAAGAAATAATTCGAAGGAACCCCTGTAGTCCCTAGGCAATCCTCCTGCCCCCAGTGGAGACACCTTGACAAACTGGCACAAGGCCAGAGCTACCACAGGGTGTTGATGTCATCATCTGCAGGACAGGTCTGACATCACGTGGTTCCCTCACCAGGTGTGTATATAGGCAGATCTCCCTCTCCCCCGTTCATTCCTTTACCACCAGCCTGTTCGCTATTTCTGTGATTTGTCATCTCAACACTGTGGTAAGCATGGAGTCCTGCCGGGGAAGAAGGCTGTGGCCTGGCACTTCCTTTTGAGGGTACTCTCTGAAGATTCATCACTGCATGCACCAGTAATGCCTGCCTTTTTATTACAGGGTCCTACTCTGTGGTACCAGTGTGCTTAACCATTCACCTACTGAAGATCACTGGGTTATCCCCAATGTTTGGCTGTTACAAGTAAATCTGCTCTGAACATTGTGTAGAGGATTTTCTGTGAACAAAAACTCTTGTTTCTCTTGGATAAGTGCCAAGAAGTGCAATATCTGGCAATCAAATGTTTAATGTTATGGTACCATACAGCATCTGTACCATTCCCATTCCCACTAGTGGAGTGAGAATGCTCTGGTCTCTTATCTTCAGTAGCTTTTTGTATTGGCACAACTTCCTAAACACTATTCTCATTATGTGGTGATAGCTCATTGCGATTTTAATTTGCATCGCCTAAAAGGACTGTTATATTAAACATTTTTTGGGTGCATATATATTTTCTTTGTGAAGTGTCTCTCTGCATCTTTACTCATCTTATTGGATTGTTGTTTTTTTACTGTTGGATTTTCAAAATTCTTTACATATTCTAGATACTAGTCCTTAATTAGAAATTTAGTTTGCAAATATTTGCTCATAATTTGTGCTTATCTTTTTAACCTCTTAGTAGAGTCCTTCACAAAGGCAAAGTCCCTAAAATTTTACAGACTCAAATTTATCATCAAAAAGCATGGGTGACTGAGATATTATTGAGACTCCTGAGAACTGAACCACTTTATTGTAAGGTATTCTAGCCTGTGGAAGTTTATAAACTCTTAGTCATTTAATTTCCCACAGTTCAAAGGGATTGTCTTCAAAGCACATGGATTCCCACATCTCTTTGCATAGTCACATGCACTCCCAAGTTCAGGTTGGTGCCGCTGTGGAATTCCCCATCCTCCCAATACACTCAACAGCCCTCCAGTTGGTTATGTCCCTCCCCCACTCTCAGCATAGATGAAAACTGCGACTGAGATGGCAGATGGTAATGCAGATGTATGCCTTGGAGAGCTTTAAATAACAATCACATGTGCACTGGTGAAATCACCGACCCATGGCCTGAACACTCCAGTGTAAGTGCAAGAGGCTACTGTGGCTGCAAAATTATCTGTAGTATGCAAATCCCTCTGATACATGGCCGAGGCTTCCACCTTCCCTGTTGTTAGATGTCCGGTACTAACCATCTTTAAATGAACACATCTTTATTTTTGTTTCAAATATTGAATCTTTATAAATGAGACCGATCTCAGAAATACACAATTCCCAACAATTTATTTCAGCTAATAACCCATGAAATGGGCTCTTAAAATATTTGTTGTTCAAAATTAATCTACCAAATGTGGGTGGTGTGTGTGTGAGGGAGAGAGGGCGGGAGAGATCCCAGAAATCTTGTTGTTCTTCATCTAACTCCAAGGGGGGTATTATCTACCTCAGATCAATACCTTCTGATAAACAACTGTCTGTACCTTTGCTCTAGGCACAGCTTTGAACATATTTTGGCTTCTGATAATGGTGAACATTTGAGCTAAGAACAGGAAAATCTGATATCTAATAAATTCCTTGCAATAAAAACACATAACTTACTTAACTTTTACAATTTTCTTTCATTTCAGTTAGGGTTGTTGTGAAGGGCTAGTGAAGACAGAGACATTGTACACTGCACTAATTTTTCCCTCACTGGTGACATTTTGTAACACTGCTGCAGAATTTCCCTGAATCTGACTGAGGGTATTGATGTTAGCCCAACTGACTTCTCATTTCGATTTTCCTGTATGCCTTTGCATGCGGCTGTGTCAAATTCTATACTTTTATCAGCCAGACAGGCTTATGTATGCAACAGTCCAGTGCAGGTACTGGTAACTCCCATGATACTAGTGCCCATCCTGCTGGTCTTTTAGGGGTACAGCTCCTTTATCTTCCTCCACCCTTCATAGCAGTCTGCGCAGCCAGTCACTAATCTGTCGTCTGTCACTGTAATTTAGTCATTTCACCAAATGTGCCCTGGCCTGACTACATTTTAGGAAGTTTTCACTCCATCACTTCACTATATTCTTGTTAGTGTTCATCACACCCCCATGAAGCATGTGTTCACATATCATGTTACAAGTATAAAATTGAGTTTCTGAGACATAGATTCTGGTCAAGACACATAGCTACTAGGAGCAAGAGGGTGACTGGAAGCCAGGTAGGTTTCTCTTCTCTAGAGTCCATGTTGTCCTTTGTCTCGCTCTGCGATGAGAATGACACTACCTGTGTGTCACACACTTGCAGTCTCCTCATGCCTCAGCTCCTCCACCCCCACACGTCATTGAAATGAATCTAACCCATCACTGCTTCATTCACAAAACATGTTCTCAAAACTAGACATCTGGCTTCGGTATAAATGAGTGGTCACTACTCAGGAGAGCAGCAGCCTTCCCTCAATCACTAATCCAAAGGTTTGCTTAAGAATCAGCTCTGTCAGAGCTTCCCAGATGGGTAATCAATAAATGTACTACAGATAAGAAGCACACTACCAATGTACTGATAGATACAGCTCCAAGTCATGAGGGGCATCACGGTCACTGCTGACCTCCACAACACCTGAAAAAGAGTAGGACTGTGGAGAATGAATTTTTTCTTTTTTGCTCACTGTTTCACAATGTGCTATTATAATTCCCAAGGGTAAGTTGTCCAAATTTTGAGAAAGCTTTACTACAGATCCAATGTAGGAAAGGAAACAAGCCCAGTCCCCACCGTGTTGCCAAAGCCTATCAAATGTTCTGCAAGGTTTCTTACAAGGCTGCCTTATTGGAGGAAACCAGAGAGGGGGTTGATGTCAGCTAGCAGATGGCGAGAACGGCAAACACAACACATGGCTTCTGTGGGCTTCTCAATGCAGAGGGAGCGAGTACTATAGGCTCCCAAAGGGCACATAGAATTTTAAGGTATGTAAAATGGACTTGAAAGCTTTTTCGTGCACAAGAATGGGTATTTAGAAATGTGGGATGGTTGTGCTTCCATTGCGCTACAAAATATTAGTAATTAGTTTCATTCACTCTCCATGAACACAAGGAAAAGTGTTTAGTAAGATTTTTACAATGTGGAAGAAAATCTTTTTAAATTTTAAGATTTTGCTTCTTTGGTTTCAGCTGTATGAAAAACGACACCCAATTTGGGGATGTGTGAAAGCAAATTTTAAGCCCAGCATGTATTTGCAATAGCAGCTATAATTTCTGCACTTGGTCTTAAGAAAAGTGTGTGCCTCATCTCACCACACTCGTAAAGCCCAGGGAGCTCTCTTGCATTTGCTGGTGAGAAGGTCAGCACCCCAGGTGTTGGCAATGGTCTGTATAGAGAGCTTTGATCTACTCACTGGCCAAGCAATGACAGCACTGGAGTGCCACATATGTGCAGCCCTTGTGCTTTAGTCTGGAGGGGTTGGGGAAACCGTCCAAGCTTTATTAGAAAGGAAGTGCATGCCTTTTAATTCAGTTCAGTGTGTGTTCTTTGAGGTTTGGGTTAATGGCACAGAGAAGAGCATCTCTGTCTGTGTGTCCAGACAGACTTCCTAGATTCCCACTGCCATGCAGGAAACCACAATGATGCCAATATACTTTAAAGGCAGTTTTGAGCATTTCTATTAATAACCAGGCTCACTTGGACTGATTCTGTGTTATCTTCCCAGTGGACCACTGCTTCCTGAGCAGTTTCCTCCCTGGGCTGCATAGACATTTCTATCTCACACACTATATAGCTGGAGAGACAGGTTTGAGGTCACAGAGAACTGAGCATCCATGCCATCTCTTTAATTTATCCCATGTTGATCATAGATAGTTTAATCTCTGAAGTCTCATTTTCCACCTAGAAAAGGAGTGCAGTCATGCTTACTTACAGAGCTGTGATGAGTATTAAATGAGATGGTAGTATAAAAATGTCTGCTACAACAGTTGATCTATCATGGACATCTAAATATGCTCATTCTCTTTCTTTCATTTAACCTACTTTTTTGTTTTACTGTAGTAGTCTGATAAAAATCTACAAATCAAGTTAGATTCTGTTCTAATGAGCTCCTCCTGGATCAGCTTAGGCGAATGCTATACTTAGATACTCATTAGAACTCTGAAAACCATTTACAAGAGAAACTTGTAAATATTAAAACTTTCACTTCGCTCATTCAAATAAAAGGTGGAAAGAGGTGCCTGCTATTGTTTGTAATGTAGACAATTTCAGTATTTCAAGAATTAGCTTTTGTTGAACCTACTATAGAGATGATGACGCAAAGAGGTCTAGTTTAATGATCTAATTCCTGTGAGGAGAGAAGGGAGTCATGGCTGCCTTTATCTATAGCAGAGGGAGAAGGAGGAATCCATTGTAGGTGGAAATAAAGAGATCCCTCAATATGGGGTAAGAGCTGGGGAAACTGTTGAGAACTCTGAGGATCCATGGCCAAACAGAATCCTACCTCTTATGGAACATCTTCACTGAGGACACCAGACTGGGCAAAACAGAGGGGCTGGGACTTACTGAACCCATAAAGTAAATGCAGTGGCCTATTAAAGATTGCTTTGAGGGCAGGAGAGCCTAGGGAGCCCCAGAGGAAACAGAAAACTAGTTACTACTACTTAGTTTTTGCCAATGTAAATTCCAAATAGATTACAATAACAAATGCAAGAAATGGAATTGCCCACTAGAAGTACTAAAAGATCCAGGTGAGTATTTCATATCCTTCAATATGAAAAACATAAAGCAAAGATCATGAAAACTGTACAAAATTTACAGATTGAGATAAGTAGATTAAACAAATTTAGATTGTTTGAAATATATATGGCAAAGACTGAGTATCTTTAGTCAAGAAAGAGAAGTAACTTTCCTCCTAAAAAGACTGAATGTAGCCATTCTCACAGGTATAAAATGGCATCTCTCAGAGTTGTTTTGATTTGCATTTCCCTGATGGCTAAGGATGTTGAGCACTTTCTTATGTGTCTTTCAGCCATTTTAGATTCCTCTATTGAGAATTGTCTATTTAGTTTTGTACCCCACTTTTTAATTGGATTGGTGTTTTGGAGACTAGCTTCTTGAGTTCTTGGTAAATTTTGGAGATCAGCCCTCTGTTGGGTGTGGGGTTAGTGAATATCTTTTCCCAATTCATGGGCTATCGTTTTGTCTTGTTGACTGTGTCCTTTGCTTTACAGAAGCGTCTCAGTTTCAGGAGGTCCCATTTATTAATTGTGCATCTCAGTGTCTGTGCTATTGGTGTTATGTTCAGGTTTATGTTGAGGTCTTTGATCCATTTGGACTTAAGTTTTGTGCATGGCGATAGACATGGATCTATCTGCAGTCTTCTACATGCCAGCATCCAGTTCTGCCAGCACCATTTGTTGAAGATGCTTTCTTTATTCCATTGTATAGCTTTGGCTTCTTTGTCAAAAATCAGGTGTTCATAGGTGTGCAGGTTAAAATCAAAGACACCAATTAGAGTTTATGCTGGAGAAGTTGGGGATAAAGGGGAACACTCCTCCACAGCTGGTGGGAGTGCCAACTCCTACAGCCACTTTGAAAATCTGTATGGCAACTCCTCAGGAAATTGGGAATCAGTCTACCACAAGATACAGCAATTCCACTCTTAGGCATATAGCTAAAAGAAGCATATTCCTACAAGGACATCTGTTCAACTATGTTCATAGCAGCATTATTTGTAATAGCCAGAACCTGGAAACAAACTAGATGCCCTTCAACTGAAGAATGGATAGAAAAAATACGGTACATTTACACAATGGAGTACTACTCAGTGGAAAAAAAAGGCAACGGAATCTTGAAATTTGCAGGCAAATGGATGGAACTAGAAGAAACCATTCTGAGTGAGGTAACCCAGTCACAAAAAGACAGGCATTGTATGTACTCACTCATATGTATATTTTAGACTTAAAGGATTGCCAGCCTGCAGCCCAGGCTGCAGGAGAGGCTGGTAAACAAGGAGGACCCTGAGAGAGACACACATGGTCCCCTGACAAAGGGGAAAGAGACAAGATCTCCTGAGCAAGTTGTGAGCATGGGGGGAGGGGAGGGAACTCAGAGAATGAGAATGGGAGAAGAGAATGGGGCGGGGGAGACATGATGGAACAGGGAGGTTGAGTTGGGGGAAGAACAGAAGAGAGCAAGATAAGAGATAATATAATAGAGGGGGACATGATAAGTTCAAAGAGAAATCAGGCACTAGGGAAATGTCTGGAGAGCTACAAAGATGACACCAACTAACAATCTAAGCAACAGAGGAGAGGCTACCTTAAATGCCCTCCCCTGATAATGAGTTGATGACTAATTCATATGCCATTGTATAGCCTTCATCCAGCAGCTGGTAGAAGTAGAAGCAGACACCTACAGCTAAACCTGGAACTGAACTGAAATCCAGATGCAGAAAAGGAGGACTGATGAGCAAAAGGGTCCATACCAGGCTGGTGAAACCCACAGAAACAGCTGACCTGAACAAGGGTGAACTCTTGCTCCCCAGGCTGATCACTGGGAAACCAGCATGGGACTGATCCAGACCCTTTGAATGTGGGTGTCAGTGAGAAGAACTTGGAAGTCTATGGGCCTCTTGTAGTGGATCAGCACTTATCGCTACCATAGGAATGGACTTTAGGAGCCCATCCAACATGGAAGTATTCTCTCTGAGCCTAGACACAAGGGGCTTCGCCTAGGCCCTATCCCAAACAATATGACAGACTTTGAAGACCCCCCTATGGAAGGTCTCACCCTTCCTGGGGATAGGTAGGGCTTTACGGGGGTGGGGGGGGAGGGTGCAAAGGTAGGAGGGGAAGGAGAGGGACCTGGGATTGACATGTAAAATAATTTTCTTTCTAATAAAAAAAAGGGGAAAAAAGACTGAATGTACAAATGAGGAGATCATGTTGGGAAATACAGTCCATCTCTGCTCCAGTCAGGACCTGGTGATTGATAGTCAGCTTCCCCATTGTTTAGTTGTTCTTGTTTGCCTCACTTTCAACTCAACTCAATCAGAAAAAAGTCAACCAGCTTTATAAACTGATCTCCTATTGGATGCCCAGCGTTATTAGCCAGTCTCTGTCTTCCCTATGCTAATTTCATATCAGGGTACACAAGCAGTCTTTCTTTTCCTTTTAATTTTATTATAAAGTGCTGTACTCCACAACCTGCCTTTGAGTCTGGCAAACACGTGTGATGACAGCTGACTCTCTTACTTTGGCCATCTCTGAACGGATAGTCTCTGCCTGTTCTTACACTAGTAGATCTCATTGACTCCGTCCACAAGAGAGCAAGCAGAGACTAGCCTCACATCCTGAGCATGGTGTTGGAGAAAGCCAGATGTTTCACTGTGCAATTTGGAGATGAGAAGGGTAGGCAATGTAAGCAGGTAGTTGACCTAGTAGGCATGTGGGGCAGCCTTTACAGCACATGGTGCCTAGGTCTGATGGGACTCTGTAAGGAAGGTGGTAAGAGTCGTTGTATCATATTTTCCTTTAGTCAGGACTTGGGCTTAATGTTCAGTAGTTGCTGGTGAATCATTTAAAAACATACTTTATTTCTTTAAAATCCAAGATTCTGAGATAAGAGCTACCAGTTGGAGAGATTAAGTGGACAACAGTGTTTGCAGACAGCTATGCAGGAGCATAAAGGAGAGAATGTGGAATAAAACTATGCTAGACAGGAGCGGTTGAGGACTGATGAACAGTGGGTAGGCATGGCTCCTCTTCATGGGAAATTGGGCATACAATCTTTGAATGTTTGAGGCTGGCTGAAAGACAAGGTATAAAATCACTCACACGCTCAAGGCTGATTGCCTTCTAACCTAGCTACATCTGGGTCATCTGAGGAGCTACCCAGGGACCTGTCACAGGTGGGAGGAGGGGTGGAGGAGTCCCAGATCATAGTGAGACATGTCAAGGTTGCAGACAGTTGCATGCTTGCTTCACAAACTTTCTTCATTAGGTATGAAGATGAACTGGGGGACAAGGAAAATAAGGGGAATTTGTTCTCTTTTACTTTTTAATTTTATCTGATAATCAAAAAATGGCTGTAAGCAGCAATTCAGCATCATTTCCAATGGGCACTTTCCCCAGGGCTGAATTGCTGCCTACATCCCATTCTGGGAGTAATAGTCTAATAAAGCCTGCCATTCTTTGCCACCCACATCAATCTATACAAAGGAAATGGCCCCTTGAGCAAAATGAGGAGTCTGACGAAAATCCTGTTTTCCTACAGATGCACTATTGTTTTCACTGAGTGCAGTTCTGATCATGGCGGATCACGATGTAGCAAAGTCATTCTTTGCTGTCAGATAGGGACTAAATAGAGAGTGTTGCCATAGTCACCTAGAGTGGTCTGTGGGTTGTGAAATAAAAAGCAGATTTAGATACTCAGTTGTGCCAACACAACCTTTCCTAATTACATAAGAGTAATTTAACACTTTTGTTATTGATAGGCTATTCTTTTTGTGGCCAATGAAGGTTAACAGGTATTTGGAGCAGATAGTTTTTCTAGGAGAACTTGTGAGCTATTCTTCAATTTTATTTATATTTATAATGGGAAATTATATTTATAATGGGAAATTTATTTATTATAAATAAATAAATTAATTTATTTATAAATGGGAAATAAAAAAGGGAAAAGAAATGTGGGGAAGGGAAAGGAAAATGAGAAAATGACATAAAATTGAGTTGTTGTATCAACTATCACAGAAGTTCCTGTCTTACTGCTCTTTGTTTCCTGGCCTATGCTTGGAATCAAATACCCACAAGATGGCCAGACTACCTCTTAAAATGTGTTATACATGTGGAGAATATTGCTTCAAATCCTCCAATGTCTTCTTGTTGCATTCAAAAGAAAATCCAAACTTCACTTGGCTTAATGGGCTACTATAGTTTTGGATGTCTCTAAAGGCTATGTGGTAAAGGCTTGGTCATTAACCTGTGGCACTTTGGGAGGTAGTAAAACTTTTAAAAGGAAAGTACATAGTAGGAAGAAGTTTAGTCATCTTGAGGCTTGTCTTTAAAGGGTCTGTTAGGACTGTGGACCCTTGCTTTGTCTTTCAGCTTTCAAGTGGTTATTAGGTGACCAGTTTTCCTCTGCCCCACACTTCTGCCATGATAATACCAACCCCCCCCCCAGAGATCACAAAGCAATTGGGCAACCAACTACAAACTTCACTATATGGAACCATAACAAAACTGAACCACTAACCAAGCTAACCCTTTTCTTTTCCCTTAAGTTGTTTGTGTTGTTGGTATGGCAGAATGGCTGGAGGATAACTAGTTCACAAACCCTGCTTGCTTTACCCCCTACTTGGTGTTCCTTCCTTAACTAGCTTCAATTTGGGTGACTTCTGCATTTCATAAAGAGATCAGTGATTCCTCCCCAGCCCAGGTGCATTTCTTTGTTCTACCCTCTCTGGAGACATTCTGCCCTCAGATGTAGTATTCTTTTATCCTTCCTTCCTTCCTTCCTCCATCTTTAGAATATTTTCATCATTCCTACAAAGGAAGCTGGAATCCATAGCAAGCTCTCCTCACCTCGACTCCTGGACTTAGACATCTGTTGAAACATTTCCTGATTCTGTAGATGTGACTTCTAAATACATTCTGTGAACAAGTTCATGAAATAAATGGTCTTTTGTGACTGACTTCTTTCACTTGTTGGTATAAAACTTAATTTTCTTGTTTTTTTTTTGAGAGTTATCACATTATACTTAGTATCAGCCATTCATGTTTTTAACTTCTGAAAAATACTCAATTGTATTGAGCTGTATCTACTCTTATACTTAGCTACTCATCAGTTAATGTAAAGTTATGCTGTTTCTGACTCTCATGAGCAAGGCTTCTGTGAACATTTATGTAGAAATCTACATACAACCATGAATTTTTGTGGGTAGAGAGGAGTAGCATTGCTAAGCCAGGTGGTAATTCTTTGTTTAGGACATTGAAAAAATAATTTATTATTTTCTAAAATGGCTATGTCCATTTCTATTACCACAAAACCTGAGCAAGTGGGAGCACACAGACACCAGTCTGACACCTGGGGAACCAGCATACGTCTGAACCAGGCCCCCTGAATGTGGGTGTCAGTTGGGAGACCAGGGCAATCAATGACAGTGGAACCAGTATTTATCCCTAGTGCATGGACTTTAGGAGCCTATTTCCCCATGGAGGGTTACTCTCTCAGCCTAGATATATGGGGAAGGGCCTAGGTCCTGCCCCAAATGATGTGAGAGACTTTGATGATTCCTCATGGGAGGCCTCACCCTCCCTGGGGAGGGAATGGGCGGTGGGATGTAAGGTTGGTGGGGGTTGTGGGAGGACAGGAGGGAGAGGGAACTGGGATCGGTATGCAAAATAAGATTGTTTTTAATTTAAATAAAAAAAGAGTTGTGATTTCTCTGCATCCTCAACACTTGTTGACATGTGACTGGCTTAGTTTTAATATTCTGGTCTGTGTGTCCCTGATTGAGCAACCCAATGGCTCATGACATAGTGAAGTATGACCATCAGCTATCTTGTTGTCTAATTTATTAATTATATTATATAATTGCACTTAGTGTTATTTGAGATTTTATTGCTTATGCATGTTACCTATTCATGTTCTGAAAATCTACCAGAATATAAACTATGTAAAAGCAAGACCTTATCTACCTTGTTTTGTATGTTTGAAACACTACAATCTTGACTGGAATTAAATATACACTCAGTAGCCATTTGTTGAACAAACCAGTCTTCCACATTAAACTCTTATTCCTGAACCCATGTCCCTAATGTGTGAGAGTCACTAGATACCTTTGCCATCTTCTTTTCTTTTGTCTGTACTAGAGCATGGGTGTTTCTTTTCTGTATTTTCGATGAGTATAGTCTTGTTCCAACTCTAGCACTCTATACCTGGAGTCGTATAACCTAGTGTTTGACTTGTGCAATATCAGCATCTGCCTGCTGCTTTCTGTATGTACCTTCTGCACTCTGTGGTGCAAAATGTCTTGGATTCCAGTTCAAACTAATATATTCTCTCCTGTTCCAATCCATGACTCTGGATACTTTTTTGGCTAATGGCTATACAAGGACAGATTCTGAGGAACAGGACCCAAGAAAACAGATTTCAAATATGGAATCTACAAATGTTGAGGATTGATTGTATGTTCAAGTCTCTTTTTTTTAAAATCCTTTTTATCCCAATATTCTATTTGTTCACATTTTTACTACAGCTGTAGTTTCTTAATTTTACCTGACATTGAATCAAGACTAAATCTCCAACTTTATCCTTCTTTGTTCCTATTATCTTGACTACTCTAGTTCTTTTTTCCCCATGTAAACTTTAGAATATGATCATCAATTTCTTTTAAAAAAATCTGCTAAGTTGATTGTAATTATACTATAAGTTCTACCAAATGTTTCTTCTGAATATGCTATGACTAGAAGTATATTTCTTATAGTCTACTAACAATAAAATTATATCAATTCATTTTGAATGGCCTATATAAACTGCCAATATATATCTCGCTGCGTTATGATTTGCTATTCATTTTTATGCAAATATAAATCTATTGATCAGTCATTGAAGACACTTAAGCAGATCAATGTACTTGACTTATGTTTTTAAAAGGCCATTATGTCTATTTCGTAGCCAGTAGATAAATGAAGAAACGAATTAAATATTCTTTGACAGCCATTATGACATGACTCTCTTGACAGGTGAAGAAGATTGAGTGTGCCAAGATGCAGAATACAAAATGTCCCTTCTAGCCCTGTCTCAGGGATACTCTTTTGATCTAAAAAGACTCAATTAATCTCTTTGAAAGGAAAGATTCCTATGAGGGGCAATTCCTGTTGGATGAGGTCCCACATTGTTGGCAAGAGTTTAGAAAACCCCTTTCCTTCAAGCCATCTCAGACATGGTAATCCAGGAGGAGTCAGGAGCCGCATCTTAATTGATGTCATGATAAACAGTTGCATCTGCTTTCCAGGAGAGCCAGGCACACGCTCCATGTTCCATATCTATGGCAACTGGAACATCATTTTCTATTATGTTCTATTTAGTTCTGACAGACAAATGATTAATTAGCACAATCAGTGTCTCTCCTTGAAAATGGCCATGGATCAGTGTGTCTCCCTTCTTCATATAATTGAATCAAGACTCACACACCTGTTTCCACTTCCTTTAAACAAACACCTGCCCACTAACGAACACAAAGCACTATTAAATCTTAACCAGCCTTGTGCATAAGTACATTGTTCAAGCTGACCTAATCAATGATGAAAGGTAAGAAAGTGTGTGGCTCAAAGAATACTGAGTACCTCTCAGATACACTGGATGTCTGCAACTTTGTCCCAACTCAGGCTGCATGGCAGAATAAGGCCATGGCTAGCTGCATTTTAGAGTGATGAAAACTTTGCCCGGTATCCTACCTCTGTGGTATTATCAATTCCCCTAACACCTATAAGCCTCTGTTTCTCATCATTAAAATGTGGTGAGGATAGTTACTTCAAATGCTTGTTTCTTATATGTGAATCACATCCAAAGAGGGTTTGATTCAGTGTCTAGCCCATGGTTGTGATCCCTTTGACAAACCTCTGTCTCCAAAAAATTTACATTATGACTTATAACGTAAGACCCCCGGAAAGCTCAGGCCTCCAGGGTCTCAGCCCAGGACGTCGGTTACCCCAATCACCAGGCGGAGTTGAAAGCTTGATGCAAACTGCATGAGGCTTTATTAAAGTTGTTTAACGAGCTAACCCCACGTTAGCTCGGGTCTTTCACCCACCCGCCATGGTGGATGGCTAGCAAAGACAGCTCGAACCGGCTGCATAGAGATCTTGTAGGGCAGAGTAAGGGGAGTGTCTAGGGGTACGCACAGGCTCAGGATTGGTGTGCCTCCAGGCTTGGAGGGCTTGCCCGGTGTGGATTGGTCAACTGGTTGTTATGGCCCATAGGCCCTCCCAGGGTGATTGCTATGCTCTGTACGACATTGCTGTGCACTTGTCTGTAAAGCACTCCCAGAGCCGTAAAGCATAGCACCACTAGCTAACTTCTGATTGGTTCCTTGCCATGAGGCAGGCATCTGACCTCTTAGTGACCAAGGCAAGGACATGGAAAGCATGTGTTACTGTCATGGCTGCTGAAATGGGGAGCTGGTTCCTTCAATAACAGTAGCAAAATTACAGTTGTGATGTAGCAACAAAAATAATTTTATGGTTAGGGGGTCACCAGAACATAAGGAACTGTATTAAAGGGTCACAACATTAGGACGGTCCAACAGTGGCTGTCTCCTAATGGAAAAGTCAAAGATCTGGTAGTTGGTTAGTCCAAGGGACTGAATGTCACAGTACTGTAAGTCCCAAGGAAGTCCTAGACAACTGCTAGATCTCTGTCTACCTGGAAATCCTGAAGAAACAGGCTCTAACACCAGTAAAGGAATATCTCAGTAGCAGAATAGATGAAGCTGCCATCAAGAGCAAGGGCAAACAGGCAAAAGTTAAAACTTCCTTCATCCATGTCCATGCACTTATATGTGGGATGCCACCAGGTGTGGCCCAGACTTAAGTTGGTTCTTCAATTTCAAATAGTCCAACCAAGAAGAACCCCTCACAGCCTTACCAAGCTGCTTGAGTTTTAATTAATTCCAGATGTTATCTAGTTGACAACCAAGATAGCCTATGGCTTTGAGGGAGATGTTATTCCATTTGGCAAGGCTTTATTAAAAATATGTAATACATGTTTATATACACATACACTTATATGTATTACATGTAACTTTAGATTAATATAGCCTAACATGATTTACTATGACTTTTTTAAACATCTTTAGTGTTACTGATACTGATTCTTCTTTTTGGCTTCCCTTACCTTCTGAAGAGTCTACATATATCAAACATCCATGACATAATCTAAAACTACCCATGTAGAACAAACTAAGATTCTTAAAACTCTTCAATGGAAAACATACCAGACAAAATAAAAATATATATCATGTATATCATGTATACACACACACACACACACACACACACACACACACACACACACATATATATATATATATATATATATATAATGTTAGACCCCCGGAAAACTCAGGTGTCCGGGGTCCCAGGCCACGTTCTCGGTCACCCCAATTACCAGGCGGATTCGAGAGCTTGCTGCAAACTGCACGAGGCTTTATTGTAATTTAACAAGCTAACCCCATGTTAGCTCGGGTCTTTCACCCACCTGCCATGGTGGATGGCTAGCAAAAGACAGCTCCTAGGGCCTCCCAAGAGATCTTATAGGGCAGCATAAGGGGAGTGTCTGGGGGTACGCACAGGCTCACGATTGGTGTACCTCCAGGCTTGGAGGGCTTGCCCTGTGTTGATTGGTCAACTGGTTGTTATGGCCCATAGGCCCTCCCAGGGTGGTTGCTATGCTTTGTGCGTCATTGCTGTGAGCTTGTCTGTAAAGCACACCCAGGGTAGTAAAGCATAGTGCCACCAGCTAACTTCTGATTGGCTCCTTGTCACAAGGCAGGCATCTGACCTCTAAGTGACCAAGGCAAGTTTATGGCAAGCACGTGTTCGGCTGTTATGGCTGCCAAAAGGGGAGCAGGTCCCTTCAATATATATATATATATAATATATATATATATATATTATATATATATATCTGTACTATATACGACCTAGTATAAATTTAGAAAATAATCAGCTGTTACTTATTTTTGTATTTATGCACTGATTTATTTCTCCTTTTGTTGTTGAACTGCAACATTGCTAACACACACATACACACACACACACACACACACACACACACACACACACACACTTGTCCTTTTGTTCCACTGTCGGGACCCGGCTTGTATCAGTCCCATGCTACAGAGGCTATCTACTCCAGACTGATATCCTTGGGGGCTGTGATCGGAGCCATCTGAACAGCCATTGGTTCATCCCTGAGTGGGGGTATGGTATGTGGACCTGGAAACTCCTAGCTACCCAATGGCTATAAAGACCAGACACAGGCATCTTGTCATTTCAGGAAGGCTGTCAGTCCATGTTGGAAACTGGAGTCTCAGGTTTATTCTTGCATCCTCCTAAATTGCTTTCCTACAGTCAGTGTGACTGCCGAGAGCATTTACTATCAAGTCATCCTTTTAACTCTAACAGCACACTGAAAAAAGTTTCTAGGCATGTAGACCAAGCCCTCAGCACAGGTGCAGCACATTCAGGGTCTAGGCCTATTCTAATGCAAACTAGGAGACATTCTTCACTGAGGCCACGCCATCTGGCAGCAATTAGCCAGCATCTGAAACACAATGGAGGTTCAGGTTTCTGAAAGATGGAGCCAGAAGTTTGGACCCCAAGAAACTTTCTAACTGATAATTTTTGGTCCCTGACATTCCAGAGTGCTTCATATTTTACAAAAATTTCCCCTCTGTGTTTTCCATGTTGGATAACTTTTGTTGGCCTACCTTCCAGCTCTTTTACTCCCTTGTTTTACATCTGAATGCTGCTTTTGAAATGAAGTTGATGTTTTTCCTTTTTCATTAATTTTTATTTAAATTAAAAATACTCTTATTTTACTTACTTATTCCCAGTTTTTCTCTCCCTCCTGTTCTCCCATTACCCCAACCAACTGAACATCCCACCTCCATCCACTCACTCCTCAGGGAGGGTGAGGCCTCCTATGGGGGAATCATCAAAGTCTGTCACATCATTTGGGGCAGGACTTAGGCCCGTCCCCTTCTCTAGGCTGAGAGAGTATCCCTCCATGGGGAATGGGCTCCCAAAGCCCATTTGTGCACTAGGGATAAATCCTGGTTCCACTGCTGGAGGCCACAAAGACTGCCCGGGCTCCCACGCAGGGGGCCTGGATCAGTCCTATGCTGGTTCCCCAGCTGTCAGACTGAGGTCTGTGAACTTCTACTTGCTCAGGTCAGCTGTTTCTGTGGGTTTCCCCAACATGGTCTTGACCCCTTTGCTCATCACTCCTCCCTCTCTACAACTGGATTCCAGGAGTTCAGCTCAGTGCCTGTCTGTGAATCTCTGCTTCTGTTTCCATCAGCTACTGGAAGAAGGCTCTAGGATGGCATTTAAGGTCATCATTAATCTCATTATAGGGGAAGGGCATTTAAGATAGCCTCTCCATTATTGCTTAGATTCCTAGTTGGGGTCATCCTTGTGGATCCCTAGACATTTCCCTAATGCTAGTTTTCTCTTTAAACCTGTAGAATGGAGAAATTTAAGGAGAAAGCGTTCAGGAACATCTGATTATAGGAAGTGAGCAGTTGGAACAGGATTTAGGAAGTAAACAAATAAGAGAGCAAGTGAAATTGAGAAAAAATCTAGACAGTGGAATGACTTGAAAAGTGGGTGATCTCCCTGAGAAAAGTGTGGTCCACAGTTTCAAATTCTTCAAATAGACTGAATATTGGCTAAATTTACCTGACAATAGCTTCTACTGTTTAATGTCCCTTTCTGGATATTCTCATGTCACCCAAATAATCTATTATTCTATCCCAAACCTTTCAAGTAATCTTATGGGGTCTTTGCTAACATAGTCAACATTTTGTTTATTTTTGGTGGTTTTTAATTTTTATTACATAAACAAAGAACCTTAGATTGGGTAATTCTTCCAGCTTAATGCAATGTGTGGGAGATAAATATTGTTTTTATACAGAAACCTTCCAAACACTGCACTGCAAAGCCTCATGTGAACCAAACAAAGCCAAGTAACTTGATTATTTTCTATTAGAAGTCATCAATTTTCCAGAACCAGTTTAGTGGAATGGCAGAGAGGAAAGAGAAATGAAGCCAGGTTTATGACTAAATTGGAAGTGAAAAGTACACATAGTATTTTATTTATCTTAGACAGGCTCTCATGACACCTAGGCTGGCCTCCAGCTCCCTCTGTAAACCAAGAGTGACCTTTAACTTGTGATCCTCCGATCTTCAATTCCCACATGCTGGGATTACAGGCATGTGCCTGCAGGCCTGGTTTGATATGGTGTCAGGGATGGAACTCAGGCATTGTGCATGCTAGACAGGCACGCTCCTGGATGAGCTACATCCTAGCTCAGGGTTTCAAAACAACAACAATTCTTCTTCAAGCATACTCTTATTTCAGAGTTTCCTCTGTACAGAAAGATGGAAATTAGAAGGCGCAGTGCAATATTATTAGCTTTGGTGGAAGCTAGTATTTTTGCTAAGAATGCATTTTAAGGGGTTTTTATAGTCACAAAGATGTTAGGTCAGATACAGGTATAAGCAATGGATGGTTTTCAAAAGGAGCTAAAGATAGCCCCAAAGCTGGGCGTTGGTGGTGCTTGCCTTTAATCCCAGCACTCGGGAGGCAGAGGCAGGCAGATCTCTGTGAGTTCAAAGCCAGCCTGGTCAGCAGAGGGAGTGCCAGGATAGGCTCCAAAGCTACACAGAGAAACCCTGTCTCGAAAAACAAAAACAAAAACAAAAAAACAAAACAAAACAAAACAAAACAAAACAAAACAAAAAAATAGCCCAAGATAATTTGTTCTGAAACTTTTAAACTCTCCACAATCAAGAAGTTCTGTCATTTTGCCTGGTAGAATCTTTCCCTATGCCCTACTTTGGGAACTTCCAAAGAGTATCTCCAATATTTCTAAACAATGTCTTTTCCTAGATGGTCAATGATTCCCAGACCAGTCAATAGAATGAGACAGCTATCAACAGGTTTAAAAGATTTAGCAGTCCCAACCCCTGTGCGTGCCTCTGTGTGTGTGTGTGTGTGTGTGTGTGTGTGTGTGTGTGTGTGTGTGTGTGTGTCTGTCTGTCTGTCTGTCTGTCTGTCTGTCTCTCTGCCTCTGTGTGTTTTTCTGCCTTTCTGTCTGTCTGTCTCTGATTCTCTCTCTCTCTCTCTTTATGTATGTATTCCAGTGTGGTCTTGAACTCAGAGATCTGCCTGTCTCTGCCTGCCACATCCTGTAATTAAAGGTGAGTTCCACCACACCATGCTCTGCTGGTTATTATGATATAAAGTATCCTGAATAGAAACACAAACACACCTTGTACTGGTCAGGGTTCACTAGAGGAACATAATGAAGGTATATTACAAGGGGATTTACTAAGTTGGCTTACACGATACAAGCTGGGTGGTCTCATACTAGTCACCTTACATACTGAAGAGAATGAGAACCGCTCAGTCTACCTCAGCAGTACCAATTTGGTGACCTGGAAGGCCTGGAGGATTCCTGGAGACCTTGTTGCCTTCAGTATGTGTTAAAAGACAAAGTACCCAGGCTTCGACGTCAATGAAAGTTGGCAGCAACAGAGTAGGGACATTCAGAAACAGGGAACATGGCTGTCAGGCAGAAGCAGTTTTGTTTTTTTTTTTCTCCCACACCTCACACAGCACTATGTTGAACAGGAGAGTAGGTTGGGGACAGAGTGACATCAAGATTAGTATATGAAAGAAGCCATTGGCATAAAATATGAACACCCCAAACAAGATTTATATGTAAAAAATACTGCATGTGTGAGGAAAGCCCATGACACATAAATGCAACCAAGATTGGCGCTCTATAAATGACCCATAAAATATCATGACTCATGTGGCCCAATGCTGTTGACCTTCTAGAATTGTCCAGTTCTCAGACCCACTTCCACCCTTAGAAATGCTGTCTTCATAAATTGTATCTGTTTCTACATTACCCATGTGTCCTTGGTTCAGTTCTTTATACCAGGACATAAGAACCTGGAAATCCTAGTAGGTATCCTCTGGGATCTGGTCCACCCTGTAGCAGTTGGTAAGCCATTACTCAGGAGGATTTGCATTTAATAGTTTCAAAATTTCAACTCAAAGGAGCCTGGAATGCTTTCCTTTTGTCCTTTCTTTTCTTCCCTCCTTCTTTCCCTCCCTCCATTCTGCGCTTCCTCCCTTCTTCCCTCTCTTCCTTCTCCCATGAACCATTTCCTCCCTGAAGGCCATGCTGCCTTCTTTTCTTTGTATCCTCTTTTCATTACCCTCCACGCACCAACACAGAGACTGTGGACCTGGACTCTGGGGCATGAGTGTTGGGCTGAAGTTTGATGGAATGGAATCTCTGAAGGCAATCTAAGGTACCAGATCCATCCTATCCATGTCACCCTCTTTCCCCTCTGGGGTTTATGTCACCCCTCATCTGGAAACCTGAGAGTGCGCCTTGTGTAAGCTCTGTGGTCAACACAGAGGGCAAATGTGAAAGTCTAGGCTACACCCTAGCTCAATACGCACACTCTTACGTCAGAAATTCCTCTGTGACAGAAGATGGAACAGTGAAGACACAATGCAGTATCACTGAAAGTTATTTCTTGGAGCTGGGCTGTGATGGTACAAGCTGGGTGATGGTGGTGCACCTCTTTAATCTCAGCACTCC
This sequence comes from Cricetulus griseus, assembly GCF_003668045.3. Lineage (NCBI taxonomy): Eukaryota > Metazoa > Chordata > Mammalia > Rodentia > Cricetidae > Cricetulus > Cricetulus griseus. The sequence continues at coordinate 85,291,919 of NC_048601.1, forward strand.
GGAGGCAGAGAAAGGCAGATCTCTGTGAGTTTGAGGCCAGCCTGGTCTACAGGGCAAATCCCAGGAAAGGCTCCAAAGCTAGAGAGAAACTCTTTCTTGAAAAACCAAAAAAAAAAAAAAATCATTTTTTGGACCAGAGAAGTTGCTCAGTGATTAAGAATAATTAGTACTCATGCAGAGGACCTAGATTCAGCTCTCAGCAGTCACATGGTACACACTAGTGTCTCTAACTCCAGTTCCAGGGAACCCTATGGCCTCCTCTGACTTCTGAGAACTCCTTCATGCACACAATGTACTTACGTGCAGTCAGGCACATACATATAAAAATAATTAAAATTTAGAAAATGTGTAAGTATTAGATTGCTGGGATGTATTTATATTATTATGTCTTATTGATATTTGGCATACCATTGAATGACTTGGATAAATGAATGCCACATATTTTATTTATCCATTTTCTTGTAGATTGTTTTCAACCTGTGGTCATGACCATTTGACAAGAAGGTTTGCCTGTAAACCCAGGACTTAGGAGGAAGGGGAAGGGGCTTTCCAGGGTAAGATAGACAGACAGACAGACAGACAGACAGACAGACAGACAGACAGACTGGTTAGTATTTGTGAGATCTGGGTTCATCAAGAGATCCCATCTCAATAAATAAAGTGAAGCAATGGAGAAACATACCCTATGTTAAAATTGAACCTACTACTACTATTATGCTAAATAGACACAATATCAAACAGACCTCTAAATTTGAATCTCTCTAAACACAGATTACTTTATCAGAGAAGGTTCTTTGTGGAGTGGGTGGTGGTTAATGCAAAAACCGACAACCAACCAAAGTGCAGAGAACATTGTCAGTGGAGTGCTCAGCCACAACTGGCCCATCTCTATCAATCACATGGTGCCCGAGACTCAGGGATCACGTAGGACGTAAGGTGAGAAGATAAGAGCCAGATGCCAGGAAGGACTGGAGTGAAACACTGTCTTCTGGACATGACAGAACAATTGCACTCATGAACTGAAAGCAGCTGTGATTGCCTCAGACAGGTTTCACAAGACAAAGTCAGTCCACATTCTAGCATAGGGGGTAAGGAGTCACAAGCTCCCACCGTTAATTGAAGAGCTATGGACAGTTGTTGGCTTCTGGGAGAGGGATAGTCAGTTTTCTTTAAGGGTGTGGCCTCTAGCAACCACATTTCTGTGGATAGCTCCATACCCAGGAGTACATGGGTAGTATAAGTTGAGCATGATAGGCTATTTGAAAGCTAAACAAAATGAAGACACAAAGTTGAGAACAGAGCTAAAGAAGTATTAGTGGGTCTTGGAAGAGCTGGGGGAATAGGGGTGAATATGATTAAAATACACTGCATGAACTTCTCAAAGAATTAGTAGAGATCTTTAGTAAAAATTAAAAAAGGTAAAACATCAGAGAGACTGGGTTTGAGTTAAGGAAAAATGGCTTCCATGTTTTAGATTCTGTTTACATTCTCTGATTTTCAAGAAAGGATATTTGACATCAGTTTGAATATGTCATCCCCATAATTATAGCTGTTACATGTTGTTCAAATTCCAATTTGAAATTAGATATACAAACCACCATCCCACATGAAAATGCCCTGGGAATATCTCCTCCCAAGAAGAAATAACTTTGATTCTTTGACCACTTTATAAATGTCCTATTTATTCCTTTTCATTTCAAAGGAACCAATTACTTCTTCAACAAAGAATGAGTAATTCCAGACAAATTCTCTTGTCATTAGAATCTTTTTGGCTTCATTTTTCAGTGTTAGCAAAATTATTTTCTTTTGAAGAAAACTAAGGTTCATCTCTACAAAAACAATAGAACTAAGAAAGTTGTGTTCAATACAGAAAATCTTATCAGACGTGCTCCTGGAGAATATTTTTCTGTGCACTAAAACGTGAATTTCTTTACACAAACTTTCATGGTCTTTGTATAAATTATGTATCAGAACAACCTTCAAGGTTGTTTTCTTTGTCTTCATTATGAAACTTGGGTCTTCATTCATGCATAACAAAACCAAATAAAATATGTGATTTGAATTCCAACTGTATTTCTGAAGTTAGCCCATCTAATCAAGGCTTTGGCTTTGAAATCGGGAGGGGCAAATCCATACAAGAAGGATCCCTGGAATATGACACAGAAGAGGCCACATTGTTCACTGGCAAATTTCTAAATTTGAAGTCTCTTTACTCTCCTTCTTTTTTATTTAAACAAAATAGCTTCAGCTTTATGTAAAGGAGTGTGTGTGTGTGTGTGTGTGTGTGTGTGTGTGTGTGTGTGTGTGTGTGTGTGTGTCTGTGTCTGTGTAATCCACTTCCTGGAGGTATAACAGCAATAGTTATATTTTTATTTCTACATAATCTAAGATCTCAAGAGTTAACTTGGATAAAATCAACATATAAGAGAAAAAGAGGAAACAGCTTGGCATCACTCAGGAAACGCAAAGGGGTTCTTGTTATTATCTTGACAATGTGACAGCAGTTATGAGCTACAAGTTGCTAAAATGACAGGAACAAAAGAATTTCTATGTCATGGGAAACATTTTACATGAAAGCAACAGAACCTATATGATTACAAAAGTCAAATATGGTCAGTATGAAAAGTTTTTCAAAGCAGTGGGTATTTACCTGAAGCAAGATTTCTGCCAAGTTCAATGCAGAATGCAGCCCAAAACAGAGTTACTATGGTTGAGTTAGGCCCATTAGTGAATCCCACACAAGCCCAAGGCTTGACAGAGTCTTAAAAATAAATTTTGTTCTAGAAAATCAGTGAATCAGTGTTGGTTTAATCCCCTACTAGCTCCCAAAGCTCTGACAGTTTAGTTTTGATAGGTGTGTGTGTGTGTGTGTGTGTGTGTGTGTGTGTGTGTGTGTGTGTGTATTATTCATAGGTGAGTTTCTGCTCTGGAATTTTGCTGTGCAGCATTCAGCTGAGGGCAAGATGGTCAACCAATGGCATCTACTCTAAACTCTTTCATCCTGCTAAGGACAAATACTATATTTACTTACTGAGCCTTGGCAACATTCCAGGCTTCAGCTAAAGGGCTGAATAAGCATTATCTGTGATAATTTATTGGTAATGACCTTGAGATCAATGGAGCTTAGTTTATTAAATACAAATAATTAGTGGTGGAATTGGATCAAACCTTGGATTTATTGCCAGAGTTCAATTGCTTCTTGTTAACAAGCCCAGGACTCAGCATACCTTTTTGCAAGTCAAGCTTTTGATCTTTAAGCTCTTCCTCACTATCAGAGTCCTCCAGAAAAACAGAACCAACTGGAGATAAGTCGCTAATCACATAAACCAGGGAAGTCAGTGGTTATAATCAGTCTGAGTCCAAAGGCCAGAGAACTGGAATTCCAGGTGATATTTGGCAACCATGCCATCAGTCATTGAAAACAGCAAAGGTTGTGGGTGGGACATGGAAGCCTTTCTCCATTTTCTCCCTTTTATCTTCCTTCTTAGAGAGCTGGGGTCTGCCACTGACTATGCAGACCTCTTTGGGAATTCCATTTGCCATTCTTCATTCGAGCAGTGGGTCTCTGTCTCCTTCACATCTGAAGTCATCTGCCTGACGGTTGCAAAGATCCACACACAAATTCCTTTTAAGTGCAAGTTTAGCTCCTCCTACTGCTTGAGATGGTGCTGCTCCTGGGGTGAGATCATCGTCTTCCCTGTCTCTTGAGAGTACCACTTTATTCTGCTCATCTATTCCTCAGGCATTTGTTAATATTCTTCCAGCGTAAACTGCTTTGTTCACCGTATCCTTCTCAACAGAATGCAGGTAATAATCACTTTGGCTTACTGATGTGTTGGTCTTTGCATCAATACTAGTCAACATATATTGAGCATTTACTCTCTGAGGGTAAATGCTCAATTTACTGCAACCAGTTTACTGCATTTATTCAGTCCAATCACCCTTATGTTAAGCAATGCAGTGTTTGCCTGGAACACACACATCTGCATACTTTGAACACTTTAAACCATCCATAGATTACTTGTAGTGAGTAATAAAAGAATATATATGTTACAAAATAGTTGAATGATGAAAAGAACAATGTCTATAATGCATATGCAATTGTGTTCTGAATATCACTGAACTGTCATCAGTTGGATAGGTACGTTTAGGACCTATGATGTGAAGGAATGTAGGACTATGTAAGGTAGTTCAGGGGACCAGCATTTCAGATTGACATAAGAACAAAGTAGGGCATGAGACCATAAAGCAGGTGGCTGCGAGGGGAGTAGACAGTCCAGTGAAGAAACAGTCAGGGAACACGGATTCAAATGTTGCTGCAGGCAAATGCAGCTCAAGTTTGAACCAGGGAGAATGTTGAAAGTATAGAAAAGAAAAAAAATTTAGCATGTACAAAAGCAATGAGGAGGCAGTTTGGGGCTGAAAGTTGCATCATACTGTGGGAACCAACGGAGGGATGTGGTCCAAGAAAGTAAGGCAGCAGTATAAAGGAAAGGTGCAGTGATTGCAGGCTGGGGAAGCCTTTCAGCGGCAGACTGCTCTGGGATTATAGTCTTGGGATGACTCTTGTAGTCTCTCACGTATTGTTTCTTAGGTTCTCTCTCTGACTCAAGGAAACGGCCCTGTTGGTGTCTGGCAAAGGCAGTTTGCCAGTTGCCAAGAAAGATTACAGAGGAGAAAGCTAAAGTCCTGTCAGAGTTTCCATGCATTGTGCTATTACCGGGTTATGAGGAACTCTGGAAGCCACACCATGACAAAATACAGCAGTGATACAGTGACTGATAACTGAGGTGCCAGGAAAGGACACAATGAGACAAGGTTCACCTGAGTGTGTGTGGCAAGAGGGCCGAAGACTGGGGTTGTGGAAGGGATTGGCTCTGGGGACATATTATGCATATGGGTGCTGAGGAAAATGTGTGGATGGAGATGTTCACATTCTTGGGTGGTATAGTGGGGAAGACAGTGGATGGTCCCTGGGAATCAGAGCCTCACTGAAGTCATAGCAACCAAAGCAGGAAGATAAGGAATGCTGTCTTAGGTTCCTAGGTAGGAAGCATCCTCTGATTACTCGTCCTCTCATACAAATAAGAAGCTTCCTTCAGGAGCTCCCCAGCACGCTGTTTCTAACAATTTCATTTTTCATTTATTCCTCATTCCAGAGAGTCATCCTTTGGCTTTTGTATCCACCTCCATGCATTTCCCCTGTAGTAGGAGCCTTACTGTTCCCACAGCTGGATGGAATCAACTGCATAACTTTTGTCTTTGACTTGAGGTACAACAGTAAGTAACAGTAAGTAGCCAGCAGCCTCACCTTTCTCTAGGTTCCATGGCAGTATCTTATTGTGATTATATAAGCTAGGACCCTATGGTATTCATGTTTAATGCTTATGGAGACTTCCTGTTGCACTTGAAAGAATACATGCTCATAGACTCCTGACTGTGACCCAAAGGGAGTCAGGGTCCTCACTTAAGTCCTCACTATCACCCACAGAGTTAGCAAAGGGTGTTTCTACATCCCAGTCTGTGAGTTTCCGCTCTTCTGTTTTCCAGTCCCTGGAACCTGAATTCTTCTTCTTATTTATTTATTTATTTATTTATTTATTTATTTATTTATTTTGGTTTTTCAAGACAGGGTTTCTCTGTGGGTTTGGAACTAGTTCTTGTAGACCAGGCTGGTCTTGAACTCACAGAGATCCACCTGCCTCTGCCTCCTGAGTGCTGGGATAAAAGGCGTGCGCCACCAATGCCCAGCTTGACTGGGTTCTTTAAATAAATAAATAAATATTTATTTATTTATTTATTTATTTATTTTTTATGTATGCAGTACTCTGTGCTCTGCCTACATGTATGTCTGCACGCCAGAAGAGGGCACCAGATCCCATTACAGATGGTTGTGAGCCACCATGTGGTTGCTGGGAATTGAACTCAGGACCTCTGGAAGAACAGCCAGTGCTCTTAACCTCTGAGTCATCTCTCCAGCTTGAACCTGAATTCTCTAGGGCTTCCATCTTCTTTCCTTCAGGTCTTTCCTAATATCTCCCTTTGATGAGGCCCCCAGGGCACTTTCCACCGCGTCACACAGTGGTTCCTCCATGAACTGTCTGTGTGGAAATGGTTTTCATTTGTTGTTTTGTTTCTCTCACTTTACCCAACTCTTGATGCACAGACATTCTGTCTTGCTCACAGTTGCTTCCAGCACCAGCAACATCACATCCCTAAACATGCCTTCCAGGTGCCTGAACAGACTCAGATACTCATCTTTCATAAACTAATGTCACATTGTCTTTTTCTTGCATTTTAATTATAGATACATATTTGTGCTTATATCCACTCTTCTCCATTAGGATACATGCTCTGTCAGAGTAGAGGCCATATCCTTTAGGCCATATGCTACTCAGAGTAGAGGCCATATCCTTTAGGCCATATGCTACTCAGTTACTATAATATACTCCAGACAGGCGCAAACCCAGTGACTCCTTATTATGTATTCAATGAATATTAAAATACTCTAAGCTTAATCATAGAGTAAATGGGAAAATAGAATTTGGATTTTCTTGCTACAGTTGTTCTGAGACCTTCCATTTTGTACAAAGATCATCAAACTCTCTCTGGTCTACAGAGATTACTCTCCAGCACTACTTGATGAAGGACCTGGACTTGATTCTGTCATGGCTGGTGACTGTAGAACCATCCCACCTCTGGTCTCAAGGTCAGAGTGACCAATGGCAACCAGCTGAGGCAACCTCAGGCAGGGTGTCTGCTTCTCACTACTGGCAGGAAGGACAGACTCAGGGGCCACAGTGTGGGTTTGAACCCATGAACTCTGGCCATGCTTTTCATCTGTCCAGTTGCACGGTTGCAGATTTGCACAATGTTCAGGAAGCTCCTCTGAGAGATGGTCTAGCTGCTGGAAGAAAAGACAAAAAGGAGTGGGTGAGGAGCAAGAGAGGAAGATAGACAGCCATGGTGACATGCTACACTGGTTACTTCGTCAGCTTGACACAAGCTAGAGTCATCTGGGAAGAGGATCCTCAATTGAGAAACTGCTTCCATCACATAGCATGTATATTTTGCTTAATAATGAATGTAGCAGGGCCCAGCCCACTGTGGGCAGTGCCACCCTTGGGTAGATGGTCCTGAGATGTGTAAGAAATCAGGTTGAGCAAGTCTTGGAGATCAAGGCAGAGAGAAGAAATCCCCCATAATCTCCACTTCAGTTCCTGCTTCCAGGTTCTTGACTTGTATTACTACTCTTGTTTACCCTGATAATCTACTGTGATTTGTAAGCTAAATAAACCCTTTGGTCTCCAAGTTGCTTTTAGCCATGGTGTTTTATCATAGCCACAGAAAGTAACCAGGGTACATGGGGAGAAATGTGTGGGTCCAGGGATCTGAGCTGTAGAGAAAGACAAGAAACCAGACATTACTAAGAAAGCCAAAATTGCTCATCAAAACAATGTATGTTTCCAAAGATATTTTACAAAAGACAATAAATAAACTATTACATATTATTATATATTATATTGTATATATATTATAAACCGTTATATAAACTATGTAGAGACCATGAGTTTCTACTCATCTCTTGCTCTTAACTCTAAACAACATCCCCCATGAAATTTACAAGTTGAGAGAAGGGAACCCTTGAGATTTTTTAAAAAATATTTTTATAATTTATAATTATTTACACATCTCTTTGTAGTTGCCTAAGGGGTCCCCTACAGCTGGAGTTACAGGTGGTTGTGAGTCAGCAGTCATGGGTACTATACAGCAAACTCTGGAAGAGAAGTGCTCCTAACTCCTGAGCCATCTCCCCCTCTGTCTGTAACCAGTACCTTTGTTGGGAGCTGCTGTCTTTGAGCAGTGTTAAAAGGGGGAGGGAGTCCTTCACAACTTACAGCCCTGTAATTTGAGAACTACACAAATCCTCTATGTACCCATGAAAAAGAAACCCAAATGTGACTCTCCACATGTGAACATGCCTTACTCTCCCCCGACACTGCCCTCTATTAACCCCTGTGGTTAGAATCTATGCTAAAAACCTCTTTAATAGACTCCAATTCTGATTCATTCGGCCTTATCTTAGAACTAATTTTTGAAGAGGTCACAAATTCTGTTTTCACTTGAATGGAGGCCCCAGTAGGAAAGAGGGATTCTTCAGGCCAGTGCCGGCATGCAGGAGACAAATAGCTACCTCAGACATGCAAGAAAGGTGTTTATGGAGTCCTAAAGTTCTATAATGGGCATATGAACTAATAGCAGGGTATAGTAGTGACCTAGCTTATACTGGCTCAAAAGGTGAGCTTTGCTATTCTGAGAGCCTTGTTCCCACATGGAAAATGGGTGCTAGTACTTTGCTCTCCTTTGCATAGCAGGAGAAAGTTTGGAATAGCTGCAAAGTGAGCCACCCACCACTTGACAGCTGTGTGGGCAAGAGCAGTTCAAGGTTAGTCTCTTGATGTCTAAAATGCAGGTGTGACCACGTAGCATGCAAAGCTACAGTCTGAAACTGTCACAGCACTGGCTTCTTATTTAAAGCAGCTCTCCTATGAGTTGTAGATTGAGGACAGTTTGATTCTGCATCCATTCTCCACCACACCCCTTACCAGTAGGATCCCTTCTTTGATTTGCCTGGCTCGGTCTCCTAACTGAAAGGCCAGCTCTGCCACCTGCTGCCTCAGGGCCTCTCGTAAACTTCTTAGGTCCTCAGCCTCTTCCCTGCATTGAGACAACGGAAAAGGAAACTTCAAAATCCCCACAGGTGCAGTCTTCCATGTCCCTCTCACGAAGTGGGTCCTGCCTTTGATATGTTTTCTCAATTTTATGTGTACCTATGTGCATGCGCACTCGTGCGTGAGTGTGTGCTTGCCTTCATGTGTGTGCGTGGATGTGTGCATGCATGGCACAGTGTATGAGGAGAGGGGCAAGCAGAGAGAAACTTGCAAGCAGTTCTCCCAATGAACCTTAGGTAGTCCGGCTGGGCAAAGTGAGTGCCCTTATTTACCGAGCCATCTCTCTGCCCCTGTAATTACTTAAAAGACATTTTGGCCATCCTTATTTGATTCAGCTGTAGAGATAAATCTGCTACTAGGGCAGGTACCCCCCACCCCACCCTGCACACCTTTTTCAGGAATGGAATGGAAGCTCTGGGTTTGTATTTTATGCAAGCACACTACCATTGAGCCACATCCCCAACATCCCCCCTTTAAATGGAAAGCCTGTTTTGGTAGAATTTATGTATAATGTTTACCTACTTCAAGAAACTGTCACATGCAATACATAATTTATAAGAAAAGCACAAAGTTGTTTAAGGATGACCGCCATGCAGCTCTAAAACATGCCATCGCCCCAATCAGAATCCACAACACTCATGCCCTTTACTGTTAAAACCTATCCCCACAGCCACAGGCAATCAGTGATGTATCCATCTTGGTAATATTTTTAATCCTGGTAACAATAATGCACATTTCAAAACTCTAATACCTCCCTCCAATATTTGCTTCTGTGCAAGCTCCATTCCTATCAATTAAAGAAATCCTGCTGGCCTTTCCTGTCCTCCCAGCTAATTGCCCCTGTTCTAACCTTCCCAAATAGCCCCAACCTTCAATAAGAGAGGACCCATCCAGTGATGGGTCTCTCAGCTTCACACTGAGAAAGCAAAACTAAGACCAGGAAAGCAAAGGAAGAGCTGGCCCATTTCTCATTAGCCCTGCTCCATCATGCTCATCTGCCTTGTCTGCCCTGATTCCCTTCCCTTGCTCCAGGTGTGTGGTCTGGTACTTACTTTTATGCTTGCCTTAGATAATTACCTTTCCTCTTCTGACATGTCCCTGGGAAAGAGTGCCTGCTGTCCCATGAAGTGCTGTTCAATTTCCTCTAAGTGCTCCTGGAAAGTCTGGCACACCATCTTCATGGTTTCCATTTCATAGACTGTGCACTGACAACAAACAGAAAAGCCAGAGAATGGTGACCTTTCTGCTAATGTGGCTAGAGGGCTAGGCTCTGCCTTCCTTCCCATTTGGAATTCACTGTTTACAAAGAAACCAACTGCTAACATTTTTAGAGGAGAAAAGGGAGGCTCAGCCCGTGGCTTTGGATGAAATTAGAGGTTGCATTTGACTAAGACAAAGGGGAGTGGTTGCTGAGTGGTACCTAGGTGAGAATTACTTATGTTCAGGGGAGCCCAAACCAGTCCTACACAATACAGAGATGCAAGGAGGTAGGCAGAGGAGAAGAGAAAGAATCACCAGAGAGCAGACTTACCCTTAGACAAATGAAGCCTCCTTTAATCCTGCTCAGTGTTGGTGCCTGCTCACTCTTAGCATTGAGAAAACTGAACACACCTACTCATGTATTTGTTCAGGAAAATCTGCTTAGAGTGCTTTTTACTAGTTTCACCCTTTCTTAACCATAATCCTTAAAGAGGGAAATCTGCAGGATCCAGTCTACTCATCTAACAATCCCATGTGAGAGAAATGTTAGACTCCCATGATCTCTATGAGCAAGAATCAAGACTTGAGCTCTTCTTGATCCCAGACCCACTCAGTTTTCAACCCTTGCTGTCTATTGGTGTTTTAATTTAATATATTCTTGCAACCTCCAGGAGCTATGGAATTCTTTACAGCTAATAATTTTGACCTGTAGTGAGTTGACAAGCCTCTGGCATAGCACTTGGGTATGTCCTTAGGATGACCACCCACTATCATCCAGTTAGATTGCTTGCCTAAGTGATGAGGGCTATTCAATCACACTGTGAACCCTGAGTTTGCATTCACATTAATCAAATAAAATAAACCTAGACTCAGGAGACTGAATTAGCAACTAGTTGATAGAGAGTAACCATAAAGCATCAGAGGACAGGATATCAGAAAGAGAGAGAGACAGAGACAGAGACAGACAGAGAGAGAGAGAGAGAGAGAGAGAGAGAGAGAGAGAGAGAGAGAGAGAGCACCAGAAGACCAGAAGGAGATAGGAGATATTTTGAGTGGCACAGCTTTTATTTTATTTTATTTGTGGAGTGGGAGGACATTTTTTTTCAGAGAAGCCAGCAAGGAGAGAAGGTTACCTAGGTGCTACTCAACCTCTCTAAGCTAGCAGGTTTTTCAGCCCAGCCTTTGAATCTTGAGTCTTATTTATAAATAGAACCACAGAGATTTAGTTAAAGCTAACTTTAGCAGATCAGCAGAAGCAGTGCCTATGGAAACAAAGCTCCCACCAGGCTGTGGCCTGAGCAGCCAGGGCACTGCAAGAGAAGCAGGCTTGTAACTGTGGAATTGCAATGGTTAGCTGAAATGGCAGTAGATTAATGGCAGTCACTGTGCCAAAGATAAAACAACACCTAGGAAAGCTCGAGGTTGTCAAACACACACACACACACACACACACACACACACACACACACACACACACACACACACACACGCACCCTTCTGTTGCTCCTATGTGAATGTATTTAGGAATAAACACTTGATATAGGAGCCTACTACTTGGGGGGGAAAAACTCGTTCTCACTCTTAGCAAGCATTGATTGCCTGTAGTTTTTCATCTAGGGGTAAGCCTAGTTGAATTTTCCTCCATACATGCTAGTGTGGAAACAGGAGTGGTCTTTGTAGGTCTTGTGCAGGCAACCAGGTTGTTGAGAATTTATGGGTGTAACATCCCTGTCATGTCCACACTGCCACACAGCAGACATTTCTGTCTCTGGTTCTTACAGTCTTCCCACCCCATCTTCCAGGATGTTCCTTGAAATGATACAGGGGTTGAACTATAGATATTCTGTCTGGTCCCACAAGGTGTATTTATTCTCTGCATTTTGACCAGCTGTGGATCTTTACAATAGACCCATCCATCTGTTGCAAAAAAGAGCTTCTTGCTGAGTGCTGAGAGCTGTGTTGAGTGGGCACTGCCAGGAAGGGAGGCACAGAGACACAGACTCTAGCCTTCCTTCTTTGCAGCAGCTGCTAAAAGGGCTCGCAGTTGTGAACAGGCCTGCTGTACAAGCCAGAAGTGTCTTTCTTAAGAACCTGAGAGCCATTCATTTGATGTGAACCCAACTAGAAGTCTCCATGGGAGCATGGAATTGTCTCTGTTTCTGGAAAGTCCAAGACTTCTTAAAATCTTTCTCCTCAAAATCACATGTGCAAGATCATGAAAGCTTGTTTACTGTTTTACCTAGAAGTGTTTAAGATACAGTCAGGTCACAATCATGTGTGTCCTTCTAGCATTCACACCCACCAATTGAGGCCCTGCTCCCACCTCTATCTCCTTCTTTGTTTTTAAATTGCCCAGATCACTCCTGCACAGATCAAACTAAAGTTCAGCTCTTGCCCTTACTGCCAGGAGTTACTGAATCAAATCTGTTTCCACCACTTTTACTGATGTCCCCTGTGCGTCTGAGAGCCACTGAGCCCAGTCTATCTGTGGGACACTATGCTGACTTGCTGATCTCCTGACAGCTCTCCCCCTTGTTTTGAAATGTGTACTGGATTCCTCTTTGTGTACTCCTGTGACCCAGAGCCCCAGGGCAGCCACCATCTGATGTTAAGTGCTGTTAACACTGGTGGATCTCTAGCTGTCTCTATCAGACTCCCTTCTGGATCGGTAAGAGAAGCTGCTGGCTGCAGCTCACCCTCCTCACCCCCTTTCCTCTTAACACAAGTCTAATGCTTTACAAGCAGCAATTGTCCAACTGAAAATCGGCATTCACTAAATTTTTCTCCCAATGCTGCTCTAGTCAAAGAACCGGAACTTGGAGGATATTGTGGACACTTGAGACGCAATTTAAATGAGAGTCATTTGACTACTGTGCCACGGCCTCCACCACGTTCTGCCTCAGTTTCTGCCAAGTCCAACATTGGTTTTTATTTTTATCCTCAAAGTCATATGACCAAGATCATGGCAGCTTGGTGATTATTATTTCATCGAGAAGCTTCATAATGGGAATATTATTCTAAGACTGACACTTTAATATGAAAACTCTACCTCATTTTGTTTTGAGTTATTATATATTGACTGATATATTTAGCTTTAGTATGAGTGAACCTGAATCAGCTGAAGGAAGTCTTTGGCACAAGTTATGTTGGCTTCAAACATTACCAAATGTGGCTCATGAAAATGAAAGCGATCTTGGAATCCATGAGAGCATCTTTTGTAGATAAGTGTTCAAACATGATCTCTTTAATGGCTGTATTCAAAAATGCTATTCAGATTTCAAATTCAAGTCACATGGCCAGTCTTTTCCTTCCCAATATCTAACCAAGTCACTTCATGGAATGAAGGATGACCAGACAGCATGAGGAGGGCCCTGTCCCTCAGGAGGGAACTGGCTCAGTGCTTCAGGTCAACTCAGGTAACTGCTTTCAAAGTTCAAGGTACATCAAGGCCAGACCATGGCATCACAGTTCTCAAGCAGACTGATGTCATTAACACTGGGCTTCAAGCCTCAGCTCGATGTTTGGGGGCAACCCTTTGTGGTTGGGAGATACGGGGTGTAGGGCTTGGATTTGGGAATAGCTGACAGCCAGTTTGTGATGTTAAGACTGTAGTGCTATGGAAAAATTCTGAAGTGCTGCCATCTTCTGGTCATTCAGAAATACACAGTTTAGCTCCAGAAGTGGCAAAAATATTTCAGAAGAAAGGAAACCCCAGGCAAGGGGAAGAAGGGAAGCAGAGGTGTTGATCTCTTCTTTTTCTATGTAAAGACTGGGTCAAACACACATAAAATACAAGGTCTGTTCTACTGGCCCAACTCATTTAATGCAGACTCCAACAGTAAGAGTGAGCCTGTAAAACCAAACCAAAACACACACACAACCTTTCACTTCCTAACTGACTCACTTTTTAAACTTTGCACAATTTCTGTTTTCTTCTATCCAAACCTATAAATATTTTAGAAGATTTTCTAATACTCAGAAATCTTATTTCTCATGCATCTTATTCTGGAAATGTGCTTGGCTTTGCATTAACATATCTTAATTAAATTACTCCCAAGAATTCATATATGGAAGGTTAATTATATGAACACATCAGTTTTCCACCAACGAATTATTGTTAAAAAACTCACGTACACATATGAATCTAATCACACTAACAAACCTTTCTTCTAGGTAAGCTAAAAGACCACAAAGTCAGCTGTGGATTTCTCCACAGTGTCACACATCACTGGGTAAGAGACAATGGAAGGGGGGATACTTTTTTCAAATCAAGATTTTATCCAAATTTGCTCTTCCTTTCAACATCTACTTTAAATGCCTGTTGCCATTTGACAGATAACATCCATCTCTGCCTGTAATCTTCATTTCACACATGGCCTAGTTTCTAGTTATTTTTGTCCAATAGATTTCCTAACCCTAGCTATCCCATAGCATTTCACTTCAAGACGCATGTCCTACAGAACCTTGTCTCATGTTTCACGAACCCAATCAGGTGAATTCTCAGGCTCAGAAGCAGCAGGTGTCATTACAAGCATTACTTTCCTTCACCAGTTTTGAATAACACCTTGCTCATGGGAGAAAGCAATCCCGTGCTTACTGACATGTGTGTGTAAATGCTTACTGACGTGTGTGTAAGTGTGTGTGTGTGTGTGTGTGTGTGCCTGCAAACAGATACTAATGTGTAAGTGTATCTGAGCACATGAGTTCACTGTTCACATTGAATGAATATATCTGATCCCCTAAATTTAAAAGAAGAGAAACACATGGCCATCTAGTAAAACTGTAGAGCATCCATTTCAACCAAAGCAATTACTCTTGTGTCTTTTCTGTATAACTACTAATTCTTTTTATTTGTTTGTTTGTGATTATGTATGCATGTATGTTCATGTATGTGCAGGTGTGTGTGTGTGTGTGTGTGTGTGTGTGTGTGTGTGTGTGTGTGTGTGTTTGAGTCAGAGGTTGACATCAAGTATTTTCCTCAATCATCCTCTGCCTTATTTTGGGACTAAACTCTCTAGATAAACCTGGAGCCCACCTAGTCAGCTAGATGGGCTAATCAGTAAGTTCCAGAGAACCACCTGTTTTCGCACCACCCCCCCCTCCCAGCACTGAAATTACAGGTGCATGCCCCTATTAGTACCCATAAGATGACTGCACTCCATCCATCTTGGCTTAACAGTAGAGAGTTCAAAACTGTCCTCAGCAAGTCATGAGACCCAAAGGTCAAAGGTGTGACTATAGTAGGATGTTCGATCTTGGCGTTGACTGTCTTATTCTAAATAACAACAGACCTGGTCTGAGGTGTGGTTATTCCTGATCCTCAAGGTCAGGGAATAAGAAGTTGAATCTAAGGTGCGGTTACTGAACCCTTAGAGTAAAGAGGAAGAAAAGTCTGTTTGCTCCATATACGTGTTACCATGATCCCCTTTTTGGTTAAGGATATGAGAGTGGTGAAAAACAAACTCGTGGCAAATCAGCATTAACTGAATCTGCCCTCCTGACACTATGCTATATCTCCCTCTTTTCCTTTAACTCCTTTAGCTACTTTTCTTTAGGCCACACTCCCCTTTGAACAGTGGGCTGCTCAGCTGTCTCTCACTGCAGCCCCACAAAGGCAGCTTCCAGTATGCCCCCCTCCCTCGCATCCAGCTTTTTGTGTGGGTACTGAAGATACAAACTCAGGTCCTTGTGGTCGTGCAGGAAGCACCTTACTGAATTGTCTCCCCAACCCCTGGTAATTTCAGACTCCAGGAGGAAGAGGGCTAAGGAATCATGAGGCCAGGGCTAGGAGAGCACGGATAGCAAAATTCAGACTCAGCCAATTACTGCTAGTTTGATGCCTACATACAAGTCTGAGGATGGTGACTATGCACTATGGGCCACAGACCTTTCTATGCTGTAGGGCCACGTGAAGCAGAACACCTGTTTCTAGATGTCAAATCATTCCACACAGCTAGAAGTAGGTAAGTCTACAAGTCCCCTTTTGACAGAAATAGGGGAGGGAAGACTCTGGTACATATTTAGGCGTGGGTCCTGGTGCAGGTCTAGGCTCAGTCTCTATCATAAGCAGCAGCCTTAGCCTCGAACCAGCTTTGAGTCCCTATACTGAGTAGTTTCTCCAGGTCTCCTCAAGTTGGTAGTAACTATCAAACCCGATTTGATGCAGTCATCTTCTAGCTTCTACAGATACATGCTTATTATTTCTCTTCTTCTTAACATTGCCAAGAAATTATATACATTATTTTCAATTGGTGGGGGTGATGTGATCAGAAGGCAGATTTAGCTTCATACCACGGCACTATAATTATCAAGTTATACTGGGTATGTCTTGAAGGACTCTTCTGAATTTTTAGACATAATTTTGATTGTATTTTTCTTGTTATTTTAAATAAAATGTAAGACTAAATATGATTTAATTTATGCTTCTTTATAAAATTTATCTTTGAAGTAAGGTCTCACTACATAGTCCCTACCCACTTGCTATGTAGATCAGACTGACCTTGAACTTATAATGACCATCCTGTCTTAATCTACTGAGTTATGGCATTACAGACATGTGTCTCCATACCTGGACTAGGACTTCATTACAGAAATAGGAATGCTTATTGCTGTGGTCTAATTATGTGTATAAGATTTCAGATGTTGCCTTCTTTAGTGAACTTTCATGTCCAACATGATTTCATATAACTAAATGGTCAGGTGAATGCTTATTGTTGCAGAGCTGTGGTTTTCAATTTTGACAACACATTTTAGACTAAATAATTATCTGTTCTGGGGCTGTCCTGTGCATATATATATATATATATATATATATATATATATATAGACATCATCTCTGATCTTTGCTCATTTGTTACCAGTATAATATCACCCACTACTCTTTCAGTTATGACAAGTAAAGACATCTCAAAAGACTGGCGATGTCAGCTGATGTAGGGTCAGGACAAGAAATTATTCACAGTAAAAGAATAATTTCTTGAAGTGCTTATAACCCCTCAATAAATGAGTACAGGGGTGGTTTTCCTATTCTCCCAGATTTTATTTTATTTATTTTGGTACTGAAGATGGAGGTAACAAGGAATTCTACCACTGAGCTATATCCACAGCTCCATTCTCCAGGCTTTCAACCTGACTAGTTTGACACCAGAATCCAAGCTATACATCAGCCTTTGCCCTTTTCTTCCACCAAGTAAAAAAACCAGAGTTGGTTACAATGCCTATATGAAGCTTTCTATGATTAGTACAACCTTTATTCTTGGCTTATTCTTAAATATTCTAAATGTCTGGTGTCTTGCAATCTGAAAACTCATTTCTCAATTTATGTTAGGGTTATGTAGAGTTCTATATGTTAGAAGTCCACATGATAATTTACTTTATCTTTCACATAATCACTCTCATACAGATTTAGTCATTTTAAAGTTGGGCACATCATTGTCTAAAAATTTGAGTTGGGATTCTCCACTTAGTGGTTGAGAAGTGCTGAAAGATTACCCAAATTCTCCCAGTTCTAGTTCTTTTCTTTTTTTAATTTACAAAAGAGAGAGTACTTGCCACATATTAGAAACCCAATACATATTTATGGAATAAGAGAAATCTAAGATTAAATGACACAATATAAATTAAATGTTTAGAATAGACATTCAGTATATTTTTGTGTAATTAAAAGACAGACAGGAACACATCAGGCATTGTACTCTAGTACTCAGTAAGTCACAGTTCCTCTGTAATGTCTCTGAACAGCTGCAATCCTGTATCATAAATACCCTTTTCTCTTTATATGTGGTATTTCAGATGTGGTAGTCTCAATATTTTACTTGATAGTTATACTTGAACTCCTAGATTATCCCTGCCCTAAAATTACTGAAAAAGAGCATGAAAAGGACTCATTAAAGACAAGTTGGTTAATCAAAGTTTAAAGTACATTAATATCACTCAGGTTTTAGTAACCCCAATACTCACGGTCAAGCCAGTTACCAAAGGTTGACCAGAAGTCCCTCTACATCAGAGGTTCATGTAATTCAGCAAAAATAAAATAGTAATACAAATTGATGATTAGAGTCAATTTGCTCCTCATTTCAGCAGCCATAACAGCCGAACACGTGCTTGCCTGACCTTGCCTTGGTCACAAGGAGGTCAGATGCCTGCCTTGTGGCAAGGAACCAAACAGAAGTTAGCTGGTGGTGCTATGCTTTATGGTTCTGGGTATGCTTTACGGACAAGTGCACAGCAATGTCGTACAGAGCATAGCAACCACCCTGGGAGGGCCTATGGGCCATAACAACCAGTTGACCAATAAACCCAGGGCAAGCCCTCCAAGCCTGGAGGCACACCAATCCTGACCCTGTGCATACCCCTAGACACTTCCCTTACACTGCCCTTTAAGATCTCTATGCAGACGCTTCAAGCTGTCTTTCCTAGCCATCCGCCATGATGGATGGATGAAAGGCCCGAGCTAACCTGGAGTTAGCTCATTAAACAACTTTAATAAAGCCTCATGCAGTTTGTATCAAGCTTTCGACTCTGCCTGGTGATCAAGCGTTCAACTGCTGTCCTGGGCTAAGATCCTGGAGGCCTGAGCCTCTGGGGGTCTTAACCCTATCAATTAATACTGCCTTGATGTTAAATACTGTTCTTGGTGTTAAATATTGTGATGGGTCTATAATTATGTTGAGTGCTTCACAAACCTTTATTTCATTCCAAAATATTTTTATGGCAATGGAATGAATCAATTCCCTACAAATGTATACATGTATGTATGAATGAATACATTTCATGGTTCCTGGAATTAAACCCAAGAGTTTAAGCAAGTACTATACCACTGAGTTGCATCCACAGTACTCATGCCATTGTTTTATATGACAGTTTCAGAGACACTAAATGGCCCAAGCAAGATTATCTAGCCCATAATTTAAAGCCCAGAACTTCTCAGCTAGACTGACTTGGAGATGAGACAGGTCCATTAGTGTTATAACCTTAAACATATGAGTCATTCTCATAAACTATAAAACACTCAACAAACACTCTTGTTTGAAAACAAGAGTTATACCCTGAGTTTTCTCTGCCATTAAAGAAGATGAACACCATCTCTATGATGCTAGAGGCACGGTTGGTGCATCTGCCTTCCCCACTTTGTAGAGGAAACACTTACAGAACACAAGTCCCTCACAGTAGTGTCCCGAAGTATTTTCAATGTCTTCATGAACCTGGCTTCAGGATCCTCTGTATGTGAGTACAGGCAATGCCTGCAAAGAGAGGGTTCTGGGCCAGGGCTTTGCCTCCTCCCCTGGCAGTTGGGACAGATATGACAGCAGACACAACAGTGGGCAGGTATGAGGTCTGTTGGGGAGGTGCTAGGAAAACCTGTGTCCAAAGAGATGGATTTGGTGAAGGGCCAGGGCCTATGAATTGAGGCCTTATTATGTGAGGGCCTGGGCTCCCATTCATATGCACAAGTTTGAACAGCGACATCATTGACTTGCTTTGTTTCTGTCTGCAGTCTCAGGTCTGTGGTATTAACAGGGTCATGTGGACTGCATTCTAAAGATGTTCCTTTATAGTTGGTTCCTAAGTCTGCAACACTGTGAGCAGCTGACACCAGATTGCAGGACATCTGGGTTGTCTCAGACCAAGAGCTGGCAGCACTTGAGTCAGTGGGAGCATCTCCAGTTGGCTTATCAAGGTGGGGAATTGACTTCTCAGAGCTATGAACAAGGTCACCTTTATAGGGCATGGCTCCTCTGTGCTGCGCTAGCCTCTCTGGCACCACTGAGCTTTGCTTGATGTCAGGGCAGACCTTGCTGCTGTCCTCTGTTCCTGGGACCTCAGAGTCCACATTATAGAAATTGTCTGGAGGCTGATCAATCCCGGACGACCTTGGTGACTCAGAGTGATGCCTTTGTATCAGCATTTTCCCGGTACCCTGATGCCTCAGAGACCTGTCTTCCTTTTCTGTGACATGAGTCACCATGATCCCCATTGGATTATCACATGTAGAAGTGGCTACAGTTTCAACAGCACTCCCTGGGTATTCTCCCACCATCATGGTCTTGGTGAGGGTCATATCTGGGTTGAGTCTTTCTGGTGACCTCTTCATGATCTCAAGTTGAAGTTCTTCCTCCTCCACAGGTCCTGAGACTTTTCCTTCCAAGATACTCCCACCTTGGCTTGACAAAGATGAGCTCACCATGCTCTTGGATTTAGAGCCATTGGACTCTTGCTGACAGTCTTGCCATGGTGCTGGGCTATGACTCTGATTGCTTGGTTTGCTACCTCTACACTCAGTGGGACTGTGGCTGCCTGGCAAGGAAGACACCTGCAGGAGAAACCGACATGGGAAAGAATGAGGAAGATGCAGCAATGTTACATGGAATGTAACCAGTGACACAGAAGTCATGAGCACAGGCTATAAATGTGAAATCATAACAAATGACTGCTTCACGTACCGCCTCTTCCTTAGGATGTTCAGCTCATAATTTAGAAAAAAAAAAAAAAAACAAACAAAAGAGAAAGGAGAGGAAAGGTAAGCATCCTGGCACTTGGTCTACTGTGATTTTATCATTCTTTGCTGACTGATATTGTGTGTGTGTGTGTGTGTGTGTGTGTGTGTGTGTGTGTGTGTGTGTGTATAGTGTGGACTCATCCTTCCAAGTACTCTAGGAGTGAGGGTATGACTGGGGGTGATTGATAGGAATGAAATGTATATAGCAAGCATCCAGCACCCCAATCCAGCACCCCTTACCTGGAGGGAATGGGGCTCTGGCAGCTCCTCCAAAAACCCACTGCTATCTGACTGACAGCTGTTTGTTCTGCCCACTCGGGTGCCTGTGGGGAGAAAGAGACCTGGTGGTTAGGCAAATGAAAACATGCTGCCCAGAAGACCAAGAGCAAATATGCATGGCACATTAGAGATCTTCTATGGTCTGACCATGAAGGCCCCAATGGGGGGACTTCCAAAGACATTTATTCTCAAATATCAGAAATCTCATGTAAAACTTTATCTACAATACAAGAGTAAAACATGACCCAGTAGAAGAACTTACTTCTTATAATGTAATACAATGGATTGTGAGCTGAATCTTTACTAGAAACAAGAAGATCCAAGAAGTGCATATGCCCCTAAATGTCACATTAATAAAACAATAACACACTAATATGGAATATATGTGCAGATATATATTTTCTCCTTTAACTAAGTTTTAGATATAAACCCTCTTCTAACTTTTCCTGGACTCTAATTCTAAGACTATATAAGGCCACCTCCTAGTGTAGACTGTTGCTTTTGTTACCATGAAACACCGGATATGGCAGAGAAAGAACAATGGTATGTGGACAGGCTAGGATTTTCAGGCATCATAAGTACATGTTGTCTACATCATATGTAGTGTTGTGCTGTGCTAGGTTGTGTTGTGTTGGCTGGGCTGTGTTGTGCTATGTTTTATTATGTTGTGCTGTGCTGTGCTGTGCTGTGCTGTGTTGTGATGGAGTTGAAAGAACAGGTGCCTGATAGCAAGTCACTGTACTAAAGATTAAACTATGGCTTTGTATTTTGAGGCAAGATCTCACATTGCAGGCTGGCCTCAAATTCACTATGTAGCCAAGCTGGGGATGGCCTTGAACATCTCATGCTCTTGTCTCTAACCCCTGAATGCTTGGACTACACCTTTATACTTAGCAACTCAGTTTTATGCAGTGCTGTGGAGCAAATACAGGACTTCATGCATGCAAGTAAATACTCTGTTAACTGAGTTTCACTCTAGCCCAAATTATTGGATTCCTATTCTTCTCTAGTAACTCTTGTTTACACTATAAAGCCTTATTTTCTCTGGGAAAAAAGACAAAGAGTGAGTCTGGAAGTTGGTAAAAAAAAGTGATTTTTGATAGCTATGATGCTTAGATGTCTGGCAGATATCTAAGTGAGAAACACATGCTTTTCTATTGCTTGGACACCTAACTGCTGAAGAAAAGCTCAAAGCTCTTAGACACTGCTTAGGTTTTCCAGATAGAGTCTTGAGGATGCTTTCATGAACATCAATGCTTTCTTCCCATAGTGAGAGGAAGCCAGTCTTAACTGCCATGTGCCTGACAAAGCAGAAGTGGTCTCCCAGGTCCAGTCAGCCCATGTCTAGCTCATTTTCCTCAGGTCAAAGCAGAAATAAGAATGCTGGCCTTTTGATAATCAGGATCTTCAAATCTCATATCCTTTAATTCAGACTCAAGAAATTTAAAAGCTAGGAATCAATAGACATAACTGCTGAACCTGGATGAGACTGAGGAATTCAAAGGAAAATTTTGAGCTAACAGTTTCTTTGCCATAACCATCACTCCTTGTGCTGTCAAGGATAAAATATGGCAATATTCACCCAAAATTGACCTTAAAAGGACTTCAGCTTTTGGCAAGCTGGAGTAATAGGGACTAGAATTTCTCTGTCTCCAGAAACAATCAGATCCTGGATAAATCATATGAAAAATTGTTTTTGTTATGTGTTAGGACAGCAGACAGCAACTCATGAGAGCAGTAACTAAGCAGGTTCAGTGATGTGAGCTCCATGGTTACCCACATTTCTGCCTCTAGTTTACAAGCCTTGGTATAGGAACAGGAGCTCATGGGGAGGCTTGGAAGACACTTTAGTAAAGGAAGCAGAGTGAAGACTCCAGCAAGATTGAACCATTGAGGGCTTGTCAGGCAGGAGGACAGTTCTGTGGAGGAAGAATTCTAGGGTCCTTCTTGAGCTCTGCTCCAACATAGGGGAGGAGCCATCTGAAAGAACTGAAGGAGACAAAGCTCAAACCAGGGCCAAGAATAGGGCATCATTCCCACCTGCCATATTAGAAAACTCCATAATTCACATAGCACAGTGAAGGTTCTGACTTGGAGGTGAGGAATAAGTAGCCTGGGAATAAACGGGTTCTGGTTCCTTAATACTGACTTAAAAATAAGACTCAATTGCATCAGAGTGTTTCCTGGTAACTCAACTCTGCCTCATAAAGAAGCTTGAGAATAGCTTTCTAGGAATGCAGCAATACTTACCACAGGCAAAATTAAATCTACACCACTTAGCATCTCCTACAAGATACCAGACTTGTGAAATGTTGCTCACCCTTCGATAAGCAACTCCAAACCTATGGCCATGCAGACGGCCCTTATGAAACACAGCAGGTCACAAAACACAATACAACACAACAACAAAAAGACAGGGATGTGTGGGAAATATTTGTAGGTAAGAGGGTGGGGAGGGAGATAAGAGCTGGTGAAGAGGAATGATCAACATGCATTATATCCTGAATAAAAATGTCAATGAAGAAATATAATGAACTACAAAAGAAACAGGTAACTATGACCCAAACAGGGAGGGGAAAAACTGACAAATGGAAACCAATCAGGAATTAGTGATAATGTTAGAATGATCAGACAAGGACATTAAGACACTTATGACTATATGCCATATGGCCAAGAGTCTAGGGATATGATGAAATGTGTTAAGTGAAGACATTGAAGGTGTGTGTGTGTGTGTGTGTGTGTGTGTGTGTGTGTGTGTGTGTGTGTATGTGTTTAGAGACCTGAATCAAATTAAAGATGAAAATTATACTGTTTATGATAGTTTATAATTGATAAGAATAAAAGCAAATTAAAGACTCTTTGAGAAAAACACTAATGAAAAGAAGACATAACTATAAAGATGACTCTAAATCAAATATAGAAAACAAGATTTTAAGTGGTGAAAACCACATCAGTGCAATGTGAAACCTCTTTGGATATACTAATAACTGGGAAATTCCAAAGAGCAACGAAAACAATTGAAATGTTTGACAGAAACAAACCCTAACACACAGAACATGAAGAAAAGTTTACCAAGGTTCATCAGAAACAAATTATTCAACACGAACAATGAAGAGAAAAAGCCTTAAAGTCAAGCCCATATTACATGCACAGTGAACATAGATAAAAGCAGAATGAGCGTTAGCTTTGAAAATAGTCCAAGAAAAAGATAGGTGAATGACTCCTTTTGAGGATAGACACTGAAGGCATTTAACTCCTGAAGACAACTGAAGACTGGGGGCAAACCCAGTGGTTGAGTAGTTAACTGCTTAGCATTGTTAAAGCCCTGGGTTTGAGCCCCAGCTGTGTGTGTGGGGGAATTGACTAAGTAAACAGAAATGGGAACAATATAGTGTGGGATGCAAAATACAAAAACCTATGAATCTATGAGCATCAGTACTATTACAGGTTATATGGCAGGAACCAGTCAAATAAATGCTCAGAGGAAGTGATGTCTCTAACAACCTGGTACAAGGGGAAATACTTTTGTCCTTGAGATCTACAGCTGATTGGTTCCAAGGAACTCCACCTCTCAGAATACCCAAATCTCTAGATACTGAAATCTGTTACTCAAAATGCCACAATACCAGCATGCAACATATACACAGCCTTCCTTGCCTCGTGAGTCATCTTAGATTACGTACAATATCTGATATAATTTAAATGGTATATAAAAGTTGTTATACTGTATAGTTTAAGGGACAGCAAAGGGAAAAGTCTACATACTTAATATATACTTCATATTTCTAATAGTTTCAGTCCAAGGTTTGCAGATGAACAAAGCTCTTCTGGACATGGGGGACTCTCTGTAAATACTCAAAAGCTCTAAATGTCTCTACATCATAGGAGTCATTTGTCCTAATGGGTGTGTATTTGTGGTATTAACAACAGCTACCTTCCATTAACTATGCTCAACTAAATTGCATAATTGTTAAGTGTCACTTAAGTGAAATCTCTGGAATTTAATTATACCTAACAAAGGGCCATACTGAGATTTCACTTCCGTGGTGAGACTTAACAACACGATTGGGCATGATTCTCTCAGGAAGAGATGGTTTTCATTTTGTGTTTGCTTTAGAAGTCAAATGTGTGCATCCTGAGTCATTCTGAGAGATTTAAAGGAACTGTGGGCCAGTTTACAGAGGGGTTAATGTCTTAAGGAGACTAAGATCTTTGCCCCTTGCAAGGGGGTTTCAGTAACTATCAACCCCTAGGTGCTGGATTTGCTCATTTTAAACTTTCCCTTAGGGCTGAAGGGGTTAAGTAAAGATAAAGGATGAGAAATCACCTAGCTCTGGATAGCTATGATGGATTATTAAGCAAACAGACAAATACAAATGAGCATCATTTATCACTGCCACCTTCAAGTTAACACACAGGAGGGCTTGACTTCCGGAACAAGAATATGGCTTTTGAAGAGTTACAGAAGTGGGATTAGCACAGCTGGCCATCCCACCCAGTCCCTGAAGCCTGCCAAATCAAGTCTGGGAGAACTGGAGCAGGTGCCTACTGCTAGGGTACTTTCTGTGGGCACTCACTTTCAAGGAGCCACAGCTCTGGCCCAACCTGCTAAGTGGATACCTTGTTTTTCTTTTTCTTTTTTTTTTTCCTTTTCAAGATTTTGTTTATTTAGTATACAGTATTCTGCCTGCATGTCTACCTGCAGGCCAGAAAAGAGCACCAGATCTAATTACAGATGGTTGTGAGCCACCATATGGTTGCTGGGAACTGAACTCAGGACCTCTGGAAGAGCAGCCACTGGGGCCTTGTTTTTCTACCTTGCTTCCTGAAGTTTCTTTTTTTTCTTCTTCTAGTAAGGGCTTATCACCAAAACTTCTGTTCCCTCTGTTCCCAATTCTAAATCAATTAGATAAAATGAGACCTTCACCACCAAAAACTCTGTTAGTTTCTTCTTGCCCTCACCAACTGCTTGTTCCTCAACTCTGTTTGTCCCATGGCTTAAAGAGGCTAAACTCTCAATATATTTTACTGACATCCCATTAGAACACCCAACTGACTCATCTGGAAGATTTATAGCCAGATCTACCAGCTTCCGGCTCCCATTCTCCTACTTAGGAGCTATTACGATGTTGGGATGTTAATGCTCAGTTATACATGTGTGAAACAATGAATACATAAATATATTGTCCAGCTACAGGAACTTCCTCCCAAGGAGCATCATTTTAACCATTATAATTCAGCTCCGTTGCTATAACTGTTAACACTATTCATGGCTGTTGTGGATAGCATTAACACTCATTAGAAGTCAACTTTTGAAGTGCACAATTGCCTTCTGTGTTTTACCTTTTCAGTTACAGGCAGGACTGCTGTACTTGTGTTAACATTGCTCTGCCAGGGAAGATGGACGCCTCAGGCACTTTGTCAAAATGACCACCAGATGGCAGCATTACACCAACCACGGAGGAGCCAGGGCTCTGCCAAGACCTTCTAACTAAAGGAGCCACCTTTCTGGACTGTGTCAATAGCAAAAGCACCCGAGTTGCATTCAAAATGGCAGAGTTCAGAGGATCTCAGGAAGCAAAAGGAGTAAGGAGTTGTACTGTAAATTGGAAAGAGATGAACAGAAAGGGGGTATCTAGGGACGGGAAGTATGCAGAAATCGTACAGAACAAGACAATTTGTAACCTTAGACTTTGGGATTTAGCCATTCACGCCAATCGATTTTACATTACCTATTTAATTGCCAAGTGACTAGCTCATTCATTGTTTCAGGGTAGAAAATTCTGGGACGGCTCGGCGGTGAGGCTGAGTCACACACATGTCTTAGAACTAGTGTGGACTTTTTACGGATGAGGCAAAAGCAGATGGTCTCAGAGGGGGTAGGAAGCCAGAGAGGAGCAGCGGCTGCTTTGCCCAACAGGAAGCAGTGAGGAGTGTTCGTACTGCAGTGGCTATCACAAAGGAATTTAACATTTTTAATTTCAAATGCTTCAGAACACCTTTATGTTTCTGACTTCAGGTCCCCACACACAAGAATTCAAAACGGAGTGACCTACCACTGTAGGCTGCAAGACCTGCTAGAGCAGTGGTTCTTAAGCTGTGGGTCTCGACCCTTAGGGGATCGAGTGACCCTTTCACGGGGGTCGCCTAAGACCACCGGAAAATACAGGTATTTACATTACAATTTATAACAGTAGCAAGATGACAGCTATGAAATAGCAAGAGAATGATTTTATGGTCGCGGGTCAGCATCAGGACGGTTGAGGACCACTGTTCTAGGGGCTGCCTTAGAGCTGTCTTCCAGCTAGTTCATGCGTTCTGCTGGTAGGGGATTACTCCTATGCGTCAGGGAATCACACCTTTAGAAAGGGCTCTGTAGTAGAGACCCCCGATCTGCAGGACTTCCTGTTGTCTGGCCAGACAGACTGTGTGAGCGCCTCTGAAGATGGCTCTTTGGCTTTAGAGACATTTCTCCTCGCCTCCAGGGCTCCTTAAGTCCACCCTCCCAGGACAGGGTTTCCAGGTCATCTGTCCCTTGTATTTTTGAATAAGCTCTTATCAAACCCCCAAATCTAGCTTCAGGAGCCAGCACGGAACAAGGAAGAGTGGTTCTCTGTATAGTTAAGCTTCACTCACAGGCAGGTCAGAAATGTGTCCTCAGTATTTGGTTATTCTCAGATCTATCTATCCTTGTTTTGAAAACTAAATGAATGACTCAGCTTGCATCTCTGTGAGATTTGTTTTGGCTCCTGTGAGATCGAGGTTCGAGGTTCGTTCTGTCATGGGTAGTCTGACTTCCATTTTGAAATATATGTGCCATCTCGGCTTTTCCCAAACATTCATGCTGCGAGTCAAGTCCTTGTTAATACAGCATGGAGACGTGCACTGTGACCGACCTCTCGGGTCTTGCATTGCCCTAGAGACCTTACAGTGCCAGCAAAGAGCCTGCTCTCATGAGCTCCTCTGCCTTGGCTTTGTTCCTGGAATTGAAGAAAGGATGGCCTGTTAAAGGGTTTGGAAGAACCTTTCTGAGACGAGCTAGTGCTTCGGTCCATGCCAGAAGCTCGGGGTAGCGCGCTTTCTACCGCACATCTGAGCGCCTCCATCAGCACGCACTCAGCTGATGCTTTCCAAGCTCTTGACGCTTAAGTTTTTCCCTCTCCTTTTCTCTCTTAATGCTCCACATCCAGCAGTTTCTCCTTCATTCTTTAGTCAGAATAGCCTCATTTCTTAGTCACTGGAAACACAAGTCAGTCTTCTTCCATGGAGTGACACTGAATATACCAACTACACTCCAGGGAAGGTGCTCATGTTTAGTCGGATTTGGCCAATACAAAGTGGATTCCATGCTTTCTGTTTGTTTTGTGCTTTTTCTTTGTTTGGCTTGGTTTGGTTTTAGGCTTTCTGTTTTGTTTTAAGAGAGAGAAAGAGCATGAATTTGAGTGGGTAGGGAGGGAAGGAATATGTGTGAGGAGCTAGGGGAGGGGAAGAATATAATCAAACTATATTGTATGAAAAATCATTTAAAAATAAAAATTTTAAAATTTTACTATTCAGAGATCATCTCCCAATATTATTTGCTAAATATTTATTATTATTATTATTATTATTATTATTATTATTATTATTATTAATGGTTTCTCTGTTTAGTCCTGTGTAGTCCTCTCTGTAGACCAGGCTGGCCTTGAACTTACAGAGATTCACCTGTCTTTGCCTCCCGAGTGCTGGGATTAAAGGTGTGTACCACCACCACTGCCCAGCAAATATTTATTTTTTAAATCCCATTCTCTTTAAGAATGAAGGTGATACATCTGCCTCTCATCTGAATTTCCCCTTATTTAATACAATCTGCACATGCTTTTTAAAGTATACTCTCTGTCTCTTTTTACTTGAATTGTTATATTTTTGACCGTTCAATTAGCTCTTCACTTTCATTTGCTGCCTTAAGTGTACATCAAACTGTAATGAGCTCTAAATTATTTTCTTCATTGGGTGTATTTATTCCTTCTGACATGGTTATTTTGAGGTGTATTTGGTCCTGTTGCTTTTGATTTTATGTTTGCAACAGTGAAGGATGAAGCCAAAGTATGTTGCATGGATGAGAATCCAACCACAGCTGTTCTGAACAATCAGCACAATCTATGGCCATCCCACCCTGAACATCTCCAATTTTTTTCTGAAAATAAGCATCACTCTTAGCTCAGGACCGCTTTTCTGTTGAGCTGGAATCCAGTGTGGGGTCTCTGTCAGCTGAGCCTTATTGGTGGCTCTCACTCACATGTGACATACAGGATGCAAGTTTTACTTTATGTCATTCTACTGTTGTATTTAAATACTGACCACACTTTCATGTTGAAGTAGAACTGGTTTATTCTACATTCATTTACTGAGTGTGTGAGTGGACGGGCCACAGTGTATTGGCAGAGACTAGAGGGCATCAGTTCTTTCCTTCTACCACGTGGGCTCTGAGGATCAAACTCAGCTCAGCAGATTTGGCTGCAAGTGCCTTTCTTCATGGATCCATCTTGCTGGCCCACTAGGACAGCTTTTGAGCCGCATCACAAACAGCTTTCCTGGAGACTTAAGGAAGATTAAGGAGAAGTGAAGCACTCTCCATACCGTCTGGCACTCTGTATTTGGCTACATTATCCTTTTCGATGTTTGCTCTTTTGCCAACTGTAGTATATTTTATTTGATTGCGTTTTTCTTTTGTGTTTTATACTATGTATGTTATTAATTTTAACATATAGTATAGTATGTTATTAATTTTAAATACTGCTACTATAAGATTCAAATATATTTCAGATACAATTATTGACATTGAATGTCAAAAAATCGAAAGCACTGGCTCAACGCTATTCAGTTTTCATTGACAATTTTCCCTCAGCCATTCAGCTTTCTATGGTAAGTTCTACAGTTTTCTACGTAGTCACTGTTACTATTGGTAGTTTCTCTCTAGAGAATAGCGACTTCCACCTGTGTGATGTTCGTAGAGCTGGAAGCCTTTAGATGCTGCCTTGTCCATCCTCTTACTCAGGCTGCTCTCTTTTAGTGTACGTGGACATTTCTTTGTCAGAAACAATGGGTGCTCTGCCTCCTGAGCATTTGCTTCTAGGAACTATTGCATCATATGCCAACTTGGAAGTCCACAAATTTCTTGAGTAATAAAATGTCTACTTTAAAACACAACTAACACAGCTCTGCATGACATGCTATCTGAGGTGTAAGGGCTTGCTGATAGGTGACTGAGCAAGAAAAGCCTTCTTCACTGAGGCCACAAATGGACCATTCTATGTTTCAATACTTTGTATATGCTGCTTTCTCTAGCACCTCTTCATGTTGTTTTCTTTTTTAAAAATGCCATGGCTACACTCCTTGAAAACTGTTTTTAAAAAAGGACTCTTCAAAGTAATTCATGCCAAGGAATGACCCAGTGACATCTGTCTGCTCTCCCTTCACCCACGAGATATGCCTCTGCTCAGAGGGAGGTCAAGAGGCCTTAAAGGAATGGAATAATCCAGGAAGAGTTGGCCATGCAGGACCTTTAAATAAAGCAAGTTGGAATTTTAGTCTAGATAAATATTCTGAAAATAGAACAGTAAATGAATTTATTCTTCAAACAGTACCCTCTTTGTCTACATAGACAGCCATCCTGAGATAAAAACAAAGAGGGCAGATCCAATTTTGAGAAGTAAGTCTGATTCATTGTTTGGGAGGAATGTGACGTAATGATAAATTTTAATTTAGATCTGGGTTTGTCCCATATTTCAAGCCAGAGGAATAGGAGGTCCAAGGATTAAATGAGTAGTGAATTAAAAGTGAATTAAAATCCTAACTAGCTTGCTACTATGAAAGATTAAATTTCCTATTATCTCACATAGTACCATTAGTTGTAATTTTAATTTCTATATTGACTCGCCTACTGAAGTTCCACTGGTAAATACTCCATGTTTTCCTCTTGTGAAGCAAACTGAATGATATTGTTGTTCAAGTTAACTAGTTGATTGGCAAGTTATTTGTAAGTTGTTCAAATAGTAAGAAGAATTATTTCTTTTACATGGCAATCCAGTTCATCAAAAGCAAAAATTCAAGATAGAAAGGAGAGAACAATCAATACAAAGCTAAAGAACTTGGAGGCTATGATTCTGCTGCTTCTTTGGCATGCAGGGGCCCTGAGTTTGGTTCCCAGGACCACACAAATGAATAAATAAATAGACGTCAAGTTTATGATCTCTTCTCTAATTGTATTCTAAAGGACAACTATGAACTATGGCCTAGTGGGAGACAGAGGGCTTCCTAAAGAGACCAGCTGTTCCTTAGTTATTTTCTAATCACCCTTCTGTGCCCATGTCACCATCTACTCTTGTAATTTTCTGCCCTGGTTTGTGCCCTAGGCTTTGCCTCCTCTTCCA
The DNA here is from genome assembly GCF_003668045.3 of Cricetulus griseus. Lineage (NCBI taxonomy): Eukaryota > Metazoa > Chordata > Mammalia > Rodentia > Cricetidae > Cricetulus > Cricetulus griseus. Next base: position 85,323,040 of record NC_048601.1, read on the forward strand.
CAAAACCTTTGGAAAATCCTGTGTATTCGTGAAAGGAACACCTGTACGTTTCTCTTCAAAGGCCCTTCACAGGCATCTGCTGGTCTTGCAGACCTAAGGAGGGCAGTGGCTTTGTGATTTCACAAACCTTCAGATACCCCCCTTTTTTTGTAGTTTCATGAATTTCATTTTAGCAAATGACTCCCTTTTAAAACTTTTTTTCATTAGATACCCTTTGAATACTTTTCTTGCCTGGTTATTATGTCTAGAAAAGCAACCAGGAAATGTGGAATTGTGGAATAGTCTGTCTTTCTTCTGTAATTCAAACTCATCTCCTGTTATAATAAAAAGAAGCTTAGAGGAGGGATAGACAGAGGACTGGGACATTACCATGTGCATCTAAATATCTAATCCTCTTATCTCTAACTTACTTGCCTATTTATATTTTTATAATTCTCCGGAGGATGTCTTTGGTGTTATCTTTTTTTTTTACACTATTGATTTACTAGTCACTTTTAGTTCAGATAAAATATATTTGAGTATTATTGGTTATTTATGGAACAATCACCACTTGTTGATTGGCTACTATGCAGGACCTGGGTGGACAGCGAAGCCAGCTGAAAAGCAGTGCAGCCATTGAGGATCTCCCCCAGCATAGAAGCTACAAGTCAAAGATAAGATAGACAGCAATAGAAACTACTGTCATTGCCCCTTTACTGTTATAGTAATAAAGAGTGCCCTCAGAATACTTTTGCCAGCATGTATCTTTTAGAGACTTATAATTCACAAGGAATGTCTCCTGAGGATTGGAATTCAGATCACATAGTCATAAGGCTGGATGACCAGCCTTATGGTTCATCCCATAAGTGTGCATCAATGGCATGCTAATTGTGCTTCTGTTATTAATCATAAGGAAAATATCTGATATGCAGGATATCTAAAATGTGACCCCTGTGAGAGAGTAATGTGACCCCTGAAGGGATCACAACCTACAAGTTGAGAACTGCTCATGTGCATGTGTGATTGGAACTTAAAGTGCACAGTAGCCGTTGATGCCAAGCCTCGAAGTTCAGATAAGCAATGTAAGTATCTTTAGCTTCGTAGAGCACATTGTATTGAGCTGAATAATACTCTGGCCTGTTCTGGACTTTGCACTTGCACAAGGAGAACTAGAAGAAGCAAACACTGTAGCATATTTTGGATTGAATTGCTTTTTATTTCTTGGCAGAACATGTTTTTGCCAAGTTTGCAACCCACTTGAACTTCTGTCTGTTCTTTGATTTTAGAATCAAGTTGGATTCTTTGTAACATTGGAAAAAAATCATAGATTTAGACCTAGTTTTAAAAACAAGTCCTAAAGTTTCCTACAGATTTTTATCATTATCAAGAATCTATAAATAAAATGTCTTCTTAGTATCTACTGTAGTTGAATCTGAATTATGACTTTTAATTTCAGGTGAGATTCTGAAAAAGTCTTAGAGGTTGTATTTGGTCCAAGTACTGGCTCTTCACTCAGGCCCTCAGATGACTGACAGGTGAGTAAGCACTGGTAGAACTTGGCACTTTTGCCTTCATTGTATGTCGCCTCTCCTTTAGCTTTGGGTAAAATCCCAAAGTATTATCTCAAGCATGTGAAATAGCAGACACCCATCTTCCACTGGTAACCCATTTTTTCAAGGCTGGAAATATCAAACAATTATAATATTTTCAAGATTTACAGGGACATTATAATCTACAATTGGCCAATTGACAGCTTGTATGGTGTTGTTCCTGATCCCTGGAGTGGCACCTAAAAGTTCTGCCCTCCATTTTCCAAAAATAATAGACTCTTCCAGACAGATTACTCCATGGGAGCATTGTTGTCCTATTTTTGGGATCACAGGCCTAATATATAAATGTCCTGAAAAGCAGATTGCTTTCTGGAGTAACCCCCATAGCAACTCAGCTTCCTGGGTGCCTACACCAAGTAGAGATTCTTCTAAGCATCAGGGAAGCCTGTCAATGTCCTGACACCAAAAAGATTATGTGTGTGTGTGGGGGGGGGGGACTGAGGTAGTGGCCCAGTCAACCTTGGTTTGGTCATTCCTACTTCTTGCAATCTTCCTGGTTCTTCTCTGATTTAAAGGCAAATCTTATATCAGTTTTCCCCCAAGAAAGGGTGAGAGACTTAATCTTCCCTGACTTCCCTGTATATCACACTGAAAACTAAGTTCGTGTCTTTCTCCATTATTTTTTCTGGAGTAAGTGACGGGGCTTGATGTGTTGGGGGTCTTAGGTCTCTGTCCTAGGAATCCAGGACAAAAGTTTTACTTCTATAAAATAACTTTATAAAGGAAATATGTTTAAAGACATTTTAAGAAAAGTTTGCTTCAATTTTTAACTTAAAAAAGAAACATGTTTCATCCATGGACCTCCAAGTAGTTACAAATACAATTATTAAAAATACTAGGTACCAGCGTGTAAATGCTAATTACTACTTCCATAGGAATAACCTAAATTAATAATAATTCACATTAAGAAAACAAGGAAAGGCATAATTAGGAGCCATTATCAAGTTAAGATAATGTTAGCACTATATTAACAACAAACTGTTAATGCTTGCAAATTGATTGAAAAATGCCAAATATTTGTGCTCATAAGTAAAGTAGGATTCTCACATTATTATCACGGACTGTGTAGCAACCAGGGAATTAACAGAAATCTAAGTCAACACACTATTTCTGCTGTCCATACCTGGTCAGCAATTGCTACTAACAACGGATTTTTTTTTCTATGTAAAAATAGAAGTCTGTAGAATTGCATATACTTTGTCTTTAGTAATTAAGGATTTCCATTTTAAGTGACCTTTTATTTCACTCTGCTTAAGAAATGTCTAAAAATTGTACGCTGATAATCTTTGAAGATGTCATAATACCTTTGTCCAAAAATATGGCATGGGAAAATATACCTGTTACCTTTAAGATAAATCCATAGTACAGTGGTCCCTACTTTTCCACGGTTTTGCTTTTTGTACTTTCAATTCCCACAGTCAATTGTAGAACTGAAAACACATTCACAATGAAGTACAAAACGATATTTTGAAAGCTAAGGGTGGGACAGACAGAAAAGGGGAGGCATATTCATGTAAGTTTTATTATAGTTACTATGTGTAATTATGCTATATTATTATAGTGTATTATTTTATTTTCTTACATTGTCTAGTTTATATAATAAAATCTATATGTATATTCTAGTTCACACTGTTTGCTTTCTGTGTGTGGTTGGAGATATAGTCTCTTAGTTCCCTGCTCTGACAGCCTGCTGCCATACCTTCGCCACCATTATAGATGTTTCCTCTGCAACTACAAGCCAAAATAAACTCTGTCTTCCATGAGTTCCTCTGGGCATGGTCTTTAATTATTGCAGAGAAGAGTAGCTAATACACCATATGAAGGAAAAGAGGCCTCTATTATGTATACTCATATCTCCTATGGATCAGAGGGGCCTGCTATAGTAATGATAATAAAAGCAATAATTGTCCATGATAGTCTGCATAGATTGTGATCTTCACAGTGCAAGGCTGAATGGATTTTTATCTTGCTTATGATGAAAATGGGAGTGCCGAGGACTGTGGGCTTCTGGGGCATATATGTAACACACATGTCAAGGTTCTAAGTCCATGCTTTTCCCACTAAAACATGTGTATCAGCTCTTTTGACTGTTGCTGTGCCAAATACTTAACAATGGCAATGTGGGACTAAGAATGCACCACGGTCTGAGTCTGTTATGGTGGGGAACTCATAGCAGCAGGAGTATGAAGCAGTTGGTCACACTGTGCCCACAATAAGGAAGCAGAAAGTGACAACTCCTGATGTTCATTTCACTTTATCCTTTTGACTCAGTCTATGACCCCATTCCACCAAAGGTGCAGCCCACAGTTGAGGTGGTCTTTCTACCTCAGTTTACTAAATCTAGAACCGTTCCTTTGGACATTCCCGGAGGTTGATTTCCTAGGTGACTGTGGATGCTGTCAAGTTGACTGTACTAACTATCACAGCATGCACATCGGCTTCCAGGTGTTGACCAGTCAGTCCTGTATCTATGTTCAAGGAAGAAATGAAGGTGCATCAGCTGTGTGTTTTAGAGAACCTACCTCACTTTATTATTTTTTTCAGAATAGAATTCTGATGGGGTGATTTCTAGAATTTTTTGACCAATTCATACTTTATCAGAACTATGCTAATTGACCTGAACTAAGTTCCATCCTCAAGATGACAGCACAGGATGCTTAGAAAGCACCATTCTTTTTGTCTGTTGACTGCTGGTGGCAGAAGGCATCTGCAGTGGTCCTGATGGTAATGGGCAGCTTCCATCTTTGACATGATCTCAGAGAATAAGGAGCTCAATCAAGAGGTCTGAGTGATGTGTACACATTACAGAATCCTCGAGTCAGGGGTCTTCTAAATGCTTGCTTCTGGAGGTGAGTGAAGGTGACAGTGGCATTCAGTACTCCCTCCTCACGGGGTCTTTCTGAACCACCTATGCTATCCTCACTTTCTATGCCAGAACACTATGAGCTTCTGTTGTCACACTTTATATTTTATATTTGAAAAACATCGGAAATATTAATTAATTTCATAAATTCATTGTGCGCCAGGAATGGTCCCAGGGTAACAGGTATATATTACTGAACAAAATTAATGCATTCATGAATTTCATATAGCTATGAAATGTTTATCTTTTTGTGGAGGTTTAACTTGTCTTCATCTTAGTGCTGGGAATTGCATGAGTTCAATAAATTTTTGTTAAGCTACTAGAATGACTGTAAGTATGAAACTCAGCATGAAGTTGTCTTTTAAAACAAGCTATAGATGGGCTGGAATAATAGCTCAGCCGTTAAAGGCTAGGCTCACAACCAAAAATAAGCTATAGACTAGTAAAGTCATGGATCTTGGGAGGAGAACATACAACCAGCACTTTATTAAACCAGCATGATCCCTAATTATACTCTAAATACTTCTTTTCATACTCACAGGTAAGTGTAGTCCTCACACATTATCAAGGAAAGTTCTCTTTGCAACAGACAGAGACCATACAGAAAACCACAAATAATCAAAATGCAGAGTTGTGGATCACAGTCCTAATGGATACATCTGCAAAACAACTCCTGCCCATAAGGCTCAGGGAACATTGCAGAAGAGGGCATGGGCAGATTTTAAGTCAGAGTATCAGGGAGTTTGCTGTGAAATTATGTCTGCTAGTAAGGTCAAAAGCTACACCCCTAAAGTCTCACCAACATGAGCTGAACAAGGACAACAACAACAGACAGGTTAACATGGGTGTTGCAAAGCCCAGGCAGCCTCTACACAAAGAACTATAGGGAGCTAAGGCATGAGCAGAGTGGGAAAAAGAGTCTTCACCTGGGAAGAGCACACCATTCAGTTGTCCAATACCAAACCATCAGCCCTAAGACATATATGTGATATAATATAGACTGAGGAGATTATATTTAGGCACATATATGTATTTACATGCATGCAACAGCAATTAATGAAAAAAGAGGCCATGACTTTGAAAGAGAAGAAGGAGGGATGATTTGAAGGGAGGAAAAGAAGGGGGAGATGATGTAATTATATAATAATCTCAAAGATAAAGGAATAAACAAGTTATCACCTCAATTTCATCTCCGTGAACCTACACCAAACAACAGCGACTCATTCCAGCCACCGGAATAGTTTTATTGGGAAGCATTTGTGGATTCTTCTTCACTCCCCTTATTTTTGGTGTATAAATTGATATCAGATGTTGTATTGGTATTTAGGTATTTAGCATTAGATGGTTTAGAGTAAATGACAGCCTAGCACTTCATGTTCCCCAAGGTCAAGGACAAAGGTAATATAGCGAAGAGGTCCCCCAGTGCTCACATTCTACATATCAGCTGCTTGTTCTGTGGCAAGACACTTAACGCCTCTGAGCCAAAGTTCAGCATCAGAAAATGCGTATAACCCTGACTTCCCAATTGGTGGCACGTGTGACTACAAGATAAAAGAAAAACACACGGGCACTAGACAACTGTGAGGCTGATGTGAGTAGCCAAAGAAGCACCAAAACCAGTTAGTGTGGCTACACTGCCGAGAGAGTTCCAATGGAGATCTGCGTTGCTGAGATGCCTTTCCAACCTGAAAGGCAGTGCTGTTGAGTATACAGCATAAATATAAACATACTCACAGAATCTGGCTTTGGAGTGAAATACAACAGACTGCTGATCATATGGGGATTTAAAGGAAAGGTGGCCTTAAACAAGAATATCTCTCCTTCTGGTGTATCTTGCCACCAGATATTCTACAAGTAGAAAACTTTAAAGCCACAATCCAGTAACAATCAGGTAATTATAATAAACATACACTCTGACTGAAACATAATTAGATAAATTACTTTATAATAAAATGAACATAGAGTAGAGTGAACATCTATTTTTTATGCTTATGCACATGCCCAGGAAAGTTTTAAAAGATCTCAGTCACTCACCTCCTCATAATTTTGACATACTGTCCAAACAGAAAGTGAAGGCAAGAGATTCATTTCAGTAGCTGGATGGTTGAAGATGTGATCCAACAAAACAGTGCTATACCATAGGGCAGTAAGCTTATTTGTTCAAGACAATTAAGAAAATCTGATTGATCATTTGTTTACCCCTAGTTTCTTAAGTAGACCTCTGTGGCTACACACCGCAGAGAACATGAAACTGAGAGAATTATTCTGGGAAAGTTACAGCAAACAAACAATAAACAACCACAACAAACCAATCTCAATGGGAATGTTTGAGCTCAAGAATTTTCATGTTACTTAAAATTCCCCATGTGCCCAGGCATTGGTGGTCCACACCTTTAATCCCAGCACTCAGGAGGCAGAGACAGAAGATCTCTGTGGGTTCGAGGCCAGCCTGTTCTACAGAGCGAGTGCCAGGATAGGCTCTAAAGCTACAGAGAGAAACCCTGTCTAGAAAAACAAACAAACAAAACAAAACAAAACAAAAATAAAATCCCCATGTATTACAAACTATTATAAGACACAAAAAGAAATGTATGGTTACTATACAACAAAGTAAAACAAAATAAAGAAAATCATCCAATTAAAATTCCTCATGATGAAATACAGTCATTGCACTCACAAGACAAAAATAATCAACAATCATATATGTATATACATGTATACTTGACATATATATTCTATATACAATAGTCTCATATATATATATATATATATATATATATATATATATATATATGAGAATTAATGGAGTAGCATTTGAAGAAGTAAAGCAGTGTAAACATTAGTATAAAAATACATAATGATAGTCAAATAAAATCTCAAAGGTTTGGAGCTTCCAAGTAAAAGAATCAGAAATTTTATAAATAAGTTGACTGCACTATTCAGCTGTCAAACCAGACAGAAAAATGAAGAGTCTCAGAAATTGGCGGGGTACCATCAGATGTGTTAACACACAAAGTTGAATTCAAGAAAGAAAACAAAAGGATTCATAAAGAAATTCATAAAGAAATAATTCAAGAAAATTTTCTGTTTTGGCAAAAAAGAATATAAACTCCCCAAACCTAATGAATTATAGCTAGAATAAACTCAGAAAGAGGCATGGTTAGATATATGATGATATATGATGAAACATTCAAAAACAAAAAATCTCGAAACTAGCAAGACAAAGATGATTTAGCACATAGAAGCATAGAAGAGAAATCAGTACAGTTAGAAGCTGTGTTCTCTTCAGAATCCATAGGAGCCAGAGGTATTGGAACGGCATTTTCAAAGTAGTAAAACAGCAAAGAATGCTAATCAAGACATCAAAAATTCTTTATCCTATGAAGACATTCTTCAAAAAAAAAAAAAAACACTTTCAGGTCTGAGAGTTAGCTCAGCAGTTAAGAGCACTGACTGCTCTTCCAGGGGACTTGGGGCCAGCTGCCAGCACCCACACGGCAGCTCACAACTGTCTGTAACTGCAGTTCCAGGGATCCTGACATCCTCACATAGGCATGCATGCAGGCAAAACACAAATGCACATAAAATAAAAATAAGTAAGTTACTTTTTTTTAAAAAAAGACATTTATACACAAATAAAAACTAACAGAATTCATCAATAGTAAAACAATTTTGTAAGAAAAAATGATGGGAGTCCAATATGAGAAGAAAACATTTACATTCTTTTATATTTTTCATCTTAATGAATCAGTTTCTACAGCCCTAGATTATCTCATCATGATGGACTTAAGAATGAAACTGGAAATATATAGCAAAAGGAAACTTGAGAAAGTTACAGATACACAGAACTCTTTAAGCACACTCCAAAATAAGGAATGGACTAAATGGAAAGGATAACTAAAGACCCATGAAACACCATATGGAAACCTATTACTGCAGAAGATTCCTAAAAATACATTCACATACATATATAAAAGAGGTATATATGGAGTTACCCTGTAACTTACATATTTATAAAACCCTATGGGCTACAATAATGACTAGTCTGGAAAAATATGTTTATTGGTGCATTATCAGCACGCATGTTATAGAAATAACCATACACTTTCTGTTCAGATCTAAAGTCTGCTCTACAAGGTGGAACTTTGGCATTGTTCCATTAACTTAGCCAAAAATCCATGACTGGCTAGATTATAGGCCCTAGAGGAAAACCTGGAACTATGATGCTGCTAAATAGGCATGGTAATAAAATATCCCCCAAGTTCTTATCTTTATATTCATGGTGATTAATACAGACACTCATGACTGATAAGTGTACAGAGAATAAGAGACTTTGGAGGGCTTGACTTTAAATGGGATGTCTGTATCATAACCTCTTCTGCCAAGGTTTATGGATCATCAAAGTAAAGGAAGTAGACAGATGGTAAGAACTAGAAGGAGAAGATTGTTGTAATGAATTAGTGTTGGAATACATGAACTCATGGTGACTGGGACTACTTGCTTTGGCAATACTCAAACAAGATCAAGCCAGCTGGAATCCCAGCATGGATGGAAGAGGGGTTCATAAATTACCACCCTTATCTTTGAGCTACTGGAAACTTCTGGATGCTAGGAGAGGAAGATTCAGTGATGGTGGACCCAAGAGGCCACCCATGCTCCTTAGATGCTCTCAAACCCATGCACACATAGGTAGCATTAAATGAACTCAGTGGGCATTAAAAATAAAATGAGCACATGAAGTGTAGAAGAAAAGATGTGGGTGATGTATTGGGAAAGAATTGGAGGGGAAAAATGTGGAGTGTATTTGATCTAAACCACATTATATGAGTATGTGAATATGAATCAAATGTTTTAAAAGAAGATAGAAATATACTTACTGTGAGTTAAAATTAAAGTACACTATAATTTATGAGATACAACCAAAAGCAATGCTTAAAGGTTATAGCTACAAATGCCTATACTAATCAGTCTGATCTTGAAAAGGGGGTGGGGCTCTAATTAGGAAGGAAAGGGAGATAAATACAGAAGATAGAAGGAGAGTGAAATAACAGTGCGGGTGTCTGAAAAAGCCATAAGGCAGCATATTAATAATTTATCTTAAAACTCGGTAATATACATAGGTCTGTATTTAAATATACACATATTATTTAAATCAAATTTTCTGATCTAGGCTAACAAGGCTCCCTTTAAGAAGCAGAGGCCATCTAACCTAAGAAGCCCTCTTTTGAGTTGCTGCTCAGAGTTTTCCAAGACACTGTGGAGGAATTTTGTTTATGATATAACCTAGAAAGCTTGCCTGAAGATCAGTGTGAAAAGCTAGCCACAGCCATAGAGGCCAGGCAGTGGTGGTACACACCTTTAATCCCAGCACTCAGGAGACAGAGGCAAATGGATCTGTTAGTTCAAGACCAGCCACACTGAGCTACATGAAATTGATCCAATCTAAAAGAGAAACAGAGCTCACACAAAGGTGATCTCAGCACTTGGTATTTCATGCCTTTAATCCCAGCACTGGAGAGGAAAAACAGGAGAAGACAGGAGCTGAGTGAGTCTGAGGTCTGGTGGAGAGCAGTGCAGTCTGAGGTTTGGTGGATCGCCCCTTCAGTCTGAGCATTGGTAGAGGTGATAACTCTCTGTGGCTAGCCACTTTGCTTCTCTGATCTTCAGCTTTAATCCCAATATCTGTCTCTGGGTCTTTATTATTTGTGCTATAAGACACTTCCCGAAACATATAGGCCATTGCTATCGACCTTGATTGTCCCCACAGAGGTAGAAGTCTCTATTGCTGAAGACACCAAATTCTTTAAATAGACCCGGAGGCCTCTGAGCTAGAACTGACCTAAATGCCACTTCCCTGAAAACTAACTTTATTGGTACCAGAAGACAACATACAAGCTTCCAAAGGAGTGAAATGGCTAACAGTCCTACCCATCTATAATGTCCATCAATCACAACAGTGACTAACATGGCACTCAATAACCCTAAGGGTGCAGTAGCAGCACACATACCTTGGTAATCAACAGTATGCCTAGTGTAGGAAAACTAGCCACTACCTAGAGCTGGCAAAATCATGGATCTTGAAGGAGAACTTCTAACCACTTTACTAAGCAAGCATAATCCTTCACTACACCTAAATAATGATCCGTATACCCACAGATAAGTGTAGCCTTTGCCTTCATCAAGGAAACTTCTCTTTGCAACAGAGACCATTATAGAAAACCATAACCTCCCCCAAAATGCAGACTTATGGAGGCCAGTGCCAGTGGATACATGTACAATACAATTCCTACACCTAAGATTCAGGGAACACTGGGCCAGATGGGTTGGAAAGATTGTGAGAGCTGGAGGAGCAGAGGTTTGCTCTAAGACTGTGTCAGAGGTACGTTTATAAAGTCTCACCGTCATGACTGCCTAAGCATAAGCTAAACAAGGACAACAATAGATAGGCTAATGTAGATAGAGGAAACCCTTGGAGTGCCCCACCCTACAAAAAGAACTATAGGTAACAAAGGAATTCTGAGAGCAGGGAAAATAGTCTTCTCCAGGGAAGAGCACACCAATTGGTTATCCACTGCCAAACAGTCAGACCTGAATATATTCATACAAATAATATGATATAAGCCAAGCAGATTATATTTAGGGATATAAGTGTGTGTGTGTGTGTGTGTGTGTGTGTGTGTGTGTGTGTGTGCATGTAGCAACAATTAGTGAAAAAATGCCCATTAATTTGAAAGAGAGTACTTGGGAGGGTTTGGCAGGTGTAAAGGGGAAGGGAGAAATGATGTAATTATATTACAATCTAAAACAATAAAAGAAAAATTACCAAAGGAAAGCAAGGATGACAGCATAATGCTAGAACACTTGCCTAATTGTGCAAGTCCTTGGGTTCCATTTCCAGCATTACAAAACCAAAGCCAAAGCAGTTTAACTGGGTGTAGTGGTTCAAGTGTAAAATACCAGCTTAGGGAGAAAGTCCTCAAATGGAGTCACACCTGGTTACAATGAGAATTCAAAACAGAGTTTCTTAAACAGTGAAACCTTGTCAAAAAGAAACAAAGGAATTTCAAGCTAGTTCTTTAAAATTGATCTTAAGACAGGGAAAAAGGAAGGCCAAATTAAATGCAGAGCAGAGATAAACTAAATATATGAGAAAGAATAAAAAGAAGCATGCATTTTTTAACAATGAAAAAAACTTACTTTATATGGGTTCAACTAGTGAAGAGGAAATTTTCAATTAATAAGTTGAAAACTTAAAAGAAGGAATAATCATCATTTTCTCAGAAGAAATGAAGATTGCAAGAAATATTGAAAACAAATTTGATGTTTTTGGATGAGATGTCTGAATTCCTAGAAAGATGCAAGACACTGAAAAGTAGTCTCGTGGAAACTGGAATTGATCTATGACAATGTAATAACTTAATAACTTAAAACATTTGACAAAGGAAAGCTCATTACTGACTTTGGTGATAAATTCTACCAGTTGTTTAAAGAAACATTAATAATTTGATATTATTATTAAAACATTGGTGCTGTAATTGATTTACTCATAATTCCTCAACAAAACACAAGAGGAGGCGGCATCTGTGACAGATCCTGGAGATAACCAGCTTACAAGGAAAGATTTAATTTCCCTCACAAATGTGGAGGCCCATTGTTTTGAAGATATGGAGAGGAAGTAGTGACCACATGGGGAAGAGAAATTGCTTATCTCATGATTGTGGAGCAGTGTAAAGAAAGGACAGGCTCAGGTTCTTGAGATGGCTAGTCTCTATTGTTTACTTGCGTAGCCTTAGAAACAATAAGGAAACAGACCTCTGAGTATGTCTATGATATTGTTTCCAAAAAAAAAAATGACTGAGGAGGACAGACCCATTAAAAAATGTGTCCAGCCCCTCCCATGGGCTGCATCTGAAACTGAATGAAAAGGAGAACACAAATCAAGCATCAGTCGTTCATGTTTCCTAGCTGTGGATGGTAGGTGACTAGCTACACCAGCTTCTGCCTGCATGACTTCTCTACCAGGACAGACTATTCCCTAAAGCTGTCAGTCAGAATAAAGCTTTCCTTCCTTAAGTTGCTTTTGTCAGGTTTTTTGTCAATAGCAGTAACAAAAGTAACTAGTCTACTGTGGGATATTATTTTAACTCCATAAAGATGTGTTACATTTGCTTCTGCTGTGGAATGTTACTTTAACTATGTAAAGGTGTGGTACTTTTGTTTCAGCTGCCTTTGTTAACAATGTAAATATGTGTTACAGTTGTTTCACCTTGCCTATCTAAGGCACCTGATTGGTCTAATAAAAAGCTGAATGGTCAATAGCCAGGCAGGAGAGGGAAGGCTGGTGGGAAGAGAGAATATGTAGGAGGAGAAAGCTAGGCTCAACAGAAGGAGGAGAGAATGAGAAAAAGAGAGAGGGACACACCTGGGGCCAGAACCCAGGCAGCCACCAACCAGACATGTAGACAGCAGAAAAGTAAGATATACAGAAAGAAAGAAAGAAAGAAAGAAAGAAAGAAAGAAAGAAAGAAAGAAAGAAAGAAAGAAAGGAAGGAAGGAAGGAAGGAAGGAAGGAAGGAAGGAAGGAAGGAAGGAAGAAAGAAAGGTAAAAAAAGCTCTGAGACAAAATGTAGATAAAAAGAAACAAATTAAAGTAAGAGCTAAGCTAAGGCTGAGCATTCAAAACTGATAAGTCTCTGTGTCATGATTTAGGAGCTGATTGGCCCCCTTCCCTGAAAAGCCTGCTATAACCTTCAAATGGTTAAGGGGGAAAATGGCTCCCACCTCTGCTCTGTGAAACCAAGACAGTTTCATCAGGGAGAGAGCAGCATGGTTGGTGGCCTCCAAAAGAAAGCCTGCTACAAAATTCTGCCTTATTGTCTCCTTCAGGGCCAGTCTCCAATGACCATGAATCCTACCTACTAGGTCTAGCCTTTAACATTTCTGCCTCCTCTGCAAAGCACCACATTGGGAACAAGATATGGGTCATTCCATATCTAAAAATTTATTGATTCAACTTAAACATATGTTTAAATCTGGACAAAGGTGTCACCAGAGGAGTGTACATACCGATGAAAAGACAGCAACAGAATATTCATACTAACTAAGTTTGAGTCAGGGGAAGAATAGAAGATAACAAGAATGGAGATACCATAATAGAGGGAGACATTTTAGGTTTACAGAGAAATCAGGCATTAGGGAAATGTCTGGAGATCTACAAAGATGACACCAGCTAACAATCTAAGCAACAGAGGAGAGGCTACCTTAAATGCCCTCCCCTGATAATGAGATTGATGACTGACTTATATGACACCCGATAGCCCTCATCCAGCAGCTGGTGGAAGTAGAAGCAGACACCCACAACTTATCACTGAACTGAACTGGAATCCAGTTGCAGAGAACGAGTGATGAGCAAAGGGGTTCAGACCAGGCTGGTGAAACCCACAGAAACAGCTGACCTGAACATCGGGGAACTCTTGCTCCCCAGCCTGATAGCTGGGATACCAGCATGGGACTGATCCAGACCCCAGGAACATGGGTTTCAGTGAGGAAACCTTGGAAATCTACGGGACCTCCTGTAGTAGTTCAGTACTTATCTCTAGCATAGGTGTGGACTTTGGGAGCCCATTCCATATAGAAGAATACTCCCTGAGCCAAGACACATGAGGGTGGGCCTAGGCCCTATCCCAAAGGTTACGGTAAACTCTGATCACCCCCTATGGAAGACCTCACCATCCAGGGGGAGAAGAAAGGATATGTGATAGGTAGGGTTTTAGTTGGGGGTGGTGGTAGGGGAGGATGGGAGGGAGAAGGGAACTGGAATTGTCATGTAAAACAATCTTGTTTCTAATTCAAATAAAAAAATCTGGAAAAAAAGAATATTCATACTAACTCATCAACATGAATACAGAAATGTATGTATACTAGCTTATGCTCTACAACCATAGGGGATTTATCTCAGGAATGCAAGCATATTTTTACATCAGAAAATTATTTAATATTCAGTAAGTGAGCTGGGTGGTGGTGGCACATGCCTTTAATCCTGGCACTCGGGAGGCAGAGGCAGGTGTATCTCAATGAGTTCAAGACCAGCCGGGTCTACAAGAGCTAGTTCCAGGACAGCCTCCAAAGCCACAGAGAAACCCTGTCTTGAAAAACAAAAAAATCAGTAAATGAAAGACAAAAACATGTTCATGGCAACCTTAAACAATACAAAGAAAGCATTAGACAAAATAAAATATTGTCTGATGATGAAAAATACTCAAAATATTATAAATAGAGCCAACTTTTACCATAAAGGGGGCATTTATAAAAAGAATATAGTACACGCTGCACTTAATGTTAAGAGAGTGGATGCTTGCTTCCAAAGATTAGCAATGCAAGATATCCATTCTTTCCATTTCCGATTCAAGGAAAATCCGGCAAGAAAGATAAATGAATAATACAGAATGAATGTAAAGAATTAACATTACATTTGCAGATGACATGATCATATATGAATATAGTCTACATACATTATATACACATATGTTCTGTGTAGTCCTATAATATACCTCATCTAGAATTTCATTGTACTGATGCCTCATGGTATGAGGAATGTTTTATTCACTAATCATCTATTTGTATAAACAGTTCATAGAAATGATCTCAAGTTGCTTCCATATATTTTGTTTTATTTGTCTTTTTACCATTGAGACATTATAATGTCTATATTATGATACATTATGTTTGTATATAAGATCCACACATTTTTATCATATGTACACATATGTATTCATTTTAGAATTATATGTATATAAATAGAAATATCCTGGTTCTGATAATTCTTCTATATATGTATAATATATGTATACATGTATTTCTATATATGCACATGTAATCCTTGTAATTCCACTAAACACCATTCAAGCAAAGTATGAGTTTGGTAAAGTTGCAGGACACAAAATCAGTATAAAAATTCAATTTTATTTTTGTATATAGCATGAGCAGTTTCATGTCAAAGTTAAGAAAATAATTCCATGTTTATAACAGCAAAAAGAACAAAATACTTCAGAATAAATTTATTCAAAGAGCTGCAAGGCTTCAAAGTAGGAAGCTCCAACATGCTGTTGGAGTTTAAGATGACCAGATAAATGAAACATATCCATATTATGACAGAAAGCAATATTATTAATAATGGTCTCCAACTTGACATTAAAATGGAGTTAGTCCAATTTCCATCTAAATCCCAAATATTGTTGTGTGGACAATGAGAAGCTGACTCTAAATTTCTCTTGGAAATTCGAAGATAGTACTGAAAAAGAATAAAGGTGAAATGCCTGTATTTCTTTATCTAAAACTCACTGCAAAGCTACAGTGGAAGACAGCCTAGCTCTGGCACAAGGACTTAGAGACCAATGGAATAGATGGAGTGACTCGAGAGAGACATACCCACACACTTATAGTTTTTTAACAAAAGTAGTAAGGAAATTCAATTGCTGAAGTGTAGAAATATAGACAGATGCTGCTTTGTGGCATTCAAATAATCACAACTAGAAGAATAAAGTTGAGCCTTCCAATTCATATCAACTACAAGAATTAATTCATATGAATATGGGCAATTTTCTAATGTCTAATTTCCTAAGCTATAAGACTACCACAGGATTACAGGGCAAATCACTATATATTTTGCTCTGCAATGATGTTTTAGTTAAGAAGCCAAAGGAATAGTTGAAAAGGGAAACTCAGACATATAAGACTTCACAATTTAAAACTGAATTTCAGATATAATTATCAACAAGAGAAGCAGACAATCCACAAAGTGGGAAACAATATTTTTTAAAGAATATATGGAATATGTAATAAGAGACTAACACTGAAAATATATGTGAAAGTTCCCAGAAGTCAACAACAGCCAAACTCTCAAACCCCAAAAATTAAAATCAGGGTTTAAAATTTGAAATTTCTCCAAATTAGTTATACAAATAGCTGACAATCACATGAAAAGTCAATTTATTCATCATAATGGAAATAAAATTCAGAACTACAATAAGGTACCACTAGTAGTATATCTAAGGCATTCAGTCAGATAATGGAGGCTGGGTGGATGGAGAAGAGTACTTGCCTTGCAATCATAAAGACCTGAGATTAGGTCCCCACAGCCACATAAAATACCTGGTGTGACAGTGCATGCTGGTGACCAGGTGCTGCAGGGGACAGAGACAGATGATCATTGGGTCACTGTAACCTTCAGCTAACTTTGGGTTTGCTAAGCAACTACATCTCAAGGAATAAGACAGAGATTGATGAATCAGGACATCCCGTGTCTTCTTTCGGCTTCTGCACCCTTACCCATAGACATGAACAATGCCCCAAACATGTGCTCCGATATATACCACACACATCACATGCACACATCAAACAATAGCATAAAATAAAAGACAGATAGTTACAAACGCTAACAATGATTAGGCAAACTGGAACTTTTCTTCTCTGCTGGGGGAATTAGGAAATGATGGAAATGCTTTTTGAAACACGTTGACAAGTCCTCACAATGTTAAACAGCAAATTACCACATGCTCTTAACTTCACTCCTGGGGTATGTACTTAAGAGAAACAATATATATATATATATATATATATATATATATATATATGTATATGTATATGTATATGTGTATATATATATATCTTAAACATGAATATTAATAGCCTATTCAGAAGCTGTCAGAGATGGTTAATATTAATTATCAACTTGATTTGATAGGAAAGCTCCTACATGATTAATAAGGTTCATTCTAATGTCTACATTAGATGTCTACAAGGGCACTGCCAGAAATAATTAGACCCCAAGGTCACCTAACAAATGGTTTATCTACTGATGAGTTAAAATTTGACAGTACTACTGGGAATTGATGGACTGTGGATGGTGGCATGGCTCAGGTGTCCTACCCTGACTTGTATATCAGGTTTGCCTGACCTGAGATACTCTTCTGTACCCTTATTACACCATAACAGACTGGAAACACTGAATCTCTGGGGAATGTAAACCCTGAATCCTTCTTCCTGTAAGTTGTGGCAGATGTTACAACAACAAAATTTACTAGCACACCAACTTAACATCTATTAGTACATGATAGTTAAGTAAATTGTAACTACCCACAAGATAGACTACTATTTGGAGGCAGCAAGGGATCTGTTTCTGGTACAGGATAAAACATGGATGAATCTCAGCATAGGATAAATCAATGGAGTCACTCAAAAAAGAATGCATTTTATACCATTCCATTTATAAAGTATTTGTAAGCAGTGTGGGGATACACTATTGATAGTCATAGTCTGGGAAGAGTGGATATCAGAAATGACAAAAATGACTAATGATGGCTCTCAGATTCAATTATGGGGTGATGAAAATAATCTAAAATTAGTACTGAGGGTTATACATGAAGGGTCAGTTTATGGTATATAAAATAACATCTCAATATAGTTGTTATCAATTGGTTGAATTAAAGAATGAAAGCAAACATGTAAGGGGAGGACATAATACTTTGTTTTAAGAGCTGATTACATATGAAAAAGGTTAGCTTACTTCCTAAAGGAAAATGAATCATAAAACAACAAAATAAGAACTGCCTCCATGAATATATCAGAACTGTCAAATGGTACAGGAAACCATGGTAGCAATGTCATCCATAACTGGAGGTAAAGGAAGGCATGAAGAAAACTCAAATCAGTAAGAGCTTTTTGGCGAGAAGTTAGGTCATAGATTGTCTTCCTTCCAAGCTTATAATGTTGAATGGCTATTTACCTCCAACCCAGCCAAAGGATGGAAGTTATTAATTGGATCTGGGAAAAACCAGAGAACCCAATGACCTTAACTTGGTGTTGTTCCCATTGTACTACAAACATGCACACACAGAGTTCTGAAGGCCAAGATCTCTAAGCTGCCTTGAATGGCTTCCCAGATCACTAAGTGACTGAATGTCACTCTAGGCAGGAGATCAGAAAAATATTCTCTGAGGAATATAAGTAGTTCACGATAAATGATCTAAATATATCATATGTGGATTGCATTCAACATTATCTATTCTAGGTGAACCTGCACTTAAACTTAAGTTCAACAAATCTTTACATATTCAGAATTCTTACATGTATATTCTTATATATAATAGATTCTCATATAAAGACCACACACAATAAACAGATAGAAAAAGAAATGACCAGGAAGAAACAAGAACTCTACCACAAGAAGAAACTTCCCAAACATATCAAGGCACGCACATGCATACCCATGAACTGTAACTGATAATTTAAATGAAAAGAGAAAAAGTGAAGATGCTTTGGGTAAAAAGCGTACTGAGAACACAAACTTCATAGAAATTAAATGTGTAGAAATGGAAACAAGTTTGTGTTGGTGAACAGCCACTGTGACAAAAAAAAAAAAAAAAAAAAAAAACCACCCAAGTCAGTCATCTCCAAATGAGGAAAGGCTTCTTCTGGTTCACAGTATCAATGCTCACCTTACTCTAATGTTACATCATGATAGGCCTATTCTCTTCATGACAACCACCAAGAGTGCAAGAGAACACTGGAGAAAAACTTTTGGAGTGCTGATATTAAGTAGGTTGATTTCCAGAAGGAGGAAAGCAGAAATCAGTGTTGGAACAGTGTTAGAAATTTACTAAGACATAATTTAGGCCTCAGGAGGTCATGCATTTATGATTGAAATGAGCTCTACATTACCCAACCCAGTGGATGAAAATGGGTCTGCTGTGAAATATTAGAGCAGAAGAAGTAAGAGAATTAACATTAGCATTCTCAGTGGCTGAGTAGTGGAGTGAGAGGAAAATGGGACAAGGTCTTCAGGATGCTGGATGGATTTCTGTGAACCCAGAATTCATGCTGAGCCAAGATGCCAATTAAGTGTAAGGAACAGATAAAAGCATCATCAGATAGTCAAGTTATCAAAATATCTTGCAGTTCTATGTAGTGCTTAGAGAACTACTGGGGAAAGTTTTCCATTAACATGAAAAAGTCATCAATTCAGATAGAAAAGTTGGGACCTAGAAAGATGGTTCAGTCCATGAAGCATTTGCCATACAAATATGAGGACCTGATGCTGGGTTACCAGCATCCATGTAGAAAGTCAGGTGGAATGGTCCATTCCTGTAATTCCAAGACTGGGAGGTAGACACAGGAGGGTCTTCAGGGCCTTGCTAGCCAGTTAGTCTAGCCAACTCAGTGAATCATAGGTTCAGTGAGAGAGCCTGTCTTAAAAGAGTAATATAGAGAATGATTGAGAAAAAACTCAGTGCTAACCTCCAGCTTCCCTGTGTGTGTACACTCACATCCATGTACACACACACACACACACACACACACACACACACACACACACACACACGGATATATCACAAACAGTCACATGTGTACACAAAAGAACATATAATTACATTCACAAGACACTCATATATGCAAAAAGAACATATATATATATATATATCACATGCACACACATACATACACATATAGATATCATTTGCAAACAAAAGAACATATAAACACACATATGCCAAATACATTTATATACTCATATGCATCTCTACACACATACATACACAAAAGAGAAAAGTTCTAAGGAACAAACTCCCAGCTAAATTCAGGTCAAGGGAACCTTCAACTGGGTGATGCTAAGAAATCCCAAAATGACAGCCTTGAATGAGGAAATGAATGTAACCTGTGGGCAGTAGGAAAGGCACACTAAGGACCAAACTTTGTAATGGAATTCTGCATATTTCAACTCTAATAAAATTGCTGAAGTGTAGTCTCTTTAAATAAGTGAGGATAACACCTGAACAAAGATGAAGATGTGAGCTGCAGAAGAGAAAGAATCAACCAAATAAAAGAGCAAGGCAGATATAAGGATTCAATCTCCACTGCACGTTTAGAGTGTTCCCATTCAATGATGGAACAGAAGAAAAAATTTCCAAAGATGAATAACCTGAGTTGAAATTGAAACTACCAGTTTGTCAGTTTACACATCGTCTAAAAATTTACCTTCTGAAAAAATATATTGAGAATACATTAGAAGATATGAAAATAGTTGACAATATGCACCAAGGAAAATAATAACAACAAAACAATGAAAGCATCAGCAATCCATCAGATCAGTTTGCCAATCATTACCCTTGGAAATGACTCATAAGAAACATCTTTATCCATGTCTTTGTTTCCTTCTTCAACATCTTCCTGTAAACTTACAGATTCCTCTGACTTCCATGCTGAAAACTCTAGTTGATACAAAATTTGATTTTAAAATGAAAAAAAAATTTGTCTGATGGCATTTATAGTACTTGTTGACACTACCTTTGTGAAATTTTATTACATGCCTTATTTTGTTTAAGTCTCTGATGCTTAACTGTTGGGACCCAGCCCTCACGGGGTCTCTAAGAGCTGTTTTCCAGCATAACCACAGGTACCTCCTGTTTTCCTGACCTCACCCCACTAGCATCAATATCCTGTTGTGAACCCTTCACCTGGGGTTTTTGTAAGTTTGTATGTAAGGCTGCTCCACAATAAAGGTGGGAGATATTCTCTCAGAAAATGTACCAGGTATCTTGTCATTCATCCAAATCTCCAGGCTTTCGCCTGATACTCGCACTCAGCTGGTGCAGGCAGCCACACTTACCCATGACGAAACTCTCCCTTTCTCTCTCTCCACCTCTCTGTCTATCTTTCCTATCTCTTCTTTCTCTCTTTCTTCCATCTTCTCTGCTTATATTTCACATTAAGTTTTAACATTGTTGGAGTTATTCTATGGTAAAATACAGCCTCTGAGAAATCTTTGTTGGGCCTATTTATCCACTGAACACACAATTATTTAACTTCTAGTCTATGTCAGATCCCACACAGTGTGGAATTTCCTGGCTAATGCATGACAGCATCCTTGGACGTCTACAAAATTATGACCTTTTCTGTTTTATAGTTAATAAAGATCAAATATTGGGCTTTAGGTGGTAATATTCTCAGGAGCAGAATTATTATGATAAAAATGTGAAATGCACTATGGATTGACTCCATACTTGTTAACTGTAAATGAAAATAGAAATTCTATAACATCCATATTTTATAAAAAACAAATTTGAAACCTAATTGATCAGTGTCTCTTACTGTGACCATAATTAAACCCATGAGATGGTCACACAGAGGGCAAACTGCACATGTTAAAAGAAATAGACAATGTCAGAAATAATTACTGAGGTCTGTGTGAGCACCAGAAGATGACTGAGTTGGCAGTAGAAGGAACCAATCAAGCTCTCAGCTGCATTGGCTGAGACCCTTTCCAACTCACCCTGCACCCCCCTCAAAAAAACAGACCAAACCTTATCTCTGGCTTCAATTTTCCCAGAGAAGGCTAGGAGAGGAAATGTCAACTCTCTTGATGGCCAGAGCAGCCAGAGTAAGATCACTTCCAGAAGGAGGAACCCCAGCATCTAAAGCATTTTCCTGTCATCACTTCCCATGATACTGGAGTGCCTTATTATGCATCTGTCACCAAAGTCTCAAAAATGATGTTTGTTACACAGGCAAGATCTAGGATCTCCATCACAACACCTGAAAGTGTGGTGGGAACCTGTGTATGTCCCTTTGTTCTCCTCTAAGCCCTTGATCGTTGCCTTGACTTCATGCCATTTGGGACTGCCAGCCAATCACAAGCTTCATAATTAATGCTGTAGGTTTGCTTACGTTGCCCTTCTAAGCACCAACCTCAACTCTTTTACTTTCTCTTTAGAAGTTCCTAGTAATCAGCCAGATCACAGCCTCCTTTCTTCTGAAATGCTCTTTCTAAGCTCAAAAAATGTATAAGAGATGTATTCTCTAGCCACCTTCCAAAATAATCCCCAACTAAAAGAGAGCTTCTTAATTTCTGAACTGACAGAAGTTATACTGGAACAAACTCAGAGATACCTCTTGTTAAGTGTCAAGCAAACATGGGAGATGTGGAGCTAAGCATGTTTGCCTTCAAGTTCACACCCAACAGAGTTTCAGCTATTGGTGTGGTTTAGAGTCATCATTACTATCACAATTAGTGTTATATATGATATGATATGCAAATTATGCAGGATTATTCGGTGTTAACTAAAATTAACCTCTAGTTAGATAGTAAATTTTGGGTTGTTTTCTTTCTTGGAGTGTAGCATCTCAACCACAGTAATACTCTTTGGCTTTCACATTCCTTCAGTTACATTTTCTCTATCCATAAGTCCAGTTCCATCTACATTTTTATTGTAGGGTAATATTTGAATAACCTAGTAGAGAAACACTGTTTTTTTTTTTTGGTTTTTTTTAGGGGGTGGCTAGGCAAACAGATAAGTTCTGACAAGAATGCAACTATCATGATGAATTAAAGAAATCACAGCTCATTTGCTCATCAGATGACCCTGATGCAGTTCTTCTGATGCCCTCCTCTGTAAAACAGAATATACTTCATTTACTCTGTGATAGTTCTGAGGATGAGGTAAAAATGTGGCAAGCATGCATGTGATCCTAGGTTCAGTTCCTAGTCCTCTCAAAATAATAAATAAATAGAAGGCTCTATAGACTAGAAGTTGTACTGATTAGACTTTGGTGCTGGAGAGTTGGCTCTCCAGGGACATGGCATGCTGTTGATGCATGAGAACCAGAATTTGACCCTCTCATACCCACATAAAAGCTGATGTGCACATCTGTAACCCAACTGCTAGTGGGGGGCCAGATATATCCTAATAAGTGGGACATGCAGCCTAATTAAAGTAATGATTTGGGTTCCCAGCTCAATGAGATACCTTGCCTCAAAATAGTGTGAAGAGCAATATAAGATAGCTGTGGGACACCTCTGTCCTTCACAAGTGCATGTATGGGTGGACACACACACACACACACACACACACACACACACACACACACACACACACACACACAAATACACACAGTTTTGCTTACTTCTTGCCACACAGAATGCTCAATAGTGTTTTAAAAAGATTTATTTTATCAAAAATCAGGTGTTCATAGGTGTGTGGGTTATTATCAGGGTTTTCAATTCTATTCCATTGGTCTACCAGTCTATTTTTGTGCCAATACCAAGCTGTTTCTAGGACTATAGCTCTGTAATAGAGCTTGAAGTCAGGGATGGTGATGCCTCCAGAAGTTCCTTTATTGTATAAAGATGTTTTTGATATCCTGGGTCTTTTGTTTCTCCATGTAAAGTTGAGAATTGTTCTTTCAAGGTCTGTGAAGAATTGTGTTGGGATTTTGATGGGGATTGCATTGAATCTGTAGATTGCTTTTGACAAGATTGCCATTTTTACTATGTTGATCCTACCTATCCAAGAGCATGGGAGATCTTTCCATTTTCTGGTATCTTCTTTAATTTCTTTCTTTAAAGACTCAAAATTCTTATGGTACAGGTCTTTCACATTTCCAAATTTATACGATGGAACAAAGAGAACATTTTCAACAAATGGTGCTGGCATAACTGGTTGCAGGCATGTAGAAGACTACAGTTAGACCCAAGCCTATCGCCTTGCACAAAACTTAAGTCAAAATGGATCAAAGATCTCAACATAAATCCTGCTACACTGAGCCTATTAGAAGACAAAGGGGGAAATACCCTTGATTTAATTGGTACAGGAGACCACTTCCTAAACATTACACTAGTAGCATAGACGCTGAGGTCAACAATTGATAAATGGGACCTCCTGAAACTGAGAAGCTTCTGTAAAGCAAAGGAGACAGTCAGCAAGACAAAACGGCAGCCGACAGACTGGGAAAAGATATTCACCAACCCCACATCTGACGGAGGGCTGATCTCCAAAATATACAAAGAACTCAAGAAGCTATCCTCCAAAACACCAAACAACCCAATTAAAAAGTGGGTACAGAACTAAATAGACAATTCTCAATAGAGGAATGTAAAATGGCTGAAAGACACATAAGAAAGTGTTCAGCATCCTTAGCCATCAGGGAAATGCAAATCAAAACAACTCTGAGATACCATCTTACTCCTGTCAGAATGGCCAAAATCAATAACACCAATGACAGCTCATGCTGGAGAGGATGTGGAGAAAGGGGAACACTTCTCCACTGCTGGTGGGAGTGCCAACTTGTACAGCCACTTTGGAAATCAGTATGGCGACTCCTCAACAAAACGGGAATCAGTCTACCACAAGATCCAGCAATTCCACAGTTAGTTATATACCCAAAAGAAGCACATTCATACAACAAGGACATATGTTCAAGGATGTTCATAGCATCACTATTTGTAATGGCCAGAAACTGGAAGCAGCCTAGATGCCCCTCAACCAAAGAACGGATAGAGAAAATGTGGTACATTTCCACAATGGAGTACTACTCAGGGGAAAAAAACAATGGAAACTTGAAATTTGCAGGAAAATGGATGGAACTAGAAGAAACCATTCTGAGCAAGGTAACCCAATTGCAAAAAGACAGATATGATAAGTACTCACTCATATGCAGATTTTAGACATAGAGTAAGGATTACCAGCCTACAATCCACACTGCCAAAGAAGCTAATAAACAAGGAGGTCCCTAAGAGAGACATACATGGTCCCCTGGAGAAGGGGATAGGTTCAAGATCTGCTGAGCAAATTGGGAGCACGTGAAGAGGGGGGAGGGAGCTAAGAGAATGAGAAGGGGAGAAGAAGAGAGATGCTGAGGACATGAGGGAGCAGAAAGTATGAGTCAGGGTAAGAATAGATGATAACAAGAATGGAGATATAATAGAGGGAGACATTTTTGGTTTACAGAGAAATCAGGCACTAGGGAAATGTCTGGAGATCTACAAAGATGACACCAGCTAACTATCTCAGCAACGGAGGAGAGGCTACCTTAAACACCCTCCCCTGATTATGAGATTGATGACTGACTTATATACCTTCATCCAGCAGCTGGTGGAAGTAGAAGCAGACACCCATAACTAATCACTGATCTGAACTGGAACCCAGATGCAGAGAAGGACCAGTGAAGAGCACAGAGGTCCAGACCAGGCTGGTGAAACCCACAGAAACAGCTGACCTGAACATCCGGGAACTCTTGCTCCCCAGTCTGATAGCTGGAATACCAGCATGGGACTGATCCAGACCCCAGGAACATGGGTTTCTGTGAGGAAACCTCAGAAATCTATGGGACCTCCTGTAGAAGCCCAGTATTTATCCATAGCATAGATGTGGACTTTGGGAGCCTATTCCATATAGAGGAATACTCCCTGAGCCAAGACACACGGGGGTGGGCCTAGGTCCTATCTCAAAGGTTAGGAAAGACTCTGATGACTCCCTATGGAAGGCCTCACCATCCAGGGGGAGTAGAAAAGATATGTGACAGATAATGTTTTAGTTGGGGGCGGGGAGTAGGAGAGGACGGGTGGGAAAAGGGAACTGGGATTGTCATGTAAAACAATCCTGTTTCTAATTTAAATAAAAAAGTTGGAAAAAAAATAAGTACTTGAGACCTAAAACAAGGTCAAAGATGTGAACCAAGATTGTGAGGAAATATGTGTTTTAAAAAAAAAGATTTATTTAATTATTTGTAATTACATATGTTAATGCATGTGGTTAGGTGCACTTGAATGCAGGTGCTCACAGAGATTAAAGATGTCAGGGCCTCTAGGAGCTGGAGTTATAGCAATTGTGAGTCACCTGACATGGGAATTGAACTTGGGTCTTCTGGAAGATCAGTATGGGATCTTAACTACTGATGTATCTCTCCAATCCTCAATAGTTTTCTTTTTCCCCTTCAATTCCTATAAACTCCATATTAACCCTTTTGTAGATGGATTGGCAACCCTTTGCCGAGAGAGAACTAGAAAAATACACGGTAAGTGTTCTTAAAGGTGTAATGATAGAGTAAGGAGCACATGCTTTGTGCACTGCTCATTTTAAGAAGCAAAATGAACTCAGGGTTTTCATGAAGGAATACATTGTGGGGATCCCTGAAGAAGGAGTGCCCCTGGGAAGCAGCTTGTGGCAGAAATGGTGGAAGTGACGATGGCTTTTGACTTTTGACCTTTGGAAAAGTAGATCAGAAGCAGAGCCCATGAAAAGGGAACAGCACTGTCTCAGAGACACAACAGTAGGCCTTGGGGAAGGGGATACTTAGTAACCCCTAAAGCACAGAGAGGGCAGGTGGAGAGAAAGAGGGACTGACTACAGGATGGACTGAGATCAGAGTGAGAAGGATCTTGAACTCAGTTCTAAGGAGGTTCACATTCATTATATAGATGGCTTAGAGCCATTCATCATCATTAGGGAAGTAAAAGCCTCATGAACAGGAGTAGAGTATTATATCGACAGATCTTAGCATTAGACAATTGCCCCTTTCACTCCATGGTGGGTAATACTCACGCTATCTGAACACACTCAGTCAATTAAGAGTACTGACTGCCGGCTGCAAACTATACTCATCATGCCAAAATGTCTGTGGAGTGGGTGGGCGGGGGAAGAAGGTGTGATAATTAAAAGAATTGTTACTTGCGATGTCACAGGAGCCGATGTGTTAACTCCACATGCTGGGAAGCTAGAATGCTCCCAGCTGCCATGGGAGGGAGGATTTTGATCCCTGGCACCACTCATTGGGACAAGATGAATCACAAATGTGTTAATAGTGAGGTTCCATGTCAGAACGTGCCAGATGGAGGTGGTTACATCTCTGATTGATTGCCTCCTGGCCAAGACAGGGGTTTTCCAGAAGGCGAATGTCTCCAGATTGGCATCCAAGCTCTAGGGATCAGCAGGTCTTTATTATGGTCAACAAGGACCTGACATTCTCTACTTTATGAAGTGTGGCTGCCCCCAAGACATGGGCAGCCAGAACCAGTATCTGGATAAAGAAAGATGTGTTGAAGGTGTGATTGACAACAGAAACAGGTTTGGGCTGGGCAGTGCTTGTGTGTTTGTTAGCCAATCTGGATGTATTGCCAATGAGAGGATGTGGATGGGGGTTGGGTGGGAAGAGGCAGTACACATCCTGCTTATGAACAAAATAAATTAGAGAGAGAGAGAGAGAGAGAGAGAGAGAGAGAGAGAGAGAGAGAGAGAGATGCTTCCCAGTCTGAGACCCCAAATCCCCACAGCAGATGAGCATGGATGCCAGGCAGAGACCATGGGGCAGAAACAGAGCAAAGGACAGCTAGATGACCTTCCTGTCTGTTCCCTTGCACTCAGTCCGACTGTGACCACCCAGCCCTTTGTTGTTACTGATTTCCCCCCACCCCGCCGTGCAAGCTTCCAAGTATAAACAGCCAACTACAAGGGCAATAACTGTGGCATCCTACTGGGAAGGAAGGCAGCCTCTCACAGTCTCTCGAGCAGGCGCTGGGTCCTAATACAGGACAGAGAATAAAGCTTCATTACAGAACAATGGAGTTAGCTGCCAGAGCCTACAGATTTGAATAAACAACAAATAAGCAACATCTGCTCCAGCATATGTGTATGGTAAAAAAAAAAGTCACAAAATAAAAGAATTTGTAAATGCCAAAAGCAACACTAAACTGCCAGGGCTACTGTAGAGTGAATTTTTAATTGCACATGCAAAGAGGCAGGCTGTGGGTATTAGTCTCACATATGTCTTCTTGCTGCCAACCTGGGAGTATAGATGAATTTAATTAAATAAGGATTATCCCTTCTCCCCAGTACAATTACTTATTTATAACAATGATAAAATTACCTAATAAAATTGTAATATTTTTTAAAACAAGGCTAGAAAATACCCAGCTTTCCATAAAAGTTGTTCAGGGCTCTTTGGGCTTGAGTATGTCTTTAAAATTAAGTCTATGCCTACCGATAAGGAACAGAAAAAAAAGGAAAAGAAAGAAAGAAAAGAAAACCATCACCACCCAAACGCAGGCTGTGCCTCATCATAAAGCTTGTCACATATAAACGGACAGAAACCACATTATGGAGAAACATAAAGACGACACAGAATGACACGGGAATTGGCTTCCATGGGGTATGCAGAAAATTAAGCAATTGGAGTCCAGACAACTGAGCCAGGGACTGGGCCCCTGAGACTTGCTCTCTGCTAGTCAACTGGTCCTG
Source organism: Cricetulus griseus (assembly GCF_003668045.3). Lineage (NCBI taxonomy): Eukaryota > Metazoa > Chordata > Mammalia > Rodentia > Cricetidae > Cricetulus > Cricetulus griseus. The sequence continues at coordinate 85,351,557 of NC_048601.1, forward strand.
ATCTGTCTTTTGAACAGGCAGTTCCCGGAGATCAGTTCCCTTCATTTTGAGAAGATGTGCTGTTGCCTGGACACTCCCCCCCCCCAAACATGGCCTCTCTCAAATCAACAGGACAGCAAAAGAGAGGTGTGCCCTCTTCCTCTTCTCAGGGGCAGGACAGTCTGTCCACAACTCAACAGTGCACATGACCAGGGAGGCTGTAATTGCTGGTCTGTGTTTAAAGCTGCTATGGGCAAAAGGGCTCATGTAGAGGATGCTATGGAAGAAATCTTTGTCTTCTGTGGCTTGGAATCTCAGTTTATATTTGAGTGCCCAAGGATTTAAGGTGGGTGCTGAGTGTACCATCAGGCACATTCTTTGAAGGACCATCTACAAGGCAATAGAATTTCGAATGGTCAGCTGACCACATTCTGTAGTGTTTGTGGTGCCAAGCCCACCCTACTTTCCTCCCCTGCCATGGGGGAGGTGCTGACTGAATGTACCTCAGAGAATGTGTATTTAATACCTGGAAAGTGGCACACAGTCTGTGATTGTGCAAACCAACACACAAGAGGAAGTTCAAAGGATGCTTGCTAGTGTTCTCAAATTGACCCTCAGCTCTTTGCTATTCATGTATTTCTTTTTTTCCTGTAAAATTCAGTAATCATCTGTTTTCTGTTGCTATTCACAAGTTCTATGAGAATGGGGTTGGCTTCCTCTCATTTGAATATAAGGAATTTGAGCATCCATGAACTGTGATATCTGCCAGGGAATCCTGTGATTAATCACCATAGATACTGAATGGTGATTATATTGAAGTTCATATTAGGAACTAACTAAATAATAATATTTTGAGACTATCCATTATCTCCTGCATAAAACACACGGCCACAAAACTAAATCATTACTAGTGAATTACAATGGGATCTTCAGAGCTGGGGATATAGTTCAGTGGTAGAGCCCTTGACTAGTGGGTACGAGGCCATGGATAGCCAGCACCAGAAATGAGCAAATGTAGCATTAGGACATACTCTTCTACCTAAGATACCAGAAGCCCAGATATGACAAGGCCAGTGTGCTCTGAGTCAGACACTGGATTCCTCCCTCAAATGGAGCCATTTAGCAGAAGAAAGAGAAACAAATTGTGTAAATCTCTCCAGGTGAGACCAATAGCAGTGCCATTTGCTTAGAGGGAAGGGAGGGGGAAAAGAAAGAGACCAGTGAGCTGACTGTGTGAGAAATAAGAATGCTGGATTTAATTAGTGCCTCAGTGCCTCTGAAATAGCACCAGAAGACAGACTGGAGAGAGGCAGGAACAGAAACAGGGAGAACAACCAAAATCTAGTGTTGAGTGGTCACTGAGGAGAAGCCCAGCCCTGGGACAAGATATGAAAGAAATAAGTTCAAATATATCTTTTCTAAATCTGAAGCAAAAGCACCACTAACAACCACTTAATTTTTTCTTACTGATTACACAAATATACTTAATTTTACACAGCACTTATAGTTCATTTTGTTGAATAACTTGTTTTTTTTTTGAGTAATTAGAAGACACAATTAAAAGAAAGAAAATGCAGGTTTCATTCAGCCACCAAAGATCACCACTAACAGCACTGTAACTGTCTGTCTGTCTGTCTGTCTGTCCATCCGTTTGTCTGTATATCTTTACACATCTATAGATTTGTCTATTTACTTACCCATCTATTTACCAATCAGTCATATATTAAGGGATAAGTATTTGCTGAAAATTAAGTGTGTCTATTACACAGTACAAAAGGAAGAAAGAAAAATGTATACCTGAAACCAATCACCATCAGACAGGCAGCAGACTGTTAACTGTAGTTTATCTAAACACCAAATTTTTATGTATGTTGAAGAAATGATAGATGCTTTTTTCTTGAGACAGGATCTCTCTATGTAACCCCGGTTGTTCAAGAACTCAGTGCAGACCTCACACTCACCACTCTCAAAAATTTGCCTGCCTCTGCTTTCTGGGTGCTAAGATTCAAGGCAGCAAAACAACACCCAGATATAGATTATGTTATTGATGTGCACATTTTAATGTAATTGAGATAGGCTTCTGTAGGAACAGTCTTCATAATGATGTCTTAGCCTCTCAACTATGGCATCATGACAAAACAAGCCCAATGATCTCTTTCTCAGTAATGGCTTCACAATCCATTTTATGCTCCATCATTTAAATAACCCTGGTTACACCTGTCCAAGCATGTCTGCAGTTCTTTGAGCACTTTGTCCTTGAGGAGGAGGGGGGTGATGTTTGCTGAGGCATCCTAGTTTGGAAAATGATGTTAGGTGGTCCTTTCATATTGAAAGATTATGTCTGCATGTAAAATCATTGTCTCACATATTTCAGCTCTAAATAATAGTATGTTGTGGGGTGTTTTTTTTTCAATTTGCCATTTACTGTTGCTAATAAGATGTTTGACTTCTTTGTGTTTTTCTGTCTGGAAATTCATGGGTTACCTTTGCCTAGCCAAATCCTTAAACTTCATACAATTTACTTTGTTATTACGTATTCTAATTTTGCTAATATGCTTGGGCTTGTTAAGCATTTCATTGCAAGGTTTATTTATTTTGCTCTAAGTATGATATGTACCTAAAAAATCAGGTCCTGCTAAAAACAGATGCTCTGTGACATCCACTTGGGTTTGGCCATTGGAGATGAGAAGGCTGGGAGAGCAGAAGCTTGGTGAACTTGTCTTCCCGTCCTTCTACTGGGTGATCTGCAACTTAGCTGCCTCTGACAGGTACAGCTCTGAGTGAAATATTCACTCATGGCTCCAGGTACAACTTCCTGACTGACCATTCTGACAGTGGCAGGGGCAGCATAATGCTTCGACATCTAGAATTTGCATCAATTATTATTGGTTTCTATCAAATTAGCACATAGTTTTGTGGAAACTACTCCTCATTTACCCAATTGGAGTATACCATCTGGTTTTTGTTTGTTTGTTTGTTTCATTTTGCTTTGAAATCAAGTCTTTCTTCCACTTTGTCTTTCAACTTTCCGAATCAAAATGTTCATTTCAGTCATTATTCCAATTTGTTATCATCCCTGGTTGTCTATTAGTCGGTTCTCAAAGCATAAAACCAATAGCCGGTGTTTAGCTGGCTGTGTAAACATCACACACTGCAGCGATAATAGCTTAGTAGATGACATTACATTTTATCTATGCCAGTTGTTACCAAATATTAGAGACCATCAATTTGAAACCCCTTAGAAAGAAATAAAAAAGCCCCTGTCAAACTAAAGCCAGTCATCAACTATAAGACATACCTCAATTGCACAGATGTAATCTGGGAAAATATGGTCATATTCGGTGATCAACCTATCTCCTGTTCAATAGATTCCTCTACCTAGAGTCACAATTGTTCTGCACTCTGTTTGTATTCCTACATTGGAGCCATCTCCCAACTGTAGAGAGTCATTTCAAAGGTGGACAGGCAGCACCCAGGCTCCCAAATGCTCATCAGTAACATCTCTTCACCCAATGCCCTTGTTTTCTCTCATTATTTCTGCAAATTGTTTCTTTTTTATAACCATGGAGAGTCAAAAGGCTCAGAAGTTGGGAAACTGGTTCCTACAACTTCTTTATAAAAGCTGTATACAACATCCATCTATTATCTGTCTATCATCTATCTTCTCATCTATCTATCTATCTATCTATCTATCTATCTATCTATCCTGTATCTATCCATCTATTTATCTTTATTTAATGGCTTTGTATCTGTTATAATTTTTCAGAACCTTGATCAAAACAGAAATAGGAGGAGTTTCACTTTAACAGACGGTTAAATCCACTTAATATTTCCTAGATCCAACTAACTGGTGTTTTCTCTATTATATAATTTCTTTGTCTTTTGGATAATTTCAATAATTCTCCAAGGTATTCACTCTGTGATTAACTGCTTTTATTGTGTCTTTTAAAAAAATATATTCATTTTTCTATTATTATTTTCCTGTACTTCTATCTTTATGGCTTTATGCCCTAGATTTTTCACAATTTATTTAAATTTGCTTTTTTACCATGTCGTTATGTATCCACATGAGTCCACATACTGGCTTTCATATATATATATATATATATATATATAATATATATATATATATTATATATCAGCAGTGGTATGTTATCCATCTTTGAAGTACTTCCTTTAACATTACTGACAGAACGTATGCCTCTAGTGAGGTATTTTAGTTAGTGTGGTTTGGAGTTGTCTTTATTATATTCTTCCATGGTGCTTTGCTGCAAGCAGATTCTGACTTACGTGTATTGTCCAGTGGTCTCCATAATTTCTGATGAGAAGTCCCTTGTCTTTCAAATATTTGGATTCCTATTCTTTTTCTGTGTCTGTTTGAACATGTACTCTTCCATTTGGTCTTTATGACTTTGACCATAACACCTGGAGGTGTAGTATTCTTTGAATTTTTTCTGTTGGTATTTGCTAAGCTTTTTGAATTTATAGGGGAAGTTATTCATTCAAAATATTTTTCTTGTGCAGCTCTTCCTGACCAATTCTTTCTCCGTCTACATTCACATGTATATTTGGTCTTCAACATTGTTCTATGGGTTTTTGTATCTCAGATAAGTTTTCATATGGTTTTTGAATTTGTTTGCCCTCTTAACATTATTTAACAATTTCTATTGGTGGGTGCATCTGTAGTATGTAACACTTGTATGTTAAAGCTCACCAAGTCTTTTTATCATATCTGATTCAGTTTTTTTAAAATTTGGGGGAACAGAGTTTGACTATGTAGAATAGACTGGTCTCAAATTTGTAGTGTTCCTATACCAGCCTAATATTTGCTAATATTTAGGTGCAAGAGTAGTGGCACCTAAACCTTAATGATTTATGAGATTATCATGAGCTCTCAAATATTTGAATGTAATGTGTGACTTTAAACAATTGTTTCTCATGGTTTTGCAGACTAGTTTGCTTGGCTGTATGGTTGTCACCTGTTTCTGGGATTGAGTCAGCTCAAACGTTGACTAAGCTAGGCACCCAGGATGGCTCATAGACATTCATAGACATTCTGGAATGTCTACCAAGATGCCCAAATGAAGCATCTCCATGCATTGTGAGTCTGGGTTCTCAGAAGTGCTCCAAAAGCAGAATTTCTAAGACCCAGGAAGCACCCAAGGGATTAAGAATCAGCAGAAAGTGTCCTAAAACTATCTAGCCGTAGTCTACTGGCCAGAAAAAAAAAACTCATGTACTAATTTAGATGAACTCATATTTGGAATTTTGAATTTAAAAATTGCATGAATTGATGTACCTACATTTCAAAGTAATACATGATAATTTTCTCGATTCATTAATTCAATTAATTTGACTCTTTGGTCTCAGTCCTATTTTTATTCAGTTCTTTTGAGATAGGATATCCTAAGCTGGTCTCAAACTTACCATTCTCCTGACTCAGCCTCCTGTGTGCTGGGATTACAGACATGTGTTACCACAGTTTGGCAACAACACTATTTTTGGAAAAATGATAGAAAAAAAAAAGAAAATCCTACCTGTCCAGATTTTTCTTATTAGGCAAACTCTCACTTCTCTCCCTTTAGTCTCTCATTTTGTCCGACTTCCCACATAATCTTTTTGGAGTAATTGGGATGGCTTCTGTGTTATCAGTAGACCTCCTAATTGAATGTCAAGGAAGGCAGTTCCTATTGACAAGGGGACCTCCAGCTTCATTGAGAAGCATTCAATTAGATGGAAAACAGATGCTTATTTTTGTCTTATAAACCTCAATGCAGGTTATGTGGTAATTACTTGAAGAGCAGGATAACAATTTATGTAATCAGCAGGACCCTATAATTACTAATGCATAATTTCTAAACAACATTTAGCAAAATGAGACCCATACATACACTTTGTAATGAAAAAGATGTGTTTGACACCACACTAAATTAAATTTAAAATTTGCATATTTTCTTCCCGGAAACACACTAGCTTCATCTGCTCTATTTTGCTTGACTAATGTCTGCCTGCTTCCAGCTCCACTGAAGGATCATGGCAGCTGTGAGAGCTGTGACTAGGGGATGAGAAGTAGGAACAAAGCAGGGCTTTCTCTATAGTCTAGAATGTGGAGCATTATCCCAAGAAGATACTAGGAAGACTGCTTCATGGCAATTTCTGTCCCCTGGGAGTCTGACATGGGGTCATACAAAATTTAGAATGTAAATGTTGGTAGGAATTTAAAAGTTATTTGCACTTATTTATTACTAAAAAACTGAGGCCTGCAAAATGGCTTGACTTGTATAACACTCAGGATCAGGCAGTATGAGGAAGAAAGCACCAACTCAGTCTCAGATGTTAAACTTACTCTACTATACACAACTCACAGATACTGTTCCATAAGCCACACACAATAGCCACACGGATGGGGAATATTTTCCTGAAAGGTATTTTAAAATTTACATGTGTATTTACATTGCAGCTCAGACAACACAGAAATGTATAGGAATCTCTTGGAGACGATGAATCTTGACATATTTTAACTGAGCTAAGTACGAGCTATTTTATTCTTTCTCAATGATCATTGATGAAATCATTTGTATCAATTATTGAATTCTTACCTACAGTTCCTGAAATCAGGTTAAGAGGGTTGCCAGTTTCTTCTTCAAAGCTTTGGACCTAAGACATCAAAATGCATCAATTTCACCAGAAGTATTTCCATAAAAGATTCACTTTATTTAATCAATAAACAATTATTATCCACTGATAAGCACATACAGGGATAAGCATGAGTGGCTGAACTCAAGTAGGTAATAAGCTTCTAGGAGGAGGTGGTGTGAGATGTCTAACAAGAAAGACTCAAGAATTAGAGTTCAGGGGAGGGAGAATCAAGGCTCCTTTCTGCAAGTTGTGCACTAGAACTTTTGCCACAGAAGAATATTAAAGACAAGCGAGAAAGCTAGCTAATTATGGCCTGATAATCTTATCCTCAGTAATTCAGATAACCCAGCTGCTGCATAGCCCTTAGACACACACACACAAGCCCTCAAATTTATTTCTAAATTAAGAGAACAGAGTTTATTTTTGAAATATTTTGGAAATTAATGGATAATATTCTACAAATGATGACAAAGCTATTGGTAAAACAGAGCAGTGAATATTACTTTGAAGAGTAACATAGCTCACTGTAGAAATGTATCACCCAGAAAATTCTTTGAAAGGTGAAAACAGTTACTGTAGACATTTTGGAGTGTTTGTAAGATTTATGCAAACTTTTTCTGGATGTAGTTGTGAAGTCAAAAGTTTTCATTCAAGAGTTTGGAGGAGTGGCATCTTATACTCAGAGTTGATTAGAGTAACAGCAGTCCTCCTATTGGTTTTGGTAGCTCAACCAATGAGCATCATCACATTCTTAAATGTAACGAGGAAACTCTCTTCCCATATCATTATCACAAAGAAAATGCACTTAGTTCAATGCAAGACACATTGTTTTCAATTGGAAAACAAAAAATGGGAAAAAAGGGTGCAACAATTTAAAATAAATACCAGGTGTATCCCTGAGGTTCCTACCACATACAAGTTATTAATTAAAATAAATCAGTAGCAATGGAATAAAGAAGCAGTTGGCACCCAGCAAAGATGCCAACAGGTAATAATGCCATTGGCCTCACATGTGTTTTCTATAATTCGTCCATTCATGAAAGAAGGAAGGGTACAGATTGTTGATCATGAACATAAAGAAGCATATGTCGTGTAACATAACTACATGAATTTCACAAGTATCAAATTCACTTAATAATCTTGGTAACTTAAAAAGAAAGGAACTGACTCAATCCTGCTTAGTAGAAGTAAACACAGAATGTGTTGCTCTTTGCATTAGAAATCTATCTGTAATTTTTGTTGGAATTATAATTTTGAGATTCAAGCCAAATACGGCCCAAAGCAACATTCAGCAGGCCTGGAGGGAAGTGTGATAGATTGACTGTAAGAAAAACTTGGGCCAACCATAGTTAAAATTCTACTGCCCAGATACTTATGCATATTGGCTATCATTTAAATGCCTCAAAATATGTCAATTTCACACATATTTTTATTTCTTATAATTAAATTTTTAGATTTGCCATTCAAAAATAGAAGATAAAGATTGGCTCCTGTTTAATATGCAGTTCTGTAGGCTGCATTTACTCTTTCTTATGGCCCTGGGGGAAATAAGCATTTTCCCAGTGCTAATATAATATATTACAAAAACTTTTTTCTGATTTAAGGGGTAGGTTTCTTTCCTGTTGTTTTAGGGTCATCTCTACTTTATATGCATATGAAGCATTTCACATATCCAAGAAGATGATGAAATTGGATATGAATCTCAACAAAATATTCTAGTTATCTTTTTTACATTTATTCAGTGTGTGTGTGTGCATGTGTGCATGTGTGCATGTGTGCGTGTGCGTGTGCGTGTGTGTGTGTGTGTGTGTGTGTGTGTGTGTCCATTTGTGGAGTACAAACTGCAGGGGTCAGTTCTCTCCTTCCACCCTGCGGGTTCTGGGGATCGACCTCAGGTCTTCAGGCTCAGTGGTAAGTACCTTTATCTGCAGAGCCACCTCATCTGCCCGATATTATGGCTTTCTATTGGCACCATCTTGGAATGTAGAGTACTTCAATGATATTTAGCTCAGGAAATATTTAATGAAAGTGTTATTTTACTGTTCAAGTAATCCTTATAGGAATACATTTGCATTACAATATGAAATTGATTTTAAAATAGTGCATACAATTACAGAATCAGAAGAAAACGGATCTCTGGTAAAGTGTTATAACTTGACAAAACAATGACATGGTACAAAAGTCGTGTTTCAATCTTGTAAAGGTCCCTTGTAAGGATTTCTATAAGGCATATGTATGCATGCACACATTCATATGTATTTATGTAGATACTAGGTTCATTGGTCGCTATGTATTGAATGAAACATTTACATTTTGGGGGGACAGAGGGTTTCTATAGGTATCTTCCCCTGACTAAAACCCAGTTTTCTCTAAAGGCATAGGTAAGCTTTACTATCGATAAGTTCCTTGGTCTTCTCAGCCACTTAGCTACTTAACAATACCCTTTGTTGCTCATTTGTTTGAATGCTTAGTCTCCAGTTGTTGGAACTGTTTGGGAAGGATTAGGAGTTGCACCTTTGTTAGAGGAGATGTGTCATTGGGGACAAGCTTTGAGGTTTCAAAAGTCTAAGCCATTTCCAGTTAGCTCTCTTTGCATAGGGCTTGTGGATCAGGTAAGCTTATGTACCACCTGCCTATTGGCATGCTTACTTCTTTCCATGATCATGGGTTTACCCTCTGAAGTCATAAGCTTCTAAATAAACTGTTTTTCCTATAAGTTGCCTTGGTCATGGTGTCTTAGCACAGCAACAGACAAGTAACAAAGATAATTTGAGAAGGCTGGTTTCATGCCAGTTTAGTTCTTCGTGAAGTAATTACAATAACTTTAAGTGTCTCAGACTAAACTGAATTTGAAACTGTAAGATAAAATAGCAAAAGATTTGGATATCAAGTGGATCAATGGTGGTAAGAAGGCAAAAAACTCTGGTGGCATAGGCCATTTCCAACAGGAGGCCGAGAAATTCCTAACAGCACTCACCTCTTCCATTTCAAAGGAGTCTGTTCCTTTACTCACAATGTGAGACAAGTTCTTGAGTTTGTCCAGGTGAATCCATTTCTCCTTCCATGTTTTCCTCCTAACTGACCCCTCAGACACACTGGTCTGGGGATGCTGTTTTGCCAGTGTGGATGAGCAAGGCCACTGCTTATCCCGAATAGTTTGTGAAGTAAGACAAGAGGACAAGTCATTGCAGGCTTGGACAGAATCATGCTCTCTTGAAGGAGGCGCTTGACTTCTGTAATGGCTAATGGAAGCCACTTGTGGTTCCAGTCTATACTCCCACGGCTTGGTTGGCAGCATAGAAATTTCATCTTCCATCTTGAATGATTCTGACAGTGCTGGGTTACCATGCCCCCTGGTGTTCTGCCTTGAAGTTCTCTTTAAAAGTTGACTCATTCCTCTGTGATGCTCTTTAGCTCCACGTGATGTGGTGCTTTGCACACCCTGTCTTCCATATTTCTCTTCATCTTGGCTCTGGGTGGTGGTAACATCATTCAGCAAGGATGAGAAGGCATTGGTCACATGATCCAGGATTTCCAACTGTCGGAACCGGCCTGAAGAACATAGGAATATAGAAGTTCTAGAGAGGTCTAGTTTTTCTATGACACTACTATAAAGCAGTAAATAATAATATAGGACTCAACAATGGGGCCAGTGAGATGGCTCAGCAGATAAAGTCTCAATGTCCCTCTGTACTACAGAAAAAGATAAAACACACCCTAAAGCAGTAACCCAGGCTTCCAACATGACGTTGTCCAGGTATGCTTCCTATAGCTTCATGCATTAATTGTCCTGACATCATGTCCATCATCTCCATCACATCCAGGATAGAATATGGAATCAGGAGGCCTGTGGTTCTAAAAACATCCATCACTGGAAGTTTAGCTCCACTGTGCATGCGTTAATACGCATGCAGTGCTTAGCTGTGTGTCAAACATAGTAAGTGTTCATGCTTTTTGTTTTTTAACTTTGATAATCATGGCTATCTATCTCTCTTAGCTGAGCTGTGCATCAAAGCAGATATGTAAATAGGCAATATAGGTTTATGTTGATATCTGTGGCTCTTGATACCATCAAAAGGCAATGACAATGCCACCTATAGCCATTTTGGTGTCCAAGGTCCTCTCTGCCATGAGGGACATGCCAATCTGAGTGGCCTGTACAGTCACATGGGGCTAGGCCTGGGCTGCTGTGGTGGGCCCTGTCTGGGTCCATTGCCTAATAGCAGCCAGGGTCTGGGATGATGTCCATAGCTTGTGTTACCTAGAGGGTCATGGGAACCATGGGTGTTAAAATCTGAGGCTGTACTGAACCAGCTCTGTTCTTCACTGGCCTGAGCTAGATGAATGCAGCCCTTGCTGGACATTGCAGTAGGAGAGCGAGAGCTGCCTCCCCCACTCCCCCCACCATGGGAGAGCTGACCACAGCACTCGGAAGAGATGGTCCCACTTACTCTTCACCACAGATGTGGAAAAGCTGACTTCGATGGCATGGACCTAGAAGAGTTGGCTCTGCCCCTGACTTGAGGGGGTGGGTCCAGTGGCCCAGACCCACATGCAGGGCCTTGAGTTGGCCCACCCTAACAGTTTCCCCACCCGTGATCTTATGGAGTTCTGGAAGAGACTGGACCTGCTGAACAATAACCTCAGGCTCTCCATGACTCAGGGAACCAATAGGATATCTGAGAGGAGTTTTGGTGAAGACCCCGTGATGATGGTGTACCAGAAACCAGAGGCCTACAACCAGACCAATGACTCATTGCAATGATTATCTTGCTGGTGGGGCTGACTGGATAAAGGGGTATCCTCCATGCCACACTGCAGCTTCAGATCCCACTAGGATGAACGAAGGGGTGTTGGATTGATGGAGGAACTAGCTGGGTTCTTTGCTTTGTTTTTTTAAAATTAATTTTGGAGGGCATACTGCAGGGGTGAGGGGCAAATATGGAGGGACTGGGAAGTAAGTGAGATTGGGGTGCATTGTATGAAATTTCTAAACAATCAATAAAGAATTATGTTTAAAATTTTTTAAAAGTTATTAAAAAGGATTATATTATTTTCAACCGTTTAAGAAGCAAACAGTATTTAATGAGGAATCCCATTTGCATACATAAGCATATTCTCAATCTCTTAGTCTTTCTTCATAATATGGCGGCAATATTTCAATAATCCAGCAAAATATGAAAGTATATTGACTAAATTAACCTTAGAGAGGGACCTCAAGAAGTAAGAGACAATTTAGGCATCTGATGTCAGTTTGTAAAACACAGTGAATTTTTTATTTTGGTATATTGATATAATAAAACCATGGTGATGGAAAAAAACAAGGAATTTTATTTTGTAGTACAGCTTTATCAAAACCCTGATGATAACTTAAAAATTAAAGGACTCAACTGCTAAAAACCCATATAGCTGGGCAAGACACTCCATTAGTCGTATTTTCGTACATGATGAGCAAATACTTGAGAGAAAATCTTGAAGGACAAAGAAGAAAGGTGATTAATTTTTATTCATGTTTTCAGAGGATTCCGTGGATCATAGTGAGGAAGGTGCAGCAGAGTGTGACCGCCTTCCTCATCATAGCCAATAAAGTGAGGAGAGAAACCACGCAAACCTGAGTTAGAAGGATTTCTTCTTTCCATACTTTTAAATTGATTCACTATTAATTTAATAATATATTTAATGCATTCTGGTTACTTTCTCCCTCTATATTCTGGTTACTCCCCCTCTTTTATCTTTTTCTCATTCTTATCGACTATCTCTTGGCCCATCTCTACCAGTCCCTTTCCCAAGATTCATAACTCTTGGTTTGCTTAGATTAACTAGGGCTATGTATGTGAGCATTGGAAGGGAGGCTTGAGGAGTCACCAGGGGGTATGCAGTTGAAGGCATTCACTTTCTCTCTTCCTGAATATGTCAGTAGCAAATAGCGGTGAAGGGTAGGTCCTCTGAGTCTCCCTTCCATCCACACCTGAGTGCCATGGGCCCATTCTTATGCAGACCCAGCCAGGGCAGGCATCTTTATCAGTTATGAGTTCACGGCCAAAATGACCCTGCATTATTCAAAAGGTGGCATTTAGCAGCCCCTCTCCCAACTTTCCCTCTCTTACAATATTTCCATACTCTCTTGGGTAATGTTCCATGAGCTTCAGAAAAAATGTTATGAGTGTGTTATTCAGGGCTGAGCACTTATTCTCAGCACCCTGCACAGCCAAGATTCTTTCTGTATTCACTGCCATTCTCTAGAAAGCAAAGTTTCTCTAGTGAAGGCTGAGAGTAACATTCATTTATGAGTATAAACATAAATATCTGGAAATTGTTTTGTTCTCTGTATTCTATTTAAGCACCAAGACTGTGGGATGGTGCTACTCACATTCCGCAGAGTCTCCCACCACTTTCATAGTTAATCCTCTCTGGAAACATACAGACATACCCAGAAGTGTGCTTTACTGAGTTCTTGTTTCTCAGTGTAGTTAAATTAACAATCAAAGTTAACCATCACAAGTCCATCCCTACTTAACTTGACACTTAAACACCTCCCATTAAATTATAGCATTCCACTTCTGACCTTCAAAAGACTCATGAATGACTCATGTAAAAATGCATCAGTTCATCTCCAAGAGTTTTTATACTCTTAAGTGTGTGGACAGCTCCAAAATACAAGTTCAAAGTCTCCTGTGAAGAGTGAGACTGTGGAAATTCAAAATTTGATTATATACTTCTGAAACATGGTGGACTAGAATAAACATTCCCCTTTCTAAGGGGAGAGATGGAATTGTAGAAGAAAAGAATGAGAACAAAACAAGTCTGAAGCCCAACAAGACTAACATTCAATCCTGTGGTTCCATGTTCACCATCCAGGACACAGATTAGCATTCTGTGAATACCAGGGGCTTAGGAAAGCATGGCTGCTTTGGCTTTATTATTTCCAGCCTGTGTGTCTCCTCTCTTGGTCTGGCTCTGCTCACTGGCTGTGGCTTTCCATGGCAGATGTTCCATATTGCTGGGATTTCTAACTTCCGGGGTTCTCTTTTCCATCTTTGGCTTCCCTCTCATAGCTACATACAAACATTGTCCTCTCAGGAACTACATCTGGAGAATGTAACTTCAAACTACCTGGCACTCCAGGCTTTACTTTGATTTTTACATACCGCATGTTTACAAACCAGCGTCATGAACTGGGTGCAGTGGCACACACCTTTAATTACAACACTCAAGAGGCAGAGGCAGGCAGATCTCTGTGCATTTGAGATCAGCCTAATTTACATAGTGAATTCCAGGACAGCCTGGGATACATAGTGAGGCCCTGTCTCAAAACAAACAACAGCATCATATTGATAAAGACAAGGTCTACTGTTATCCCATGAAGCAGCTAGACCCCCTTGAGCTATGAATAAAGTCACCTATGAGTACCCAGATTACTTTCCCAAGTAATTTTGTGTGAGCATGTTACCCCTAAACTCTTCTCTGAGTCTTTAAAATTAATTCAAATATTTCGAATAAGCCTGTGATTAATGGGGCCTCAACAAGTTCATTTGTATCTTTTGTATATGTGTGCACATGCTTTTTTATATGCATGTTCTTGTGTGTGTGTGTGTGTGTCTGTGTGTGTGTGTGTGTGTGTGTGTGTCTGTGTGTGTGTGTGTGTAGGTGCATGTGCACACGGGTTTATGTGTGTGTGGTAGCCTATTGTTGATGTAAGACACCTTTCTTGATCACTTTCTCTCTCATGCATTGATGTAGGGTCTTTTGCTGAACCTGGAACTCACTGTTTGGGTTTGTTTAGCTACCAAGCTTGTTGCAAGGCATCCTATTTCTTCTTTCTGAGGCTGGAATTACAGACATTCTGTCATGCCTTCTTGACACTGACATGGCAAACACTTTAACCACTAGGGTATCTCCCCAGCTCTCACCCAGATTTTTTCCATGGGTTTTGGGGATCCAATATCCAGTCAACACACTTTCCTAGCAAGTGCTTTAGCTACCAAGCATCTCCTCAGCTGTGGCCAGGTTTAAGATGCCTTTAATATGTATTTTCTATTATTTTGACGCAGAGTACTAGGTATCTTCTAACAGCCTTGGTTTGTCTCAGCAGTCACGATCTTCACTCCAGCTTTCCATGATTTTTAACTAACTTTTCAAATGTTTCCCATTAATGTTTTGCATTATATTGCAAATTTCCTCTACCATCCTGGTCAGTCCATCATTGGTGAGTTCAGCCTCTCCTCAAATCTCTTGGAACAAAGTATATAAAAGCTTTGCCATAATATCATAGGAACGACTTCCAGTCTGTTCCTGGCTCTCAGAGGGGAATACCTCTTAATCCTCAGAAGCTCCATCTTTACTATTTGCCTTCTGTCAGCACTTTGGTCTTTTGAACTCCCTCTACAATAACCCATTACTGCTGTTTATAGCACCATTCTGGGGCTTCTCTGGTCCACTTACTCATCTTCCCCAACATCTCTCACAAACCACTTCCAAAGTCTTCTGAGCATTATTGCCAAATAAACCCCGAAGACCCCACTTCTCTACTACCAATTTTCTTCATTATTTGGACATCTTTTAAAGCTGCAACCAAATACCTCATAGGGAAAAACTTAAGAGTAATTACTTACACTGGTCATGGTTTCTGCTTACAATGGCCAGGTGGGCATGGCAGAGAAGAACAGCTTGGCTTGGTGCATAGGGCAGTGGTACCTGACCTGCTGGGACTTCTCCTTCTCCCTTTTATTTCATGATGGGCTCCTGTCTGTTTCTAGCAGACATTTCTCCCTTAATTAATTCTCTCTGCTACAGTACAGTAGAGATGTGGTTTAATAATCCAGGCAAGATGACAATGAAGATAAGCCATCACAGATGCTGTCCTCCGTTCTATTGTCTGGACCTCCATGGCTGTCCACTGAGCCTTCCCTGAGCATACTCTGTGCTCACCTGTTTGGTCATTTGTTTGTTTTTCATCTGAAAGGAGAAACTATCAACCAATCATCCTACTGCTTCTAAAGACCTGGTGGATTTTTCACAGAGGGCAGTGAAATTCCTTCAAGACCTTTAAAGGAATTCTTGTTTTTTGGATGTTTCCAGATAATTCTGATCACATTCTTCCCCTTTGTTAAGCTCATATGAACTATCATCTCTTTGATGAACTTGGTGATGCAATTGCTTTTATGATTGCCTTCTATCCATCTCATAACAAGCTTTTGTACTTAGACTAAGACAAAGCCTACCAATTTAATTGGTTCAGTCAAGTCAGAGAACAACTGCCTGGAGCATGTATGAGTGTTTTGTGTTGACCTGTGGGCAGGTTAAATAACTGATCCTTACCCTGGGTTTGAATCTTCTGCATCAACTTTGAATGAGGCATTCTTTTGAGTAGCCAACTAACTTGCCTGTCACTTATTTTACGTTTGACTTCCTTAGCTTTATTGAAGAAAAAGTGCACTTGTGTTATGCAGGAGAAATAAAAGCAAGGCAGCCACACCAGGATCAAAGGCCAGCCTTGGCTCCTCTATATCCAATGTTTCAATTTCATTTGTGAAATGCTTATCTTATAGATGAACTAAAACACTACATAAATATCACTAAGTTAGGGTATTTTCTAGAAATAGAAAATTGATCAAAGAACTGCCATTTCTGGGAGGAGGGTAACCATAGTAACTCCTTTTAGAAGTAAAAAGAATATATCAAAACACCTTCAGGATTACATACTCTTAAAAAAAACCTTGCTGCTTGAGATTTTGAGAACCATTTCAGTGTGTGTGTGTGTGTGAGAGAGAGAGAGAGAGAGAGAGAGAGAGAGAGAGAGAGAGAGAGAGAGAGAGAGAGAGAGAGAGAGAGAGAGAGAGAGAGAAGGAAGAGGAGGAGGTGGAGGAGGAGGAGGAGGAGGAAGAGGAGCAAGTAAACAGAAATCCAAGAGAAGTCTCTTTCTGATTATTGAGAAAATTGTTCCTCTTCATTGACTTACTTCAAAATTATCATTTTGCTTTTTTCCCCATGTAAATTTTCTCAAACTCTGTCATGTGTTCCATGGAAGTGCCCCATGCTGATCCAAGAGGGGTTCCAGATTTAAATGAATTTGAACATGTAATCTAGCTAACCACTAGGAGCCTGAAGACTGCCCATCAATCTGGAAGTAAATAAAATGTTTAGCTACAATGTTTCTTTCTCCTAAGGTATTTGCTCATGTGCCAGTTCTCCAAGAGGCTATGCTGATACCTCAGTGGGGAAACATAGAAAGAGCACACTGTCTGTAAGGACTAAGTGTAGTTAACCCACACTTCAGCCAGATATGAGAGGTGAGTAGCTACCATCTGCATCTAAAGGCATAGGCAGTAGTAGTCTAAGCAGCCTCTAGTAGAAAGGTTTCACTAAGGCTTCATGATGAGCAAGCTGATCTGTCTCCTGGGGTGTGGCTAGAGTAGATATTGGAGTACCAGTGAGATTGTTTCACCTTTGGGCTTACACAAGACTGCACATCCCATTGCCTTGGAGTTTCTGACTTGTTTTGACCAATGACCTCTGAGAAGGTTGAGTATACATTCCCACTCCCATATTTTCCCTGTCATTACAACTAGTCATGCTCCAGATTGTCGTAGGGGCGGGGCAAGTCCTTCAGTGACACTGGAGCAAATCAGTCTTCCTTCCAAATATACATCCCAAACCATGGAAGACATAAAGAGAGATCAAGAGGTCAATCTTTTCTGTTTTAAGCCACTTGTGGTTTTGAACAATATCACACACAACCGGTAGCCTATCCTGTCAAATACTGTGGCCCTTCCCAGTACTCATTGCCAGGTACTGAGATGCAGTGCCATGGGCTCCTACTTACCATACAAGTCAGGGTTCTCCAAGTCCATCCTCTGCTTCTGTGCTTCAAGGAAGACACGGATGTTGATGCCTCTGGCTGCAGAGCTGCAACCAAGGAATCTGTCTGGGATTTGTGTGCAGATATCTGGCTCATCAGCACCAAAACCTAGATCCAAGAGAATCTCCACTGGATCTTTTTCCCAAAATTCCAGCCATTCAGGAATGCTGAGATAAAACATAAGAATATCTTTATCTATGGGAGACCATTTAACCATGAGCCATTTTTTTCTACTCAGTCAGTCTTCCCAAATTTTACTGGAAGAGGATCTTGAACAGACAGATGGTAAATTCACTAGAACTCATCCAGCTCACTTAAAAGACAGTCAGTCAGTAACCCTACCCAGGGACACTTTCCTAAGTTTTACAAACAAAACCATGAGTTTTTCTACCTGGCTTTCCTTTCCCACTGGGTAAGGGTTAAATTGGACCAGGCAGGAAGACTGTGGAGTGGAAGTCATAGACAATGCACTGACATTCACCTCAATATGGATTTTACACTTAGAGAAAAGGATTACCAGCCTACAATCCACACCACCTGAGAAGCTAGGCACAAGGAGGGCTCTGAAAGAGACATACATGGTTCCCCGGAGAAGGGGAAAGGGACAAGATCTCCTGAGCAAATTGGGAGCATGGGGGAAGAGGAGAGGGAGCTAGGAGAATGAGAAGGGGAGAAGAGGAGGGGGTTAGGAGGACAGGAGGGAGCAGGAAGGTTGTGTAGGGGGAAGAATAGAGGAGAGCAATATAAGAGCTACCATCAAAGATGGAGCCAGTATAGGTTTGAAGCGAAATCAGGCACTAGGGAAATGTCCAAAGATCTACAAGGATGACACCAACTAACCATTTAAGCAACAGTGGAGAGACTACCTTAAATGCCCTCTCCTGATAATGAGATTGATGACTAACTTATATACCATCCTAGAACCTTCATCCAGCAGCTGATGGAAGTAGAAGCAGATACTCACAGCTAAAAACTAAACTGAACTAGAATACAGTTGCAGAGAAGGAGGAGTGATGAGCAAAGAGGTCAAGACCACACTGGTGAAACCCACAGAAACAGCTGACCTGAACAAGAGGAAGCTCTTGGCCCCCCAGACTGATTGCTGGAAAACCAACCTGGAACTGATGCAGACCCCAGAAATGTGCGTGTCAGTGAGGAGGCCTTGTAAATATATGGGGCTCTTGTAGTGGATCAGTACTTACCCTTAGCATAGGAATGGACTTTGGGATCCCATTTCACATAGAGTTACTCCCTCAGCCTAGACACACAGGGTGGGGTGGGGGGGCTAGGCCCTATCCAGAAAGGATGTGACAGACTCTGAAGACCCTCCCCCCATGGAAGGCCTCACTTTCCCTGGGGAGCAGAAATGGTATTGGATAGGGAGAGTGTTAGTTAGGGGGGGAGGGACGGGGAGGGAACTGGGATTAACATGTAATACAATATTGTTTCTAATTCAAATTAAAAAATTATAAAAATAAAAATAAAAACAATAATGATTACAAAAGAGGAAATAGAAAGCAACAACAAAAAACAGAATGGACACTCAAAGAAGAATATTTTTTAAAACATCTGTCTGTAGATGGAGTTTCTGTCCTTCCCGGTCCCACAGCAGTTTAGTCCCAAATAAACACACTGAGGCTTATATTAATTATAAACCATCTGGCCAATGGCTCAGGCTTCTCATTGGCTAGCTCTCTCTTAATTATTAGCCTATTTTTATTAAACTATGTATTTCCCCAGATTGTGGCTTACCTGTAATGCTCGACATGTTACTCCTTTGGCAGCTCCATGGTGTCTCCCTCTGGAGACTGCTTCTCTGCCTTTCCCCTTCCCAGAATTCTCCTAGTCTGGTAGGCCTGCCTATATTTCCTGCCTGGCTAATAGTCATTCATCATTTATTCATCAACCAATAAGAGAAACTTACATTCACAGCATGCAGAAGGACATCCCCCATCATTAGTCTGGGGCCCCCTTAGATGCACAAATCAGTCAAAGATATTACTGAATGTACACTATAGGATCAATGTTCCCAAATAATGTTTTCAAGTCCCTAGGTAGAATTAGAATATGTTCTAGTGTTTGTATTTTTGTCTTGATTTGGCTGAGAAACAAGAAATCCTTTTGTCAAAATGTTGTTAGTCTGTGTTGGCATAGAAACACATAAGAATCAATTATCTAGGAATTTGGTGTATATTAACACACTTCTCACTCAAAAAAATTCTGGTGTTTGAACTTTCAAATGCTATGGACTCCGTGAGAATTGGAATATCTCATAAGATTTCAGCAGGCTTTCTTGCCTCATCATTAAGGTTTCTCTTTGCTTTACTTTTGGTGCTACATTCATGAGGTTATTTGAGACATTTTAGATAATGTTCTCTCCAGTGCTTCAGTCTCATCAGTCTCGTGGGCAGGCCCTCTTCCCTGATAGCACCAGTATCAGGTTCACAATTTCTGATGTCACTTGCAGATTTGTTGATTTGCTTCTGAGCCAATCAGGGAGATAAAGACAGGTTAGGACCCTCATTAAGGGGTCTAAATGGTTTGGTTGGGACAATCATTAAAATGATCTTGAAAGCTGCAGTGACAATCAGTTGAGTGTATGCCATGGACAAATTGGCGTAAAGAAGGTTTAAATAAGAAATGAGTTTGGAGAGAATCTTAAATTCCACATGAAATTTTAATTCATTATCTATTGACCACACTGTTTAAATCTTTATTCTGTCCATTTTTACTAATCTTTATTAAACATCTGTGGTGTTGCAAGTTCTGAGGCTATGTTCCTATGACACAAAGTTAACAAAGACTGACTCCCAAAGAGTACAGTGTCATGGCCACAAATATGATTATTGATTGACTTGTCATTTAATGTATTATTGAATCATGATGAAAATATCATTAGCTTGTAACACATATAATTGCACAAGAATAAATAGAATAAATTCACCTTCTATAAGGTAAAATTTGCATGTAAATCTTTGTCCTTAGTCCTTATCTCCTTCCCACTAAGTATATAGGTCTTTCCAGATGTTTTTCTCTCTGTGTATACACACTTGTAAATTTTATCTGCCTGTCTTATCAATAATAATGTGGTCTCTGCACCTTTTTGCAGTTTTACCTTAAAATATGACCCGGTGATAGTTCTAACAGGTAGAGCTGCAGTCTAGATACAGCTTCCTTGTTTTGTAAATGAATGAAATTCCAGCAAATGTGTGGTCTAACCATTTGTTGGGTATTTCCTAGTGATACATACTTAACCTCCTTTCCAAGAACATATCTTTTGTTCTTGGAAATCAGGTTTGGAAATCCTTTGTTTACCCTCTCATCCATTAATTGAACCAATATCTCTCAAGTACAGATTTATAATTTCATGAAGCCAATTGTTAAGCAGAATCATTTATCTGGATGAAAGTGCCAGGAATACACATACCTTTGTGGTACACCTGTGGTGGAATAGCAAGAGTTGAAACTAGTCCCTCTGGACAGGGTAGGTGTCTCTGAAAACTGGTGCAGAGATCTAGAATGTGAGGGGATCAAAGATGAGTCACATTAACTTATATTCTCCCAGGAGGTCCTTGAGAGGATTTGCATTCCAGAGCGAGCATTTGTGTTTCCTCTTGTTTCTAATAAGCCCATAGTGGCCACGCCTTGGAAGGTGGCAGTGTGTGCAGCAGAGGGGTACTCCTCCTTTCCAAGCATTGTTATAGAAAGTGTGAGAATTTAAGTGTTAGGTGCCTGCAAGTGCTTATTATAAAGGTGACAGAATGTCTCACTCTTGACAGATGGCAAATCATTGGGGGACCTTTCGGAAACACGGCTTTGCTAGGCTCCAACTTGAGGGAAGAACTTAATATTATGTGATGAAAGACACGTAGCAAACAACCACTGGAGGTACTCCGTGTCATTTCTCACAGTGAAGAAGGATTTCAGAGTTCATGGCTAGCAGTCTCTAACCTGTGTCCCCAGAGCTCCTGTGGCCAACCATATGTGATAGTAATGAAGTCCCTTCCTACACAAAGCAATGAGAATCACCATGTCTGGTACTCCTGTATTATAAAACAATGTAAAGCATTTCCAAAGAAAATTGAACTGCATTATAATGCAACTCTGTTTTTATGGAGCTCAGGTATATCATGGATCATATTAGACAGTTGGCATACAATTAAAATTTATCAAACAACACTCTGCAGATGTCAGTGTTCCCAGAGAGACGAGGTTACTAAACTTGAGTTGCTAAATTTGTTTTAGTCCTGTCCATACTGAATAAGAACATCTGGACCCTGCCTCTCTGTTTAATTGTTTCTTTTCATTAAAGAGGAGAAAGAACATGTTCCTGAATAATAAGAATTCTAGTTTTAAAAGACCATAGAGCTTGAGGAAAGGGGAAAACATATCCTTTTATTTATTGCCTTGTGTACTGGTTAGGTTTTTTGTTTTTGGTTTGTTGTTGTTTGGTTTGTTTGTTTTCAACTTGCCACACAAACTAGAGACACCTGTGAAAAGAACCATGACTGGGGAATTGCCTCCATTAAATTGGCCTGTGGGAATATCGGTAGGGCATTTTCTTGGTGGAGGAAAGCCTGGTCTAATGTAGAAGGGCCGATTCATAGGTAGGTAGGCCCGGGCTGTATAAGAAAGGTAGCTGAGCAAGCCACACTCCTCTGTGGTCTCTGTTTCAGTCTGTGACTCCAGGTTCCGGGCTTGAGTTCCTTCCCTGGCTTCCTCAGTGAAGAACTATGACCTGTAATCCAGATAAACCCTTTCCTCCTTCAAGTTGCTTCTGATCAGTGGGTTTTCCCCCCATAGCATCAGAGAGGTATTCTGCATACCTCATCTCTTTGAATCTCAGTTTTCTTTTTGAATTTGAGGGCTACATCCATTTTGCAATGTTCAGTTGTGCAATCTAGAAGCACTGGCCTTACATCCAGAAGAACCTATGAACACTTGCTGTTTTGATCCAGCCATGGGCACATGAGCTCGTCTCTGAATCCAGCTCTTAGTCTCTTCTTTGAGCTCTCTATGAAATTTTCTTGGTGCCTTATAAATATGTGACTGCTTTAAATCAAAGCAACTAATTACCTAAGGGAGGAAGAACTGTGGAATGTGTGCACATCAGCACTGCAAATCTGGTTTTCTGGAATAATTCTGAAATTACAAAAATGACCCAAAAGCGGGAAGCAGTTCCCTGCCTCAAAGAGCTCAGTCAGTCCCAGCATTTTAAAAACTAGACTATGCGGTTCTGAACTCCACCTAAGGTTTCCGTTCAGTATGCCTGAGGTGGGTTTTTATGCTCAGTGTCATGCAGCTGCACAGGAGAGCATACTCTGTAATCTATTCTCTCCTTCATTAGGGATACACGCCTTCCCATCAATAGCTAGACAGTCAGTAGATAGTATGCTGGACAACAAACATCATTAGCCAGACAAAAAACGTTAAGTACACCTTCTGTTAATCGATGTATTGCAGTAGAATGCATTTATGCAAATATTAATTAAGTTTCATTGGAGGCCAACATTTGTGGATGTAATCCTCTCCCTCCTTTATGATATTTAAGGCATTCTAATTCTGCAAAGACTATCGAAAGTGCTCCAGTCATAGTGGCTAAGGGAGTAACATTTCATGAGATCCCAAGAACTATGGAATTGTTGAGAAGAAATTATTATCCTTGTTTCTACTTCATTTAATGATGAAGATGGAAATTTCCAGAGTGAAGTGACTGACTCTGCTACCCACCTCATATAGTCTTTCACAGTCATTTGAACCATTCCTTGTTCATGCAAAGAAGCTGCAATTACAAAGAAAAGATAGAACATTGTTATCCATGTGTGAAGAAGGTTTCCCACCCCCAGATGTGGCAAGGGATTCCAATGCCCACGTCTGTAGGGGAAGCTGTAGCCACACCTACTTAGGGGCTGGCTACAGGTGTGCCTGACCACGCTTGCGAGGGTGTGGTCAGGGTGACGTAGAGTGACTGCGTTTTCTCTTTCAGTTTCACTTTGGTACTTGCTGGACAGACTGCTGCCACGCCAGCTGGCTAGGTCATTCTGTAAGTAAGGCTTTTCCCTATTAAATACCCTTATATTCCTACCTGACTCCGTATTTGTAATTTCCCACTGTATCTGGTTGTCAGGAGCGGGATATTGGAAACCTACACCCCATTTGGGACAGGCTGTGGGTTCCACTGGGCCTGCAGCCTAGGCCCGGAACTTGCCCTCTCTCCACAGGTGCTCCTGGCTAGCAGCTGACCTGCTGCAGCTGAGCTGCTCAGAACCATCATGTCTCTACAATGAGCAAGGTACAGTGTACCAAATGCTAAGCAGTGTGAGAGGTAGTGACACTCAGTGTGGGGAGTGGGGTGGTGGGGTCAGCAACAAATGGGACACTTAGCAAAGGTTTCATGGCAAGGAGACTCTTGGATTTTGAAGTGTGGTTAGAATTTGCTGGATAAAGGGGTAGCGTTGTTAGAGATAATAAAAATGGCATCTTCACATTCTGGGGACATTTTCTCAGGAACATTAGCATCTAGGGGTGCTCTGTCAAGATCATAGACAGACTGGTAAGGCCAAGGGCAGGCTACCTTGCATGAAATATTCAGCAGGTGCCAAGCTCGACAATTCATCGGTATCATCTAGTGCTTTCAATAGCCTTCCAGTATAGGCCCTATCCTTGTTTTCCAAAGGAATGCATGGAAACTTTGCCATGATTCCATGACCACAAGTCAAGTGTATCAAAGTAAGAAATTTATTACTACCTTTATTATTGATGACAGCAATAACAGTGCTTATTTTGTACTTTCTGTGAGGTACTATGCTCAATCTGCCATTCTACAATTTATTTTTTTAGTTTTATTTGTTAATTTTGTGTGCATGTTTGCCTGCATATAATATGTGCAATGCATTAAAGGAGTCCAAAAGAGAGCATCAGATATCCTGAAAGTAGAGTTATCTACCATGTGGGTGATGGGATCTGAATCCAGATCATCTGAAAAAAACTGCAACAAATGTCCTTAACTGTAAATCATCTCTCTAGACCCTATACAATCTTCTGTGTTCTCATAATAAGTCCTTGAAATGGGGCTTGTTATTTCACACTTAAGAGAGAAAAAAGAAGACAGCACAGTTACATAAACTTCTCATGGCCAGTAAAATGCCATGGCTTATTTTGGTTTGCTGCTGCTGTTGTTGTTGTTTTCTTTTCCAAACACCACACTGCCAACAGAATGTCCCATGGTGTATTTGAAAGCCAAAAAGAAGAATTTACATTTATGCAACAGGATATGAAAATCCATTGTTTTGAGCAAAACATTGTACATGATAAAGATTATTCTAAGGATCCAGTTGGGCATCATAGGGGGCACTTGGAGGCTACTGCAATATTCAGACAGACTGTGTCACAACATAACATGCCAACATCATCTACAAAAAGAAATAATCGGATCATGGACAAATTTATCAGAATGTCCACCCGACTTTTCACTCCTGGCTGCCCTGTTACACTAAGCAACATGTATAAACTTAGGTGCTGCCACCTGTACTGTGAGAAAACAAGGCTTTCCTCCAAAAGAAAGAAAAACAGATCAAAGTTTGAATGAGAAAACCTGACCGGGGGTTGCACAGGGAAGAACACTGGGCATTACAAAAGGCTTTAGTTTGGAGCCAGGATTACTGTCTAGGTAGTGAGTCACTAAATGACAGCATTGTTTCTAGGAACTTGACTGTGAATTTCGAGTTTGGACACTGGAGATAAGAATACTGATATTTGTCAACAAATGGTCCTGTAATAACTGGATGTCTGCATGTAGAAGAATGCAAATAGATCCATATCTATCATGCTAAACAAAACTCAAGTCCAAGTGGATCAAAGACCTCATTGAAAAACCAGATACATTGAACAGATAGAGGAGAAAGCGGGGGATAGCCTAGAATACATTGGCACAGGAGACAACTTTCTGAACAGAACTCAGATAGCACAGGCACTAAGAACAACAATCAATAAACAGGACCTTATGAAACTGAAAAGCTTCTATAAAGCAAAGGACACTGTCAAAGCAAAAAACTTCAGACTAGAAAAGCCATTGAGTGTTGTGATCTCCGTGGGATGTTCTGAGGGAGCTTGGAAGTTAAGAATGTGCAGACCAGTGCAGAGAATGCAGGCTTGACTTGTGAAATGTCAGGGGGACATTTGAATAATTTATCCAGGCCATTTGCAATTTTGAATTAAGACTCTGTTGTTCTGGTCAGCTGAGGCTGAAGAGTCAGTCATAACTAACAAGAGGCCAGCACCACTGAAGTGAAATCTTTGTGTTACTTGGATAATTGATGCTAGTTGGGTAGAACTAAGAAATTAGTGGTGACTGAGAAAAGAACAGCAAGCATTGCTGAGCTGAAATCTTCTGAGAAGTGTTTCCTGAGAACACAGAGAAGCTGTGTTCAGGAGGCAGCAAGGATGAACCTTGTGTTGGCAGATGGGATTGGTAATATGTAAGCATCACCCAGGTGGTACTAGTTTTGACAGCATAAAGTGACCATCAAGAGAAGCTGAGGCTTGGCACGGTGAGAGGCCAGGAAAGGCCACTGATGAAGGTATAGCCTCGGTGGCAGTTGAAGGCCCAGGATTGAAGGGACAAGGAGAGAAGTTAAGGCTTGTCACCATAAAAAAGAGCCCATGAGTGTCTATTGGTGAAAATGTAGCCCAGTTGCCACAAGGGACCCCAGCAGTTTTGGAGATGCCAGTATCATGGGATGACCACCAAGATAATCAGTCACTGTGGCATGGAGCCAGCCTGAGCCTAGAAGAAAAGGCTGTGTCCTGCAGAGGGCAGAGCCAGAGAAGTGACCCAAGCCCTTTGGAGGAGTGCAGAAGATCTTGAGTGGATCCCAGACATTGGTTGGAATTTGGTTTTGCTTTGATTTGTGACTATGCCCTGCTTTTTCCCTCTTGAAGTAAGAAAGTATTTTACTGGAGCCCACAGTTGAGAGACTTTGTATTTTAAAAGAGTTTAGATTTTAAAAGAGATTGGCTATTTTAAAGGGACTGAGATTTTAACGTGTTTGAATTTGCAAAGACCATGGGCCTTTAAAAGTTACTTATATTTTTAATGTGAGATCATGGGGTGAATACGAAAGGAAGGGTGTGGATTAATATTGATGTGTTTGTGTGTGTCAAACTGACAAGAGGTCAGTTGTACTGGCTGGTTTTGTGTATCAGCTTGACACAAGCTAGAGTCATCAGAGAGGAAGAAGCCTAAGTCGAGGAACTGCCTCCATGTGGTACAACCGTAAGGCATTCTCTCAGTTATCAATGAGGAGGGCCCAGACCATGGTAGGTGGTGCCATCCCTGGGCTGGTGGTCCTGGGTTCTATAAGAAAGCAGGCAGAGTAAGCCATGGGAAGCAAGCCAGTAAGCAACACCCCTCCACGACCTCTGTATCAGCTTCTGCCTCTAGGTTCCTGCCCTGTTTGACTTCCTGTCATGACTTCCTTTGGTGATGAACAGCAATGCTGAAGTGTAAGGCTAATAAACCCTTTGCTTCCCAAATTTTGTTTTGGTCATGGTGTTTCACAGCAGCAATAGAAAGCCTAACCAAGATAGATCTAAATAGAGAATGGTCAACAGAAGGACCTCAATTGGCTCAGAAACACTTAAAGAAATGTTCAACATCCTTAGCCATCAGGTAAATGCGATCAAAACGACTTTGAAGTTCCATCTTAAACCTGGCAGAATGGCTAAGATGAAAAACACAAATGGTAGCTCATGCTGGTGAAAATGTGGAGCAAGGGGAACACTCCTCCACTGCTAGTGGGAGTACAAACTTGTACAACCAATTTTGAAATCAATATGGAAGTCACTCAGAAAAATTAGGAATAGATCTACCTCAAGACCTAGCTATACTACTCTTGGGCATATACCCAAATGACAATACACCCTACCAGAAGAACACTTGCTCAACTATGTTCATTGTAGATTTATTTGGAATAACAAGAACCTGTTAACAACCTGGATGTCCCTCAATCAAAAATGGATAAAGAAAATGTGGGACATTTACACAATGGAATATTACTCAGCTGTTAAGAATGACATCATAAAATTTCAGGTAAATAAATGGAAATAGAAAATACTATCCTGAGTGAGGTTACCCAGACACAGAAACACAAACATGGTATTTACTCAAGTATAGGCGGACATTAGCTGTTAAGTAAAGGATAATTATGCTACAATCCACAGACCTACAAAGCTTAAGTAACAAACAGGTCTCAAGGGGGGACAAATGTATCTCCATGGGAAGGGAAAATAGAAAAAACTTTGTGGGTGTGTTGGGGTGGGTGGGAGTGGTAACAGGGGGGTCAGGCAGAGGGTAGTAGGGATGGAGGGAGAGAGTACTGGGAGAGATGACTAGAATTGGGGGGTATTTGGGAGGCAAGTAGAAACCCAATGCCGTAAAAACTCCCTGGAATATACAAATGTGACCCAAGTGAAGTCTCCTAGTAAAGGAGGACATGGATCCCAAATTGGCCATCTTCAATAATTAGGCAAGGCTCTCAGTAGTAGAAATGGGGCATCAACTTAGCTACAAAACCTTTGACCTACAATCTATCTTGTCTGCAAGATATGTTGGTGTAATGGTGGAGCATAACTTGTGGGGGTGGCCAACCAATGACTGATGCAGCCTGAGACCCAAGCCACAGAGGAAGGCCATGTCTGATACTGCCTGCATGCCAACAACCACAGGCAGGAAAGTCCAGAGACCCAGGATAGAACCAAACATGACTGAGTAAACATCAATGAAAAGGTTCCTCATGTTATTTTGCTATACTCCCAGATCGGTGCCTAGTCCAATTATCATCAGAGGAGAAACTGATGGGAGCAGATGCGTAGATCCACAGCCAAACACTAGGTAGAATCAGGAATACCCAGAAGAAGAGTAGGAGGAAGGATTGTAGGAGCCAGAGGGTTTGAGGACACTATGATAACATGGCCCACAGAATCAACTAAGTAGGGTTCTCAGGGGCTCACAGAGATTGAAGCAGGATGCATAGGGTATCACAGAGACTGAAACAACAAACACAAACCCTGTGTGGGCCTGAACTAGGTCCCTTACATAGTCCTTATTGTGTAGTTTGGTGTTCTTGTGAGACTTCCAACAGTGGGATGGTGAGGGGGCATATCGTTGACTTTTTTGCCTGCACTTGGGACTGTTTTCCTCCTACTGGGTTGCCTCATCCAGCGTTGATGTGGGGGTTTATGCCCAGTCTTACTGTAAGTAGTTAGGCCACGAGGATGGATATTCCTGGGAGGCCTGCTTTTTTTTTTTTTTTTAAAGAGAGTTCTTGTATGTTACTGTTACTATTGCTGTCACTTTTAAGACAGGGTCTCCCTGTGTACTCCAGGCTGGACTTGGAGTCAAGTTCCTCCTGCCTCTGACCTCCAAGTGATGGGAATCCAGGTACCTAGTGTCAAACTTGTTTAAGAAATGTGCATACTTAAAATAGAAGATTTTAAAGGCTGAGTTATTCTGTTAAATGATCCAGAAAGACAAAAACTGGAAGCATATAATTGAAATGTGAGTATAGAGACGAGTTTGTTTGCTTGTTTGTTGCAGGGTCTCACTGTGTAGCACTGGGTGTCCTGGAATTTACTGTATAGACAGGGATGGCCTGAAACTCAGAGACCCGCCTAAGTCTTCCTCCCAAGTCCTAGGATTAAAGGTGTGTGCT
Source organism: Cricetulus griseus (assembly GCF_003668045.3). Taxonomy (NCBI): domain Eukaryota; kingdom Metazoa; phylum Chordata; class Mammalia; order Rodentia; family Cricetidae; genus Cricetulus; species Cricetulus griseus. The sequence continues at coordinate 85,380,744 of NC_048601.1, forward strand.
AACATGCACAGCTTAAATAAAGGATAGTTAAGCATGCCAAGCATGCATAATTACCCTATAAGGAGTCAGCGAGAGTAAAAATACATAGAAGGTACAGCAAAGCAAGTGGGACCCTCTCCAGCATAAGGTAGGTTGAGAAACATAAATCTATTTGAAAGGATGTGACACAGCCTGACACTAGGCATGGGCCCTGTACAGTTCCTCAACCCTGTTTCCATGGCAGTCATCATTAATCAATCATGTTAGTTTTTCACTGAGCCTAGACAGTGAAATCTTTTAAATCTAAATCTAATCTTCTAAATCTTCATCTCGCAGATTTTCACATGAGGTGAAGAACATTTGTTATAAAGTTAATAAATAACTTTTTAAGGAAAGTAATTTACGGGAATGTATCTAACCTTGGGAAATCAATAACTTGACTAAATTCATTATTACAGAGTATTCTAGGAAATGAGATCTTGCATTTAGCTGTTTTTTTTTTTTTTATGCCAAGAGACACCCCCAGTGAGCCGAATGTTGTAAACAATAGTCTAATCAATACTGACCCCTCACCTGGGTGGGCATTATTAAGCCATAGCAGCACACTTGCTCACGGAACACAACCCAGTCTTGGAGCATCTCAATGTGACAAAATGACAGGCAATTGAGTGAAGTTGTCACATGAAAGAAAGCTGATTTACCACCTCATTAATCATATCATAAAAGCAAGTCGAGGACAAATTCTCGGCAACTACATGAAGACTTGATGTCCTGATGAATTAAGTAACAAGTTGCCAAACAGAAGGTAAAAGAAATTCTGTTTCACATTTTAAGCAAACATTTCCTGTGATTCTCTTCCCTCTTTCTATGAGGATGACCTCCATTGTTACTTTGTAATCCACTGAGTGAATGACTGAATACCTGGGCTAGCTCATCAGGGGAACTCTGAACTCTTTTCTGTGCAGCTCTCTGAATGGAAGAGCTCTGTGGTTCTGAGGCATTTTGGTTGCATGCTTTCATCCCGAGACTGCTCCCCTGTCTGCCCCAGCCTTTTCTAGTTGTCTGCTGTGGGTTTCCTAACAAAAGTGAATGAATGTTCATGTCCAGGCAGGGATTTGGCACTGTAGCCTCAGAGAATTGCTCAAACTGTCAAAGAGCAAATGATCCATTTTCTCATATTGATGAGAAGAATTAACTCAGCCTTGCTACATCTTAAAAAACCATGGTCCTTCAAAAAATCCAGTCACCCAGAAAACTCTGGTTACTGGACTCTGGATCCTCTTGCCCTGGACTTTATGAAATTTCAATGACCACCCTGCAGCCACACTCTAGAGAACATCCCTCTGCCTGATAGTGTAGTTAGGAGCCAGCTGGTTGCCAGGATACAAAGGGCAGCTTCCAGGGAGAAAAGAAGTTGCTGAAGGTAGCATATGTTTTATGGAATGTGATGTGGCCAGGCTTGCTCACAGTGGGGGATCGTGTGGTCTCGAGGTACACATGGAAACTACACCATCAGTACCAGTGGAGTGGGGAGCTTTCTTGTCTTCCATCATTTAGCCACATCCCCCGAGGCTCAGCATCATCACCAGCTGCTTAGCATCAGCCCCAGTTAGGAAACGGCTGCCCATTACCTCCATCCCATCATCATGGATTGTTTTTACACATGTACAGCTACTGAGGGCTTTCCTAGACTCTGATACTTTTCTGGATAGTGCTGGCAATGACACAATAATCTAGCTCATCCAGTGCATTCAGACAAGCAGCAGTCTGCTGCCCCGCTAAGAGTGTGAAGAAAACCCAGCCCAAGGAACCTGTTAGAACTTTTAAAGATAAACCTGATTTTAAAAATAGTTCTAAAATTATTACAATTAATTAGGCTCACTAGTTGATTTTATTTTACGATCCCCATCTCCTCCAGTCCTGGGAGACCAAGTGCTGGTTTCATAGTGTTTCTGTGTATTGAATCTGCAGAAGCAGCACCTGGCCCTCTAGCAGATGGACATGCTTGTGGAGAGTCTTACAGAGGGCAGTGTGAAACTATTACACCCCCACCATTTTTCTGATTTGTAAGGAAAACTTCCTGTACGCCAAGGTTGAGCTGTCAAGGTCAAGATTTCCCTGGCCTGTTTTCAAGATGAACCTGAAGGAGAGGCACAAGCTAGGGGCCCACAGTGTGCCAGGACTCACAGGGATTGGAGCTCCAAGACTTTCCTTAAAACTTGGAAGAGACAGCAGAACAGGCCCAGGTGTCTTCGGGGTAGCAATCTGTTGAAGGCAGCCTACACTCCAATTTTCTAGTCTCTATGCTGCCTGCTTCATTAGTGACTATCTGCCCAGCTCCTTGAGTGTTTGCTACCTCTGATCAGAGCAAGAATCTGAAGCACAGGGAACACCATAACAGGGGGAAAGGCTGTTATGCCCCAGATGTCCTGAAACTTCAATAGGCATCGGCTTAAGGTTGTGATGCAGAAGGCAGAACTTGTGGGCACAACTGCATCTACGACGCCATGCAGTGCCCTGTTAGCTGGGCACCGTCATTTCCATACTCCATCTCATTGTGGCTTTGATGCTTTCTCTATCATTTCCCCCTTCCAGAATCTCTTCTTGGATCTTTAAAGCTGGCTGAAAGCATTTGGAGAACGTGAAACAAAGGTCGTTGGCAAATTCCTGCTCCCCACAAGTTTCCTAGGGACTGGTTTTTGGGGAAAACTAAAGTGAGAACAAAAGTCCCTGCTCTGTTGCTTTCATTCCTTTCTGTGGTTAAAATTCCCATTCTGCTTCCTTCTAGATATAATCTCGAGCCACCCTCCCTACTGTTAGGTAGACTTGTGCCATCTGAAGCAGCAGATACCACACTTAACCCTGTACAATGCATCACTGAAGAAGATGCAGTCAGATATGCAGAAGGCACTAATTAGCACCTTTGTTGGCTTTGAACACATTTTTTATTTTGGTTTTCCTAAGCATTTCTGACTGATTCATGGAAGACATTTGGTTCTTTGGAATATCGTCCAATAGACTAATCAAATTACAGTTTTGCTGTGCTCTAAAATAATAGCATTCTGCAGCTTTCTGCAAATTTAACTCCTGCCTGACCAGGGCATTTTGTAGAGGTAATTCACAGTATGTTTGTCTGATATGGCAAATTATTAATCCATATTGTTACTACAAACAGACTCTTACATATTAGCTGACACTTGGGTTCAAATTCTTAAAGCTAATTGGAATCATTTTCTCCCCCATCTCTCCCTACGCCCTGTTTATATTCTGAGTGACATGCTCTTCTTTCTGTTCCAGAGTTGACACCAGTGCAAGCCTTTGCCATCTTAAGCCTGAGTCTGTAATAACTTATGCTCCAGATGGAACAGCCTCTCCCATAAACCGGAAAGCATCAGAACCTCATGTCTATTTCCTCATTGTAGTAAGGTCATCAGTCATGCCAATAGAGACTCATCAAAAATTGTTTTTGACTCTCTTCTAAGCAAAGACATGACATTAAAATCTTACAGCTCCCAGACCTTGATTACAATCATCCATGCATTTGAAACCAGACTTTAGATGACACTCCTATGCCATCCCCATCCTGAGACTGTATATGATTTCTCCTTTCTTGGATTTCAGAAATTCATCATCTTAGTACATTTTATTTAAAACAAAAAAAATGTCTGTCTCCCTCACTGCACAAACCAATTCTTCAGACTGATTGCTTTCTATATGCTTTCCTGTATACATTTAGTTTTCTTTCATTTCTTCGTCTTTATTCAAACTCCCATTACTTCGATCATATTAAATGTTCTTGGTTGCCTTGTTGTTTTCTTGAGTTTTCATTGACTAGGTCTAGTCTTCTGAGAAAGCTTTCTAACCTGATAATGTGTTTTATTCAGACCTCTTTTTCATGAGTTTTGAGGCCACTGGGTTTAGAGATGATCTGTACCCTGTTTAGGATTTCCATTTTGTCAAGGAGTAGGATTGGGTCTCTAAGCTTATCCTGAACCAGAATAAGCCAAGGGCTATGTGGGTGGGATTTAGATGCATCTAACTGTTGTTTATAAGACAAAGTTCATCTCCATGCAGAATCCAGTAGGAAGCCCTCAAAGAATATGGGCTTTAGGAAGGCCTCAGAGGATGGCAAGAGGCCACCTGAACAAGATTTTAATGTAGGAGACATTAGTTGAAAAAAGATTAAGAAGCAGGGTAGTTAAGACTACAGGATGTCATTGTAGAACTAGCCTAGACTATGCTCAAATTGCCATGATGGAGAAAGATTCTTGAGAGAAACAGTCGCCACATGCCTGTACCTCCCCAGAGCAGGGTGTCTTCAGCTTCTACTCCCAATCCCACTCACCTAGTGTGGTGGTTTAAATAAGAATCCCCCACATAGGGTAAGGTAATTGAATGCTTAGTCACCAGGGAGTGGCACTATTTGAAAGGATTAGAAGGATAAGGAGGTATGGCCTTGTTGGAGGAAGTGTGTCACTAGGGATAGGCTTTGAGGTTTCAAAAACCTATGCCAAACCCAGTCTCTCTCTCTCTCTCTCTCTCTCTCTCTCTCTCTCTCTCTCTCTCCCTTCTCTCTCTCTCTCTCTCTCTCTCTCTCTCTCTCTCTCTCTCTCTCTCTCTCTCTCTCTCTCTCCCTCCCTCCCTCCCTCCCTCTATCTCTCTGGGACATAGAATCCTCAGCTAGTCCTCAAGCATGGTTCTTGCATGTCTGCCACCATGATCCCCACCATGATGATAATGGATTAACTTCTGAAACTCTATACAAGCTATCAATTAATTCTCTCTTTTATAAGAGTTACCTTGGTCATGGTGTCTCTTCACAGCAATAGGACAATGACTAAGACTCCTATGTGTGCACTACCAAACATTTGTCCATAATAAATAATAAAGAAGTTTATTTTAACATAATTCCTTCCTATACATGATTTTATTTTTAAAATGAAATAAAATTTGTGTACTAGTAAGATAGATGTGTTCTATTAATATTATGTGTGGAACTAAACTTTTTCTGAAATATTTGCTACAGTGTGGAATTAGAGAGCATTTAGTGTTTTGGGGAACTGAATGATACTCTGATTTAATAATTATCAATGCTGAGAAAATTCTTTGCATAAATACATAGTACAAAATGGCAGAAGCCTGTTTAGAGCCATTTCAGAAAGTGTGGGAAATTCTGTCCTATTTTCAACCCAAAATTCATTGAATGACTTTTTTTTTCTTTATAAAACTCTAGTCAGCAAGTCAAACATCAGTTTTTAAGATCAAATGTTCTAACACAACATATCCAAAGATAAAGTATCTGATACTTGCACACTGAGGAATGATTATAGGAAAGTGTAGAAAGTTTTACATCCCATAATTACATTGTTATGTTTCTATAAAGGCAGGATGCCTTCTGTGTACAGTCATTCACTCTACTTCATGACACACAATGGTCCCATAGCATAACGGGGTGGTCCAGGCAGTATGCTCTGTCTTTGCATCGTGAGCTTGATGCATGATGAGAACCAATGTGAGGTCATGTGACAAAAATCTGGTTGAGGGCTGCCACAACGCTTTGAATTCCATTACATGCTTGATTTGTAATTACGTTTTAGTCATTATATATTCAGAAACCTTTTAGTGTTGGCAGAGTTTTGGTGACTCCCACAGCTACGTGGCCCCATGTAGAGGCACAGCCATTGCTTAAGAAGTGTGGATCAACAGTCTTCACTCTACAGGCTTTCTCTTTCTGGTCTTTAAGGGGCTTCAGCTGGATTTCTACTGACCCTCTCTTATGACACAGACACCAAGCTTGTAACTGGTTTTCTAAATTCTCATAATCCCTACAGGAAATCAACAAATTTACTCCTCTGGGAACCTGCCTACGGATTGGTACATGCCTAAAATCCTAGAGTTCTGGAGAGAGAGGAAGAGAGTTAAAGGCGAGTTTGAGCTATGTAACCAGTCCCTGTCTTAAATGAACATGGTTTAGCATAGAACTCAGTTTTGTGCTGCTTGCTTAGCACCCATAAGACCTCACTCATGTTCAGTATCTAGTATTAGAAAAAGCAGAAAAATGAGAATATTGAAGAGGATGAGTGAATGAACTGCCCACCAAGTAGTAACTGTCACTAAATACATGCTTTCCTGACACGGGAAATTGCTTAGGCCTTTTCACTCACAATGAGGGTTGGGTGTGTCAACTCTGTCAATTTCGTTACTCTCCATGTTGAGGCATTTGTTAATCCTGAGTGTCTTATCTTTACAGTATCATGACTACATACTTTCACAGCCAGGTGGTAGTGACATTCAATCTGTCCTCAGGTGGTGGCAATGAATTTGCCACAAACTGACTGTCTTTGGTTTCAGTATAGAATGTGAGATGAAGAGTGATGGAGATGGATCTTATGGCCGCTGTCCTTGGCATTGGTGTGAGTAGATCTGTGGTACCCCACCAAGCCAACATAGTCAAACTGATGTGCAGCTAGACACCAATAAGGGGAGATTGTCTGAACTCAGCACTGGGGATTTTTAGAAAGGGAATAGAGAAACTGAATGTTGCCCAAGTCTTGCTTATAAGTCACCACCTGCTACTAGACAGTGCTCTGGGGGACTTATGGAAGGCTACAGGGTTTTCAGCTACAATGCTAGCAAATGGGGCAGATTGAGAGTTTCAGTCATGAAGTCTGTGTTAGCTGGGACCTAAGTGGGAAGGGCAGCTGCCCAGCCTTCTGCAATTATGAAAATTAATATGGAAAGAAGGGAGAAGGGCACATATCTGTTCTCGTCACAAGGAGAACTTTGTGTTAAGATGCTGTCTCTGAGGTAACAAGGAACATAGCATGACGTCACCTTGTGTCCTGTCAGGGTTTCTGAGTTTTAACCTCATTGCTTCTCAAGAGCAACTCCTTTTCTTCCTTCACTGCAATGGATTTTTCCTTCCCCACACTTCCCAGTGTGGCTCTGGACTTCCCCACACTCTGTGTGCCTGTATGCACATACGGGGTCATGGGAGGCCTGTCTTTATGCCTGCATCTCACCTTCTGTGACACCAAAAATCACGGCATTTGACACCCACACCCTTCACCTGCAAGACAAGGATGAGAACAACTCTGTCCCCACTATGGGTGACTCAGTTCAAAATACGATCAGTGAAAAAGGCCTTGGAAAGCAAAAACACAATTCACTTGTAGAAACTCTTCTATTGTTAAAAGAGTTGCTGAAGACGAAAGAGCTACCAAGCTGTGCTCCTCTGATCTCAGAACCCTGCTTCCCTCCTGCCTGTGCCTTTGTAGTTCACTAGCTTGGCTCTGATGATGCCAGGCCTAGGATTGAATTTTCCAGGAAGTGAATTTTTTCACTTGTGACCAAAGGTCTCTCCACATGACCTGAGCAAGAGCTAAAGATAGGTCTATGCTGTGAAATGTACTTATGTTTCTGTCTCTTCCTTGAGAATGAGTTAGTATGAATAGAGAGGTTGTCATATTCAATTTATCTGAAACAAATATTCAGAAATTCAGACATCATAGAAGCTTTGTGCTAAAAATAAAGCATTTTTAATGAAATATGGTCTCACTGCCTTCTAAACCCTCATGTTTCTAACCATAGATGCTTTCCTTATCCGTCATCAGAGAAGTGTCTTATCACAGCCTTCAGCAGCAAATGCAGACACACATAACTAGTCAGTGTGGAGAGTAAAGAACAGTGGAGTTCTTAGCTCAAAGTGGGTCATCCACAACGTTCTGAAGGTCTATCTAGAAAGAAGGATGGAAAGACTGGAAGGGCTAGAGTATGGTGAGGTGTGTTGTGAAAACACTTCACTCGGAATGGTTTGGCCTCGCGCTCAGCGAGTCCACTTCAGATATAGAGACCTGAATATGAGTGGGCCTGTCAATATTTTATCATGGAAGAGGAAATGGCTCACATGGCCCAACTCTTCCTGACACTTAATGGTACTTAGGGAAGACCATCACTTTCTTCAGTCCTGTAGTCGCTGACTGGTTGGATATGATCCAGTAAACGACCTTTCACCCAAGCTTATGTGAGCAACCCTAACTAAACTCAGTAGAACACATGCATACCATGAAAATAGGAGGGGGCTTTCTGGGCAAAAGGGGGAGATGACAAAGGAGAGACTGGCAATAATAGGAGGTGATGATGACTAAAATTCATTGCATATATGATGACACTGTCAAATAATAAAAACTAAATTTAAAATATAAAGCAACCCAGTGAATAAGGAAATTTCATATATAGTTTCAGTTTAAACTTTTAAAGTAAAATGACCAGGTTAAATTGCTTGTCAAGTAGTAGCCAATCCTAATTGAAGTTGCAGTGGAGGATGTGAAATAATGAAGAATAACAAATTTCCCTCTAATCATTATGTTCCTAGTTTATCTCAAATCTGACATAGTCTTTAAGCATTTGCTCAATTCTAGAATGTTATTTACTTTAACACCTATGATCTAGTCTTGGAGTCTATGCTGACTTTTATTTTTAGTGACAAGGTTTCATCTGATCCATCAGAGAGGCATTTATAAAATAAGCACATTTTTAATGGCAGAATCTTAGATCCCACAAAGTCTGGCATTTTCATTTAATGAAGATGGAATCCATGAGACCTGTACTCATTATTTTAATAACGTTATTACCAAATCCTAGGGAGACAGTCTGATACATTTTCTGTCTCAGAAATATTTGTGCTGTTTGGTTTAGGATTTAGTCATTTGCTCTTCTCTAGGATAAATATATCATTAGGGAAGAGATAGAAATATAATTTTGATACCAAAATACCAGAGAGAAAATAGGTTTAGAAGTAAAACTATGGTATATTATGAATAATTAAGCAATTTTGTTTTCATAATTACATCCTTGCAAATGTCTGCAAAGACCCAGAGAGTTTCTTCCTACGTCTGAGTGGTGGTAGCAAGGACCCTGGTTTCAGCCCATAACCTGCTGCTGGGGTCATGGCTGCACTTTCTGAGACCTAGTCTTATAAAATCAAATGAGAAGATCAACTTATTTCTGAAAGCCTCTTCTATGTCTCCCCCGAGGAAGATACATTAGTATGGATGTTTTTCACACATACATCTACTCAGCTCTACGAAGCACAGCTGCTCTGGGTTTTCTTGCCTTACCAGAATGGTTGATGGCTTGCTGGAAGTTTTCATTTACAGAGACACTATAAAAGAAGCAAAAGCACTGTAAGCCCAACACTGTATGTAAATAAATTATTACCAAGTTGCTTTTGTAATTAAACTGAACAGAAAATCAGACTTAGGTTTTATTGAGAAGATTTTCAAAAGTGAACACACAGTTGGCTCCAAATAGCATTCATTCTATTTTTTTGTGGTTTTAAATTGACATATAGCTTTTGCAGTAATATAGTAATCCTTCAAGTACCCAGTTAATATGAAAACCCATACTTCTGGCATCCTGGTACCCATGGCCAGGAGCCCATTCCTGGGAGGGTTATAACCCACATTATTTTCATGGAGCTTTGCAAGAGAAATGTATAAGGCACACACACACACACACACACACACACACACACACACACACACACACACACATGCAAAAATAAAATAAAACACCACTTACAAGAATCCAGAGTCCAGCCACTGCTGGATACTTTCCTGTTTGGAATTTTCTATAAAGGAAAACAATATCTGTTAGTCAAAGAACAACCAGCTACAATGACCCCCTCTATCATCAGCCATACTCAGCAGCTCTGTTTCCTACATAGTTAGTCACATGTTCTTGTAAGCATATTTATTTTTCCCCTGGAGGCACAACCTCCTGTTTTCCATAATCAGCCTCTTCCAAGAATGGATGTAAACTTGCCAAAAGACTATAACTTAAGAAAAAAGGGACAAAATGTTAAGGACTAGCAAAATGAATCCATGAAGGGTGAGGGGTGTTAGAATGATTATAAAAATTACCTAGCATAAATACAATGGGTAGAAAAGCAGAAGAGATTTTTGTTTCTCTCTTGTTGGTTCTAAATCACCACGGAACCTCTCTTATTAAATCCCAACATTTACCTAAGGCAGCTAGCCAGCAGTGTTTATTTGCAAAGAGTTCTCTGCCAGGTTAGAAACCAGATTTGCATTCATTCCAGGGACAAATTGCAGTGGAGTCCCAGGATTGCCAAAGGCAACCTGTGCTAAAAAGACACCAGCCTTTTAAGGTGGATCTTTAGCACTGGCTCAAAAACAGGTAATGAAAAAGGAAAGAAGAAGGGAGCAACTCCTGAGAGACCTTTGCTCCAGTTCCTGTTGGCTACCACCTCATACCCTGGGCTCAGTCTGACTTTGTTCATGAGATATTTGAATAATCCTCACACAGGGTATCAGGTGAAACAAAACAGCCAGTAGCCCTGGGAGATTCTGCGTAGTGTTCATTTGTGGTACCATGGTTGGACAGAATGCCAATGTTTTCATATTTATTACTCTGTATGTTATTAAAATGATCATCACTGCCTCACAGAAGACCCCAAAAAACTTTCAATAAAATGGTGTTCTGAAACAAGGTTTGTTGGGAGATGGGGAGATGGGTTGTGGGTTAAGCACACTTGTTGAGCAAACATAAAGAAGCACAATCTGGAACCCCAGCACCCACAAAATAGCAGGACATAGCTGTACAAGTACAACACAGATCCCTTGAGCTCACAGGCGCCCAGTCTAACTGAATTGCACGTGGCTCTAGGTTCAATGTTTGACCACCTCTTTATCTCTCTGTCTCTCTCACACAAGTGCACAGAGAAGAAGAGAAAGAGGAGGAGGAGCAGGAGGGACAAGCTTTATGGTTGCTGCCTGGATGCAGCTTCAGAATCCTGGGGCTTACCATGAGGGTGATGGGATAGAAAGGAACAGTGTTTATCCCTTATTTGGTCTAATTTGCTGAGGTCCTGTGTGTGTGTGTGTGTGTGTGGGGGGGGGTCAGATGTGTCCATTTCATAGAACTGCTCGGCATTGTATCAGGAACACTTGTTTCTTTAATGCCAAGTTCAAATCCTTAGAAGTCGCTTGCCCCCAACCGAAAGTCTCACACCCCTCACCACCCATGGCGGGACATTTTCTAGACGTCTGGAAGGCCCCTTTTACCTTGCATGTGCACAGTGGCCATTGTGCTTTCCTCCTCAGAGCCAGGAAGTGGATGCCCATCCAAAGGTGTCCATGCCTTCTTGGTATTCCTCAGGATCTCTCTCTTGCTCTTTTCCAGACCTGCTCTGGGTGTCTCAGATCCTTTTGATTTCTCCATCATCATGAGGGTGATTCTGCAACCTGACTGAAACCACATAGGCAGACAAATCAACCACAACGAGTTCAGAGCTGCGGCTTGGCCCAGCCTGAGAGGGGATTCTTAGAAGTAATGGAGTCATCCAGAATCACTGTCCCACTGAGACAGGCTCACCTATCCAAGCAGAATTCCTGGTGATTTTGGCAAAGGAGATTCCTCGCTATGAATAGTCAGAGCAGGAGTTGACTTGGCATTGCTAGTCACAAGGCCACATCCACACTGATGGATTCAATGTTGTGTTCTGAGATGTGAATAGAGAACAGAGAAATAGAATGTTGACACCAACCTTACTTATGTCATGCTAGTCTTTGAGCTTTGAGCACATACTATGTGTTAAAAACATGTTAATCTGTGATAGCAAAAGTCAGATTCATGCCCACCCTTTCTGCCTAAGTCATTGCCGTAACGTATGTTTCAATTAGCATTAGATGGGTCTTCAAATTCAGAGAAATGGCTGAAGATCAGGCCTCAGCAGTATTCCTAGCATCCTAGTATTGGTTCATGATCACTAATCACCTGACAAATAAGCTGCCCTTTGCAATGGGAGTCTGATAAAGGCAAACATTCAGACTCACTGCAAGTATCTCTGTTAAGTCTAGACAAGCACTCTATATGTAATTGTCAGTAACATTGCTCTTACGTGCAATTTAAATTGTGCCACTCAGGTAAAGTACATTTGCTAGTACAGTTGTAAATTTACTGTAAAAATGACTGATACTTATAATTATTAACTTTATATTCTAAATCTAAAGACCAAGAAATTTGAAATAGTTAAAAATAAGGCCCCCAAGGTGGACATTTTATTCAGGAGTGTAAACTTTAGGGTATCCTGTGTAGCAAATTAAAAAAAAATGACAGTAATTCAAGACAGTAATTCAGACTGTATTTCAAACTATGTGATTATCTGGTATACCAGATTTGAGAACATTAGAGAAAGTAACCCCATGGCTGGCATGCACTAAAATTGTAATTATTTGATTTACCACAGGTTTTGACTCTTTCCGATGTAAAGGAAAAGTAGTCTTTGGCAGCACCTCGAATCCTGTGGTTATGAGGGAGCACCAGGGTATCAGCTTCTGAAGGGACCAGCTCCCCATTTAGGCAGCCATAACAGCCTAACCTTGCCTGACCTTGCCTTGGTCACTAGGAGGTCAGATGCCTGCCTCATGGCAAGGAACCAATCAGAAGTTAGCTGGTGGTGCTATGCTTTACAGCTCTGGGTGTGCTTTACGGACAACTGCACAGCAATGACGTGCAGAGCATAGCAATCATCCTGGGAGGGCCTATGGGCCATAACAACCAGTTGACTAATCAACACAGGGCAAGCCTGGAGGCACACCAATCCTGAGCCTGTGAGTACCCCTAGACCCTCCCCTTACACTGCCCTATAAGATCTCGGTCTTGTGGCTTCTCAGAGTCTTTCCCCTGCCATCTGTCATGGTGGGTGGATGAAAGGCCCATGGGTTAGCTCATTAATCAACTGCAATAAAGCTTCATGCTGTTTGCATCAAGTTTTCACCTCCACCTGGTGATTGGGGTCACCGCAGTCCTGGGACAAGGTCCTGGGGGTCTGAGCCTCTGGGGGTCTTTCACTTCAACAGTGCAAAATTTCACAAGAATTAAAATTCCAAAATTCTGCTCAAGGACATCCTGAGATGTGACATTTATTGGAGAATCGGAAAGCTTTAACAACAGATGTGTCACAAACCAAGAAGGTCCCTCAAATTGCACAATCCCTTTCCTGGTCTCAGCTGGAGGGGTGTCCCTAGGTACTGTGGAGATTCTGCATGGAGGAGCAGGAGCTACCAAGCAGCTGGCTGTGTTCTGAGCTGAGATGTCACATGCCAATCAAGCCACTGCTTTTTGGGAAGCACTGGAAGTATTGCTTCATTTTAGATAGAAATATCATTTTAATTTTATGTCCCAAACTTCCACCCTATATCAGAAAATTCTACCTCAGCCACCAGCTTCACTCAACCTTTAAAGACTGGCTCTCTGCCATGTTGGCTGCACTTCCTACAGATTAGGGAAAAAGACTGCCAAAGAAAGTGGAAACCTTGCTACAGGCAGGGGTCAGGACATAGCAAAGGAAGTCTCTTGTTCACTATACCTTAATGGGCACCTTAATGGGCACCTTAATGGGCACTTCTAGTTAGTACCCAAGTGCTATTTGAATGGCCATCTTTGCCATCTATTCAACTGAGCCCTCAGAGCACCTCTTTAGATAAGGACATAAACCAATTGAATAATAGCCTTAAATTGTCCCATGGTAGCTAGGGCAGATGGTGTGTTGCATGAGCCCTGCTGCCTCCTCTAGGGAACCCCTTTGTTTCCAGGAACATTTGAAACCCAGTGCTGGCCAGTTTCAGTTGACTGTAGAAGGAAGTCCAAGCCTGGATTGTGTTGTCCCCCAAACCTGAAATATCCAGTTGTTTCTTTCCCCATATCCTTCTACTTTAAAGTCCTTGTCATGTTCTCCTGCATGTATAAAGACACCCACAAATGTGGATGGTTGTTTACATCATGCTTAATTTTTTTAAAGGTGCAAAACTCTATGTGCCATATCTTCACTTTGTGCAAACAGAAAGCTAATAAATTGAAAAAAAAAGAGAACACAAATGTACCAAAATACGACCAAATTTTCAGAATGTTGGAGACAATCAAAAGGAGAAAACAATTGGTTTACACAGTGACTCTAGTTGAGTTTTTAGTTTGGGCAAACTCAACCCAACTGTTCCCTTCCACATCATCTCACAGAAATGTCAGGAATCATGAAACTCTCATGTAACGACATTCATCACAGGCTTGGCCAAGAGGGCTGTATTACATGTCCGGAGCTGAGAACAATTCCATTGGAGAATTTGTTGGGGTCCAAACTTTTGGTTCCAGCATCCAGGAGCTCCAATTTGCATTGTATTGCAGATACTAGCTGAATTACTTTGTGCTCATCTTGCTGCTTTGTGCTCGTGCTCTCTCTACACATGTCATCAGACTATGGAGTCATAAATATCCACTGCATTCACCTTCATCTACTACCAATAATAGAAGGACTTTCTTGTCCTCTTTCTGGATAATTTCATTGTCAGTGTAGATGACCCACTAACACCCAACCCCTTAGTCCATTACATGCTCGTTTCTAATATTTCTCTCTACACAGTTCCCACGGTCATACTTTAGTCATCATTAGACAACGGCCTTCCAAATCCCAGTTCAAGCAACTTCTATTGCTTCAATTCTATTCAGAATATCCTTGGACACCATCTTTGTTTGTCCTTCCTGTTGTGTCATCTGTACAATTTGAGCATACTATAAAATGATCCATATTAAAATAGTCCTCCATCTACCCTCCCAAATGCAGCTTCAACTTTACAACTATAGAACAGAATAGTCTTGATGATTCCCAAACTCCAATTTCCAAAACTTGTCGGTTCTCTGAACTTCAGATCATAGTGTTTACATTTACTTTACATTTCCACGTGGATATTTGTAGACAAACTTAGTATGTGCCACACTGAATTCTTCATTGTGTCCTTGGTTTCATCTTACCCCCAAATGTATCTTATCCTCTTTTAGCATTCTGTATCTCAACAAATAGTATCTCCATTGGCATACCTGCTCAGGCAAGAACCTACAAGCCTTCTGTGATTCCTATATTCCTTTCATCTCTCAAGTTGATCTTAAAATAAGGAACACCCTTATCACATAGCTCAAAACAACCTTTTCCACTGCTATCAACCTGACATAAAACAAAATTACAGTCCCTTTTGGGTCTAGTAAGAGGCCTCTGTCCATACACCATCCACACCTTCCATATGAAACTGAGTGTATTATTAATGCTTTATTCTCTGTACTTACCATTTTAGAATCTCTGAAAGCTGTAGTTATCACTTCCTCTTAATAAAAACTAGTTTTAAATTGGGTTTTTCATAAGTACATTTCCAGAATTTCTTCATACTTAGTGTAAAGCATTCTTTCTCATTTGTTTCCATTTTCCTAGATTCTAAATTTTGAGTATTTATACCACAGTAGTCAGTGTCCACTTCTGTCTTCTGTCTACAGCCTCTTCCTATATGAATGTGTCTATATTTGTTTCACTGTTACCCATAACTCACTGTAACTTAATATTAAGGTATTGGCTTTGTTGGTAAGTCTGTGTTTATCCTTCAGTTTATCCACTCTGTTTTCTAACCACCTTAACCATCCTGAAAGTTTCTCCAAAACAGATACCTTGGTTATCTTATCATATTGGCATAGGTAAGACACTTGACGTGTGCTTGCTGAATGAGTAGTTATGTAAATGAATACCAGAAACAACTGAGCAATGTCAAAGCAGAGCTGATTGAAATAAGAAAGGCTAGAAAAGATGTCACTACTGCACATTTGTCAGGAATGGTTCACAGCATTAAGAAGTAATGCACAATAGATATTAATTATAAAAAATAATGTGATTATATATACACATAGACAAATACATACAATATTCCTATCATAGTAAGTACTATCTAAAATATGGTCTAAAACTATCTGAATAGTTTCTTTTCACTTCTCCTATTAGCCTCTCAATGGCTAATATGCAAATGAAAGATTTTAATTCATCACTAGGGAAACAAAAAGCATGTAGTTTCCAGTTTAAGTAATCAACAAATATCTGTCAATTGACTATATTACACTAGACATGTAGTTTCAAGTTTCTTGGAATGTAACTTCTTTTAGCGCAATAGGAAGAAGTTGAATGAGATGACATAATTCTGTCATTTCATTATTCTATTTCCACCTTCCACACAGACTATTTAATATGAGGCTAGTAGAGCTCACACTGAAAATATTTTAAAATTGTATTCAACAAAATTACATGATCAAGAAGAATAAGCCATTGTTCATAGTACTCATAAGTTTGGAAGATTCAAAATCTCAAGCAACAAAGTCAAGCCAGGAATTCCCTTCTGCTCTCACTTCTTATCCAAGTATCGAAGTCCCACAAACACTGGTAAAGATTTCCAAATGATTCAGGAAAGTAGAGGCAGATACTGGGGAAGAGTGTGTTCCATCAACACTCTGTTAGGAGGAACAGACAGTCTGTGATGACTTAGTCCGTGGGTGGCTTCCTCCCACCATGAAATATGTGAAGGTTGCTCACTCGTGCCATTTAGGAGCAAGCTGGATTTAAAGACAAGGCATTTGGGCCCCAGCTGGAACCTAACTTCAGACTCCCTGAACTTGAAGTTATCATCTTTTGCTGGTGAAAATAAGCACAAGACTGTCTGTTGAAAGACCACATACACTGCTTCCTGGAGACATTCAGCAGCTTCAAGCCTGATGATATCAGACCTACTGGCTCATCCACTGCGAACACTGTTCTAGTCATTTTCCAACTTTCAATATTTCTTTTTCTTCCTCAATGACTGCTTTTACTTTCCCTTGGTTGTCCTTTTGTCTTGTCTACATTGGCTTTGCCTTCTCCTGCCACAGAGGAAAGAAATGATGAGGTTACATCAGTGATGCTCACATAGCTCATCTCCTGTACCACCATCTCTGCAATCTAAGTTCCTTCAAGTGCATCAAACTCCAAAAGAGGAGAACAAAAGTTCATCAATGTGCTCTCCTCTCTAATCATATTGGCTACAGGTCCTGCTACAAGCAATGCCCTTCTCTTCCCTTGACACTGTCTCATTGTGCTAAAACATAACTCATTTTTGAGCATTTCTCTGGTGGGAGATATCCTTCTGTATACTGTGAATATAGGTTTCTCTTAAAGGTTGTTGAATAAAGCTGTTTCAGCCAATGGACAGACAGGAGATAGCCAGGTGGAGCAACCAGACTAGAAGAATTTGTAGAAGAGAAATGCAGAGAATTGAGGAGGGGATGCTGCTGAAGGAGTAACATGCTGTAGCACTACAGAAGATGAAAAGCTGTGGATTCCTTCCAAACTAATATGGTTTGATCAAACAAGACCCCCCTTAAGCTGTGGCCCAGGTGATTCAATATCCAGAAAAGCTGAGACAATACAGCCTCTCAGACAACTACATACAGGATTTGGTCAGGTTTATGGATTTTCTCAGGATCCCCATGGGATTGACAGCACCCCCAATCAATAGGAAGCAATTTGGAGAGAACTACACCCAAATTCCCAAATATTGTTTATAAATGTTTGCTTTCATTTAAATGGGGTTGGTTACAAATGGTTAATGATCACAGTCAATCTTTTTCTAAAGGAAAAAAAGGAATATGATATAGAAATGAATATTTTGCATTGGTATGGATTTCGATTTATTGATACAAATTTAAGGTCAATTTTGTTATATGCATATTTCCACCCTTATTTAGGTATTGTGTTTATACAACTCTTTTAAAATGTAATGTATAATTAAATACAGATTATAGACAGTCACCTCTAATAGTCAAAACTTATGTTAGTTAGATTTCCTAGATATTTGGAGATATGTTTTCAAATGGATAGGTATTCTTCTAAACCTTTCAAAGACCCTCAGAATATGGCATTTCTGAATAAAAATCATTTATTAGGGTTTTTCATGATTATGAGACACAACTGCACCTGGTGATACCAATTACTTCAGAGATGAAGATGGGATTGAAGAAACTCATTATGGAGTTTGCCCTTTACATGACAGGAATAGCCCTTTGGATAAGAAATTGCTCTTGCCTGGACTGCTTGACAGTACAATGTCCAAACTGGACAAGCAGGTTACAAAGAAAAGTGACTGCTGAACTTGCCAAGGGACATGATGGTCCTTCAAGCTTCCTGATGCATCAAAAAGTTTGTCAGACACTATGGCCTATGAGCAGAAGATGGATGCCCCAATGTGACAGAGGAACTTTGGTTGACTGTCCAGGCAGTGAGATATCTCTGTCAATTCTAGAGTTTGTATATTATCCTTTTGGGGTCTTTGCTGGAGTTGAAGACAGATAGTTATGGTTTTCCTTAGTTATGATAAAAGATAAGTTATACAAAAAACTTTAGACTCACACAGATAGGATGTAAAATAAAATATTTTCTTTGAATTTTGTCAAATGTTAACAGACTAAAATATTGTTAACTATAATTCTTGATTGAAAACTGTTTTGCTATATATGATTTTACTATGTTAAAGTTAAAAACTTCCCTTTTATTTAGACAGAAAAGAGGAGATGATGGGGGATGTCCTTCTGCATGCTGTGAATATATGTTTCTCTTATTGGGTGATGAGTAAATGCTGATTGGCCAATAGCTAGGCAGGAAATACCAGCAGGAGAATGCTGGGAAGAGGAAGGGAGAGAAAAGATGCCAGAGATATACCTTGTAGCTGCGAATTCCTCAGCAAGTGAGCGAGTATCACTGATAAGCCAAGAAAAAGTGGGCATACATAGTTTAATAGAAATGGGTTAATAATTGAGAGAGAGCTAGCCAATAAGAAGCCTGAGCCATGGGCCAAACAGTTTATAATTAATATAAGCCCCTGTGCGTTTATTTTGGACTAAGGGGCTGTGGAACCAGGTGAGACAGAAACCTCCACTAACACTTCTCTCCAATGTTCTCACAACAACTTGTGCAAAACACTATTACAGCACTCACTACACTCAAGTAGAATAGTTCAGCTCATGAATGACTCTCCCATCACATAAATGAAATAACTGAAGGAAAAACTCATGAAATTCCTTATGGATCCATGGTACTTAGTTCAGGATTAGCAATAACTGCTTAATGAATGAAACAGTGGTTGCATCTGACCTTGGACTCTCTCTTCTTAGTAAATAGAAATAGTAACTTATTCATCTTTTTTTTTTTTTTGGTTTTTCGAGACAGGGTTTCTCTGTGTAGCTTTGGAGCCTATCCTGGCACTCGCTGTGGAGACCAAGCTGGCCTCAAACTCACAGAGATCCTCCTGCCTCTGCCTCCCAAGTGCTGGGATTAAAGGCGTGCACCACCAACGCCCAGCTTTAACTTATTCATCTTTATAATGCTTATTATATCAAACACTGCATCACATACCAGAAGTTATTCATAAAGTACATTATAAGTAAATGAATTCAATAATGACATTTACAATTTAATTCAATTAAATCTGAGTGTCTACTGTGAACAAGAAAAAATTTAAGAAGCTTATAGTTGATTATGAGAAATTATACCAATTACTATAGTGAGAGATGTAAGAGGACTTGCATCCTAACATTCTTCAAATGCTATAAGAGGAATCCTTTCATTTATCAATATATCAGGATTCCTAGAAAGGAGACATTTTGGCCCTTGAAGATTGAGAGGCAAACTGGAAAACTTTCCAGACACAGGCATTGAATTATTTATCAATAGTAGAATGCATTGGCTGTTAAATACTGGCTTGTTGTAGAATATTATTATAAGATGTGTTACATTTGTTTACTCTGTGGAACATTTTTTAATGATGCAAAGATGTGTTGCATTCTTTTATGTGGCACTGTTTAACTCTGTGAAGCTGTGCTACCTTGCCTGTCTAAAACACCTGATAGGTTTAATAAAGAGCTGAACGGCCAATAGCAAGGCAGGAGAAAGGATAGGTGGGGCTGGCAGGCAGAGAGAATAAAAATGAGGAGCAAGAAGAAGGAGCATGAAAAGAAGGAAAGTAGGACTCCAGGGGCCAGCCACCCAGCTACAAGGAAAGCCACAGAGTAAAAAGTAAAGGTACACAGAAATAGAGAAAGATAAAGCCCGGAGGCAAAAAGTAGACGAGTTAATTTAAGAAAAGCTGGCTAGAAACAAGCCAAGCTAAGGCCAGTCATTTACAAGAAAGAATAAACCTCCATGTATGATTTATTTGGGAGCTGGGTGGCAGGTTCCCCAAAAAAGCCAAGAATAAAAATGACCAACAACAGTGGCTTTGTGATGGCTGCATGCTCTTTAGTGTTAACAAATTAGATGTAATCTTATCTGGTGATTATTGTACATATGTGACCCTTCAGTTTGCCTCTATCACATTTCCTTCCCATGTGTCTTTTCTGCTGCCTTTAAAATTGTGTAGCTGTGTCTATCTGAGAGGCTCCTGAGCAAAGGACCAGAATATATAGCGGGCTTGTTGGAGCCATTCCCTATGGTGGGATGCCATGCTCAGCATTGGTGCAGGGGTGAGGGTGGGACTTGGTCCTATTTTAACTTGATGGGCTCCCATCCTCCATAGGAGCTCTTACCTTGTGGGAAAAGTAGATAGGGGAGTGGGTGGGAAATGAGGGGTGGCAGGAGGAGGGCTGGGAGGGAAAATTGTGGTTGGAATGTAAATGGAAACTTAAAAAAAAATTGGAAAAAAACCTCAGTATTGTGGGTAACTCCCAGAACCCTGAAATGAAATAAAATAAAAATAAAAACAAAGCAAGAAAAAGATCCCAAACAAAGTCAAAATAAATAAATAAATAAATAAATAATGATGGTAAACTAGGAATTCCCAACCAAACATATAATAACCCCCGACACACATTCACAAAAAAAGCATGCAAACAGCATCATAGTTGGTGAGAAATTTCTAGCTGCCTCACTAAGATCAGACACAAGGCAAATATGCATCTTCCTACATCTTTTCCCAATGCTGTACTAGAAGTAAAATAGGTGATTAGAAGAAAACAGAGTTCAGAAACATTTGCTATTGGTCTTAAAAGGATGGAGGGGCACTACAATGGGAAAAGGTACACATTACAATAAAAGGCACTAGGGCAATAAGAGCTCACGTGCAAAACAATAAATCTGGACACAGCTTTCACCATTTAGAAAAAAATGAAGCCAACATGAATCACAAGCCTAAATGTCATATGCAAAATAATAAAAAATATGGAAAAATGTCTAAATGACATTAACAGCATAGTTTATGAAACAGAGAAGTTGTAAGCTAAATATTGTTGAAATTATATCATTTTTTTCTGTGTAAAAGACATTGTCATGAGAAAGAAAACAAGACAGACCAGGAGAAAATATGTGCAAAAAACATTATGTGATAAAAGGCTACCATCAATGGAAAACACCCATTAAAGCCTTACAATTAAATCACTAGATCTAAAAAGTAACCAAAAGATCTTGAGTGATTCCTCTTCAGGATACCAGGGAAGATATACAGATGATAAATACACATTGGAAAAGATGCTTCATGCAACTTTTGTCAAGGAAACACAGACCAGATAAACACACACACACACACACACACACACACACACACACACACACACACACACACAGACACACACACACACACACACCTATTAGCATGGCCCAAATACTCCAGAACACTCATATGACTGAGTATGGGCAAGGGTATAGAACATCTCAAATACTCATTTACTGCAGGCAAGAGTAAGAACTACCACTTTGGAAGATAGTTTAGCAATTTCTTACATATAACCCAGCAATCACACCCCTGTTGTTTAACAAGTAGAGTTGAAACTTACACCAGTAGAAAAGCTTTCACATGGGTGTTATGGCATAACTGACAAAACTTGGGAGAAAAAAAAATCATGTCCCTCCCTTGGGAGGTGAATGGAGAAATAGGCTCTGGTTCACCAATAGTAGATAAAAACTACCAAGTCATGAAATGAAATCAAGGGACCATAAATACATATGGTTAAACCAAAACCAGTCTGCAAAGCCGCATGCTGCCTGAAACTAAATGTATGGCTTTCTAGAAGGAGAAAAACTAGGAATTCAGAAAAATAGAAATAATCATTAAGGGTTAGGGCAAAGGAAACAGTGAATGGAAACAGAGGAATTTTTAGTGTAGAAAAGGACTGCATAATAAAATGATGTTTTGTAAATGGTGTTATGCATGTACTCATGCCCATAGAATTGACACAGGCCATGAGTAATAATGCAAACTGTGGACCTCGGGTGACAATGTGGTTTCTCAGTTGCAACAATAAGGGATGTTGGCAATAAGGAAAGCTATACATAGAAGGACAGGGGTGTATATCAACTTGATTTTTTTTCTGTACTTAGTTTTGAAGCTAAACCTGCTTTAAAAATAAAGTATGTGCATTACATATGATATATATATATATATATATATATATATATATATATATAAAATCTATGTACACTATCTAGTCAAGTAATTCACTTTAAGAACATGAGTTCAATACATCTCAAGTTTAAAATAATACATTGTTCCACAGGAGAATTGTATCCTATTTCATTGCGGTACTAGGCAACTGTGATGACACAAATGGAAAGGAACACATAGGAAAACCACCAAAACCAAACCAAACAAAACAACAACAAAAGCCCAAAGAAACAGCTGATAGAAAAGATTACGAACTAAGTATGCACCTGGGTCTAAATCCCTTTTCTACCTGTATTGCTTGAAGATGCAACCTCCAGGTGTATTCTCCATGCCTCTGCCCTCAATCTGCCAACATCTTTCTTTTCTCATCTTGACCATAGTCACTGAATCTCAAGGAACCAAAAGATGGAAGATCTTATTCCTGTCAAATGATGGCAAGAGACTGTAAAGGCATCACGGTGTTTTCTTTTAATGATCATATTCGGGAAACAAAGCATGCCCTAGAGAAAATGCACACATGCAGAAAAGGTTGCTGGTGTGTTGTTGAGGAGAAGCCTGCAGGAAGACTGTCAGATTTGGATAACCTTAAAATGCTTTCCAACTTTTAAATTCTGACCTAAAAGTCCCCATCACTCATTTTATTGAAGCAATCTTAAGTGCAGGCTTGTGGCTTCCTTCTTACAATTTATGACTAAATTTTACCAGCCCAGCTACTGAAACTCATTAAAAGCAAAAGAAAGGGGGCTGTAACTGTAAGTTCTACTTACACCTCTTCTCCTGATTGAAATCCTTCTGCATTGCCCAGCATCTTCATAAGCAGCCACTGGAAGCTCCTGCCACTCAGTAGCACATGTCCTCATTCCCAATATCCCTGATTACCCATGCTTTAATCACTAACATCTAAAGGACATTGAAAGCAGTCTTCTCTTACTGTTGTTGACTACAATTGGCAAAATAACAGAGAAATGGTTATAGATAGGAAATTAACTAAGGGTTTGTAGGCACCTCAGAAAGAGAAGTCAAAAAGTACAGACAAGGCTTTTTCAGTGTCTAACTGGGTCTGTGTGA
Source organism: Cricetulus griseus (assembly GCF_003668045.3). Taxonomy (NCBI): domain Eukaryota; kingdom Metazoa; phylum Chordata; class Mammalia; order Rodentia; family Cricetidae; genus Cricetulus; species Cricetulus griseus. The sequence goes on from NC_048601.1 coordinate 85,404,080, forward strand.
TGTGGCAGAGAAGATACAGCAAGGTTTTGTCTGGAATAAGAGTCCTAGGAGACGGCATGAAATGTGAGTCTGAGGCATTTGGGATATAGAACAAGTGGGGTACCCTGGGAAACAATGGAGGAAGAGTTGGCTTATGAGCAAAAACAGGTTGGATAGCTTTGCAAATCCCCCATCCTTAGTACTTGAGGGAAGCCTTTACATTTTATCTTTAATAAGATGATTTTGCTGTTAGACTTCAAAAGCATTATTCAACATAGTTTAAGTATTTTGTTTTTAGTTTAATAAGCTTGTAAAACATCATAAGATAATGTTGATTTGTGTCAAATTATTTTTCTACCAGAGCATATCACTATTTTGTGTTGTTAGTGTAGTAAATTGCATTCACTGGTTTTCTGATTGTTATATGAGTTTTTTTTTTACCCTAAATAAAATCAACTAGGTCATAATATGGTGTCATTTTACATATCCACTTAATTTTTTTTGCTAGTATTTTGCCTGGGTTTTTATTTTCTTATTAACAAGCGAGATTGGCTAGTATTTTATCTTTCTTATAATATCATTGCTAAATTTCAATTGCAAGATTCTTTACCCTAGTAAATTGTTTGGGGAATTTCTTTTTTATTTCTAGATGGTATTAGAAGTATTTAATTCCTTAAAGGTTTGCATTTACTAGTGAGGACATCATTTTCTGTGGAGGGCTTAAAATTACAGGATTTATTTATTTATTTATTTATTTATTTATTTATGAGACAAGATCCCCCTACATAGCCCAATCTGGCTTCAAATTCTAAACCCTCCTGCCTCTACCTCTCAAATGCTGGGATTACAGGGCTGAACTGCTCTTGTCTAGATTCCATTCATTATTATACTACAGTTAAGATTTTTCTATCAGTTTTCACAAGGTGAGTTTTTCTAAGACTTCCCTTTCATTTCATGTAACTTTTCAAATGTATGGCAAAAATTTCATGTTATCATACCAAATTCTTAATGGGAAGATCACTGGTAGTCTTCAATATTTTATTATGAATCATGGAATTTGAGGATAATTACTGTCTTTTATATCAATAAGAATGTACAGAGTGTATATAGAAATTAAGTACTTAAGTTTTTAGGTTATTAGAGGCAGAATGAGTCAGGTGTATGGGAGAGAGGCAGATTTGACGAGGTGAGAAATGAGCTAGATGCCCTACCTCCACCCAGGGCCTGATGTCTGGCTCTGGGCTACTGCCAAGGGCCATGACGTGGTCCATGACCCAGATGAGAGGCAGACAGAGTTGGTCCCACTCCTCACCAGCTGAAGCACTCAGGAGAGAAGGCCCTACATCTCACCTGGGCAGTACAATAGAGCTGCCTCTGTCCTCAGGGGCATAGGCGAGCTGGCTCTGAGGGTGTGAGAATGGGAGAGCAGGTCATGCACCTCTCATCTGTCATGTGGTGGCATGGGTGAGGGGAAGATGCCCTCCTCCCTTTGTCCCTCGACACCTGCAACAGGTGGGGGACCTGACCCAACCCCTCACCGGCTGCAGCACCCAGGAGAGCAGGCCCTCTGCCTTTCATGGGCAACACAGTAGAGTTGACCTTGTAGAAGGGGGCATGGGTAAGACATCCTTGAGGGCATGTGGGGCATAGATGGTACCACCTCACTTGTCTGCAGCTGGTGATAAGGATGAGGGAAAGATGCCCCCCCTCTTACCCCTACTGTCTCCAGCTGGTGAAGGAGCTGACCCCTGTACCAGGTACAACACTAGAGAAAGCAGGCCCTGCACCTCATCTGGGCAGCACAGAAGAGCTGACCCTGTTGACAAGGGCACAGTTGAGCTAATCCTGAACATTCGTATGGGAGACCTAACACACCCCCTCATCTACCATGTTGCCGCATGGGTTGGGGAGAGATGCCCTATACCCTGCCCATCAACACCTGAGGCAGGTGGGAGAGCTGCCCTTGAGGTCATAAGAGCAGGGGAGCTGTTGCTGCCCTTCATCACCTGCAGCACTCAGGAGAGGGGTCCCTACACCTTGCCTGGGCAACACAGTACAGCTGACCCCTACAGGCATGGGAGAACCGACTGTAAGGATATGAAAGCAGGAGAAACGGCCCCTCTCCTTGCTCACTTCAAGGGGTGAACTAGCCAGAGCAATACTGGAGAGCTCACCCTGGTGGAAAAGACAGAGGAGGGCTGGCAAGCTGACTAGCCCTGGAACGACCCAGGCCCAGAACCAGGGTTATGTGTTAGCCCACCCCAACATCCACCCCATGTGTGATCTTCTGGAACATGAGTGGGGGATGGGGGTGGAGGTATGTCCTGTGGACCTAGAACTTCAAGATCTCCATGACACAGGGCAGCAATAGGATGTCCAGCAGAAGTCCCAGAGAGGACCCAGCATTGATGGTGTAACAGAGACCAGGGGCCTCGAACCAGACCAATGATTCTTTGGGATGAACACCTGGATGTAAAAATCTATGAATAAAGGGATTTACTGGATGACTCACTGTATCACACTGTAGCTTCCATGATGAGATTCTCCATCCATTTTTTCCTTGTCCCCCTTTCGTGTCTTAAATTTATTTTGTTTTATTTTTGTGTGTGTGTGTGGGGGGGTAAGATAGGGAGACACCACATGGAAACATGATGTAAAAGACACAAAGAATAAATAGAAAGAAGGTTAAAACAAATTAAGGTAAACTATTGGAAAAATGAAAATTATATTTGCTTATTTCAGCCATTTGAAGATTAAAAACTAAAATGATGAAATGTCAAGAGATAAAAACATCAATGTACAGTAGAGACAAGAGAGGCAGTTAAAGAGACAGGGAACACAAGCTGGGGTCATGCAGGCCTTATATATCTGTGAAAATGCTACAAATGTGCTGCATTTACATAGGAAATGATAGACTAACTCTGAGGGAATATTCTTAAAGTACATCTGGTGGTACTTAGAGGAGTAAGACTTACTTTTTAAAAAAGAACAACAGAGGAAGTCTAAAATGAAGAGAGATATACGCCCAGAGAAATACTCTTAAAATACAGCTACCTCAATATTAATTTAAAACAAAATTGAACTCCAGGTAAAGGGTATTAAATTGACAGATCCACACATCACCTTGTAAGATATAATTATGTGTTGCATAGCAACCAAGAGCATCTTAACATAAGGTGGCATGTGCTGAGGTGTGAACAATAGAGTGAACACAGGCAAACTACGAGAGCCATAACATAAGTACTATGTTGTTTTATGGGTCACTGGCATACACTCTCTCCATCAGGCCAGCATGAAACGTTGTGTAGCATGACTGTATTCATACTACAGAAAGATAAATTGTGTACACTTGTACCTAGTATATAACTTCTGAAAACATAAAACAAAACAGAAGAGGTGGTTAAAGAAGAAATTGGGACTGGAAATTGTATTAAAAACTTTAATACAACCTTCTCAGAACTGATAGATAGTAGAAAAACAGATAACTACAAATGATATATTCAACAAACATACATAATGGTTTTGTGGGAAAACAAAGCTCAACATCCACCTGCAATGAGAACCTCACGTCTCACTGAAACACAAATCCCCTTTGAGGCTCTTAGTCTCATAGATGAAAGAAATTAAAAAATAGCCTCAGGATTTGGGGAGATAACTTGCTTGCTTGCCTTGCTAGGACAAGGACCTGAGTTTGAACCCAGGAACCCATTTTTTTTTAAAAAAAGCTAGGTGAAGTGGTACATACACTTTTACTCCCAGCCCTGGAGAGGTAGAAACAGGCAGGTCTCTGTGATGGACTATCCTACCAGCCTCATCTTCTTGGTGAATCCTGGTCCAGTGAGAGATCCTATGTGAAAAAGAAGGTAGGAAGAACCTGAGGACTAGCATATTCATATATACACACATACACGGAAAAAATAGAAGCTAAAATGGACTCAGAAGGAAACGAGAATAATTTCAAGTTTGAGGAAAAAAAGTATAATCCCAAGAGGGCAGAGATGAATGAGATCTCAGAAGTTTCTGGGAGGTGATGGAAAAGGACAGGGAGAGGAGGCCGTGATTTTGAGTAATGTTCAAGAAAGCCAGTCAATCCAGCCCTTTGCTTCCCTTCTCCCTGAGTTGCGTTCTCTATCAAGAGAGTGAACATTAATGCCTCGCCCCATGGCATGTCATCAAGTAAGCAATCAAGTCCAGAATTAATCTAAAATTATGAAGAAGAAATACCAGGTTGATGTTAAAAACAAACTATTTAGAAAATTATCTTGAAGCAAGAAGATATTCATTTAGGAGAAGGTAAATATGTAAGTCTCTACTCCATATAGTTGACCAAAATAAATTCCAGGGGAAATCATAAGGTAAAGAGACAACAGACAAACAGATGAACAAAACTATGAGAAATGTGAGAAGGTATTTTTATAACTTAGTAGAAAATCCCTGTTTGATCAAGATAAAAATGAAAAGCTATTTAGAGCAAATGATGGTTAAATTGGGCTATATCAAAATATAATGTTTGTGAAAATCCTGATGCTCTGTGTGACAAGAAAAGCAACAGCAAAGAAGCTGCACAAAATACAAAGATAGTCAACCAGAGTAGAGGAGAATGCAAAGGTGCGGACTCGAGGATCAAGAGGAGTTGCCTGTAGAGTCTGCTTTATGGGTATTTTCTATGCAAGTTCAAAGATCAACTCTCCAGTACCTCAGAGGTTTGGATCTGCTGTAGTCTCTGCTACAAATAAAAGCCCCAAGTAGGGGGCTATGTTGGATAGTTTCCTGTCACACTGATATATGACAAAGTCATCTGAGAGGAGGAAACCTCAATTAAGAAAATGCCTCCAAAAAACCCGGCTGTAGAGAATCTATAGGGCATTTTTAAAATTAATGATTAATGGGGGAAGGTCCAGCCCATTATTGGTGGGGACCCCCCTGGGCCGGTAGTCCTGGGTTCTAGAAGAAAGCAGGTTGAGACAACTATGAGGAGTAATCCAGTAAGCAACACCCTTCCAGGGCCTCTGCATCAGCTCCTCCTCCAGGTTCCTGCCTTGCTTGATCTCCTCTCCTGACTTCCTTCAGTGATGAACAGTGTGATGTGGATGTATAAGCCAAACTAACTGTTTCTTCCCCACGTTGCTTTGGTGATGGTGCTTCATCATAGCAATAATTACACTAAGTCAGCTATGACTAGGGATAGCCCACGAGAGCCATGCAGTTTCCCTATGCTCAAGCATGTAGAGTCCATTGGAAGATTCTTGATAGAGGAGGACAAATAAGAGAAAATTGTCTCAGACTTTCCCAAATACACATTAAGTAAGAGGCAGAAGCCTCCCATACCAGAAAAAAAGGAGCCTGAGAAATATGTCTGCTAATGAATAATGGATGTTGCAGACTGGAGATGACAGTATGACAAGCCACATAAATAAGTCAAGTCCAAGTTTGGCTGAAGGAAGATTCACTCCCCCTCCCCCAACATTCTAAAGCCTGTGGAGCAGAAACTAGAAGTAACAGCAAATCCTTCATAGAAGAGGTAGCCAGTACACTCCCCACAGGTAGAGCAAATGGAAGGATCATTGAGACTATAATAATTATAATAAATGTGCTGAAGTTCCCCTTTTTATGTATGTTTTCCTTAAAGAAGTCAATTCATAACTTCCCCCAGGAAAGCCTAATGGATAATACCCAGAGAACATAGTCCACAGCCTCTCTCTTTCCCTCCCTCCCTCCCTCCTGCCCTTCTTCCCTCCTTCCCTCTCCATCTTTCTCCATTTCTCCCTCGCTTTTCCTCCCCCCTCCTTCCCTTTTCCCTCCCTTCCCTCCCGCTCTCTGCTCTCCGTCTCTCAATATTTCTCATTATCCCTGCCTCTCTTTCTCCATCTCTGCAACTTCAACAGTTGGGTGAACTTCCTGTAACCTCCAGATGTACTTCCGCAATGTCTCCATGGTCAAGTCCCAGAGGTGCTAGGCTATCCATGGGAGACATATAGGAAGTATTCTATATTGGCATACAAGATGCTAATTTTTTGTGTATTATTTTCTTCTTTCTAAAATTGTATCAACTTGTTTGTGCTACTTTCACAATACACCTGGGACAACCTTCTGATTAGTGAACTCAGTAGAATTTTCAATGTGCCCAAACCTTGTTCTGGTATTTTGGGCAACTTTTCCTAGTTTTATTTTTTGGCTGGGGATGTGCAAAACATATCTGTACCTCACTCCCTTGGGCTTTTTTTGGTCCTAGAGGAGATTGTTGAGGGGTGACTAGGCACACTGGGCAGCCAAGAGATGAGTGCAGGGAGTGGAGCACCCTAGCAGATGTACACACTTAACATCAGGGTCCTTTGAAAATTGCTAAAAAGTAAGTGTTCATGTCAACATTAGAGAGGCAAGAATCACTGAACTCTGAACTGTTCTGAACACTTCAATATTTGCTTTCCATTGTAATGTTTGAATTCCACTATAAGACCTTTTCCAACATGTGATACTAAGTCAATGATAAATGGATTTACACACAAACGCACACAGGCATGCATGTGTACACACACACACATTCCACATGGTTCTAGTACATTAAACTCACTACTCCTGTTTGATGAATTCATTGATTAGTTAAAATGAAAATATTAACTGAAAAAAGACACAAATATCCCAATAAGCAAAGAAGAGCTATCAAAAGAAGACAGCATCATTTCTGCATACCTCCTTGAACACCACTGCTTGAAACAGAATTGAGTCCCTAAGGGATATGACCTCATATTCTTGAGCCTAGAGCATTAGACCTTTCCATGTTAACAGTGGCCACGCAGGCAGTGGGACCTGAAGGCATTCAGGCCTGAATCCCTGACAGTAGGATCACTTTACCTGCTGCTAATGGCTTTCTTTCTGAGAGTCACCCAGTCACACAGCTGCAGATAAGGACTCTCAGAATAAGCTCAAGCTGCCCTCTCATTCCCACAGAGAGGAAAAGAGAGCAGAGCTCTACTATCTCCCCACGGCTGGGCTAACACAGATTATAAGACTTACTGCAGCAGAACAGCAGACAAGCAGGCTTGCAGCTTGCTGTAGTTGCTCTGAGAATGTGGAGGACTTTCTGTTTCCTTTCTTCACCACCACTAAGATGGAAAAATCCCGGTGACCAAAGTAACCCAGGTTTCTATCTGCTCCTATTTAAAAGTTGGTCATTATGAAAGCCCAGAATGATTAGCTCACCAAGAGTCAACATTGAGTTCAAGGAGAAAAACCACAATGATTCATTCCCTTACCCTTCCTCTCTACAAGAAAAAAAAGTAGCAGAAAATACAAATGATAGGAGTTATTAGTCACAAGTCCTGGGCTGTGAGGAAGAGTGTGGAGAATGATACAATGGCTCTGTTGTCTTTTGATTTCTGTGAGACTGCCTGTTCCTGCAATGCCCTTTGACCAGCTGGCAGAGGCACCTGGTCTGAATGCAGTGCTGGACAGTACTTTCCTGAGGAAGGCAAGCAACTTGTCTTCATTTGGTTACCATGGTTATGGTACTGCCTGCTACCAATCCAGTGATTTGCATTGCAAACCATCGCTGGAAACAAGGACAGTTGGGACTTGGTATTCAGGTCTGAGAGATTCAATACACAGACGCATCAACTGGAAAGTTCCAAGGGAATTAAACATAAACACACACACACTGCTCCAGTCCTGCAAGGGTGACCAAAATAATGGACATCCCAAGGGCTCCTACTGTCCATAGGACTTCAGTGTGTGTGATGCACTTAAGTAAGCTGATAAGAATAGATAAAGAAGCAAACAAATGATAATATGGTCACTTAGAGTGTGAGGACACTGTCCGATTGGAAGTTTGCATGAAGCAGCCTGGAAGTTCCATTTTCTAATGTTGGTCCTGAAAAAGAACAGGAGTCAGCCAAGGATATGGCTGGACGGGGTAAGAGCTAAAATCAGAGGCTCTCTAGTTTCTAGGAGCCCAGGGCAAGGTGGGAACAGCAAGCCTGGCAGTGAAGCCACACATTCCCACATTTTCACTAAAGAAACTATTCTCATTATTTTGATCTCTAGAGATTCACTTTGTAATTCTATACTGGCAATGTGGAGGAAACAAGACCTCAGAAGCTCAGAAATTGGACAGTGTCACAAAATGGAAATTTGAAATGCTCCACAGTTAGTCTAAGGCAACTGGAACCTGACAGAGGGTTTCTCTGACATAAAGGTTTTACTACAAATGAATTGTCGTGGGAAGCCAGGGTAAAGGAAGAAACAGTATTAGTGAATCTTAACTAATTGAATTCACCTGCATGATATATTCATCTGGGATAGATTTCTAATGAGTATTAGAAACTAAACTAAGCTCCTTTCTTCTGCAGGGATGGCAGGAGGAAGAGAGAGCAGGAGGAAGAGAGAGCACAGAAGGAAGAGAGAGAGCCAAAGTGTGTGCTTAAGTCTAGATACAAGAGGGAGAATGGTCCAGCTGAAGACTTGCAAGAATCAGCAGTCAAGTAACATAATCGCAGAAGGATAGAGTAATCACAACAATCGATGCACCTCATATGCTGGTAAATGTTTGGACTTAATTTGGATGGCAGTTGGAAATGACATGATCAGATTTTTATCCTAGAAGTGTCTTATTGAGGGCAAATGGAGACTGTAGTGATTGGAATCAAAGACAGAAGACAGGAAGCTGGACAGCAGGTAAAACATATCAGTGACAGGCCATTCACAGATAGGTAAACAGAGAATGAGTTATTTTAGCATTATGTGGAAAGAAAAGTCAGCAGGTCTTATTTTGATCCATTATGTAGGAAGAAGCAATGAAAAAAAAAAACTATTCTCAGGTTTCCAACATAGCGAGTGTTTCTGTTTATCTAGTAGACATTGGAGAGGGAGTCAAACATCCATGGAAGGATCTGGAGAGTTTTGTCATGTAAATGTAAAGTTTGGGTTTCCCTTCAAAGTATCAAGGGGTAAAGAAGAGAGACAGTCTGGATATGAGTGTCTGAAGTTGAGTGATGAAATCTGGGCTGACCTGTATGTTCAGCCACAAGAACAGCTCACAAATAAAACCAAGGAAATAAATGAGTTCACTTTGGAAAGGAGATGCCAATCCTGGAAGAACAAATGATGGAAGACTAGAATATTAAAATATCAAAGTAGGGTTGCAGCTATGAACATCCGGGGCTTCTCATATACACAAAAACCCAAACTTAATCCAGTTGCTGAGAACTAAAATGGACCCAGTTGTGTTCCTGTCCTCTCTAGCTAATGCTTTCAGATTATCAAGGAGAAGCATTCAGTTCTAGGATAGCCAAAGAGCTAGTTCAGAGAACAGATCTTAGAGAACATTGGTTCAATAGTCCCCAAACCATACTGTGCTCAGAAAGTTCTAACTCTTTGTAGCCTATGGTGGAATTAACAACATGAATTGGCCAGGTATGCAAATCTACTCTAGCTAGCCCCATGCCTTTTCAAAGCCCTTGTTTCTGTCTGGGTGCCTCTCCTGAATGGGTTCTAACCTGTGTCTTGACATTGTTCTTTTGTTTCCACACCCTTTCCTCACAGGGCACACTTCCACTGGAGAGCTGTGCTACTGGTCCCACTGCCATCTGGGAAAACCTTTCTGATGAGGTCATTGGGATAGTGATGGGGCTGAGCAGTACTCAAGACAGATCCTGGGCTGGGAGAAAAGTTCACTTCCCTACCACCTTCATCAGATGAAATTCGTTACAAAGACAAATTAAAGTGATTTGGTTTTGTGTGTGTGTGTGTGTGTGTGTGTGTGTGTGTGTGTGTGTGTGTGTGTGTGTGTGTGTGTGTGTATGTGTGTGTTTTTGTTTGTTTGTTTCAAAATGACAACACCAAAACAGCTTCAAAAGAACTCTTGTTCCCATTTCAATGGAAAACACAGCAATAAGATGATAGTTACCCCCATCATTTATTAATCACTTGTGCCAAGCCCCACACTGGAGACTTATGTCACTAAGTTAATTGATTCTCCCAACAAATCTAGTGAAAGTTATTATTGTGTCATTTTATAGATGAAAAAACTGAGGGTCCCCTATGTTTATCCCCAGTCAGCCTGTGACTTGTGGCCAAACATACCTGATCCTGCTCTGTTCTAGTTTGCTTTCTGTTGATCAGATAAACAAAAGCAGCTTAGGAAATAAAAGGTTTATTTGTCTTATGTTTTATACCATAGTTCATCATTGAGGGACATCAAGGTGGAACTCAAAGCAAGAACATGGAGACAGGAGCTGAAGCAGAAACCATGGAGGAATGCCTCCTACTGGCTGTCTCCCCTTGGCTTGCTCAGATTGTTTGCTTGTAGCACTCAGGACTTACCTGCCATGGGTTGGCACTGCCCACAGTGAGCTGGACATTTCCACATCAATCATTAATCAAGAAAGAGCCCCATTTGACATGCCTGCTTGCCAATCTGATGGGGGCAAGCCATCAATTGAGGTTCCCTCTTCCCAGGGGACTCCATTTTGTGTCATGTTGACAAAAACTAACCACACAAGCATAATCTATTGGACTCCCAAATTTATGCTCAGAATTCAAAAACTAGAATATCACAATAGCTGTAATACAGAAAAGTCTATCACTCAGTAAATATGAGGATATTTCCATTTTCCAAGAAATTTAAACAGGAAGGAGTTCTGGGCAGGTCCTGGAGTTTTACATAAGTCAATAGATTAGAGGAATGTGTTCCTTCCCTCATTTTTTCACGAAAAAAAGACTAAAATTTGAAATGTTTTGAACAGTCTCCATGAGCCAGAAACTTTCTTGACAACTCAGTCTCCATGGACAATACAATTAAACAATGATTAGAACTGATTTATTGGTTAGCAATTCACAAAGATAAAAGGAAGGCAATTCCTTTCTAACTAATCTTCAGAAGATAATATGGTAAATCTAGCTGCTAAGTGCCCGTCATGAGACTGACTGGTCCCAATTAGCTCTGTGTTCCACTAGATGGACTTTAAGATGGTGTTTCATTTTAAGAAGACATTTAACAATGCTGTATATTGTTCTCCTTAGATTTTGATTTGACACTTCATGCCTGCTCAGTAAATATTTTGTATTTATTCTCATCACAATAAGCTTTATAAGTCAATTCAAGTTTTATACTAAATCAAATGTGGCCTCCAGCAGATGGGGGACAACTTCCTCATTCTTCATGTGACTGTCCCAGAGCACTGAATATCTTGTGCCTGATGTTATAGCATTGAGCCTCATCTGGAACTGGTTTTCCCCCAAGAGAACTTCTGCCAGTGGCTGGAGAGCACTTTTATTGTGGCAATTGGAAAAATGATATTATTGGTGTCTGGAACACAGAGGCAATGCACAGTAGAATACATTGACCTACTGCACTGAACACCAAATACTCTGGGTTGAGCAACACTGAAGACAAGATGCAAGCCAGACCTTGAGTGACAGTCCTAACAAAACAAGACACAGACATATCAGTATGTAGGATCTCAGGGTTTAGCTCCAGTTCAGGCTGTATGGCTGTCAGAGCTTAAACAGGTCACAGTGTGAGCAGCAAAGTCATACAGAGCAGATATGCTTTTATTGATGTTAGCAGAACAGAATTATTTTTAAGGATCAAAGCAATAACACATGAAGACTTGCTTCTGAGCTTGATATAATCATTTTATGTGGTGTTAGACATATGATGATGATAGCAATAGTAATTTTGCAGTGAAGATGAATGCATGGTTCTGGAGTTTGCTGAGGAACTGGCCTTCAAATATGAACCTGACTATTACTCATTTCTACATGGTTTATCAAGTGGCATCTTTGGCCTAGCATTCTTCAAGGAGCTTTGGGTATGAAAATAGTAGATATTTCCTTCGTTAAGGCTCTTAAGAATGCAGATAAAGCCATAAACAAATGGTTATGATAATAAGTAAAAGAAACTATCAGGAGATAGGTTATAAATGTTTTCCAAGCAAGTCAATTCAACACATATACAAAATTTTGTGAGCTGCCTTATAACTAGCAACAAAATTATTTCTTTTTCTACCTTGCTATATTGATCCCCAAAGGGGAAAATGTACATTCTTAAGATTCCAATTAAACAGTCAGAAAAATAGATGAAAGGCAGCAAGAAAATTGAAATTGCTTTTTAACAATGGATTTGTTAAATCTTGCCTTATAGACCAAAGGGGAAAAAAAAACAATGGAACCACTAGCCATGACTCAAAGTATGTACACATTCATATATTGTTTGTCACTGTAAATAAGGTAGAATATCTGAGTGTAAATGAGTGTCTTAGGGAATGTTTTCTAGAACACTTATAATAGCATATACTTGGCTTATATGCTTTATAAACAGATGGTAGATGTGATTAAATTGATGTCACATTGTTCTATAGAAAGTAGGTATTGACTTTGCCCTCTTTACTATCAAACCTTCATGTCTGATTGGAAAGTCCACTACCAAAAGTCCAGGAATGTTTCACATGAACACAGTGAGTATCTACAACTCCTAACGCTTTGCCTTGGGTATGCAGCAGTATCTGGGCCATCGTGTAACTGCTTCTGTACTGGCATACTTGTACTGCATTTTGTCTTACTTCTTCCATGAATTCCCTGAGCTAGAGTGTACTCAGAATTGCTAATTCTCTAGTTCTTTGGCATTTTGATCCAAAAGGCTGCTCTGGTTCCAGAAGAACTGACAGCCTTACAAGTAACAGCTATGCCAACAAGCCCTACATAATTAGTAAGAAAGGGCCAAACATGAAGGTATGTTATCACCCCAGCATTTGGGAGGCTGGGCAGAAGAATCTCAAATTTGAGGTTGTCCTAAGATAACATATCCTGCCTATGATATAGCTAACCTTGGCTGTCAGTTCAACACAACTGGGAAAAAGAAACTTCAACTAAGGAATTGCCTCCATCAGATTGGCATAGGGGGATGTCTGTGGGAGTAATTTCTTGATTAGTAGTTGATGTAGGAGGGCTCAATTCACAGGGTTCAGCACCATCCCTAGATGGTGAGCTTGGGTATATAAGAAACAAGTTAATTAGATAGAGAGATGACTCCGTGGTTAAGGGAGCATGCTATTCTTGTAGAGGACCCAGGACTAGTTCCCAGCATCCACATGACAGCTCACAACTGTCTGTAACTTCGGTTACAGTGGATCCATGACCTGTTTCTGACTTTCACAGGAACTGGGAATTCATGTGGTACATTTATGTACATTCACATACACACATAAAACAAAAATAAGTAAGTCTTTAAAAAAAAGCAAATCAAGAAAGCTACAGGTAGCAAGCCAGTAAGCAATATTTTTTCCAGACACAGGTTCATCCCTTGAGTTCTTGCCCTGACTTCCTTTAGTGATGGATCCTGACTTGGATTTATAAGATGAAATTAACTCTTTCTTCCCCAAGTTGCCTTTGGTTGTGATCTTTATCAGAGCAACAACAACAAAAGTGGATGCTATTCAAAAATGAATTGTAAACAACTAAGCAAACAAATAAGATTTCTGAAATCCTAATGGAGAACAGCTTATGAGTGTATTTTCCAGATTAACCCTAAATGTGAACCTGCCCGAAAGCACCTATGGTTCCTTGTGGACCACATTCACCCTCCTTGGGCACCCTTACTGTAGTAGCCAGTGTTTTAGGAGTCAGATAGACGTTTCTTTCTGTGACATCACTCTTTTGCTAGCATGTCAAAAGAATCAATTAGATTTACCTGAAATGCCAGAATCAAAGCCCCATGTTTATTTCCTGGGCATCAGCCTCCCTGCCAAATCCATGCATTTCAATTCTGTGAGTAGGAGTCAAAATGTCTGAATTTCTACTGATTACTCCAAGTCTGCTTCCTTTGCAGCCTTTCACGGCATCTATTCCATCAGCCTTCTCATCTCAAATAACAATGTGTGAAAGACAAAGGGGAAAGAATTAATCATGAGCATCAAGAAAGTGCAACGTCCCATGCTGAGTGCTTTCCAGACAACACCTCATTTTAAACTTGTATGAAATTGGGTGTTTAAATTAAGTGTATTTTCCTATACCGTGGAGGTGGCAAGATTTAAACACAAATATTTTTCAGCTCCAAACCTCTTATTTTTCTGCTGTGGAATACCAGACAAGAGTAGTCTCTATTGCTGTAATGAAACACCATGACCAAAACAAATTTGGGGAGGAAAAGTTTTATTTGATTAAACTTCCACATTATAATTCTCAAGGCAGGAATCTGGAGGCAAGAACTGAAGCAGAAGCCATGGATGAATATGGCTTACTCGTTTGTCCCCATGGCCTGCTCAGTTGGATTTTTGATAGCACCCAAGGCTACCAGTCCAATGGTAGAACCACTATGAGTGAGCTTAGCCTTCCTACATCAATCATCAAACCAAGAAAATTCACCACAACCTTGCCCACATGTATACATGTCCCAGAAACAACCTGTGCCCCCCTCGTCATTTCATGTTAGGAGCTGCTTTACTCATTGTGCAAGTTATAGATAAAATAAGAAATATGAACTGGCATCTCTAGAATTCTTCCTGGATGGAACATTTGAGATTCTCTGTTTGTGTTGATAAATTGGGCAAAATTTCACAAATGAGATCCTCGGGGAGATCTTGTGACTTGTCCAACTTCTTTCACATCCCCTGGATGGTGATGGAAAATTCAGATTCAGGAAATGTGTGCTCTGTGGAAATTGGTTCAGAAAGCCTTTTCCATAGTTCTAAATAATTGATTGCGTGCAGTTAAATTTGTCCTTGCAGGTTTACAAAGGCTTAAACAAACAAGAACAGCTAAAACATAGATTAAATGCAAGCATAATTACTCCTTTTACCCAGTGCAACTATTCTGTCATTCTTTACACTGTGCAGAAAATGTTCTGTGTACTGTGAAAATTATGGTCTGTACTGTAGCATCTTATTTTTTCTGTGAGCCCCAAAATGAAGGAAGGATAACCGGAGAGCCTATTTTTTGACCCATCCATCTCAAACCCCATATAATGACCTGATTCTTCTATCCCTTACACAACCACCTACTTCTGTCATTCAACTCCTATCTGTTGTGGGTGATCTCTCTATGCTTGCAACCCCAAGCTCACCTATAAGTCTATTTCCGTTTGTATTCACTTGCTGTTGCTGGGATAAGAAATTAAAACAACTGTAATAGCTTAAGACAACATGAAATTATTTCATAGTTATAGAAGTCAGAGCAAATTAGTATAATGAGCAAAATCAAGGTGTCAGAAAGACTTTGTGGTAGTTTGAATAAGAAGGGTCCCAATTGGCTCATATATTTGGATGTTTAGTCACTAGGGAATGGAACCCTTTGATATAAGGATTAAGAGCTGTGGCTTTGTTGGAAGAAATGCATCACTTAAGGTTGTGGGGGGTGGGAGTGGCTGTGAGGTTTTAAAAGCTCATGCCAAGCCTAGATCCTCATCTGTCTGTTTGTCTGTCTGTCTGTCTATTGACCTATATCTCTCTATGTCTATCTCTCCAGAATATAACTCTGTCTGCATGGTGCTGTCTTTACAACCATGATGATCATGAACTAAACCTCTGAAACTGTAAGCCAGCCCCCAGTTAAATGTTTTCCTTTATAAGAGTTGCCCTGGGTCATGGTTTCTCTTCACAGCAATAGAACACTGACTATGACGGGTTACATTCCCTTTTAGAAGCTGGAGGGAAATGCAATTTCTTTCCAGTGTTGAGCAGCTTCCCACAACCAAAAAATCTGCAGAGTAGAATCTTGAAATTTTTCTCAGGCCGATGTTAGTCCTGATTGACAACTTGATGACATTTAGAATCACTTATAGATATATCTTTGGATATGTCTGTGAGAACATTTGAGGAAAGGAAAGGTAGGAAAGGAAAGGGAAAAGATCTGCCCTCAAAGTTGGCGTCACCTTCTATTAACCAACTCTTCTATTAACCAGCCCAGATATGAGAAGATCTGAGGAAAGAGCAACTGTACTTGTCTGCCTTTGATCCTCTGTCTGCATTAGGTGCCAGCTTTTTCAGCCTTTTAGTCTAGATGTCCTTGCCTTTCAGCCCTGGATTGTGATTGCTGAGATACCCTGCTTCATAAATGGAAAAGCTACTGGGTTATCTTCTTCCCTCGAGTGACGACAACCACTGCTAGACTACCTACCAGCTCCTATATGAGCACTCGCATGCACACACACACACACACACACACACACACACACACACACACACACTGAAGAAAATGCCTTTATAAGATTGGGCTGTATACAAGCCTATAGGGAATTTTCTTAACTAGTGAGCTGGGCACTCCCCCATCAATCACAAGTCAATTGCAGTTCCCTCTCCCTCCCTTCCTCCCCTGCCCCCCCCCATCTCATTCCCTTTCTGCTCTCCAGGGAGGGTGAGACTTTCCATGAGGGATCTTCAAAGTCTGTCATATCATTTGGAGCAGGGCCTTGGTCCCTCCCCACATACACCATATATGTCTAGGCTGAGAGAGTATCTCTCTATGTGGAATGGGCTCCCAAATTCCATTGATATATTAGGGATAAATGCTGATCAGCTCAGTGTTTATCTGTGAGTGTCTGCTTCTGCTCCCCACAGCTACTGGATGAAGGCTCTAGGGTGGCATATAAGGTAGTCATCAATCTCATTATGGGGGAAGGACATTTAAGGTAGATTCTCCACTATTGCTTAGCTTGTTAGCTTGGATCAACCTTGTAGATCTCTGGACATTTCCCTAGTGCCAGATTTCTCTTTAAACCTATAATGGCTCCCAATATTAATGACATCTCTTTTCTTGCTCTCCTCTGTTCTTCCCCTGACTCAATCTTTCCACTCCCTCATGTCCTCCCGTCCCCTCCCCTTCTCCCCTTCTCTTTCTCCTAACTCCCTCTCTGACTCATTTTTTAATTTATTTTTCTAAATCTTTGAAATTTAGTTGTGACTACAACACATTTTAGATGGTTCAGTTCTCTCAGGGGTGGAGAGGCATCCCGTAAAGGGGCAGAAAGTTATAGATGAGTCAGAAATGGTATAATTTGAAAAAGAAACAGCTTTCTTTAAGGGGCATGGGTAACAAAATGTGGGGCCAAGACTTCAGTCTGTCTCACTGAAGTTTATGCAATTGAGGGAAATAAAATTTGCCTGGACACAAAGTTTCTTGTTCTTAGATAGCCATGATTAGAGCCTTTCGTGTCTGTTTACACATGAAACTAACAAGGTAGTGACTTGTGGAAAATACAGCAAGCACCGAAGTTATCTTACTCATAGGTACCTGTGAAACCAGCAGTGCCTATTCTGTTGAATGGTAAGAGATGAGCACATGGAGTTTCTTAGTTGGAATTACTATTGCTGTGATTCAGCACCATGATCAAAAGCAACTGGAAAGGAAAGGGCTGCTTTTGTTTAAATTTGCATATCACAGATCATCATCAGGACAGGAACCTGGGAACAGGAGCTTATGCAGAGGTCATAGAGTAGTGCTGCTTACTGACTTTGTTCTCATGCCTTACTCAGACTGCTTTTTTATAGAACCCAGAGGGACCGCAAATCTAATAGCCTCCCAAAGCTCATATATTTGAATGTTTGTTTCTCAGTTGATAAACAGTTTAGGAATTATTAGGAGGTGTGGCCATGTTGGAGTAGGTGTGGCTTTGGTAGTGGAGGTTGTCATAGGGGGTTGGTTTTGAGGATTCAAAAGCTTATAATTCTGTGCTCTCTCTCTTCCTACTGCCTGTGAATTAAGATGTAAGCTCTTAGCTACTGCTCCAGCCCCCAGCCTGCCTTCCTGCCCTGATAATAATGCTTTGATTTTCTGAAGCTATAAGCAAGCTTCCAACGAAATGCTTTCTTTTTATAAGTCACCTTGGTCATGGTGTCTTTTCACAGAAATAGGACAGTAGCTAAGACACCCAGACAGAGTATTCAAAGAATTATTTTAAATCTGTTCAGAAATCAAAGAGAAAAATAATCTCATTATTGTAAACACAAACATCCGAATGAAATAAGGAAGACTAAGTTATGAAAGAGGAATTCAATAAAACGATATAAATACTGCAAAAGAGGCTGAAGTACTATACATGAAAAATATAAGTTAAATAAAAAGCTCTGTGGAAAGTTCCTACGAGAGACTAGACCAAGGAGAGGGAAGAACAACAATACTTGAAGACAAGGCACAGGAACAAGACAACCAAGGGCAGAGATAAAATAATAATAAGGTAATAGGGTGGATTCCAACATAGACACGAGACTCTGAAAAGACTAAGTCCATGCATACGGCATGGAAGAAGGAGAAGAAGAAATTCTAAAGGCATAGAAACATTTTTAAAACATTCATAACAGAAAATGTCCTGGAGTCAGGAAAAGATGTGGTTTTGCTCCATTTGTCAAAAGATAGAAGGCTGTAGCTGCATAAGTTTAGCTCTGAGTGTGTTTTATCACCAATGCATGAGCTATGTGCTACTGTGGCTCTGTAGTGTAGAAGAAGCTGTCGCCATGCCTATGAGGCGTGGTCAGGGTGAGGTAGAGTGAGAGGTGGTCAGGTGGCTGGTTTCACTTTCGGTTTTGCTTTCAGCTTGCTGTACAGACTGCTGCCGCACCAGCTGGCTAGGTCGCTCTGTAAGTAAGGCTTTTCCCTATTAAAATCCCTAGGATCTCTACCTGGCTCCATATTGGTAATTTCCCACCATATCTGGTGTCAGGAGCAGGATCTTGGCCCCATTTGGGACAGCCTGCGGGTCCCACTGGGACTGCGGGCCTAGGCCGGGAAAGCCCCCTCTCTCCACACATGCTCTCGGCTCACAGCCAACCCACTGCCCCACACAAGCTCATTCTCGCTGCTGCTGAGCCGCTCAGAACAGTCTGCCCAGCTGGGAGATAGTTTCCAGCTCCGTGCATGGGACTGGCTCGGACTGTGGCCTACCCGTGCCCAGAGGCCTCCTGCCTAGAGCCGAGTAGGCCTCTGGCTTTCATCAACTGCTTCCCCTGGCCGCTGAGGTGTAAAGCCCCATCTCTTTCAGTGGTTGCAGCCAGAAGGCCATAAACTCCCTAAGATAAGTGCAGGAGCTTTTGTGAACTCTCTCTGACCTCTGCCAAACGCTGTGCTGAGTAGCTGAACACCTGCGCTGCCTGCTGGTCAAAGATAGTTACTGCATCTGGAGTAGAAATCAGGTAAAATTATGGCAGAATATTTATCATTTGCTAAAATTGGTAATATTTTTGCTTATTATGTGAATTCAATGTTTGAGGAGGATGCTAATCTGCCAATAACTGGCCTATATTCTGTAATGGCAGTTAGCTTGCTGGTACAAATAACATTAGTAGCCAGAGGGCTAAGGAACAGGGACAGAGATAACCTCACCACCTGCTTGCAGGAAATAACAGCTTTACGAAATGAGATTTTGGAGAACAGATTAGGTCAGACCACAATTGTGCAGCAAGTGGAACAGAAATTAGATGATAAGCTTGGCTCTGTGTCCAATACACTAAAGACAAAGCTGTCTGTTACTCAAGATGAGATGCAGTGTATTTATGATAAGATAAACACAGAGAGATCCTCCATGTCTGAGGCCTTAGAGGCTAGGCTGTCAGAAGACTGTGATGAGCTAAAGAATATCTGTAGCCAGCTAGAAACTCAGATAGGCACTGTTACCCAGAAACTAGATGCAAAGGTGCAAAATACCCAGGATAGGGTTGAAGAATTGGACAATGGCATTCAATCAATTATTGAAGCATCTAAGGTAGCAGATCACAAATTTGAGTCTAGATTTGAATGTTTGGAAGACAATTTACAGTACAGGGCTGACATATTACATAGGTCCATATGCTCAATTGCTGAGGACTCAAAATCATGACCTCGAATCTAGACTCCAAGAAGGCAGTTTCCATACCATCCAGATGCTGCCTAACGACGACCCTATTAAAGACCTAGAAAAACGTGTAGAGGAGCAGTTAGAGCAATTTACAGATTCACTAATATGCTTGGAAACTTTTCATAAGGATATCATTACTATGCTTAAAGATCATTGGGATACCTCAGAAACAGAATCACTCCAATCCGAGGCACCTGTTCCATCCAGGTATCATGACTATTCTTCTAAGGTTGTTACTAGTATGCCACTAGTGTACCCAGCTACCATGGTAGAAAAGCCAGCTTCTAAAAAAACACCCTCAGGGACACATGGCTTATGTATAGCAACCTCTAGAACTGAAGGATCTTAAGAATATTAAAGAAACCGTTGTCTCATATGATCTCCATAGCCCATATGTAAAACAGCTATTACATTCATGGGCAACCTTTAACAGGGTGATGCCCACAGACTGGGAAAGACTGGTAGCAGCTGTACTTGAGAATTCATGCCAAATCTAATGGAGGGCATTGTTTAGGGAGGAAGCGAAGCTCCTTGAGCATCAAGGCATAAAGGGAGATTTGGAATCCCCCTAGATAAGATTCTTGGTGAGGATATTTATGCTGACCCACAGGTTCAGGATGAATATGATGACCACATACTGTCCCTATGCAGGAAAGCAGCATTAAACGCCGGGGATAAGGTCCATGAGCCAGGAGAACACCTAGAAGCTTATACCAGAATAGAACAGGGACCTACAGAACAGTTACAGGACTTTTTACAAAGGTTAACTAGGGCAGTAGAATTACAGGTAACAGATCCAGAAACAAGGCAATCAATTATATATACAATAGCTTATGAAAATGCAAACCCAATATGCAAATGAATACTTTTGCCTTTAAAGATCAGATCAGCTCCGGTAGAAGAATGGGTTTTGCGTGCAGCCAACATTGAGTATAATGTGCAAGATATGGAGCTTGGGTAGGAGAAGCTATCTCGAAAGGTTTAAAAGGCAATGGGAGATTAGAAGTTATAGAGGTGATGGTGCAAGGGCTTAGGAAGGAGAAGCACCTTACAGAAGTCAACATAGGTACCAAGAGGCTAGAGGTTACTACTACTATGAACCAGAACCTTGGATAGGAAGAGCCTTCCCCAGGAGACCACAAGGGCACCAGGAACAGATGTTTCAGCTGTGGTAGAATGGGACATATTAAGAGAAATTGTAGACAAACAAATTCTAACAATGCCTCATATGGAAGGCCACTGCCTTCTGGATTGTATAGAAGATGTGGTAAAGGCAGGCACTGGACCAATGAATGTAGATCAACCAGGGACATGCAAGGAAACAAGTTAAGGATGGGAAACCCCGAGGGGGGGACTAAAGAAGTCCCCCTCACATCGAGTAAGATGCTAAGGAAAACAGTTACCAACCATCCATGCTGTACATAAACTAGGTACAAATGATGGACCTTCAGAGGAGCCAAAGGCCCTGCCATTGAAGTGGCTTACAGATGAACCAGTTTGGGTAGGACAATGGCCTATGACCTCTGAGAAGCTAGAGGCTTTAGAAAAGTTAGTACAGGAACAGCTAGATGCTGGACATAATGAGGAATCTACCAGTCCTTGGAATTCTCCTGTATTTGTTATAAAAAAGAAGTTAGGTAAGTGGAGAATGCTGAAAGACCTGAGAGCCATAAATAAGGTAATTCAACCAATGGGCTCTCTACAAACCTGGAATGCCATTGCCTTTCTTAATACCTAATGGATGATCTAAAAGACTATTTTTTCACAATACTGTTACAGGAAAATGATAGAGAAAAATTTGCATTTGCTGTACCAACTCTTAATAATTCACAGCCAATTAGGAGATACCAGTGGAAAGTTTGCCACAAGGAATACTAAATAGTCCTACTTTGTGTCAGCACTTTGTACAGCAACCTTCGGAAATAATTCATAAGAAATTTTCACAATCTCTTGTTTATCATTACATGGATGATATTCTTTTATCAGATTCTAATAAGAAAACTATGGAACGTATGTTTGAAATGGTGACGGAAGTTCTGCCTCATTGGGGGTTACAGATTGCCCCAGAAAAGATACAAAGAGGAGATTTTTATTAACTATTTAGGTTACAAGATAGACTTACAAAGAATCAGACCTCAAAGGGTACAAACTAGAAGAGATCATTATCAAACTCTTAATTCTCTTCAGAAATTATTAGGGGAAATTTCTCAGCTACAGACAGTTATTAGTGTAGAATGACATGACTTAAAGCATTTAAAAATGGCCCTTAAAGGTGATAAGTACCTAAACAATCTGAGAATATTATCCAATGAGGCAGAAAAATAGTTACAATGGGTAAAAAACAGAATATTGGTTGCACATGTAAACCTTGATTTAGACTGTATTCTGGTTATCTTGCCATTCAGAGAATACCCTTCTGGAATTCTGATGCAGAGGGAAGACACCATATTGGAGTGGATATTTTTGCCACATAAACAGAATAAAAAGTTAAAGACATATATAGAAAAGATTTCTTATTTGATTTTAAAGGGCAAATTAAGACTTCGCCAACTGACTGGAAAAGATACAGCAGAAATTATAGTACCTTTAACTAATGAAGAAATTTCCTCCTTGTGGAAGGATAATGAATAATGGTAAATAGCTCTTACTGACTTTTGGGGAATGATTAACAACAACTACCCCAAAACTGACAGAATTAAATTCATAAAAAAGACACTCTGGATTCTTCCACATATTGCAAGACAAACTCCCATTTCTGGAGTTCTTACCTTCTACACTGATGCCAACAAATCAGGTAAGGCAGGTTATAAAGCAGGTAGGTAAGTAAAGTAGTTCAAAGTCCGTATACATCTGTACAGAAGGCAGAATTATATGCAATTCTCATGGTACTCATGGATTTTTACAGAACCTCTTAATATAGTTACTGATTCTCAATATGCAGAGAGAGTCGTGTTGCATATTGAGACTGCAGAATTTGTTCCTGATAATACAGAAATAACTTCTCTGTTTTTACAATTACAGGAAACAATCAGAAACAGAAGTAATCCTCTATACATTACACATATCAGATCCCATATGGGTCTTCCAGGCCCACTAGCACAAGGCAATTATGAGATTGATTGTTTATTAATTGGAAGTATGCTAGAAGCCTCGGAATTTCATAAAAAGCATCATGTAAATAGCAAAGGTTTGAAAAAGGACGTCTCCATCACTTGGCAACAAGCCAAGGAGATAGTGAGAAACTGTCCTACTTGTTCATTTTATAATCAAACTCCATTGCCAGCAGGTTGTAATCCTCAGGGCATTCAGAGAAATGAGGTTTGGCAGATGGATGTCTTTCACTTTGCAGAGTTTGGATATTTGAAATAAGTGCATCATGCTATAGACCCATTCTCAGGGTTCCAATGGGCTACTGCTCTTAACTCTGAAAAAGCTGATTCTGTTAGTACACAACTGCTAATGGTGATGGCAGTTATGGGTATACCTGCACAAGTAAAAACTGACAATGATCCAGCATATGTCTCCACAAAATTGGAACAGTTTTTCAAATATTATAACATAACACATGTTACCTGTATACCACACAATCCTACAGGACAAGCAGTGGTTGAGAGATCTAATAGAACAGTTAAGGAGATGCTCAACAAACAAGCTTGGAAGACTAAACCCCCCAAACATAGGTTGGATAATGCTTTATTAACACTAAACTTTCTTAATGCCAATGAAAAAGGACAAACAGCTGTGGAAAGACACTGGACTATGGAAAAAACTGCTGAACTGAAACAGCCAGTATACTTCAAAAATGTACTAACCTCTATATGGAAACAAGGACATGTGTTATGTTGGGGTAGGAGTTTTGCATTGGTTTCCACAGGAGAAGAAAAACTTTTGATACCATCAAATTTGATCAAGATTCAAGTTGAAAAGGAAAAACCTCTCAACGAGGAGAAATGACAGGTATTCTACTAAGGTTTATCTTATAAACTAAATAGAAACCTCCCAAAGGAAAGGGAAGTGTTTTGCTTTTATCTTCACAGGAAAACTCATCTCCAGAAGACAAAGGACACTCCATGGGTAGATACTTAAGAAGTGAAGGTAGCTATAATCATTAAACAAAAGGAATGTGCCATACGGTAAACTTTACAGCTGTCTCTCAGAGAACTCTATTTCTCTTTTCTAGTTCCTATTCAATTAAACCAATGCTGGATTTAGAGGTGGATTTGGCTTTCCCCCTCTAAAATCCAAGCACGTTATTTAACTAAACTATAGCATTTCTGTATTGTTTCAAGAAGCCTATTGATGTAATACAGAATAAAAGAATAATTTGGGGGCTGTCTTTGTCTTTTCTTGCATCTTTCTTTCAAGGTGTACACCCTCTCATAAATTGTTATTCTCCCATAGTTGCCTTCCCCAGTATGTGTACATACACAAGCAAACATTTCACTGCTGTTATGTTTGAGTCCCACACAGTTAATGAATACTGGACACCAATCCCTGGACACCCCTGAAAGAAAATGGGTCACATTTCCTCGACTGTGCTTGATCCAACTTGCTCCATTTCAACTGACACTCCGGCCAGAGCTTGGGTACTGTCTTCAATCAAGTTGAGGATTTCAAGCAAGATCTTTAATCAAGCGAATTCCATCTAACATGGACTGGATATAATCCATTCAAGACTTTTACTATACTAACATTTTCTTCCTACAGGACCCCCACAAGGCTGTTGTCATCCCATTTCAGCAGGAAGTAACTTGGAGGATGCTACGCCCCCTTTCCCCATTGTTGTCATTTAGGATACTGTATATACCTAGTTAGGGATAGCTTCCTATTGTTTATGGTTGGGATTGGAAGGAAGTGTTCAGGCTGGGACATCTCTTTCAGATGACTTTAGGGTTTAGTTAAAATAGATAGTTAGGATGTGACTAAGCAGATTGTTGTCTCTTCTTATATTTCACCTTTATGATTGTTAATTTTGGATACTTTACACTGTTAAGTCTTAATCCTCTTTTAGACTAAAAGGGGAATTGTAGGGGAAACTGTAGCCATGCCTACTTAGGGGCTGGCTACAGGTGTGTCTGACCACGCCCTGAGAGCGTGGTCAGGGTGAGGTAGAGTGAGAGGTGGTTAGGTGGCTGGGCACTTTCAGTTTCACTTCCGGCTTGCTGTACAGACTGCTGCCACACAGGCTGGCTAGGTCGCTCTGTAAGTAAGGCTTTTCCCTATTAAAATCCCTTGTATCTCTACCTGGCTCCATATTGGTAATTTCCCACCATAGTGTAGTATAGTTTGAGATCCAACTTTTATGTTTTGACAAATGGGCCAAAAACATACAATAGAAAAAAAGACTGCCATTTCAACAAATGCTATTAGGAAAACTATGGTGGAAGAATGAAACCTGATACCAAACATTCTGTACAAATCTCTACTCCAAGTAGACCAAACACCTTAATGTAATACCTGAAACTTTTAAATCTATAGCAGAAGAAAAAAACATAATAGAAATGTTTCAAAGTACTGACATAGGCAAGGACTTTCTGGAAGTTCTCCAACAGCACAGGAAACAACAGCAAGGGTTGATAGTACTATTTTATGCCATGTAAATACTTCTGCACAGCAAAGGAAACTATAAACAGAGTGGAAAGACATCCTATAGAATTGGGGAATCTTTACCAACTCTACATTGGGCAGGAAATTAATGCCTATACTCTATAAAGGATTAAAAAAGAAAACATGGAAAATCTTACCACAAGTCATCCAGTTAATAAATAAACAAATGGATTAGTTCTTAAAAAAGAAATACAGGGGCTGAGATGGCTCAGAGTTGGTGAAATACTTGCCACAGAAGCATGAGTATATGAGTTTTCAGAACTCCAGTACCTACTTAAAAGCTAGGCTGGGGAGTGAATGTCCACAATTCCAGCATGTTCATAGAGATGCAGGTAATAAGAGGATCCTTGAAACACACTGGCCAGCCAGTCTGGCCAATTAGCACGCCAAAGTTTTAGTATAAAATACCTTGTCTTAAAAAATAAGGTTGACAGCAACATAACAGGCCATACTATGTCAGCTTTGGCCTCCACACATGTGTAAACCCATATAGGCACTCAACCCTGCCTACACAGATGAATACGAACATTTGCCATATACATACACTCACTCATATGAACATACACAGGGCCAATAAATACATGAAAATGTATGACAACCTTTACCATCAGGGAAATTCAAATGAAAACATCACTGAAACTCTAAGTCATACCATTTAGAATGCATGTCATGAAGAAAACAGCAAGTGCTGGCAAAAAAAAAAAAAAAAAAAAAAAAAAAAACAAGGAAAAGTAGGTTTTACATGGTGCTGGTAGCAATACAAACCATTAAATCCACAATGGCGATCAATATGGAGAGTCTCAAAAGCTGAAAATAGAAATGTCACATGATGGAGCTATGCCATCCCTGGATATATAACTCAAGGATTCTAAGTCAGCATACCACAGAGATACCTATACATCCACATTGATTGCAACACCATTCATGACAGCCAAGCTATGGTACCAGACCAGTGCCTAACACATAAGTGGTGAAGGAATGTGTGTCACATATAAACAAGAGCTTTCATTCATCTGTAAAGAGGATTATCTGTAAAGGGGATTATACTACTTACAGTAAAATGGACAGAACTAGATATCACCATGTTAAGCAAAATAAGTCAAACTCAGGCTAATTCTGCATATTTCTCTCAAATGCATAATCTAGATTTAAATGTGTAGTGTGTGTGTGTGTGTGTGTGTGTGTGTGTGTAAAGTAAAAAAAAAGAGTATGAGAGAGAATGAAAAAATCAGAAAGAAGAGAGAAAGGGAACAAAATAGAGTAATAGTGGGATTAAAAAATAATATAGTTTTTTATATGCAAGCTTTAGATTTTAATATATGCATACATTTAAAATTATGACATGAAATTAGGATGGGTACTCTTTGGTGTGGAAGAAGATGATTATAGGAGGAGTAAAGAAGGAAAAAGTGGTAATCGATACATGAAATGTGGAAAGTATAAAGATATCTATGTAACAAAGAAGTAAACTCATCATTTTTTCATTCTAAATTTGAAAATTAATAACAGATGAATGTGTGGTTTAGAAGGTGTTATCTCTCAGCTCTCAGCTCTGTGTCTCTGATTCTCCGGAAAATGTCAGGTTGCTGTGTGTTGCCTACTGTTACTCACTGTATTCTCCTCCCTCCCTTTAACAGTACACTTTAATTTGTAAAAGGTCAATATTTAATTATGAATCCAGAAGCAAATGTCTGTTGAGAGTTATTTGAAATGCATAGCCTCTCAATTAGTACAAGGCTTCATCCACTCAACACGAAATGGGCCAGCTCACACCTTCCCTTCACTCTGGGTGGTACTTTGTGTCTGTTCTCTAGTTCCCTGTTCTCCTTCTCTTGTGTATGCTCCCTCTTAACGTCATTCTTTATGTAAGAAGTAGACCAGGCTGGCTCATAGTGAGCGTGTAAAAAAGCAGAGTGGAGGTAAAGCTAAGTGAAAGGGTTATATTCCTGCCTCACCCTCAGCCATTCAAAGTGTCGTCAAAAGCTGCTATCACATACTGTCCTTCACACATCTCACTTCACCACATCCTGTATGTTCAAGCACACACGTGCTTAATTTTAGAGGCCAAATAATAGTTCACTGCATTGCCTCTGGTTTTTACTGATGCTGCACAAAGAAAAGAATTTCTTTCACTGTGCTTACAGCATTATGATTTTTAATCATTGAGAAACAATATAAAAAGAATAAAAGTTATCCCTACAATGCTTCTCTTTAAAACTCCAAAACAAAAACTTGTCTCTAAATTCCTCACTCCACATTCTTGACTGTTCCTGTGTAATGCCCCCCCCACACACACACACTCACACATACTCACACACACACACACAAATACACACACACACACGCACAAATACACACAAGTAATGCTCTGCTGTTCAGTTGGAACATTCAGTTTCATTAATGTTTAACAAGTGTTTCATTAATTAACAATCCATATCTGTTAAAGATGTATCAAAATATTCTGAAAATTGTTCTAGAATGGCATGTTCACACACTAACCTCACCAGTTGGAACTTAGAAATTGAGCTTTTTCTCATGTGGTGTGTGTGTGTGTGTGTGTGTGTGTGTGTGTGTGTGTGTCTGTCTGTCTGTCTGTCTGTCTGTCTGTCTGTCTGTCTGTCTGTCTGTCTGTCCCTCCTATCTTTTGCTCCTCTAACACTCCATTTCTTCTTCTCTTTCCCTGGAATCACCTAGCAATTATGTCCACACCATTCACCTGTGAATTCTTAATTCTTATAACTCTGTTTCTCCCTCTGTTTCTCCCAGTGAACTCTTCAACACCTTCAGCACCCACAACATCGATGTCCTGTTTGTTTCTAGCAACCCCAATCTGGCCAATTTCACCTGCATACCATGTGAGCCTATTATTCAGGTTACAGTCCCAAGAGTCACCACAATAGGTTTAGGGCAACAGGAGAACTCAGGTAGCTGCAAGAACATGCTGGGTGCTGTGGCTCACACACAAAGTTGGCAAACAATCTTACCTTCCCAGCCGGAATAGAGTTCTGGGAACAAGCAAGTTTCTCCAAAGTCACTGCTCACGAGGGCCCCCCTCCACGGCTGTTCATAAGTCCCCCCTGAAGCTGCTCAACCCCAGAAACTGCTCCCTAGCACCCTCCTTTTCCAGCTCCATCCACCTGCCACAAAGCTCCACTCCTAAACTGTCTGAAAGTCACAGTGAGGGCAATGTCTGGAGGAAGCAGTGCATTTGACTAATCCTACATGGTATTTTCATACTCCACGCCCATTTGTTCTAAGGAAAAACTCTTTTCCCTGAGTCAACAGGGACACTCAAAATAGGGGATCCGGACAGCAAGCCCCCTCAAAAGTGAATCTAACAGGAGGAGGTTCTTGGCATTCATGTGCCCTGAAGATGCCCTGAGCTGTACTCCATGTGGACCCAAGGTTGGGAAAAGGGACTATGAAGATGAGCAAATCACTCTTCTCCTCCAGGAGCCTGCAGATTGGGGTACCAGAAAAGCAGTTTAGCTGTGAGATCTCACTGAGAAATGTTGAGGCCCAGATCCAGAGAGGATGAATTTATCGGGCCGGGGTCGGGGAGGGGTCTGGAGAATCACACCCTTTGTGAGTCTCAAAACCTTAGTGCTTTTCTGATGAACGGGGCTGGGAGATTTGAATTTCGCTTGCACCGCTTGGAAAATTGGGAAAGCAGAGAGCAGCATCTATGACGACTGAATAGGATGGCACCTTTAGGAAAATGCCAAGGAGTCCTTGCGGCGAAAATAAACTGTATGAAAGTAAAATGGAGAGGGAAGGCCAGAGAAGCAGGGAATATTGCCTAGTGGGTTGACTTACAACTCAGAAATCTCACTTAGGAATTTGGGTAGAATAATGGTTCTACCTCTAATTTTAGATTCCTTTTTTTTTCTTTTTTTAAATTTATGTGTGGCTATGTGTCTGTGTATTTGTATGCCATCATGTGCAGTGCCTATGGAGAACAGAAGAGAGTCATCAGTCTTCTGGAGCTGGAGGTACAGGTAATTGGGAAGCCACTCAATGTGGGTGCCAGGAACTGAACTTGGGTCCTTGGGAAGGGTAGCAAGCTCTCTTAAGGAGTGAGCTATGTCTCCAGCCCCAGTAGTATCTGAACTTCGTAATGTTGCATGTAGTTATGAAAGCAAAGCTTCTAAGGGTATAATAGTGTGTTTTGCTCCTTGTGTTCAGATGGATGAGTTGTTTGGTTGCTCAGATAACTTAGTTGGGATGACATCACCAATTAGCAACTGCCAAAACAATTACAATATTAAATACCCAAACTGTCCTTGGCATATGTGAATATTTTTTGCTAGTTCAGAAGTGTTTTTTTAAGACTTTCCAGTTGTTGCGTCTGTCATCAGCAGGAATACCATCCTGGGAAGGGCCAAGGTATTAACCAACAAGTCTGCTGGGGGAGACTCCTACTGAAAACTTCCCATGAGGGCTGGAGAGATGACTCAGAGGTCATCAGACATGACTCACCACTTCCAGAGGATAGGTCCAATGCCCAGCACAGACATGGCAGCTCACAAAGACCTAGCCCATAACTCCAGTTCCAGGATTTCAAGCACTTCCTCTTGCTTCATGGGAACAAGCATCCATGTGGCACTAAATACACTACACATTGGCAAAACACTCATACACACAAAATATAACAAATTAAACTTTCTCTTAATTCACATGCATTTGGAATACTTTCACAGGTTCATGTACAGGGAAGCCTCCTGACAGATTGAATTTGTCCAGTGCGATATCTGCCCTACTGCTTGAATCTACAAACAAATATCAGAATAAACCCCATTCCTCCACGTGACCTCCAGCAGACATATGGTCTTGTGGTTGAAACTTGGCAAGTTAATTGTCATAAGAACCCTGAGAGGAAGGTGGAATGAATTGGTAATTTTATCCCTAGGTCAGACCTCTGCCCTTGATATTTCCCTGTTCCCACAGATGGGCCAATGCTTGAAAATCAAGTCCATGCTTCTGTTTACATTTCTCCCCCCTGTGCTACCTCAGTAATGACTGCAATGTGTGCCCTTTGTGTTGACTTTGCAGCCTCAGGCAGTATTTCCCCCTTTGTTTTATCTCGTTTGTTAGGACTTTCTTGGGGACCTAAGGCAGAAAAGCTGTTTTGTTTTATTTCCTCACCTGTGTTCAACATGTGAGAACCTAAGGCTCAAAAAGGCAGTAGCTTTGCCAAAAGCCACCTAGCAGCAATTACAGCTTCTCCTTCTGTCTCTGAGTCTGGATGTCATTTTGACAAGGTTACAGACCCTCTAGAGTAATTTCCGCACAAGACTTGCCTGTGGCCAGTTTGCTATACTTCAGGATAGCTCCTTTGTATATTCCCTATGTGTCCATCTCCTTAGCCTCAGCAGTGGTCAAGTCACAATCTTTTTTTTTTTTTTTTTTTTTTTTGTCTTTTTGAGACAGGGTTTCTCTGTGTAGCTTTGGACCCTATCCTGGCACACACTCTGGAGACCAGGCTGGCCTTGAACTCAAAGTGATCAGCCTGCCTCTGCCTCCTGAGTGCTGGGATTAAAGGTGTGTGCCATCAATGCCTGGCAAGTCACAATCTATTTTAACTAACTTGTTTCCCTCAACCTTGACCACGACCTTTCTGTTCTGGAAAGAACAGTTCCTGCCTCCCTTCTGTGTTTAGACTCATGTTTTCCCCTAGCAACCTAAAGTTTCAATTCACTTTTAGACAGCCTATCTGTCATCAGTGTGTCTGGCAATGTGTCCTTTTGAATTGTTCCTATAAAGATTATAGACTTCTGCTGGGGAGTAGTGTATGCCTTTAGTCCCAGCACTTAACTTAGGAGGCAGAGGCAGTCAGAACTCTATGAGTTCAAGGCCAGTCTGATCTACAGAGCCAACTCTAGTCCATTAAAGTATGTATAGTGATAACCTGTCTGAAAAGAAAACAATGACTTCAGATTATGAAACAAATGTCAACATGCTCATTATCTTTCCAGCTACATTATCTTTCAAGCTAGCCTGCTTGGAAATATAGGCTTAGATTCAGTTAGCCCAAAGAACATGAGCAAGATACAGAAGTAGTCATTCCATTTCAGACCCGTAAAAGTGCACCTAGACTCTAAATGTTCCTAGCTATTTCTTGTTGACCACGAGACTACTCAGGTTCAAGGGGCACAGGAGTCTGCAAGAACCTCTTCAGATACAACATAGAGCAGACAGAGAACATAAAAATCTGAACACTGATCAAAAGAAAATCAAAGGGTTTATCCAATAACACAATACAGGATTTCATATCTGAGGACCTGAGCAATGTAAGGTCCACCTTGGTGGTAAAGGTGGAATAGGATATTGTGGGAACCAGGAAATGTTCTAACAAAGAAATTTTGGCTTTTTGTCTTAATAATCATATCTAAAGTGAGGAGAATTGTATAGGTCAAAATCTTAACGAACCATGCCAATTCATGAATAACCATTCAAGACAAAAAGTAAACAAGGGAAAGGGAAAGGGCCCTGGCAGGCAATGGAAGGGAGGCCCACAAAGACTAGTAGAGTTTGGTTTCGTAAAACCAAGCCTACACAGGGAACCACATCCAGCCCCAACTGTCTCTGACACCAGATGTACACACCACACCTTCCAGAGATCCTGCAACAATCAAATTTCCCCAGATCATCTTTTCTGTCTGGCCTCATGAACTTGCATTTATTCTTTCACTTGTCTGCCTATTTGACAGGTTCCAGGCTGGCCCACATATTTGAAAGTTTTCTGCTGCTTTAGGGAAACGCCCAAAGTGTATGATTTGTTAAAAGGAGAGTCATTTAGTGCAGTGTCAGAGACCAAAAATTCAAGTAGTGTGGTGGTGTATCTAATGGGGTCTCTCCTGATTGGGTCACCTTGTGTTGTATGGGAGCAAAGATTGGGAGCATGGGAGAGGCAACTCCAGGCAGGAAGTCAAGGAGTAAATAAAATGACAGGGCTTGATGTTTTGTAATAATCTTTTGTTGAGAACCAACTCAGGGGCTCCAGAAGAGCTACCTTAATCTCTTCCAAAGGCAGTGTTCCCCAGGACCTGAAGACCTTCTGCTAGACTCTTTAAAGGTTCCGAAGGCTCTTAATATGATCACAGGTCACCAAGTTCTCAATACTTGCAGAGCTGGGCTTCCAGTATCTTTTACAGATCTCCCCTTGATCCTTGCTCACCTGCTTTATATCTTCCATGCATTCTGATTTAAAGAATGTATCAATCATATTTCGTAGATGATCCTGGTTTACAAGCAAGGACCAGAGGCCCATGATGAAGGAACATCAGCGCTCAGGGTAAGAGCCAGATGCAAACCCGGGTAACTGGGTCTACTGTTTAACATAGAGCTTAACATTTTAGCTTCTACTCTTTGCCCCTCTCAAGGCAGTGCTGGTGTGCTGATGTCTCCTACATCGTATCATTACTGTGCTTTGCATATAGTCCATAACATCAGTTACTGCATCTGTAGGCAGTGGAGGAAGCCTTGAGTGAGTGCGTTAGCTGTAGATGAAGTCCTGATTGAATGTGTATTGTTTGACATGGGTATGTCGCAGAGCCATGGAAATTTGGCAAAGCCTTCCCTCTGGGGTGAGGCTCAAAGCCTTTCTATGGTCCTACTATGTATGTTGACAGTATGTACAAGTATGAATTTCTACAAATAATTGACAGTTGTGTGTAAGAACTAGCAACTGCAGCTTCCCTGCTAAGATGTTTACAGCCCAAGACCACCCAGCTACA
The DNA here is from genome assembly GCF_003668045.3 of Cricetulus griseus. Taxonomy (NCBI): domain Eukaryota; kingdom Metazoa; phylum Chordata; class Mammalia; order Rodentia; family Cricetidae; genus Cricetulus; species Cricetulus griseus. The sequence continues at coordinate 85,437,218 of NC_048601.1, forward strand.
GGCAGCTACTACCAAACTAGCTAATTCCTCCTCCTGTACCATACATATAGAATTCAATGAGGTTCCAGATTGTTGTGGTAGTTTGTGCCACTCCATCAGAGTGGTCATGACCCCCCAATTCCAGCTTTTCGGTATGTGTTCTGTATTTCTATCTTTTGTTCATTCTCTCACTGCTCCTAGCAAGGTTTATAGGATCAGGCTGCACTGGAAACAACACACGAATCATTAGTAAATACTTCTTTCTATGATTTTCTTATTAAAAAAAATTTTTAAATTCTGAATATAAAAGCCAATGACTTTTCTTTATTTACAAACATAATTATAAACTGCAGGAAGTGCCCCTTTATGTGTCAGATCTCAATTAATAATTGACTGTTGTCTTAAATCCAACCCCCCATTCTGCATTGTCCTTAGTTTGTGCCTTCTTCATCCCCATCATAACCAAGCCCTCTCACCTCCTCCTCCTAAGTCCTCTCAGATGGTTCTTTCTATCCATATCTACTTTCACTACCTGTTCAAATCAGAACATTTCCAGCCATACCTGCCTCTTTGCTGGTCCTCTTGCTTTCTGTGGTCCTCCCACTGCAATCCATTCCCATATCTAATAGTGATCTGACATGTCATGTGCCATAATTAAGTACCCTAAAGGGCTTTTTCTCCCACGTATCACACCCAGGAGGATCCTGATTCCTCTTTGGGAGTTGAACTTTGTCTGATTTCTTCGCCTATATGGCTCTACACATCATTTAAGAACCAAACCATTCAACTGACTGTGTTGGTTCTTTACACAATGAAAGATTTAGTGGGGCTCCAATGCTACCCACTCACCAACAATTTCATTATGAGCACTGTTTTTTACAACTGATCCTCATGAACTTTTGTAAGAGTGTCTGAGAAATACACCTACAGCCAGATTTCAGACTTATAGTCAACTGATGAATTCATAGGCCAGAGTCAATACTGGATGAGAATACTTTGGTTTTTGCAAAGTTGCACTTACGATCAGGAATCTGTGGTGTTATGAATGTGCAGAGCACCCTGGAAACTTCTTTTTTGTTAACTCAAAGAGACACTGTGTTTGGAGGTCTCAGCAAGTCTCAAAGACTGAAAGTCACACCACTGCTAATAGGCCTACTGCCACAGACTGATTTGCTTTTTCTCTAGTGGTGGACTGGAGGTGGGGACATAGTGACTTCAAACATTTATCTGTGTTTCTTGTTGGTTCCTGAGAGTCCCTTGCATTTTCTAAATCAATCTTTCATTGGTTTTCGCAGGTGCAAGTATGTCCTAATCTGCCACCCATATGCTACTCTATGCTACAGAAACCTTCGATGAACAGAGGTCTTTAATTTTGATTTTGTGAAAATCAGTTTTTACTGTGTGGCTTGTGCTTTGGGTTTTTTTAATTTAAAAAAAAGTTTTCTTGCCCCAGTCAGTTTTAAAAACTTTATATTATACCTTAGGTTTCATGGTCTAATCTTTATCTCTAGTTCTTGCATACCTCTGGGGTTGCATTCATATATGGCATAAAATACAGACCCACAGTTCCCTTTAGTGTATTCTAAAAGATAATCTTCGGAATACAATCCAAGTGAACCAGCACTACATTTATCCCCTTTATTTCTGTGTATGATGCCATTTCTCTAAAATCACAGACCTTTACTGCTGTTAAATGTGTTTTATTTCCTCACTGGTCTGAACCACCACCATACTGTTTTGAAGACAATTTTTTTTTGCAGATTTTTTTATTTGAATTAGAAATAAAATTGTTTTACATGACAACCCCAGTTCCCTCTCCTTCCCCTCCTCCCCTACCAACCTCACTCCCAACTAAAACCCTACCTATCACATATCCTTTCTGCTCCCCCTGGATGCTGAGGCCTTCCATGGGGGTCACCAGAGAAGACAAGTCTTTTAAAACAGGATGACAAACCCTCTTCTTTGTCCTCAGATTTTCTATGTTAGTTATTTTTTGTTGCTGTGGTAACACACCATGATAATAGCAACTTGTAGAAGGAAGTTTATTTGGATTATGGGTGCAGAGGGGTAAAAGTCCATCATGTCACAGAATGATGGCAGCAGAGAGCAGGCATGGCAGGAGAAAGAGCTGAGAGCTCACACTTGAAACGAAAACAGGAATCAGAAAGGGGGTGAACTCTTGAGGATGATGCAAGGCTTTGAAACCTCTAAGTTCATCCCAAGTGATGTATTTCCTGCAGTAAGACCATACCTCCAGATAGCTTCACCAACTAGGACTAATTATTCAAATCCCAGAACCTTTGGGGAACATTCTCATTCAAACCACCACATTTGACATTTAGGATGACTTTGCTGAAATATGCAAAGTCTAACTGAAATTAACCACCCATGTTGTCTTTCAGTTAATGGTATGTCTAACTTATAGAATAACTTTGAATAGTTAATATTTAATTTTTCAGTTTTCTCATCAATAATTGCAGTGTATAACCTCATTTTCTCTAATTCATGATGTTCTCTAGTACAGTTTATAGTTCCTCTGGGGAATATCTTGTGCTGCTAATATCTTAACTTTGAGAGGGAAGAGGGTAAACGATAGTCTTCCCAGAGGAATGTGGGGAACAAAGATGAACATGAGAACCCCCTTCCCTACCAAGTTCCTCCATTTTGCTTGTAGTCACGTGATTTTCCAGGAGTGTTGTGTGTTTTGTGTAAGTCGGGAGGGTCTGTTTTTTTGCCTTTCTTCACCATCAGGAGAATTTCTAGGATGACGTCCTGGAAAAGAGGACATATTAGTCAGATTTCTATTATTGTTTTGACTAACAACTCTCAGGCCTCCAGTCCATAACCAGGTGTAACAGGGTGGATGTCATGTGTTAATAGAGGAAAACATATGGCGGAACAGAACAGTAGAACTGCCCATCTCATGGTAAAGAATCCCTGTAAGGGAATGAACCAAGTGGCCTGAAGGCTGCTCCCTGGTCATACATCTAAGGTTTCACTATCCCTTAGTGTCATCTCCCTGAGGGTTGTACTGCCAATGCACTATTCTTTGGGGGACATTTAAGATCCCAAGTATAGTAAGACCCAAAGGCCATATTAGTTTTCTATTTTGTATATTGCTTGTATCAGGGTTAAATATAACTATAAATCAGGTTTGTTCACACTTGTAACCCCTGCACTTAGAAGCCTGAGGTAGGGTCACTATAAGTGTAAGGCCACCTAGCTACATAGTGAGTTCCAGGTCACCATGGGCTATGAAGTGCGATCCTATCTCAACAGAGCAAAAAATAAAAAGGTAAACTGAAATAAAAGTTCAATACTGCATAAAATCACTTGGAGACTAGTATGTCAAAAGTCAATAAACATCATTATTATTATGTGGCCATTCTATTCACTGGTAACCTTTAGTTTTCTAACAGAGTTTATGCTTGACACAAATCAAGTCTCTTTTATGCTGGCATCTCCATGCTGAGCAAAGAATCACAAAATAGCTCCACGTGGACACAGTAGTGTTTCAGTATGCCCTGTTTCTTTATCAGCCTGTGGGGATAGCAATGCCATGCTACCTCATGAAGTGGTTTAACAGGCAAAAGTGAAAGGCTGCTCACTTGATTGTGAATCGGTGTGAATGTATTAGACGGATACCTGAGCATCTGTGTCACAGGGATTTTTCTCTGGAAAGTCGAGTATAGTGTGTAATAGCCCAGAGAATCCCAAGAAACCATTTCATCCTAAGTGTGTCCATGCTACTTGAATGGACCTGGCATTTTGCTTTTCAATTATTATTAATATTTGATTACTGTACTCAAGTTCATTTGCTAATTTCTTCTTTGGGGCTTCAAAATAAAATGCTGTAGCCATTACAGCTTCTACCCTTTGTGGCCCAAACCCCAGCAAAGGTAGGTTTGTTTACCGAGTGTAGAATATGGTTAATCACTTCAGTTATAATCTAATTTCCTTCTGACACAGCCAAGTAGCCAAATAGCTTAGGCCACTGGCCAAGCATTATAGTGAGAAAAGGCAAAGGTGGAGCTTGGATGCAATGCTCCATTTCAGGCAGGTAGGGACCAGCTTGATCTAGTGATAACACACACTGTTTCCACTTGAGAAGGACAACAAAATAAGCCTGAACATTGGCCTAATTTAACAGGACTTTCTACCCAGGTCTTTCATCATCACAGGATTACTGGGGAACTGTGGATAGGGCTGCTCTATGGCTCACTTTCTCATTCCCATCAAGCCAATGAATCCTCCACCTTTGCAGCAGGTTAGTGGTGTTGGAAAAACCGTATTCACAGCTTGAGAATCTCACAACTCTCTGAAAACACCCTCCTGAAACTGCTGAAAGAGAGGAAGCAACAGTAACATTTCCTTTCCCTACAAAAGATTTCGAGACAAGACAGAATTCCTTTCTCCTTCTTAATGTCTATCAACCTTGCTTGCCTTGTGTAAGTACAGCTGAAAGTAACACAGGCAATATTGACAGAACAAAGGCTTTCTGACTCTTGTTCTAGGAGACATGATCTGTAATATCTCTTTCACTTCACTCCTCAATATTTTTTTGCCATAATGACAGCCACAAACATAATGACAGCCAGCTTTTCTAACACTCTTGGCTAAGGTCATGCAAGTGCTACAACCTGGGAAGGCAGGGAGTGAACCCAGGTCCTTTTGGGCTCAAAGCTCACAAATTTCTATGGTGTCAGTGTTCTGGCTCTACATGTGCTACCCACACAGATTCACACACACTCAAAGCTTCACTCCCTGTAAACCAGACCAAATGACCAGATCTTTTCAATCAAAAATCAAGAGAAAAATAATACCTGTCAGCTAGGCACGGCAGCATGCCTGTAATCTCAAAACCATCCCGTTTCTGGAATTGAACATAGCAAAGGAGATGTCACCCAGACTTTTGGCCCATACCACAGGCCATTCTGCCATGCAGGACCTGGGTATGAGCCAGAAGCCAGAGCTAGAGCTTCAGGAGACCCTCTACAATATTCACGACGCTGATTTTCAAGGTAAGCAAAGCCTGATCAGTAACTGGTATGACTGCTACATACAGTCCTAGCAAGAGGGCTGTGAGGACCTAGTGCCCACGGATGACACATCCATAGAGCTTCCTGTGTCTGTTGCGTAGGGTGGGATGTGTATGGGACAGCTGGCAAGTGATTGAGTGCAAAAGTACCCATAGTGCTTCCGGTTCACTCTGTTCTCTACAGGAAACATTCTGAATGTGTGAAGCCATACATCTCTCAGGCTTACAAAGTATTTTACCTGGTCTACAAAAGTCATTCGATATGAAGAGTGAGTCACTACTCAGCAGCAAAAGATATAAAAAATAAACCTAGCCTTAAATTTCACAGATGACATCCCTTTAAATTGCCAACGTGAAATTCTCTTCAAGGTGCCCTGCTTCTGAGATGAAAGCTGCATTGCACTTGAAAACTAGGCCTTCTCACCGGCTGGCCAATGGGTTAGGAAGTGAATGGTCCCCTGAACCTTCCAGCTTGAGAGTTCTCATCACAACTCAGAGCTAAGGGATAAGTGTGCTTGCTACATGTGTTTTATTACAGAGGATCCGAGTCAGAAGTGGACACATGGGGGACATGCCAAGCACAAGTTGTGTCAGGGGAGACAGGGCTTCTCCTCCCTCAGCAGCACCTCCTCACCCATCCAGAAACTCTACACACCCTGGCATTGAGGGACTTTGTGGAGATCTGGTTACATTTGCATGAGAGACGGCAGCAGTGACCACTGGTGACTGACTCAACCCCCCTCCTCACCTCTGAAGGGCTGAGCAGACACAGACAGATGCAAGCTCTGCCCTGCTTATCATGAAGCTGGTTTCCTTGGAGAGTCACATCAACAGAAACTCGGGTGTGGCTGGAAGGGGCTTCTTAGGAGCAACAGAGTGCCCTTGATGCACACAGTCCTCGAAAACTCCCAGGACTTTAGAAGCTCTGTCAGGGAATGGAGACTAAAACCAATCAATAATCCCAATTATCATAAATGTGACATAAGAAATTACATTTGTGTCAAAATAAAAAAAATATATTTTGGTTTACGCCTCCATTTCCTATATAACAAATATACATGCATGAATAGTGTGTGTGTGTGTGTGTGTGTGTGTGTGTGTGTGTGTGTGTGTGTGTGTGTGTGTGTTTGTGTGTGTGTGTGTGCCTGCACTTGCCCATGTTCAAAGGATGGCTGAAGTGGCCAAACAACTCTCTTAATATTATAGTCTCTTCCTTCTTGACCTGACTTCATTTCTTCTTTTGTCAAACGGAATGAACATCCAAGTAATTTCTTCAGGAATGGTGCATATTTTGTGGTTTTATGTTATCTTCTGTTTATCAGAAAATATATTTCTATTGCTTCTATTGCTTTCTTACAATTAACCGAGCTTAAAACACTTAGCTCTGAAACTTCAGTGAGAGAGGAAGAACATTAAATTTTTTTGTCTGCTGGCATTTAGGGTAATAAAGAAGAAACTGAACTAAATTAATGTTTGTTTCTTTGTAGAAAACCTGTTTTTCTTATTTGGTGTATAACTGATTTTTATCCTTGTTGGGCTTGTTTGTTTTAATCCAAATATCTTCTTCACATTTGCATGAAATATGCAGAGTGTGTTCTTTCTGAAGAGTTTTGATTTTAGTCACTTTTCCATCTCCCCAAGACTTCACATAGGAGCACAAAGTATTCAGGAGAGGTGTGCAGCTTGTCTTTAGTTTTATGACATTTATTTCCCTTGCTTTTCTCTTCTTTGCTGTCTGAAAAATATTTAACCTCTCCTACATTGTGTACTATTATTTATTTATTAGCGATTCATTTTAAAGAAGAGTCTATCTTATGGTAGATACCCTGCACCTCAGTCTTTCCATCCACTCTTCCACAGTGTCCCCAGAGTTTGAAGTGTAGGAGTTGTGTCGTAAATGTTGGGGGTGGGCACTCCATGGCCACTTGATCTCTGATTTGTGACCAGTTACAGCATCTGTAATAGTCACTGTCTGCTGGGAAAAGAAGCTTCATGAGTGAGAGGGGAACTCACCTGTGAGTATGAGAGTAAATACTTAGAACACAGTTGGAGATAACACTGCTTTAGGAAAGCTGCAGGAGCAAGTTTTGCTCTAAGGCCCATGGCCTCACTTGCCATGAATAGCAAGTGGCTTTTGGCTACTCCCAGGGTAGCAGCTGTTGAGCCTTTAGAGGTATCTTGCCAAGCAAGTCATTGTAATGGCTCGTAGGCATCCCAGATGTTTAGGACGACTGATGGCTTTTCCCCTGGGTGGCTTACATAGCACCTTCCTGTAGTAGGAAGAGCTAATCCTCAGAGAGGAGGCTTCCAGGTCAGAGCCAGATTGATTCCTTAAGTCTAGAATCCAGAATGAGTGGCATCTTTAGTAACAGGATCTTATTCTCTTTATCTGGATGGCTCTGGGGTAAGGGCAACAACCTTTATTGTATGTGTTATCTGTTTAACTTCCCTGACCAACAACTTGAGAGAAAGTTTCCCATGTCTGACACTAGGGCTTTTGCTAGTCTATAATTTGGGGTGATCATTGTCACTGCAAGTGCCCAAACTTCAATAGGTATAATGTAATTTTAGCATAAATAATTGCCTATGGATTTTTCAACCATCCTACTGTTATTCATCCTTCACCCTTCCTTTTTCCTCTTTGTTACCCTTCATCCCCAAGTAAGTCTTCCTGAGCATTTTCCCCATTCCCCCCTCACAACAAATGTGTCCTGTTAGTGTCCTCTCTATTGCTCCAATACCCCCACCCCCCAGCTGTGGTCCCTGTTTAATTTTCAGGTTATATGCTCACATCTAAGGATTCTAGCTGGCATCCACAGACAGGACACAACATAGTATCTGTCTTTCTGGATCTGGGGTAATTCAGTATATTTTCTAGTTCCATCCATTTACCTGAAACTTTGTGATTTTACTTTTTTTTTTTACAGTTAAATAATAGTCTATTGTATATGTGGACCACATTTTCATTATCTATTCATCATTTGATGTCTATTTAGGCTGTTACCATCCCTAGCTACTGTGAATAGAGCAGAACAACAATGTATGTGACTATGTATTAAATTATGCCTAGCCTCAAGTTTATTTTCTATGATATGAGCTTGTCAATAGCAATGTATGCTTTGTCATGTTTTTGTGAGGATTTGGGTGAGAAAAATTCCACTCAAGTATCTAGCAGAATGGCTTCCTCCTTTCTCCTGAAGCTTCATTATGCTTTTCAGATATGGTTTTATTTTTAATTGGCTCGATAATTGTGTTTATGGAATACAGTGTGACATTCAACATATGTGTAAAGTGTGTGATAATTCTACTGGGATAATAGGCAGCTCTATCTTCAATTGCTTTCCATTTCTTTGTGTTGAGAGCATTAAAACATCTCCCTACTATCTATTTTGTAACATTCCATTGATTGCTGTTAATTTTGGCTATCTTCCTGTGAAATAGAATATTAGAAGATATTCTTTCTATCCAATTGTACCCCAGTGTCCATAACATCACCCCCTTTTCCTCCCTTCCCTAGACCTTGCCAATAGCCTAATTTTGCTCTTATTTTATGGATCCAACCTTCAAGTTGAGCATCTTTTCCAGCCAAATACTTTTATAGATGATAATAAGCTTGGTTGACCCTATTGAATGCACAGATCCTCCACAAACAGCTAGTATTTGAAGAAAATCCATAGACCTCCTCGAGGTTATTAGGGTGGCTGAAAACTTCATCTGCAGAGTATTTGTGTTAAACACTGAAGACACTGATAAAGAACGGTTGGTCTAGGGAACAGTGCCACACTTTGTGTCACTGGGGAGTCAGCTTCTCAGATTAAAAATACAAGTCAACAGGTCCCAAGGAGAATGCTAGCTGAAATCTACTGTTTGCAAGGACTGACCTGACTTGAGGGGACCAGCTGGGATGCCTGTGCTGTGAATTACTGGTTGAGAGTGGGTTAGCTACACCTCTGTCATGCTCATTGCTTTGGACTTTTGTACTGAATGGCTTATATCTTTCAATGCCCTCCATCCAAGAAATAAATACTCATGACCACCCTAAGTGGGGATCTTAGGCCCATAATTTAACTCTTGAGTTCTTGAGGCAGATGACCTCCAAAGACCATGCTGAGCCAACACTTGTATTCCGAGATTTTTTTTCCACAAAACTCCTGGGAAAGAATTCCAGTATGTCTTGCCTTGGATACTGTATCCCAAAGCATGGTGTTTGACATGCTGAGTACATGAAGCTGATAGACTCTGGAGGAATATTCTCTGTGATGGTTTCATTTCTTCCTGCCCTTATCTCTCCTCCAAGAGTCACAGAAACCATAGCACTTCTTCCCAAAGTCAGACACAAACACTTCAGAGGCCAGTCTTGACCTCTGTCTTCTGAATGTCCTATTTAACAGGCATTCTGCCCCATAGCAATTGGGAGAACATGTCACACAGAGGTTCAGGAATGAACCTGAACAAAGGAGCCTTTCAGAGTTCCATTTGTCATTGTCATTACAAATACAATACAAGATTAGGTCTCACCCTTTGTGCTCTGTCACAGTTCTTCATAGCTATCCACTTATTTCACTAGACAGCATGAAAATACTTTTCTCTAGTGTCTTCATTTCTGAAGGCTCCTATGTCTCATAGAAACTTGTTTAAATAAATCTACTCTGCTTTTCTGCTGCTGATCTGCCCTTTGCTACTGGAGTGTCAGCCATAGAGATGATGTTATATTCACTCCCCTATAAACCTAGTGGCAATTAGGAATCCAGAGAGAACACAGAATTTGTTTTCAGGGGAACCTCCTGTGTTTATCTGTACAAGGATTCATAAACATTCCAGGTCCACTGAAAACTTCTGTGTGACACTGACAATTCAGGCAACCTCCCAGAACCTCAGAGGTCTTTTCTGGAAAGTGCCTTAACAATGTTATACTCATTTATGAAGGACAAATGGTGACATCATCTAAAACAATTTCCTGGGCATTGGAAACATCTGATTTTAAAAATGTGGTTGTGCATATTATTACACACTCAGTGACCAGGAAAGTGTTTGCTGAACTATTACTCTAACTGGGAAGTTTAAGTAATTTGTTAATATTGAAATCCTGTGAAGTTCAGTATCCATCATCAATGATTAAATCCATACAGCATGATAGACATCTCATTTCTCATGACAGCAAATTCCAGTTTGGGAGGTTCTGATGGTGGTAGTGAGTCCAGTTCTCTAACATTGCCATTTTTGCCTTACAATAGTAACTTCCAAGTAAATCCCAAATAGCTATGATCTGGATTAAAATCAATATCTTCCCCCATCCTTTTCTAAACAATTCATTGCTGAAACAATGTATCTACCATTCTGCTCTTAGTCTCACTAGAGACCTCTGCCCTTCCTTTGTTTCAAATAGAGCTGATGCCACAATATCTGATTTGATTAACTACAACGTCTACCCAGCTGCTTGATTAACTGCAGCATCCACTTGCTCTCCTGACTAGCAAGGGCTTCCTGTTAGCTACAGGATGCAGCTAGGCTGTTTATGCTCACATCAGCGGTGAGTCCTGCTTCCCCTGGGGGTTAGGAAGCTGTTATTGCAGTGGAGCAGGAACAGCAAAGGGAGAGCCATCCTTCCTTTGTTTCATGTCAGGCCCATGGCTCACACTGAAACAAACCATGGGATCTCCATTCCCATCTTAGAGAGAGAAAACTGAAAATCACAAGAGAAATGGATAGGCTTGCTAAACGTCTGGAATAGTCATCCCATTCTATTGGAAGAGGCAAACATGAGGACCATTCAAGACACAGTTTCATGATGACGAGTGTGGATGCCTCATTTCCAACCTTTTCTCTACAGGCAGGTTCAGCCCTTTCCAATGTTAAGAACTTACTAAATCAGGCCTCCAGGATCTCTCTTGCCTTTCTCGTTTTGTTAATGATGGAGGGAGCTACTTGGGTTGACTGAGTGAGATTTAGGGGAATTTGATGATTTTACTGCCTTGAGTCAAACCTGAGGGCTCATATTCTAGCTTTACTCTTTGTGTCATTGTGACTTGTGACAAGTTAGCTATCATCCTCAAGAGGTGAAATCAGTTGTCCTTCACAGGACTGCACTGAAGCTGAAGTATGGAGAACTGTGTACAGTGTGCCCCAGAACATCTCATACACAGTGAAAGGCGAGGAGAGATTCAGCCTAAATTCTTCCTAGAAGCTAAAGTTAAACTTGGAATCTCTTGTCCTGTTACTTGCAGATACCATTCTTTCTCCTTCAAAGCCTTAGTAACATTTGCGAAAGGCTACAGGCATGGTGGACCCTGAACAAGATGGGGCAAACTCAAGGTTGGTGTAAAGGATAGCATAGGGAGAACCCAATAGTGCCAGGTACCTTCCATAGCCACCTGAGATCCAAGTAGGAAGCACACACTGGGGATGTTAACCAAACATCCTGTTTGTTTGAAAGTTGAATTCTCTGCAATTTTGTAAAGGGGATGGAAAATGTCTGGCTAAATTAGTGTATGTAATTGGTAAATGAGGAGAACTAGCACTTTTGAGTGCCTAGTATGTGGAAATTATTGATAGGCATGGTGATATTTAAATCACAGAATGACTCTGGAAGAATTGTGTTAATCCCATTTCAGAGGAGAGAAAATGATGTCTAGAGAGAAATGACTTGTCTATAATTTTAAGTGAGTGTCTTTCAGGGTTAAGCTTTAAACTGAAGTCTAAAATCCAAGTTTTTGGGACTTGACAAGCAGATCTACCAACAGATGCTATGGAATCAATGCCAATTGTCAGGCAAGACTCTCCAGGCCCACAGTCACAGATATTCCTCATCAGAGAGTCTTGTCTAAATGTTTCACACTCGTTTCAGTGACATTGACACAGGAGACAGATCTTGGGGAACTGGCTTTGAGACCAAGCTTGGTGTTGCATAGCAGGCACCCAGCTAATCTCACTGGACACTAAGACACTTAGAAAATGAAACTTCTCTCATGGAACATGTCAGCACAGAGCAGTGCAAGGTACTTTCAACACAGACAGTATTCTGCATTCAGGACAAGCCAGTGTTGCTGTCTGTGCCATGCCCAGCAGTAGAAGACAATAACTTGTATGCAACAGTAAGAGTTCTACTCTTGCCAATAGGAGGAGAAAGGTTAGACATGGTTGATGGGCTGGAGAGATGGTTCAGTGGTAAATAGCATTTGCTGATCTTGCAGAAGTCTAGAGTTCTGTTCCAAGCATCTTCCAATAGCAGTCATCTCACAACTACTAGAGACTCCAGCTCTAGGATGCTCTCTTCTGGTCTACCTTGACACCTGCATGCATGTACGTATATGCAAACACACACACACACACACACACACACACACACACACACACACACACACACACCTCTAAATACATAAAAGAGTCCCCACTTCCAGATGCAAATAGAAAGCAGTAGTCTTGGTTCTTTTTCTCACATTATTGGGGGGGATATCCAGTATCCAGAGCATAAAGAACAATGTGGAAATATAATCCTTGAGGAGATGCCACTTGTGAAGGTGGATCAGAGGCTTGAGGACACAGCAGGAGTGAGCTTTCAGAGTTCTTCAAATTGGAAAATGTGACTGGTGATTTAGCCAAGGGTCAGGAGTGAAAGCTTTTTCTGCCAAATCATTACAGCCCAAGTATTCATTGGGTAACATGCTTAATCTTGCTATTTCTTACTCAATTACTCTGTCATCATCTGATATTCAGCAAATATTTAACAAACTTTTTAATTTAATGTTTCAGGCTGTAAGTTAGAGAAGTGACAAGTGAGGTATCTGGCCTCGTATGACATGCTTTCTAGTAGAGGAAAGAAACAAGTAACCAATAAAATAAATGGTAAGATGATTTGGGCTGTGCAAAGTGGTATACACTTGTAATAGGAAGCTGAGGCAGGGGGTAATGCTGGAATACATAACCACAATAGATTTCAAATGACAATCAAATTTAGGAAGAAAATACAAGATGATTGAGTTATAGCCTACAAATGATTGGTTTGTTAATTGGGTAGCCAGAAGAGCCATCCAAGAACATGAGAGATGTACCATGATGGAACCAGGCAGGTGGGCTGGTCTCCCCATCTGTGTCCACCCATGCTCTCTACCCATGCTGTCCTCTGATTCTACAAAGAATGTCATCAAGACTCATGTCCCAGCTGGATCCTGATAGGACTCCACCGTGGAGTCAATGATTTTGACAGGGACAAGCTGACCTCTCTTTTTCCCCTACTAGTGACCTGAGCCTTTACACAGACCATGGCCCTCTACTGCTAAGCAAAGTAAGACCCTGAGGAGAAAACCTCCTCTGATACTTCACCTTAAAAGAGTCCTTTGCTGTCATTTTAGCAAAGGTTTCTTATTTTTTGGTGGTAGGGTTGGCAATAAGTATGCTCAGAAGTTTTCCTGTCTTTCATTTTAACCTTTAGAGCATACCCATAAAATATATGTCTGCCATCTATTGTTCTTGAACTGAGCATGCTCAGGCTGTGCCTATCCCTAAAGTGATTTCCTATATGCGAAACCACAGGCTCACCCAAATTCCCATGCTGCCCAACTTTTGTAGTCATTCTAGTGCTACCTACTGCAAGCAAGAAATGTTTCCATTCTTTGTACCTCCTTGCCATCCTTACTAACTCTGCACTCACAGGAAGAGGAGATCCCATTATGTTCAGTCATACTATGATGGAAGCTCCCATGGGGAGGGGTGGGTGGTCCTCCATGACCCCAGCTCTTTCTGGACTTCCAGAAGAGAGCTTCCCCAGCCCTCATCCCAGGCCTGTAGCCATGGAGGTAGCAAAATCTCTATGTCTCTTGCCTTTCTTGCATATTCTCTAATCCTACCCATACATCTGCCCCCACACACCTTCATTAGACTCTTGATGTCTTTCTTTCTTCCTTCCTTTCTCTTTCTTTTTCTCTGTTTATCTCTCTCTCTCTTTCTTTCTTTCCTTCTCTTTTTTTGTTAAAACCTTGACATAAACCCTTTTGGCATTTAAGAATAATGTTTTTCAGGAAAGAGAGGGTTATGATTTTGTGGGAAACATTAAGAGAATGATAATTATCTTTTTGTGAAATTGTTTTATAAGAATGGAAGCATTTTTGCAAGTATGATCTCATTGAAACCTTGTGAGGTTACTGGTGTAAACCATCACACTTGGTTTGTTCCTATTTTAAAAGAAATGGAGAAACGATGTACTTATAAGGTGTATATCACTTGATAAACATTGCAGAGGTTTTGACATCTGGATAGACAATACATTTTGAAGTTAAGGTTTTTGTAAAAATGGTTCTCTCAGGCTGGAGAGCAGCCTGGTAGTTATAAAACTGCTTTCACGGGTAGTATATTTTGAGTGGGTATAGGGCTAACGAGAAAACTTATTCCTAGAAGTGGAGTGAGCCACAGGAAAACCCAATACCCAGCAGTAGCTCATTCCTCCTGATGCTCCCACAGGCCACCCCCTCATTAACTAATCATTTTCAGTTTAAAATATCTGTGTGCCCCTCTGTGCTGCTCCAGTAGCCAGTCCTCAGGGGGTTACAAGCCAGATTGAACATCTGGATTTTACAGCAAATCCTAAAGGTCACCAGATTCAGAGTGATGGAAATGGATGGATAGATGGGGACAAGATAACATGCAGCCAGTGAGACAAACTGCTCCTGCTGGCTCGGCTGCCTCCGAGAGCTCCGGTGCCTCAGACCACATGGAAATCTGCTAAAAGATGAATTGTTACACGACTCTGGAAAAAGTCAATGTTTCCATTTCTTTCTCTCCCATTTGGCATTTTGGAACCTGCTGTTAGGATTCACACCGAGTTTTGGCTTGGTTTCTAGGGACTTTTCTCCCTCCTCTGCTACTGTTGAGCTTAAAGAAAAATAGCACAGAGAGATTGTAAGAAGAAAGGAAATCATGCTCCAGATGGCCTTAAAGAACTCCAAGCTGACCAGAGCCCGGGAAAAGACCTTTCGTTTATAAAATGTGACCATCTTAAAGGCAGTGGTTGACAATTGCCCCCACAAGCACACACACAAGCACACACCCTAACCTGTAACTGAGAGTATCTGCAGGCTGGCATAAAGCCGAGTTAAAGATCTTATCTGAGGGGTATCAAGGAATCTGACCTATCATCTTTCATTTCTGCTACTGCTCAAAGAAACAGGAAAAACTCAGTTTCAATTCCCTGGTTATAGGAAACTTCTGACAGATCTGCTTTGGGAAAGTGGGGTTTCCCTCCCTGTACTTAATAGAAGGACTGTGTGCTGTGGAGTCTCGGTTTTCTGCTTGGCACACCTGGGAGGGAGGAAGCACAACTGAAGAATGGCCTCCACCAGATTGACCCCTTGGCATGCTTGTGGGGCATTGTCTTGATTGGTAATTGATAGATAAAGATCTAGCCCACCATAGGCAGTGCCAATCCTAGGCAGGTTGGTCTGTTCTTTGTAAAAGAGACAGTTCAATGTAAGCCCAGAAGCAGGCCAGTAGACAACTCTCGTCCATTCCCCCATGGTCTCTGCTTCAATCCCTGCCTTGGTTTCCCTTAATGATGAACTGTGTAACCTGTAAAACAAAAACCAAAAATGTCTCATCTCATAAGCTGCTTTTGGTCACTATTTTGTCTTAGCAACATCGAAGCAATCTAGAATAGAGTGGAAATCTTGGGCACTGGGAGAATTAGCCCAGGATAATTAGCCCAGAGGGATGAGGAGCCCAGAAAGCTGTATTTGTAGTGTGTATTTAGTTACAAGTTTCAAATATTGAACTCCAGTTTACCCAAAACAAGTGAACAGAATTTATTAGGATGCTCTGGGTCAAGACACGGAATGAGGGAAGGGACATGGTGGACTGGTCAGGGACTGTGGCTCAAACACTGCCAGCACTCTCCCTCATCTACCCGACTTCTCTACTCCATTCTCTCCAAGAGTACATAGTTTCTCCTCCAGGCAGAGAATGCAGCCACGGGCAGTTAAGCAAGAGTCCAGTCACGAAGGGAATATAACCTTTCCTATCGATTCCAGCTAGAAAATTCTTCAGAGGTATAATCTCACGAGTTCAGCCTGGAGTCCAAAGTTCTCCTCGACTGATGATGACTTTATTTACATGAATATGGTGACTGCTCAGCCTGGATTCCCTGGGAACACAAGTTTAGGGCATACTATAATAAGAATCAGTGTGAAGAGAATCTATCTATGGGAAAAGATAACAGAGGTGGTTCACAGCACTGATGTCCACAGAGCCTGGTGCTGCTAAAACAGCATACCAGTAAAAGACAGGCTGTGTGTTTTCAAGCTGGAGAAAGTCTTCTCATCGCCCTTAATGTAGGGCACAAGTAGCTTTTCTGTGTAGTGTGGCAAGCTAGCTCACCAGCTCTGCCCTGTCTAAGTCCTCCTATTCTAGGACACTGATCTCCTTTCAGGCACTGGAACAGAGCAGGCTGCCTCCCTCATCAGGCTTTAATGCCTCCCATTCATTCTGCCTATAGACATTTCTGCCTTTCTGTCTGCATGGCTATTGCGTTGGCATCCTTCAAGGCTCTGTCCTAGAGGGTCTTCTCTGAGAATCCTATGTTTGAAAGACTCATTCTCTGAGTCCTTATCAGAGTCCTTTAGTTTTTATGCTACCTTTCCAGCTCACGATTAATATAGTTGTGCTCGGACTTTGTTTAGTCTGATCTTTCTGATTGCCGGTACCATGTCAGACTCATCCATCATTTAGAATAATGTCTGAATATGTCCTTCTCACAGCAGAGACTCAGTCAGTATTCAGGGAAGGAGTAATTACACAGAAGGATAGATTGTCCATATGAGTGCAACAGCCAGTGGGGAACATAAAGAGAAGACTCCCTACAAAAGGGTAGGGAGTGTGTTACAAAGGAGATTCAAGAGCCCCTGCTAAAGGACCCATGCAGGGCTTCTGTGATCTCAACACCAGGGGGCACTGTGATCATGGACTAAAATGGCCCCAGGCTTGGCATTAGTTTGTCTAGCCTATGTCTCCCACAGTACATAGCAATTCAAGAACAAGTGAATCAATCCTAGAAAACCACAGAGCTTTGGGACTGCCTTGAACTTGATAGCAGTGTTCCTTAGTCAATCAGTGATGAGGGAATATTTTCATTAAATTATTTATGATTCACTGCCCATCAAAACTTGAGTAATACACACTATTAAACATATAACAAGGGGTAGGGTTAAATAAAAAAGGAAATGAGAGTGGAGAAAGCCAGAGTGGTGGGTTGGTAAGAATGGGGCATGTAGTGTCTTTCCTTATCATTTTGAAGTTTGTTTGCCATGAGTTTTAATTTATTTTCTTGATTCCTAAGGGAGGATGGGGTAGGGGTGTGTATGTGCGTGTGTGTGTGTGACCTTAATTTTTGTGTTCATGGTAGTAAATTGTTTACTTAGGACTCCCCAGATGCAGTCTTGGGACTGGATGCAAGCTTTACTCTTACTTACAGAAAAAAGTAGACTTAAAGGTATATTTCTCAAACTTGGTAAGTATATAGCTGAAGCCTCCACAGAGTCCTAAGCCCAAATCCACCTAGTTTCCACTGTAGCACATTGCATCCCGTGAACAGCAACTATTTGTATATTCATTCGTTCACTAAACATGATATCAAATGTCACTGCTGATGAATAGTTTGAAACACTATGAAGCCAAATGACACGCAACCTTGAAAACAGAGCCGAGATTTGGATTCTTACTGAAATTATTAGAACATTCTGGAAGTGATAATGTCAAGTTAAATGGTTAGAGAGTTCACTCTGAGCACTATTGGATAGAGGGTAAACTGGACTGGGCACAACAACTACGGCAGGATGGATGATCCAAGCAAAGCAGCACAAGCAAAGCCAAGACTCTGACACATTGGACATGATTCATCAAGAGATGCATTGTCCCTGCTGCGGCCAAACCTTGTCTGGACACGTTCAGTAGGGTGAGGGAAGAATAGCACAGGCCCACAGAGACCCAGGAAGTCTACAACCAAGTATGGTGTGGAGGGAAACAGAGGAAAACTCAGTAATGACAATCTGCAGTGAGGAAGACGGGTGCAAGGAAACATGGAAATGCATGAAGCTGGTAAAGGAGAGAGCAGAAGGCAGGCAGCATCTGTGAGCTCAAGGACAGGAGGAAGGAAGAAGGCGGAGGAGGCGGCAACAGCAGTCGGGTTCCCAGCAGCACTAAAATTGTTCCTGCCACTTGGCAGGAGTCAGTTCAGACGTCTCAGATCCAAGTGCCTCATCCTTTTCCTCATTCAGATAACTGTCAATTGGTGAGGCTCATGGACCAAAGGATCCTTGGCAGATATCCTCTCTATCCGTGGTGGTGATTTAAGCCCTCAATGTGTTGTTTATAGAAGTAATGACAGAGGCAATGAGTTACTCCTGCCAAAGTGGACCATAAGACATTTGGTGTGTCTGATTAAAAGTTTATGAGGCACAGTTTAAATATACCTATCTCTCTTAGAAGATATTAACTCGGAGTCTAAATGGATAGAGGGTGAGTATTATTATTCCATCCTAGGCACCTTTGTGACGCTTACCTTATTACTGATCACTTTTGCAGCAAATAAAGAAAGAACCCTGGCATTGTGAAAAGCTTTCTCCAACCTTTTCACCAGTATTGTGCATTTGATTCCTTCACTGTCTTTAAAAGAGAATATGCAAGAGATTGTCATCCCCATTTTTCTCAGTTTGCAGAGGCAAACCTGAGGCTAAGAGAGTTTACAGAAGTTTAATTCACCCATGTTACACGATGTGTTCAGCCTCAGAGCTAAAGCCAGCTCTCTTGATTGGGACTCTTTTTTTCCCCACAGATTTCCAGTCCCCACCTTAGACACCTTGTGGATGTAGCTTTTCTGGAATGACAATGTTGTCTTCCTGTCATTACCATCTCCTGAAGACCGGTTGAGAGATCTTCCATGGGACACAGGTGCAGAAACACCGAATTGGGGCCCCATTTTGACCTGACAGCCCTAGATCTTTGAGGATCTTTTAGCTGAGAGAGTGGCAGTTGTTCTATCAAAATCAATTATCAGAAAGTGTTATTGTCAAGCATAATGCAGAGTGCTGAAGGGTGGAACACAAGGCAGGGGTGTAATTAGAAGTAGAAAAGACACAGGAAGTAAGGATTCTTAAGAACTAGTAGGTCCCATTAGAGTGCACAAGTGGGGAATTGGGAAGACATGCTCATTAAGAACCTAGAACCTAACTAACTAAGATGTGTCTTACTGGAAGACAGAAAGAGAGTTGAGCATCAGATGCCACCCTGCTGTGTGCCAGAGACTATGTCTTAGAGGAAGTACTTTATCATCAAGCACTTTCCCACCCCTCACTGTGCTCAGAGCATAGGTATAGGTATTAGAGATGCCCAAGTGGGAAGAGCCAGACTAGCATGGTCAGGGGGTTCACCTACTTCCCTTCTGCTAACGTATTAGGGAGGGTGAAATCTTTGGATAAGACTAAAATAAGCACTCACAGGTCTCTAGATGCCTCGCTTTTCTTAGGAGGGTTCTATTTTACACAGTTGCTCCTGCCTCACAAATATGCAGACTACAACAGTCCCAGCTGCTCTCTCTTCTCCAGAGCCCATTCTTTGGTAAACTGAACCTGAGCACTCTTCTCCACAGGACACTGAGTTTTTGGTGACCACGGATGTGTGGGCAAGCTTCTGCTTGGTAATTCCCCTCCAGTAGGTCCCCGTTTATAGGTAATCTCATAGTGCTCAGGACCTGTGTATCCATGCCTTGTGTATAAAATGCAAAGACACTCTACTCACAAAGTAAACATTGTGGTGGCCAGGAAGAGTAATAAGCAATTAAGTACAATATACTATGGCATTTCATTCTCCCAACTTTGTCCTAATTGTCCAGGCTTGAACCTCTGCAGGTGACAGATGTCTTCCATTTCCATCCATAATATGCTGGACACAAAAGCAAGAGTCCTGTCCCTGTATATATCAGTGCCAAAGGGCTGGAATCTTGTCAGGAATACTTTGGGACCCCTAAGCCAAAGGTCTGCTAATCTACAATGATGTGACAAGATTGATTTTGTTGGGGTCCTGGAAGAGTTCTGGATCACTTCCTTTTAAGAACCATTTTATATATTTACTGATTTATTTATCTGGCAGTACCTGGGACCAAGCCTAGGGCTTTGCATATGCTAAACAAGAGTTCCATCATTGAACTATATATCCCTTGGGCAGCATAGCTACAGAGTCTTTGAGACAGAAGGGCAAGCCTACCCAGTGCAAAGAACGAAATGAGGAAGCTACAACCCTGCTCTGTGAGGAGTTTACACAGGCGACAGGAGAAGGGCATCTGTGGATTAGAGTACTAGGACTCTTCACATTCACTCAGCTCTCTCTGCCTGGTGCTCTCAACTGCTGTCATTTCTACTGTTATCTACAGGGGATGACGAATCCCCACTTTTCAGTCTCAGCCTGGGCCTTTTCCACTGAGCATTGCACCCACACATTCTTCTCAGCCATTTCTCAGGTATTTCCACATGTATCCAGGGACCAAGAAAATTCCCCTTCTCTCCATTTTCAAACTTCACTTACATAACCACCATCTGTCTGGCTGTACCGACTAAAAATCAAGAATCAATCACTCCCAATCTTTTCCTCACCAGTTCTTCCTTCGACCAATCTGTCACTAAGCCCTGCCAAGTCTTGAGTCTCACATTTCTGGCCCCATAGCTCCCTTTCTGTGCCCCCTCTGCCTGAGATTCAGCCCTAGCCCTTCCAGCTCATAATCACAATTAGCTGACTGACATTAAAGAGAAGATGATTGTATGTGCATGCTAAGGTCATTATGAATGCTGTCTTTCAGGGTGGGGCATTGCATGATATGTAGGAATCAGTTGTCATGGAGTGGATAAAAAGCTTGTTGTCTGAATGCAACTAGGACGATGGAGATTGATAATCAAGGAACTGAATGGAGGCTTGGTGGATGGAAAATTCCTCAGTGGAAGCATCAGGCAAAAGGGGGACTCTGGCTAAACAGACTAGATGGGATAGTTGTAGACAACATGCTAGAGAGGTGGGCTACTAAAGGTGATGGATGAGAATTTTGATCAGATAGCAAGGATGCTCAAGCATCCAAGCATCGTGGTGAACACAAACAGCAAGAATAGAGGTTAAAAATTGGACCAAATGAACAGACCAAGGACAGAACCTGCTCCCATGAGCCCTCACCATTCTGCCAAACACACACCACCACGATCTTGTCTGCAGGAAAGGGGCTAAGTTACCAAACATAGCAAGCTCTCTCATCCCCCTCCTCTCTTTCTCTCTCTGTCTCTGTCTCTCTGTCTCTCTGTCTCTCTCTCTGTCTCTCTCTCTCTCTCTGTCTCTCTCTCTCTCTCTCTCTCTCTCTCTCTCTCTCTCTCTCTCTCTCCCTCCCTCCCTCCTCCAGGCCTATCCCTGGAAAGGACCTATATTTCTATATTTGGTCCCTAATGTCCTTTCCAATCTCCTAACAACTTGCTACTTGGAATTAAGTCTGCAAATCCCTCTTGAAATGCAAACCCTGATCAGCCTGATGCACCACCCTCTGCCAAGTCCAGTTGCTCCCAGGGAAGTGATCATCCCAGCTCTCATTGCTTGGAAGAGTCTGGTTCTGAAAGCAAATCAGCATTTACCTCCATTGGCATCCATTTCCTATTAAATAGAGAGGGCTCTTCCAGTCTATGGCCTGGAAGTTGATCCACAGCAATAATACTCATAAAAAATAACCATGGCTCCTACCATGGTGCTCACTGTGATGTTAGCAGTGGTCTGCTGAACTGCATTTATTTTCAAATAATTTTCAGAGGCATCAAGTGAAACAATGACTTCCCTTCTTCCCATATGGAGAAGCTGAGTGCTTATCGCCAAATGAGCACACAACAGAAAACTAGCATGACGCAAGAATGAGTCTCAAACTCCAGGCTAGAACCTTTGATCCTCCCCACTAAGGAACATAACTTTACACAAGCACACTGTGCACACGTGGTGTGTGGAAAGTGATGGTGAAGAGATGCGAGGTGGGAGTAAAGAAAAAAAATGGCTAAAGCCAAAAGACCAAGAGCTTGCCATATAACATGACAAGAGCAAGCGTTAGGTGGTGTGCTCACTGACTGGAGAGGCTGTTGTAGATAGAGTTGATGAATAACTATGGCAAGATGCCACACATTCAGGAGGACCTAGGCCATCAGTCATGGCTGGAGAATGACAGAGCAAGTTTATGTTTCTAAAGGAGGTCTTTTTTGGAAGTTTATCAAAACAAGCTCATGGCTTGCCATTGTTCTCAGGCCTGCCACAGGACTTATAAAGGCCCCTTGTTTGATCCCCAGCAGAAGACAGAAACAAGGGACAGAAAGAGGGAGAAATCTGGAATAAAATCATCTAACAAATCAGAAAGATTTCTCTTTTTAATGCTCTAATAAAACTGTAAAATTTGGCTCAAGTCAACCACCTGTATGTCCTCTCTGTCACTGTTGCCAAGGCTAGTAAGAAAAACCTCATGCTGAGGAAATTGAGGGGTGAATTTCACTGCTTCCTGGACAGTGCCAGCAATAGGACTAGGAGGCATTGCTATGAAGTTTCAAAACTCACACTACTTTGAAATTATCACGTAAGGACAGTCACAGGGGAACCCAGTAAGACTGCAAGTTCTCCTTGTTTTACACTGCAGGACTGAGAAGGGAGTTGAAGGAGATTAATTACTTTCCCTGCTAATCAATGCAAAGACATATTTTTCTGTTCCTTCATCTCATAATTTTTATTTCATCTAGTTTGGGCTTTTTTAGGGTTGCCAGATGTCCCAGTTTCAGTGGGACAATCCTGCGTTTGGAAGGTATGTCCCATCTGCTCTTGAAAATATTTCTGTTCACTGCTCTCTTGTCGACTGTGGGGTTTTTCGAGCTGCCAGCCAGGGTAGAGCTGCTGGGAAGGAGATGATAAATTATTGTAACACTATAAAAAAATCACTCATACCCACCACCACCTCACCTCATCGAAGCTTCGAATTAATTCTGCAGGAATGCTTGTCGTGAAAGGTGAGTCACCAGATCTCCATCTGGGGTGGGAAGCTTTTTCCACCATGCCTTTGAGAAGATGCAGGCTGGGTAGGAAGAACTCTATGGAAGGATTCCTGGACTGGCCACAGCAACGCCTGCCTCTGCCACTTTCCTGGAGAGTGACTTAGGGTTGTTTACTTAAAAGGAAAAGTTGAGGAAAACAGTGAGCAACTACTGTCTACCTGATGCTATGCTTGGCAAATCGGGTAAATTATCTGGTTAATTTCTGCTGTCTGTTGGGTGGCATAGGTTTATATCCCCATCTTGCCGATAAGAAACATAAAGCTCAGAGCCTGCGAGTCCAAACTCCTGCTATGAACCCTATTGCGAAGTCTCACCTTCATGAGTCCAAACTCCTGCTATGAACCCTATTGCGAAGTCTCACCTTCATCTGCCAGGCTCCCTTCCTAGGCTCTCCTCCAGGCTCCTGTGATACCAGGAGAACCTGTCGATTAAGGCTCTGTCTGTGGGAAGCTTTGAATGGATGAGACACTGAGAAAACCTTCCAAGTCTGAATCTACGCACTTTTAAACACGGCTTTAAGATGCACACTGAGGCTGACACTGCCAGAGAATAACATTGTGACCGTTGGTTATTTTTTTTTCCCCAAATTATCTTTATCAGTCATACTATGACATCCCTTGTTTCTTGTAAAGCAGACACTGAAAGTGCTGCTTCCATTCACTGTCGTCTGAGGAGGGCCCACTCGCTCTATTATCCACAGCCTCTGGAACTTGTTGAGTGAGTTTATCATCATTACTTGAACAGAACAATTCCTGACAGTAGAGGCCAAGCAGGGCAGATACTGATGGCTGCTGTTGTCCCAGATAATAGGGATCAGCAGAGTAAGCTCTATGCCCAGAAGAAAATGAGAATGTTCTGGAATCCTACATAAATGCCTTTGAGGGAGTCCATTAATGTGCACTGACCATCATACAGACAATCTTGTTCTGCTTTTTTTCCATGATTCTGGCTTTTTTTTTTTTTTTTTTTTTTTTGGTCATGCCTTAATAGGCTCAACTCGAAGAAAGCAGATCTCCATTGTGGGCCTTTGTTAGCGTCTCCAAGTGACAAATGTGCTAGAGGGTGAAAGATCCTAAAATACGGCTCTCACGTCAGCTGCCATCACTTTGGACGCCCTCCTGGCAGCTACAGAGACACTGCACAGCCTCCTCACTCTGTTGTTTTGCTCTTGCCCTTCACGAAGCATTTCTCTCCGTAATGGTGAAAATCTTTCTTCGATTTCAGCTCCCTGCACTCGCACCCTTCCTGGCTTGTCTCTGCTTCTTATGGAGGAGTAGGGATTTACAGTCTGTAAACTCTGGAAGCATTCGAGTGCTCGATGCATCTCTGGTGCTTTCAGAGGGATATGTGTACACACTCGTACATCCCATCCAAACCTCACAGGCTCCACGACAGCAAAGTGGGGAGAGATCTTTTCTCTGTGGCTACAGAGACGAGCAGAACCACCCAACTGGGCAGCAGGACCATTGTCACTGTTCTGATTTAAAAAAAACAAAACAAACAAACAAACAAACAACTCTATTCTAATTCTCTGTGTTACCACAAGCAAATCATTGGCTTCAATTCCTCTGTAGTCTCAGCTGTGAAATGGGACCCTGTGCCTCTCCCACGGGCTCTGCAGAACTTCATTTCCCCGAAGTTGGTTCTCTGGTCATGAGACCTTTCCTATTGCTTCTCAATACTGGGGGCTCTCCTAGCCTGGCATAAAGTCACACGGTGGTTTCTCCCACGGTATGATCACTTGGTGTTCACCTGCCTAAGTCCTCTCCAGAAATGAGTTTCTGGGGAGGCGTGCCTATGGCTGAATCATTTGCCAATGGTGTCTCAAATCAAGACTGAATGAAGAAAGGGACTCATAAATTGTTAGTGGGGAGTAGCTTGTCTAAATTCCCACCCACTCCACCAGACAGAAAGACAAAAATGAGTCCAGTAGTGAGGGTCCCGACAGAGACATGAGAGGGGCTGTGTGTGGGTGCCCTGGCTGCCTGACACCTTTTGCTATACAGAGGAGTAACATGAACAGCTTATTGAAATAGCCCCCAGACACCTCCCTCAGAGATCCTGAATCCCGCTAGGAAGTAGCATCCAAAACCACACCTTAAGATGCTCACAAATGATCTCCACAGACCTTAGCTTGATCAAAGTAGATGGTGACCCTGACATTAAGATTGATGGACAACTGTGTGCACTTCCGGCTATCAGAAACGGCTCTGGCAGGACCGAAGATTAGAGTTGAGTTCCTCGATTGTCCCCTGGGTGGCGCTGTGTAGATGCGTCTGCTCAACAGAAGGCGTCCCTCCCCCACGGCCACCAAGCCCTTGTAACCTCCTTTCTCACAGTGGCCCCAGGTGGGGATTCGGCTGAAAGCCAGGGTTGCCAACACCAGGGATTTATATGAGGCAATGTCTGGCGAGTACAGGTCTCAGTCTAAGTCTCTGCTCACTCTACCTAGGGAACAAAATGTTTCAAAGACGGACACTGGGTCTCTGTGGTGCTTTTGACCTCACACAAAACAGTATCAGAGTGGCTGGGTGTTCAGCGACTGAATTATTAGTTTTCAGACTGTCGTTTGTAACCACAGAAGTAACGCGTGTTTTTGTGGATGATTTCAAAAAAAGCATATAAACAAAAATAATTTTTAAAAGTCAACTGAAATCACACCACCCACGGCTAACCACTGTTAACATTTACTGTGTTTCCTTAAATGGAGACTGTTTGGTAACCTGCTTTTTCTACCTTCACAATATAACAAGAGCATTTTCCAGGGTAGGAACCACATTAAAATCATTTTTTAAAGTCGCATAGTATTATAGTATTTCATTTACAGATGGACCATGGTTTATTTAACCAATTCCATATTGTGAGACATTAAAAATTCTCTTCTGCCATTCTTCTCTCCCTTTCTCCCTCTTAAAGTGTCCTTTGCTTTTCTGGTCAATTCTTCCATAAACTCTCTTACAGTTACCCAGCTGGTCTTTGTACACTGGTCCAGTACCTTCCTACAATACACGTTCCTACAAGTGGATAGAGGGCAGTCCAAAGCATTCTCACAGTCCTGAGTTTTCCCATTATATTCATACCACTAGGGAACAGAAAAGACCACAGGGGTCTTGTTGAAGGAACCCTGTGAAGTCATCTGAGAATTCCCCCCCCACACACACACACTTTTATTACTAGGGCATAATTCTATGCTGGAACAATTTACCAATCCTGTCCCCTAAAGAGAATACAGAATCATAGCTGTGGAAAATCTTCCCAGACCGGCCTCAATTCTGCCTTATTCAACAGGGCAGTCTGAATGTCTGCTTCTTTCTTCTGCCTCTGGCTTGTGGCATTAACAGACTGGAAATACACTGACTTTATCCAGGAACTCCATCCATAGGAGATATGAGAGAGTAGTGGTAGCCTCAAGGCAGTGGCTACTATAGAGCAGTCTCTGTTTCAGACAGTGAGAGTGATGGTCCTTTCCCCACCACTTTCAATTCCTGGGGTCTGGACAGTGGAAGAAAGTGTGATATATGAGATTCTCAGTAATGCAGATACAAAATTGTTAGAATCTGCTCCATTCCCACAACAGAAAGAGGAACAGAGGCTGACCCGGCCAAAGCAGAAGTTCTGCAAGGCAATGTGGTCAAGGAGGGGGTAACATAAGGCACCAGGTAAGACTAGAAAGCCATAGGAACGACCCATCCAGAGACAGAAAACAAAGTGAGTCAGGAAAGTTGCTGGTGAGTCAAGTCAGAGGCAGAGCCCACTAGTTGAAAAACAAGGGCAGCCACTAGAGGCTTGAGAGGCACAGGGGGCTTTTTGCTTAGAGTTTATTTTTATCAGCTTGCTTCCACACAAACCCATAAGGTCTCTCTTCCTGATATACAAGAGAAATACAGAATGGCCCTACAGGCAGAACCTCTAGGAGAGCAAGTTCTCCAGGGTTAGAAATGATCAAATGAAGAAACTGGCTTTGGCAACTGGAATGCCAGACAGAAGTGACAGTGTTTCAGAGTTAGGCAAAATCTGTATCAAGGAAGATAAGTTCCTGGCCCAGGAGGGAACCTAGTTTTATATTGAGTCTTGTTGTGTATCTGTACATTCAGTATGCTGGAAGCAAGAAACTGGTCCTAGAATCAAAGCTTCACTCTCATAGCAAGAGCCGCTGTCTGGTGTGGCAGATATTTTAGCAAAGTGTGCTGAAGAGAATGAAATGGGCTGTGTGGGGACAGAGAGGCAGACCTTGGTGTACCGCTGCCTTGTCTTCCACGTGAATATTTCTTTCACAATTTAAGTAAACTGATGAAAACTATTGACTGAATTGTTTTCATAGAATTTTGCAGCTGTAATGTGGAGGAAAATAATGCACAATGAAGAATTACTATGTGCTATAATTTCAATTCTGGAGAAATATTTATACAGAACAGAAAAGGGCATGGAAGGAAACACACCAATATTTGAACACGGTGGAGAAGAGCAATATGTCATAGGAAGCAGAGTAGAGGAAAACAGGGTGGGGGGAGGGGGTGAGGAAGAACCAGGGACAAGAGAGCCCTCATACA
Source organism: Cricetulus griseus (assembly GCF_003668045.3). Taxonomy (NCBI): domain Eukaryota; kingdom Metazoa; phylum Chordata; class Mammalia; order Rodentia; family Cricetidae; genus Cricetulus; species Cricetulus griseus. The sequence goes on from NC_048601.1 coordinate 85,464,868, forward strand.
CCCAGTGAATCAAGGACCAAGGACAAGACAGCCCACCTAGGGTTCTACCCACTGAAATTTCCCATAATAGTCACACTAGCTGGGAACCAAGATTTTAACACAGAACCAGTAGAGGGCATTATATAGTCAAAACTGTAATGTGTCTTTAGCTTACTGTTAATAGAACTGCTGTTCTTTTTTTAATGTCTTATTGTCACTCTGATTTCCTATATGTTTGGCCTATTAAATTGTAGCTTCTTATAACCAAACTAGATGTGATAGCTTGAATGTAATCATCTCCATAAGCTCATAGGGAGGAACCTCATTGTTGGAGGAAGAGTGGAGGTGGACTTGGAGGTCACCTTTGCTCAAGCTACACCAAGTGAAGCAGTTCATTTCCTGTTGCATCCACATCAAGATCCAGAATTCTCAATCCTTCTCCAGCACCATGTCTGCCAGCACACTGCTATGTCCCACCATTTAGTCCATGATAATGGACTAAACCTCTGAACTGTAAGCCATGCAATTAATGTTTTCCTTTATAAGAGTTGCCATGGTCATAAGGACTCTTCCTAGCAATAGAAACCCTAACTAAGATAGAAGTTGGTACTGGGATTGGGGTACTGTTGTGACAGGTCAGACCATGTTTTTATTTGAAGGAATATGAACCCTGGCACTGTGGATTAGAAAAGCAGTTGAATGCTTTAAGAGAGGCTTAATGTGCCATCCTAGTAGTATCATGGAAAGCAGTAATGCTGAAGGTGATTTGAGCTCTCTGGGGCTGGCTCAAAAGGTTTCAGAGGAGAAGAATTTTAGTATGTTGCCTAGAGATTGTTCTTGTGAAATTTTGGTGAAAAAATGTGGCTGATTTTTGGCCTTGTCTGAGGAGTCTGCCTAGGGCTCAAGTGAAGGGTTTGGGATTAATTCCATTGGCAGAGGAAATCTCAAAGCAGACTATTATAGAGTCTGTCATGTGGTTACTAATGTTAACTTCAATGGATATTTATAATGAAAAAGAGCAAGCTGAGAAAGTAAAAATACAAAATGTACAAATTGAGGAGAAAGGATCATCAGGAAGTAGAATGGAGCTAAATCCTATGTTCAAGGAGATAAACAGATTAAGAAGTGGGATAAAGAGGAAGTGGCTGGCATCTGGCAAATACAAACCATCATGTTTGTTTCTGTTTGAACACAAAGCTCCACCCAGCACCCTACCAAATCAGTGGTTTGAAGAGTTGTGGGTTTGGATGTACCCAGCCCTGGGTGAGGTAACTGCTCTGTTTTGGTTCATGTGATTCTGGCTATTATGTCTTCAACACCCTTCCCCTTGGAGTTTCCATTTCTCAGGTATATTATAATGAAAAGAGAAATAGCCTGTTTCTCAATTTTTCTTATATCTTTCTTTATCGTTTTTCCTCTCAACCATTGAACTTGGTGCTGTCTCCTATCATCCCACCCCTACTAATACTAATTTTTATATCTACAGGCTGCACTGTGACAATCATCTCATTTATATCCAGGTGTCATTCAGTCTAAAGACAAGGAAGAGTAAAAATAAATCTTGACAGAATTGAATACTCAAATTCTTTTTTTCTGAATTAAAAGAGAAAATAATTGCATGTTCTGCATAAAAAAATAAAAAGAAATGGAATAAAGAGAGTGGTGACCTCAGGGCAAGATCCCATTCAGATTAGTTTCCAACTTTTGAAAAGCAATTAAGAAAAGCTTAAAGCTGAGTGTGGTGATGCACACCCTTAGTCTCATCACTCCATAGGCAAAGATGGGTGAATTTGAGGAAAGCAAATTCCAGAAGAGCCAAACTGAGACAGTCAGTGAAGGGTACCAGGAAAAATAGAAAGCTGGTGAAGATGTATTGAAAGCTATCTGAGTTCAAGGTCAATCTGGTCTACAAATCCAGTGTCAGAACAGCCAAGCTTAGGCAGTGATGGAAAACAGAAAGCTGGCTATGTGGTTTGAAAGAGAATGGTCCCCAAAGGGAGTGACACTATTAGGAGGTGTGGCCTTGTTGGAGGAAGTGTGACACTGTGGGAGCAGGCTTTGAGGTCTCTTTTGCTCAAGCTTCCCTCAGTGTAATAGTTAGTCCACTTCCTGTTGCCTGTTGCAAGATGTAGCACTCTCATCTCCAGCACCACTTCTGTCTGCATGCTGCCATGCTCCCCTTCATAATCAGAATATACTGAACCTCTGAAACTGTTAAGTGAACAACCCTCATTAAATTCTTTCTAAGCATTGCTGTGGTCATGGTGTCTCTTCACAGCAATAACAAACCTTAACTAAGACCCCCTTGAAGATGTAATTGAACAAGGGGCCCATGTTCCATCCCCAGCAAGCAGTAGAACTTGGCAGCTTTAGAAACATTGTTCTGGCTTTAAAGAAAAAAGAAAGGGGCTATGGAATATTCCTCCATAACTAAGGAAAACCACTGAGGCCAAGCATATGTCAAGAGTGTCTCTGAATGAAAGTCCTCAGAGGCCATTGTGTGAAGCTGTGAAGGAAGTATGGATTTCCTTGGAGACTGCAAAATGTTAGAGACGCCAGAGTCATGGGGTACTGGCAGAGGAAAGCTGCCTACAGGAAGTGGAACTAGCCCAAGAGAAAGTGTGTTTTAGTCAACAAAGCTGTTAAGAGTTGGAGTTCTGAAGAGCGCTTTGACATCAGACATGGACATGCAGAGTTTGACATTTGTCAGCTGATTCTTGGTCTTGCTTTGGTCTAGTATTTCCTCATTATGCTCCCTTCCTACATTTTGGAACATGTAGTAATGTATATCCTGCACCATTATATGTTGGAAGTATGTGATCTGGTTTTGTATTTTGATTTTATAGGGGATTATAGCTAAAAGATCCCTTGAATCTCAGAAGAGACTTTGAACTTCAGCAGTTAACTAATTGATTATAATAGCTCATATGTGGTGAGTAAGATCTGTAGAAATATAATGATTACAGTTAGGTCAACTGATATTCAACTGCAAAGAGTTCTTAGTTCATGGAGCAGATTCAACTATTGTTATGTAATCTAATTTTATAACTCTCTGATTAAAAGCACCTTCATTGGTCCTTTGAATGATGCTCCTCTCAGAAGCCAAAGATTAATAAGAAAAAAAGAAAATCCAGGGTATGGCATACTTCCCTATGAGCTGTTTGTCAGAGAGACCCCCAAGAGGCACCTAAAACATAACAAGCTCTTGTCAGTTCTCTTGGGTACCTATCCAAATGGGACTGTAAAACCCTATTGTTGAAGATATCATATACTTGGTTTGTAGGACATAGAGAAATCAAGCTGACATCTGACATAAGTTTCCTCCCCGCTGGCTAGCTCTCATAGTGCCTGAAGGTGCAAACTGCTGAGAGGAAGAATTACTAGTTACCCCCACACTAGTCATGCCTAGCAAGATATTCCCACCAGTGCAATAGTGGGATGACTATTGTGGGGGTAACCAGTCACTTTTGGATTTGAGGCTTGCTACCCAGGAGATAATTCTTGTCTCATTCTGTAAACTTGGTTAAGAACCCTGCCTGGGGAGTCTATAAGCTCTAGAAGACAACTACTACTGTTGCTTGCTAAATGGACATGGTCTCAAACTGTGTATTAGACAATGATTAATACAGAGAATCACAACTGTTCTAACTGTAGAGAGTAGCTATGGAGTACACTCAGAGATATGGAGATGGGAACAACACAACTGCATAATAAAAGGCATCTTTAATGGAGATCAAAGATGAGGTATGGCCCGGTGTGTGGCTCACTTCTGTAAAGCACAGCACTTAGGAAGCTGAAGCAGGAGGATCACCACAAGTTCAAGGCCAGATTGTGTTTCATGGTGCATTCCAGGCCAGCCTGGCTACAGTATGAAACTCTATCTCAAACAAAAAGAAACCATTCTGAGTGAGGAAACACAGTCACAAAAAGACAAAAATGGTACGGTATGTACTCACTCATAAATGGATTTTAGGCACAGAGCAAAGAAGCACCAGCCTACAATACACACAGCCAGATAAGCTAGGAAACAAGGACGACCTCTGGTCCTCCAGAGAAGGGGAAAGGGACAAGATCTCCTGAGCTAATTGGGAGCATGGGGGAGGGGGAGGGGGCTAGAAGAAAGAGGGGGAGAAGAAGGGAGGGGAGGACATGCAAGAGCAGGAAGATTTAGTCAGGGGAAGAAGAGCAAGAAAAGAGATACCACATAAGAGGGGCCATTATAGGTTTAAAGACAATTCTGGCACCAGGGAAATGTCCAGAGATCTACAAGGTTGACCCCAACTAACAATCTAAGCAGGGGTTGAGAGGCTACCTTAAGTGCCCTTCTCCGATAATGAGATTGATGACTACCTTATATGCCATCCTAGAGCCTTCATCCAGTAGCTGATGGAAGCAGAGGCAGACACCTATAGCTAAACACTAAATACTGAGCTGAACTCTGGAATCCAGTTGCAGAGAGGGAGGAGTGGTGAGCAAAGGGGTCAGGACCAGACTGGAGAAACCCACAGGGACAGCTGACCTGAACAAGGGGTTGCTCATGGACCCCAGACTGATAGCTGAGAACCCGGCATAGGACTGTTGCAGACCCCTGAGTGAGGATGTCAGTTTGGAGGTCTGGGCAATCTATGGGTAGTGGACCAGTATTTATCCATAGTATATGAATGGACTTTGGGAGCCCTATTCACATAGAGGGATACTCTCTCAGCCTAGACACACAGGGAAGGTTCCTGCTCCAAAGGATATGACAGACTTTGAAGATCCCCCATGGAAGGTCTCACCCTCCCTTGGGAGCAGAAAGGGTGTGGGGTGAGGTTGGAGGGGCAGAGGAGGAGGGGAGGGAGAGGGAACTAGGAATGGCATGTAAAAGAAGCTTGTTTCTAATAAGAAATAAAATGGAAAAAAGAAACAGAGAGGTGGGAGTGAGAAAAGAAGGAAGGAAGGGAAGAAGGAAGGAACGAAGCAAGGAAGGAATGAAGGAAGGAACAAAGGAACGAAGGAGGGGTAGGGATAAAAGAGAGGGAATAGATCCAGACATGTTAAGGAATGATTTGGGATTGGGAGTATTTTTCTCTCTCATCCACTTTTGATCTGAGACTTAAGCCAGATAATTTTGGATGATGTTTTCTCACTCTGTGGTAATATCATGTCTCCTCCTAGTAAATAAAAGCAATATGGGGGAGCTAGAGGAACCACTGCACCATGGGAGCTTAAACATGGTCTCTCCTCCAGATCCCACCCAGATCACTGAGGGTAAGAACTTTCCTTCCTGCCTCAGAGCCACAAAATAAGACTCATTCTCTTGCCTTCCTCTCCTCCCCTCCCCTCCTCTCCTGAGGGGTGCAGATTTCTGCCCCCAAATCCACTGTGTAGTAACTCCTCTTAGGGCTGAAGCTTTGGCTTTTCTTTCATCATCTCTACCCTGCATCAGCCAAATAATTCACAGGGTCCAGGGCAAAATGAAGACACAGCTTAGTAAAAAAAAAACTAAAAAAAAATTAAGTAGCAATAACCAAGCATTAAACTAGGCTTCTAACCCTTCAAAAGATGGGGTCCCCTGCCATTGAACCCTACCACTCACTAAGCAGATCTAACCTGTGACTTTTACAAGGTCATTTTTAATTCTTTAGACTACAAAATTGTGTTTCCAATTCTTTTGAAGCCATGGTATTTATTCCTCAGGTTTTTCTTACACTCTTGTACCTGTTTGTATTCACTCAATGATCATTGAAACAATGGCTCCCATATAGGTGTACCCAAATAAAGTGTTGGATATACAGAAAGAAGTCAAGTATGAATGTCTCTTTTAAGAGTCTGAAATTATTGACCAGAGATCTTGGACTCCAAACTTTTAGCTAATGCTGTCCAAGAGTTTAGTAATCATATTGGAACACAGAACAAAGAAATGGGTGAATTCATCTTAATAGGTTTTGTTTAGCTTGATGCATCCAAAATAGTATTTTTACCAAGTGATCAATATAAAATTATTGTTGAAATACATTAAAATTCTTGCCAAGTCCTAGAAATCTGACTTCCATCTTATCCTTACAACAACCTAAATTCAGATGCTAAATTTTCCTCAGAAATAATTGATCTGTATTTAGATTTACAGCTTAAAAAGTAGGTTAACACATCCAAACTGCACTAAATGCACTCACGATTTTCCAGCAAATGAATCAACTATCCATTTTTAAATTTGAATTAACTTAGGCAAAACACAATTTAAGGTTCATTTTTCAATTACTCTCATCACATTCCCAGGTCTCAATTGCCACCACAGTCATGAGTGCCTGCCATGTTGCTCTACCAGATTGCACAGTGCAGGTCTAGAATGTGACCTTAGGGATTTCAGTCTCCACCTTGAAAATTAGCTTTTCAATGTAGATCATAAAATGATCGAGTCAGTTGGTCTCTCTGATATTCAGAGGTTTTGTTGTTGCTGCTGCTGTTTTGTTTTTACAGGTTCTAAGCCAGAGCTAGAGTGTACAACAATCTTTTTACTCTAAGGACCTGTTTATTTCTGAGTTGGTTTCTATAACAATGTGTTTCAGAGATCTCTGTGTCTTTCCCAAAAACTAGGTAAGATCAATCATGCAATCCTTTTGGACAAAGTTGGAAAAGTAACCTGAAGCTGTTTTATTATACTCTTAAAAGCCCTTTTCCTGTTGCTGTTATATAACTTAAACATTTATTTAGTCCTAGATTTTGCACGAAAGGAAACCATAACTGAATCTTAAGGGAAGGTTGTGGGCATACTACAGGCCAAGCACACCAACTGCGTCCCTTTATCATTTTTCACCTGCTCTGGAAGGGTTCTGTCCTTACCACAAGACCATGTTTTCCACTTCATCTGCCCATATGAAAGATTTAAATAAAATTTCTAATTTTCTAAATGACCTTAAGAAGCCAAGAAAGCAAGTTCAGAATTTCGCATCTGTTGCCTTGGTTTTAGATAACTATATAACAGACTGTATAAGGAGCCTGGTATGTAAATTTCAGACATTTTTATATGAATAACCTCTCTTGAACATTCAGCATTCATGTTGGTATGAATGAAAGGAAAGAGTTTAAAATCAGGCATCCATTAAGTAGAAACATCTGGATTATAAACACAGCCTTCTACATCCTTGCTCAGTGTTCTAATACACCACCTGTCTCTGCAACACCAAGTCTCCTGAGGTAGCATCAATGTAGGTACCTTCTTGTGTGCCCACAATACTCTAAGGATGCTATTCACTATTGCAGAAACTAGACTCCTGGCAGGTACTTTCAACATCCTAGTACCAAATTCTAAATTCAAAATCAAGAACAAATAAAAGTGCTTCCATTACTCCAATAACCCACCAGTTTGGTTTGGCCAGTGCCACTGCTTCCAAGGGCTTGTTATCTGGGAGCTCCAAGGAGCAAAACAATGGTGACCATTTCCTAATTCAATTTCCAAACAGAAGGACATTCTCCTCTGCCAAAAGATCCTGTGCCCACAAGAAAAGGAGGAAAATGCAACCATGGATACAGAAGGACAATGAGGAATGAAGAGCCCTCCATTCCTCTAATACAGGAGTAGAAAGAGATGAGCTTCAGTAGAGGTCTTGAAGCAAGCCCACTAGTGAGCATTCTTTCTGACTATGCTTCAGATTGCCAGCAAATATGGGACACAGAAAGTGACATAAAAGAAAGCAAGATGAGTGATGTCACATGATACTATACCACGGGACCGAACAGGGCCTCAGAACACTGATGTCAATGGGACAAGAGCTACAGTTTCTCCCAGACTCAACTGTGTGAATGATAACTGATTCCAAACAAAAAAGGGGTTAGTATGGAAATTCAGACAATCACAATAAATAAACAGTGCTGATCTTAATAGCAGTGTTGTGAAAATTGTAAGACCACTTTGTTCTTTCCTGGATTTGCTGAGAAGAGGCAGACCTGGGGACAATTTTTGGAAAGTCATCATGGCTCATGGCTACTCTGGTCTTGACCTTGAGACCTGGTCTTGCTTTACTCCTCCATAGCTGCCTGATTTTTCTATAGAAAGTTCCTTCCTGGCCACTGGAGTAGGAAGATGTGTGGGAATTCAGAAGCACGGGGAATTCTAGAAGAAAGGAGCATAGCTTTGTTCTAGGACATAGACAGTTTCTGGCAACGGGGTTACACTTCCAAAACGATACCAGCAACTGCCCAAGGAGTTTTTTTCCAGAGATTTTCACCCAGACAACCCGGGTTCCTGGATTTTGACAAAGAAATGGATTTCAGAGCCAGCCAAACCTGGAGAAAAAGTGGGTTTGTTAAACATAGAAAGAAAGAAGGCCTGAAAAAGTAAGTCATACCTTACTGAACAACTGTGGGCTGCTCTAAGGAAAAATGGTGAGCAACTCTCTTAACAATGGAATTTTAGTAGATGATGTGCTACATTGCTACCTTCCAAGAGCTTTCTAAGAAATGGCTCCCCACTACTAACACTGTCCAAAGTGTACTTTATAGCAAAGGTAAAGAGTTAAAGAATTTTTCTCAGTAAACAAAGTTGGAGAGTGATGAGGGGCATCAACCAGGTCTAGGAGGTAGGAGCTCTAGGAATATAAGGCTACACATAATTTCAACCCTAAGTAAGTATGGCCTAATTACTGTCATTGGCATCCTTGATAGGCTGTCTTTACTGGGGTATTGTCTGGCCCTAAGGGATACACTTTATTTGTTGTCTTGCATAAGACATCTTTTGGGAAACACATGTTGTCTCAGTAGGCCATGAGGTCCTCATCTATAGAATCTGAAGTTTCCCCCTTTCCCATTAGTGAAAGCAGATCAGGTCTCAAGAGCAAAGTCTTTTCTCTCCCAGCCGTTCCTCCCCATGTCATCATGCTTCTGTTTTCTATCCTGCCTTAACATATCTTCATGATCCAGATATAATACACAAGGCAAATCCAATGTCCAGTTAAGATATCTCTTTCCTGACCTGTCCTCTGAGAGAATGGTGGTAGGACTATTAGAAAACTTCTACAGACCAGAGGGCAGAATGTAGGCAACCCAGTCCCACATCATACAGGTATAAGGTCCCCAAGACATCATCCACAGATATCTAGTTCACACTTCCCTTCTTAAAAACCACCCAGGAACCCAGGTGTGATAGCATATGCCTTTAGCTCCAGGATCTGAGAGATAGAGGCAAAGATTTCTGTGAATTCAAGGCCAGCCAAGTCTACATAATAAATTCCAGGAGACTGTCTCCAGAAACAGGGTGGAGGACTAGAGAGATGGCTCAGCCATTAAGAACACTGACCCTGACCTCTTCCTAAGTCTCAGGTTGAGGGCCCAGCCCCCACATGCCAGCTCACAGCTATCTGTATCTCCAGGTCCAGGGGACCCAATGCCTTTCCTAATCATCATAGGCTCCTGCATGCATGTGGTGTACACATACACACGCTGGCACTTACGTATACACATAAATAATTACATTAAATTAAAATGCAACATGTCTTTCATATTCTGAGCAATTGCCCTGTGTTCACCACAGCAGCCCTTGGTGGTGATAAATTTATATATTGGGCTAATACGCAGTATTTTGTTTGAACAAAGGACTATATAGCATAAAGCAAACCCAAGAAGGGTTTCACAGCCTTGGTAGGAGATAGTATGAAGCATGTCTCTTGTTTTCTGTATCCTGATGCTGGGCAACTGGGTAAAGTAGCAATAGCAAGAGCATAGTAAGATAAAGTAAAGGTCTCGGCAGAGCACACATTTCCTTTTTGTTTTGTGTGAAACCCACCACACCCAACCATTGAACCACACAATACCCCCACCCCATCCCTCATCACTACAGAGCCAGAGAATAGCCAAGTACAGGCAGTTCTCACACCAAAGGACCTGCTGACACTATTTCAACAAGCATATCTTACACCTTCATGTCTTAGATCTGCTTTTATTGCTAGCTAAAACCACACAGAAAACACTGGCTATCATTTCCTCTGCCCTTTGCTGATCCTCTCGGCCTCTAATCAACCCCTGGCAATTCCTTTGTTGGCCCTACAGTAAGTGCCATGTGTCTCTTGTTTCTGGGGAACTATGAGTATAAATGTCTTAACTTCACTTTAGTCTGGGCTCCTGAGGACCCTTGAACAAAAATGCAGCTCTGGACCAAGTGAACGATGTCTTGCGTTTAGCAAGCAGGATCTGGTATTAGTAGGAATAACAATTTGTTTAGGGATGAGAACAGCTTGCCAGCAACCTTGAGCGGCTATGCAGCTGAAGTCTTGCTGGGCAACTGCCCACAGCAGGGGAAACAGATAGTCCAGAGCAAGACCCTGTTCTACCCACAGAGCACCTGCAAGCTGGTTTGAATGGCAAGCTGGCAGAAAGAGGTAGGTAGCCTGCGGCTAGCTACAATGAGCTGATTTCCTTTATCCTATCTCTTAGCCACTGTTGGCAGGCTGGTGTTCTCTTTTAGAGACTATAGTCGTGTTCTGGGGCAAAGCAAGAACAAATGAAGGTGTAAGGGATGCTTCCACTGAACTCAGTATGATGGTGTTTAGCTGAGACAGTGAAGTGAAGCACAGCACAAGACATGCCCGTGAATAGGGAAAAAACAAAGGCTACAGTGCTGCACTGTTGTTCTTCCTCTGGAATGTGACTTTCCATCAGAGTTAGAGGCTTCACGTGGGTGGGATCAGTATTGCTGGCAGTACATCGTTTGGAACATATTATCCTTGGGTGCACACCATACCTACCAATGAACTAAGCTAAAAGCCTCAACTAATTAAAACCTGAAACTGGAAACCTATGATCCACTTCTCAGCCCTGAAAAACTGTAAATTTCCCAATGTTGCCAACATCTGATACAAGTCCACTCTCAGCCTCGAAAAACATTGAGAAAACACTGACCAAGGCCCTGGGGGTTGGTTGGGCTGTCTGTTTCATGGTCCCTATGACAGAGGTGACAATGGCAAGTAGACAGAAGAAGGGAAACAGATTTCTAACTGATGCTCAATTGATTTCCTCTTGCCGGGGCACAGATGCATCTCTGTTTCATGTTCAGACTGTTTCTTGCTTGCTTACTGTTATCTTCTTGCTCTGCTCAGTGAGGCCCTGGCTCCAAGGACATGTGAAGGGGGAACATAACTTGAGTTGAGGTTCATATGGCTTTCTTCTCCTCAGCAATAGGCAGAACCTCCCATCTCTTTGTGTCTTTTGGGGGTTGCAAAGTATCTTTTAAGTGTCTTAGCCTTGCTACTACTGACATTTTTGATTGGCTATTCTTCACCATGGCAAGATTTTCTCATTACAGATGTTAACTGTGTCCTTAACCTTGACACACTAGATGTCAGAAGCACCTCTTATTCTCACTGACTGTGACAATCAAAATTGTCTCCAGACATTGCCAGACGTCTGCTGAGGGAACTCCTACCCTTGTTGAGAGCCTTACTCTGGCCTCAACAGAAGCTAGAGGATAGAGAATGGCCAGGCAAGACCTTGCATTTACTGGAAGGCATCAGGTTTGGGCTGCTTTGACAATGGACTCCCTGTAAGTGATGAGCTACAGAGGCTTATTTCAGGTCTAGGAATAAATACCAAGATTACAAGGGCTGTGGGATCAGCTCTGGCCCTTCTGTTTCTCCTGCCTGAGCTTGGGCAGAGCATGCTGTGTTGGCCACCTAAGTGGGAGCAAAGGCCTCTCATGAAAGGTTTCTTGTTGGCCTTGTTCCTTCAGCTGACAACGCTTGGGAACCATGTCAGGGACCAATCTGGTTGTGCACCCATCAGGGCTGCCTTAGACTGCAGCTTACCAAGCTACTTTCCCACTCTGAGGGAAACACTTCTCATTGTCCTTTGTCTGTGCTATCCCACCTGTGCCTGGGGCAGGATAGAGCCTGGCCCTCCTTTGCTTACTTCTCTTGTTTGTTCTTAGCTCAGGAGCTAAGAAGATAAGGAATAGGGCAGGAGCTATTCTTCCATGAAGCTTTCCATGGACCACAGGCATACACACACACACACAGAAAGAGAGAGAGAGAGAGAGAGAGAGAGAGAGAGAGAGAGAGAGAGAGAGAGGAAGAAGAAGAAGAAGAAGAAGAAGAAGAAGAAGAAGAAGAAGAAGAAGAAGAAGAAGAAGAAAAGAAGAGAAACCCCACCTGTAAGTTCCTATGAGTTCCCATGGCTTCAAGGACTGCCTCATTCATAGCATCACATGACACCCTCTTGAGACTTTGTTTTGTTTTGGCTTTATGTATCAGTGGTGTCCTTGAACAAAGTACCCAGTTTGGTCTTCTTCCTCCCCCAAACCCCGCATAGGACAGGGCCTGCCATAGTGAATGTGAGATGTTACCTAGAGGTAAAGCAGATCAGATAAAAAAAAAAAAAAAAAAAGACTTCTTAGAGATTCCCTAACACACTGAGACTGTCCACAAGCTACAATCAATCAGAAAGGTTAGAGGTCAATGTAGCTCTTTCATCTATTTCTGAGCAACACAAATGGAAGAGTCCAAGTAAAAAAGAACCATATTGGCAATGGCCCTGTGTAGAAAGGGCTCCATCCAAGATGCCAGCCTGAAACCCTTTTTATTCAGAGCATGTGTTGAGAGCTCTTGTCTCCAGCCTGGCACCGATGCGGTTAAACCCTCACCATTTGCTGTGTGAGGCTGATTCTGCTGACTTTATTTCAAGCAATCAGAACTATCTAATTTGCATTCACATTCACATCAGTGGCCCATATGTTAGCCCTGTTTAAAAGCTATAGGCTTGCATTCATTATGAGAGACTTGGCTCCCCTCCTTATCTCTTCACTTGAAAATTACCGAGACACTGTCGCCACAAAGGGTTATATTTAGCAAAGGCCCAGCGTCTCCCAGTGCGTATGTGTCTCTGCCTGTGTCTGTGTCTGAGAGGGATCTGATATTTGCATCTTTCTCCAAAATATCGTATAACTTTCAAAACTAGGAAAGGAAGAACCCCCTTTCCCCACCCCTTTGCATGTGACAGCGCTGCCTCCTACCTAATGCACCATTAAAATACCATGTCGCAGTATTTCAGAGCGTATGATTCCAGACCACACACTAGGCCTCTGATAAACAGGCCCCTTTGGAGAGCCACAGTAGAAAAGTCAGTGCTTCCTGAAAAGGTCCCGACCAGTGTCATCTCCCATTTTCAGTCACAGCTCAGTGAGATTCTAGTTGCCATTTAGGAAGCCCTTGTTGTTGCCTTATTCTTTTATTCTGTTTACTGCATTCCTACTATGTGATAAACAATCTGGGAAGCTGATACTGCAGTCTTGTGTTGTCAAGGAGAAAGGGCAGCAGGAGGCAAGCACCTCAACAATTGCTACCCCTGGGAAGATGCTGAACACTCACAGTGATGCACAAAACTCTGGGACAAAGCCAGAGTTGGGTTTCTCCTGGAATATCAGAGCAGCAGGCAGGGTAGAGCAGGGCAGAGCAGAGCAGGGCAGGGCACTTGTCACAGGCTGTGCACATTAGGCCTTTCTATTCAGGAGTAATTCAGGGATCACCAAAAGATAAAGGAGAGAAGAGAAGGAAGCAGGGTGTATAAGCAAAGAGCAACTTAGTCCCACTCCAAGGCAGATGGGTCCCTGTGGGCACTCCCTCCCCCATCCTTGATGGCAGAGCTAAAAGATGCAAATGGCTGTGGTGTGTACAACCCCAACAACAGAGGCTTTGTTCTCTAGAAATACTTACAAGAAACGGTTAAACAGGGTTCTCTACAAAAAAGAGTAGACACGGAGGAAAGCAGTTAGAAGCTTGTATCCCTTTACCATGCTTGGGTTTTTGGTTTGTTTTTTTTTTTCCTTCTTCCTCTTTCTCTGCATAGGCACTGGTATTTAAAGAAAAAAAAATGGGAAGGTATTTTTAATTGATAAATTCTGGGAAGCATTCCATTGAAAAGATTTTATCCTTAGAGAAGCTAATTACAGAAGATGAATCATGACACAAGTTTAACAGATTAGATAAAGTGGAAGAAGCAATAATGTGTGTGTGTTGAATACCTTAAATCTGCTTTCCCATACCCCTGGACTGAGAGTGAGCTAAGAAAAGCTGCAGAAGGCCCTGGAGCTGCAGGAGCTGCTTCCTGGAAGGGCACTCACTGCACATTGCCTCCTGTCCCAGCACAGTGATATACAATATTCTTTCTTGTTTGTGTGTTAATCCCAAACAATGAGAGGAAGACCGCTACAATTTGAGTCAAATTTGAAGCAATCTTGATTTTTTTTTTTTAAATTGGGGGTGCATCCAAGTGCTGGCTAAAGACTGACTCCTAAGTAGGGATAAAGAGAACAGCCCCGAATCCATTTTTGGGTCCCTTTTTAGAAGCAAAATCACCAGTAGTTTTTCAGAAGAGAGACAACAGGGCATTAAGGAAATAAAAACAAACAAACAAACAAACAAAAAACTCAGAAAAAAAAACCCATCATGTGGTCACCATGTGATTATGGAGGCTCAGGGTATTCACAAAAACAAGCTAAGGTCATGGGTACGGGAAGGTCAGGTCCCAGGAAACAGAGAGCAACCCAACTCCTAAAGTAAATAGAAACTGATTTTTAACAATGCAGGCTGATGTCTCCTGACCTCCAGATGGAGCCAGGCAGGTTCCTCACATGGAAGGTATCCTTGCTCCAGGAAGAGCAAGTGGACTACCCTCCCACCACTACATTAGAAATACAGTGCAAGAAAAACTCTATACTCGTAGAAGTCAGCTCTTTACATGACTTATTTCTCTAGACATTATTCTCTCATTATTTATTAACCTTTAAGTTTTTACCATTTTTGGCTATGTAGATAAGCTGTGTCCCAAATATGATATATTTTATTCCTGTTAATTACTTATAGTTTTGCATTTTTAGATACTGCCTAATGTTGGGCTCAAAATCTGAACCCCAAAATCACCAAGAGACCCATTCTGATGCAAAAACAGAGAGTCTTCTATTGTTTAACAAGTTAACCTTCTTAACTCAGTGCCCTCATCTGTCCAACACAGCAGCTGGCATGAGTAGGAGCCGAGACGGGGAATTTATTGGGAGGAGCAAGAGGGATGTCTAGGGTATGCAATAGTCTCAGGATTGGTGTCCTTCCAGGGCTTGGGTGACCTGTTTTGTGTTGATTGGTCAACTGGTCGTTATGGCCTATGGGCCCTCCAAGGGTAGTTGTTACGCTCTGCACATCACTGATATACCACTTTTACCGTAAAGCAGCACAGAGCCTGCCAGCTAATTTCTGATTGGTTCCTTGCCACGTGGAGGGTATGTGACCTCCTAGTGACTAGGGCAGGTCCTGCAAGGTCAGACATGTACTGAGTCAGAGGCCTACATCTTGCTGGGTCTTTTCTGTAGCCTGTTATGGCTGCTAAAGCAGGGGTTTGGGTGAGGGTCTGGTCCCTTCACTAGTTCAAAATTTAAGACAAATACATCTTTTTTTTAAAGTAAAGATAAGAAACACAGTGAAAGGCTGGGAGTGTGGTCAGCAATGGAGCATGGGTTAGATCATCTGCAGAACAGAGAGAAAGAGAGAAAGGGAGAAAGAAAAAGAGAGAAGCATGCAGAGGGAGGGAGGAGAAGCTTGGAGAAGAAAGGAGGCAGGCACTACTATTCAATTTGCTGAGAGCTCATTTTTATAGGAACGTGAGCTTAAATTTAAAGAAGAATGAGAAAAAGCCATTTCAAAGCCATAGGGTCCTGGGAAATGATGGCCCTTGCTAGTTATTCAGGAAAAATATGTACAATGGCCCTGAAACACACACACACACACACACACACACACACACACACACACACACACCACAGAATGGGGGGGGGGTAAATATCAGGAAGGCCCTTGGAATTCTGAGATATGTGCTTCCTACGCAGTCAACTGTATACAACAAGCCCCATGGTTTGTTCACCCTTGCAGGCATCCCCAAGATTTTCCTGGATATTTGACCATCCCACTGGAAGCGTCATTCCTCTTGGCCAATGTGGAAACAATGCCAGTGATTGCATCATTCTGGATCATCCTGCTGGAAGACAATTCCCTCCAGCTGCAGCTGGAAGCCCAGGTGCTTGAAGCGATCCTACAGGCAGTGAGTTAAGGATGGCAAACTCACAGCACTCTTGAATTTCCAAGTCTCTGTTTAAACCACTTAAGGAGTGCCCTGCTTAATGGACTTCCTCCTCTCTCCTTTGCACTCTGATTGTCTATGACTGACATTGGAAGCAGCCTCCTGCCCTTGCCTATGGGGAGTACAGGACTTGTCCGTAGATTTACTGGCATGCTCTGATTGCTTGTGAGTCCAGGCATTTGCAATGAGCCTTGCTTGGATAAGTCATTTAGCTTCTCCACACTCATTTTCATCATCTGCAAAGGAGGGTACTTTTGTAGTATGGAGCTAATGGGTTGCTGAATACAAACTGCTTGAGATTATAGCAAGCACTGAATCAGTGTTAAACATACCGATGGTGGTGGCGACAGAAAGTGGTCTCCCCTGTAACCCTGCTCAGAGAAACAGCCCTGGACTTCGTTTGTATTGAGAAGGCCCACAAGGTTGAAGGAAGGACTGAACAAAGGAAGTGGCTTATATGTCAGATTGGCATGACTGTTTTATAATGATACTATGGATCAATTAAACATAGTAGGCTTTCCAGGCCCATGCATTTTATATATTTGGATTAGTTTCATATTGAAACTTTTGGACAATATTTTGTTTGTACCGAATATATATATGTATATATTTTGCCTTGTCATTATTCCATAACAAATATGGTTTAGCAATTGTTTATACAGTTTATATGTATAAAATATTGTAAGTGACCCAGAGATGATTTAAAGCATACAGGAAGATATGTATAGATTATACGCAAACACGACCTCCTCCCATTTGGATTATGATGGTCTGATGAGAAGTCCTGGAACCAATCTCCATTGCTTGCCTAAGAAAGACTGTAGTTAGTCACTTTTTAAGTATAAATAAAATCACAAAGGAAGCTGCCTCTCGAAAGGACAGTGTCTTGTTAAGTCCTACAGATGATATAGCACAGCTAAGGCTATGGCAATATCAAGAGCAGAGAATAAAACAGCTGCCCAGAGAAGTCACAGAGAGAGGGAGAGAGAGCAAGTACAGCCTTGAAGCATCTAGGAATAGGAGCCTAGTCCCTGGGCCGCCTTCCAGTTTCCACTTCCAATCCCCAGGGGTCCTGGTCATGCTTTGGTTTCAGTCCTTTGATTTTAGTGAATGTCCTTAGTTTGACCTTATAATAAATGTCTGGACTTTGAAGCTGATTTGAGGGACTCTGTTCTAGTCCCCTACAAAACTTCCATTTGCAAATTAGCATTGGAAGTTTCTTGATAAATAAGTAAATCCCCAAGTCATTTTCCCCCACTTATAAGGTATTTCAAATATACAGAAAAATATGTGCATTGTGATCTAAAGCTTAGTTTTAATTATTGCTAAATAGTTTTACCTTAATGGTTTAGTAATATTTTTTTAAAAGAAACAAGACATGTTATTACAGATGGACCTCCGAGATACACATCCTTGATCCTTTTCCACATCTTCCCGTAAAGTAGCCTTTTGAATTTGGTATCTAGTGTTCACACATGAAATAATTTTATTTTGTGTTGTTTAAACTTTGTAACAATGGTATCATTTGCAAACTGTATTTTTATTATATCCTTGAGAATGTTATGCATATATAAATCACTCAGGGATGTTTTATGACTAAATCATAGTTTTTGTTCCTCTTGATCACTGAATCCTTCTTAGAATTTTGCTGTTATGGTAAGTGCTTCAATGAATATTCTTGGACATGTCTTCCATGGAGATAGAGCCTCCTCCATCCCATGGTTGCTTAAGTAGATGTTAAGTCATACCAGCAGGGGGCGTGTTATATATCTCCAGTAGGAGGATCTTTCATGTTCTCCCCAGTTTTCCATCATATTTTGCAAAGAATTTTTCACTTAATGGTACACGAATGTCTACTGAAAACCATTTATCTCTCCCTTTTCATGTTGTTCCTGTTCGTTAAATAATGAAAACCTCCAAAGTTAATTACTCTACCTAAGAATAAGCCAACAGTCTTGAAGTTAAAATGCCTTTGGTAGTTTGAAAGCAAGAAAAACAGATTTGACTTCCCTCTATAATGATTCCTCTAGCTGCTGTGTTGAGTGTAATCTGTGTATAGGATACACTGTACAGGACAGGAAGGACACTCCCAAGGCTTCAGCTACAGCATAGATATTAAGAGCCAGCTTTATACTCAACATATTTTGAAAATAGATATGATGAAATTGGCTTGTTGTCTGTTGGATGTGGAGTGTAGGATATTGGAAGAAGCCAGTAGCAGACACCAAGGCCTATGTTCTAAATGGTGAGGATGGTCTCAGCATTTATTAGAATTATAGACATTATAAAGAAAGCTATTGCAGAGAAAATTTCAGAGTCACATTTCTGACATGCACATGAGGTATACTGTGAGCATCTAGCTAAAATTGGAGATATGGACTTATAATTTTAAAGAAGTGTCATTAATTTTAAAGAAACAACCTTGAAACACATCAGTTGGTATATGAGTGTAGACAGATCAGAAAAGAATTTCTTGTACTGAAAAATCGGCCACATCATCACTGAAAAGTTGAAAGCATAAAGGACAGATAACCTAGAAACACTGGCCATGGGGATAGGAGGGGAAGAAAGAGTGCTGTGTAAAAGAAGAGCCTTGGTTGATAGACCTGAGTTCAGAGCCTATGGCACTTGAGCTGCCTGAAATAAGGGGATGTCTCAAATTCAGTGAGAACCAGTTTTCTTATCTTTTAATGCCAATGACACCCATTTCATAATGTGTCCAAAAATGAGATTTGTCTAGAGAAAGCTTTTATCATAGTGCATGGCACAAAACAGTCATTAGTAGACAGCAGCTGTGGCATTTCTGACCTGACACCATGCGTCTCAAGCCACACAGCTCTGGGGCATGTAGAATGAACTGACAGTTTTAGACATGATGTTTTCTGACTCCCTATCTTTGACTCCCCATGTTTCTTCCTATAATCTGAAAAGAATGCATTCTTTTCTACCTGCTTTAAAAAAATGACTGTTTGGGCTTAAATGTCACCTTTGTGACTTTACTAATAAAATCCCCAGCTGTCCCAGCCGTAGATAGTTTCTTCTTCCATTTGCTCCAATGGTACCTTGAGTACAGTGCTGTGGCAGGGCTCATGGTGTAGCATTTAAATGATCTATTCACATGAGCCCTGGGGCTCTTCAGCAGCAGATTTCACAGAATCTGACACACAGTGTGTCAGACTGACTGAATAAAGAATAGGGGTGTTGTTCAAACACTGAACAAACCATTTTGCAGTATTTCTGGGGTAGACTTCCCAAGTCTAAAAGTCATTATCTCTTCTACTGGAAAGTATGTGTGGATTTGAGGTGATCTTATCATACTTCTATGTGGTGGCCAGGGAATAAAAATCCAGGGAATGTACCTAATATACTCATTTACCTCTCTCTTTGGTATTTTTAAGACAAACCCTGGGTTCCTGAGAAGTCCAGAGCAAAGATTCTCTTTGAGGGACAACAGATAAATGTTACATTTTATTACATCCATGATATTCTCTCCAAATGACAGGATAAGAAAAAAGGTAATAGGTAACCAAAACTGGCACATTTTAGGAACCAGTCACTCAAGCAGTCATATTTACCAAGCACCTATTATTGTTTGATCCAGACTGTATTAGGGTGGGATAAGGTTCTTCAGTCACTGGACAGCCTGTGGGGCTGTCAGCTTACTCAGGAAAAGCAGCTCCACACTGCCCTCTTCAACAGCAGCCAGAAGACAGAGGGGCATCTTCTCAGAGACCTGACTTGCCACAGAAAAGGATATCTGGAGGACAGTATGAAACATAATTGCATGTAGCAAAAGCCAGATTTAAATTAAATATTTGTCATTGGTAGAGAGGATAATATGTTTAGGACAGAGACAGTATACAATTAGGTTTGAGGCTAGCCTTTTTATTAGTTCAGTTTAAGTATCTTAACTAAAGATATATAATATATACATAAAATACATATATGTGATACATATGTACATACATATATAAAGATATATATAATACACATATATACATAAATAATACAGTTTTGATGGCTCCTGATGTTATGCCATTAACAGGATTTTGAGGAATTTTCTTTTCAGTTTGTCCCCTTTCTTTGTGTGTGTGTGTGTGTGTGTGTGTGTGTGTGTGTGTGTGTGTGTCTTTCCCCCTCACTCTTTCTCTCTTTTTCTGAAATTGATGTTATAGAGTAGTCCCCAAGGTGTTTTGGATGGGACTAAAGTGTGATGAGGTAGGAACAAGTTATAAGGGTCAAATGAATATTTACAATAGTAGATAGCAAGGTAGTTAAGACATATTTTAACACTGTAACAAAGTTTATAATCTTTCTTGGGAGATTCTCAGAAATTTGCAGGTTTATAGGTAAGAAAAGAGTAAGATTAAAACCAAAAGTTTGGGCCATAAGCATAGTTAATTCTATTTTAGCAATCTTGTTTGAAATGTCATGGTGAATTCTATTAGTTATACCAGAATCATTTGCATTCAACTTTGAGCAACATCACCAAAATCCTAGGGTGATGGACTCCATGTTGGTTTGAGCAGAAATGGCCCCCATAGTGATTGAATGCTTAGCCCATAGGGTGTGTAACTATTAAGAGGTGTGGCTTTATTGGAATAGGTGTGGCCATTGGAGGAAGTGTATCACTGTGCAGGCAGGTTTTGAGAACTGGTTGTTGTTGAGGACCATGTCTGGGTCTGTCGTCCTACTGTGGCTAGGGTCTATGTTGAGGACCAAGGCCTCTGTTGCCACCAAAGGTCACATGGAATCCCAGGTTTGGGGCTGTAGCCTGCAGCCTTGTTTGTGTCCAAGGGCAATGCTGCTACCAGAGCCATCCTGACCTGAGTGGCCAGTGCTTCTACCCAGAGTCAGGATGTCATCTGTGCCTGAGTTACTGGCAAGGGACATGTCTGGGGCTGTGGTACAGCTACATCTGTGGTCTGTGTTGATGTCTATGGACTGTGTCACTTCAGAAGGCCATAGGAACCATGTGTGATGAAATCAGAGGTCCATGCTTAGTTGGCCCTTCGGCCTTGCACTTTGCTGGCCCTGAGAAACCTGGACCTGCCTCTCACTAAACACTATAGCAGGAGAACTGGCCCTCACCCTCACTCAGAGAGCTGGCCTCTGCACTCCAGAGAGATAGCTCCACCCCTCCCCACAGATGAGGGAGAACTGACCCTAATGGCATGGGCTAGGGGAGCTGGCTCCTTCCCCTAGCCTGATGCAGGCATCCCCAGTGGCCCAGACTGACCAGCTCAGCAATCACCCAGGCCTACAGCCAAGCCTTGGGTTAGCTGACCCTAACATCTACCTCTTCTAGGACCTGATGGAGCTCATAAAGGGACTGGTCCTGTGGAATGATACCTACAGATCTCCATAACTCAGGGTACCTACAGGAGATCCCACAGGAGTTTTGGAGAGGGTCCAGTGATGATGGTGTACCAGAAACCAGAGGTCTTAAACCAGACCAGTGACTCATAACAAAGAATGTGTGTTAGTAAAGCTGATTGGGTGAAAGAGTAAACTATGTGACACACTGCAGTCCCAATGCCACCATAATCAATGAAGAGGTGGTGATGAGGTGGGAAAGATGGAGAAGTGAAGAGGTTTTTTTGGGGGGGTGGGGAGGAATTGTTTTGATCTTGTTTTGTTTGCTTGCTTGCTTTGTTTTGGTTTGTTTTTATTTTTAAAAATTTTCCTTTGGGAGATGCTGCAGGGATGAAGGGAAGATACAGGTGGACTGGGAGGTGAGTGGAATCAGGGTGCGTGGTGTGAAATTACTGAAGATTCAATAAAGCAATTATGATGTATATACAACATATGAGTTGCCGTGGTCATGGTGTCTCTTCGCAGCAATAGAAGGCCTCATTAATACAGACTCCTTTCTGTGCATACGTTTGTCTTATTGGTTGATAAATAAAGCACTGTTTGCCAATAGGAAAGCAAGACTGGTGGGGCTAGGAGTCAAGGAGGATTCTGGGAAATATAGTAGAGACTGCAGTCGCCATGTGAACCCATGAAGAGAGGATGCTTGCTTCTGGCGTCCTCAATAAGTCTTTATAAAATATATAGATTAATGGTTATGGTTAATACTTAAGACAGAGCTAGCATATAAGAAATCCTAGTTGTTGGCCAGCAGCATTATAACTAACATAAGACTCTGTGTATTATTTTGGGGCCCTAACGTGATGGTGGAACTCAGGAGGCTGAGGGAAAGAGTTATCATTACACCTTTCCTTTCCTGTGTCCCTTGATTTTCCCTGTCTTCCCTCATGGTCATTTTTGAACACACAGGTACTGGAGTATGATGTTTCACTTAACAGGCTGTTCCATGCATGGACAATAAGTTCTATGAATGTTAGTTTTCTACCAATAAGTAACATGATGTAAAATGTTGATAATGGCATGTTTGCAAGGTACATTGCACAAGGAATCATCTTAAATAGGTGGTAGAAAAAAAAAGTAGACTGAACACATTTATAATCCCTGTTGGAGTTTAAGAGAAATGGTGAATTCAAGGTATCTCCTCAAAGTCAGCTCTGTCCCAGTACCCTACAAGGGAGAATTTCTTCAGTACATTCAGTGCCTTGATGAGGATGCTTAGGAGGACAATTTCCATGGGACTGCCAACAAGCTACATAGTGATCTTAAGATACTCAGACTTAGGGAATCAGTGTTTCAAAACCCTTGACAGAAGCCCAGAACATTAGCTCTGCTACATTCCCCATGGTAAGCCAGTTACAAGAGCAGAGACATTGAACCAATCCTCATGTGGAATAGCAAGAACTTGCAGCTATTTTTAATCTGTCACACACTCTCCCAGAGAAAGAATTGCTTTGTCTCTGACCATAGATTATCTAGTGTCTCCTTGTCACCATGGTTTGGGACAGTACTTTGAAGGAATGTGTTGACATTTCCTTCAGGAGTCAGTTTCCATTGATGTTTCTGGAACTGAGCTCCTGAATCACACGTTCTAGTTGTACAGATGTTAACAGCAAAGACGGTGTGCTGCCTTTGACTTTCTCTCCTACCATCTATAAGATGATTTCATGCCGGGTGTTGGTGGTGCACGCCTTTAATCCCAGGACAGGGCAGACAGAGGCAGGTGGATCTCTGTGAGTTTCAGGCCAGCCTGGTCTCCAGAACAAGTGCCAGGATAGGCTCCAAAGCTATGAAGAGAACCCCCCTCTCAAAAAACCAAGAGAGAGAGAGAGAGAGAGAGAGAGAGAGAGAGAGAAGAGATGATTTCATTTATCTATAGATTCCAAAGCACTATTTATACCTTTATCCAACTTCTGTCTTTTATCTTATATCCATTGTGCAATTGCACTTTTGGGAAAAGAAAAAGTATTAAGAGAGGACACAGAATCATGTTCCAAAATAACAAGATCAAGATCAACAAAAGTATATTAAGGTGCTGAACTCTATGGAATATCCCTCATTGGCAGATAACCCATGATCTGGCCTCTCTCTAATATCTTTGGGTCTCCAGTATAGCTTGAGCTTCATCTTTGACACTCCATTAAACAGTCTAGCCAGGCATATTTGCAAGGACTCTAACTATAACATGCCCAACTTCAGCTGCTTTCCATGACTCCCTTGGTATTTTAATATTCATGCCTTTAAAAACCAATACATATGACATTACCAAGGTCTGCTGCCAGCTGCAAATGTAGCCTTCTCTCCTTGAGTCACAGCTGTATTAACTACTTTTCTTTTGCTGTGATAAAATACCATGGCCAAGGTGATGTATAGAAAGAGGGGTTTATTTGGGTTTATAGTTACAGAGAGTAAGAGTCATCAAGGCATGGATGGTTGACAGTGCATAGGCATGGTGGCTGGAGCAGGAAGCTCTGAGGTCACATCATTTTATCCTCAAGCTCAAAACAGAGAAAATTGGAACTAGGGCACCATTACATAATCTCAAACTTGACCCCAATGAAGTACTTACTA
This sequence comes from Cricetulus griseus, assembly GCF_003668045.3. NCBI lineage: Eukaryota > Metazoa > Chordata > Mammalia > Rodentia > Cricetidae > Cricetulus > Cricetulus griseus. The sequence goes on from NC_048601.1 coordinate 85,488,877, forward strand.
CAGCAAGGTTACATCACCAAACCTCCCCAAACACCAGGACTGAGAACCAAGTCTTCAAACACCCGAGTCTACTATGGGAGGGCACTTCTCATTCAAACCACCCCCTCCCACTTAAGCTCATGGCCATATATATCATAAAGCAAAATGCATTTAGTTCAACATCAAAAGTCCCATTATCTAGTATCTAGTTCTTCAAAGTCTCAACTCTGTTCAAATAATTGAGATAGAAAATAACTGTTTAACTATAATCCCCTGTGTAATCCAAAAGCAAGTTAATACTTCCAACATATAATAGTACAGAATAAACATTACCATTCCAAAAGGAAAAAATGAGGACATAGCAAGGAAACACTGAACCAAAGCAAGACTGGAAACCAGCAGAGCAAACATCAAACCTTGTAGCTTCATGTCTGATGTCAAAGAGTTTAGATGACTCTGCCACCCCAGCTTTGCAACCTACAATGTACATACATCTGTCTTTTGAGATAGTTCCACACCCCAAGTCTGCAACTGACCTTAACAGATGGTTTACGCCTCTGGTATCTTCAATATCTTGGAGTCTCCACTGTAACCCGAGCTTCACTTCCATAGCTTCATAAAGGTCACTCAGGACCTCCTCCCTTTTAGGGTCTTCATGCATGTCTTCCTCTGCCACATGTTTCCTGACCTCAGCAGCTCTCTGAAATCATGAAGGAAGAATCCATGACCCCCACATCCTTGCAATCTTCATGCCTCCAAAGCCAGCATCATGTTCAACATTGTCAAGTTCAGATTGGGAAGCACATGTTATTATCAATGCTTTTATTCAGTTTCTTTCTAGGAGTAGAAAATGCTCTAGGCTCTTTTTCATAAGTTGGAAGCTTAGTTGGTGGGGTTTGGTCCTGAGGGTGCCCTTCCCTTTCTCCCCATGCAAAGCAAGGTTCTCCTTAATGGATTACAGTTACAGTCACAGCCTCTATCAGTACAAGCTTCAGTTGCAGCAATAAGCTTCCTACTCCTCTTACTTTCACTCCAAATTGTACAATTTTTATTTCTTTCTGCCCCATTTGCTCTATTTCACTGTAGACCTGTATCAGTGATGTTATTAAAAACCACACCACAAAACAATAATATGGTGTCTTGAAATGTCTTCTGCTAAAAAAATATTAGTCCATTACCTTTTAATTTAGCATCAGGCAAGTCCTTAGGACAAGGGCAGAATGTAGCCAGATTCGTTGCTGAGCCTATCACAGGGATGGCTGCTAGACCACTTACTATTATTATTCCCACCTGAACCCTCTTGAGTTTGGCCCTCACAGTCCACATTGCTCTCAGCACTGCTGTCTTTTAGGATTCTACTAGAATGGCCCTTTAAGCTCTGTTTACAGTATCCAACAATTTTCAAAGTCCAGAGTTCCAAATTCTTCCATATTCCTCCAAAAACAACAGGGTTATGTTTTTCACAGAAATACCCAACTCCTATTGCTAACTTTTGTATTAGTTACTTTTCTGTTATCATGATAAAATACTATGACCAAGACAACTAATAGAAAGAAGGATTTACTTTATTTATGGTTCAAGAGGGATGAGAGTCCATTATGACAGCAAGCAGGCACAACAGCTGAAGCAAAAAGTTGAGTCCTTACATCCTAAATGACAAGTATCACACACACACACACACACACACACACACACACACACACACACACACACACACGCACGCACGCACGCACGCACGCACGCATAGAGAGAGAAATAGAGAGAGAGAGAGAGAGAGAGAGAGAGAGAGAGAGAGAGAGAGAGAAACAGACAGAGACAGAAAGACAGAGAAAGCACAACATGGAAGTAGGGTAAGGCTACATAATCCAAAAGCTTGATCCTAGTGGCATACTTCCTCCATCTAGCAAGTCACTTAACCCCCCCAAAACAGTGCTGCCAGCTGAGAACCAAATGTTCAAATACCCAAGGCTTTGAGGAGGCATATCTCATTGAAACCACTATAGCTCCCACGTGCTGACCTGGAGGACCCACTTTCCTATTTTTCCAGTACAGAGAATCAGAGTTTTCTTTAATAGGACTAAACAGTTACAGATGATTTATTAACTGCATTTTCCTTGTCCAAAACTTAAAACTTGTCCACATATCTTTCTTCCATTAAATGAATTAGTTCATTATCTTCAGATTCAACTCCACTGAAGTTCCCAGGTCACAGAGAGAAATGAAATCAGACTTTTATCCAAAACATGCATGAATGGCCCCTAGTTGAGCTCCTGATATAATCTCATTCCCCTCTGAAACCTCATGAGATAGACCCCACTGTTTGCATTCTTATAGCATTAGTGTCCTCTATGTTTTCCCTGGAAAGGTCCATTAAGCTATGCTCACAACACTCAACTTGTTCTCCATCCCAAAGTCCAAATTCCTCTTCCACATTCCTCTTACACAACAGTTCCAAAGGCATAAAAACCACATGATTAGGTTTCCAGTAGTGATAACTACCCCCTTTGCTACCAATTTCTGTTTTCGTGTTATTTCCTTTAGCTATGATAAAATATCTGACAAAAGCAACTTAAGGAGGAAAGAGTTTATTTGGTTCACAATTCCAGATTATAGTCCATCACTGTATGGAAGTCAAGGTGACAAGACTCTAAATCACAAGTTACATCTCATCCACAGTCAAGAGCAGAGAGCAGTGAATTAATATATACATGCTAGTGTTGACTAGCTTTCTTACCTTTGCTTAATACAGGAGCCTGAATGCATGGAATTATTCCAAACATAGTGAGATGTTTCCACATCAATCAATAAAATCAAGATCATCTTACTCAGACATTGTTAGAGGCCATTTTCCCAACTGCTTCTAGGTCCTGTCAAGTTGGACGACTAAATCTAACCATCACAGGTCTGCAGTCCTGAAAAATAATGTTCAGAACAGTATTCAAATGATATAAAATTATAAGTAGAATGCAAACTATAAGCAAAAATGATTAAAATAGGCAAATATATAGAGAAAGAAAGTAGACAAGGAACTGCCCGGAGGCCAGGGTATGCTAAGGAAATAATGGAAGAGGAAGGAGAGAAATGGGGAAAGGTACTGGAGTTTTTCTTTCATGTGAAGAAAATACTCTGAAATTGATTTTAGTGATCATTGTAAAGCCCTGTGAATATATGGAGCCCTTGAATTGGATTTCTAACGTAATACAATGGGTTAACTGTACTGCATCTCAAGAAAGCTTGTTTCTTATTTCTTTATTATCATTTGGAACTTTCATATATGCACATGTGTTTAGGTAAAATTTATTTCATATTCCCTCCCATGCAGTTCCTACATTCTAATACCCCCACCACTATTTTCTTCATTTCAAACGTTTTTTCTTTAACCTACCTAGTCCACTTAAATGCTACCAGTGTGCTTCGGTGTACATATTGGATCTGTAATGAACATGCCTGCTATTTACTCAATCATACATAGTCTCTCAGCTAGGAGAGGAATTTCATTAATTCTCTCCCCCCTCACACCCCCCCCCCGTCTATGCTGAGATTATTGTCTGGCTTGGTCTTGCACATGAAGTCATAATTGTTGTGATATATGTGCAACTTCCCTGTCATGTCCAGAAAATACTGTTTTATTATAGTCATCTGTTACCTGTGGCTCTTACACTATTTCTGCATCCTCTTAAGAATAAACCCTGAGACTTGGGAAGAATCTTTTGGATATAGATAACCCATTTGTATATCTGTGGTTTGGATATAGATCAGCCCATGTAGGGCTAATCACCCCACATGTCCTTATTCTGTGCATACTGACCAGTTGTAGGTCTCAGTGTTTAATTCCATACACTACAAAACAAGCTTCTTTAGTGAGGGTTTAGAGATGTACTAATATATGGTTGTAAATATAAATACTTAGGAGGCAGTTTAATACTCCATACTATTAGTAGAATAACAGTACTAAGTTCTCCCCTAAGACCTAGGACCTAGAACCTACTCATCCATAGGATTTTGGCTCCATTGATAGTTCCAGGTATGCGTTCTATCTTGTAGAGGGGTCCTTAAGTGGAAGCAAAAATAATAAGCACCAGAGCGTATGTCTTTCCAGGCCAGCCATTATGGTAGTTCACAGGGTTCACAACCAGATAAGACTGCTGATTATTTAACTGCCCCAATAGTATACATAGCACTTTCCAGGTCCATGAAGGCTTACCAAGAGGCATGGAGCTTCTGGGTTGGTACCAGCTGGATTTCTCCATGTTCTATGACTCAAGTATGTGGTACCCTCAGCCAAAAGGTCTTACTGTCAAGTTCTTGTGAGTAACCAAGAACAATGGCAACAATCTGTAATGTTTAACGTAGAAGGGTCTATGGTACACTGAACAACAATTTGAACAAAGGTAACCCATGTATGGCATTGGAAGTTTCATTTGATAGCTTATGATATCTGGGAAAGGCATTGTTCCCCCTGTTACAGAATGACTCCATTTAAAGTCTTTATACATGTATATACATTTTATGAAGCTTCTATGGTAGTAGGTTTCCATATAATATTTTATAGGATATTTAGTGTTATACTAATGTGGTAAATAATCTTTTTATTATTTCCATATAATGTTTTAAAAGATCTCTCCATGTGCCTTCCTCTACCCTGCCTTCCCATCCCCACTTCAGTTCACACTTCTTATTCCACTATTATTCACTACTATCATGTCATTTCAATGTTAATGCTCTTTCCTTAAGAGTCCTACCCTGAGAATCCTTCACTACTTCTTTTCAGTTTTTTTTATTTGAATTAGAAACAAGATTGTTTTACCTGAGAATCCCAGTTCCCTTCTCCCTCCCATCCTCCCCTACCACCACCCCCCAATGAAAACCCTACCCACCACATATCCTTTCTGCTCCCCGTGGATGGTGAGGCCTTCCATAGGGTGTCATCAGAGACTATCATATCCTTTGGAATAGGGCCTAGGCCCACCCCCGTGTGTCTTGGCTCAGGGAATATTCCTCTATGTGGAATGGGCTCCTAAAGTCTCTATGCTAGAGATAAGTACTGATCTACTACAGGAGGTCCTGTAGATTTCTGAGGTTTCCTCAATGAAATCCATGTTCTTGGGGTCTAGATCAGTCCCATGCTGGTATCCCAGCTATCAGGCTAGGGAGCAAGAGTTCCCCTATGTTCAGGTCAGTTGTTTGTGTGGGTTTCACCAGCCTGGTCTGGACCCATGTGCTGTTCACTCATCCTTCTCTGAATCTGGATTCCAGTTCAGTTTGGTGATAAGTTGCGGGTGTCTGCTTCTACTTCCACCAGCTACTGGATGAGGGCTATTGGTTGGCATATAAGTCAGTCATCAATCTCATTATCAGGGGAGGGCATTTAAGGTAGCCTCTCCTCTGTTGCTTAGATTGTTAGCTGGTATCATCTTTGTAGGTCTCCAGACATTTCCCTAGTGCCTGATTTTTCTGTAAACCTAAAATGTCTCCCTCTATTATGGTATCTCCATTCTTGTTACGTTCTATTCTTCCCCTGACTCAACCTTTCTGCTCCCTCATGTCCTCTGCATTCCTCCTCTTCTCCCCTACTCATTCTCCTAGCTCTCTCCCCCCTATTCCCATGCTCCCAATTTGCTCAAGTTATCTTGACCCTTTCTTCTTCTCCAGGTGTCTATGTGTGTCTCTCTTAGGGTCCTCCCTTTGTACTAGCTTCTTTGGCAGTGTGGATTGTAGGCTGGTAATCCTTTACTCAATTAAAATCCACATATGAGTGAGTACATATCATGTTTGTCTTTTTGTGATTGGGTTACCTTGCTCAGAATGGTTTCTTCTAGTTACATCCATTTTCCTGTAAATTTCAAGATTCCATTGTTGTTGTTGTTTTCACTGAGTAGTACTCCATTGTGTAAATGTACCACATTTTCTCTATCCATTCTTCAGTTGAGGGGCATCTTGGCTGCTTCCAGTTTCTGGCTATTACAAATAGTGCTGCTATGAACATCGTTGAACAGATGTCCTTGTTGTATGAATGTGCTTCTTTTAGGTATATGACTAAGAGTGGAATTGCTGGACCTTATGGTAAACTGATTCCCATTTTCTTGAGGAGTCGCCATACTGACTTCCAAATGGCTGTACAAGTTTGCACTCCCACCAGCAGTGGAGGAGTGTTCCCCTTTCCCCACATCCTCTCCAGCATGAACTGTCAATGGTGTTTTGATTTTAGCCATGCTGACAGGAGTAAGATGGTATCTCAGAGTTGTTTTGATTTGCATTTCCCTGATGGCCAAGGTTATTGAACACTTTCTTAAGTGTCTTTCAGCCATTTTACATTCCTCTATTGAGAATTGTCTATTTAGTTCTATACCCCACTTTTTAATTGGATTGTTTGGTGTTTTGGAGAATAGCTTCTTGAGTTCTTTGTATATTTTGGAGATCAAACCTCTGTCAGATGTGGAGTTGGTGAATATCTTTTCCCAGTCTGTGGGCTGTCATTTTGTCTTGGTGACTGTGTCCTTTGCCTTACAGAAGCATCTCAGTTCCAGGAGGTCCCATTTATCAATTGTTGATCTCAGTGTCTGTGCTACTGGTGTAATGTTCACGAAGCAGTCTCCTGTACCAATTACTTCAAGGGTATTTCCCAATTTGTCTTCTAATAGGGTTAGTGGGGCTGCGTTTATGTTGAGGTCTTTGATCCATTTTGATTTAAGTTTTGTGCAGGGTGATAGACTTCGGTCTATCTGTAGTCTTCTACATGTCTGCATCCAGTAATGCCAGCACCATTTGTTGAAGATGTTCTCTTTGTTCCAGGATATAAATTTGGATTGTTTGTCAAAAATCAGGTGTTCGTAGGTGTGTGGGTTAATATCAGGGTTTTCAACTGTATTCCATTGGTCTACCTGTCTATTTTTGTGCCAATACCAAGCTGTTTTCAGGAGTATAGAATAGAGCTTGAAGTCAGGGATGGTAATGCCTCTAGAAGTTCCTTTATTGTACAGGGTTGTTTTGGCTATCCTGTGTAGGGGAAGCTGTAGCCACGCCTTCTTAGGGGCTGGCTACAGGTGTGCCTGACCAGGCTTGTTGGGCGTGGTCAGAATGACGTAGTGTGATTGCGTTTGCTCTTTCGATTTCACTTTGCTGCTTGCTGTACAGGCTGCGGCCACGCTGGCTGGCTAGGTCGCTCTGTAAGTAGGCTTTTCCCTATTAAATGCCCTTATATTTCTACCTGACTTCGTGTTGGTAATTTCCCACTATAATCCTGAGTCTTTTGTTTCTCCATATCAAGTTGAGAATTGTTCGTTCAAGGTCTGTGAAGGATTGCATTGGAATTTTGATGGGGATTGCATTGAATCTATAGATTGCTTTTGGAAAGATTTCTATTTTTACTATATTGATCCTACCTATCCAAGAACATGGGAGATCTTTCCATTTTCAGGTATCTTCTTTAATTTCTTTCTTTAGAGACTCAAAATTCTTACGGTACAGGTCGTTCACATTTTTGGTTAGTGTTACCCCAAGGTGGTTTGTGGTGATTTTAAAGGGTGATGTTTCTCTGATTTCTTTTGCCACCAAAGTGTCATCAGTATATAGTAGGGCTAGAGATTTTTTTGAGTTAATCTTGTATTCTGCCACTTTGCTGAAGTGTTTATCAGCTGTAGGAGTTCCCTGGTAGAGTTTTTCGGGTCACTTATGTAGACTATCATATCATCTGCAAATAGTGAGAGTTTGACTTCTTCCTTTCTGATTTGTATTCCCTTGATCTCCTTTTGTTGTCTTATTGCTCTAGCTAGAATTTCAAGGACAATATTAAAGAGGTATGGAGAGAGTGGACAGCCTTGTCTTGTCCCTGATTTTAGAGAACTTGCATTGAGTTTCTCTCCATTTAATTTGATGTTGGCTGTCGGCTTGCTCTCTATTGCTTTTATTATGTTGAGGTATGTTCCTGTTATCCCTGACTTCTCCAAGACTTTATCATGAAGTTGTGTTGGATTTTGTCAAAGGTTTTTTTCAGCATCTAGAGAGATGACCATGTGTTTTTTTTTCCTCAGTCTGTTTATATGGTGGATTACATTGATGGATTTTCATATGTTGAACCATCCTTGCATCCCCGGGATGAAGCCTACTTGATCATGGTGGATGATTTCTCTGATGTGTTCTTGGATTCGATTTGCCAGCATTTTATTGAGAATTTTTGCATCAATGTTCATGAGGGATATTGGTCTGTAGTTCTCTTTCTTAGTTATGTCTTTGTGTGGCTTGGGTATCAAGGTTATTGAAGCCTCGTAAAAAGAGTTTGGTGCAGGGCATTGGTGGCCCAGTAGGCAGGCACTTGGTAGGCAGAGGCAGGCGGATCTCTGTGAGTTCAAGGCCAGTGTGGTCCACAAGAGCTAGTTCCAGGGAAGCCTCCAAAGCCACAGAGAAACCCTGTCTCCAAAAAAACCCAAACAAACAAAATAAAGATTTTGGCAATGACCCTTCTGCTTCTATTGTGTGGAAAACTTTGAGGAGAATTGGTATTAACTATACCTTGAATTTCTGGTAGAATTCTGCACTGAAGCCATCTGGCCCTGGGCTTTTTTTGGTTGTGAGACTTATGATGACTGCTTCTATTTCATTAGGGGCTATAGGTCTATTTAAGTTGCTTTTCTGTTCTTGATTTAACTTTTGGCAAGTGAAATCTGTCCAGAAAATTGTCCATTTCCTTTAGATTTTCGAGTTTTGAGGAATATAAGTTTTTGAAGTATGACCTGATGATTCTCTGGATTTCCTCTGTGTCTGTTGTTTATGTTCCCCTTTTCATTCCTGATTTTATTAACTTGCATGTTCACTCTCTGCTGTTTGGTAAATTTGGATAAAGATTTGTCTATCTGGTTGATTTTCTTGAAGAACAAACTCTTTGTTATATTGATTCTTTGTATTGTTCTCCTAGGTTCCATTTTATTGATTTCATCCCACAATTTGATTATTTCCTGGTGTCTGCTCCTCCGGGGTGTATTTGCTTCTTTGTGTTCTAAAGCTTTCAGTTATGCTGTTAATTCTCTAGTGTGATTATTCTCCTGTTTCTTCATTTGGGCAATTAGCAGTATGAACTTTCCTCTTAGCACTGCGTACAAAGTGTCCCATAGGTTTGGGTATGTTGTGTCTGCATTCTCATTGAATTCTAGAAAATCCTTAATTTCTTTTTTTATTTCTTCCTCAATCCAGGAATTGTGCAATTGGGTTTTACTTAATTTCCATGAGTTTATAGGTTTTCTGTAACTCGTGTTGTTGAATTCTAGCTTTAAATCATAGTGGTCTGATAAGATACAGGGGGGTATTTCAATTTTTTTGTACCTGTTGAGGTTTGCTATGTTGCCAAGTACGTGGTCCGATTTTAGAGGAGGTTCCATGTGGCTCTGAGAAGAAGGTAAATCGTTTTGTATTTGGGTGGAATGTTCTATAGATATCTGTTAAGTCCAATTGGGCCGTAACTTCTATTAGTTCCTTTGTTTCTTTGTTAAATTTCTGTCTGGTGTTCCTACCCAGTGGTGAGAGTGGGGTGTTGAAGTCTCCCACTATAAGTGTGTTCGGTTTTATGTGTGATTTGAGTTTTAGTAATGTTTCTTTTACAAACGTGGATGCCTTTGTATTAGGGGCATAGATATTCAGAATTGAGACTTCATCCTGATGGATTTCTCCTGTGATGAGTAGGAAGTGACCTCCTTCATCTCTTTTGATTGATTTTAGTTTAAAGTCCAATTTGTTGGATGTTAGGTTTGCTACTCCTGCTTGTTTCTTGGGTCCATTTGAATGGAAAATCTTTCCCCAACCTTTAATTCTTAGGTACTGTTTGTCTTTGAAGTTGAGGTGTGTTTCTTGTATGTAGCAGAAGGGTGGATTCTGTTTTCTCATCCATTCTGATAATCTGTGTCTTTTTATAGGTGAGTGAAGACCATTAATGTTGATGGATATTAATGACCTATGATTGTTCATTCTTGTTTGTTTTTGATTTGTTGATGTTGGCGAAATTATGTGTGAATTCTATCCCTTTTGCCTTTTGGTTGTTGGTAAAGTGGGATTGCCTATTGCCTATATTTTTCTGGTTGTAGTTAACTTCCTTGGGTTACAGTTTTCCTTCTAGAACTTTCAGTAGGGCTGGATTTGTGGATATGTATTGTTTGAATCTGGTATTGTCATGGAATATCTTGTTTTCTCCATCTATAATGATTGAAAGCTTTGCTGGGTATGTAGTCTGGGCTGGCATATGTAGAATATCTTATCCAGGACCTTCTGGCTTTCAAAGTTTCCATGGAAAAGTCAGGTGTAATTCTGATAGGTTGCCTTTATAAGTCACTTGACCCTTTTTCTTTGCTGCTCTTACTATTTTCTCTTTATTCTGTATGTTTGGTGTTTTGATTTTTATGTGGCAATGAGACATTTTTTTTGGTTCAGTCTATTTGGTGTTCTGTAGGCTTCTTGTATTTTCATTGGCATGTCTTTCATTAGGTTGGGAAAGTTTTCTTCTATGATTTTGTTGAATATGTTTTCTGAGCTTTTGCGTTGGATTTCTTCACCTTCTTCCATACCTATTATTGTTAGGTTTGGTCTTTTCACAGTATCCCATATTTCCTGGATAGTTTGTGTTAGGGATTTGTTGGACTTCAGATTTTCTTTGGTTGATGAGTCTATTTCCACTAGTGTGTCTTGATCTCCTGAGATTCTCTCTTCCATCTCTTGTTGGTTATGCTTACGTCTGTCTTTCCTGATTATTTACCCAGCTTTTCTATTTCCAGCATTCCCTCAGATTGTGCTTTCTTTGTTGTCTCTATTTCAGTTTTTAGGTCTTGAACTGTTTCCTTAAGAGATTTGTTGATATCTTGTTAATTTTGGTTTGTTTTTTCTTCCATTTTTTAAGGGATTTTCTCATGTCCTCTTTGAGGTTGTCTATCATTTTCATGAAGATGTTTTTAAGGTCATTCTATTCTGGTTCATCTGCATTGTGATATTCAGGTCTTGGTATTGTATGGTTCCTAGTCTCTGGGGGTGTCATATTGGGTTTTCTGTTGTTGAATGTGCTTTTACATTGTCCTCTTCTCATCCTTTCTTCTGGTGAGTGTAGCAGGAGTCTCTTTCTCTCCTGGTGGGTATGGGACAAGGTTTCCTTCTGGTAGATGCAAACAGATCCAATACTCTGATGTCTGTCCTCTTCTTGTGGATGGAGGTGAAACTGCCACCAGGGCCTTGGCAGTGTCCGGGTGTGTTGGGTCCCACTGTGGAGTTAGGATCCAGTGAGCAGATCCCTGGTGTCAGCTGTCTCTGAGCCTTCACTACTGCCTTGACTTGTAGGGGTACTCAGATTTAAGCATACATATCTGAAGATGCAAATCTAGCATCCACAGATTAGAGAGAACATGTGCTGTTTGTCTTTCTTTTTTTCCTTTTTTAAATTAATTAAGTTTTTACATTCCAATACCAGTTCCCCTTCCCACCTCTCCTCCCACTTCCCCCACCCCCTCCTTCCATCTGCTCCACAGAGAGGGTAAGGCCTCCTCTAGGAAGTCTACTAAGTCTGTCCCATCATCTTATTGAGGCAGGACCAAGGCACCTCACCACCCCCACAGTCCTGTGTATAGGCTGAGCTAGGTATCTCTCCATATAGTATGTGTTCCACTAAAACATCTTGTGCATTATAGTTAGACCTTGGACCCACTGCTGGTGACTTCATATATTGTCTCAGCTGCACCATGGTTAGTTGTGAATTTCTGCATCTGCTTCCATGTGTTTCTGGGTTCTAGCTTCTTTGGGGTTGTGGATTTTAGGCAGGGTATCTTTTACTTTATGTCTGGTATCCACTTATGAGTGAGTATATACTATATTTGTCTTTCTTGTTTGCTTGTCTTTCTAAACCTTTGTTATCTCACTCAGAATGATTATTTCCAGTTCCATCTATTTACCTGAAAATTTCAGGGTTTTCTTTATAGCTGAAAAATGTTGCATTCTCTGAATATGCTATATTTTCATTATCCATTTATCAGTTGATGGACAACTAGCCTGTATCAAATTCCTGGGTATCATGAAGAGTGAAGCAATTAACATGGATGCTAATGTGTCTCTGTAAAGGATGTAGAGTCCTTTGGGTGCAAGCCCAGGAGTGATGTAAGTGGATCATATAATACAACCATGTCTGCCCGTTTGAGGAACCACCAATTTCTACTCTTACTGACAGTGAAAAGGTATTCATCCCACATCCATAACAGCATTTTTGTCATTAAAAAAACTTTGCCATTCTGATTTTAGTAACATTAACTCTCAAAGTATTTCTATTTTTTCATTTAGCTAATACTTAAAGATGTGAACATTAAAATTGTTTATTGTATTTCTTCTTTTGAGAATTCTATTTAGTCTGATGTCCCATTTTTTGAAGAACTGAATTGTTAGTTTTCTTGCTGTTTTTCTTTTTGAGTTCTTTATATATTCTAAACACTAGTCCTTCTATAGCTTAATTCCTCCCTTGGCTCATGGTGTCCTTTGCAGTATAGAATATGTTTAGTTTCATGAGTTCCTGTCTATTAATTGCTAGTCTTAATGACTATCTATCAAGATCATTTCCTGTGCCTACAAGTTCACATGCTTTTGTGCTTTTTATAATCCTCTCCTCTAACAGATTCAGAGTTCCATGTCTTATGTTGAAGTTCCTGATCCATTTGGAGTTGAGTTTTATGCATTGTGAGAGACAAAGATTTGGCTTCATTTGTTTACATGTAGCTATTCAGTTTGCCCAGCATCAGTTTTGGAAGATGCTCTCTTTTATCCAATGTGTGTTTTGGGCCTGTTTGTCAAAACTCAGGCAGATGTAGTTGCATGAAGTCATATCTGAGTCTTGTATTCTGCTCCATTGACCTATGTGTCTGATTTTGTGGCACCACCATGCCGTGTTTACTGTTTCAGTCCTGTAGTTGCATGAAGTCATATCTGAGTCCTGTATTCTCCTCCATTGACCTAAGTGTCTGCTTTGTGGCAGCACTGTGCTCTGTTTACAGCTGTGGTCCTGAAGTATAACTTGAAATCAGGAATAATGATTCCCTGAGCAGCAATATTTTTAATATTCAGGATAGTTTCAGCTACCTTAATAACAATGTTGTGAAAATAAAACATTATCGATGATATAGAATTTCACTATTAAAGTGTTGTTCTTTTGAGAGAATGTACTAGAGACTGGTATGCTATGTCAATGGGCCCTTTCTCCTGTTCTCTCTCAGTGCCCAGCTCTATTCACACACAAGCATACATCCTTCCCCAGTCATGCCTCTCTTTTCTATCCTTGTACCTTTCCCATAATACTGTGGGGCTTCACCCCCATTCCAAATTTTGAGTAGCCCTTCAATATGCATGGCGTCTCAAATGCTACCCTCAGAGACATTCCCTGAGGGAAAAAACTTATCCTATCCCTTCCCAGTTCTTTTCTCTACCTCTACCAAAGAAATTATCTCAGTATCCTGTAATTAATATTCTATACATCTGTCTCACTCACAAAATGATGAAATCTTAGACTAGAGATCAATAAAAGATCTACTGAACCACAAAGCCCCCACCACAGCTATTCATTGTACTGCTGCTGGCTTGAAGAAGAAGTTGTGGACAGGGGAAGCCCCTGACCCACCGGTGCATCAATGAGATGCTATTCATTGGCATGGAAATCTGAATTGCATAGATCTTTTATATATTAAGAAATAGTATTCTCTATATTTTACCTATTTTTCAACTACTTTAGTATCAGGGATTAAGCAACAAGTAACTCCCAAGGTCTCAATGACACACTCAAATTGTATTCCAACCAAGTTCTCCCTGGAGAATTAATGAGTTTATGGGACTTAGCCTGGGTGAGGGTTTACAGATAGGAGTGTGAGTGAAGGTAAACCAGCCACATTGGAAAGCCTTTACCCAACAAAGATGATGGCTGTGCAGAAGAAGCCAAGCCCCTAGCCCTTCCCACAGAGCTCACAGCCATTTAAGGCAGAAAATTGTATAAAACTGTCTCTGGGGAATGATAAAGGATATTTAGGTAAAAATCCAATGACCGTTCCTGCATCCTTTTCTATGAGGGAATTGCAACAGTTCATTGGCTCACCCACTTGATAATCATTTGCAAATGGGCACAGATGAACTCATAATGATGCTACCTGTTTGGATTGGAGGCCAGGGCTGTACAAAAGCACACAGGAATTACATACCATTATGGCTGCCACGGACCGCCTCTCGTGGAGACCACCGACCGAGGGGAACAAGGGAGAAGGCTCAAGGAGAAATCAGGAATCGGCGAGGAAATGACAGACAGACACACTCAATGTAGTTGAATATGCTGCTGCAACTTTACTTCATCTCAAGCAGTGCTTATATACTATTACAATCAGGGAACTTGGCAAGGGGGATCAGGAAACTTGGCAAGGGGGCTACATCATCAGATCATACAACAGAAAGAAAAAGAACAGCAAAATTGTTTATAGATGATCTATTCTCAGCTTCAGATTGTGGTCATTGCCCAAGGACATGATCTAAGAGTTCTCCAAAATCTGTCTCATACCACCAACCACGTCTCTACCCATTTCCTGATTTTCTGGCCCTAGATATCTTTGGGTCCCAGGGTCTAAGTCTCCTGTAAAACAAGCCTCATAAAGTTCTTCTACATCATGAAATCTATCAAATCCTTTCCATAAAGTCATCCAGTATTTTAATGCTGGCTTCATGTTTTCTAATACTTCTTTTCTCTCTTCTTTATCTAATATACACCAGGGCTTTCTAGATCTAGCTAATCTTTTTAAGAAAGGCAAGTCTCTCTAAAGTTGTCTTTTTCCCTCTCATGATTCACCCATCTATTCCCTAAACTGGCCACTTCAGCAAAGGCTTTGATAAACGGTGGGACAGAGTTCAGCATGTCCTCAGATGTTCCTTTAACATCAGCGCAGTTTGCTGGCAAGATACAAGAAATACACAGAACAAAAAGACAAGGAAGAAGAGGCTGCAGTGGCATCAATGACAGCGGCTTTGAGTCAGCTCATCAGGCATCATGATCGCAGCTGATTGCCAGGGAACCGCCTGGGGCTCATCTCCAGGGAGCACAGACCCCAACCCAGCGGCCTTAGCCCACCTTAGTGGCATCTTCTGCTACACCGGCGTGACTGCCGTGGGCGTAGCAATGGCTTTTTCTAACAAAGGGAGTTTTAGTAGATTTTCATCTTTCTTCAGTCTCCTACACTTACTGCACCCTTGCCTTCTCTTGTCACTTTCCATGGTCTCCTTTCTGCTCCCAAGTCCTTTTCATGTTCTTTTGCCCTGTTCCTGTCTTTGGAATCTATTTTGATCTCCTAACCTATTTTTTGGGGTATTATCCACATTTATATCCATTTATGTGCATATATGTTTATATTATAAGCTACAATCCATCCACACATTAGAAAGAACATTGTTTTGTCTTTCTGATTTTGGTCACCTTGCTTAATATACTTCCCAGATCTGTACATTTTCATTCAAATATCATTTTTTTCTTTACAACTGAATAAAACTCCGTTGTGTATGTGTACCATATTTTCATGATCTCTCTATCTGCTGGCAGATATTTAATCTATTTCCATTTCTTTTATATTGTTAATAAAGCAGAAATAAGCTTGATGTGAAAGAATCTCTGTGGTAGATAGAGAAGCCTGTGTATGTGTGCAAGTGTGTGTAAGTGTGTGTGTATGTGTGTATGTGTGCAAGTGTGTGTGTGTGCAAGTGTGTGTGTGTGCAAGTGTGTATGTGTGTGTGTGCAAGTGTGTGTGTGTGCAAGTGTGTGTGTGTGTGTGTGTGTGTCTGTGTGTGTGTGTGTGTGTGTGTGTGTGTGTGTGTGTGTGTGTGAAAAATGGCATCTTTTAGGCTTCCTTTCATCAGGAACAATGGCCTCACCTCTCAAATTCAGTTATAATTTTTGAATGAATCAAAACAATAAGGCAATGTCAAGTATTGAGCTGAGCTGGATGGACAAAGCAAAGAGGCTTCAGAGGTTATGAGCAGGCTGATATCAGAGCATTTAAACCTTGAATGTGTGAATATCAGAGCATTGAATATCAGAACATTTAAACCTGTGAATTTAAACCTTGTTAATATAGTTGGTTGTTGCCTTTCTTTCTTCCTGGGAGCTACAGGAAGCAGTGTCCCAAGTCCTTGAAAGAACAGCTTGGGTAACGGGGCTTATGAGACAGAAGTCATTGAAGCAGACAGATGTGGCACAGCTAAAATAAGCCATCAGAGAAGGAAGATGTGGTGCCAGAACTGAAATGAGTTTTGTGAACAAGGCAGAGGTTTTTGGGTGAGAAATATGGTCAGAGTAAAGCCATGAAAGTTGGGAGAGAGAGAGAGAGAGAGAGAGAGAGAGAGAGAGAGAGAGAGAGAGAGAGTTGAGAGTCTCTTAAACATGATGAAGGTTGTGAAGAGGAATGAGGAAGGAGGAAAGAAGAACCAAAGACACAATAATTAAGGCAGTAGTTGGCCTCTGAGAATCATGCCAAGATTTTATGTACAGTTACTTGAAAATATGTAGTTTATTTCTCAAAAGAGAGAGCATTGAGAATAGGAAAGAAACACATCTGAGACTCAAGTTTATTTTCTGCCAACAGCACTTGAGAAGCTGTACTAAACTTACATAGTTATGTCTATTGATCTAGAAATTTGAATTTAAATTTAAGAGAGTTGTAGTCCTGTTCTGATAAGTATTCAACAACTAGCTTTATGGCAGTGGGAGCACCTGATTTTTAACTTCAGTCAATGTCTGTGGTATGAATATTTTGACTACAGCCAATTTTACACTACCTGGTAGCACTGACTGTGTATTTGGGAAGAGCAGCAGTACCCACCAATAGGAAGGTATCCCAGAACAATACTGGAAGATGGTGGGAATAGAGACTCGAAAATCAGAGGGAAAGTAAGACTGCATGGGACCTTAGAGTCTTGTCCTGGGGCTGTGGAAAGGATTTCATGGGTAAAGAGTTTACTCTGCAAGCGTGAGGACTTGAGTTTAGATTCCCCAGAAACCAAGTAGCACATGTATACTCTCAGCGTTCCTCCAGTGAGATAGGAAGTCTATACAGGAGAATCATGGGAAGCTTACAAGCTAGCCAGCCTGGTACATGCGTATGTGAACCACATGGCCCCGCCTCAAACTAGATGCATGGGGAGACCCAACATTCAAGGTTTTCCTCTGATCGCCACACAACACATGCAGTGAAAGACAGGTGCTTACACTCAGACACATGAGTATGCATGCATGTGGTACACACAGTGAGAGAAAGAAGTTGGGGAGGAGGGGTGTAGGAGAGGGACAGGAAGAGACTTGGCCTTCGCCTTCACTCTACAGTGATGAAACGGGAGATAGAAGGACAACAGAAGTCACATGGTATCACATGCCTGTAACACAGCGCTTGTTAGACAGAGGACAGAGAATTGCTATAACTCTGAGCCCATCCTGGTTTAAAAAGTGAGTTTCAAACCAGCCTGGGACACATAGTGAGACCCTGTCTCTACAAACAAACACAAAGACAGAAAGGAGAAATAAACTCTGGAAAGTAGTAAAACATTTCGATATGGAGGGCCCAACCTTTGTCTACATAGGCAGAGATCAGATCTGATCAGATCCAGATTGTAACATCGAACACAAGAGGAATGTATTCCCCTCTGGTCATTACTACACAAAACAAGGATAAACTCATTGGGTTGGTTGATAAATGATAAACTCATTTTCTGTTCTCTGTCCTGCTTTATTTAGCTACCAGCACCACTCACTTTATGACCCAATGATTTGAGTTGCATGTGTATGTATATTATATATATGTATATGTATATATGAGTACATATATATATATGCATGTGTGTATATATATGTATATTAAGAGATTCACTGATGCGACAATTCTCAAAAACTTTAACTCTCTGGATGTGCTGAACCCTGGTAATAAGATGATTGTACTTTATGATATATCAAGGAATTTTAGCCCTAAGAGTGACTTAAGCCCCTCTCCAAATGCAAAGCTTTTCAAGGTGGGTTCTGTGAAGATATTTATTTTATGGAGGGAAAAGGCTCTTTTACCCCATAAAATTTCTTTGAGTCTCTTTCAAATTTGTGTAAATGAAAAAAATTGTGTTGTACTATAAGACTCTGACCTGTGTGGGGTTAGACCTTGAAATCCTCAGATAGATCTCAATGCCACAGTAGATATCACATGCTGAAACATTGAAATACACAGAATCAAATGGTTCCTCAAGCCTTGACCTTGATGAGAAAATGTTTCCAGGGACCCACTGAAGTCTTGTTGTGTGTGGATGCCTATGAGTGCAAACCATGTATGTCCACATGAAGACAGCATCCTCATGATCCGTGTGCAGCGCATGCCTTCCTCATTGAATGAGCCAATCATTTCCTCAGTTAGCAGTGCCAACTTATTAACTGATAATATTACATCTCTTTTCATGTGTAATTTGGCCTTTGTCTCTGGTGCTAAGGCTATTTTATTATATACAAAACACACATACACACCCACATATAAATACACATGCATGATCTCATATACACCTCCACAGAAAATAAGGAAGCATAGCTCTTCCCTAAATGTTTCTGGAAAAGGGGGTGGGTGTCAAGAGAGTTACCTGAACATTGGATACACCCACATTTTATGAAAAACTCAACTGCAGAGCGGAACTTTCAGGCACCCTCTGTTATTCTTTCTCCCCTCCCCTAACAAGTTATTCTTTATTCTCTCCATTCTGTTTCTTCTAGTCTCCACTCACTTCTTTTTTATTAGAAAAAGTAAGCCAGTAAGTCCTTGGATGCTTTCAACACTTTATCATTTGAAATC
This sequence comes from Cricetulus griseus, assembly GCF_003668045.3. Lineage (NCBI taxonomy): Eukaryota > Metazoa > Chordata > Mammalia > Rodentia > Cricetidae > Cricetulus > Cricetulus griseus. Next base: position 85,507,698 of record NC_048601.1, read on the forward strand.
CATGTTAAGAAAAAATGTGATAAATATTGTTCCTTTAGCTTGTTTTCCCATGATAAAAATATGTTCTGTTCCAATTCTGGTCCAGCTTGAAGTCAAGGCCATGAGAAAGTGAGTGAGAAAGGTCACTCCTGACACTGCCTGGAGGGCTAGATAGCCCAGAGACCTAGGACACAACCAAACATGACTGCCAAAACGAAAAATTCAATGAAATGATTCCTAAGGGTGTCCTGTTCTACTCGAAGATTGGTGCCTAGCCAAATTGTCATTAGAGAGGCTTCACCCAGAAACTGAAGGAAACAAATACAGAAACACACAGTCCTGGGAACCCTGTGGTGGAAGGACTGTAGGAATCAGGGGGTCAAGGGCACCACAAGAAAACCCACAGAATCAACGACCCTGGGCTCATAGGGGCCCACAGAGACTGAACCAACAACCAGGGAGCCTGCATGGGACTGACCTAGGCCTTCTGCATAGATATTAGCTTTGTCTTCTTGTGGGACTCCTAACAGTGGGAGCAGGGACTTTGTCTGACCCTTTGCCTGCTTTTGGGACCCTTTTCCTCCTACTGGGTTGAATAGGACAGCTTGAATTTGAGGGCAGGTGCCTAGTCTTACTGCAACTCGATAAGCCATGCTTGGTTAACACCCGATGGGGGCCTTCCTTCTTCTGGAAAGAAAAGGGGGTGAAGTAGATTGGGGAGTTGGGAGGGAGGGGCTGGCAGAAAAGGAGGAACAGGAAACTGATCTAGATGTGAAAATAATAATAAAATGAATACATATGTCTGTGCTGCGGCTCTTATATTTATACAAAAAAATCTACAAGTGTTTTCCTAACAATCCAATGTTGTGATCTGCGTGAAGTTTCCACTGCCCCTGCTCCCTCCCTTCTCTTCAACTTCTCTATTTAAAAATCATCTTGAGATGTGCTCTTGACAGGCAGCAGAAGGGGGACGGTATTAGCTGTGCGTTCTTGTAAATTGGGGTCTACTTTAAAGATACAATCCTGAACCCCTTGAAGGACAGGGGTAAAGGATACTCTCTCTTTCTCAACTTGGTCCTAAAAATCCTCCACCTTCCTCCAAGGAACACTTGATTATATTAGCGTATTTCTGACTATGGGTTTTTGTTATTTTTTGAAACAAATTTCACATTGTTTTAAAAGTTAAAATTTGGTACGACAAAATATGTTAAAGTACATTACAGGTGGAAACAAAGGCCATTTTATTCATCTTCTCAATTAAAATGTTAGGTAATATGTCTTTTACTGGGAGTGCAAGCCCCAAAATTCTGTGACTTCTGAAAGTTGCTTCTTCAGTTGGGGTTTAGAGGTGAGAGTTGGACAGATTCACTTCAGCTCTGCAGGGAGAACTGAGTGGTGAGCATTGGGCATCATTCTGGTCTGCCCTTAGTGAACCCAGTGCAGAAGCAGTGCCCTGAATTCTGAGATTCACAGACATCCTCCTCTCAGGTTTTCAGAGACATTTGCCAGTGGAGTCTCTCACTAACAAATGCTCTCTTCTGCATCCCAGATCCTTCTTCCTTGAAACCTTGCTCCATAAAACTTACAGTTGTTAAAGCTGGGGTGGTATCGTGGTTGGTAAAGTGCTTGCTTTGCAAGCATGAGGGCCTGGATTTGGAGTCCCTGAACCTGTGTAAAACACCATATGTAGTAGTCTACATCTGTAAATGTAAGCCTACAAAATGGAAGCACAGACAGGAGATCCCTGGAAGCTGGCAGACATCTAGCCTTGCCTACATGGTAAAGCTCTGGGCCACTGAGCCCCTGCTATCCTGGCTTACATAGTTTGATCCTTTTTAAAAATTTTTTTTAACCTTGTTTTTATTGAACTACATTTTTTCCTCACTCCCCTTCCCTTCTACAGCTTTGATTCCTTCTGAGAACTAATCCTTTGGTCTTATTGTACTAAGATGGGAGGGACATCACCCTTATGCTAAGTTACTTTTATCTAGATTGTTACACTCCTACTATGGAAGCACGAAGAGCCTCATGCCCAGCTTCCCCTTCCTGATCCTTGGGGACAGTGCCTGGGAGAAGGCCAGATTTGCCATGTCACATTTATAATTGCTGTTCCAATTAGTTTTAGTTGGTCAGGATAGCTTGTTAGACTCTATCATGCCATTGTTTACACTATGCACCCCCACACACATATGCATTTTCAAGATCTCTGAGCACTGGGTGTCTTCCAAACATTGTAGGCCAGGTGGCATGCTTTAAATGGCTGTGATTTCCTGTGCATTAGAAAGCTTGCTCTTGCTGGTGGTACACTGAATAACCTTCATTTCTAGGAGCTTTAGTTAAAAATAGTATTCAAAGATCATTTGAGGCAAGAATATGACTCCTGGCAGTGGCCTGGATCTATCCAGGTGACATCTGATAAAATCAAGCAATGGCCTGTGTGAGAACTTACAGAATGAGTGTCAGGAGCTTGTAAAGAAAACAGCAGAGCAGGGAACAGAACACAATGCCCGGCAATACCAGCAGCGTCTTCCCCAGTCAGCCGGCTATGATCAGAGTGGAGAACAGAACACTATTTCCCAACCATGACAGCAGCATCCTCCTAGTCAGCCAGCCATGCTGGTGGAAGTGCACAGACACTAAAAGCACTGAGACCAAACTGAGGCAGAGAGAAGACTCTGACCCGGTTTGTTTCTCACCTAAAAGCATGCATGATTTATGAATGCTAATGTTTTCATTAAGGGCCTAAAAGATTTCCAATGTGGAAAATAGAACCCACATTGGGTGAGGATTTTATCATAGTGTACTGAACATTTTTTGTTTTTCCTAGTGGCACAGAAAGTAAGGCTTATCTTCTGCCCAATGGCACCTGAAATTAGAAGAATATGAAGTTATATTTTGAATCCAGCTTTTTCACTTGAGTCTTACCAAAGCCAAAGTATAAAATAATCTAGGACTGTCCTCCACATTACTAATTCATATCAGAGTGATTTGTCAAATACCATTAGGAGCAAATATTCCATCTTACTTTGAATTCCACATAGTATCCTAGTATGTAGTGACACTTAACTAGCTCTTGCTTTCCAAATAAAAGAATGAATGAACACCACTCCGGCCATCTAAGCACAGAACACCATGATCGTAGGGTTTTCATAATGGGAAAGTTCTTGACTCAGTTGTGGAACAAAATCGATCTTTGTCCCACGGTAAACAGAGTGTTCTCAAAATGTGTATCAAGAGGCAGCAGATAGGCTCATCTTCCATGAGGGGAATCCTGTTTGGGGTGCTATGAATAGTGAGGATAAAGAATGAAAGACAGACACCCTCTGTCCAGTCCATCTAAATACTATAAAAGAACAAATGGTAGAGAGCATTATTGTGGAAGGGTAATACCTCTGCATAGAAGAGGACATTTTTGCTTTAAATTGTTCATGGAATCACTAACTATAACAGGGTGTACAACCCCAGCTCTAGATAGATTCGAGCCGGTACCCAAGATACTCTCTGAGTCTTTCAGGGGCCTCATCTGTGATGGAAATATGCCACTGTGGCCCAAGGCAATGTCAACACTCAGGGGAGAGTAAAGCACAGGCTTGGGTCAAGGGAGTTGAGTGTGCAGAACACCCACGGGCATAAGAGGTTTCTTCAAACAGAAGCACAAGCATAACTGTGAGTGAAAGTATGCAAATTACCTTGAAAATTAGATGAGAAAGTCTTTGAGAACTATGCGAAGCCCTTGATAGACCCATAGCTCTGATGCCTCATTTACATGTCAGTTAATTAACTAGCCCTCCTAAGAAAGAGAAAAAATTGTAGCAGTACTTAGGTCCCAAATTTACAAGAGCTGACAGTTGGACCATTGTTATACAAAGGCAATTTTGGCTTCAGGTTTAAGAAGACCTGAAATCCCTTTTATGGAAAAGGAGAAAACATGTGATTGGGCAGAAGGCTACTGAGAAGGAAAGAAAATCTAACTCAAGGCCGACTGTGAGCAGGCCTAGTCTCCCATAGAAAATAGAGCACTACCCAGCCAGATTTGATCAGATTTGTAAACTTACTGTCCGGTGCTGGAGTATGGGTAGTTTAGTCTTTACCCTGCACTCACACCTCCCTTCCCAAGTGTCTCAGGGCACCACTGAAGTGAGGCTAAGATGCTGATAAGGTAAGGGAACGATAAACAAGGGGAAGTGGGGGGTGGAGAACAAGGAAGTAGGGATTCACTGGTCTATAGAAGGAAATACCCAAAGAGGCTACATAACTCACCAGCAATGTGAGTTCAACCCAAACCATTGTCCCTCTGGTTCAGAAGTAGCAAAGCCGTGAGCAGAGAGCCCCAGGAGAGAGTCTGGTATTAGCACACACACTTTCAATTTTTTGAACAACTGAACAAAATGATCAGAAAAACAAGCCCTGTCTTCTTTCTGTTCCAGCTATACATGAGACACTAGGCTAACCCATTCATGTCATCAAGTATTATTGTCTTTATATTTAAGATGTCTGAGCAGATTGCACAATGTTACAGAACCACCCTGTTAGGGGTTGCTCCTGCTCTTAAGAAGTTTAATCTTAGTCAATTAAAATAAATTATAGGGCCTTGGACATAACACAGTGATAGCACAATTGCCTAGTATATACAAGGCTATTTGATCCCCATAATCACAGACATGTGAATGTGTACACATTAATGTGTATACACACATGCACACACACACACACACACACACACACACACACACACACACACACACACACTAAATATCGACACATTCCAAAATTAAGGAATACAGTTCTGTGCATGTACAGAAGTACACGGAGCATAAGTCCTGGGTGTGTGAAGGGTTGGGTAGTGTTTACACAAAAGAAAGTATTGGCTTCCCATAGAAAGTAGCAGCCAAGAGAATCTTTGAAAAATTAGTAAGTGGGAAGGGAAGGTAGGAGGAAGAAGAGAATGCCAGAGAACCAAGCTCTTTGAGTTTTCTTCTGTGTAATAGACTGTTACAAACCTTCTGTATGATAAATCACTTAATCCACTCAAGCCATAAGTAGCTACAATTAGGCACACTTTATAAATGAGGAAATTAAGGTTCAGAAAAATTACTAATATGGATGAAATCACACAAACAGTAAATGTTAGAATAACATTGTGGACTTCCAGGGTGCATCTGGAAGCTAAGCAGACTCCCAAAGAGCCCCCAGCAAGTAAATGAGTTGAAAGAGGATTAAAAACTTGTCTCATGAATAAGATCCAGAAGTTGGCGATGCCACTAATTAAATGGACAAAGGTAGTGGCTGTCTCTGCACGACAGGATTCTGTGGGGCATCATTGGGGCTTTCATTGTGTGAGTAGATGGAGAGGATGAGGTGAGGGAGTGAGACTCCATATAAAAAGCACACATTCTGCTGTCTTGGGGTTTCTATTGCTTTGATGAAACACCGTGACCAAAATCAAGTTGGTGAGGAGATGATTTATTTCATCTTATTTCCGTGGCCTATCATTCAGGGATGCCAGAACAGGAATCAAGGCAAAAACCTGGAGGCAGTAACTGATAACTGAGGCCATAGAGGGCTGCTGCTTACTGGCTTGCTCATCATGGCTTGCTCACCCTGCTTTCTTATACCATCCAGTGTGCTACCCACCCAGAAGTGGTACCACCCCCATGGAACAGGTCCAGGCACATCAAACATTAATCAAGAAAATGTACCAGAGGGTTGCCCACAGATCAATATGGTGGAGGCATTTTCTCAACTGGGGTTCATGATAGTATTCAATAAGATAACGTAGTACTGTACTGACATCTGTACTGACCTGTCCTTGGAGTTCTGACAGGACACACCCTCAGTTGCAGCCAGTAAGAGCACCACCTGTGCATATTCTCTATGTTCCCTCTTAAAAGGGCCCCTGCTGGCCTCCCATCCTCCTCTCTTCTTTCTTTGTCTCCCTCTCTCTGTCTGACTTTTCCTCTGACTCCCCCATCCCTCTTTCCTCTCTCCTGCTGCTCCTGTCCTAGGATGCTGGTATCTCTCCCCTTCCCTCTTTCTATGGTCCGTTTCTCTAATACAAAACCCCTCTGCTTGAACCCTGTCTTGGTGGGGGATATCCTTCTGTATGCTATTAATATGTTTTTTCTTATTGGTTGATGAATAAAGCTGCTTCAGCCAATGGATAGGCCTGATGTAGCCAGGCAGGAAGTATAGGCAGGGATAGGAGATGGCTGGAAGAGGGACACAGAGATTGAGTCACAAGAGAGACGCCATGTAGCTACTGGAAAGATTGGATACTTGAACATCACCGGTAAGCCAAAATCACGTGGAGATACATAGATGAATAGAAATGGGTTAATAATTAAGATAGACTATCCAATAGAAAGCCTGAGCCATCATCCATCTATTCTTATCAATAGAAGCCTTTGTGTGGTTATTTGGGTCCAAACAGCTACAGGACCAGGCAGGGCAGAAACGTCCATTTTCACTATCACATGACATCTTTTTCTCGTGAGCTGCTTTTCTTAAATTGCAACATTTCTCTCTTCCAAAATGACTCTGGCCTTTGTAGAATTGGAAATACAAACTAACCAGTACATCTGCATATTTTGTTTTTGCACACCAAATATATATATATATATATATATATATATATATATATATATTTCAATCCACTTCTTCTAAACTATGTAGGTAAATAGAACAAGCAGCTCTCACAGTTTCCGTGTGACTGACCATGACCATTGCTGTGGAAGTGACAGTTACACAAACTCTTGTTTTCTTATTCTTCCTTTCTTCTCTCTCCACTCTCTTTGCTCTCACTCTTGCAAGAGCACACCCATTCCAGTTTGCATAGTGCTTGGGGGCACTGTAGTCTTTTCAACAGTTTACTCACTTGGCACATGAGGAAATGGAAATGGGTGTCATGTGACACAAGGGACTCCATTAGGAAATATGAAGGGGACACTGTGATCCATTTCTCTGGAAACTGGGACAGTAGGATACACATCACAGGTAGAAGCAAAGGTCTAGCTAGCTTCTCTATTCAAATCTTCAACACTCCTGTGAGAAAAGGTGTTACCTGTTCACCTTTTCATCTCTACAAAGGCCTGGTGGGACTCAAGGACCTGGATAAAAGCTGGGGAGACTCAAGGACCTAGATAAGAGAGAGTTTTCAACTCAACTTAAGATATAGTTAATGTTTTTGCTTAGAGAGGAAATAAAATTTACAAGAAAGCAGAGAAACAAAAATATTAGTCACAACCATATAACCTAAAGGGAACTATGCTAAGGATCTCAGCTTCTTTCTAGCATTTTTGGTGAGAATGTATGACTAAATAATTGAAATCGTACTGCATATAAAATTTTGCATGCCATTTTAACACTACGTTATCTTAGAAGCATTTTTCTGTCCACTAAAAGCTCTTCATAAACATAATTTAATGATTGCATAATACTTAATTGTATGGCTGCTCCACGATTTATTTCTAAAAATCCCCTATTTTGGAGCATTTGTGTTGTATATAATCTTCATTATAAAAGTCTGCTTCAGTGCAATCATTTATCATCAATGTTGATTGCACCAGTTTTAGAATCTTATAGGTTAGATTTCTGTAAGTCAGATTACTTAGTTTAAGTGTGATTATTATTAACAAATTGCTCCATGTTGTTATTGTCCATCCTAAGTGACTCTGGTCTCACTTTCCTCTCAGTGTCTAAGATCCCTGTGCTTCTTCTCTTTGGATTTCCACTCATCATGACTTCTTCATAATCTGCTTTGTTCATCTTGTCCCCCTCACATTGGCCTTTGTATTATCCACCACTCTTGTCATGGTGACTAAGTACCCGGTGGAAGGGATGCTATGGAAGACAAATGCAACTGGGCTCACAATTCAGACATAAGTAGCTCATGACGGTGTGGCAGATGTGGAGACAGTGCAGCTCCACCCAGAGTGTCAGGATCATGAGGAAGCAGTTCCTCTCATCCTCATGGATTCAGAAAGAGAACGAGAACAGGCCAGAAGCCAGATAGGATTAAAATCATCAAAGAGCCACCCCACGGACTCCCCTGTACACCAGCCAGCCCCACTCATCTCTCCCAATATTGCCTGCCCAGTGAATCTTCTACACCAGTAAGGCCTTACAATGGTGGTTCCCAACCTGTGGGTCACAACCTCTCTGGGGGTTCAAACTACCTTTTCACAGAGGTAACCAAGGATCATCTGCACATCAAATATTTACATTAAGATTCCTGCAAAAGTTAGCCTAGGCTGGGAAAAGTACTTAGAAGTTTGAACTCTATTGACGGGACCACATGTGTCTGCAGTCCTTTAAATAAATAAACACAATCTAAAATACCTTTGGGGGCTTCAAGCAAAACCATTATATGCTAAAAAAGATTCATAACAGTAGCAAAATTAGTTATGAAGTAGCAATACATATAATCCTATGGTTGGGAGTGACTGCAGCATGAGGAATTGTATCAAAGCATTAGGAAGGTTGAGAGCCACTGCACTACAGCCTGTCCCAATACTGCCACCAACGAATTGTCCAAATACGTGATCCCGAGAGGTACATTTCATACCCAACCAAAACAAATCTGCCCTAACCCCTATTCCACAAGGCAAAACACATTTCATCTATCTTCAGGAGTTCCCAGTCAACAGTCCCAGTGCTGCCAAGTCCTAAGCCCCTTCCTAGACTTGGGTTGTCTTATCAGTAAGCCTGTGAAATCAGAGAAGGTAAATACTGGAAGACACAATGCTAGAGTCAACACTCCCATTCTAAAAGCCCAGCTGGGTAAACATAATCTGTGGCCCAGACTCAGCTCTACATGTGGTCGAACATCTAAGTCCCAAAGGGCTTGGGTATCCAGGCCTCTGTTGCCCAAAGCACTTCTCTCTTGGACCAGCTCCACTTCATGTCTATAGCTTTTCTTAGCAGATATCCCTATTTCCAGCATCTCTAAGATCCAGGTCTGGACAGCAAGTGAGGCTTCCTCTTCACAGCTTCTTCCTTCATGGGCCTCTTGGTTCCCTCTCTTCAGGAAACCCAGCCCTGTCACATATTGCCAAGCCTCCTTGACTTACTTTGTTGCTTTCATTTTTTTGTTAGCTTGCCCCCCCCCTTTTGTGATCAAGTAGGTGTATTTGGCATCTCGGGTGTTTATGGAAGTAATTTGGGGACTTGGGGGTCCATGAGAATTATCAGTCTTCCTCTTGTTGAAGGAAGGAAGCCATCATTACCACTAGAAATTGTGTTTGGACAAGCATCTCTCACCAAAATCAGTGTGTTCCAAGCAACTAACTCTTCGCTGCAGGTAGCCTTCAGTGAGATCCCAGAGCACCTTTTGGGCCTTCCTGCTTATGAAACAAAGAAAGAGCAAAACAGAGGAATTTGTTTTTCCTTCAAGAGGAGTGGGGGTGGGGAATGCAGTAAGACTATGGATAAATTCAACACTTGTCAGGATTCTAAGTAGGTTTTCAACTTCTCCCTCACAATCCCAGATGAAGGCTAGTGTTAAACATAAATTTATATGATATGATATAAATATATTGGTGTAGATATGGGATATGTGTTTTACAGTATTCATTTTACTTTGTTTTCTTTAGAAAGAAAATTGAGGAGACCTTGTCTTTTGTTTTGTTCAGACTGTAAGAGATGGTCCTCACTCCCCCAAAGCCAGAGCCCTACTGTGTGTGCCTTGCTTCTGTAACACACCAGCAACAGTCACATTGGAAGCTGCCATACACACAGGAGAAATGTCTGACTACCTCACGGAGCCCCAGGCAGGATCTCACGTGCATACACAAGTCAGGTGGGAATGCTGTTGACATGCAGATAATTATTCAGTGAGTCCAGGCTGGAGACAGAGATTCTGTTTGCTGACACGTGCCCAGCTGCTGCTGCCACTACTCCTGCTGCTGCTGCTGGTGCTCCATGGAGCACCATTTGAGCAGTGAGGTTCTGGTATGATTGTTTCTCACCATGCACAAACTAAAACAACTTTGTTGATGTTGGGTTTGGTTGGGTTTTTTTTTGTTTGTTTGTTTGTCTGTTTGTTGTTTGATTTTTCAAGACAGGGTTTCTGTGAAACAGTCCTGGCTGTCCTGGAACTCACTCTGTAGAACAGGCTGGCCTTGAACTCATAGAAATTTGTCTGCCTCTGCCTCCCAAATGCTGGAATTAAAGGTGTGTGCCACCTAGCTAAAACAAGTTATCTTATTATACATTTCTTTGACCTCTCCTTTATATTAAAATTGAGGTTTTATACCATTTTTGCAATTAAGTTAGATTTTATTCTTTATAGGTTTTATTTTACAATAATAAAGGAACAAAAGACCACAGTTAGAACTGCAGTGTGCAAAATGTGATAGAGCTGAGAATGTAAATGGAGTTCTTAAATGGTCTGAATAACAAAATCCTGGAGTCAGATATAGAGGAAAATGCTTAGAGACGAGAGAAGAGAAGGAACAAGCCAAAGCCACCGTTACCTCATTAGCTTCCCAGCAGAAAGGAGAGCGAGTTCCTGTTTCTTCCTGTTTATATCCTTTGTCTGCCTAGCCATCTCACTTCCTGTCTCTGCCAGCCATCTCACTTCCTGTTTCTGCCCAGCCATCTTATCTCCTGTTTCTGCCCAGCCATCTCACTTTCTGTCTGTCTGTACAGATCCCCTAACCTCTATGGTTAGCTAGTGGCAAGTTCCATCATATGATTTTCAGACAAGCTTTATTTGTAAAATCAAGATATCACCACATTTAGACTCATCACAGGTACTCTGTATACTTTAGGAACAGGAAGTTTAAACCAGTCTCTGCACGATGCTGGTCCTGGGAGGATACATTCAGGAATGTACAGTCTGCATGGGAAGGGTTCTGGGAGGATACATTCTATTCAGGAATGTACTTGGCTCATTTTAAACCAAGAAAGGCCACAGGAAGTGTTTTGTGAGTTTTGAAAAGACAGACATGCCACTTTTCTTCTTATAAGAATGGATTACAGGGGGCTGGAGAGAGAGGGCTCAGTGGTTAAAGATACTCTTCTAGAGGTCCTGAGTTCAGTTCCTAGCACCCACATCAGGCAGCTTACAACCTGCCTATAACCCAGGTCCAAGAGATATAACACCCTCTTCTAACCTCCACAAGAGTCCACGTACATGTGGCATGTAGGTGAGTGCATGCACGTGCAAGCACACACTCAAAAATAAGTAAAACAATGTTCTAAAGAGTCAATGGTAGGACTCATCCTCTTACCTTCCTCTGGACACCAAGCATGAAGATTTACATGCTGAAGCTGTGGGAGCTGTCTCAATGTCAGACTACAAATGAAGTTGTGGTATGTCCTAGGCAGAGAGAGAGAATCAAGCAAACAAATTGAGTCCCGGGCTGTGGGTGTCCCACCCTTTGCTCACCTACTGTGTGTGTGATACGTGAGTTAATAGATACCTAGTTAAGCTTTTGCTGCTGTGATAAGGCACCATGATCAAAAGCAACTTGGGAGAAGAGGGTTCATTGCAAGCTTACAGTCCACCATCAAAGGAAGTCAGGGCAGGAACTCAAGGACCTAGAGGCAAGAACTAAAGCCATGGAGGAGTGCTGCCCACTGACTTGCTCAGCCTCTTTTCTTATAGCACCCAGAACCACCAGCCCAAGTATGGCACCACCCACGGTATGTTGGGCATTCCCACATCAATTAATCAAGAAAATGCACCACAAGTTTGCCCATAAGCTAATTTGGCAGAAACATTTTCTCAACTGATGTTTCTTCTTCCAAAATGACTCTAGCTTGTGTCAAGCTGACATAAACAGTGTTCCTTTGTTTAAACCATTTGTAGGGAATTTGTGGCTCTGTGTGTAGGTGGGGGGGGGCCGTCATGAGTGCTCATTAGATGAAGATGACCTTGAAAAATAATAGCACAGAGATAGCTCATTAAAGTTGGTGGATTGAACTGGTCCTGGGAGAGAGAATGGAGACAGTTCAAACTCATACCTGAAGAACCACAGCCTTGACTATGACAGGGAAGAGGGGTCACCAGCAGGCAAGGGGACCAGGGGACTCTTGCACTGATGACAAAGAAGAAGCAGGAGCCTGTGCTGTTGCCCTCACTCTTGCCAACATGGTGCAGCATTTGCTTCCCTTTCTCCCTCACTGCTGTTTAGAAAGCTTCCCTGGACTCCAAACTTGCCAAATGTCTCCCATGAACAAGAATTGTTTTCATGCAAAAATCAATTAATATGCATGAAATGGATTATTTTAGTGTTTGAATTGTATCCCCCCAAAACACATTTTAGAATTCACAAAGCAGTATGAATACAAATTCTTCTTTCCTCACGTGGGGAAATTCCCTTCTTAAAAAAATAATACACAGAGAACACACTCAGAATTCACTATGGGGATGGAATGCTTTGGCTTTTCAAGTTACAAGCATAAAAACAGTGACTGACTGCAGTGAGCCCGTGGACCAGGACCCAGAAAGGGAGTGGTGGTATGTGAGCAAGAAGGGTTTTCTTAGATTTCTCTCAAAACTGGAGTGTGGGAGGTTGATGGATGGGGGGGGGGGGGCAATCTAATTTCCAGGGAGAGTGCTCAAGGCGAAGACTTTGAGACACATTGATCTGAACACAAATGACTTAACAGCCATTGAAATTAAAACAAACAAACAAAAGATACTTTCACAAAAGAACTTTATCTTTGACTCATGCTTTGGTTTGAATAAGTGTCCCCTAAGGCCCAGCATTAAGGTTTGGTCCCCAGCTGGTGGCACCACTGAAAAATCGTCAGACCTTAAGGAACAGGGGCTAGTAGGAGCTCTTTAATAAGGTCAGTGGGAGTGATTCCTTTGAAAGGATGTTCAAACCTTTCCACTTCCTTTTCCTTCCTTTCGCTTCTGATGGCCATGAGGTGAGTAGCTGTGTTCAATACACACCTACCATAGTATGTGCCTTGTTACAGACCCACAAGCAATGGTGCCAATTGACCTCTGACTATATCATCCAAAACTGTGAACCAAAGTAAGCCTTTGTAAGTTAGTAAGTTCAGGTGTTTGTCACATGTGTCACTGTCTCATTCAGCCCAATTGCCTTTTATCTGGATCATCTCTCCTCTTCTTACATTGTCCCTGGTAGCCCTACCATCTTTGCAGACTACAATGTGGTGACCTCAGCCATCCAATGTCTCTGTAATTTCCTTTCTTAGTTGCTACAAATGTATGGCATTAACTTCCATCACTCCACCACAAAAGTGTTATATACTTGGTACAGAGTCCCAGTATACCAAATAGTTCCCTAAAACCTATGGTGCAGATATGTGTATACACATAAGCACATGGGATGTCTAGTTAGCAGTCCACTGTATAAGAAAACTTAGATTAATTCTGACACCCTTGACTTTTTGCTTTGTTTTCCTCCCTTGATGTTCTTTGTAGAGTTGTAGGCTCCAGATGACACTGGCCAATAGTCATGCTTGATTTGTCACATCTGTTACTTTTTAAAAAATGATATGATTTTGAAAAATAGGATATTTCAGTATGACTAGGATGCTCACTTATGCTAAAAACTCAAAAGTCTGTCACCTGCCCACAGTGGAAGATAGCCTGTGGTCAGCTAGTCCCCTCACTCCATCCTAACATCATGCTCGTAAGTCATCTGGCCACCAAGCACATGACTGAGCCAGTGATCATTATGATTGTGCTACTTTGGTAGATCAATATTTTTTTCTGTACTCAGGGGAAAGAATGGTAAAACACAGATAACAATTTAAGGAAAACCACTACACTTGGACTTCTTTCCCTGTAAAAGTAAAAGCCATTCCTCTGTGTTACAACAAATGAGGTGCCCATTGGAGTCTGCATGTCTATACACAAGACATTGACTTGCAGAACTGTGTCGCAGACTATTCCCAAGGAAGACAGACAGTTCAGCCAAGGTGCTGTTGGCACAAATACCAGATGGCTAACCTGTTTGTAAATGCTAAGTAAATCTCCTGAAATTAAAGAATAGAAGTTGTGATGACTGGTTCTCCAACTCAGACCTGAGGCTTTCTGAAAATGAGATGTTCTCCAATGCAAAGCTGCCCTCCAAATTGACTTGTAATTTGAATTCCAATGGCCTAGGAATGTGAATTTATACTCTTGTGCAGTATAGGAAGTATGTGGTGCCACTGAACTTCTTTTTAAATACAGCAGTTCCAAACCTTAACTTGTACTCTGAAGTGATTGTTTTCCAAATTTGGAAAAAAGTTGTGAAATTGAAAAATAAAAGATTGTAAACATATTTGTCTTTAATTTCTTTGTCATCTACAGACTTCTGTTTATACGGAGAGTAAGAAAGTAATTGTGATGTTTCATTAGGAATTTTAGTAGCAATTCTTCTGTTCAAACTTGTTCATTTGAATTAAGATTATGGCAAGCACACCACGTCTTAATGGTGTGATGTGACAGCTATCTCTCTAAAAGAATGATCTCATTCAGCCACACACTTCCCATTACATATTTGCTTGTGTGTAGGCTTTATATTGTGCTTTCCCATCTCTCAAATATCTTTTAGAGGAAGGAGGAGTCTATTATATGAAAGTATGCATTACAACGTCTTAGAAAGAGAAGGAAGAAAGGGAGGGAAGAAAGAAGGGAGAAAAAGAAACAGAAATCTGAGTTTCTATGAAATGGAAGAATCCTCTTACACCTGGTCATGTGACTAACTTAACTCTTAACTTACTTTAACTACCATGTGAAGTAAATGTTGCCTTAACTGTTTTTTTTTAATGTGTAGACAAGTTTTGCCCTTTAATACAGTTCATATTTAGAAGAGATGAGATTCAATTATTGAGTCCTATGGATTTCAGTTTCTCAATCTTCCACTTCATGAAAATGAAATATAATAGAGAGTAATGAAATGTGTCTTCCAGTGTAATGTACTTGGGCATGAAAAATGACAAAATGGAGGTGCAGTTTGGGGCGGTGACAGATTCAATCCATAATTCACCTTTTTTCCTACAACACACACAGACACAACTATTTTATTTAAAATGTTAACTCTCTCATTTGTATTTGCATTTGAAAATAGATCTAATCCTCAAAGGCCTGGAGTAGAATAGTTTTAAAACATAATCCTGACTGGGCCCAGGAAGAAGAGCCCAAAATACCACTAGGGACTATGGAATGAGATTCCCCTTAAAATCAGTCAAAGGGGCCATGTCTCCTCTCTCTCCACCCCAAAGCAGCATTTCTCAGTCTTGCCGGCAGTGTGGAATCACCTGAGAAGCCTTAGAAATGTTCAGGTCTCTGGTCATGACATCGCGATTTAATTGTGGAATGCCTTTTCCATAGCGCATTTTTAAAGATGCCCATGCCATTTCAATGTGCAGCCAAGGTCAAGATTTGGGGTTAGAAAAGAGTAACACCCCCACCTCTTAGAGGGTCCCTCTTAACTAAAGAGTTAGTTTTAAATAGGCAATGGCCGAGAGTAGACCACACCAAAGAATATCTTTGTTTCCAGTATACCATAGTGCCTAGGAAGTCTGTGAAATTTCAGTGATTCTTTTAAAATCAGACTTCCAGGGAAGTCACAGAGCCTTGGGTCTCAAAGTGTGGCCTTGGAGCAGCACTGCAGGCTTTACCTGGGAGCTGGCTGGAGATTCTGCCTGTGTCAGTCCTCATCTGCTGACTGAGCATCTGTTCTTCAAGGAACACCCGCATGATGCAGATACATGTTAACACACACTGACATGTGAAAACCATCATTAGATAGAAATAATAGGAATCCTGTATTTTTATTAATAACTGACAACATTGTCAATAAAGCCTCCTTGCTTTAACATCAGCACCTATATTTAAATGTCAAGATGAAGAACAATGCATATTCAAATAGGGTATTGAACCAAAGGAACAGGGACAACAGCACAGCCATTGCCAGTTCACACACATCCTCTCAGGCAAGCCAGCAGGCACTGATTTATCTCCACGTTTCCTACACTGTGAAAAGGGAGACATCAACAATTGGTCTTGCCTGCAGGGAGAATCTGTTCCCCACAGGACTCGTGAGGGGCACTGAGTGACCAGAACAAAAATGTGTTCATTGAGCATCGAGACAGAAGTCAAAAGGAGTCTGCAGTAGCCATGTGGACAGGTCACCCATAGTCACTGACCCCAGCCTTGTCTTGATGTGCATAAGGAGAGCACAACCCTGAAATCCTGCTTTCATGGCTACCTACAAATGGTTCTTAGGTTGGAAAAAGAACAAATTCACACAGGAAATTCTGACTCCAACTTACTTAAAGTCCAGTAACCATCTCTAAATCATGACCTCTTAGTGTTGAGAACTAAAGGTCTTCTGACTCTCACCCAGTCAAATGTCACGTCTTACCATGAATATGTAAAATTTAAAAATACCATACTGGTTAAGAGACAGATTAAAAATGGAGATATGGGGCAGAGTGGTGGTGCTGCACTCAGAACTCTGCGGGCAGAGGCAGGAGAATCTCTATGAGTTCGAGACCAGCCTGGTCTACAAGAGCTAGTTCCAGGACATCCTCCAAAGCCACAGAGAAACCCTGTCTCTAAAAACAAAACAACAACAAAAAAAACCCAATAAAATGAACAACAACAACAACAACAAAAAAGCTGAATGGAGCTATGGTTCAGTGCTTAAGAGCACTTGCTGCCCTTGCAGAAGACCTGGGTTCAAACCCCACACCAACATGGCAGTTTACAGTCATCTTTAACTGGAATTCCAGTAGCTCCAAAGTCTTCTTTTAAACTTCAAAGTTTAAAATACATATAAATGTGATGCATATGCCTACATGCAAGCAAAACACTGAAACACAAGAAATAAAAATAAAGTTAAATCTTTTAAAAATGGAATGACAGAGTAGTCAAATACAGACATCATACTTGTAATTGAGTGTTTGGTATTACAGGGCACTAAAAGGATAAATGTTAGTCTTCATAATTGCACTGTGTTACGCAAAAATCCACCTCCTACATTAAACAGAAATCAGTTATGATAACTTCAAAATTAAATATCACAAATAGAAACAAGTCAAACTTCCTTTAATAAAAATTGACATTCTGAAACATACAAATATACGAATATTAAAAAATACTGTGTGTGTGTGTGTGTGTGTGTGTGTGTGTGTACAATACACTCACACACATGCACATACAGGCAGACATATATGGAGAGAAAAATTGGAACAAATGAACTAGATCTTATTCTACTGTATCAATTAGAGAATGTTCAAAAGTTAATGTTGGATGAAATTGAAGGACACAATATGATAGCATCTATATTAATTTTAAACTGTTATTTTATCTCACAGGCAGATATGGATTTGTCTAATGTAGGAAGCTGGGTAAGAAGGTTTACAGGCTCTCAGTCCTACATATAGGAAGAGGGGGGAAGAGAATGAGGAGAGCAGTCTAAAGTGGACTTTGGCTGTAGGAATACTTTTTTTCTTTTTTAAATTAAATTTACTTTTTAATTTCATTTTATATTCCAACTGAAGTTCTCCCTCCCACCCCTCCTCCCACCCCTTCTTTTCCCCCCTCTGGCCCCATCCACCTCCCATCCACTCCTCCCAAGAGGTAAGCGCTCCCATGGGGAGTCAACAGAGTCTGGCAAAGTAAGTTAGGGCGGGGCCAAGACCCTGCCCCATGTGTTAAGGCTGAGCATGGCATCCCACCACAGGGAATGGGCTCTAACAAGCTAGTTCATGCACCAGGTTTAGATCCTGGCCCTCCCTCCTTCCAGGGGCCCTCTGGTTGCCCAAGCTGCACAACTGTCTCCCACATATGGAGGGCCTAGTTCAGTCCCATGGAGTCTCCACAGTTGTCTGTCCAGAGTTTATGAGTTTCCACAAGTTTGGTTCAGCTGTATCTGCATATTTCTCAGTCATGATCTTGACTTCTCTTGTTCAGGTAGCCCTTCCTCCCTCTCTTTGACTGGATCCTCCAGCTCAGCCTGGTGCTTGGTTGTAGATCTCTACATCTGTTTTCATCAATTAGTAGATGAAGGCTCTATGATGCTAGTTGGGTTATTCACCAATCTGATTACAGGGGAAGGTCAGTTCTGGCACCCTCTCCACTATATCTAGGAGTTTTTGCTGGGGCCATGCTTGTGGATTCTTGGGAATGTCCCTAGCACCAGGTTTTTCCTAACCCCATAGTGGCTCTCTCTATCAAGTTATCTTTCCCTCTCTGTCTCTCTGTCTCTGTCTCTGTCTCTCTCTCTCTATCTCTCTCTCTGTCTCTCTGTCTCTCTCTCTCTCTCTCTCTGTGTGTGTGTGTCTGTGTGTATGTGTGTGTGTGTGTCTGTGTGTCTGTGTGTGCGTCACTCCCTGCCTCGACCATCCCTTTCCCTCATGTTCTCATCTCCCTGCCCTCCCCTTTACTGACCACCTCACCCCCAGTTTACCCAGGAGATCTTATCTAATTCCCCCTCCCCAGAGCAATCCATGTGTCCCTCTTAGAGTTCTCCTTGTTTCCTAGCTTCTTTGGGATTTTAGAATGTAGCCTGATTATCCTTTGTTTGCATCTAATATCCACTTTGAGTGAGTACATACCATGTTTGTCTTTCTGAGTCTGGATTACCTCACTCAGGATGTTTTTTTTTTTTTTTCTAGTTCCATCCATTTGCCTGCAAATTTCATGATGTCATTTTTTTTTTTTTTTTACCAATACTCCATTGTATAAATGTACCATATTTTCTTTACCCATTCTTCGGTTGAGGAGCATCTTTATGTGGGAGTAAAGGAGTCCACGAGAGTCTGAATAAAAGGATATCAAATATTTATCAGGGGACACTCACCAATAATAATAAAGTTAGGGAGCCACCACGATCTTTTGCCCTGGGGATGAGGGAGCTGCAAACAGATCTCTGACCACCACACAAGAAAGCGAGCACAGCTCTTCTCTCTGTAGCATCTCAGACCGTACCCAGAAGGGGCCACTACCCCAAAAGCTATTTGATGAATTAATTCCCAAAACAGGCATCTAGGTGGTTTCCAGGTTCTGGCAATCATGAATAGTGCTTCTGTGAACATAGTTGAGCAAGTGTTCTTGTGGTATGATTGGGTATCATTTGGGTATATGCCTGAGAGTGGTACCGCTGAATCTTGAGGTAGATTGATTCCCAATTTCCTGAGAAACCACCATACTGGAGGAATATGTTTTTTGTTTGTTTATAATCTGAAGTAAAGCATGAAACTTCAACTCAACATCTGTTACAGCTGACATATATCTTATCACTTTTATTTTTATCTGCACCTTTGGATAGCTGAAATGTATCTTAATATTTGAAAAGGACTGTTCCTTAGACTTCATATTCTTCTCTTTCTGATCAGCTTTGGACAGACTGGCGTCAGATTTGTAATCCTCCTGCCTCTACCCCTTACTGAGAGTGCTGGTCATAGTGTGCACTGCCACACTAGGAAGAGGCCTGATCTCAACAGCTGTGTTCAGTCTTCCAAGGAGAATGAAACAATTCCTCCACATCAGGCTCCAGGGGACAGCTGCCCTGGCTACAGCCACATGGTGTCCGACATGTCCATCTGTACTTTCTTCTTCAGAGGCATGGAGTATCAAACTCAGGCCCTGCTTTTGCTTCAGCGTCCACCACCCTGATAGAACCATTACAACATAGTTCATTTACTCTAAGTGTACAAAAAGTGATGCAGCCATATTGCAGATGAAGGACATGTGCTAGGGCCCATTAAAGAGTTTCTGTGGCTTTTTTGCAGTCCACATGTGTGTGCAACTCTTCTTCCCCAAGACCCAATGTGATCCCAAGTTATGTCCTGGGACTAGGAACAGGGGTTCTAGTCTGTGTGTCCACCCATTATCCTAGTATAGGAGCATTTATCTGCTTGCCACATCCCACATAAGCAGATTCCTAAGCACAGTGGAATCCCCACTGCTTGGTGGAGGCCCCATCCCATGACCTGCTTCTTCTCTTGCCCCACAAAAAGTGGCCTCATGTCCAGGGAAAATGCCAACGCATTACATAATATATTAAGGATTCGACACCCCTGAAGGTAAATTCCTCAAATAACAAAATATACAAGTTGATTTTTAGGAAAGTCTCCATAATCAACTAGAAGACAAAGGGGGATGCATGAACTGGCTCCCCAGGAAGTGACATTGGCAAAAATCAGCTCCTCCAGTCAGCAACTGACCTACTGGTATCATGTGTTCAAGGTCTCTCACGTAGAAATGATCCAGAAAAGAAGCCTGTGGCCTGTGAAGAAGTGTGATAACTGTAGACACCTTCACAGACAAACCCTGAAATTCCCTTTGAGGTCAGCCATTAATCAGCAAGCAGCTACCCTTTTCTCCCTTCCTACAAACTCCTTGACTGCCAACTAGTTGGGGAGATGAGCTTTAAAGGAACTGGTGTCCTCAGTGGACTTTGCAGTCTATTTTTTTCCCGGAAGCTCATGGGCTGGGCTTCCTCCCCAGTGTTTCATCAGTGGACCATTGGCTACAGTTGTGGGAAATGAGAAATAAATATTTACTCAAAGGATGAAAAGGTGCATTATAATAATGACGATGACAATCACCCTTACATACGACAAAAACATTTTCAGAATGCAGTGAAACTCAGGCTCTAACATAAAGCACAGACACCACCATGGCGGGGCTTCAGTCTCCACTCCTCCTTGTCATCCTGACCATTCTCCCCTGGAACCTAAAAAGGACTTTGGAATCCTAATTGAGAGAAACTTTGAACTGGCCCACAAAACAGTTTGCTGAAATACTCTGTTCCTCATGTAGCTGCCTGGTAGGGAAAGCTTCTGTGACACGACACCATTGCTCAGTTCTCCCTTCTGAATCACTCCCGATTAGGGAAACCCCAATTCCTTGGATCTGCTGGTTGGTTCAGGAATCACTGTATTCTGCAAATCAAAGTTTCTGGGATTTTTTCCCAATAGATTATATAGCATTTTCTTCCCAACTTCTTACTTTCTTTCCTACTTTTCTTTCCCAAGGCTTGTCTGCCATAGTATAGTTTATGATTAAGTTAGCTGCCCAGTGACATCTAGCCTCAAGCCATGTGTGTCCAGAACTTCTCGCTTCAGTTAAGTCACCTCCTAGGTCCCTTTTCTTGTTTGATCGATACTTCTTCCCAGTTCAGCAATTGCTGCACCTTGGTTTTCTCCTCAATCTCAGGTTCCCTCAGAGGATTTGCCGAAGCTAAAGCCTCTGGAACAATTGTTACAACTTCTCTCACCACCAACAGAAGACACAGAAGAGGACATCACACAAACCACAACGGCTGTACTCGGCAAACAAACGTTCCAAGCTACATATTGTTGGATATATATCAAGAGCTATGTGGATAAAAAGATTGACATCCCACAGCATTATCAAGTTTTAAAGCCCAAGTCTAGGCTTGGATACCTTCCCTCAGAATCATGTGGGTGAGTGGTGTTGTGAGTGAAGGCAATCAAAGCCATGTGGTCACCCATGGAAGAAGAGAAATCTTAGAGGAGCCGATGAGAACTTTGTGATGGGACAAAGAAGGGAATGAAGGCGATGGTGATGTCTGCATGGGGGTGGGGCGCGAACCTCAGTCACAAGTGGTCTGGAGGTTTGTTATCTCAGAATGTGGATGGTCAGGAGGCTACTCTTGTAACAAGATGCTTATGGAACAGACTGTCATTCCCCAGATCCAAAGTGAATGGCTGAGGGAAGGAAAACTCAAAGTTTCAAGCCAGATGGGGGCCCCAGAAGCATGCCAGCAAAGAGAGGGGGACATGGACATGGACTCCCACCCAAGAACCAAGGAGCCATGTATAAGAAAGACCTTGCCACTGGCAAGGAAAAAAATTAGATTTTTCCAACAGAGTCTCACTAGGTATATTAACTATATATCAGGGCAGGCTGCATGTCTAGGAGTACTTGGCCAACACAAAATGAGCTCAATACTTTTGTAGACTCTTGATCTCATTTTCATTCATTTGAACACTTTTTTCTCTTATTGGTCATTTGCTTTATGTTTGGGTTTCTGTTTGTGTGTGTGTGTTTTGATTTTTTGTGTGGTTTTGTTTTTGTTTGTTTTTTAAAGGGAGAGAGGGAGAAAGAACATAAAGTTGGCCAGGTAGGGAGGATCTGGGAGGAATTGCGCAGGACAAAACAGGAAGAAATATTTGTATGATTTCTTTTTCAATAGAAAAGAAAGCATTTGGACCCAAATAATTTGAGAATATTTGAGGATACAATTATAATGTAGAGGGTATCATTGGCTTGAGCAACCTTTACTTTCAGAAGATGGGCATTAAACTTATATTAATTATAACCATCTCCTGGTAATATAGTGCATTAGAAAAGACAGTGCTTCTGGTTTTACTTTTGTGACTTTTGTGGTAGGAAAATGCTCTATTTTTTTTCTTGTGTTTTCGCAACATAGTAATTAATACAGACGTCTGTGACTGCAAAAGATACAGAAATATCTGCCTACAAGTAAGGCAGTAAGCAATTTTGCCATGGTGGACACCAGAGGAGCATCCTCTAATCCTTCAGTCTTCCTTGAGACAGAGTCAGGTCTCTCAGGTTAAGCACTCAGTCCTCCAAACTGTCCCTACACAATTCAGATGCAGTCACAAGCCCCAGCCTCTGCTTGTGATAGCCAGCTATAAATCGAGTTCTTACACCACTTCTTTGGATTTTAATGATTGCCCGGTGTCTCCTAGAACTCAGGCAAAGATTTACATTTTCATGTTCACCACAAATAATGACACAAGGGAAATGGATGCCTAGCTACACAGGAGACTGTGTAGATGAAAGGATTGCAGAGCTTCTGTGCCAGGTTGAAGTGTTACCTCCAAGAGCCACTATGAGTCCTTCTATGAATCCAGCTGTCTAGAGGCTCTCCAAACCTTGGACTTTTGCAGTTTTGTAAAGACTTTATTCTGTATGTGTAAACAATGATACCCTTAGTCAGCCAGGCCAATGTGGCACTCATCTTTAATCCCAGCACTCAGGAGGCAGAGTCAGGGGGAATCTCTGTGATGTCAAGGCCAGCTTGGTCTACAGAGTTGAGTTCCAGGACATCCAGAGTTACACAAAGAAACCATATCTCAAACAACAACAACAAAATTATATCCTTAGCCATTGATGATAAAGTCAACCTGGGGAGAGGAAGCTGTCCCCTCTCTTAGAGCTTGAAAGTCCACACCCTCTAAACATGTTAGTCTTCTAGTAATCACGCTTTATTCCAGAGCTACTAAAGGTCACCAGCCACCAGTTAACTTATCAGTCCATATGAAGACATTTTGCTGAAGAGTCCAAGGACTCTTGGCATTGTCTGCCTGGAAATAGGAGGAAGACTAAACATTCACTTTGTGCTATCACACATCCCAATGTAGCGTTAAGATGATGCCATTTTCTAAATGCACTGCCTTGGGTAAGCCGCTTGACATTTGTCTCCCTCATTTTCTTGCCTGGAAAATGGAAAAAGTAATAGACCTACCTCCTGGGGCTGTTGTGGGGACAGTTAGAATCCATAAAAGTGTTTAGAACAGTGCTTAAAAAAAATAAAAACCTACCACTCAGCCACCATGGTCACCACACACACTGAGGGTTTCACTGTGAGTGGAACAACCAATACCTCTCAGCTTTACTTCACTCTGAACTCCTGGTTGCCAAGAGCGAGAATTTATGCCCCAGGGAAAAGGTGGAGTAGCAGCAGAAAGGAGTCTCCCTGACCCTGGACAGTGGGCTGCAGTCCAGGGAAAAGCTCCAAGCCTGGTGGGAACCTGGCAAGTTGGGCACCAAAGAATGCCAGAACTCCCCTCCAGAGGAGAAATATGGGGAAGGGTTACTGCATGTGGAAGCCTGCCACCTGGAATGGGTATGGGCACCCAGGACTCACCCTTCCAGACTACACACTAGTTGTTCAGGTTACCAGACCAATTGCAAGCTTCAGTAGATGATGGTCTGACTGGTTTTGCTCTATTTTCTGGCTTGACATGAAAATGACCTAAACTTCTCCCCAGATATGAAGGCCAGTTGTAGACTAAACATTAAGGTTCCTGAAAAATCCACTGGATAAAAGCACATGTCTTGGCATCAGACAGATGGAGAAGGGGTGAGTCTAATGCTTCCTACTTACTAATGAATGACTTTTTAAGTTGCGAGAATTATTTGCAATCAATGGCTTAGTGTTCAACATATGCGAATGATCATGAATGCTTGTCATTACCACTCTTATTATTAAAGTGGCCTGCTGCTGTGGTAGCTGACGGAGATGCTGGTGACAATGACATTGGATGAGACTGTGAACATGACGATAGAGGCTATGGGAGGGGAACTAGGATAACAGCATCCCTGGTCTTATAGGTAAAGATTTAATAGTTTTTTTTTAATCAGATAAAATGAATCCCCAAAAGGGGGGAGTCTACTTACCTTGAAATGGGACACAGCTAGTTCATTTTGCACAAACCTCTCCCAGGCACAAATCCTCTAGCTCTAAATTAGTTTATGGGGCCCATTTCTTTCTACGACTGTTTGAAATCCTGCCTCGCTGCAAGAGGAGAAAAGGCCACAGTCAGACCATGCACTCAAGTAATAGAATAAGACACAAAAGCAAGTGAAAGAAAGAGCTAAGAGCAGAGGACTATGGCTGCACACCTTCAGCTGGGCACGCAGGCTCTGACATTTCACCAAAGCTAAATGTTCCATCTCTAGAACCCGACTCGTTCTTTACTATTTTTATTGTGGTGCAGCTTTAAAAAAATTGCCAATTAAGTTAAACTAAACTGTCGCACAATGAGCTCCTATAATTACCAGCAATGGTTTATGATGGGTTCGAGCAAACAGAGGGTTGATTTTTTTTCTGCCAGAGCTGTAGTTTCTTTTTGTAGAAACAATTATCATGGCAGTGCTTCCCAGCAAAGGGAAAGCATAGCCTGAAGCCACCGCATATTTCATTTTCAGTTGAGCAGTTTTAGAGTTCTTGCTTTTCCTGGTGACTGTTCAATGGGAGGAAGAGGCAACCAAAGGCCAGATCTGGCTCTCACAAAGCCGGCAATGAGGCACCCACAGCTGGAGAAGAGAGTGTGGATCTGTGTTGGAAGCCCCAGCTTCTGACCTGACTGTGCCCATTTGTCCCCAGGATAAAGGAATGGCAGGATTGTGACCTCAGGTGTCAACTGCACTCAAACATTCTGTGGCAACAGCTGTGAAGAGCACAAGTTTGTGAAGGAAGCAAATCACAAGTTTGAGTTAGTCATAATTGTCAGCACCTGACGATCTGCCTGCAGTAATGTGTTCAGAAAGTGACTTAAGTCTTGATTTTCTCAGGTGTATAACGGAGTTACCAGAAGCACTTAAAGTGAAGACTCGTTCTAAAGATTAGATAAACTAATAATTGTTTTACTCACTCACTCACTCAACAAATATTTACTGAGCATCTTTGTGTCATGCACAAGGGCTGAGGATGCTACAGTGAACAAAACCAACATTATCCCTTAACTTAGGAGCTTAGAGGGAAGTTGACCAGTGCAGTGTTGTGTGTTGTTAGTAAGCACACCACACAGGTGAACTGCAGTTTTAATGACTTCTGTTATTTGGGGTTTCATTGTTGTTAGTGCTTCCATTTTATATTCCAGATAGCATGGTGTTTTATCATTCCTACTTCACGTATAGGAGAAAGAAGTTTGGAGAACTCTCACCATCTACACAAGGCCATTGATTGGTGTATTAAAAACCCTCATTTTCTTCTCAATAAGTTTGACTATTTGAGACAAGTTTCTTGTTGGCTCTAAACGTAGGCTGTACCTAGGCTGTTCTACCATGTGTGCTCTTCCTGCCTCTGCCTTGTAAGTGCTGAGACTTCATGTGTCCATACTACACCCAGCTAAAAATTATGTCCCACCCATCCTCAAAGCACAGGGCTCTTTCCAGTGAATGCAGGAGTGTCAGTTGCTAGATCAAACCATGCTTAACTGCCCCTGCTTCCTCTGCTTTGATCCATTAGTAAGCAGAAAATAGTCTGATGTTAAACTTTCACTGTAACAGTTCTAGATAGCTGAATGCAGGGGAAACAGAACCTTTTTTCTCCCTGGATACCAGATAAGAACAATAGGGAAATGGAGAAAAAATGGAATTCACTTTGTTGTTAAGGTTTCAATAATTAAAGTAACCTGGCTCCTGTATGGATGGCAGTATAAGCTATCCATATGAAATGATAAATCTTTGTCTTTAGAATGTACACTATAAGCTGAACACAGTATGAGAATATTGCCCAAGGGACTTAAATGTTCCTTAAGAGTCATGGTCCAAACTCCCTATTTTGCAAGCCTAACCAACTTTATGAATCTTAAAGAGCTTGATATAATTACAGATTCCCTGGGCTTCCTCCCAGAGATTTGGAATATCTGGACCATTTACTATTTAGCTCAAAAAACTATCTTAGGCTAGATAGGTTAATAACCCACCTATTCATTTAACAACTATAAACTGATAAGATAACAGTGAACAATACAAAGTCATCAGCAATTTTAAGGATATCAGAGATTCATGGTGCACAACACTGGGCATATGACAAGCCCATGGTGACTGTAGGGTTTGATCTTTATAACTATATAATCACATGGTATAGACTCACCAGACTGCTTTCCAGGGTCCTTCTGGCATATTCCATCCTTACATAGGCCAAGAGATGATTTCTGTCTGACACAGAGTCAGGATCATATCTTAAGCAACGGGATCATACCCAAACACTGAACAACAGTTTCCTGACTTGCTAATGGCAGAATACACCACTAGTGTTTATTCACCTGCAACCCTTGGTTGTATAAAAGACAAAGGGGAAAGAATGAACTGCAGGTTCCTGGAGGAGTCGTGAACTTTCATACTGTGAACTCTCAGCTTTGGGATCCACCCTACTTCTGCTGTCCCCATAAACTGTAGGAGACCATGCTGTACAAAGCTGATTATCAATAGCCAGGCATCTCTTAAGGGAATGGATGACTGTATTATGGATGATCCAGAATCATTTGTAAGGGTATGGATTCTCATTCTTCATTCTTCCTTAGAGCAAGGGAGTCAGAGTTTTTAAGTGAGAAGTCTCCAAGAATCAGTATTTTCTTTAGTAGCCATCTCCCACAGAGAGATGATAGGTAAGTGAGAGAAGAGCCCATGTGGGCTAACTATCCCTGGTGGTTAGAGTCTCCTGAAATCCAGATCCCAAGTCATCCTTGAACCTCACTCCCACCTGGAGAAGGGAACAGAGTGACAGTGTTGGAACCAGTAGGCACCTGAACTTTAATCACCTGCCCTTGTGCCTTCTCCCCGTCCCCACCAAGGAGAATTCCTAAAATGGCATCTCAAATTCCCATTTTAAGGAGAACAGAAAAGCTGTAAGAATGCACCTTTAAAATTTTTATTTATTTTTCCTTTTTGGCTTGCTAAAATGAAAACCTGCATTTTCTTCTTCTCCCACTCATTAGAATCTCAGCATTCTACCAAGACACTCTCCAAAAAAGGAAAAGCAAATGAGCAGGGCTGTTTCTGAGACTATGAAATACTTTACAATTAAATAAGGCACGGCCGGGCCCGGGCTGATCACTGGTGATGAGCGGGTTTCCACAAGGCTGCAAATGAATTCAGCTCGGGACATCGTTCCAAATGGCTCCTACACGCTTCCCCTTTATTATTTTTATTTGGTTATGTGCTGACTCTCATCCAGAATCGCACTTAATGCCCTAGTCTAAAGTTGTTGAAACGGCCCCCCATGGCACAGTGTGACAGTGAAAGGATATTGCCTTTGGAAGCTGCTAATGGTCCATGAAAGGAAAACAGCAGCAAACAGGAAAGCTGCGCTCCAAAATAATGTCAGATCAAAATATCCACATTTCCACTCTCCAACCCATTATTGGGAAAGACGCGTGATCCCAGGGGATACAAGGGATTCCAAAAGAGGCCACAGCAGAAAGAGTAAACATATCAAAGGCTTGAGATATCCTCACATTTGCAGATATACTGATCATCGTTTCTTAATTAGAAGTCAGAATTCACACTTGCACACCTAGTTAACCTTCAGACTCTGATGGGAAAAAGGGGAAGAGCTCTGAAGTTGCATGGCAAGAAGGTGGTCAGATGTAGTCATGGTCACTAAGTCTGCATGGGAATTTATCTATCCTGATTGATGCTGAAGGTGAGTCGCCACCCGGAATAAGATGGTATCTGGTTCCCTAGTAGTCCCAGACAGCAGGCAGAGGGACACATAGTAGGAACATATCTCAAAGTACCCAGCTGTGGGATCCCAGAAATGCTCAGGAGCTGGGCAGACTCTAGCAGCAGGTTTTGCACAGTGCTACCTTGGAAGGCGAGGGGGCATCGTGAATACTGGGGCATTGTGGGTAAGTGGTGGATGATATGCAACAGCCCATAGAAGGGTAGTATGCAGGAAAGATGGCGGGGTAAAGCCATGACCGCACTGTGAGTAGGAATGGCGAGGAGACTCGGAGACCTAGGCGGGGCTGGTGACTGTCAGCTCCCTCAGTACTGACTAAGCCCAGCATCCTCTACTCTTGTAACTGAAGGAGTGCTCCTCTCTCTGTACCTGTACCTCAGGTGACAATGAGGAAAAGAAGTGCATCAATGGTCCCTCAGACCTTAGATCCTGTTGCACATGCCACCTACCCTACTCTTCAAAAGAAGGAGATCCCAGCAGAAGCAACTTCGTACTAGAAGATACTCCAACTAAATTAGTATACTCATCAAAATCCAGTTCCATGGCAAGTTTGTCCATATACAGACGCTAAATGTGTGACTCTGCTCACATCATCCACATTATGAAGAAGGCAGCCCTTTCTTTCTCCATGTATGCACAGGGTTCATGGTACCTGTTCCACTCTGGAATCCTCATCAGTGGAGATTAATACTGCACATTTGTGTTATCAAAGAAGTCCTTGCATTCGGCTCTCTTCCCGAGCCCTCCTGCCCCTGCTGCATGGTAGATTATTTAACCATCCGTATCAATTTGATCTTTTGGTAAGGGTTAAGAGGATTTTGCAGCAGCATGTATTCAAAATGCCATGGTTTAATAAAGATCAGATAAACAACAGAGATCAGATAAGGGAATGGGTCAGAAAACCTGGGCTTTAGTTCTCTTAGCTTTAAGTCACTTGGTCAGATCAATTACTTTCCAAATCTGAATCCCAGTGGGAAGTTGGGTACAGGGTGCCTGAGCTATTCAGCTTAGCAGCCCAAATGCTGAGCTTTCTGCCTCAGCAGAGAAACCAGAATTTCTACAGACCAAATCTCAGTTGTAACCATCTGTGCACCTTATGACCCACCAAGGCACAAACAAGAACAAATAATGGTGGCATTTAAGCTCTTCCCGTGTAACAGGCACTGTGCTAAAGGCTTCATCACATTCAGTATTTGCAGGATGCCTATAGCATGTACAGTGAAACCTTGGCCAGGACATCACAACAGCAACATGGGAATACAGCATTTAGACTCAGGCTTCCTGACCCCACAACGGTGACTTAGCTCTGCATGGGCCACAAGAGTGTTCTTGCTCACTCAGAACAAAGACAATCCACAACTGTTAGCATCTATTAAGAAATAGACACACATTGTCATAAATAGCAATATATCAGAATTGCTACTGCGTGGTCATGATGAATTTAGGACAGGGCAGAGATACAGAGATTAACAGAAACAAAAGGCAGAGTGCCCAGTTCATCAGAGTTATGTATACTAAGAAACTAGATGGTGCTTTCCATCTGCCAGGTGTCAGTTCAGTTTACCCTTGCAACAAGTCTACGACTGGTTTCTAAAACCTGAAGATGAGGACACAAAGGTGAATGACACACTCAAAGCAGCAAAGCTGGGTGTCAGAACCTAGTCAGCCAGCTCCAGAGCCTGCTTCTGACCCCATACTGTACTGCCTTACACTTCTCTACTCAGCTCAAGTGGGCACGATTTCTGAGCTACCTGTTCTTAATCCTTTTGCTAACAACCTAGAGGCAATGCCCTGGGCACTATATAAGGGAGAAAAGCTGTGAACCAGCAGCAAATGGTCCTGGGCAGGAGGAAGCAAGGAGCTAGAAAGCACAGAACATGACTGATGCTAAGGTGGGCACGTCAAAGGAGGCAGACAGAAGAGAGACTGGAGACAGCTGTCCAGGACTGTCTCTTCCTTTCCAAAACCACAGCCTCCTGTTTTGCTCCCATCACCTAGTCCCCATGCCAAACCTCTTCCTGGTCTACCCTCAGTAAAAATGGTCAGGAGTAGGTGTCACAGAACAACACTATTCAGAGGGTTAGGGACGTGTTTCTGAAAGTAAGGTACTTGCCTTGCAAACATAACAAGCTGAGTTTGATTCCCAGAACCCACAGAAGAAAAGACTTTGTGGTGATTTGAAAGACAATGGGAAATGGCATTATTGGGAAGTCTGGGCTTGTTGGAGGAAGTGTGTCACTGTAGGGGCAGGCTTTGAGTGAAGCTTCTCCGACAAGTCAGTGGACTTCCTCTTGCCTGAAAGATACAGCACTCTCATAGCCAGCCCCGTGTCTGCCTGCAACCACTATGCTCAGTGTCATGATGATAACGGACTGAACCTCTGAAACCGAAAGCCAGCCACCCTAATTAAATGTTTTCCATATAAGAGCTGCTTTATAAGAGTCATGGTGTCTCTTCACAGCAATGAAAACCCTAACTAAGACAGAAATGGATATCAGGGACTGAGATATTGCTGTGATAGGCCTGATCATGTATGTGTTTGTTAGAATTTGGACTTTGATACTTGGGATTAGGAAAGCAGTGGGCTGTTTTAAGCACTGTTTAATGGCCCATACTATTAGGAGCATAGAAGACAGAGGTGCTAAGATTTATTTGAACTCTCTGGGCTGGATCAAGAGGTTTCAGAGGAGTTGAATTTTAGTATGTTGCCTAAAAATCATTCTTGTGTTATTTTGGTGAAGGAAATGACTGCCTTTTGCCCTTGTCTGAAGAGTCTGCCTAAGGCTAAAGTGAAAACCTTTGGATTAATTCTGTTGGCAGAAGAAATCCCAAAACAACCTGGTAGAGACTCTACTGTATAGATATTAGTGGTAACCCTAATGGAGATATATAATGAAAAGGAGCAAGCTGAGCAAAAAATATATATATTTGAGGGGAAAAGGGACACCAAAAAGTGGAATGGAGCTAAATCCTCTGTCCAAGGAGATAAACAGGTTATGGAAATTGCCTCTGTACCTAAGGATTGCCACTGGGGCCAGGCACGTGACAGGGGTATCCCTGAATGGAGGCCTAGTAGAGAGGCCATTTCCAGAAGCCGTGAAGTGGGAGCCTGGATTGCCATGGAAACCCCAAGCTGTGGGGGATGGCAGAGTAGTGGACACCCACTGAGGAGAGCTGCTAACAGGGGGTGGAACCAGCACAAGAGGAAGAAGTGTGTTGCAGTCAACAAAGCTGAATGGAGTTGGGGACCTGAAGAAGGTTTTGATGTCAGACATAAAGCTGCAGAGTTTGGAGTTTGCCCAGCTGGTTTTAATTAAGTCTTGCTTTGGTTGAGCATTTCCTCGCTATGCTGCCTTCCCTGCATTTTAGAATGGTAATGTGTATCCGGTGCCATTATGTGTTGAAAGTGTATGATCTGTTTTGTTTTTACTTTGATTTTTACAAAGGGGGGCATATAGTTAAGGGATTTCCATGTATCTCAGAAAAGACTTTGGACTTTGAAATAGGTTTCAGATATTATATAAACTATGGGAACTTTTGAAGTTGTACTGAATGCATGTTTTGTATGATCATATGGCTATAAGTCTTTGGAAGCCAGGGTGTGAAGTGTTACGGTTTAAAAGAAAATGCCCCCTCAAAGGGAGTGGCACTATTAGGAGATGTGACCTTGTTAAAGGAAGTATGTCACTGTGGGGGTGGGCTTTGATGTCTCTTTTGCTCAAGTTTTCCTCAGTGTGACAGTCAGTTGACTTCCTGCAAGATGTAGCACTCTGAGCTCTAGCAACATGTCTCCTTACATACCACCACGCTCCCTATCATGATAATAATGAAATGGACCTCTGAAACTGTAAATGAGCCACCCCAATTAAATGTTTGCTTCATAAGAGTTGGCATGGTCATGGGGTCTCTTCAAAGCAATGAAAACCTTAACTAAAACAGATGGAATGTAGGCAGAGTTATAATCCCAGTGTTGGGGAGATGGAAATGGGTAGATACCTGGGGCTGAAGAGCCAGCCAAGCCTATTAGGATGAGTTCTAGGCCAGTGAGATATTCTGTCTCAGAGGAAGGAAGGAAGGAAGGAAGGAAGGAAGGAAGGAAGGAAGGAAGGAAGGAAGGAAGGAAGGAAGAGAGGGAGGGAGGGAGGGAGGGAGGGAGGGAGGGAGGGAGGGAGGGAGGGGGGAAAGAAGGAAAGAAGGAAAGAAGGAAAGAAGGAAGGAGAAGTGTTGCTTGAGAAATGACACCTAGGGTTATCCTTTGATCCCAATATGCACATGCAGCACACACACCACCACAAAGCACACATGCATATCAAAATTCGTCCAAGGTCTTTGCAGTGCAAACTTTTTGCCATAACCCCAGTGTCCAGTAAAGTTGTTCAATTTTACATGGCACCTTACCAAAACATCTGGGTTTTTAGCACAGACCTCTCTGCTTATGTCTGCTCTCTGCTTGTGTCTGCCCATATGTTCTATAAGAAGAAGGACTTTATCTGCGCTGAGCCCTCATCAGAATCTTCATTGATGTTCATGCTCCTAACAATAGTCGTTTTTTGTCAATTTGGGAAATTTGCTAAATGCGCCTTAAAACGTCCAGCTTCTCCTCACCCACTAGCTCCAAGGCCTCCTGAGTATTCTTTGGTATTTGTTACATTAGCATACATGTTTTAGCATCCAAACCTGCAGTTTGATGTAACAAAACTCCACAGACTGATGTCTGACATATGATGTTAGTTCTAGACACTGGAAAGCTCCAGTCGGTGTACAGGCTGGTTCATTTTTTAAGTTAGGACACTGTTCCTGCCTTGCAGAAAGCCACCTTCTTGCTGTGTCCTCTGGCCCTTTCTCTCCCCCACTTCTCTCTCCTTACAACGACAAATCTATCAAATTAAAGCCCCACCCTTATTCCCAGATTAAGTCTTAATTATTTCCTAAGCACCCTATATCCAAATAATGCCATACAGGGGACCAGGGCTCCTCACATGAACTTGTGAAGTGACAATTCAGTCCATAACACTCAGGCAACCCTTTAGGGAAGTCTTCTAAATTTCCTACATCACACACTACCAAAAAAAAAAAAAAAGACAGTTTCTCATGTAACTCTAACTTGGTAGTTCTCAACCTTGAATATCTTTTTATTTGCCCCCACATAACAATAACAAAACAAGGATAATATCTAGAAGGGAAACATTATTGTGCAATTATTTCCCCACAAAAAATCAATTCAAGGAAAATTTATGTTCTATACTTAAAGAAGATCTAAATAGTGCATATTTTTCATTTTATCAACACTGTCTTCCCTACATTGATGTGCCTGAAAATTTTCAGTTTATTCATTCTAACTTTTGACCCCACAACTCTTTACCGTGTTTTTCGTGGTTTCATTCCAAGGTGATGGAATTCTGTTCAATTAAATGTATTCAGTTTTGATATTTAAAACCTTTTTTCTTAAAAAAATCAATTGCTATAGCTTTTGTTTTTAGGTGCCACTGGCATATTTTATTTGTTTAGTACATTTACACAAATACCAACCCTTGAATCATGAACTCCTTGTCAGCTCAGGGAACACCTGAGATACATCTTATTTGATGCTCTCAACTGTTCCACACCAGCCTCTTGGAAAGATCCAAGTCAGCAATTTCTAGCATTTGCAACATTTTTATTTCATAGGCTCCTTAAGGGACTGGGCTGCAGAGTAGAAAATTAAGCAAATCCTTTAAAACCACCAGCTCCTGTAGCCTTTTAGGAAACAAAACAAAACCTTCCATGTCCCCTCGTTACACTGCAACACTGCTTCCCACATCAGTGCCAGCCACAGATTCTCAACCCAGATCTGAGAAGATTTGTAAGCAAGAGCCCTGGGAATCCCAGGTTGCAAACTACAGAAACCTATTTTTTTCATAAAATTTTGCAAAGTATAGATTGTGGGTTTAGTTGGGGATGCCATCTAAAAGTTGCAAAACATTTCTCAAACTCAGTCACAGGAAAGAGGATGTGGCGTGCTTCAAAGAATAAAAGGTAAAATAAGAAATTTCAGTCAAATTAAGAAATGATTGTTTTAATATTATTCATAACCATCTATATTTCAAACACCTCCACAGAAGTAGTGTGGAGACATTGTGGAGACACAGATGGGCCACTTCTGTGCCTCTTTGGATGCTGACAAGGCCACTGAACTCACCAAGCTGCTCAAAGAGTGACACTGGAAACACCTGCAGGGAATGGAGGCCAGGGGGCCCTGCCTGCTATGGAGGATCATCCTCCAATAACGCTCCCTTAGATTCTGTCCAACTTGTGGTGGGTAAAACCGAATGAGGGGAAGTGAGGACAGGGCAAGCTGAAGGGTATAGCTGAAAGTCTAGAATGGAATGTGGCTGTGGCCTGGAATTTGGGAACAGGGATACATCTCACCTAGTAAACAGTGGCAGAAATCTACACAGCTCTGACACAGTGGAAACCCCTACAAGTCTCATGATTGAGTCCTCATTGCAACTGCTTGCAAAAGAACACATTTTTTCTGCATGGAATGCCAAGGCTAAATCTTCATCTCCATGAGCTACCTGGTAAGCACCAAGAAAGCCTTTGTTCTTGCTAAGTTTCAGTTTTATTTGAAAGGAATGAGAGCTCACAAGTTATGTGAATATAAATACAAACCATTGAAAATATGGGGGTGGGCAGACTCAAAGCACTGTAATAATTCCATTTTCTTAATCCAAAAAGGAAAATGACTGTAATTAGGCTGAGATGTCTGCCAAGTTTCAGCCTGAAGGGACTATTTTGGCCAAGATACAAGCCCCTGAGAATAGCTTATAATGGACGCATCAAATCACACTTAACTATGGCAGAGCAAGTAGCTATTTTGTAATGTAATCAGTCAATAATCATGCCTTGTGTTTGCATTTTAATTAAAATAAATAATACTCCCTCCCCTTTACCTCTATCACTCTCTTCCCACACATTATTATTATATATGACCATTTGATTAGCACAAAATATCAATAAAATACAAAAGCAGACATGA
Organism: Cricetulus griseus; assembly: GCF_003668045.3. Taxonomy (NCBI): domain Eukaryota; kingdom Metazoa; phylum Chordata; class Mammalia; order Rodentia; family Cricetidae; genus Cricetulus; species Cricetulus griseus. The sequence goes on from NC_048601.1 coordinate 85,542,864, forward strand.
AGCATCAACCCTCTTATGCCCCTACTCATAAGAAGACTTAAGACAGACCAGGATAAAAAACATAGACAAGCCTCAACAATGACACAGGTGTGGATGCATTCATGTCTATGTCTATTGACTGTGAACCTCAAATTTCACTAGGGATAGAGGGAATTTCATTATTGGGGACTTGGGTATGGTTTAATTAATTATAGCTACAAAGCACTAACTGGAACCTTGATGATTTGAGAGAATGAGTTTACCTCCCAATGAGCCTAACCTCTGCTCAGGGAAAAGGCACGTACAGGGAAAATAAAAATGATTATGAAATGAAATTACTCAGTGAATTCAGAAGCAGCCCCTGTGCTAGGGCTGTCATCTTCCTTCTGATGGAGGCCATTGTGCAAATGGGAAGCCAGCTTCTGGTCCAAACCCAGCCTAGACAAAAAGTCTTCGCAGAGGAGCTTAGCAAACAGGTCACTGCACCTTGTTGTGTTGGCTAATTCCATGTCAACTCGACACAAGCTAGAGTCTTTTTGGAAGAGAGAACCCCAATTAAGAAAATGTCTCCCACAAGATTGTCCCACCGGAAAGCCTGTGGTTCATTTCTAGAAATATTCTCATCAGTTCTGACAATGCTCCTCGCAAGTGCCAAAGACCGTCTAACAAAACCCCTTGGAAGACCCCTGACTAATAATTCCAAAGGGGCTGATTATGTTCCAGAAACCAAAGACAATCTTACAGAAACCCCAACATGGCGCATGAGAAACACTTTTTCAAGTTGTTGGTCAGGGATGTCCAATAGACTCTCAAAACATTATAGGCTACTAATAGTGCCCATAGTGTCACCCAAGAAGTGAAAAAGTCAGTCCCTATTGCCGAAGACACCACACACTTCAGACAGGGTCCAGAGGCCCCTGAGCTAGAACTGACCAGAATGTCTCCTCCCTAAGGATTCACTTTTATTGTACTAAATGGTGCCATGCAAGCTTTCAAAGAAAGGAAGCAAGCAACAAACAGTCCTACCCAGCTATGATAGCTATGAACCACTGCAATGACCAGAATGGTAGGATAACCATAAGTGTATAGTAGTGGCTCACTTACTTGTCAATAACCTACAGCTCTCTACTGGACTAAAGAGCTTCTCAACAAGAGAAGAATTATGTCTGGTGCTGGAAACATAGCCAACTCTCCAGATCAGTAATTGTATAGATCTTGAAGCAGAGCATACAACCACTAGTTACTAAACCAGCATAAACTCTAACTACATTATAAATATCTGCCCTTATACCCACAGAGAGATGTAGTCTTCATCTCTAGTTAAGGAAACTTCTTTTTGCAACAGACAGAACCATTAGGTAAAACACAATCAGAATGCAACATTGTGGATCCAAGACCCAATGAATGCATCTACGACACAGCTGCTCCTAAGGCTCAGGGATCGTTGCTGATGTGGGTAAAAATGACGGTAACTGCCAGAGGCACGGGGAGTTTGCTGTGACATTGTGTATTTTAGAAATGTCAGAAGTTATCCCTATGAGGTCTAACCAATATAACTGCCTAAACATGACCTGAACAAGGATGATACCAATAGAAATGCTAACGTTTAAGGGGAAAAGCTCATGCGGCCTCAACCCTAGACAAAGAATTACAGACGAGTAAGAAACACTGAGAGTGTGAAAAGTAGTCTTCCCCAGGGAAGAGCTCATCAACTGATTATCCAACACCAAACGGTCAGCCCTGAAAACATACATACAAATAACACTATATGGACTTTTGTTACATGCAGCTATCCATCACACACACACACACACACACACACACACACACACACACACACACACACACACACACACACACCACACACCAGTTAACATAAAAAGGGTACATGGGAGGGTTTGGAGTGGAAATAGGGAAGGGGAACATGATGCAATTATAACCTTAAAATATCGTGAGTTCCCACTTAAGCAGAAAATTATAGCAATACTGACGTTCACCACTTCCATATTTATCAAGAACTTGTCATTTTCAAAGAACTCCTCTATTCTACCATTCCATGTGGTACACACTGGTGGTATTTCAGAGGGCTACCTGGTCTGAGAAGGGGACACTATGCTTCTTCACCAGGAAGCAGTTTATTCTGCCAAAAGGAAGGCTCTGCAAAACACTTTCTAACTGGCATGCAGTGAGGCTGAGGTTTCCTGTGTCTTCTGCTTCTTGTATGCAGTACGTGGTTATATACATTTTGATTGGATCTTTTAAACCACCAGGAAACAATATGAAGGACGGATGGAGTTGGAAGGAGAGGAAGGAATGGGGCTGCATAAGGGATGCGTGTGCTCACAGGACATGGACTCGTCTACACAGCTGCTTCCTGATTTTCTTCTCCTTAGGACCTGGGACCTCACCACCACACCACACCATCTTACTTACAGGCAGGGAAACAAAGGCACAGAATGTTTATGAATTTTACCAAGAATCCCATAGGTATTCATGGATGATTTTGGAATTTACAGCCATTGAAACCATTGGGTCTCAGGTTCCTCTCCGATCTCACAGGAGTGGTGGGTAAGAACAAGGCTGGAGAATGTGGAAGGGAGAGTGAAGCCAATGTGAGTATATGTTAGTACTCTGAAGAGAATCCAGCGCCTGTGGAAGGAATGTTCTACAGATTAAATAAAGGCCTTAATGTCCAAAATGTGAACACACATGATGTTTTAAACAATACCAGGTGTTGTGTGATTTTCCTGAGAAAAAAACTAACAGAAATTTATTTACTTCAGATAGGACACAGACAACAGACGAAAACAAACTATTTCATCAAAGTGTAAGTTAACCAGTATGCTGGCTAGGTTTTGTCATCTAGGGATAGGTAATCTCAATTGAGAAAATACCTCCATCAGATTGGCCTGTGTGGCTTGATTGGAGTGTTTCTTGATTAATAGTTGATGTGGGAAGGCCTAACCTACTTTGGGTGGTTCCACTCCTGGGTAGGTGATCTTGAGTTGAATGAAAAAACAAACTGAATGAGCCATGGAGAGTAACACAGTAAGCAGAACTCCCCATAGTCTCTGCTTCAGGTCCTGCCTCAAGTATTGTTGATAGGTTGTAGGGTTCTTAGGGAGAAGGGTCTGTAAAATTAACTTAGGCATTTGTGAGTATGTTCTAGGAAAAAAACACTATCCTCTCTTTTTCTCTCCTTTTCTCCCTTTCCTTAGCTAACCATAATGTTACCAGGTTTCCTCTGCCACATTCTTCAGCCATAAGGCTGTATCTCCTTTCAGGTGTCAAAGCAATGGGGTCAAGCTACCACAGATGTAACCTCTGAAACACTGAAGCATCTTTCTTCTTTAGAAGTTCACTTTCTGAGGTGGCCACACTGACAGAAAGCTGACTGGTTAACCAAGACTCTTACGAAGTGCTGTCCACGGTACTTCGAGGTATCTCATCCCATGAAGGAATAAAGACCCTCTTTGTTCAAGTGTCAGTATGTGCTTCCTGCTACAGACTGTTGAATTCAATCTCTCACCAATGAAGGTGGTAAAAGGTGGTTTAAGCAGACATCCAGTGAAGCAAGACGGAGTGCAGTATCATTTGGAACATCTGGCTGGAAAGCAATGATACTATCAGACCCCCCAAGAGAAACATGTAAGGCAGAACCACCTACACAATGTATCCTTGGAAAGCTCTTTCCAGGATTACTAGCATCTTAGTCTTGATAGGCTAGGGCCAGAACTCAGTGTTAGTTCCCTTGCCTTGTCAACATGATGCCATGGATTCAACCCAACACTAGCAGAAAAACAAAGGAAAACAATGGAGTGTAGTGATGGATGCACAATTCCAAAAATACCTTTAGAAAACCAATGATATGCAGAGTACAGAACACCGTAGTTCAAAATCTTTAACGCTCATACAGACTTGGCAATGTCCTCCTCTTGTGTCCTCATGAACATGCAGTTACATACTTTCATATACCAACATGCATATAATAAACACACATACACACATACATATCACAGTCATGCACATACATATAAATACACACATATGCATGCATCATACAGGCATCACACACAATCACACCATACACATAAATATTGTATGCATCACACATAAAGACAAACACACATGCATCAAACCAAAAATGCATGTGTCACAAGGGTATCACAATACACGTATGCATATCACAGATACAAATATGCATTTATCACACATGCACATACATACCACACACCAAATAAAGAAAAGAATAAAATGAATCTCAACTTACAGAGAGATTCTCTCCTGATAAATCCATGGAAAAATTTAAAACATACTTCATACGTCAAAGATACATTTAATCCAGCTAACTCATTGAACACCTCTGTTAATAACACAGCACACTACAGACTGTTCGTTGTTTCCTCCGGGACTGTGTGGCTGACTTGGACCTGCACTGTACACTGAAGATCAGCAGAAGGAGATCATGCTGTTATCTTTTGTTAACCTGGAGGAAACATCAAATTTTAAAGGCATTAGTTGATTATGCATTGCTTTTGCATCACTGTAAAGTTTTTTAAAGAGCTAAGGATGGTCTGTCTGTACATAAAAAATACAATAAGTGAAATTTTTAAATACCCATTTTGGTGGTAATCCACTTACCCTTCTGTATTGCAGAGTCTTGAATCCCTTGAGGCTATGCGTGACCGTATGACTGAAATCTGACAAATGAGATAGATGGAAGCGTAAGTATGAGGGGGTAGGGGTGGGGTGCTGTAGAGAAGAGTGAGTGTCTCACAATGGCAGGAGCACGCTGCTATTTCACCTCCTTTCTCTGTTCTGACATGTGGATATGGTAGCTGGAATCTGGGCCTTTGTGAATCTCAAGCCAGCCTGCTAATAAAGTATAAAATGATCAATACTAAAGCATGACTCTAAAGTTCTACAAAACTGAAAGTAAATGACAGCACTTGCCCAAATATATATTAAAGACCCCCAAAATACACTCTGACTAAAGAAGGGTATATGAGCCATAGTCAAGGAATTCTTCAGTCAGAGATTTAATAGTGAGTTACCAACTTGAAATTTATGTAGTCCTTGGTAAAAAACAAGTAAATATGTGTAACAAGAGCTTTCTGGTCCAGCTGGTCCCACAGCCCTTAAGCCCCAAATAAACACACAGAGACACTATATTAATTATAAAATAGCTGATGACAAGTGCTTCTTATTGGCTAGCTCTGTCTTAATTATTAACCCATTCCTGATGGGGAATGTACTGTGCATGTTCTTCTTATTGATTGAGGAATAAAGTACTGTTTGGCCAATGAGGCAGTAAGTTAGGTGGGACTAGAAGTCAAGGATTCTGGGAAATGTAGTAAAGAAGTGATGATCCAGGCAGGAAGTGACATAGCAGGGAGACTCATATTTAAGGAAGGACAACCAGAAAGTGGCACTTTTTCCCCTCTGCTATTCCTCAAGCTGCGTGATGTGATCCACCAGCAAGGGGGGGATGCCAATGGAAGGCGTCTGATAAGATAAGTCTTATAAGATATATAGATTTATGATAATTTAGACTGAGCTAACAGATGAGAATCCTAGTCATTGGCCAAGCAGCATTTGTACCTAATATAAGTCTCAGTATTATTTTGTCCATCCACGTGGCTGACAGAACTCAGGCGGCTGGCAGAGACCACCCACATGGCTGTAGGGTTCGGGCAGCTTTTATCGTAACAGATTTATCGTAACAGAATGAAGATTTATCGTAACACATTCCTATTAATCTAAACATTTCTACATGGCCATATCTTACTGGAGAACACCTGGTGCATCCTACCCTCCCGGTCCCTCTTCATGATTCCATCTGCCTGTGTTTCCCAGAATTTTCTTTCTCTCCCAGTACTGCCTATCTTCCTGCCTTATTGGCCAACAGTGTTTTATTCATCAACCAATAAGACAAACATATATGCAGAAGGACATCCCCATCAAATATGAAAGAAAACATGATCTACTTTGGAAAACTACATTCTTGTTTAAAAAAAAAATAAAAGAAAGAAAGAATGAGGGATCAGTGAGGTGGCCCAGTGGGTAAAGGTACTTGCCACCAATCCTTAGGACCTGATCCCTGGGGCCTAGTTTGTAGGAGGCAATTAACTTTTGCTCGTTGACCTCTGACCTCCACACATTCACTATGACATGTGAACACCTACACTCCCACCCAATCACAAAATAAATGAATATATTATCTTTTACTGCTACTGTTTTATCCACCTCTTCACATGATCCAAAGGCATTACCATTGGAGTATATTCCCAAGGAATTATGGACTTAGGCAAGACCTGCTCAGTAGTGAAAGGGGTAATGATCAATCCATTACTATTGGTAAAATAAAAACTATCAAGGAGTCCTGGAATCTGTTGCCTTTGTTGACTGCCTTGCAAACAACTTTTTTTTTTTTTTTTTTTGCTAATGACCTTTTGAAGAAAATGAAAGAGGATAGAGAGAAGAATGGGAGAGAAGAGAGAAGACTATAAACCACTATATATTGGCAAAAATTAGAGCACATTTTAGTAATGAATCCCAGAAATTGTTCACAACCAAACATCAAATTATCCTATTATAATTCCATTGTTGCTGAGAAAATAAAAATCAGCTAAACAATCTTGATTTCTTTTCTTTCTAAATAAAGACTTACACAGTCTGTCCCTTGTTGAACCAATTTAAATGTGTAGTTTTACTTGGTGACTGGATTAATCAGATCTTTCACAATTTCTCCTACTTGTTTGTCAGCTAATTTGGTTGTCTGACAAAAGGAAATTGGCCCGTTGGGACTGTTATAGGTGGCATCAGCCTTCTGGCTACCAAATTACAGACCACAAATTTGATCCATAATCCCTACTCTGCCCATAAATGAATAAGTGGATAAATATTCTTAGTTCTCAGGCTAAGGATGGGGAATCAAATGTCCTTGCTCCTCAGCAGCTTGGAGTTACTATAACATCCTCATACCTGCTATTTCATGCTCACATCAGATGTGTGACCTTCAGAACTTATGCACGAAAGGTCAAATTAGCACATGAAAGAAGCCACCCCTTCCTTTCAGCTCTGGCTCACTTCTTTCTCAGCAGGGCTTTCTGCTTTCTTTCTTAATAAAGTCTCTGATCTGCTACCACCCATGTATATCTACTTAACTTTCTCCCTTCCTTCCTTCCTTCCTTCCTTCCTTCCTTCCTTCCTTCCTGCCTTCCATTCTTCCTTCCTTCCTTCTTTCTTCCTCTCTTTTTCCATCTGAGGACATAAGAACTGGGAAATTCCTGTGGGTGCCCACCAGACTCCAATATTCACTAATAACAGCTGTTGAACCACCAGCTAGGAGTTAAGACTTGTGTTTTTAATCTCTTAAAACTTCCCACTTATTCAAGGGGCTCCAAGAGGAGTCCAGAATGGTTTCCTTCTCTTTCTTACTTAATGAGTGCTCCCCTCTAAACAGCTAATGTGTTTCTTCTTTCCATTCCTCCTTTCAGTTTCCTTGGGGCATGTGGAGACAGCTGGCCCAGGTACACTGAGATGACTAGCAAGTGCATGCCAGGAAGCAGTACGGGTGGTGATGGTCGGGACCTGATGGCATTGGGTTGGATCTAGCCTTCTCTCCTCCATTGCTTAATGCACCACATATTAGGTGGATCATGTAGCAGTGTGGCTCAGGCCAAATCCACAAAATGTATGGAGTTACAGACGCCCTACAGTGTCTGGGATTATTCCAAATGAAACATCACTATCATGGGTAATTGCCTTCATTTGGGGAATGGTTTTGTTGTTCCTGGAATTCAAGGAAGCTATAGGTTTCAGACAGTGTCTTAGTTAGGGTTTCAACTGCTCTGAAGAGACACCATGACCATGGCAACTGTTATAAAAAGAAAACATTTAATTGTGGTGGCTTGTTTACAGATTAGAGATTGAGTCCATTATCATCATGATGGAAAGCATGGCAGCATGCAGGCAGACATGGTGCTGGAGAAGTAACTGAGAGTTCTATATCTTGTACAGGCAACAGGAAGTGATCCGTTTTGTTGGGCATGGCTAGAGCATAAATGAGACTTCAAAGCCTGCCTCCACATGGATGCACCTCCTCCAACAAGACCACACCTACTCCTACAAGGTCACACCTTATAATAATGCCACTCCCTTTAGGGATCAATTTCTTTGAAATCACCATATTCCACTCCCTGACTCCCAAAAGGCTTGTAGTCATACCATAATGCAAAAATGCATTCAGTCCAATTCCAAAAGTCAAAGTCACCATAGTCTATAACAGTCCCAAACTTATTTAAATGTCTAAAGGACAAAGTCTCTTCTGAGATTCATGCAGTATCTTAACTGTAATCACCTGTAAAATCAAAGTAAAAAAGCAAATCACAGCCGGGTGTTGGTGGCACACACCCTTAATCCCAGCACTCGGGAGGCAGAGGCAGGCAGATCTCTTTGAGGCCAGCCTGGTCTCCAGAGCGAGTGCCAGGATAGGCTCCAAAGCTACACAGAGGAACCCTGTCTCGAAAAACCAAAAAAAAAAAAAAAAAAAAAAAAAAGCAGATCACATACTACCAATATATAATGATACAGTATACACATTACCATTCCAAAACAGAGGAAAGGAAATGCTGGACCAAACAAGACCAAAAACCAGCTGGGCAAACCCCAATCTCTGCATCTCCGTGTCTGTTGTCAAAAAGCTCTTCAGATCTCCAGCTCCTTTCAGTTTTGTTGACTATAACGCACTCTGTTCTCTTGGGCTGGTTCCACTCCCTGTTAGCAGCTCTCCTCAGCAGGTGTCTCACGGCTCTGGCTTCTCCAACAACTTGAGATCTCCAAAGCAATTCAGGCTTCTCCTTCACAGCTTCACACAACAGCCTCTCTGGGGCTCCATTTAGGGAAACTCCTGGCCTCAGTGGCCTTTCTTAGTTGTGGAGGAAATTCCGTAACTTGTTTGTTCTATCCTTAATTCTAAAGCCAAAACCATATTTTTTTGATTTAACAAGTACTTGGACGGTATGTACAACATCCTGTAGTTTGTGGAAGTATTTTCGCTGCAAAAATGTCAGAATGTAAGGAAGGGGCGTTCAGGTTGCTGAGGAGTCAGGTGAATATGGTATATGAGAGGCAAGGCTTTGGAGCCCAGTGGGCTAACCTTAAAGCACTAGTGATGGGATATAAAGTAGGGCACTGATGTGAAGTGTGCCCTGTTGACCAAGGCTGGCAGCAGGTGTCGAAGTTTTTGGTGCATCTTATTGCCTTGATGAACCCTCTTCACAGACAGAACAACGTCGCTGGGATTCAGAAAGCTATAGTGGACTGTACTGGCAGCAGAGCACCGCACAGTGCAGGTTCCATTTGGAAGTTCTTTGGAGCTTGTCTCATAACAGAACTGGCCATTGCTGCTGTCCTATACTATCCACCTTCCATCACAGGTCACTCTCCAGTCAAGAAACAGTTTGCCATTGTGTAGAACAAGAGAAGGCCCCAGCTCAAGATGGTGATTTTTAAAATTTTAGTTTTAGTCAGCTGATGAGATTCCCACCCGCAGAGCTCATTAGTCTTTCAGTTGACTTCAAATGCTCAATAGTCACAATGAGTTCTTTGATGACTTTTCCTGTATTTGTAATAAGATGAGTTTTGATGACAGCTGTCAGTTGGTCACTGTCAGTTTCTGATGGCCACCACTATGCTCCTCATCTCAAGGTTCTCATCTACTCTGCAAAGGTTTCTGACCCATCACTGCATGGGATATTCATTACCATTTGGGCCAAATCAAATGCATTGCTGATATTGATAGTTATCTCCACTGCTTTACAACCCATTTTAAATTCAAATAAGAAAATCACTTAATTTGCTTTTTGTCTAACAGCACTTCCGTAGTATAAAACGAATACAATACAAAAGAAGCAACAAGTAATAATTAGCAAAAAAATAAGGTGAGGAATTCACTTTAAGATTAATTATAACATCATGACATTTATTAAGAATGAGTTACAATATCAGAAAGCAAATTTCATCAGCATAAAACCTGCAATTACTTTTACCAACTGATTGGAGGGTTTGAGTAGGTAAAAATCAATTATGAAATATAAAGATGACACACGCATAATCCAGTTTGCTAAATTAAAACGTGTATTTTTCCTATCATTGGACATTGTTATACATTTATTTTATCATTCAAACTGCCCCAGACATTATGGGAAAGCTGCAGATGTATACAATGAATGGGACCCAGCCCGCCAATTAACTTCTAAATTTGGATTTTGGGTTTCTCAGAAACAGAGACAGACCAAAATAGACACAAGAACAAACTTAGTTGATAAACTCACCAATGGGTGTAACATCTTTCCTTGGCGGATTATAATTGAACACTTCCAAGAAACCTCAGGCTAAAAGAAGGACTCTCTGGAGACAGTGATGACCACAGTTATGGAAAGCTAAGGCACTAGAAAGTAACTGTCCTCTGTGGTTCCCAAGAAGTTTATCAGTGCTTCCTCTGTGAAGAAGGAAATAAAATGATCAGTGTCTTACTTTCCAAAAGAAGGCGGGGCCTTTAGATCCAGTGACTGCTGATTTGAAAGACTGGTGCTGCCCAAGTTTACCTGATAAAAGGCAAGCTCAAGGGCTTAAATTTGAACTTCCTCAAACTCTTGATGTGACAAGTAAAAAAAATGTTTACTTTTTAATATTGGGACTTCATTCCCTACCTTAATCAACAAGCCATGACACATTAATAAATGAACTCATGTAGCAACGAGTATTAATGGAAGTGCCCAAAAGCCAAAGGAAGTCACCGTTTGAGGAATTGCCCCACACATGGCCCAAAGACAAGACTGAACACTGAGAGTCTTTACCTAAATGTTAAGAGACATTCCTACATGAGTAACTTGCATCTCATGAGATTCTGTAACATGAAAAGACCTAGAACTGGTCTAACCTTAAGGTAGCAGAAGAAACTAACCCATTACCTCTCCTTTACTACACAGGATAAACAAAAGACATTAACAATGAGATTTTTCTCATTCTTCTTTGTAAAAAGATAACATATCTTCTGATGTTCTCAGAGTGGACAGAGGTCTAGTCTCCCCAGACTAATAAGGAAAAAAAAATCTAAGAACATGATTCTCTGGAATAAGTCTTTTATTATCTTTTTACTTAGCATTTTCTAGAGGAAAAGAACCAATGAGAAATTCATGTAATATGAAGTTCTTAAGCCAGCTTTAAAATGGTAACTACAGAAAAATCACTGAAAACCTGGTAGTAAATTGCTTCTTTTGTTTGATTGTTTGTTTGTTAGTGACAGGGTTTCTCTGTGTTAACAGTCCTGGCTGTCCAGTAATTCACTTTGTAGACCAGGCTAGCTTTGAACTCATTGAAATTCACCTGCCTCTGCCCGTGCCGGGATTAAAGGAGTGCATCACCACTGCCTGGTGTAACTTGGTTCTTTAAGTTATGTGCTTCAGCAGTCAGAGTAGTCAATTCCACAATGGCTGGCTTTTACTAGGACTTTTCACCTGGTAGTTGCTCAACCCACAAGGCTGATTCCTCAATGGTCGCAATCTAGCACCAGAAGCCTGGAAAGTTCCTGGAGAGTCATGGGTCCCTTGTCCATGATGACCAGAAATGCTAGTTCTGATATGAGTGAAGGAATGGGCAGCAATAACATGTACATTAATTTGGTGGCAAGCACAGCCGAGCTAGCAAAAGACAAGATTATCTTCCTTCTTCCAAGTCCTTTTCATTTGCACTGCTATCAGAAGGTGCTTCCCACAGTCAGGCTGGGTATCTCACATTGACCAAAGCAATCAGGAGTCTCTTCTGATGAGGCTTCCTACTTAAATGATTCTAATTTGTGTGAAGTTGGTATTTGAACCAGTCATAATAGTGTCTGAGTCTCCATAACCTTAAGAGCATTTTAAAGACAGGGTCACTTACACCTCCAAACTTTAAAAGATTTAAAGACTTTAACTTCTCCTCAAACAAGAAAAAAAAATGACTTGAAGATATGAAGACATAAAGAATTCTACAGCACACAGAAGAAGTTGCACACCTAGGCATGGGACCAGAGTCAACCCAGCACAAGAAACACATGGCTGGGGAATTGCACAACTTTCAGTGGAAGCTGAAGACAAGGAAAAGGCTGGAGCTGACCCAGGGTAAGGCACCCAGACACATTATCAACATATATGGGAGTCTGTACCTATGGTGAGCAGGCCATAACTGACTCAAGGTAGGTGTCTAGGTGTGAAAAGTCACAACAGATGAAGTGGAGGTGAACACAAACCAGATGTGGATGACCCTTGGATAGTGACAATTATTGCAAACAGTAGCTGACTCTCAGAGGAAACCTATGGACAGAACATATGGCCTGAACACCAGTACCCCAGATGAAAATGATGTCTCACCCTAGTATTATTTATGGTAACCTATTCATTTCCTGAGAATTGTGAACACTTCCTGAAGGTGTGGGTGTAATTATTTCGCTAGACCCAAGATAAATGATAAATGGGTGTTTATTAGGGAACACTTACACAGAAAAATAAAAAGAACCTCGGGAGAGCTTCTCTACCCTTCTGATTAGCTCAGCTGACCCAAAAGAAAAGACTGTGCAAAAAGAAGCCATGTCTCAAACGCCCCTCTTTCCACTTGTCTGCCTGAAGCCATGCCCAAAGGTTTGTGGCCACCGTTACAAGCTCATCGGCAAGACTGCTACATCTACTAAGAGAAGAAAAGTGAATTGATTCAGGAAGAAAGAAAGGACGGAAAAAAGTAAGGAAGGGTAAATGAAGGTTTCTTTCCCACCCACCAGCTCTCAAATAAATATTCAGAGTCTTAATATTAATTATAATTATTTGGACAATAGCTCAGGCATATTATTGACTAGCTCTCTCAATTAAATTAACCCATATTTACTAATCTTTGTATCACCACATGGCCATGGCTTACTGGTAATGTTCTGTCATCTTACTCCTTTGATGTCTCCCTGGATCCACCTTCTTTCTCTCTGTATCTCTTTTTGGATTTCTTGACTAGCTGCCATAGGCCAAAGCAGCTTTATTCGTCAATCAATAAAGTAACACATATTTGCAGCATAAAGAAAGACATGCCAAATTGAGAAAGGAAGGAAGGAAGGAAGGAAGGAAGGAAGGAAGGAAGGAAGGAAAAGAAACTGCACAAGCCCCAAAGCAGAAACAACACACACACACACACACACACACACAGAGAGAGAGAGAGAGAGAGAGAGAGAGAGAGAGAGAGAGAGAGAGAGAGCATGTCTTCTTCTCCATAAATTTTTCTTATATTGATGCTCCTCAATGAGGATGACTTGGGTTAACATCCAGACATAGAAGTCAAAATAATTATAACTAAGTTCAAACAACTCAAAGAAAATGAAAAGGTGAATGTACAAAACAGAGCTGAATGAAATAAAGGATGGGATTCAAGTTTGGCAACAGATCCAGTAAAGAGATAGAAAAGCCAAAAGGAAATGATTATGGAGATGAAAACTTCAATGGACAAAACTACAGTGAAGAGCCTCACCAACAGAGTTCAGCATATAGAAAGCAGACTGCCAGGGTATGGAGACAAGGGAGAGGATTTGGATCACTCAATAAAAGTCAATGAAAAAAAATTGCTGCCTCCAAGAAATACCTCATCAGCAAGCAGAGATATTACCTTAGGGTAAAAGGATTAGGGTGAAAGGGGGAAGCATTCTAGGCAAATGGAACTAAAGAAGTAGGTACTCTAAATCCTGGTAAAATAGAACTTGAATCAAAACTAAATATAAGTACAATTGAGTTTTAAATAAATTGATATTTGAAAATTAACACAGGCACATTCAGATTACTTTTGCAAGTCACAAAAGGTGGGAGTTTCATACCAATTACTTTTTTCTGTGTGAATTCTCTTACTTTCCTTTCCTGTTGCTGTGATATAATATAAATGATTTGTTTTAGCTCAAAAGTCAAAGCGCTGTCTGTCGTTGCAGGAAAGTTAGGCAGCAGAAGCTCTGAGAAACCAGAAGGAAAGATCAGTGTTGTGCTCTGCACACTCACTCCATTTACATAGTCCAGGATTCCTGCCCTGGGGATCATTGTCCAGTAATTAAAATGAGTCTTTGAGAAATAATTAATGTGATCAAGACAATATCCCACAGACATGCCTATAGACCAACACAATCTAGGAAATCTTCTACAGAAACTCTTTCTCATGTGATTCTAGACTCTGTTGACAACACCAACCATCACGTGAATTCAAATGATATGCTTAAAAAAGCCTTTAAAAAGTCAAAGTATTGACATTTTAAAATTCCACATTCTGCATAACATTAGATAAAACTGTTCAGCATCATCTTTTAAAAGCCTTGTCAAATGATAATTTTTAAAAGTTGCTTTAATAACCACCAAGGGAACAATCCATCAAGAGGATTTTACCAATCTAAACATAAACACATGAAAAACAGGTACACCCTACTTCATATAACAAATAAGACATAAGTAAGGCCACAAATATTTTCTTTTTTTTTCCCGAGACAGGGTTTCTCTGTGTAACTTTGGAGCCTATCCTGGAGACCGGGCTGGCCTCGAACTCACAGAGATCTACCTGCCTCTGCCTCCCGAGTGCGGGATTAAAGGTGTGTGCCACCAACGCCCGGCCACAAATATTTTCTATCATAGTGACAGTGCTGATTAAAATATCCAGTCTCAACCATATATAGGTAATTTGGAAAAAAATAAACAGAGAAACATAATAAATTAAATGGACCTATTAGGCATCTATAGAACATTCCATGCAAATACTAAAGAACCATTATATTTCATATAAATTAATTCCAGGAGTCCCTGAACTTTCTTTGAAGTTGATCATAGATAAGGAAACAAAGCAAGTATTAGTAAATGTTGGGCAACTGAAAGAGCATCCTGTATTGTATCTGAGCCATAATGAAATAAATCTAGACAAAAAATTCCCTGGAATTGAAATAAAACATATGGAAATGTATGGACTATATAGAGGCACTCCTAAAAGTAAAATTTGCTATTGTTCTTGGGTACTGAACTAGTGAGCTTTAACTGTCATCTTGATACAACAAAACTATCTGGGAAGAAACGCTCAATTGAAGATTGACTTAGACTAACTTGGCCTATGAGTACGTCTGTTAGGGTTTGTCTTGATTGTCAATATATGCAAGAGATCTTAGTCCATTGTGTATCATTCGTTTGTCTGGCAGTCCCAAGCTGTAGGGAGTCACCCTAGCCCCGCCCAATAGTCCTGGGGCAGGTACCAGGTGGACCTGGGGACTCGCCCATAAGGGCGGGGTGAAGGAAAGCCGGAATGACGTAAAGGGGGCTTCTTAAGGGACTGCACGTGGGGATGGGGGCCCTCTCTTTGTTCTGGCCTCGCTGGCTGGGTTCTTAACCTAGCTCTGGCCTGTGTTTCACCCGGCTGTGCTTTGAAATAAAGAGACCTTAATCCAATACCAAACTATATAAGAAAACTAGTTGAGCATAAGCCTGTGTTCCAGCCAGGAAGTAGCAACCTCCACAGTTCCTCTATGTGACCCACTTGCTGTGACGAGAGTTCCTTGGTAAAGGCAATGCTATATGAAGTAGCACACAGGTCCAACTTCAGGTTACTGTTATTGCTTCCCTTAAGGTTGGATTCTGACATGGAATTATAAACCAAATAAGCCCTTTCTTCCCCAGAGTGGCTTTTGTTCATTACATTTGATCATAGCAACAAAATGAAACTAGAAAAATTACCCACCATAATTAAATGTTGAGACATAACTACTGAACATAATACCCACATTAGCTCCAGGCCATGGATAAATCAATCTCAAACTGACCAAGACATTGCTGGATGGTGCTATGGAGGCCACAGGAGTCAAAAGTCGTTAGTAGTCTTATAGTGTACTAGAACCTGTGTGCTGCAATACCTACCTGCCAGACAAAAGGTGTCTCTTTGTAGCAGTGGCATGAATTTTAGAAGGGTAACCAGTGGCTTTTGATATCTGCTTCACAAGCAAGAATTTACACCTAGCACTATAAACTTGGTTAAAAGCCTATCTTAGTTAGGGTTTCTATTGCTGTGAAGACACACCATGACCATGGCAACTCTTATAAAGGAAAACATTTAATTGGGGCTGACATATAGTTTCAGAGGTTTAGACCATTGGAACATGGAGACATATCTTCACCCACCAAAGCTTGGGGAACATCACAGAACGGGGAGTAGAGAGATTGTAAAAGCCAGATGATGGGGCCCAATGCAGTGGAATGTCTTTTGAATATGACATGGCTGTTTACACATTAACCCTCAATACTTTCAAAAGACCTGCACAGTATCAAGCCAGCATTGATGGGGGTGGGGCTTATGAAGCCACCATCCCTAGTAGAGGACCTGTTGGCAATTTACCATTGCCACGAGAGAGTGAGTCACTTTCTTCTAGTGTGTGGCCACTGAGAGGATGGCCCATACTTCGGTGGATGACTCTTCACCTTGTATACACGAGCAGCACTAATTGGACTTGCTGGGATATATATTATGTTTAAAAACAAAAGGAAATGGCTGGGCATTTGTGGTGCATGCCTTTAATCCCAGAACTTGGGAGGCAGAGGCAGGCGGATCTCTGTGAGTTTGAGGCCAGCCTGGTCTCCAGAGCGAGTGCCAGAATAAGCTTCAAAGCTACACAGAGAAACCCTGTCTCGAAAAACCAAAAAAAAAAAAAAAAAAAAAAGAAGCTGTAGGGGGATATGAAGGAAGAAATAAGGGGTATAGATAAATGGATTTCTCAAAGAGTAAAGTATTATTTGTATTATTTAATAAAATATAAAAGTATGCCTTAGTTTTTAAATACAAATACAAGCCACACATATCAGTAGCTGGAACCTTGCATCACATTTTGGTTTCATTAATTATTTTTCTTTGGCACTGCTATAATATGTATTTACTGATTATAATATCATACTACTTTCCTTTTTTAATTTATCCCACCATTGTATTACCCATAGAGTAAAGTGCCTGAACACAGTTTTCTAAGGCAACACATAGTAATAGCTTTTGGGGGAGGGGTTATTGGTTGGTAAAATGACATTATTCTTTTTTAAGATTTATGTATTTTGATTTTATGTATGTGAGTGTGTTGCTGTCAATATGTGTGTAAAGCACATGCACGCCTAGTGGGCGTGGAGGTCAAAAGAGAGCATCAGACTCCCAAGAACTGGAGTTACAGAAGGTTGCAAGCT
Source organism: Cricetulus griseus (assembly GCF_003668045.3). Lineage (NCBI taxonomy): Eukaryota > Metazoa > Chordata > Mammalia > Rodentia > Cricetidae > Cricetulus > Cricetulus griseus. The sequence continues at coordinate 85,560,095 of NC_048601.1, forward strand.
GTCATGTGAGTGCTGGGAAATGCACTCGGGTACTCTGCAAAAGCATGAAGTGTTTTTAACCACTTCACCACCTCTCCAGTCCCTAACTAATCATGTTATTTGTTTAAATCTCTGTTTTTAACTTTATCATAAGTTTATGCTTCATAATAAATAAGAACTTTGAACTAAATGCCTCATTAAACAGAGATTCCAGCCAGTTCTTACCATAGGGGATCCAAATCTTTCTCTCCAGTCAAGGAGGAGAATAGAGAATGTTGTGGTCCCTCTTAGGCAGCAGCTACACACCTAATCAGTATAAAGGTTATATAAAACTCACTCTCAGTCTTCAGTTACTACAAAAGCCTTCTGGGATTACAGCTGTCCACAGGGAGCTGTGCTGAGAGAGTAGAGTAGGAAGTGGAATTAAAATGACCACAGAAGCCAGTCAGCAGAGAGGAAGACTGGAGCCCCTCTCACTGTCTATATGCATACCAGAGCTGGCTTGCAATAAAAATGGTTCTGTTCCTCTCCACTCTTGTTTAAATTCATGGTTGGTGTCATCCCTGTGGATTTCTGGGAGTTTCCCTTAGTGCCAGGTTTCTCGTTAAGCCCATAATGGCTCCCTCTATCAAGGTATCTCTTTCCTTGCTCTCCTCTGTTCTTACCCCAACCTCTACCTCCTGATCCCTCATGTTCTCCTCCCTCCTCCCCTTCTCCCATCTTTTTCTCCTCCCTCCCTCCCCCTCCTCCCATGCTCCCAATTTACTCAGAAGATCTTGTCCTTTTCCCCTTCTCAGGGGTTCATGTATGTCTCTCTTAAAGTCTTCCTTATTTTCTAGCTTCTCTGGGGTTGTGGATTGTAGGCTAGCTATCCTTTGCTCTAATATCCACTTATGAGTGAGTACATTTTTGTCTTTCTGTTTCTGGATTACCTCACTCAGGATGGTTTCTTCTAGTTCCATCCATTTGCCTGAGAATTTCAAGATGTCATTGTTTTTTATAGCTGAGTAGTACTCCATTGTATAAATGTACCACATTTTCTTTATCCATTCTTTGTTTGAGGGGCAGCTAGGTTGCTTCCAAGTTCTGGCTATTACAAATAATGCTGCTATGAACATAGTTGAACAGATGTCCCTGTGGTACAAATGTGCATCCTTTGGGTATATGCCTAAGAGTGAAATTGCTGGGTCTTGAGGTAGATTCCAATTTTCCTGAGAAACTGCTATACTGATATGCAAAGTGGCTGTACAAGTTTGCATTACCACCAGAAATGGAGGAGTGCTCCCCTTTCTCCACATTCTCTTCAGCATAAACTGTCATTGGTGTTTTTGATTTTAGCCATTCTGACAGGAGTAAGATGGCATCTCAGAGTTGTTTTGATTTGCATTTCCCTGATGGCTAAGGATGTTGAGCACTTCCCTAAGTGTGTTTTGGCCATTGAGAATCCTCTATTCAGATTCTCTATTTAGATGTGAACCCCATTTTTTAATTAGATTATTTGGTGTTTGGTGACTAGCTTCTTGAATTCTTTGCATATTTTGAAGATCAGCCCTCTGTCAGATGTGGGGTTGGTGATGCCCTTCCCCTATAATCAGATTGATGACTACCTTAAATGTCATCAAGGAGCCTTCATCTAGCAGCTGATGGAAGCAGAAGCAGAGATGCACAGCTAAGCACTGAGCCAAACTCCTGGAATCCAGTTGCAGAGAGGAAGGAGTGATGAGCAAAGGGATCAAGACCATGCTGGGAAACAGCTGAACTGAACACGTGGGAACTCACAGACTCCAGACTGACAGTTGGGGAACATGCATGAGAGAGAACCAGGCCCCCTGAACGCGGGTGTCAGTTGGAGGGTTTGGGCAGTCTATGGGGCCTCTGGCAGTGGAAGCAGTATTTATCCCTAGTACAGGAGCAGGCTTTGGAGCCCATTCCCCATGGAGGGATGCTCTTTCAGACTAGATGGTGGAGGAGAAGGGGATCAGTCCTGTCCCAAATAATGTGACCATGATGTGACAGACTTTGATGATCCCCCATGGAAAGCCTCACCCTCACTGAGGAGTGGATGGGGGGGAGAAGGAGGTAACAATAGAACGATGGAGGGAGAGGGAACTGGTATTGGTATGTAAATACGAATATTTTTAATTTAAATAAAAATTAACAAAAAATTGTTCTGTGTAAAGAACCTATGTGGACTAGGGACTTTTGACCTTTCTCCCAGCTCTGGACACTTCTGCCTTTGGAAGTGTTTTCCTCCAAAATAAGCCTTTTCTGTTTCTGTTACTATCTACATGTCTCTTTTCAATGCTTTGTTCTGAGAAACAAGAATTTGGAAATACCAGACTTCACTATCTATCAATTGCACAATTTTCAGACACAAACCTAAATGCATTGAAGGCATAAACTGATTTTTCAGTATGAGTTTACTAAGAAAATGCCTTTAAAGGACAAAAAATGTTGATATGGAGGAAGGCTAAGGAATATTCATAATAATATTGCTAGTTTACCTAAGCAGTTCAATTGATGTCTTAAAAATAAGGTGAATACAAGGTAACATTTCAAAAAACACAAAATCTAAAGTAGCAGGTGGAATAGGCTTGTGAAACCTGTCTTACTATTCAGAGTTCTATTGAATTATTTACCATAGTTAATAATAACTATGTTAATATTTTTATTTTAAAATTTTTGAAAGTTTCAAATGTCTCATCAGAAAAAATGACAGATAATGATGGTGATAAATTACTTTGGTTTACTTAATCATTCCATGTTCTGTACATATATCAAAACTTCACATTGTATTCCATAAATCTATATAATTTTTCTTAAATAAAAATATTAATATGTATAAAATAACTGTAAGTGGTAGTAAGAATACAAACTTGAGAATCAGAATTCTGCTCTACCACTTAGTTGAGTGACTGCTACAAAGTCATTGAACCTGTCTTGTCTCAGTTTCGTTGTTGGCCAAATACCTACAACAGCTTCTATCTCTTATAGGTGTGTGTGTGGGGGGGAAAGGTATGCAAAGTTACTGTTTAAGATAGGAAAATACAGAGAAACACCTAAGACAAACACTTTCAGACAAAATGAAGCAACAGTAAGAACTGTCTGAAGGGAGGAAGAAGATGAGAAAGCATGCCTTCATAACAGAGGAGGTAAGGAAACCTCAGAAATTATTTAGTCTGACTTCAGTGACCAAATAATTGATGAAAAAAACATAAGTGCAGAAGAACTATTTTGTTTGTTGTTTCAGTGAGTTTGATTCATAATCACTAGCTCTAAGTATTTTGGGCTCTTTGGTTAGGAGAGACATCCTGGCAGCAGGAGTAGGTGGAGGAGGAGGAGGTCACCTCATGGCAGAAATGAGATGATATTTATCTGGCCAAATGCCTTCAGGTTAAGCCACCTCCCAGAGTTTCCACAACTTCCTAAGGTAGTGCCACAACTGAGTCCCCAGTGAGCCTATGAGGGACATTCCATATTCACACCAGAATACCTCTCGCTTTGTTTTAGTCTTTTGTGAGGGAAACAGCAGAACCACTGACAGCAGATTATCTCTAGGAGGTCCACAGGAAGTGGCCTCTCTCTCTCTCTCTTTGAAGCTGGGGACTAAGAAGGAAGAGCTGAGTTGATGGCATGACCTTCTATGGCATCACTTTCTCGTACAGCCTAAGTGGTAGCAAACTCCCAGCACAATATCATATCCCAAAACACCTCAAATACGATGCATCCATGACCAGAGCTTATTTGCAAATTCATTTTTTATTGAGCAATGTGTTTATTTCTTATTGATCTTTGTTTTTTCTTTGTAATGATGTAATTTTTTCATTTTATTGAAAATAGATTCTTTTCATAATATATCTTGATTATGGTTTTCCCTCCCTCTACTCCTCCCATTTCCTCCCCACAGCCCCTCCTATCCAGATCCACACCCTTTCTGTCTCTCATTAGAAAAGAACAGACTTCTAAGAGATAATAATAAAATATAACAAAACAAAACACAATAGCATAAAACAAATGCTATCACATCAAATTTGGAAAAGACAAATCATTAGAAGGAAAAGAGCCCAAAGAAGGCACAAGCATCAGAGATCCCATGTTCTAACACTAAAATCCCTTCTAAACACTAAACTAGAAGCCACAATTAACACTCAGAGGACCTGGTGCAGACTAGTGTAAGCCCCGTGCATGCTGTTTCAGTCTCTGTGAGGTCATAAGAGCTGGACGCATGGTGAGGTAGAGGGCTTTCTTAGTCTGATTTCTTAGACTGATTTCTTAGTCTTGTCCATCCCTTCTGTCTCCTACACTCTTTCTGTCTCCTCTTCCATTGTGTTTCCTAAGCTCCAAGGGTAGGAGTTTGATGGAGACATCCCATTTAGGTCTGAGTGTTCCAAGGTCTCTTGACCTCTGCATAATGTCAAGATATAGGTCTCTGTATTTGTTCCCATGTGCTGCAGGAGTAAGCTAATCTGATGGTGGCTGAGCAAGGCACTGATCTATAAGTATAGCAGAATATCATTAGGAATTATTTATCACTAAAGTTTTTTTTTTTGTTTTTAGACCAGCAGTATTTGGTTTTATCCTAGGTTCCTTGTCTATCTAGTCCCTGGTTCTTAGTCACCCAAGCAGTAGTATGGGGTTCCATTTGATGGAGTCAAATCAGATATTAGTTGGTTACTCCCACAAGCTTTGGTCACCATTGCCCTAGCTTACCTTGCAGGCAGGACACCATTGTAGATCAAATGTTTTGTGGCTGGGTTGGTGCTTACATTTTTCTTTTGGTGGTATATAGAGTACCTTTCTGTACCAAAGATGCTAGCACATAGGTATGAATGCTCTATGTGGGTACCAGGTCAACTTCTTCATGTTCAATGAGCTGTGTAGTTATAGTCTTCAGTAATGAATCCTTGCTGTTAGTTTGTGGAGAGCAACATACTGCCTTGGCAACAGCCTGAGTGGTTTAGAGATTTTCATGGTAGGTGAAATTCCACATTTTATTCAACATTTCCTCAGAATTTTTATGACTATATTAATTATATAATTTCTTAATTCTTTTCTCCTTGGAAGCTCATTTAGGCAAAAGAGACAATAGTAAATATGACACTGTTTATCATTTTTGTCTTCTGTAGAAATAGTCAAGCAGCTATGTTTGATCTATTGAAGTTTTGTAGTCCATTGAAGAAAAACTAAAATCCTGCATTGGAAAGATTAAACTCACATATACATTCTCAGTCTGCAGTCTCAGGGTACACATCGACAATAGGAAAATGTGGTGAATAGCCAAGAATGTTCTTGCCTAAAGATCCTCCCAGAAGTCCCTCCTTTTGTTTTTCCCTTCTGATTTGCCTCATTTTACTATCCTCCTTCCCCTTCTTCCTCTTGCATTCCTTCTCCTTATTTATTCATGTTTTATATTGTTGATCTCTAATAAAAAACAGTACATTAATTCAATGTATCATGAATCTTATTCTGGATTTGAAAACAAGAAGACTCTGTTTTCTAAACCATTTCTTTGGGTTGTTATTAAGTAGCTAACACCAAAGTCAATTTTCTGTTTAGAAATCTGTTTAGATACTTCTAAGGACACATCTGGCACTAAACATACCAATAATAACTTTTCAATCACATTCAGCATTTTGACTTAGGCCAATTAAATACTAAAATTTGTAAAGTATTTTTGAGAAACAAATTATTTCCAGGTGTTGTCAGCAAATAAGTGAACAGGTGATATATAGGCCAGCTCAGCTAAAGCTGACATTGTCTTCAGTAGACCTACCAAGTCACGGATGGAAAAAGAAAAGCAGTTGATAAAACGCATGATTGAGGTTGGAGGCACAGATGAGCATTGCAAAGAAAAGAAAGGATGTTTGGTCGGGCGTTGGTGGCACACGCCTTTAATCCCAGCACTCAGGAGGCAGAGGCAGGTGGTTCTCTGTGAGTCTGAGGCCAGCCTGGGCTCCAGAGTGAGTGCCAGGATAGGCTCTAAAGCTACACAGAGAAACCCTGTCTCAAAAAACAAAAACAAAACAAAAACAAAAACAAAAACAAAAACAAAAAAGAAAGAAAGAAAGGATGTTTAGAAAGAAATATCTGTGGAACAAATTGGAGAAGGGGAAAAAGATACTGAGGAAAAAGTGAGAAAGCATAGTCCATGCTCTAAATACTAAGAAATGAGTGAAAACAACTGTACTGGCTTCGTTCACTCAGTGCATACATACATGTTAATGTCAAGCCATCATGTCCATTGTATGTATGGGAATTTGTTAATATTTCATGCTATAAGACACTTAGCTATGAAGACACAACCTTAGGAAATTGGGTGTCATTATGAGTTGCCTTATGGAGTGGAAACCATTATAAATTTTAACATCATCAACCAAATGGCTTAAGTTAAGATTGTAGAGAATAATTACTCTACCTGTTGTTCAGGAGCAGCTAGACAAGGCTAGGTATGTATATGGGTTGAGAAAACCTGGAAATTACAATCAAAGCATTTAAGAGTGGTCACCATATACATGGGAAAAAGCAACTGACTATGAAAATTCTGGGTAGGAACTGGCAAGCCAAAGTAGGGTAAATTATCAAGCAAATTCAATATGCTTGTCTGAACTACCCTTGCTTCCAGCTCTACAAGTGATGTTCTCACTCATAATGCCCTTCTGCTCTTAGTTGACCACAAACTTCCAAGATCAAAACTTTCAAGAATGAGGCATTTCATATCCTGTTGAAGTGACTTGACTGTCATTTTCCACCCATCAGCTAGCTCATCTCTCAGACACCTGCCTTTTCCAATTTTATCATGAAGACTACACAAATAGGTTAAGAGTTTTCAGTGACTAGTTAGCATCATTTTGCTCTGAATGGCTTCATTTCTATTATCTTCCCTTAAATTTTCTGATACCCCTCAGATTATATATAGTTAGTCTTGCATCAAATGGAGGGCAGACATAGGTGTGCAGTTGGTGAGCATTTCCTCTTGTTTTATCTTCTGAAACAGTCAGATAAAGTGTTTCTTTCCTAGATACCCCATGCCACACCCCAGGCTGCATAGGAGCAGATCAGTGTCAGTGATTTAACATCTTTGAGGACATTAGAATCTTCTAATTATTGTCCAGCAAGTTTTGGTGAATTTATTACCTTCTTTTAAATTTTTGTTCCTTTGTTTAATTTTTATTTGTTTTGATTTTGTTGATATTGTTATTTTGGTTTTGAGACCAAGCCTTCTGTTGTCCAGACTGGCCTACATTTTTTCTTAAATTTTTGCTTTTTGCATCTCAGATTTAAATTCACCTGTATGTTGAATCTGAGGAAGGAATCTGGTTTATATTTTCCCTATGGGCATCGATGAATAGCATGATTTGGAAGAAAAAATGTAAATATTGAACATTATTTATGCTCATTCATCTTAGAATTCTCTGTCTGGGTCCTTTCCCAAGACAACAGAGGTTCCAGCGTTTCTCTCTGCAGCTTCACACTCTGAGAAGGGCGTTTAGTTTACTCAATGCCTTGTTTTGTTTTAAACTGGAGTTGTCCATGTGCCCATTTGCTTGTACTGCTAACCCTTGGCTCTTTGGGGTTTAAGGTGTCTTGTGATCTCCGTGTTCCTGTGACTGGTGTGTGACAGACATTAAGTATTTGGCAGGTTAATATATTAATGAGCATGTTTGGGGCGACTCAAAGGGGAGCTAGAAGGAGCCCAGTGTGCTCTTACGTTGGGTGGAATTCTATATAAATGTGTTCCCTTCTCAATTCCTACATTGAAGTATTCAGAAACAGAAAAGGATTCCAAAGTATGCAATGATTAGTTCTGTAAGTGTCTTGTACTGGGCTTTTGTGAATTAATTTGGGAAGCAACACAATGCCCCATTTACTTTCATTTTTCTTTCCAAGAGAGGCAGAGAAGCACCATGCATACTAAAAGCTGCATTAGGCTGAACATAGCTCCAAGTGGTTAAAGAGTTACAATCCCATCCTGGTGCCTTAGCCTCATCTGTTTTCATTTGCTTTATCCCAATGCTTAGTTATTTTATACCTTGCTTTTTTTCCTTACCTGTCTTGACACATTTGAACTCTGTCAAATTCTCCTCTGCACAGGAATTAGTGTGAAATTTATTGCCTTATTCTTTCCATGTATTAACAGGGATGTGCTTTACAAATATAACTACAGAGTAAATTTATTATTTACATCCTGAGCCCTCGCCTTCATAACTACTTAATATGGAGAAGGTGTTTAGCTTTCCGATAGAGTCCAGCTGCCTCGCTGGAATCAAACTTGCAATTGCCTCTTTGGGACTTAAAGCCATTATAGTTGTGCTTTTATGTTCTCTTGTTGTGCTTGAATCACTTTTTCAGGTCTGTGAAGTACAGCTGGTACAATAAAAGTTTGATCAATGCATAACCAATGCAGTGTATTTCTTCCGGAAAAATAAAGCCCAGGTGAAAAATGTTCGTCTAGGAAAATGGTCTTTGTCAGCTTTTAGTCTCAGAATTTAAATGTGCTTTATTTAATCTTGAGGTAAGGGCTGAACTTGGATTTTTGTGCCAGAGTCCTATGCTATTCAAATGTCATACACTGAGTTGTGTATGATAGGGGATATGGTGGATAGAGAATTTCTCACCAAAATGTCCAGTGTTTTGACTTTAGAAATAATGTCCATTTATACCGATAAAAATGTACATTTAGATTATCCACAATTCTCTTGATCAACAACTGAGGGCAGTGAGATGATGTGTTCTTGTTCATTTTTAGAGGACATTTTAAATGAGTTATTAGTGTGTGTGTGTGTGTGTGTGTGCGCGCGCGCACGTTGTGTGTGTGTGTGTGTGTGTGTGTGTGTGTGTGTGTGTGTGTGTGTGATATGGGGAGGGTCGGACATGCCACAATACACATGTGGAGGGCAGAGAACAACTTTATGGAGTCAGTTCTCTCACATTTACCTGGGCTCCAGGTATCAAACTAAAGTCACCAAGCTTCAGAGCAAGCACCTTCTCTAGCTGAGTACTGCTAAACCTGAGAATTTATGTTTCTTTTAGAGACAAAAAGGCTGAGGCTAGCCAATTCCACCTGCCAGTCACGCTGGGATATGAAGACACTGTGATATTTTCACCTTTCTAGAGTAGCTGACAGTCACTGGGGACAGAAGCTCGTCATTAACACCAAGTTCCTTTGTTCTCATCCTTTAAATTAGCTACAATTTAAAGGAAATGAAAAGGTGTGTCCCTCAAGAAGTTCACATGTACACATGGCACACAGCTCACAGTAACTCAATTGACGGCCTTTGACATAACCACGGTTCAGAAGTGATGAACATCCAATAGAAATCTTACTTTGAATTTTGTGTTTTTATCTCTCTCTGTACTCCTGACATTTGGTGTACTCCTGTCCTCAGCTCCTGGCTAGCACAGGTTTCAAAGGGAAACAACTGATGGCCAGTATGTGGGGGTTGCTGCGCTGTGTTATTCCATAGCTTAGGTGGATCACACACATTCTCAGCTTAGGTTATTCCTGATTACAATGGAGAGGCAGCCCTGAGTAAGTTAAGGGGCATCTGTGCTCACAGGACAGTGCAGTGGTGATAGCTCTGGCTGTGCTGCCACTTCCACAAGCCAGAAGAAACACTTGTAATGGGGTACACCTGCTTCTGCCCCCACCCTGACCCTGCCTTTCCTGCCTGCTTGTTTTCTACCCTTCAAGGAACAGGTGTTCACAGGGATTCTTGTCTTTATTATCCTTAATTTTCTCCTTAGAAAAAATTTCATTAACCCAGGTATGTTAACACAAACCCATTGTCTCTGCACTTAGGAGACTTAGATAGGATGATCTCAACTTCCAGGCAAAACTGGGTAATATGATGAAAATCTGTCTCAAAAACAAGTTTTGATGACATTTAGTCAGTAGTCCAACTAAAAACAATTTTATCTTTTCACGCTAGTATCAAGTCTAGAATTTGTCATTATAGGACCGGTTGTTTTTGTCAGTAGGTAAGTAAACACATTTAATCAGGAGCCCAGGGAAGTAGAAGATTATGCAACATGTAAGGATTCTGATTATCAAGCTGGTCCACATATAAATTCATATGGTTTACAGGGGTCTGGTGATCCTCTGTGCTTCTGTCTTGCTGGTTTGAGAGCCTATCAATGGATGAATGGATAAAGAGAATGATAAGTGCATACAGTGTAATACCACCCAGTCCCACAGAGAGGGAAGTCTTGCTATCTGTTTTAAGATGGATGACTTGAGGATGTTCTGAGAAAGTCAGTGAGGCTGGCCACTGAAAGATCAGTGTGGCATGATCCTGGCTGCTTGTAAAACTCTGAAAACCAACATCACATAAGTAGAGAGCAAGATGCATTACCCAAGGATGTGGAAGAAAGGAGATGGCATGCCTTTGCCATTTCAATTAGACAGGGTAATAGGTTTTTGAGAACTATTGAACACATGCCTAAATGGGGGAAAAGAATAAGCTTCTGAGGTCAAATTTGACTTTTCAAAATAAAGGTACCTATCATCACATTTCACTCCATATACTATTCAACCATTATCAATTAACATAAAGTTAGAAAAGATGTTTAAAGAACCACGGAAACATCAGTAGTCAAGATAGGTATGTTTGGAGAATGGGGAGGAAAGATGTGAAATGAGGGCCTCTAGACATGACCTGGTCTTTGTACTCATGAGCTCACAGCACCAACACAAGGCCTGCACTAGATTAAGTCAATTAAAAATTATATCATGGAGAGGAAATGGGATCCATAGGCTCCACCCCTAGGTGAATATCCATTGGCAGAGTCACTTTTGGGGAGAGGAGGTGGCCATTGTAGATTGCTCATGCCCCAGCCCATGGCCCTACACCTATGTGTAGTATATAGTTAGCACTATAAAACCTAATTCATTTGTTTATCAGGAGGAGGGATGAAAAGAGTTAGGAAGAGAGAGAAAATTTGGGAGAGAAATGGCTTGGTAGAGCTGACTGGAGTTTGAAGGAGTAGGGGGACTAGATATTACCAAAATATGTTGAACACATGCAAGAAATTTTCAAAGAATAAATATGATTTTAAATTACAATTAAAAAGAGAATTTAAAAGGTGAGTAATGTTTTAGTGAAATATTTTTAAAATAAACATTCTCTGCTCACAACTCTAGACAACGGCTCTCCTCCCCAATTTGCAAACTGAGCCTAGGTTGGATGTCTTACATGCCTCTTCCCAGCCCTGCACCTGCTGGGAAATATTGTGTATAGAATTCTAAACATGACTTACAGAACCTCCTCTCCAAGGTATCTTCATAGTACCTCTGACATTAGGGACAATTGGAACCAGGCCACCCACTGGAAGGCAGATAATCAGCTTGTCATCTGGGTCCTGAGGGAACTGCTCCTTGTCATAGCACACCTGGCCAAAAATTAAAACAAAGAAACCTGTCAGAATGGCTAGCAATGAGAAAAGAATCAACAACAAACACTGAGAAAGATGTGGAGAAAGGAAACATTTAAGATGCTGATGGTGGCCATGGAAATGGGTTCAATCACCATGGGAACTATTACATAATGCACTTCTGGGTATATGCTTACAAAACTCTGTATTAAGATACACAGGGATACAAAGTTATGAGATCAGTCTAGGTATCCATTAACAGGTGAAGGAATAAGAAAATGTGGTATAGAAGAGAGCAGGCTCACCAGGTGTTGGTGGCGCACCCCTTTAATCCCAGCACTCGGGAGGCAGAGGCAGGCAGATCTCTGTGAGTTCAAGGCCAGCCTGGTCTCCAGAGCGAGTGCCAGGATAGGCTCCAAAGCTACACAGAGAAACCCTGTCTCGAAGATCCAAAGGAGAGAGAGAGACAGAGAGAGAGAGAGAGAGAGAGAGACAGAGAGAGACAGAGAGAGACAGAGAGAGACAGAGACAGAGAGAGACACACAGAGAGAGACAGAAAGAGAGACAGAGAGAGACACAGAGAGAGAGAGAGAGACAGAGAGAGAGCAGGCTCTGCAACCCATCTGGGCAGCACACTAGAGCTGACCCTATTGTCTGAGGTGCAGGTGAGCCAGCCCTGAGTGAATGAGAGCAGAAGAGCTGGCCCCACGTCCCCTTATATGGCCACCTACAGAAATTAGGAGAGAAAGCCCTGCACCTTGCCTGAGCTAAACAGGAGAGATGGTCCTGGTGATGTGAATATGGTGAGGGGGATCCAAGGACCTGAGAGCAGGGGAACTGGCCCTGAACCTTGCTGCAGGCTGCATTGGGTGAGCAGCAGAGACAGTGCTGGAGAGCTCCCCAGTACTGATGATGAGGGAAAGCTGTGAGCTGACCAACCCAACTACCTTCCAGGCCCAGAATCAGGGCTATGAGTTAGCCCACCCCAACATCTACCTCATAGCATGTGAAAGGGACAGACCTCCAGATCCAAAGGGCAGGATCTCCACGACACAGGACAACAATAGGATATCCAACAGGAGCCCCAGTGAGAGCCCATTATGGGTAGTAGAGCAGAAGCCAGAGGCCCTGAACCAGACCAGTGACTCAGCAATGAACACTTGCAAGTAAAGATTAATGGACTAAAGAGTTAACGTTGTGACTCAATGGGTCACACTACAGCTTCCACAATGACATTCCACCTCACCCCCTTTTTTGTTTGGTTTGCTTTGGCTTTTTTCTTCTTTTAAATTTTGTTTTGTTTTGGGGGGTTGCAAGGACAGATGGCAGATGTCGGGGGATGGAGAGATGAGTGGGATTGGGGTGCATGACATGAGATCCACAAAGAATCAATGAAAGTTAAAAAGAATTTTAAAAAGAACATGGAGTATATACATAATGGAGATTAAAGGATTTCTTTTGCTTTAAATTATATACAAATTAGGGGAAGGGAGTTTTTGCACTGAAGTAGAGGGGCCTCCTGAGGCCAGAAGAGGGCTAGATTTCCTGATTTCCTGAGCTTGACTTTCAAGTGGTTCTTACATGGGTTCTAGGAAGTGAACATAGGACTTATGCAAAAGCAGCAAGAGCTTGTCACTGCTGAGCCATCTTTCCAGTATCACATGGAATTTTATTCAGCCTGAAGAAGAATAAAATTTCATTGTTTGCTGGAAAATGGATGCTACTGTGAGATAAGTGAGAGAAGTCAGAAGCAGAAAAATAAGTATCACATTTTCTCTTTTACATCCAGACAGATAGATGGATGGGTGGATGGATGGATGGATGGATGGATGCATGGATGGATGGATGGATAGATAATATGGCATTAGAAGACTAGAAGAAAAGAATACATTAGCCAGAGTCAGGAAAGAGGAGGGAAAGTGAAGGGGGAGCACTGGAGGGGGCTCAATAAAGTCAAAACACATGATAGATATCACACCTGAGAGAAATTTTCTATGTAACTCAGCATTGCATACACACCAATTACATACACACCAACTGAAACGTTCAACATATAGGATAGGACCAAAATAATTAATTCATGAATATGTTTGTGCCCCGATGACAAGGAGCTAACAAGCTCCCTCTGTGAGCTCTGCTTTCATGGGTTCTGGGGCTCCACTTACAGAAAGCCATTTAAGCGACGCATCTGTATATCTGTCCTCTACCTTGGACCACCACAATATATGAATCAGAGCTGCACTGGGCAGCACAGTATACAATACACAAACCACAATGCAAATGATATTCAATTTCTTACTTAAGCAAAGACAGGTAACTCATATTTAATAACAGTAAAGATATAATCTATGGGTTAACTAAAATAACATTTCTTTGAAGTGCAGAGTCTTTTTGAAAACAATTTAAATTATAGGCTTTTCAATTTTTATATTGTAGGATCAGGACACTTTATCCAAGCACAATTGTCTATGCCTTAAGAACTATGCAAAATTCTACCATATAGAGTATTAAGGAGGCAATGTCAATGTTTAGTCAACCAATTCACCAGGCTGAGTGATTAATATTCATGTAATAAACAACCACCCATATTTTCTTCTGTTTAATAAAAAGAATTGAACAAGCTAGACAGTGGGAAACCCAAAGATATGCATATACCATTTACTTGAGTTTCTAAGTTTTAAAAACTTGTATCTTCAGGCACCTGATCCTCTTAGAATATAGCTTAAATAAATTACTAAAATCTACAGTGAAGACATAGTGAAGAGTTGGGAATTTTTATCATTTATTTTTCTTACCAGTACCTAGAATACTCGGCCATCTCTCTTTGCCATGTCAGCCTGACCAAATTACCACTGTAGATTTTGCCAACTAGACATGAGCTAAGGTCATCTGGAATGAGGAAACCTCAGAGAAAATACCACCATCAGATTGATCTGGAGACAGTTTTGGGAGGCATTTTCTTGGCTGTTGTGGGAGGGCCCAGGGCATTATGGCAGAGCTACCCTTGTGCAGGTGGTCCTGTGTTGTCTAAGAAATCAAGCTGAGCAAGGCAGTAAGCAATGTTCCTCATGGTCTCAGCTTCTGCTTCTGCTTCTACTTCTAGGTTCCCACCTTTCTTTGCCTCCCTGGCTGCTGTCCATGATGGAGCACAAAGTATGAGCTGAAACAAATTTTTTGACCATGGTGTTTATCACAGCCACAGAAACCAAAGTAAGACAAGGGCTTGGAATAAAACAGCATCTTTTCCTTTGACTGTGGTTCCATTCAGTGTGCTCAGTCAGCACTCTTGCTCATAATAGAGCAGAGTTGTGCTGGGGTGACCAGAAGAAGACACTGTTGGTGACAGGGGGATTGTTGATAGCTAAGGCTGACAAGAAGGCTGTGCTAGGGTGCTCCACACGGGGCCGCAGTCACACAAACATGTAGAGGATGAATGAAAAGGCAGATGGAAAACAATTAATTGTGAGGCCTCTTAAGTTCTCATTTTATTCTGGGGAAAAACATGGCAGGTTTTAATTTTGGAAGGATCCCTTTCAGAGCAGCATTGGTAAGTTGAGACTGGAAGGTGACACAGGGTAGAATCAGAGAGGCAGACATAGTGCCAGAAAAGCTGGCCACAATTTAGAGAAAGCTGAGAGTGACTTGAACTTGCCCGTAGGATAGAGGGCTGGACACTTTTTTTTTGTCCTGAGTCCCTTCTGCCTGTGTTGTTTTCACCAAAAACACTTGCCTTTCAACGTAAGCTCCAAATGTGAGAGAGCAAAGCAAGCAGTGGCAAATGGAACCTGTTGGAGAAAGTCACTGGTCATCTGATGCCACGTCTCAGCTGACCTGAAGCACGAGTAGTCTTGAGTAGGAGTGGCATTCAGAAGCCATCTGGAGATTGTTCACACGGGGATGCTCTGCCTATGCCCTCATCACCAACTCAAAACTCCCCTCTGCTGTTTGCCTCATGGCAATTTCTCCTGGAGGAAGAATGTTCTCTGACAGGAATGCTGGTTCCCTGCTAGTTCAACACAGATCAGTTTATTTAGCCTGGAAAGTATTTCTTTGGGGATGTTGGTGTTGATTCTACTAGGAGAGTTTTGTGGAGACGGGGACAGTACTTGTCATACCCACTAGGAGACTTTAGGGTCTTTGAAGGTAGCATTCCCATTAGTCGTCTCAAAATTACCCAGTGTCCCAGAGTCTTGCGCCAACATAAATGAGCAAAGATAAATTCCATGAGGAACATTCACTCATCCACAGAGATGCCACTGAGGATGGCCTTGGCTTTGGGAGGATTTGCTGAATCACTCCTAGTGATTCATTGTTGTGTGGACTCTTCTTTCTCCCCTCCTTCTCTCCTACCAACAACGAGATGTCTCCAATGAAAGGAGATGCTCTTTGTTAGTGGACACTTAGAAGTAACGACATGCTCCCTTCTCAAACAAGCCACTGAGTGAATTATATCAGTCTCAACAATCAGCATGTTCTCAGCACTGGCAGGAAGATAAGGGCTCTTTACTTCATCTGTGTGGGGTGACTGGGAGGCTGCATAGACTGTACAGCCTAATGTAAGGTTGTTCTAGTTAGAAAATTTCAATTTTTTGATAGTGTACCAATGTAATCACTGTGTTTCACTATCAGCACAGAGCTCAATAGGTGATATGAGCTGTTCATTATCAACTAAAGTCTAACATATACTCTGAGCCAGTGTCTGGTAGGCCAGGCTAAGCTGTGATGTCTGATACTGAGGTGTATCAAGTTTATGTCCAGCTAATGATCTTCTCAGCTTGCCACGGGCTTAGCAAGAGCCACCTTGGAGATGGAGGAGAATCAGAATAGGCTCTCGAGTCTCTCATTGCTCTTTGGCTTCTTTCTTATTTCAGCCACAGCTCATCAGAGCCATATTTCTTATGTGGGCGCCTGTGGTGCCCATGTTCTGTCTCAGGTTCTGCACTGGTCTGGCCCACTCAAGTGAAAATGGGAGTGGGGATGGATGGCCCAGTTTCTGGGGGTGCTCTGGGCTCTCTTGAGGAGGTCTTGCTCACCCTGCTTACTCCATCTCTGTGCATGGTTCTCTGCCCTCCATGCTATCCTCATCTGGTAACCAAATTTCCACAAAATCCAGTGTACCTAAGTCTTCGTCCCAGGCTTTGATTTTAGGGAATTCCAGGTAAAGCAATAGCTATGTGTGGTCCACTGTAGATCTTCCGCAAACAACAGCTCTCAACTCCTTCAAACTGAAAAAATAAGGCCCAGCACTCCAAGTAACTTGCTCCAAACCACACAGCTTAAGACCAAAAGTATTGGGTCAAGCATCTTTTAGGTATTTTTTTTTTTAAATCTCAAAAGCTGACTTTTGCTCTGTCCTCAGCAAACCAATGAGGCCCCCTAGTGGCCGGAACAGAATGGACATACAAGATGGGACGAGAAAGGCCTTCCCACCACACAGATTGAGGGAACAGGAGCAAGGGTCTAGTCAGCTAGCAGACCTTGCAAAATCTTAGCAAGCGAGGATGTGACAGATGCCACAAAGAGTGGCCCTCAAAACCACGGTGGCAGCACCATATTGTCATATTTCTCCTTGTAGAGGAACGACAAAACATGTTCCTAGATTTCAGGGTCGGAGGTGGAGTTCTCTGAATCTCAAGGTTCCCTTTAGTGACTCAGGCAATTTCCCTCCTATCACACCTCAACAGATTGCTTTGTTTGTTTCTAAAGTTAAGGGACTAGATAGATCCCTGTCTGTGGGATAGTGTGTTAGTGAGTGGGGAAACAGGGATAACGGTCTTCAGCTGAAAATGATGTTTTCCTTGTTTTCTCACTGAGGTGGGAATAGGATACACAAGGAATCGGGGAAAGCACACACCTTGTTCCCACTCTTTTCAGAAACCCTTGAAGCCCACGTCCATTTAACAAGCATTTGGTGGGTTTCTGAGAGGTGTCAGCCTCCTTGACGTCAGTCATATACCCTGAATGTGGAACCCGATTCCTGTAACAAGGTTTCTCCATCGTACATGCCTTGTGGTCAATTGTGTCCCCTCTGCTTCCAAGAAAGAGTTGCCCTTCTAGTCAGGCTGGATCAAGAGCCACGGGAGACAGCAATATGGAGGAAGCAGATGGAGCAGATGGAAACACACTAGCTGAGCACAAACCCAAAAGGAGCCTATGGGTGCTGGACCAGCCTGCACAGGGTGGGGTCAGTAAGAGTCATTATTTCTTTTTTCTCAGCTGGCACTCACCATGTTCTCCTTTACTTGCTCCCTACATGACCTAAGTGTCAGGAGTCCAGGGTTCCCCCCCCCAAGATCTGGGCAAACCCAGCTGTGCCTCCTCCCCCAGGACTGCCTACATCCAAGCCAGGCTGCTTACAGACAGATAACTGGGAAGAAGCATAAAACAAAATAAGCTAAGTGCAAAGGGCAGATAAGAAACAGATTTTTGCAAGGCTCCAACTGTGCTGGATATTATAAGCAGAACAGATTTCATATGGAAGACACTGACAAGGAATAAACATAGCACCCAAAGCAAGCGCTTTGAAGGATTTGCGACTTTGAACATAAGCACGTTTACAAAAAAAATCACATTCTTATCAAATAATGAGCATCCAAATCTCTACTCTAAAATGGCACGGGTAGATCAGATCTAGGTGCGGAGTACCTGTATTTGCAAGGATGGCTTCCAAAATCCCATTTCAGTTTGCTATGGAAGCATGAGCTGCCCTGCCTTTCTAATCTATGTCGAAAGCTCAAAGGTTAAAGAGACTTGGCTGAATTTGTCTTAAGATATAGCCTTTGTTCTGATTCCATCATTTATTTGAATTTAATATTTTAAAGGACACTTCAAACAGACTTCACAAAGCACCGCTACCATCCGGGCCACACTTATTATTTAATATTTAACTGGGGAGATTTGTCAAAACCCTTAAGAATTAGTGGTTGCAAACTTGTGGAGTTAAAAGCTTGTGAAAGAAGCCATTTGCTAACCACAGGGAAGCACTGTCCCTGCAAGCTGGGCTACTACCATAATGTGAATATGCACTTGTGGGTCTAGAGACATGGTGAGCCCAGCTACCCAGAAAGAGCAGGAAGTGGAATTGCCTTTAAATAAATATTCTAATGTGTTTAACTTCTGAACTATAAAGCTCAGCTTGTGCCTGCAGAGGCCACTGTGAGAGCAAAGCAAACAATTATCCCAGGCTACCACAACTTGCCCCCAGAGAGTCCCTGGGGCAAGAGCAATCAGCAACTACTCTAGGTATGTGGACCTGGGAGAATACCGTGCTCGGGCTCTGTGATCCATGGATGTTGCCTGTGTTTCTCTGGTGCACTCAGCAAAGCGACCTGTTGAGTTGTTCTTTCAGATGTTTTCATGTGGTGTAGGCCAACATGGCAGTTAGGTGAGAATTTTTATAGTTCCTGGCACCCCATATGGTGGTTCAGTCATTCTAATCAAGTGCTTACTTCAAAACTTGAAGTTCTGTCAAGTGCAGGGTGAGAATGTCATGGGTGCTATGATGGCATTATATCACCTGCCAGATTGAAGAATGGAATGTTCTTGCTAAAATGTTGTGTGACAGGTTTCCTGTGGAGACACAGCATACATGCTCCAGACAGACCCGGGTAACAAATATACCAAATATACAGAAATGTGGGTTTCTTATTGTTAGGGTTGCTAACAGGAATGTCGGTGAGGAATTAAAAGGAGTGTGGGTAACTCAAAAGCAGCTGCATCATGAGGAAGCCCACTCTACATTGGGGAACGACTCCCCAAGCCCTGTGCCCTGGAGCTTTCTCTCTATTCAGCTTGCAAGCAGCTCCACAGCCTCAGCATCTCTTTTTGTAGTTTGGCTAGTTAGCCTCCACCCCCAGCAACTTTTAATTACATTTTATGCTCTTGAGTAGAGGTGGGCCCTCAAGCATCTTCTGAGGTCTTATTCTCTACACTTGATCTTTTGTTTACCTCCCCCAAGACCCATGATCTACCCCCTCCTTAGTAGCCAGTGTTTCAATTTGAGGGGAATGTTTCAATTCTTATGAATGTGGCATGCAACATATGTTGGGCCAAAAAAAAAAGTGACATAACATTTCTACAAAGAAGATAAGCCACTGGAAGAACCTAACATTTCTATGTAGAAGGAAGGTAAGCTACCAGCAGAGCCACACAGAGACTATAAGAGTAGAGGCAAGAGCTAGGCTGAGCCACTGGGACTAGACTTTCAGAGTGACCTGAGGAGTGTGGCTTCTAGACTGGGCTCTTTTGGTGGCTTTTGTCATTGGGCAGTTGCAGTGCAGTCAATGTGGTGGGACTCCAATGATACAGTAGGAGACCAGAAGGGCCTGGGGCTCTGGGCAGTGTATCTTAGCTCTAATCTAGAGTGGTTCTGTGCATGAATGAGTGAAGCAGCCTTCAACAGGGCGAAATGGGCCAAGTGATCCAGAGGAAAGTCATCCACAGCTAAGGCAGCTAGCTGTGCCTCAGAAGCTCACTTCTGGATCCACTCACCAGTCTCCCTCCTCAAGCTTCTGTAGCCTTCATCTGCCTGCAATAAAGCCAGAGAAATATTTTCTTTGGTGGAGAGGGTGTTCTTGGTATAAAGTGAATGTGAACAGGAATCTATAAGATTGCTGTCAAAGTCATCATAGTCGTTTAGAATAAATCCAAGAGGCTTTAGCAAACAGCTCTCTTCCCAATCTTACAGGAGAAAGTCATTTCACATATGAAAAGACAACCTGACCAAAAGGAAGAAGTGTCAAATTCCCAAAACATAGCAAAAGAGTTAAAGTTTGTGCACTCAGGGTCATACTGAAAACTCCCTGAATTTCAGAGTTATAATGTAGTGAAGGAAAAATCCCATTTCCAAAAGAGGATGCTTTCAGGTAAAAATTGGATGCCTTTGTTTATTTGGTTGGTTGGTTGGTTGGTTGGTTGGTTGAGGGTTATTCTTTTGTTTTTGCTTTTTTGATGGGGGTGTTTGCCTGCTTTTCTTTTTTTGAGGCAAGATCTCCCTATATAGTAGTCCTGGCTGCCCCACTATATAAACCAAGATGGCCTCAAACTATTGCCTTTGCCTCCCATGTGCTGGGTAAGTCATGTGCCACACACCCAGCTTGTGGTTTTGTGGGGATTTTCAAGAACATGGTAGCTTTAAGGGCATTATTCATGTATTATTTTTTGTGGCAACTTCAGACACAATCACTATATCTACATCACTTCCATCCCTCCCTGATGGGGGAAGTACTTTGGTGTATGTTTATCTTATTGATTGTTTAATAAAGTTCTGTTTGGCCAATGAAACAGCAAGTTAGACAGGACTGGGAGTCAAAGAGGATTCTGGGAAATGTAGTAGAGAAGTGGTGATCCAGGCAGGAAGTGACATAGCAAGACTCATATTTAAGCAAAGGAAACAGGAAATGTCCCCTTTTCCCCTTTGCCTCCTCCAGTGGCAGGATGTGAGCCACTAGCAAGAGAGGGCACCAGTGAAAGGTGTCCTCTATAAGATAAGTCTTATAAAATATATAGATTTATGATAATTAAGACTGAGCTAACAGATGAGAATCCTAGTCATTGGCCAAGCATCTTTGTACCTAATATGTCTCTGTATTATTTTATCCATCCATGCAGCGGGCAGAACTCGAGTGGCTGGCAGAGACCACCCACGTGGTGGTAGGGCTCGGGCGGTTTTGGCACAAAGATTTATCCTAACACCTTCCTTCCCCTACAACTTTCTTCATGCCCCCTCCCTCTCTAATTCATGACATTCTTTTCTTTAACTGATTCTCCCTCTCTCAGAAGCCATTTGAGCACCTGTAGCTCTTCATCTATGGTTAGGAACGTATGGAATTTCTTCTGTCCATATCAATGTGTCGCCTGGTATTGTCATTGTGCTGGTCCTGTTCAGTCAATCATACTGTTGAGATTTTGTGAGAGACACTATCTAATGTGTAACCTCTAGCTATGTTCTAAATATTTATCCTTATATGCTTCTACCCCCCCCCCATCAAAGAAGCTTTTTTTTCTTTGCATCAGACAGAAGCTATCACAGAAATCTACAACTGGTCAAATGCAGAGAATAAGTGACCTGTAGGTGCTAAGCCCCAACGGATAAATGTCAGTAAGGGTGGGCTTTGAGGTTTCAAAAGACCACTTTATTCCCCATTAGTTCTTTCTCTGCCTCCTACTTGTATATCATGAGTAAACTCTGCTGTGGTTTGAAAACGTTCCCCAGTGGATCACATTAAAGGTTTGGTCATCATCTTCTGGTGCTAGTGCGAGAGGCTAGAACCTTTAAGGCATGGGTTCTAATGGTATGTCACTGGGCAGGGAATTTCCTCAATGGTGATGCATCAACAATGGAATACCACAAGATACCAGAAGCAACAGAAAGTGCAGAAACTCATAAAAACTAAATGCCGCAATACTGAACTATGATTGAGACTATGAGTAAATCAAGAAGTAAGTTTTAAAAGGTTAAATCTGAATGAAAATGAAAATACAACCCATGAAAGCCTACGAGGAACAATGAAGTCGTCCCAAAAGAAAGTTTATAGAAGTAAGAGCCTGCATCAAGATAGTTGAGAAATCACAAATTAATAATTTACTGATACTCCTGAAAGCCTTAGAAAGACAAGAAAAAATACCAACAAAGAAGTAGACAGGAAGAGATACTCAAAACCAGGCCCAGTATTAGAAAAGTCGACAAACAAATGATCAATGAGACAAAGAATTGGTTTTCTGAAAATATTAAAAAGATCAACAAACTTAGCAGTTACTAAAAAGAGAGGTGGGAGGAAATTAACAAAATTACAGATGGAAAAAGTAACATGACAAGAGACCCTGAGTAAATTAAAAGAATCACAAGGATATACTTCGAAAATCTGTGTTCCATCAAACCAGAAAACCCAAAAGAAATGGGTGGATTTCTACATATCTATGGCCTGACAAAGAGAAATCAAGATCAAATAGATAATTTAGATAGACCCACATCACCTAACAAGATAGAACCAATAAATTAAAATCTTCCAAGTAAGAAATGTCTAGGGACAGAACGAACACCAATACTCTTCAAATCATTCAGTAAATTAGAAAATGAAGGAACATTACCAAAAACTATTCATGAAGTAAGTATCACTGTGATGCCAAATCTAGATAAAAACCCACCAAGTGGAAAATTATAGGCCAGTAGCTATGATGAAAATAGACACAAAACTTATCAGTAAAATGAATACAAACAATTAAAAAATGCTTCAAAAAGGTTATCCACTAAGACCAAGTTGGTTTCATTGCAGAGATTCATGGATGGTTCTGTATCTATAAAACAATAAATGTAATACATCACAGAAACAGACTACAGGACAGAAACCAAAAAAGGCCTTTGACAAAAATCCAACATCTCTTCATGATAAACTTCTGAGGATCCAGGAATACACAGGACATAATACACAGAAACCCAAAGCCAATGTTTAGTTAAATAAAAAAAGCCTCATGTTTTCATTAAAATCGGGAACAGGATAAGGATGTTCACAACCACTCTCCTGATCAAAAGTCTCCTGATCACCTAAGGTAATAAGTGAAGGAATGAAGGGGATTCAAATAGAAAAAGAGTAAGTCAAAGTATCATCATCTGCAGATGTTATAATTCTAGCCATAAAAGGTCCTAAAGGCTCTACAAGGAAAGTCCGACAGCTGGTAAGCACTGTCGGCAAAGCAGCAAGATATAAAACTGACACACACACAAAAATCAGTAGCCTTCCTATATGCAGATGACAAACACATAAAGAAAGAAATCAGCAAATCAACACCATTCAGAAGTTTCTCAAAGGATCTCAGAATTAATCTAACCATGCAACTGAAGGCCTTACACAGTGAAAACTTTAAGATACTGAAAGAAGCTGAAGAAGATTCCAGAAGGTGGAAAGACCGTGGCATGTCAATTCATTGATAGGATTAATATAGTAAAAATGGCATTCCTATCAAAAGCAGTCTACAGATTACAATCCTATCCCTGTCAAAATTCCAATGAAATTGTTTATAGAATTGAGAAAAATACCTTAAATTCAGTATAGAAACACAAATAACCAATGATAACAAAAATAATCATGAACCATAAAAAAATCTAGAGTTATCAACATTGCAGACTTCAAGTTACACTACAAAAATATAATAATACAAAAATAACATACTAATGTAGAAACATACTCACTTGTCAATGAAATAGAACTGAGGTCTCACACATATACCTATATTCCTATAGCCATCTTATTTTCACAAAAAGGCCAATAAAAATATAGGAGAAAATATTGTATCTTCAACAAATGACACAGGTTAGACTGAATAGCTACATGTACACGTAGAAGAATGAAACTAGATCCTTATCTCTCACCCTGCATAGAACTCAGTCAAGCATAAAGAACCTCAAAATCACCAGATATACCGAAATAATGGATAAAAAAGTAGATAATACACTTTAACTCATTGACACAGGAAAGGACTTCCTGAATAGGAATAGTGCATGATAGTGTAAACATTAAGATCAACAATTAATAAATGGGGATCATGAAATTAAAAAGCTCTGTATATCATAATTCAAGGGAAAAAGTAGCCCGCTAAATAAAAAAAAAATCTTTACTAGATATACAAATAATGAGGATTAATAGCTAGAATGTACAAAGAACCAAATAAAAACTAAAAAAACTAAACACCAAGAAAACAAATAACCCAATTTAAAGAAGGGCTATGAAACCAAACAGAGGGTTCACAAAAGAAGAAATACAAATAGCTGAGAAACATTTTGGTACAACTAATACCAAAGGTTTGTTGAAAAAGCCATTTGTAAATCTATTGCAGAAGCTTCCCTATATAAAAGAACTTAAATGGAGTTACTATATAATGGGAGAGACAATACCTCAACTAGACATCTTATGACAACAAGTAAAACCTCCAGTGCCAGAAAAGGGTTACATCCTGTTGAGCCATTAGCCAAAGAGGTCCCAAAGTCTTTCCACAAATATCAAAACTATTGCCAAAGCTATTGTTTACTTTCCATAATCTGATGGCAAAGCCCTATTGCTGAAGACACTTGTACTTACATCATTGAACGTGGAGAAGTCCAGCGGGTGCATAATTAGAAGCGTCATTCCTACTGACTAATAGTCATGGTGTTGGAAGGTACTTTGTATGCTACTAGAGGGGAAAAGTAATCATCAATGTCACCAGCTACTAACTCTGCAACCTAGAACGGAGAGCTTCCTGCAAGACACACCTGTACAATAGTGACATAAAGGTTACGGGAGTAACCTACCACGTTTTGATTGTATTTAAGGCCCATTCCATGAGATAGACCCATTCTGATAGTGTTAAAGTGATCAAGAACCTGAGGATAGATAGGCCATGGGCCTAATAGAAAACCTAGTTCTATTAATATGCTAAAGGAACATAGCAATAAAATGACTTCTAATGATATAACACATCAGAGTATTGCTAACCCACATCAGAAAATTGTCTTCTTGCACTAGATGTGAATAAAGACAAGAGTTACAAATGGACAATGTGGAGAATAGGAGAGATTTTGGAGTACTCAACACTAAATGGAATGTCTTCATCAAAGCCCTCCCTTCAAGATTCAAGTATCTATGCAGAAGAGGAAACAGAAAGGTTTTAAGAGAAAGTGATGGATGGTTCCAAGCAAACTGCCTTCTAAACACAACATAACTGACACAGGTATGAACTCACAAAGACTGTGACAGCACACATAAAACCTGAACAGATTCCAACCAAAGAAAATTCCAACTCTGATAAGGGGATGAACACAAAGTTCTGCCCTAACAAAGAAGCTGTTTGCAACTGATACCTTCTGAGGAAAGGGAAGGTCAGTTTTCTACAATGGAGTATCATGGGTATATCAACCACACTCCAGGACCCCATACCCCAGAGAAGCTGACCAACACAAAATGGAATTCATGGAGTGTGTGTGTGTGTGTGTGTGTGTGTGTGTGTGTGAGAGAGAGAGAGAGAGAGAGAGAGAGAGAGAGAGAGAGAGAGAGAGAGAGACAGACAGACAGACAGACAGACAGACAGACAGACAGACAAAGACAGAGCTTATTATTTTGTTTGTTTGGGTGTATTTTGTCTCACTGATTTTCACTTTTCACTTTGCTTTACTTTTTAATTTTTACTTTTGGTTTTTGAATGATATTTTAGAAAAACAGAGAAAAATATGAGTTAGGTAACAAAGAGGTGGGGAGTATCTGGGAGGAGTTGGAGGAGGGAAAATATTATCAAAATATATTGAATGAAAAAATTGTAATAAATTTTTAAGATGTTCAACATTCTTAGCCCCCAGGGAAATAAACACAAACAAAAACTACTTTGGGATTTCCTCTTACCCCAGTCAGAATGGCTAAGACCAAAACAACAAATAACAAATTGTTGGTGTGGATTTGGGGCAATGGGAACATTGATGATGGGAATGTAAATTGTTTTATCTTTAATAATGCAACCTTGAAATTATGTTAATGTAGAAACAGAAAATAGGTGAGGTGAGCTGACCTGGGAAGATGGTAGAATGAGCCTAGGAAATACTAGACCCACCAGGTGTTGGTCAACAAACACTTAAACTGTACACCCGTGACTGGGACCCTCTCCTTGCAAACAGAGTACCTACAAAGAAATAAGCATAGGGTACAGTCATCCTGATACTTGTACTTGATAGTTTGAAACAGGAGGATGGTGAGGTTAAAGCCAGGTTGAACTGTAGAGTGAGACCCAGTCACAAAAGAAAATTTAAAAGAAAGCCTTGGAATGTAACTTATTGGCAGAACACTTACCTGGAATGTATATCAATCACCTAGTTTTGATCCCCAGCATGCATACACACACACACACACACACACACACACACACACACACACACACACACACACACACACACACACACACACAGAGAGAGAGTCAAATATCAATGAGTTACAAGTATGGTAATAAGAAAACTAGCTGCAGAAGAAAAGCAGTGGCATCTGGAACTTGGGAGAAAGACTGAACTCAGAGCAAAGTGTTAGGAGAAAAGGAGAAGTGAAATAATGCTCTTGAAGTCAGATCCTATGTGCAATGGAAAGAAGGCAACAGAGAGCTTTATGGCTCAGGGAGCTGGGAGTAATTCAGAGAGAAGGTGGAGGTTGCACCATCAGGCAAAGCCTTTGAAACCCTCTGCTGAAAGCATGTTGATCCCGGGCTTTGCTATGCCTTCAGCTTTGTGCTTCAAGCAGCCATGGTGCAGGTTCCTGTGTCCCTTTATCTACCCCAGATTTGTGGTGATGGCTTCATCCAGTTTCTTGATGTCTTCGAATTTCCCATCACATGTACTTCTCACCATGTAGAATGAACTCAATGCTTAGTCCTCTTATTGTTAACTGCATTTTTATATCAAAGGTTGGGATATACTAAATAAATACTAAAATAAAGCAAAACTCTGGAACACTTGGTACCAGAGTTTCCATTGCACATTGCTGTGGTGGTGGTAGGGAGGCAACGTAATTACTTCACAACCATCAAGAGCTCCTCATTGAGATGGACCTCTGTAACAAAAGAAATGAGAAATGAGAAAAATCAAGCTCACATCTTAAGACTGTAAGTCACTTCACATGAGGGAAGCCCCAGCGAAAAGCAACTCGTGTTTAAACCACACCTGATGCAATATCTCTAGCTACAGTTCCTCTGTGAGGGAATGAAAACAGGAAGGAACGTGGTGTCAGGATCTCAGGGTTAGAGCATTGCAGCAAGGTAGAGATATGGGCACACTCCAGAAAACAGCAGGAGCTTGAAGGTGACCCTGTGCCTCCTGTGGAGAGGGTGCATTGCCTGTGAAGGAAGAGTGTATGCCCTGTCTGTAGGTGAAGAGAGGGAAGGTAAGAAAACTATCCCTCTGTTTTCTGTTTCTCAGTTGTGCAAACTAATTGGCGACCAATTCTGTTTCCTACAGTAAGACAAGCCTTTGGGATACCTAACACAAGGAGAGTCCCTTCCATGGTCTTACATGATGAGGGTTACCATCACCCTCAAAACAATCCCAGTAGGCAGAGACATGGAAAGAACATGGAAGATGCTGAGATGGCGAGCACATGACAATCCTCAGGATTCTTCTGACTTACAACCACCCTACAAGGTAGAGCACGGCCCTCCCCCTCTCCCCAGATGAGAACTCAGCAGGAAGTGACAGGAAAGGAACAGCACCTAGTGAGCATGGATTGGCACCTCCTCTTCCGGGATGTTTCTTAGAATTACGTAAGTTGACACCTTGATCCAAGGAAGCTGCTCTCATACAATGGAAAACAGGCAGGCATAACAAGTTCACAGCACCTCAGCCAAACGACAGATGAGGTTAAAGTCCCAACAGTGGTGTGGCATGCTATACTTGTGGTCAGGGTGGGTAAAGAGGGCACATAAACCATCTACAAACACACTGGCTATCTCTGGAAGGATATATAGATTGCTTTGCTTGCCAGGAGACTGTAGAGGGGTCAGAGAAGGAGATGGACTTTTTGGTGACTATCATAGATATTTTTTAATGTTATACCATAAACATATGTGTTCTATGCTCTAGGTCTTGAGAAAAAATAAAAATTAGGGATTTTTAATATTTTAGCATATGCTAAGTATGCATAAAATTGGTTTTTATTATTTTTCATACTTGCGTATAGTATATTTTGATCACATTCACCTCCTGTTGCCCTCTCTTGTCCCATGCCCACTATGGCTGATCTCATTAAGAACTTTTATAAATAAATAAAAAATAAAAACCTAATGTCATGTGGAGAACAGAACAGGGAGGTGGAGATGGGTGCTGAGCTTCTGGGTTGAGCCCTTAGGTCCATCATACTCTCCTGGCACACTCACCACTCCTGATTTTTGCAGGAGAGAAAATATCCAATGTAACAAGTAAGTAAACAAGCTAGGAACTGGAAAGCAAAGTGCCCAACTCTAGTCACAATGGTTGCTTCTCTTGTTTTGAGCAGATAGGTTGGAATAGGGCATTACTCTGGAGCCCAGGCTGGTCTCAGACTCACAGTCTTCCTGTCTCTGCCGCTTAAGTGCTGGGATTGCAGGCATGTGCCATCCTGTTATTTTACTCCTCAAACATCAGCTCTTAGGCACACTAGAAAGGAAAAAGCATGGGGAATTAAAATGGAATTTCTTACTTAGAAGGAAAAGAAGGGACAGGAAACACAGGAGGATTTAAGTATGTCACCTTCCTCTCTGCTCTCTTAATCCCGGCACCTACCCCATAATGAAGGTAGTATTGCTGTAGACGTGTGTGAGTGCATGGCACTGTAACTAGCCTATGATGGTTGCTGTCAATCATTCATTCATCAAGCACTTACGGGTGATCCACCTGGGGGAGGAAACAGGAAGAGTTTGAAGATTCACAATCTAATGGGAGAGACTATTCCTTGAATGCCACATATATGCCATCCTATGCCTCAAACGAGGAGCTGGAGACACAAATAAATCTTCAATAAAATGCCTGAAATTACTCAGTCTATATGTGCATGCCTCCTAGCCACTGTGGGCAATGCCTCCTGCTTCCACAGCTCTTCCCCACCTCCAGCTCCTCTGACCCCTTCCTCCCCAGCAGCCCTCCAGTGCTCCCTCAAGCCTGATGACATAACTTTTCATTCAAGGACACAGAGGCAAGAAGACAACTTGAGCTTAACACAACAATAACATAACCTCAGAAACATTTATTCCCAAGTCATGGCGTTTCAGCAAAAGACATGTGATTCCCTCTCTCCGTTCTCATTTTATTTATAAGTGTTTTGCTGCAAAGTGGGTGAACTGCCGAGCTCCATGTCACAGCCTGCAGCACAGCAAACTGGCTTTTTCTGAAGCTCATAATGTGATAATTAAACTGCTAACAGGCACCTTAGTGATGGCATTTGCTGAAGATGTGAAAGCCCTCTCACAATGGCACCTTTCTGTAGGGGACTCATCAGTGGAGGTAGAATGATCGGCTCATGGTTTATTTTTTTTTTTATATATTTTCTTCCATGAGTACATTAAATTTTTATGTGGAGTGAAATGGGACAGGACTTGTTTCCCTTCCACTGCACAATGATTTATTACCCAAAAAAGACCGCAGAACTAATTAGCAGAGTAATTAATTAATATAAATTTGCATATTTGCATTTGCAATTAGTGCAGCCGACTGATTAGTCTGAAAATGAGAAGTTTGACTCATTAGATGTTAGTGTCTGCTGGACCAGAAAGCGGCTGCCAGATGAGGCGGAAAAGGGTGGAATAAGCATGTGTGTTTCTTTTGTTAGAAGAATGGAGAATATGCTCAAATATCTGGGGCCAGACATCAGAGTTTGCAATTTAAAAAAATAATAAATTATTCGCTTCCATTTCTGCTACTCAATGTTCCTTGCCCTTTTGCCTACAGCAAGCTATTCCTGCCAACCCTGGAAGCCTCTGGACCCCTGAGAATGGCTCTTCCTAGTACCTCAAAGCGGAGGGGTCTCTGTTGTTTGTGGGTGAGCAGAAAGTCTGTCCCATTTTGATGTCCCTGGAATTTGACTCTTGCACTCAATTCAGTGGTTCTGTCAAAACAGTTCTCCAGTGTTGATGAGGACCCTCAGGGGACTTGGAGAGTAGACTACCTTCCCTTCCGGGCTTCTTCTGACTGCTGCCTCTTTGTTCCTCCAGCTGATGACTGACTCAAATCTCTCACCTCCAGTAGACTGACTAAATCCATGTCTGCAGAGTGACATGGGGTGAATAATCCATAAATATAACACATTGACAGCCAGACACACAGACATCAAATAACAGCCATTAAACAACCATAGTAAAAGAGCAGATTTGCTCCAAAATGTTCAGGGAGGCTGGGAAACAATGGGAAGTGGTACCTCAGTGTAACTTGACTGACTCTATTTAGGGTGAGCACTCTTGTGGAGGGGAGACTGGCCTGCTCCGAATGCCTTTTTTGTAATAATGGACATTTCAAAATTTAAACTCTTAATAAAATATAATTTCATTTGTTCATTTTACATTTTCCCAAATTGAAATTAAACACATACACATTCTTTGGTGGTTGCATTTCTTTAATATATGTGAAAAGAAAAATTTGAACTGTAACATATTGGCTAACTTCTATAGATAATATGTGATAAAAAATACCTGGTTCTTGTTAATCCCACTCAGTTAGCTATGCTGTATGACAACTTTTGCCCTTAAGTTCTGGAGAGATTATTGATAGAAGATATACATGAGCTGTTCTTGTTCTGTATTTTTCAAGCTCAGATAATGTTAAATGTATCCACTAGCCCCCCTCTACCACAAGCCAGAGGTTCTGCATTGCATATTCTACAAGGCATCAATTCCAGATTGGTGCGCTATATTTTAAGTATGTCCCAAACACTCATGTCTCAGAAGCCTCAGAGGTGACCTTTAAGAGACTAGAGCACAACAGCTGCTCCATAAGTTACTGAGGGAACTGCCCTTGGAAAGATGAGGGTGGGTCCCCTGTCCTCTTGTCGGAACCAGTTCTTATGAGTGAGCCCAGCATATCCCTGGCTCTCTGGCCTTCAATTTTGTGAGGTGACTGTCCCTCTCACACATCTGTCTTGAAGGGAGGCAGCTGCTGGGGGAGGGGGAGGAACCTCCCTAGGGCCAGCACCATGCTGCTTGTCAAATTCTTTCCTTTATAAACCTGGCCTGCCTGGTATTTTTCATCTTAGTGATGCAGAACTGTCCAATCCACATGCCTACCTGTCTTCCGAACCTTGCTGGGACTTTACCTCTCAACTCAGACAGCTGAAGGAGGTAAGAGTATGATCATTTCTTTAGACCTTCACCTCACTTCTTTTGAAGACAGCTAACTTCTATTTGCATATTTGAATCCCCAAACCTAGCATACCGCCAAGTACACAGTAGAAAATAAACAATCCTTGTTAAATCATCGTACTGAAGAATAAATAAAGAGATTTATATAGGCATAACTTTATCTAGAAACCTGCCTATAAGAAAAGGAAAAAGAGCTCTCGTGAAATGCAAGGAAATGTCACTCAAAATGCCATTGAACAAAATGGAAGTTTAAATGACCCCTGCATGTGACGTTGTCAGTTTGAACTCTGCCTTGGAAACTGCATACTGTTTGTCTTAGGCTTTCACCTCTTTGGGTGCCCTGCTTTGAAGGGGGTCCTTACGTGTCATAGGTTCAACAGCTACTGAATTAATTCCCTGTCAGTTTACAAAAAAATTAGCTACTACAGGTTAACAGTAAGACCCATGTATATAATCATGGCTCAACCATGACTTACAGTTGTTCTTTCGTCCAGAAAGAACTGGAGTTGGTGAGTAGCATTGGGAACAAAATGGTAAAATGCAGACAGAGGCAAGGTTTAACATAGCATTTGAAGCCCCTCAGAGAAGAGGTCTTTATATTTTGATTGGTTGTTAAGTAGCAGGTTTTTTGTTTATCTGTTTCCTACACCACCTCTCCCATAGACCAAATATTTTTCTATGCCCACAACGGACACTAGCCATTCCTGAATTGCAGGTGGCACTTGGTCAGGGTGAGTTCTTGCTGGGTGAGGCCACCTGAAACCATGATTGCATGCAACATCAGTAGTTGCAGTGGATGTTAAAGTCTCCATTTTTTTTTCCTAAAGGTATTTAGAGAAAAGACCATGTAATAAACCTCTTTTTCATCCTCCAATTTTTGCACATGAAACTGCACTGGTAGTCACTCAGGCATTATATATCTATTGGTCTGTCTGTTTGTCTTAAATTTATTCTCCACTTACCTCCAAGAATATTCGAGGTAGCAATTGAGTTGAACGTTTTTATATGCTTTGTAAAGCAATTCACCATCTAAAAAGATTCCTTGTTTCTTAACTGTGCCATAATACACATGACAAAATATATTTTTATATTTGTTTCCTATAAACCGCGTGCTTTATCTGGAACTGTAGCACAGATATATTGAGAGGAAACCAGCCACGATAATGGGTGGCAGTACCTTCTGTCTTCATCACCAGAATAGAGGAAAATAAAGTCATATTTCCGAAAACGTACCACAAGAATAGCTATAATTGTCCATTCCATATTTGCTTGTTGAAAAAAAGGAAGGCTGATTTTTATATTTGTCTGAAAACACAAATTAGGATTTGCTTACTCGTCTCGTCATCCATTGCCAAGTAAGACGTGAGGCAGTAAAAGACTCCCCCTGCCACAGTACTAGCATGGGGTTTCTTTTGTTTGAGGGCTTGGCTGTTACTTCTACTTCAGTCAAGCAATGACCAGAAATAGAAGAGGTTTAATTGAAGATGTTGCTCTGTATATTTAGGAAGTTAGAAACCCAATGGGACACAAGTCTGTTAACAGAACAAACTTTTTTTGTGGCCTGGTAACTTAAACACTGATTTTTTTTAAGTATCATTCCAGATCATTGGTCCATTAGGTGAATTATACACTTTGGCTATTTCAGTAAAACACTCTCCAGCCTTTTAGCATCATTTGAAAAGGGAGGCAGGAATATCCTTGTATGGCTAGAGACTTGAGGACCTGCCTGGCCTCAGTGGTTTCTGCTTCCCTGGAACACTCACTGACAGCTAACCCTTCTGACCACAGACCTTTCTCATTTCAAGTAGTGTTGTGTGAATTCATCCCCTCTCTATCTTTCACAAACTATAAGGTTTAATAGCGATTAACACTAGACCACAGCACTTTCAAATTAACGATAGCCCTGCCAGTTCTAATTGGTATTCTAATTAGCCTAACCGATTCAACTAATTAAGAACATTAAACTTTTTAACAAAGGCTATCTTGCTTTGTGTGTTGTAAAATGGAATTTCAAGGAGGGGGGTAGGAAGGGGTAAAGAGGATGGGGGAGGAGTGAGAACCAGCTTGGATTTCCAGGACACACTCATGAGAGGTGGTTGGGAGCCAATGGGAGCCTTTCTCCCTCTGGAAGCCTGGAAGCAGGGCAGGGGATGGCCAGAGTCTGAACTTTGCTGGGTGAAGGGTCCCTGAAGCCTTTACTTTCCAGCAGGGCAGAATCAAGTTAATGTAGTGACACTCCCCTTGGTCTCTGTGCCTGCTGAGACTTCTTACAAATGGCCTTAGGGACAAACCTCGGCTATTGGTCCACCATAAAGAGAAACTGTGAACCATGCAGCTTTATACAAAGTATGACCTTTGTCACAATCAAAAGCATTTCAAAGTGTGTTCAATTGAAAATCCTCTAGTTTCGAGAGAACTCTGTGCTTTGGTAAACTTGACTATTGATGAACCAGTAACAGCTGGCTGGGTTTACAGTGAGCCCCCCCACACACACACACACACAATGTAGTGGCTTTCATGGTCCCTTTTCTTTCCCCTTTTCTTCAGTACTTGCTCTATCAGTTGAGTCTGTGATATCTTCAAAATATATCCCAACTTTGGCTCCTTCTCCTACTTTCTGGTGGAATTCCTTCTGTTTAAGCCCCCAGGGTCAAACCGTCATGAAGCACTAATGCCCAGTGTTGCCCATACTAGAATCTGGACATGAGCTCCAAAAATAGGGCACCATTCCATCAAGTGAGAGCTTCCCTTTCCTCCATAGGATAGGAGTCTGTACCCTAGAGGGCACAGGACCACAGAGAGGAATCTAAATTCTCCAGTTCCTCACCTCCAACCTTCACTGTCTACCCCTTCTTGCTGTCCACTCTTCAGTAAACCCACTGCAAAAATGTGTGGCTTTATTTTTCTTTGGGTCTCCATTTCTGAAGTCCCCCACACTATATTAGACATAAACACATCCCTATGCTTTGCTCTTATTAATCTATGCTTTTGCTTTGGTTAACTTGTGTTCCTCTTGGTTTTGTCAGAGCGGTCTCGATAATATACTAGCAACTGGTAAGACAAGTCTTCCTCCTCTTTACAACCCAGGGAGCTTTGCATGACCCTGGGAAGAAAGCCTCCTTCAAGTAGACCTCAAGGGCTTCACTTCCTTTTCTACATGGTGGTCCTGCCTCATCGTGAGCATCCAGAAGAGCTCATGACTGTACTCCTATTTACTTGGGTTCCCTCAAAACCTGTTCTCCACACAGCAGTGGCAACAAAACACCTGCTCATATCCTCCAGTTGTTGTCCATGAGATGGGGGATTTGAACCCCTCAGCATTGTTGACCAGGATCTACAGAACCTGCAGCTTCATGTTTCCCACAGTCCCTCTGTCTTCCTTCTCTTGGCCACTATGCTCCAGACGCAGAGCTTCCAGAGGGAACCAAGGAGAGACAGGGTGTCTTCCCAGACATGGGACCAAAATAGGTTCATTTCTTACAGAGAACCTAAAAATTTTGAAGACACTGACAGAGTTTTCAGTCAACATTCACTAACAATTCTAAACTATAGTAGTGATCAAAATATTCCTGGTACCAAAGAATATTATATTGGTGGTGAGGTTATGGAATATATTTTCTTTCATCCCTCTTTTCTGCCATACAATTCCTGAAACCCTTGAAATCTCCAAAGTAACTGGGTGCTGGCAACGGGAAAGACCAAGGCAATATAAGAGGTTTGGGACACTCAGGCTGACTTCCAACAGCTAGCAAGGCAGGGGAGCTTAGGGTTGAGTTGACAACTAATGCCCAATGGTATAAGCAATCATTCCTGTGTAATGAAGTTTTTATAAAAACCAAAGACTGACTTCAAGGGTCTTCCAGAAGACTGAGCACAGGCAAAAGTTCCAAGAGGGCAGCGTCCCTATGCAGTGGGTCCTCTGCTAGCACTAGACCAGCAAGGACACTCAACCATCTCCTAAAGGAAAAGTTTGAGCTCTTAAAAAAATGCTTAATACCTGTGACTCTATTTTGCAACTAAACTTTATAAACTCAAAATATTGCTTAAATATTACTGGTGAAAATCTGCACAAATAGAGAGATACTCCAATGCTAAATACATTCCAAGTTTTGAAGACTACACACAAATACTGCAAAACACCTAGTAAAAATATATATATGTTAAAATAATAATTGAAGTAGATATATGTTAAAATAATAATTTGTCAGCGTGGAGCAAGTCAAATGTTATTAAAATTGAATTCACCTATTTTTATCGTGCTTTTCTTAAGTGTGAGAAAATTTTAGGTTACACATGTGACTCAAATGGTATGTCTATTGTAAAGGTGTGTTCTATATTCTAAACTTGGCTGCAGAAATTATCTGTGTAGAGTAAAAATTCACTTGTTTTTGTGTACACAGAACTAGCAATCATATCTTCTAAAATGGCTGAAGAGATCAAAAGAAAACTATATTTCATAATTTTGAAAGCTAAAACTCAAATTTTCATGCTAATAAATCTCCATTGAAAATAGTCACTCTCTATATATTAATGCCCTGGTTAGGGTTACTATTGCTGTGATGAAACACCATGACCAAAAGAAATTTGGGGGGAAAAGAAATAGAATGTGAATTGCTTTGAGCTTGGAAATCTGAGACAATGAAAAGATTTAGGAGCCTTTGAAGATGGAAGCCTTGCTTTTCAGAGGCAGGACCTCCAAACAGCACCTTTGTTAATAAAGATGAGCTCACTGGAAATGCAGAATGCCCTGCCTCGGTCAAATCAGTATTGCATTGTGTCAAGAGGCATGCAGGGACTCATAATTCCTACACACCTCTCTTAGTTAAGATTACTGTTGTTCCATTAAAACACCATTACCAAAAAGCAAGTTGGGGAAGAAGGGGTTTATTTGGCTTAAACTTTCACATCACTGTTCATCAGGGAAGGAAATTAGGACAGGATCTTGAAGATAGCAGGAACCTGGAGGCAGGAGCTGATGCAGAGGCCATGGGTGCTGTTTTCTGGCTTTCTTCTCCTAGTTTGTTCAACCTGCTTTCATATAGAACTCAGGACTAGCAGCCCAGGGATGGCACCACCCACAATGGGCTAAGCCTTTCCATATCAATCACTAAGAAAATGCCTAGAAGGCTTGCTTACAACCCAATCTCATAGAGCCCTTTTCTCAACTGAAGTTCCCTCTGCTCAGATGCCTCTAGCTTATGTCAAGTTAACATAAAAACTAGTCAGAAAAATTAATCATATTATTTATGATTGCCATTACATTTTATGGCAACAGAAAGATTGTCTGGGTAAATCTTTAAACAGTTTCATCTGTCTTTATAGATAGAAAGTTTATTATCTCTTGTCTTAAAGAGCCCATATAGAGGATACACAGCAGATACCCTGGTCCTGTGACTCTTAGAATCTTTCAACCCCTCCTCACTGATGTTCCCTGAGTCTTAGGTAGAGTTGTGTTGTAGATGCATCAGCTGGGGTTGGCACCCCATGGTCAGCTGTTATCTGCATTCTGACCAGCTGTGAATTTATCTAGCAATCTGCTGCAAAAGGAGCTTTCTTTGATGAGGGACGAGAGCTACACTTACCTGTGTGTATAAAGATAAATATTTAGAATCGTCGTTAGAAGTTCTACTGGTTTAGGAAAGCAGCAGTAGTGGATTCCCCTCTGGGGTCCATGACCTCACTAGTCTTGGGGCATTGACCAAGTCCACAGTACCAGATGTGAATTCTTTCCTGCTGGCAAGGCCTTAAGTCCAAATATATGGCTGTTGGTTACCCTCAAGGCCCAAGTGCCACCATTGCACAGTTGGGGACATTTAGTCACGTTGGTCATTTGGCAGGCTTTACAGCTTGGTAGGATTACTGGTTACTTTTCTCTCTTGGCAGCTTACACAGCACCTTCCTACTAGTACTAGTTCCGTGAGAGCTTGTCTTGGAGAGGAGGCTTTTGGCCCCATGCCTCTAAGGCCTATGGTGGGGCTTATCATATTTTGTCAGTTTCTTTGACTCTACTGCTCAATAACTTAAAAGGTGGCTTCCTAAGCCTGACAATGAGGTTGTGTTAGTTTATGACTGTTGGTGGGGACATTATTACATCAAGTGGTGTATGAGTGTGTCTGTGTCTCTGTGTGATTATAGCTTCAATTCTATATTTTTCAATTCTATATTTTCATATGTAATTTTAAGTATGTTATAGACAAAAAGGTTTCAAATAAATAAAATGGGATCAGATACTATATGATTGTTGTGGCTTTAGACTACGGACATGGACAGCCAATAGGCACTAGTTAAGAACCTTTCCTCCTACTACCCAGACAAACCCAGGCCTCCTGGGAGTTTCCCACAGCACATCAGAGGAGAGTGACAGGCGTGCAGATGCCCCAGTACTTCTGTCTTCAGACTGACTCAAGGACTATGTCAGGCCACTTCTACAACACAGTGTCACACATCTCCATTTCTAAAGTTAATGATTGCAGTACTTTTGGGTACCCTTATTGGTTAAGTGTTACAAGCTCATGTCTGAATTTTCCTTTTAAATACTTTTTGACCCTTCTATAACTAAAAGCTCATGTAGCTTTCCTTTGGCTGTGATCTGATATTGATGCTCAAAACTGCCCTTGGAAACCTGTCCTGCTCTGTGCTGTGTCTCTCCTATACATAATAGTCTTTTCAATCAGCCTGGCCTAGAAAG
The DNA here is from genome assembly GCF_003668045.3 of Cricetulus griseus. NCBI lineage: Eukaryota > Metazoa > Chordata > Mammalia > Rodentia > Cricetidae > Cricetulus > Cricetulus griseus. The sequence goes on from NC_048601.1 coordinate 85,597,956, forward strand.
AGACTAAGATGGACCCCAGCTCAAGCAATGCTTCTGGCTCAACACACACAGTGTAAGACAGGCTCCTTGGCTGGTTGACTTACAGAGTGCTTACTTAGGTTGAATCTGATCCTTAAATCTTTCATTTCTTTCCATCAAAGGAACAGAATTCGTTGAATGGCCAAGGATGGGCCCTCAGTCTAACATGTCATCAAGGTAGTCTCCATTCTGCCCAAGGCCTGTAGATTAGAGGCATGAAAGCTAAAATCGCAAGAGGCTCATCTGCAAAAGAAAAGAATATTTTCCAAATTATCCTTGGCACAAAGAAACAGAAGACCACTACAAGTAAGGAGAAAGATCAAAACAATATACCAACTGTGGTCTAGAAGCTCCAGAAAAGTGATTTGTTAAATAAGATGAACCTCCTTCAGAAGATATGATTAAAATTGGGTGTGGGAACACTGTGAATGCTGGCTCTGGCGAAGCTGACCCTTGGCACAGAGCAGATGGTGAATGTGCTGACATGAAATAGAAAGGTGGGTGACCCCATGCACAAGCACAAAAGAGAAGAAAGGGAAATCAACCATTCCTTACATTCATCATAATAGAAAACACAGTGACTTATGGTGGCCATGAATGTGTTCTGTCAAAACTTACATCCCACCAGAAACTCAGAAACAGTAAACCATTCAGCCATTAAGTAAATTTGGGGGAACAAGTCTAGTATCCCCCACTCTAGAGAATCATGGGGCACCAGCAAGTGGAAGAATCCAAGAGAACAGGCATTACAGACACATCGGCCCACATGTTTCTCTAACAGTTGCAGAGCATTCTCCAGGGACACTCTACTGGCATACAGAATCTCCATCATAAAGTGTTATCTTATGGTGGAAAGCTGTCTGGATTCCAAGAATAATGAAAGTTACCAGGTAAAGATGCTGAGTATAAATGGACCTTTGTATAAGTAATGTATACTTTTACTATGCATTTGAGCCATATATAAACAAGTCTGAACTTCACATTTAGCTGGGTGCCCTGCATTTTCATTTGTTGAGTCTGTCTGTCCTAGCTGCCTTTCTGTTCTGCTGTCATCTGCAACCATGTGCATCTAAAGTTGGGGTGAGGGCAATTTGTGGAAGCTAGATTTCCAGGAAACAATTGTGTCCTAACTCAAGTCCAAGTCCCACAGAGATTAGTGTGATTCTCAACCATGTATAATTGTTTAAAATGCTGTTGACCACACCCTATCTTCAGGGACAGGTGACAGTCCCCACTTTTCCAACAGAAACAATACAGGACCCAGGTCCCATCGTACTTTAATCCTCCCCCCAAAACTTTTCTTGAAATGAACATGACCCAGTCCGAATTATATTTTTACAAGAACAGAAACATAAAATGTAATCTTTTCTATTTTTATTTAAGAATGTGCCCATGGAAGCAATGTGAAAGTCCCACGTCAGTTCAGATTCTGGACTCCCCAGGAACTCGGATTTACTCGCTTGGTCTGTTCAGTTTTAAAACTTCATGTAGTTGTATCTCACATTTCCATAGAAAAGATGAGGGCTAGTCTCTGATCTTCAGGGAAATAGTTACCTAAGGCCACAGAGAGACCCTTTAGAATGTATCTTTCCATCTGCCTCTCCTAGTATAGGAAAAACTGCACTGCTGTGTCCATCCCATGAGGACTTGCCCTGGACTGCTGTGTGTGTTCATTAGCATCACCTCCTCAAATGTCTAGGCTCACATTAGACACTTGAGCACTTTCTCATCCAGCTGCTTCGGAAACATGTCTGTGAGAGGGGAGCCGTGTGACACAGGCTTGGGATCCCAGCTACTCAGGAGGCTAAGGTAAGGTGGGACCATCTTAAATGCAAGGCCTGTCTAGACTGGAGAGAGATGGTCCAAGGCTTGCCTGGGAACTTCAGTGAGAGCCTGTCTCAAACTGAAAAATAAAAGGAGGGTAGAGATATAGCTCATTGAGAGGGAGACTATCTGCCATGCTTGGGGCTCCATTAGTACAAAAATAAATATAGAGAAAATAAATGTGTCCGCGTGAACATAAATGCCCCAAAGACCAGGGAATGTTCAGGGAATCATGTTATATATAATGACCATACCAGACATGGTATACTTGCAGTGAGGACACCGCATCCTGGTCTATAATTCCAAATTGTAACACACCTATTTTTCTATTTTACCTCATTTACTGAGCTTTTCAACACCCTCCCAGCATGGTTTATAAAAGAGATGCCAGGCTTGGGGTGGGGGTAGGAGGGTTGTTTTGGAGAACAGAGGATTGTTACCAACATCATTCCCCCATCATTCTCTATTATTCCACTAAATAGATGTGCTACTGAGCAGCCCCCAAACCAACAGAGTGGGGAGTGTGTGGAGGACAGTCTCCTCCTCCATCCTAGGTCTCCTCCTCCATCCAATGTCTTCCTCCACCCACTGTGTCTTCCTCCACCCACTGTGTCTTCCTCCATTCACTGTGTCTTCCTCCATCCATAGTGTCTACCTCCATCCACTGTCTACCTCTAGAGAGCTACAGAAAGCAGAGCCACCAAGCACAAGCTATCTTCACTTGCAACAAGCCAAACTCACATTTTGCCAGTAACAGGGAAGCCAGTCTGGGGAGTGCTTAAAGTTTGGGTTCAAAGGATAACGATGCATTTCTTCCAGCAAACAACACTGGCTAATAAGAGAATCTGAAACCATGTGTCACTCACTGTCTTAGACCATCAGTACTGGTGGCCAAAAGGAGATGCAAACTGCTCGGTGAAAAAGTTGCTCCAGGTTTTTTAAAAGAAATAATTAGTACTACAGCAGCCTTTTTGAAAAACAGAAAGAGGTTCAAATATCATAGGCAGACTGGGTAGAATTATGGGTCTCTACTGTCTCCAGCTAGCACTCTTGTTTCCCGAAGTAGCTTTTGTAGTTGTAAGAATTACATAATTTACAATCTAATTTGTGGTATGTAGGACATGAAGCTCTTTGTCACTGATTTATCTCGATTCTCAGTCCCAGTATTAATGAAGCAAAGATCACAGCTTTGATTGACAGATGGGCCTCATTGCTCTAAGGCAGTCCGCAGCCAAATATGCCATAACTACTACTGGTCAACTTGACTCTACTATTAATATATATTGAATCCTTTCTACTCAGTTGAGTAGAAACAAGCAGAAATCCAGGACAGTAGGGGAGACAGATGTATTCAGAAACAGCTACTACAAAGCAAATTATGCTAAACACAATAATAGAAGCGTAAAGTACAGTGGGAAATCAGAAGAGAAAGATTAATTCCAACCCACAAGGATGTGAATGGATCACGTCAAATTTATCACTACCCCAGGAACAACAACTTGTCACATATGTTATAATAACAGTGGGTTCGAATTGCTATTTTAAAACACAAATGAAGGATATATTGTAATTAGATGTGATTTGCCAATAAAACAGATCAAATGAACCAGAAGTCCAAAATACTAAAAGACAAATGATGATTTGGGCTTTTGCATGATAAGGTGATGGTCCCTTTAAGAAATGGGTGCTTGGCAGTAGGCTATAGTGGGTGCAGCCATTACATAAGATTAAGGTAGTTGTTTGGGCTCCTGAACTGGTTCTTCAGATAGCTGCTGTGAGAGCAAGCCTGCTCTCTGAGCTTTGCTCTTGGCTTCCCATCTGTCAGTATGATCTCTCCCTCCCACATGTATTCTTGCCATTGTGATGCCATCCACCATAAGGTCCTGGCCAGGGCTAGTGTTATGCATCTGAAATAGTACACTAAGTTAACCTCTTTTCTTTTTAAGCACCCAGCCTTGGGTACTTTGTTATTTCAATGGAAATGAAGAGGAGAGAAGGAATAAATGAACAACTCAAGCCTCCATTGCTCTCAGCAACCAGGGTTTGGTGTGACAATTGTCACCACTGTGGCATGATTTCACCTCCCAACAATCTGTTACCTACCTGTGCACGTAGATATAAAAGACAGCATGGAATAACAGTGTTCATTCACTAAATGCATTAATAGGGACATTCTTTGTGAACTCTACGTTGATTCAAGTTTACATTTTTTTTTCTATTTCACCTAATGTGATACGGTTTGATTTTATTTAGTTGGGATAGGGCCTTTCTGTGTGGCCCATGTTAGCCATGAACACCCCCAATCCCATCTCAGTTCCCAAGTGAGCCTTCATATCAGGCTTGGTTATTTAATTATTGACTTAGTAAGGTGTCATAGTCAGGAAAATGGGATTTGTACGCAGGGAGACCTATTGTCTAAACTGTGACTTTCCCTCTTCAAATCTAAGGATCCCTGATCAAATAGACTAGGTCTCTGATCCATAGTTTCATTCTGTTTCCTATGGGGGAAGGAAGTCACAAGTACCATTCCATATAATGAACTCATTGTGAAGCACCCACCGTGACACTGGGCACATTGCTTGTGACCACTTTATCATCACTATTTTACACATCATCATCATCATCACCAGTTATATCCAACTTTCCTATGTCAATCTAGATATATTCTGTTCGCAAATTTTGCTGTTTTTTTCCACCAAAATGCCTTGTGCCTCCTCCCATCTCCAAGGCCTCCATTGGGCCATTGTCCTCCCTGTCTTGTTGTGAGGGTAAAGACAATAATCACTAGCCTATCCTAAATCCATGGATGATGTTCTAGAACAAGGACAAAGAAAAGCACACAATTTCCTTCAGTAAATTTTCTGTGAGTGGCATAGGCACCCTTGAAGCCCCACAGAAACAGATACGCCTTGGAGTTTTCTGTAGTAGATTTGATGGAGTATAGCGGAGCAATGGAGAGATGTGAGGGTAATGTCAGACCCAGCAGGGAAAATTCAGATAGTTACTCTCTCATCAAGAGACTTGAGGAGATTCATTGTGGATCTTAACTCTGGAGGTTTCTGTTAGATCAGAGCAGCTCACACAACAGAAGCTAGCAAGGACGTGTGTGTGTGTGTGTGTGTGTGTGTGTGTGTGTGTGTGTGTGTGTGTGTGTGGTGTGTGGTGTGTGTGTGTGTGTGTGTGTGTGTGTGTGTGTGTGTGTGTGTGTGTGTGGTGTGTGTGTGTGTGTGTGTGTGTGTGTGTGTGTGTGTGTGTGTGTGTGTGTGTGTGTGTGTGTGTGTGTGTGTGTGTGTGTGTGTGTGTGTGTGTGTGTGTGTGTGTGTGTGTGTGTGTGTGTGTGTGTGTGTGTGTGTGTGTGTGTGTGTGTGTGTGTGTGTGTGTGTGTGTGTGTGTGTGTGTGTGTGTGTGTGTGTGTGTGTGTGTGTGTGTGTGTGTGTGTGTGTGTGTGTGTGTGTGTGTGTGTGTGTGTGTGTGTGTGTGTGTGGTGTGTGTGTGTGTGTGTGTGTGTGTGTGTGTGTGTGTGTGTGTGTGTGTGTGTGTGTGTGTGGTGTGTGTGTGGTGTGTGTGTGTGTGTGTGTGTGTGTGTGTGTGTGTGTGTGTGTGTGTGTGTGTGTGTGTGTGTGTGTGTGTGTGTGTGTGTGGTGTGTGTGTGTATGTGTGTGGTGTGTGTGTGTGTGTGTGTGTGTGTGTGTGTGTGTGTGTGTGTGTGTGTGCTATTTGTACTAACTGTCTTTCTCCTCCTCCCCCTCTATTCCAGCTGGACTTCCAGCCCATGGATGGTGTTGTGCACACTCATGGCAGGTCTTCCTGATTTGGTCAGTCTCTCCCAAGTGTGCTTTATTGACAATGCACTGCCAGTCACTCTGACAATCTAGATTCCCCATCAGCCTTGTAAAGCCCATTTTGCAGATTCTTCTGTATCTGTGTGTCTTGAAAGGGAAGGCCAATTCTTTCATTTCTGTTGGGGTTTGGGACTGAGTGCCTCTCACAGGAGACTCTTATCTGCTGCTTCAAGGAGGAAAGAAAATAAAGGGATAGTAAAAGAGGTTTTTTCTTTAGTTTCTGGAAATTCCTTAGATTTCAGCATGGCCAATGTGGCACAATTTCCTGACCCAATCAGTTCTTTCCTTGTTTCTTCTTTTTCGCCTGTTCAAATCTCCCAGGCTTCTAGTGTGAACTTCTCTTTTTCATATTTTGCTTCTTGTTTTGTTATGTTTTGTTTTGTTTGAGATTTAAGTTTTGATTCTAGGAATGGAACCCAGGGCCTAATTAATGCATTCTAACCATGTGCTCCACCAATGAGCTAGCTCCACAGTGAGCTTTGCAAATGTTTCATTTGCACTATGCCCTCTACTGGCTATCTTCGGATTAAATTCTGAAACCAACACTGCGCCTATACAGCCTTCTACATGAGGCCAGCTCATTCTATGCAGCTGCTGGTCCTCACCAAAGACAGGAACGATCACACCTGCTCAGGCCCCTGCCCCGTCCTTCATCCCAGCTCTGGGAATCATGAAGGGCACACTACAGAGACTTCAACTGAACAGTTCTTCCCCAAATTTGCTCTGCCCTCCAGTGGGGAAATTCCATGCATACTTGCCATCTGTCCCTCTCCAGTGGGGAAAGTTCATCCATGTTTCTGTCTCTCTGTGAAGACGGCAAACTCCCCAGCATAGCACTCTGGACTGTCCTGTGTGCCTCTGAATGCTTGTCCCTAACCTGTAGTTTTAATCCCTGCCTTGACTCAGTGTATGTTGATTGCATTTCACACTCCTGACTGCAACTGCTTTGGATTTTCTTCATCTCACTTACAACTTTTTGATCCAGGTATGACTCATTCCCATATCAGTCACTGATGAAGAAAACGCCCCACAGAGTTGCCTAGAGATGGAGGCATTTTCTCAAAAATGTTCCCTCTTCCCAGATGACTTGAGCTTATGTTGAGTAAAAACTCCCCAGGACAGGGAATCACTAGAGGGGTGAGTGTAGACACAGTCTAGCTTCTTCGGTGTACACTGGCTGCTTCTGGGAATGAGTTGAATACCATTTAGGGCTGTCAGAGACTGAGTGCTAGGCAGATACTTTGAGGAAGAGTAAAGAATTACTCCAAAATAGTTATTTACCAAGTATCTGTAGAGGAAATAAATTAATGAATGAAGAAATTCGTGGCACATAGTTAGTAAAGATCAGAACTGAGATTGGCCACCAACTTAGTCAGATGTATTCATCACCTTCCTAGCACCTGCCTTTGGAAACACACTTCTGTGCTCATGCATGTACCGTCACTTCACTGCAGGGGGCACGAGGGCCTTTGCACAACACCCAGGAATCCCTGTTTGAGGAACTTCTGTACACACTCAGCCAGTCGTGACAGGAGATGTGATTGTCAAAGTACAGTTAGAAAGGAAATGGAATCAACCAGATGCTAATCAACAGATGAATACATATGAAAATGTGATATATACACAATGGGATTTTATTCAGCTAGAATCTATAGGAATATGGTAGTTTAGAAAGTTTAAAATTAATCCAAACTCAGAAAGACAAAAGCTACATGTTCTCACTTATATGTGGATCCTAGTCTGTAATGTGCATAGGTATACACACACACACACACACACACACACACACACACACACACACACACAGTGGTAACAAATGTCATCAAAACATAAAAACTATAAAAAGAAACCAAGAAAGAACAAAATGAGTTGATGATGAAGGCCAGTGAGTGGGTAAAAGGACTCATGACATGGGAGAGAAAGAGAGACTGGGGACATTGCAAGAGAGAGTTGCGGGTAGCAGAGAGGTAGGAAGAGATGAGGGAGGAGAGTCTACTAATATACACTATGCTCTAAAATACCACAATGATAGCTAACACCTTGTATTCTAATTTAAAATTATTAATATAAAAGTACAATTTGCAACCATGTAGTGGCACCTGACTGCCATCCCAGCATTATGGAGATGGAGGCAGGAAAAAGTGTCACAAGTCTCAGAGCAGCCTGAGCCACATGCTCTCAAAAAAGGGCTGCTTCTGTAAAACCTTTGGAAACATTCTTGTCTAAAGTGCCCACTCCAACCTCACTACATGCATGAATGTAACAGGAAAAATGATGGTTTTCTGTTTTTTATACTTAACAATATTGACTTGGGATAGGAGGTGTTTCCGTGCATAGAGTGTGCAAGTATGCAAGTTTGGATTCTCAGCACCCACAGAAAAGCTAGCTGTGGTAGCTCCGGTTCAGAGGGCTTGAGATAGTCAGGTTCCCAGAGCTCACTGACAGCCATCCCCGTTGAGTCAGTGAATTCCAGGCTCAGTGATAGAGACACTATCTCCAAAAGCAAGATGGGGATTGATAGAGAAACATATCCAATGTCAGTCTCTGACCTCCAGTGCGCACGAGCACGCGCGCACACACACACACACACACACACACACACACACACACACACACAATAACCATTACATTACACATGCTGAAACCTAACAAAAATAACTAGTTCAGTATCATGAAAAACTAGAAATGAGGCTCAAAATGAGGAAATGAGGAAAACAAATCAGTTTTCCAAAGTTTGAAAGCCAAAAGGAAACTAGACATTTTCTTGTAGTAACACCAAGTTAATCAAGTGTTGATTTCTTCCATTAGACTGGATTAAAATGAATCAGCCAACTCAGACCTATTTTCTTATATTCGCAGAAGTCTCCAGTTTGTACTTTTAGATGCTTTAATTTTTAATGACAAACTAGAAAATGATGCTAATACACGTGTTTGAAGAATACGTGAAAAGTACAGTCTGTAGGGGAAAATGATAAAATATGCTTCTGGAAAGAGCCCAGCACTGCTTCTAGCAGAGCCTGCAGCCAAAGACTGACAGGCGTGGCCTTGTGTGAGACTAGGAGGCATCATACCCTGCAGTCCAGCCTTCACCTTAGGCAAGTTTAAAGGCCGGTTTATTAAATAATCTTCATGAGGGTGTGAACAAAACCCTGCCAACCTTCTGTTTATTTTAAGCCCTGAAAGAAATCAGGGGGAGCAAGGATGCTTTCTGACTTGCTTAATTACCTAAATGACTTTCTTCAATCCCAGGGCTGTTTCCCAATGTGGGATATAATCTGCCACACCATAAAACCATGTCAGCCCAGTGGGAATTGAAGAGTTAAAGCTCAGTAAACCTACACTGAGCCTGCTCACACAAGGCAGTTTCCGGACTCCCTGGAGCACTCACCTTAGAGAAAAAAAATCTATCCAGCCCCTCAGAAGTGCCCACATCTGCAGAAGGAACTGTGTTCTGAGGTTTCAGCTACAGAGTGTGCCCTGCTGCCCTTTGCCATTGATGCACAGAAATGCCCTATATGCTAAAACAAGACGTAGGTACTGACAGAGTAGCTGAAAATAAAAGTTCCTGGACCTGCTTCATTTTTTGGACTTGTGGATTTCATTCTCCTGAAAAAAAATCCAAATCATGAAATCATGTCTAAATTGTCTGAAGCTGATTTCTGTAATTAATAGATGAGCACTCAGCTGGTGAAAGCAAGAAATGGCATACTGACGGGCGCTGGACACTTCAAAAATTTGTAAAATGTCATGACCTCAGAAACAACAACAGAAATGTTAACAAAATAATCACAGCAGTTAAATTAGAGTAGAGTCCATTCATAGAGGAAAAGTTTGGTATAGAGGAATGGCTGTAAAATGAGAAAAAAAATGATAGAAGGGATGACAACTTCCTGGCCAAGGTTCTGAGTATCTGGGTGTAAATCTGTTTAGAGTCTTGGTGTTAATATGCTTTCCTAGCAGAGTTGAGAACAACCACTCTGGTAGCTGGTACAAATACATGTTAACAGACACCACAGACATTTGCATACCTGGAACTACCCTAGAAAATGCATAACAAAATTTCTTGAAAATTATTGTATAAACACACTGAATCCTTGATAAATCATCACGTGATAATTCCAAATGCCCATCCTGGTCTTTGTATTTATTTATTTATTTATTTACTTATTTCATTTGAAGAATAAAGAAAAACTAAGTCTTTCAAAAATTAATATTGAAATAATTCAAAATATTGGATAATCTTTGTCTCCAACATCATCACTACCAAAGGTTTACTTTCATGTTACTGACAGGAACAGAACTGCCACCAATGTTTCATTAATTTTTCTCTCTTTTTATGCACATGTAAAAATAAAATATAGGATCAGCCTTTCCATTTGCTACACTGACGATAATTTTCTATGGACACATCAAATCAGGTTATCCCTGGATTTTGACTTTTATGTCTGTGACATATTTAACACAATGTAGCTCCTGGGGACTTAGAACAGGTGCAATATGAGAGATTCAAGACAGCTCTGTCTACTTTGTCGCTCGGGACTCTGAGCTTTTCCCTCTTTCACATTTAAAAACTAAACCACACATGAGGACAACTGACTTCCGCATCTGGCCTTTCCATTGAAATTCTTGGTGTTGATACAAAAACTATACCTAGATTTTAAACCAAAAGCTACATGAAATATACTACTCAACATGATCATTAGTAAAGACATATTCAGCTGCAAATTCTAAAATTACGGATGTGACACGTTTTACCTTAAAATGTGAGCTAGGCCCACCTACTTATGTTAACCTATAAATGAATAGGCTTACTATTGTTTCAATTTTACACTTTTTTTACCCCCCCTTCAAGAGAGACTAACTATGTGCACTTTTACCTCGCACCTTTCTTTTTGTCAACCCTCCGTCTTTTCTACAATGGTCCAGAGAGAATGTCAGGCAAACTTTGTAGGGGAGCAAGAGGAGCACAGTTGAATCTGGGTAAGGTCCTTGGTGCCAATTTGGATCCAAAGTGCATACAGCAGCAGAATCCTAAACCTTTGAAAGGTGGGATTTATAAGGGGAATGCTAACACAGATTCAGCGGTGCCAGGCTGCCAGGGATTACACTAAGACCAAAAGCATACTCGTTCACTTTAGAGCCGGAGATTATGCAGCTGTCAAACAATAAGGCATGTGTTTATTTGTTTATTTCTTTTACTTTTTTAAAAGTTAACTTTTTATGCTTTTCCGGCATTCCTAAAATAATAAATCCATTTGGGAGGGAGGCATTTCAGAGGAGTAGAGAAAGGAGAGGACAGTAAGGTTGGCCTCTAGCTTTACATCCTGCTTTGTTAGAAGGGCTTTGCCAGCTCTGCTTAACTGCTTCTGTCTTGCTTCATTAAAAAGGCACCAGGAAGGGGGAATCAGGGAAAGGGAGAAATACACCTGCTAAGGAAAAACAACAGGACACAGACGTTAAAACAGTAAGACATTTACCTGAATGTGGATCTAGAGGAAACAAAGTTGCAAGGGTGAAATTGGTAGGACAGAGAAAAATATTGAAAACTCAAGAAAGCTAAATCCTAGATTTAAAAAAAAAAAAATGTCCTGCAGCACATCAAGGAGAGAAAGCTGCAAACATGAGTAATGGTTTTTCTGTTCATCTTGTCTGAATTGAGAAGGCACAAGCAGGTTAACACTGGGAGATCAGGGAGGGTGACCGAGTAGAGTTAGTGCTCAGCGGTGGGCACAAACATGAAGCTTCAAATCTAACCAAAGACTCACTATGGCTCTGCAATTGATCTTTGTATCGTTCTGTCTGCATAAATTCTCCCTGAAAAGTTGTGGGAAAGACGGCAGCAAGTGTAAGGGAGCATTTGAAGATGTCTCTCACAGACCCCAGACGAAGAAACTGATCTTTTATTCTGAAACCCTGAGCAGCAAAGAATTCTGAATGAATTTGAAGAACACACAGACACAAACGCCTAAGTTACATGCAGTAAGGCAAAACAGAGGAATAAGAACCCTTTGCTGACCCATTTGTCAAGCTTAATCTTGGTTGCATTCGGCACCCAAGCCCGGCTTCTAGCTCCCATACAAGGCTCTCCTTCCCTGGTACCCAGATACACCGAAGTGAAGCTGGTGATCTTTACAAAACAGCAACCCCACAAACAACAAAAACCTCTCTCACTCACACAAAAGCCCACCTTGCAAATGAATGGAATATTAACGACTGCCTAACAGTTGTACCATTGGCAGGGCAAAACCCATCACTAACACAGCTCTTTCTACAGATTGCCAGTGAGATCCAAGCAGCTCGAAGAGAAATGCACCTACTGTATGTGAAAGGCTGGTGCAGATTTTTTTCCCTATCAGTCTAACCTCCTGTGTTGATGCATGAATGCTGGTACCCACTTACAGGGATGCCAGATGATCAGTGCAGAATGAAGGTCCCAAGAGAGGATCACATGGCTCTCTCTGCCCTGTGACGTCACTAGCAGATGGCATGGGTACCAGCTCTGGCAGTTGGCATCAATGTCACTTTTTAGAGATCAATGAGATAGTGCAGATACACACAGATCTAGAGGCTCCAGGAGACGATGCGACACTCAGCCTGAAAAGATTTGGAAGATCCAAAATGAAAACTGATTATTGAATGAAATTAAAACCTAAGGTAATATAAATAAAGATATACTCAATTGATGCTGGCTTTGCATGCAAGTATTTAAAGATACAGTATCACTGTCTTAGACTATTCCTATGTTCTTTGCCATCTATAAGTTCTTATCATATTTCATTCTTATGGTGTAATTATCACATACTTTCACTGCTATTATGTAACATTGTAAATGTGTGGACATTGTGTGTGTGTGTGTGTGTGTGTGTGTGTGTGTGTGTAGGGGGGCTGGAGATTGTTAAATTAAAAGTCTCTGTTTTAATATGCCTGTTTGGTTGAAGACTTTAGATGAAAATATTTGCTGCTTCACCCAACAAAAACCAAAATTGCATTTTAAACACAAATTATTTCCCCCTTTCATTTGGGATTCTGAACACACGTGCACAATTGCAGGCAGAATCCTTGGACCGTTCCTGTCCGATATTAGCTAGAGGGAGACTTCCGTAGCTCTTAGAACAAAAACGCTAGGAGCGGAACAGCAGTAAACAGACAATTACATTGGGGGAATTCCTAGATGTTAAAGCAGTTGCAACATTTGCTTGTTTAAAAAAAATGCCAGTAATGTTTGTGGGTTTTTTCACTTGTTTATAGTTGTATTTTCAATTAGCCTAATGTACCTTTCCTTGAGGCTGAGAAAGCTGTACTCTTTTTACATAGTTCTTTACTCATCAGGGGAAAAAAAATCAGTTTCAAAATTGATCTAATTAATCTCTTCTTTAAATTCATGTGTTCTACAGTCACTTATCAAAAATGCATAGCCTGATGTTAACAGAAAATAATGTTGGGGTTAATTTTTTCTGACAAAAACCCCTCAAATTTGTCAGCTTAAGAGAGAAGTAGCACTTTTCGTTTTGAAAATTGATTTCTCTTCTATTTTGTTCTCAGGAGAATTAGAATTAATAAAAATCTGCATTATTATATTATGCTTTTATTTTCTTGAACTCCACTTGGTGTGTGTTAAAAATCTAGCTTACAATCCAAAAGAAATGGGAAATGTGATTGTTTCTAATAAGTATTTTATATTTTCTTTTGATAATTTGCCTGTATAAATTAATGCTACTGCATGGATCAGTATCTTTATGATTGTTAATCTGCACAAAATCAGTTTTTTAATTTAATGTGAATATGAGTCCTGGAACCCGTCTTTTTTCATGTGCTCTCAGAGCCTTACGATTAAGTCATCAAATATATTTGAAGTGTGTAAACTCTAAAAATGAAAACACTTTAAATATTGTGCTGGCATTTTTTTTCAGGTAATTTAAGGTTAAAGAACCATGCTAACACTACCGTTTGACGAGTCTGTCATAATGCCCGAATCCCAGATGTGCAGAAAGTTTGCTAGACAATGCGAGGACCAGAAACAAATTAAGAAACCAGAGAGCTTTCCCAAACAAGTTGTCCTTCGAGGAAAGAGTATTAAACGGGCCCCTGGAGAAGAAACCGAGAAAGAAGAGGAGGAGGAAGACAGAGAAGAAGAGGATGAAAATGGCTTGCCCAGAAGGAGGGGTCTCAGGAAAAAAAAGACCACCAAGCTACGACTGGAAAGGGTCAAGTTCAGGAGACAGGAAGCCAATGCGCGCGAGAGGAACCGGATGCACGGCCTCAATGACGCTCTGGACAATTTGCGAAAAGTGGTCCCCTGTTACTCTAAAACCCAAAAACTGTCCAAAATAGAAACTTTACGCCTGGCCAAAAACTACATCTGGGCACTTTCTGAAATTCTGAGGATTGGCAAGAGACCAGATCTGCTCACGTTCGTCCAAAACTTATGCAAAGGTCTTTCCCAGCCAACTACAAACTTGGTGGCAGGCTGCTTACAGCTCAACGCCAGGAGTTTTCTGATGGGTCAGGGTGGGGAGGCTGCACACCACACAAGGTCACCCTACTCCACATTCTACCCACCCTACCACAGCCCTGAGCTGGCCACTCCCCCAGGGCATGGGACTCTTGATAATTCCAAGTCCATGAAACCATACAATTACTGCAGTGCGTATGAATCCTTCTATGAAAGTACTTCCCCTGAGTGTGCCAGCCCTCAGTTTGAAGGTCCCTTAAGTCCTCCCCCAATTAACTATAATGGGATATTTTCCCTGAAGCAAGAAGAAACCTTGGACTATGGCAAAAATTACAATTATGGCATGCATTACTGTGCAGTGCCACCCAGGGGTCCCCTTGGGCAGGGTGCCATGTTCAGGTTGCCCACCGACAGCCACTTCCCTTATGACTTACATCTGCGCAGCCAATCTCTCACTATGCAAGATGAATTAAATGCAGTTTTTCATAATTAATGAGGAAAATGAAAATAAACAGTGGTCATTCACCTCCCACTCTAATTAAGACAAAGCAGATGCTTGCAGGATGAGTAATTGGCACAACTCTATCTAAGGTGTTTACTAGTTTCTGAAGTGTGTTTCAACAATTGTGAACATTTTCTATGTCATAATAAATCTCTTTTCGTATGAGAAATTCTTTTCCTTCCCTTTTGTCTGTATCGCACTGTGATTCTCTCTCTACTGGCAGGATTTTTTCTTTCCTGTTTTAGTTTCTTTTAAATTTACTTAATTTGTTTGAACAAGGTGTCTAAGAATATATTGCTGAATAAAGACATGCACACAGCATAACTCAATGTCTATTTCAGTTGTACAGTAATTATGAAAATGCATGTTATGAAAATCAGATGAGTAAAATGTGTCTATAATTGCTAGGACTCATATGTGTATCTCTGAAAATTAAGGTTTTAAAATATCAAGAGCTAACCATGAAATTAAAAGACGCATTTGAGGATGTACAACAATATTAAAAAGCTATGCAATTTTCTGTTTATTAAAGACAAAACTAAATGTATTTGGTTGGTAAGAACTATTCCTCTTCAAGCATTTTCAGAGAAGGAAACAGTGTTTGGGGGAGGTTACAGTGTCATAATTTGGGGACAATTATTTCAATCATGAAGAAAAAATATTAGCACTTGTTTTGTATTGTTCAGGATTTTTCTGTACAGGTTTGTTATAGTGTATAATTGTGTTCTCCACCCTACAGTTTAAAAGCAATTAAACATAGATATTTCCACTTATAACGGATATCTATTAGCTGTGGTATTTTTGCATGATACTTATTACTTCCTGACACACAGCTGCTGTCAGTCTCCAGTGCTCCCTCCTCCCCGTTTTAGAACGGTTTCTGGATTAAAGGGCTCAAACAATTTTTTTTAAAACAAAACAAAACAAATAGCCAAAGCGTTGTCCAGAATTTTCTTTTGAAAGTATCTTAAATGAAAGAAAAGGCGCCTGTGACGGTTAAACACCCCGGGGAAACAATGGTAAATCCTGCTAACCTTCACTCGAGCCTAAATTCGGTGGCAGTTTTCCAGCAGCCCCCAGAGCCAGTGTTAAAAACGGGGAAGCTTTTTCTCTGGGCCAGTTAAAAGCCTGGCCGATTAGAACCTACATTCTGTGTGATTAAAAGTTTCCTAACAAAAGGCAAGCAAAAACTTAGTTTTAATATGCCTGGAGAGCAAGCCTCTTACAACAGGACTGAACCGCTCCTGGAGTTAAAGGCAAGGTGGTTGTGACCTCGACCAAGATGCCGGCCGTCTGGGGCAGGTGTGCTTCCCAGGGTGCGGGAAGTGGTTATCTGTGTGGCCTGGGGTGGGCAGCGGGACAGGCGTGCAGCAGCGCGGGACTCTGAGGGCACCGCCCGAGCCCGCACAGGCCCAGCCTGACTTGTGAGGCAGCAGCAGCGCAGGGACTATGCAGGTGACCTCCCGCAGCCACAGTGGCCTCCCGGGCTCAGGCTGCGCTGGCAGAGTCCCGCCCGCAGTGGGCGCCCTGAAGTCTGGGGCCGCGCCCATCTAGCGGGTATAGCATCCCTGTCCCAGGGGCTAGCCCTGCAACCCACCAGGCTGTGGAGGTGGGTAAAGGGTGGCATCTCCATTTGACCGGTCTGCCGCAAGGGGGACACGGAGGCTTGTCCTCAGCTCCAGCCCGCCCAGGTGCTCCCCAGAGCTGACCCTGTCCTGATCCTCCAGCCTCGCAGCTGGTGGGACTCAAGGCGTGCAGGCTGTAAGTCCGCGGCCCAGTCTCCAGACAGCCGCGTCGCCCTGTCCCTGCAGTTCCCTGGCTGGAAGTCCCAGGCCTTCGGTGTGCATGTGCGCTGCAGCAGCCTGCAAGCCGGGAAGGGTTGAGCAGCTGCTGGCGCAGGACTCTTTGGTGATGAACGGCCAGTCCAAGCGGGTGTGTGAGCACCTGTTCACTCCACTCCCACGGGGCCGCGGGGAGGAAGCAGAGGTAAAAGAGAGATTGTGCCCTGCCTAGATGGAGAGAAGTTTGCCCAAGGTAGAGAGCCTTCTGTCCTCTCTGCCTGCCTGGGCACAGGAAGACTTGCTCCTGCTTCCTCCCATAAGCACACAAAACCTGCTTTCCCTGGGACTGGGTCCAGAAGTGCTGGCCTCTCTGTGGCCCTTCAGACATTAGGAACCTGGTCACTGCTCGCTCACCCCATGTGAGAGAACAACAAAAAAGTGAGGAGGCATCAGGAAATGAAATATCTGTGCCGCCCCCAACATGCACACACACTCAGTATCATTTCTTCTCGTGCAGACTAGGTGTGGTTTTTCTGGTCTCCTATCATCCTTGTACCAGGTGGCCTGACCAGAACAGCACCGCGCCTGCTCAGTCTTCTTGGCTCAGACAAGCATTTGAAACCAGTGCTCTTTCCAAGGTCACAGATTCTTGTTGGAAGCAGAGATTGCAACAGGAGATAGGTTTTCCGTCTCCCTTCTGGCAAGTGGGAGAGCAAAGAAAAGAAGCAGCTGGCCTAATGAGGAAGAATCCAGTGTTCTGGGCAAGCTTCTCTCAGAGCTCAGTTCGCAAGAAAATCCAGCTAGAGAATGGGGACTTCAGACTCAGACTCCAGAGAATTGGAGGCATCGTCAAGAATCTGGACACATCTGCCCTGTGTGTGCATGCCCCCTTCATCCCTGACAGATGCAGCCATGCTGTGCGGCCAGGGCGGGTTAGGAGGATCGCATGCTTAGTCAGCATTTAGATGCCTCTTTTGAACTCGGCATTAGAACCACCCAGCCCCTCCCAGTACATGTTGCCGTGGCCCTCAGTTTTCTTCAGCAGTTTACAGTGCTGAGAAATCAATGCATTGTGGATGCTATGCTGCGAAAGTACTTTGAAAGGAGCCACTCCAGTGAAAGGGAACACAGAGGGTATAAAGGGTGCAATTTAGGAGCCAGGAAGCACGGCTTCAGCTAGGTTTGAATGACATCCTTGCTCTTTGAGATGGTGTGTATTTGGCCAGTATTTCCTCATTCCAATTAAGGGTTGGGGACAGCTAAAGGATACACAGCCCATTTGGAAATACTTAGGGAAGTCCCATGCAAAATAATGCCTATTGGGATCTTACAGTCCGCTAGATTTAACATAAGCTAGGA
This sequence comes from Cricetulus griseus, assembly GCF_003668045.3. Classification (NCBI taxonomy): domain Eukaryota; kingdom Metazoa; phylum Chordata; class Mammalia; order Rodentia; family Cricetidae; genus Cricetulus; species Cricetulus griseus. The sequence goes on from NC_048601.1 coordinate 85,615,734, forward strand.
GATGCTTATTCTTTTTGCAGAGCATATTTCTACCTGGAGCAAAATGAGGTCCTGTCAGTAAGATGGGAGCAAATGAGGTTTGAGAGGCACCTAGCCTGTTGTTGACCCAGTTCCTTGTTCCCCTCTCTGGGGCCTTACACCCCACCCTAGAATCATCTTTCAGATTCTAACCTCCTTTTCCCCTGGAACACATATGTCTGTGTTAGCAAATGGCTCCCAGGATCTCCTAGCCTCTGAGTTAATCTTTAATCCACGATCCCGGGCCTCTCATGTGTTTCCAAAGCATGAAAAGAAGATGTGCCACCCACAATCTCAGGTTGACACTTCCTCTGATTAAACATCATGAGGCTGATTTGGTGAGTACCAATCCACTTTTAACTGACACCACCTTCTGGGCATTTGTGCTTTCCCACGAAGATGCTTTCTCTGTCCGTCTTTCATCACATTTCTCTGAACTATAAGAAAATGCGTATTTTTACTTTGGAGAGCAGGCTCCAAGTATTGGGTGTGTTTGTTTTGCTTTGCTTTGCTTTGCTTTACTTTACTTTAACTGAGTTGGGGAAGGTTTGTGAGTGTAGCTTGCTGCTCTGTTCAGTATCATAGATTGTTTCCTCATAGACCCATCTCTGAATTGGCCTCACTGTCTGACAGTTTCCCCAAATTCAGGGTAAAGTTCAAATTCTTCCTATGAACAGTGAGCTGTATATGAAAGAAATAATACCGAATATTTTCCCCGGTTCCTTCTTTTTCTAGTCATCCCCCGATCTCAGGATCCAGGCTGCTCCTGACTGGACCAATGTACTGGCCTCCAAGTTAGTTCCCCTTCTCCATTATTTCTCCTTCTCCATTGCTCCAGTGCCAGATTAGCTTTCCTAAAATACCCCAACACACCAATCTTTTGCAGTAACACCTCTTAGGTTCTCACTTTCTGTCTGGTAAATAAATTCATTTTAATTTTTCATTCAGTCTACATCTTCCACATTAAAATGGAAAACAACTGTGCATATCCCAGCTCAGAGCTAACAAAGCATTTTCATAGGCTCACCTTATGAATTCTAAGAGCAGCATGGTGACCTGATGATTGCTCCAACCATATGACTTCCAAGGACTAGAAACTTTGTGTCACTTTCCCATGGTCACAAAGCAGAGCAAAAGGTCTATTTTCCATCTATCTTGCATCACCATCAGCACTGAAGGTGTATGGATTTCTCCTCAGGAACAAACACACAGGCAGTTCTGCTGCAGACACCAGATGAGTGTCCTTTAAGCTCATTGGGTTCTGACACTAAGACAGCACCAGACCCCACTGTTGCAGGCACAGCCCTCAAAGCCCCTTGCCTCTTCTGATACCAGTCATAGTCTGAGACGGTATTTCACTGGTTTCTATTGGTCATCTCTAGACCAAGAACCTGCCCTAGGTCTCAGTTAACCTGGTAGAGTGGCTTAAGACTTAGGGAAATGCTAGTGTTTACTGTTTGTTATGACATATTGCAAAGGACCTGGATGAAGATGGGGAAGGGCATGGAGTAGCTACAGCCTCTCTGGAAAGCCACCCATCCAGAAGGCCAGCCCCCACCTGTGCTCAACAATCTGAAAACTCTAAATCCTAACCTGTTGGGTTGCTGTGGAGACTTTGCCGTTAGGTATGACTGGAGCATAGTCATCTGCATGTAAACATGATGGAAGAAAAAGGGCCTGGCCTAAGGCTAATAGACTGAGTGGGGAAAGCTGGGTCCAGTCCAGCTTTGGGACTTCGAGTGTAGCAATCTTCCCCTCTGGGGTTTGGAGCAGAAACCTATGGAATGAGGAGGGTCTTACGACCTGTTATCTGATGAGAGTAAGTCAAAGAATTTCTTCATGGCCAGATCCAAGTCAGAAAGGAGTAGGAAGTAGAGTTCTGCCTTGATTGCCAGAGAAATAAAACTGGAGTCATGAATAAAATCAATTACACATGCAACGATATCTGGAACCTCAGGATGCCACCCTATAGCAATATTCCACGGCCCTTCAGCAAAGAAGGCCACTTTGTTTTGTTTGTTTTGTTTTTTGTTTTTCAAGATAGGGTTTCTTTGTGGCTTTGGAGGCTGTCCTGGAACTAGCTCTTGTAGACCAGGCTGGTCTTGAACTCACAGAGATCTGCCTGCCTCTGCCTCCCGAGTGCTGGGATTAAAGGTGTGTGCCATGACCGCCCAGCAGAAGGCCACTTTTTAAACCTGCATTTGACTTCATTACATCAATGATCTGTGACTGTTTTTTCAACTATTACGTAACTAGTTTTTTGAAAGAGGATCTCACTATGTAGCCCAGACTGGTCTCAAAGTCCTTTCTTGGGTTACTTGGTGCTGGGGTCACAAGCATGTGGCATCATGCCTAGCAGACTCTTTGTTAAAGCAATAGTAAACTTTATTCAGATGGCATCTCAGGAGCCATTGCATGTACAAAGTCTTCCTGATGGTGGAGAAGGTGGTGTGGACATCTGGGGGCTGAGACACCCCAGCCTTGCCTGTCTTTTGTGAAGAATTAGGCCCTGGGTTTGAACCTGCTTGTCACATCTATCTGCTGTACTCTGCTGTAAAAGGAGTTCTTCATTGGTCTATATAATAAAAAGCCAGAGTCAGATATAAAGGGAAATGCTGAGAGATCAGAGAGGAGGAGCAAGCCACAGCACACCTTACCTCCTAAGCATCTCAGGAGAGGAGAGAGCAGTTTCCTGTTTCTGCTTACATCCTGTTTCTGCCCAGACACATCACTTCCTGTCTGTCTGTACAGACCTCCAGACATCTATGATTAGCTAGTGGAAAGCGCCATTCTCTGACTCCCCAGACAAGCTTTATTTGTATAAGAAAGATATCACCACATGCTATCTGTTGGGAAAATTGTGCTTTGTCTTCTCCAAGCTCTCAAAGTCACATGGACTTCCAGGTCATCATCCACATGGAAACTCACACCTTCTTTTTGCTGTAATGTCCTCTTGTTGCTCACAAGCCACAGACCTGTCAGTTAGACAAAATTTTTACATCCAAGACATATGGCATTTCCAATCTTATCTGTGTCACGAGCTGCTTTTAAACATGCAAATCTGACTAGGTAGTTCAATCCTAGGGAGCAAGGTCAATGCCTCACCCTCTTTGCATCTCTACACAGCTCTATAAAATTTCTGGCTTACTGAATGCAATTGGAGATATAAACTCTTGTTCTATTATGGAATAATGCAAAGAATCACTGGCCTTCCACATCCAACAAAAGCTGACACCGAGCAACCACAAGAAGGTTGAGATTTTTCACCTTTGAAGTAAGAATATTGACACATGTTTCTCCAGGATTTTGTAAAGATTAAATGAGATAATGTATGAAAAGTTATCAGCTGATGTACTGATTCAATAGTGCAAGCCATTGAGAAGAGTGGCTACAGCAGCTTTCATTGCACTAGTCTAAGACACTTCTGTTAGATGTGAACACCGTAAACAACATTGTTCAAAATGCAAGTTAGATCTGGGAAGCACGTTATAAATCAAACAGTACAGTGGGCATTACTGGTTTACTTTAATATCACAGAACTTACATACATACATACATACATACATATGAAAGTATTGCCAATTCATCTGAAAATGGTGTGTGTGTGTGTGTGTGTGTGAGAGAGAGAGAGAGAGAGAGAGAGAGAGAGAGAGAGAGAGGCAGAGAGAGACAGGCAGAGAGAGAGAGAACATAAGCAGAGATAAAGAGCAGAGAGCTGACACTCTAAAGTACCTGTAGCCTGCTTCCAAGTTGTGTTCTGTTTTCCATCAGACTCTATCACATCAGAAAGGTAGAAGTTCTTGAGTTGTCTCCTTTACTGTGCAACAAGAACCTGTCAGATTCTGGTCAGGGACATCATTTCTAATTTCTTTGTAGAGTTTGGATCAGGCAGTGTTGTTTGAGAAATTTCAGTTCCCTTAACAATGAAGTACAAGGAAGAGGGGGAACCTGGTTTTGTTTGAAGGCCTTTTCTGATGCCTACAAGAATTTGATCCACTATTGCCTTCACCAGGATCCCCAGCATTTCTTGAGCATCACAATCCCTTGGGGATCTGTTTCTACAATACCAGTTCTCAGGATCCACCTCACATACAAAATCAGCCTCCTCTTTACACAGTCTGTGCGTGTGCTTGGAGGGCCAGTACCAGACACATTTCACCACCGAAGGTGTTTACCAGCTTTCTTTTACTGCATCAAATGCGTAAGATAAAAGAATTATTACGGCTCACAGCTTCGGAGCTTTCAGTCAGTCACCAATTGGTCCTGTTGCTTTAGGCCTGTGCTGATAGAAACACATGCCTCTCCCTCTCGTATTCATAAATGAAAAAGATAAAGAAGAGGCTGGGGCCCCACGATCTTCTTCAAGGGAAAATCACCCCCAACGACCTAAAATACCCCAGTATTAACCCGCCTCTGAAAGTTTCCACCACGTTTTAATGTCTGGGTTAGAGACCACACAGGGTCCATTCTAGATCCAACTACAGTACTAGCCAAAGAACACAGTCATAGGGTTCCAGATAAAGCCAAGTACTGTGAAACAAGACCTGCAAAACTCTATGCCAAATTATATGGACTATGACGGGAAGAAGAGGAAATTCAGTTATCTGCTGGAGGGAAGCAGGAAATACCACAGAGCAGGAGGCACTGAGGCACTGATGTACTATAATCGATGTTTCTAGCTTCTGAGTAGCAGTGATACAGACAAAGCATGGTGGCACAAAGTACAGACTCTGAATCTGTCAGTACAAAGCCACAATCCTCAGCCATGTTGCCTTTTTTTCTGGTTCAACTTTGATATATACACATTTAAAAAAAAACAACTTCTGAAACTTTCTATGATTTCTTTAATATCCAAGGAAGTAAATTAGTCATGGGAATCTTTTATGTTTGCATTTTATATGTTTCTCATAACGAGATAACAGGAGGTGCCTGGTAGATCATGAGGTCATACCATAAGTCCTTGTATGAGAAGGAGAAATCAAGGCATTGTGTGCTTGGGGCTATTCATATTCAATGCAGCCACCTTCATGGAAGGGCTTTAAAGGCAAGAACTGGCTAGCAATGAGGGATTCATACTCATCAGCATGGAAAAACTTGTCCTTAGGCATTTCAGCATACTCCCCTAGGCTTAGAAAACAGAATTTCTACCACTCAACTTTTAAAATTTTATTCTCTAGTGTAGCTGGGAGTATACACAACTTCAGTGAGGAGGATGATGAGGGCAGATGCATGTTCTCATGCATTTCTAATGTAAATGTCTATGGCCTTCCCGCAGTCACCATCCTGCTTCTGATGCTCTGCAAAGATGCTACACAAGGTGCAAGTGCAGAATGGACTTCTCTATTGAACTATTGGCTTACAAGAGGTGTCGTGTATTAAGAATCCCCACATAAGACTAACAGAAGGGAGTTCCAGGCAGCAATGTGTGCCTCTGGATTGGAAATACACATTACTTTTAGGAATTACGAGGTTTGGTGTGATGGGAGTGCTTGCAGTCATACCAAGATAGGCCCAAGAGAAGCCTGGAGAAGCTGGCCAAGACCATGGCACAAAACCCTACAGCTCTGCAGAGGAGTCCTCAGCAGCTTTCATGTAATGATGTCCTGCAGAAGCTTTGCAATTTGCAAGTATCAGACCCAGAAATCAGTTTTGAAATGGTTCCATGGAAAGGAGACAGGGGAGTAGAGAGATGGAAGAAGCTTACAGTGTAGTCTATGTAGAAAAACATGGCCCATGAGGCCATATCCAAGGAGCTAGACCACAATGCTGGTCAGTGGTGTCTTTGAGTATGACTCCTTTTCCCTGTTAAATATCCATAGGAAAAGCCGTCCATTTATACCAGGGGTCCTTGCTTGAGATTCCTTTCCAGAATGATGGCAGGAGTGGTACCATAAGAGATGTTACAGTTTAAATATGGCATGTCCTTTCCAGGGCTCACACTGAAAATGGCTATGGTGGCAGTGTTAGATGTGGTGCCTTTAAAAGGGAATAGTGAGGCTCTTGATGGACAGCAGTGCTATGAAGCAAGGCAGATAACCCATGTTTGTCCCTTTCCAATCTGCCCCTTGCCCTTCCACCTTTCCATTGTGTTGCCATACAGTATAATGCCCTCTGGAGTGGCAGTTATCCAGTCTTGGGCTTCTAATTACTAAATCTGTGAGCTAAACATGTTTCTTTCCTTTATAAGTTCCCCAGTCTTGGATATTTTGCTATAGACATCTATAACGTAGATTAAGACATTTAACAACACCAGTGAGGCCACCCAATCACAAACATTTAGCCTGTAACACTGTGAGTCAATAACTCATCTGTTTTACTTGTATATGGTTTTATTTTGAAACAAGGTCTTACCTTAATCCAGGCTGGAATTCACTTTATAGATGAGTCTGGCCTTGGACCCTGATTCTCCTGCCTCTGCTTCCTACCCGCCAGGACTTCAGGCAAATGCCACCATACCTGACTAGCTTCTTTATATGTAGGCTGTCTCAACTGCCCCAATATATTAATGTAAAACAGACTAGTATCTATAGCTTGCCTCAAAAAACTCTGGTTAAGTGTGAAATACTATTATCCTATGGGGAGTCTTTGATGTCTATATATGGAAAATAATTATTGCATTTTCAAAGTCATATATAAAAGCTGTATTTTTTGTTAAAGTAAGCTTTTTGCCACCACATTTTCCTATTTTCAGAGATTTCCTTTGGCATGGAGCCTAACAAGATGGAAAATGGGACATTTGGCTTGAAGGAGATCCACACCCATCCATTCCACCCCAAATAAAGTAGTGAGGCTATTTATCAGGAAGACACATGAACTACTGGGGACCCTTACCACTGTCACATATCATCGCATGCTACCTTGTCCTGCCCCCAACAGTGCATACAGTCAAGGCTGGTATGAAATTTTCATTTTGAAATCAAAGATTGGGTCTCAGAGTAGAGAAGCAATTTGTCTAGGCTCGGAGTCCACAGAAGGCAGATCTGTGCCCCATGCCCAGCCACCGACAGCAGCAATTCATATTTATTGAGACTCCTCGAGGGAAGCATGTACATGCCATTAGTGTGTTCCTGATTCTACAATGAATCCCGGAGGTAACCCACTTCAAAGAAAAGAAGTACTTTAGGTCCCCATGTTAGAGGCAAAAAGCCAGATTGATTCAGCCTCTGGTGAAGCCCTAATACATATATAGCATTGTGGGAGAGTATTAACAAGAAGGAGCAGTTGCATGGCAAAGCAGGAAGCCAGGAAGACCAGGATTCCACAGTCACTAAGGAGAACATGCAGCCATCTGACCTCTTAAGGTCCCACTTTCCACATCACACGTGAACGAGGACCAAGCTCCCAGCACAGGAAACTTTGAAAGACAGATCACATCCACATTTGACAGCACATGTAAGTACTTTGCCTGTGTGTCTTCACGTAGGGGCATTCAGTCACTGTCTCCACCAGGAGGAATCTGGGACACTGAAAGTAGGACAGAGGCCACTGTTAATAGGTAGTAGAATGAACACCGCATCACTCCAGGTTGAAGTGCCTCACTTAACAGGACCAATCACAGTATTCCAGGCTTCTCACTGGCATTGAAGCACAATTAGCTTCAACCTACCTGGCGAGGAGAAACGGTGAGTTACATAACAAAGACAAAGAACCTAGAAAATAAGGGCAAAGGAATTCTTGCAACAGTCTCTTCCCACCTGGCTGCCCCAAGGTGGGGACAGCCTCTGAGAAGGTATACCCACTGCTCTCAACAGAGTTGTCCTATCTAATCCAAAAGATGTCCTCTCTAAAAATCTGGTATTGGGGGGAACTAGTAAATGAACCCTTAAGCTTTCAAAATGATAATCTAGAATTACTTAAATGTCTACACATTTGTTCCTAAATGTATTTAAATCTTACCAGTGAACATGATGCTGGTTATTAAAAAGTAATTCTGGAGAAATTAGCTCACAGCTACAAAATTAATATAATTTATTTATTACTTGCAGCCACAAATCAAGATGCTGTTAACACTGCTACACACAATTTAATATGCACAGTAAGTTTCCATATGGCTTCAATTTTGGGTTTCTGGTCACTCCTTCACTTCCCTGCAGAATAGCCAGCATATCCAGTCAGGGAGCTTGATCTAGGCAGAATAGGAAGCATTTTGAGCTTTATTTTACAGATTTTGGTCATGGTGAATGGCACATGCTTTAAATCTATAGGTTCATTATTACTTAGAGATTAACTGACACAGAAACCCAAAAGCACTGGGCCTTTGACATACACCAAAACTCCCTGAGTGTCCTGGTTCTCTGTCCCCTTCATTTTCTCAACATTTTCCCTTGAGAGGGTGAACAAGAAGTAATACACACACGCACACGCACACACTCATGCACACACACACACACCTGCATATACTCATACTACAGGCTCACATGCCTATATATACTCACACCACATATACACACATATCTACATATTCTAACAGCATAGGCATACACACACACACACACACACACACACACACTCATACATACCTACATAGACCACATTTACACATGTCACATGAATACGCATACATACATACATACATACTTACATACACATACCGCATGCAACACACACACACACACACACACACACACACACACACACACACACACACACTCCAATTTCATTTAAGAAGGTTGAAACGAAGCTCTTCAGAGTTTCAGCCCTCTTCTTCATGACCTGCTGGTCTTGGCTCTAAAAGAAGTTAAAGTCCTATAGTGAATGAGAGCCATGCTGCCTAATCCTTTAAGAATATAAACAAACACAACAATTATATTCTCCTCGTAGGTCTAATAAATAGCATTCCGAATCTCTCCTGGTTTTTCTATTAATGTTGAATTGTCTGGAGACTTCGTGTCTCTCCCAGAGTTACTGGAATACTCTATAGATTATTGCTGATTTCCTGCTTTATCATCCTGGCAGGAAGACTAGGAGAGCAGACCAGGTACTCCAAAGCACTCCCGCTACAGAGTCAGCCTGCATCCCATGTGAATGATGACAGAGTCTGAGATTAAGCCACTACATTTATGTTGTTAGTTTCATAATATTACTTTTATTTTTTTTCTTTTTTTGCTACACTTATTTATTATCAGGAACATAGTGGCATGTCTTGACACATTATGGAATTCAGTGGACAAATTTCAGGAGTTTGTTTCTTTCCTTCTATCATGTGGGCCTCATGGGATGGCACTCAGGGCAGCAGGCTTGGTGGCAGATACCTTTACTCACTGAGCCATCTCACCAGCCCTCACAGCCTTCTTTTCTTTTATTATTATTCTTTGCTTTATTTATTATGTATACAGTATTCTGCGGGCATGAATGCATACACACCAGAAGAGGGCGCCAGATCTCATAACAGATGGTTGTGAACCACCATGTGGTTGCTGGGAATTGACCTCAGGACCTCTGGAGGAGCAGCCAGTGCTCTTAACCTCTGAGCCATCTCTCCAGCCCCATGGCATTCATTTCTACAGTCACTTTCAGAGGTTTAACCGATGAGGGAGCCAATAATCCAATTAACACTTCTGAGCAGACATTTTTCCACCCTAGGTTTTTTGTTCATTACATCCTTTGGTTTCTGGTCCACACGAGTGAGGCAGAGGATGGAGAAGCTACTGAAGTTGAAGAGTTGTTAACCTGTGCTCTGGTTTTCAGCAAAACATGATGTTCACCAGAGAAGGAGGTGAGGTTTCTGGTCTCAATGGGCCAGTAAGGTACAAGGGTGTCCTGAGTTTTGATCCTTACCCATAAAATGTGGTGACATTAAAAACATCTACCAAGGTATGTGAGTAGTTAGAGAGCAGGGGTAAAGGAAGTGGGCTCTATGGAGGAGTTTATTTTGGTGTGTTGTGATAAAAGTATCTCCCTTTGGAGTCACAGAAAGGTTTTTCTCAGTGCTGGGCATGGTACCTGGCCAATGCTAGGCAAGTACTCTACAATGAGCTCAGCCCCACAAGCAGGAGCGATACTTCAAGTGTCATGTTTCATAAATCATCACAAACAACTTTTTGACCTAGTGTGGTAATCAATGTAATTGTCTGCTCAGATGAGGAAGCACAGAGAAATTAGGTGGTTCTCTACCATGCACTGTTAGCCAGCGGCGGACTTGAAATTATAGTCACACAATTTATTATGAAATAAACTACTTTGCTGTAGTAAACTCAGAGGTAAAAACATCACACAGCTAGACTGAGGCAGTCACTCACACAAACTGCCCGGTCCCAAGCTCTGTGTCTGTATTCTGTACAGTTGAAAAGTCCATTCTGAAGCTGGGGACCCTCACCTGGGTTCCACATTATCACTTTCAATTATACTTTTTTTTAATTTTTAAAATGTATTAATGTACATTTGTGGTTCGCCTGCATACATATCTGTATGAGGATGTTGGGTACCCTGGAACTAGAGTTACAGACAGTTGTGAGCTGCCATGTGAGTGCTGGGAATCGAACCCAGGTCCTCTGGAAGAGCAGCAGGTGCTCTTAACCACTGAGCCATCTCTCCAGCTCTCAATTACATGTTTATGCCATTATCCACCAGAGAAAAGGAAATAAGAACTATGACAGAGTTAAAACTAGAGAGAAATTGGTTTCTATCCTCATTTGTAACTCATGTGTCTTTACCCTGCATTCTGTCTTCCCTCATCAAACTTGCATTACCTTTTTTTGGTCTCCTTTCCAAATGTAGCCAAATCCTTCACCCGTAAGTCTCATAGTCCTTCCAAAATTTTACTCAGAATGTCTATGTTAACAGATCAGAGTTATAAACCTTAACAAAAACACAACCAACCGAGATGAAAGTAATCTGGAACCAAACATTTGCTTATTGTCTGTTAATGTCCTGACAACTGTATGCTCTTGAGCATTGTGTTTGTATGAAGTTTGTGGGACTAAGTGTTGTCTTTTCACATTCTGCACAAGTAGAGCTTATGACAAAGGAACCCGAACAACGTTTTTAGATGTAGCACAAACAAAATGTACTTCAGGTACACCTGACCTATGAGCCATTCTCTCTCTACTTCTGAGTTGCTTAAAATTAGGACTAAAAGGTTTATTGGCACTGACTATGCCTCCCTCTCCCTGCAACATGGGACCAAATAAGATGAGCCAGAACAAACCTGACATCAGCAAAAGGGGACAATAGAGAACAAACTATCAGGCGCTAATGTCTTCAGAGGTTACTGTTGAGAGGAAGTTGTCAGAACTGTAAATGAAATCACACATGTAGAGTGACACTTCCCTGTAATCCTAGGACTTGATAAGCAGGAGGATTGGAAGTTTAGAATTCAACGCAAGACCCTGTCTCAAACCAACAATGAGGTGGAGTTGCTTGGACCAGCCCTTCTAGAAGTAACTAAAAGCCAAGAGTCACAGGGAAAAGCATGGCTGCCTGACACTGGTGCTGTCTAACCTTGACTCCTATTTGTAGTCTGTTCACCTTTGCTTCAGACACATGCATATTATACCTCGAATTTGGGGAATTAAGACAAAGACTGGGGGACATAACCAGCCTGCTGTCAGATACGAGATATACAGAAAAGACATGTGTGCCACATCCCCCCAGTCTCCAGATCTCTATTAAAAGAAATGACCCCCAAGAAATTAGAATTCTCCTAGGAACCTCCTTCTGGAGGAAAAGGAGGTTGAAACCCCAGGGACACGCAGAGGAGAATGGACAGCCAGAGATGGAGCTTGTCCCTGGAGAAAGATTTACAGCTTGCCATTGACCTTGCAAGAGGGATTGGAGCTGGGACAATGGTGAGCAGGGACCACACCTTTGAAACACTGCTTAGTAAGCATATCTCTTAGCTTCTATTTAAACCCGACTTTTTTGTGAGGCTGGACAATAAACTTGTGAGGTTCACTAAATATCTATGTACCTCTTCCCAATGAAGCCACAATAAGCAAATCTCCCTCTTCTGCTTACCACTATTAAAAATAGCACAGGTTCATGTCTGGTTATTTTAATGGAATGCTATCTTCCCTACAAAGAATGCAGCATCATAATTGCTTTATAACTTTAAGTATCAAGTAGATTCCGCTGAACATTTTACTACAGATCTGAGTGCATCATGGTTTGTCAAGGTTGTAAATCTATCCCTCTAGAGATAGAGCCAGATTTTGGGTAAGGGTCTCGGTTGCTCACAGACCTGGGTCACAGATATATTTAAATGGTTTGTTATAGGAGCTGAGAAAAGACACTGAATAGGAAAATCTCAGAGGTAGAGAGTATCCAAACCCTGACTACACATACTTCCCTAGTGTGAACACGTGTTCCCCATCCCATCTTGATTCGGTGGGTATGTGCCCTAGCACTTCATACAGTGTTTACTTCCTCTGTGACACTCTCACATGCTGAAAGCATCCATGTGAACCTGAGTGCTTTGTATCAGACTGGAACTTGGTCCTTCTAATATCCACTATAATATTCTTAGCGTAGCAGGTGCCCAATGAGTGCTGAGCCAAATCTACTAATCTACCCAGAATGTGAACAGCGTCTTTACCAATTTTCCCATCACATAAGATAATGGTGAGTTTTTTGGGGGGGTTCTATATCCATTTAAAATACCAATTTCTTATTTGTTTCCCTAACACACAAAGCACTTGAGCCACCATGTAGAGTCTACTGTGCAGACGGTATGGAAAGGCATTTCATGGCATGAATAACAGGTAACTGTGTTGCAAAGATGTCATTTTCCCCCAGGAGAGTTCAGAAGGAAACTGAGTCACCTTTTATGTATTTAAGCAAATTAAAAATATTCAGTAAATTTAGAAAATACTATTTTTAAGAAGTTCAAGTTTGATCAGAAGCCAGGTGGTGAACCTACAAAGAGTCTATTAATAGGACTATTGAGTACTTCCGAGCTATTTGTAGATGGAAGGAAAACTGAACTTGGAAGGGCAGATCGCTGCACATGGGGCTAAGGAAGCAGAAAGCAATCACAATTAGCAGGGAACCACACTGCAGAGTCCTGGTTGGCTCCCATCCTCCCTGCCAGGAGCCACCCCAACCAATGTGCAGCCAGAAAGCCACATAAATCAGATGAGAAGAATGTCAAATGTGGGTCTTTTCATGCTGAAACAAGTGACTGCATGGTTGAGTACAGAAAACTGAATAGCGAATATGAGAGATGAGACACCCAAGGCTGTATCATTCATCTGTAAGGACTGCTGCTCTGGGTTTTCCTTAAAACTCTGATGTTTGGGTCAAGCTCTTAGAATTTAAAAATGTGGACTTACAGATCTTTTGGCCCAGGACTCTATAGGACACAGTATTTGTACTAAATTAAGAAGATGATTGGCAGCAGTTACTGGACAACAATGATGAACACTAAGATGTCTGACTGTCTGCAGGGTCATATGTTGTATATGATCCTATAGATTCTCTCTGAGTGTGATATGACATAGGTAATGGCAATGCCCTTTGGCTTGATGGCCCTGCTCTTCTCCTCCCAAATAGATACATTTCCTTTAACAAAAACATTTAGCTCTGTGATCATGGGCATTTTGGGTGCCCACTCTGATTCTCTGGCAGCAATCTCACTCTTAGAGCTTTACTGAGGTGCAGGATTGCAAGAAGACAATTTCTGGGGCTCTGTCTACCCCCTATTGTGAGCAGTCAATATGGTTACCTATAGTGGGAAATTACCAATACGGAGTCAGGTAGAAATATAAGGGTATTTAATAGAGAAAAGCCTTACTCACAGAGCGACCTAGCCAGCCGGTGTGGCAGCAGCCTGTACAGCAAGAAGCAAAGTGAAACCGAAAGAGCAAACGCAGTCACACTACGTCACTCTGACCACGCCCTCACAAGTGTGGTCAGGCACACCTGTAGCCAGCCTCTAAGTAGGCGTGGCTACAGCTTCAGTTACCTGTTCAAGCCCTATCATGTCTGTCCTACTGACTCATCCTCCTGAATCTGGGATAGCATCTCTGTGTGCTTTCTGATCCACAGTCTTGAGGACCTGGAAATCCTGCCTGCTTCAACCAACATCCCTTCAGCATCTTCTTCAGTGAATGTTTTTGATGTTTTAGGAGTCTGACTAAGAGGATATAACTAGGGGATACATTTAGAATGCATTGACTCCAATACTTTCATGTGGGTGCCCATTAGCAATCACTATGTCTAGCTCTGTGGTCCACTGTTCTCTGAATGTTATACAAGACAGAAAATGGTGTTAAGATTTGGCTCCCCTAGAAATGTTCTTCTGCACCCTCTGTTGACTAACCCTGGACTGAGACACAAAGCTGCAGCACCAGAGGTCAGGTCACACCAGGAGTGTATCCTACAGCATATGCCATGTGTGGTACTGGAGGAAAGCCAAGAAGCCACAAGCTAGCTAGTGGAAAGTCATTCCAAAGATCACTTTGTGTCATTGTAGTGACACTTTTAGCCCCATCCATGTCTCAATGCAGCATCCATTTTCCCCAGTGACACAATAGCACATTTGATAAAGCTAAAAAGAAAAATTCATTTTAATTGCTATTTATAAAGCTATTTTAGGATGTGCAATAAACAAATGCAAAATTGTCAAATCTTGATTTGAACATATGTGAAGAATATCTTCTTTGCTAATCATTAAATTTATTTCTACATACACAGAAAATGCAGTTAAAAATTATGGTCCATTAAACAAATCAATATTCATATTCTGACCAGTTAAGGTAGAGGAAAGACTAGCTTCTTTTTCTATTAAAAATGCACAAGCAAATGATAAATGATTCATCAAAACATGCTGGGGGAAGGGCTATCTTAATATCATCCACCAGTTATTAAATATTATACATACACATTCCTGACTTCATAAAATGTGCTTTTAAAACATATACAGTGTATGGAGCTTCCTTAGTTTGATTAAGTATATGCTCATTTGGAGTCTGATTGCACAGTTTTCAGTTTTGATTCTTTTTTTTAGGTCTATCCTTCCATGCTGATAGCACTGGCTTCAGATTCCACAAACCCACTGCAGCATGTAGATTAGAATTCAAATAGATGCTCCAAGGAATTGGGTGCCTTGGAAGCTATTTGAGGTCAAGACAAATGGGTTCAAACCATAGGGCTACCAAAGTTTGGAGGTATAGAGAAACATACTGTTAAAGCTGGAACAGAAACATTGGTTAAAAAAAAGCTAATGTATTCAGACTAAGAGAAGGCAACAGTCAGCACAGACTAAAAACAAACGAGCAATAGATATCTCTAATAGAAATGTGGGATTTCATCCCAAGTTGAATAAGTTTAAGCATATTTGGCTATACATAGCCTTCAATTAATGATAAAAATAGAATATATTTGCTATTTGGGCCAACTCAGCATTTTTGCCTAGCAACAGTTTGATCTTAAAAGCCAACTATATTTTTTATTTACTTTTTAAAACTTTTGTTTGGAGACAAGATCTCCCTATGTAGCCATGCGAGACCTGGAACTCACTATGTAGAAGAGGCTAGCCTGGAAATCATTGCGATCTGCTTGTCTCTGCCTCTTGAGTGGGAAGATTAAAAGTGTGCATGACCTTTCCTGACACAGCTATATTTTTGAAGCAAGGATGATAAAAATATTGACTGAGATGCACTCCACATGAACAAGACCCTAGCTCCTTGATACTTTGTAACTTATTCTCTCTGGGCCTCGGTTTCCTCACAAGTATGTAATGCCTCTGACTCATTAGGTTCATATGAGAGATAAATAAAATAATAGACTTAAAATATTGACAATAACACCTGACCCAAAATCAGGACTGGATTTGTGTTACTTGTCACCTTTAATCAAACACTTTTTCTTTAGACTGTGATAAAATAAAGTTGGATCAAGTCAAGACGAGTTACTATAAAACCAGAATCAGATGGAAACCAAATAGGTTTGGCTTAACAAATTGCTTTGCCTCTAGCTTGGTCACACTGTGGCTGAGACACTGACGGGTCACATAGTGTTGCACTGATGGGAGATCATGGCAAGCAGGATATCAAATTAGCTACGAGTGTAACAAAGATTGTTCTCATCTGCAAGCCTCTGGGATCTCTCTGTATTGCCACACTGACCAATTTAAAGCATGGTGTTTATTCTCAGTCAGATATTGGAATTCTAGATTTACACTGAACCTCTTCCATCCGCCTGACAAAACATGAAAAAGGACTACAAAGACAGAATAACTTTCCAAGTGGTTAATTGTCATGGCAATAAAACTGAAATAGATGAATCTCGTGATCACAGCACAGACTCTCAGTTCCATAACTGATTATTCACAATAATAGTTTAGAATTTCCTGTCCTGACAGAATTCTGTTGAAAATTGGAATCTTTGCTCTTCATCTTTGCTATACATCCTTTCACTTAAACAGTAGCCTGGAGGGACTGTCTCACAGATCAATGACAGCATCAGTAGACATGCTAATCTGGAAGGGAAAGACCTCCCTCGTAGAGTCCAGCAGAACCACAGGCAACAATGACTTCTGGGAGAAGGAGAATTAGCTTCTCCTAGGGATGAATCCTCTTATTGGCTGTCCAAGGTAATATGGTTAGTCAGTCATATACACACAAACAACAAAAATAGACAGCAAAATGTGTTTATGCATTTGCATACATTTAATCAAATTTATTAATAAATTAAAAACTGAAAAAACAAAAACAAACAAACAAACAAACAAAACGCTAGTTTGGACCTGCCATAGCCATGCTTTAGAAAGGGAAACAGGATTTCTACATCACACATAAGCTAAGTTGATTTCAGCCCTGCAGTCAATGACTATGTAGAATAAGGTGCTCATGACACAAAGCTTTAATAAAAGAAGACCACTGGCACCACAAGGTTTCATAGATTATTTCATAATGATTTCCTACTAAAATACAAAAAGTCACTTAGTACAGGTCTAAGAGCTTTTTTTCTTGATCTAAGAAAGAAATAAGAATTAGATCTTTCTGATATGTCCCAAACCCTATAATAAGCTTATATTAAAGTATAAATTTCCTTGGTTTCAAGTTAGAAAATGTGAAGTGGACAGGCAGGTCAATGTTAGGTTTTCTAATCACAAACTCCTGGTATTTTATGTGATTAAGACTGTTTCGTCAAACATATACTTTCAAACCACTGAACTGAAAATATTCATTGTGCTACATAGTTCAACCCTATTTTTGTTAGGTTCTAGCCATACATATACTATAAAAGAGGACAGAGAGGTTTCTGGGTTGAGATTGCCTATACCATATGTCATCATCACATGAAGATTTGTGGAGAGGATGGAAGATGAACTCACAACTGCAACAGGATTGTGGCAACTGTAGCATGAGCAGAGGAGAATGGAGAATGAATTTTTAGACCTGTGACAGAAAAAAAAAAAACTCACAATGTTAAGCTGCAGCTCTTCCAAGGAAAGGGAGGGAGGGACCACCATCTCCCATAAGCATTCATCCAAACTGTGCTGGTTTCCAGGTCCAAAGCAGTTGTCCAACCATGGCTGACAACAGAGGCCAGTTAGGTAATGAACTAAATGACCAAAAAATAAGTTATGGCAGTCCCATTACCTCTGTGCCCCAGGAACTGGCATTTGGTTGTAGAGTAAACCGATTTTACAGTTCTGACATCAGAAAGAGGCTTAACGAACAGAAAGAAGCAATAGAAACAAGTATCAGTCACCTCAAGGTCACCCAAAATTGGTGTTTATAAGCAAGAGGAAGTCACTTTAGTCTTGAAAAGAAAGCCTGGCCTCTAGTACCTCTGCTGCCCCCACCCCCACCCCAGGGCCACTTGAAGCCAGTTTTCCCAGTCAGAGCAAGAGGCCTAGGAGGAAGCCATGAAGTTTCACCCCTCTTCACAGAATTGCTTACAGGAAGTCCTCAGTACTAGAAACTGCCTGGAAAGAATCATCAATAATTCCAGTAAAACTTCTGCATGAGAGGTGAGGGACAGAGACAGAGACAGAGACAGAGACAGAGACAGATTAGCAAATAGAAGAGCCATATTCAGAAATTACAGAGTTAACAATGGAGACAAAAGATGACTTTCCATACATTATTCACTAAGCCATCTGAGCAGCTATGACATTTTCATGAATATAAAAAGAAAGAGCAGGCAACCTTAAAAACAAAACAAGTAGTGAGAGTGTTGGTAAAGCCAGATTACTAGAAGAGAAAACAGAAAGGCTGAATCTGAAGTTAACAAGTTCGAGCACTAAACTCCACACCAGACCCTCAGACATTGCCACCACTGCAGACACCTTTGCTAGTTGAGAACAGAGATATGGAGAAGGTAGGGTGTGTTCCAAGTAAGGAGTCATTTAGTTTGGCAGCAGGGATGGTTACAAGCAGAAAGACCAGTGGGAGACCCTGCAGGAGCGTGAGATTTGGGATTCCCCAGAGAGAAACTGAGGCTGTCTGGGGTTGGCAAGAAGTCACTAAGTAGGCATGCAGAAAGAGGAGTAGGTACAATGCAGTTGACTGTCAAGCTTCAGCTGCCTTTCTTTCTCTCACTCTGATGAGCTAATCCCAGGAGATCATCCAAATACAACAGAAAACATCTGGCTATATATGCAGAGTGTGGTAGCAAAGCTTTTTCAGGCAGCTGCAGTTCCCTGCAGGTAAGGGGCAAGGATCCCAGAGAGCTGCCGCCCCACACAGGAGTGAGCCCGCTCATGCTGGATGTGCTCACCTGCCTTCTCAAGCAGTCCTAATTCCACGGGAGCCCTCTTCCAAGAAAAAGCACCATAGCCACAGATAGACTTTCAAGAAGCCGGTTTTTGTTGACATTTAATGCGTATATACATCCTTGAAGGAGATTTATTCTGGGATGTCTGCTAGAGCTAGATAGTCAACACGAGTGACATTTGCACTGTCATCGGTGAACACAGTAGCAGCTCTGAACTGGCTCTTCAGAGAAAAAGCGGTAATTATTACAAACACCACCATGGCCAGTTCAATGGAATGCCATCACTCAGGGTACTATGAAAGGACCTGTGAACAGCTGTAACCATTCCCTGCCATGTTGACTTCTGCCTTTCCAAGGCCAGCCCTGTCTGTTACCTGCGCTGAACAGTCAAACAAAATCATAGACACCTAAAAACCATTTATCCCAGATTCTCTTGAAAATTTGCCAACTTCTTGTCATCACACTTGGTAGCTGCCTTGCTCAATGCCTTCTGCCCGGCAGTGGGACATAGTCGTTTGAACACATAGTTAGGTGAGAATGTACATAAATGTCTAAGAGAATGATCCATAAAAAACTCAATTCAGAAACCCATTTAAATGGCACAAACCAGGCGGGGGGAGGAATCCCCCTCTGCTCCTAAAAAGCTGGAGACAAATCTGGACTCTATTCCACAGTTTTCCCAGAGCTAGGAAGGAAGGAACTAGTTCATAAATTCCATCAGGAGCTTGGGGATTTTTGATGTAATGAGTTTTACAGTTTCAGAGGAGAATGCTTTGCTAATAATTATGTAACAGTAATTAAATCTGAAAAAGGCTGTACTCTAACTATGTTGATTTATTGCAGCCCCTACAAAGCACTCCTCGAGCGTGCGTTGGAGTGTGTGCTGCCTCCCTCCAGTTTTCTTTAAATTCGCACAGAGCCCTGGGTCACAGATGGTCTGGGATGCTATATTTTCCCCCATTAAATTCCTAATAATCTTTTTCTGAGGCTGAGTCATGGAAGCCTGGGGAGTTCTCATTTTAATTAGAAGGTTTAAGGAGCTAACTCTGTTTGAAATTTTCTCCTAGGAGGGATGGGTGCAGGTGAGCCCATTCAGAAGAATGACACAGTGCTGGGGCCAGGACCACATTTCCATATTAGATTGCTGCTGCTTTGGCTCAACTCCTGCTTCTGATCTTGATGATGCATTGTCTGAGTTTCAGGAATCAACTTTGGAAAACAGGACTTACTGGGGGATTATTCCTTTGGGGAGGGAGGAGACACAATTTTTGCTTAGTTCCCATGCCTATTTTGCATATAGAATAATCATTCAGAAATGTGGATTATTATTTATTATCCCAAAAGAAGTTTAAGTCACATCAGTCTGAGCTGCTGAAGTCATTTGTCCTGGGATTTTTCTTTCTTCGACTCCATCAGACTTGATTTTTTAATCTCCCAAGTTCTAAGACAGCCTGATGAAATTCAGAATGAGCTTTTGGGTTTGGTTTCAGAAGCAGAAAGGTATGGAGTGTTTGTGAGCAGACAGAACAAGATGCTCAGAATTATGCCTGTAGTTCATTGGGGGTTCCAAGAGCATCATTCCAGATGAGAGATAACATCTTTTAGAGTTACTGGTAGGTCTAAACAGTTGTAAAAAGTTGTTAAGTAAGGCAAGATGCTAGGCCCACTTCCCTTAGTGTCATGTACAAAGAACAAAGTGGATTTCCGGCTCTCCCTGTCACAGAACTGGGTCCTCTGGCTTTGCAAAATAATGAGCATTTCATGTTTTGAACATAGTGCGATCCAGACAAGTGCCACCACCTTAATCACCCCCTGTAGCTTTAACACAGCAGTGGCTTGGAGCTGGCAGCAGCCACACTTCATCAAACTAAAGCCAAGTGTAAGCCGAGCGAATGAACGATTTAAAAACTAGGGTTTGCAAATGTAGAGCAGTGCATCTTAGCTCATTAGCAAAAAGAATTCCCCTTCACAGCCAAAAGGAGCTCTGCTTTCTGTCCATTCTATTGAGTTCTCTGACCTCTTCAAGCTCGGCTAATTGAGTCACAGCAAGTTGAAAGAAAACACCCCTACTCAAGTAACACTGGTCCTCTGTCTTTATTGTCATGGTTTCCTACTTTTTTCATAGCACCTAACTAGTTTACTCTAGGGCAGGTTCATGTCTTTATAGCCATGATTGAAAATAGTTTATAAATATAAATGCTTAAAATTTATATTCTCTGCCTATAGAGTGTGACATTTTAAATATGTTTTCCAGTACTGGATGTGTAGTCCGTGTTGTGTATAACAAAAATTAAATTGACAAAGGAAATAGAGTTCTCACGCTCAGTTCTGGGTTACATCAGAAGGCATAAAGAAGTAAAGACATAAGCAGCTTAAGGATGCTTTTACTTAAAAAGTATTTTAAAGGCATTTAAGGGTTTTTCAATCTGGGAGAATAAATTTTCTCTCAGATACCTCTAGCCCAAGCTGATGTTTCTGGAATATGCTGGCTACAGCCATATGTTTAGCAATTCCATTTGTGAAATGTGTGGACAAGTGGCTGGGGGCTGCCAGGCTGCCTCTCTTGAGCAGGCCTGCCTGCCGATGGGAGCAGCTAGTCTGCAAGAACAGGGGAACCCTCCCGCTCTGTTTCATGGGAAATCCAAACAAGTTCTCAGCTAAAGACCAGAGTTTATGAAGTGGGGATCTTTCCACACTTCATTCACAAAATGGCTGGGCAGGAAAGTCAGATATGTTGGAAACAGTCAAATAAAAATGTACACGGGTACGCCGAGCCAGGAACATTTTCAAATTTCATATGTGCATATAAATATTTAATAGAAGCGAAGGAGAAACCTAACAGAGTTAAGGGAATTATCGACCGAGGGAGTGAAGGGCAGTAAACCCGTGACCAAGTTCTTGAAGAGTTAAACAAGCAAAGATTCCGACTTGTGATTAATGGCCAGGGACATCCCAAGCTGCACTGCCGCCTCAGCAGTGCACGGCTGCTACAGCGGGGTAATATCTAATAACTAATCTTTGACACAAGAATTAAGTCATTTTGCAAGAAAGCAGATCATTAGAAGCCAAATTGAATTATAAGTAATACTATCTCTGTGGAGGATTGTAAATTAATTGGTTTTTAACAATAACATTTCTGTATTTTATTAAAGCAGCGTAAGAATTGGGTGAAGAAACGAATGTAGCAGATAAACAGGCCAGGTGCTGGCGATGTAAATGAAATCGATGACAGATGGCGAGGAGCACGCTCGCTCGCTGTGTGTGTATAATGGATAGAGATAATCAAATTCCTTTGTGAATTGGCGACTTTCTTTACATCAAGAACTTTAGCACGGGTTCACTTATGCTTCTTTCCACCTCCTGGCCCTCCACATGCACATGCGTGTACACACACACATACACACACACACACACACACACACACACACACACACACACACACACACTCTCTTCATGGGCACATAATCCTAATTATAGCCTATGCTTCTATCAGAAAGATGGGCTGTAACTCTATTTACATAACACTGCACACAAAT
Organism: Cricetulus griseus; assembly: GCF_003668045.3. Lineage (NCBI taxonomy): Eukaryota > Metazoa > Chordata > Mammalia > Rodentia > Cricetidae > Cricetulus > Cricetulus griseus. Next base: position 85,637,951 of record NC_048601.1, read on the forward strand.
ATCATTCCACCAAATCAACCTGTATACACTAAACAACAGATTTCTCCAAGAAGAACACCTCACTGAGGAAACAAACAACCTGTTTAGGTTAAAGACATTCAGACATTCATTCACTAAGAAAAATGAGGCTTAGCCTGAGAGGCCAGATCCCATGGAAGAGGGGCCTTCAGGTTCATTTCGTGGATTCGCTAGCAGTGTCTTTCAAGATAAATAAGCACTCTGGTTCCTTTCTCCTTCTCCTCTAAATACCCAGTGTTAAGCCTCAGTACTCACGAGGAACCAGATCCAAATCCACAGTGGGTCATAGATTGCAAAGGAGCTGATTTTCCTCCTCCCCATTCTTGCATCAAGGGCACCGCTTTATCATTCTGCTTTCAGATAAAGGGGAGAGGGCCCCCAACTATCTTGAGAACACAAACTCACTTCCCACATGGAACAACAACAAAATGATAGAATTACTGGGGTCCTAACACACGTCCTTATAACTGCTGAGAAACTATGCTCAAACTTGTACTTCCAGTCTTGAGCATCACTTCAGGTTTCCTAGCATCTTCGCTAACAGTCCAGTGGACCTTCCCACATGGGTATGTCCTTCCAACATTGCTGTGTACAGTAGAGCACTTCCAGCTCTTTTGTCCAAAGCTCACATGGAAAACATCCCTTCCCTTCTCTGCCTCCTCATCAAGACTTGCAGTTGTCAAGTGAGCCTTGCTTCTTGTAGCCAAAATTCATGACCTGTAGACCTCTCCCAAACCAGTACCATCTCTGGGTCCTACACCAGCAGGATGCTGGACCACCTCACTAGGCTGTGTGGTTCCTCAGATCCTGTTTGCTGTGTCTGCTATTCTCCCACTTGCCATCTTCCTTCACACTGTTTCCAGGGCTTTCTTGCCTCAGTTCACAGCTGAGCACACTCGATCTTCCTTTGGTTCTCTTGGCATTGTAGGTTCCATGGGCTCAGTCCTATGGTTTGTGCAGTGCTGAGCTTGCCCAAGGTTAGTCTTCCATGATCCACGCATACACCATGTACATGATTTCAGCTCCAGGGCTTCTAAGCACACTGTCCCTTTAGCTGCAATGTCTCTAATTCCTCACCTTTTTGCTAACGCTATGAAGGACGTGCAAGCTCATGTCTGTGTGACGATCTCACAGACCACACTGAACCCCTCAGCATTGTTGCAAGTCTACTATGTGATCCCATGGTTTCACTTACCAATGTGTTCTCAGGCTGCTTTGCATGTGATAAAGCAGTCTTCCCAGCTACACAGGGATGGGGTTCTTTTCACATGAAGACTGCATGTTGGACATATGTGTGCCTGACCTCACTGGAAAGCACCATTGGTGCATGCAAGCCCTGCTGCCTACTTTCTTATTGCACAGCAGGCCCTGTGCTGGATAGCTACCATTCTCATTCTTCAGGAGTATTTCGTGGCTGGATCATATCTCTTATCCCACGCTCTTCAGGCTAGGCTCGCACTGTGCCCTTCCTTCACAAGTGCCTGCTGTCTTTGACCATGCTTGTAACTGGGGGCCTTCTCTATGGGAAGCCTCCTCTTATCTCACCTTTGAATCAACCCATCCATTCTCCTTTCAAGGACCTTCATAGCTGATCTGTCCTCATGGTACTAAGTCACAGTAATATCCGGTTCATATTCCTTCACTGGTGTGTTGTCTATAGGGAAATATATTTAGTGCTTTTTTATAAAACACCATGAATCTACCAGATTACTTCAAAATACAACTTACTTTCCCTTCCATCTATATAGATACACATATACATACATAGGTAGCTAGAGAGAAAGATATGCCTACCAGAACACCTCCATGGACCAGGCTCCAAATTTTACTCTAAGAAGCTAAACGGTATCTGCCTGGCAGGACTCTCTACTGAAAAGGACTGGAGTCTGGTCTGGTACTGCTAATTTCGAGTCAATTTCTCCAGAGGGAATAGTGTGCTTTTGGGCTGTTTCTGATTTCCTATTAGATGGCATTTAAGGAAGTATATTATATCCTGAACCTAAAAGGATCAGCTCTTTAATAAACTAAATTGACCTTTCTGTTTTTTACCCCATGGGGATTGGGGTCTTCCTCCTTGCTTTGAAGCCCCCCTTTCTTACCAGACAACAAACTGATTTTCTGTCTGTTTTGTTTGGCTTTTTCACATGACAACCACATATACAGCTGAGCGTAATGACCAAAAGTCACACTCCTGGGCCACTGGGTATGGCCAGATGAGACCATAGATACAATTTGTTGAATTAGTGAGGTAGCTCCTGTTCTGCCTGGTGTGTGCTCTTGGCAGGGCATGAGGTCATGAGACTCCCAGGCAGTGGCAACCGACCTACTCACTGCCCAGTCCTGAGGCCACACCAAAAGCCTTTAATCCTCCTATTCCTAATGGGGAACTATGCATTTTTCAATGAAGGGACTGTTATCTCCAAATCTGTAAGCTACAAGTAATCAATTATCAAGAAATATTACCTACCCAGAATTCTGAATTGATCAGGTGCATCCTTCTAAAAATTGACAGCCTTGTTACCTATGGGCGACTTAAACCCGAACAATGTTTTTATCACAGCCAAGCCTCAAGCACGTTTCAAATGAAAGCTAAGTTAGTAGATATTGCTTGTCTAGGCTGTGTGGGAGTCACTAACACACTGGGAAATACAGACACGATTCCACTCTTCTCCACCCAAATCACCCTTCTTGCTACAAGACAAGACCCGTATTTGGATGCACTGCAGCAGCGAGGCTCTGTCTTAGCACCTTGAGCTGTTCTTGAAGATTGAGTTTGCTTGGAGCCCTTAGCTTTCCTCCCTCTCCAGCAATTTTGGCCTTTCCTTTGCCCAGGAGGGATTCTATGATGGAGTTCCAAAGCCTCGCCTTGCTAGGGCATGTGTAAGCAGCTGCTGCTCCCCCCTGTTCAGTACTGGCTGCAGCTGCCACAGTGCCCCAGAAGGACATTCGAATGGAGTGTGTTCCCGTAATTGCCTTGGCCCCCTGATTGAATTTATGCTCTGTTTTAAAGTAACATTTTGTTGCATTTGCATTACTGAAATTACCAGGTTACAGTAAACTATAATCTCAAATCAATGTCCCCCCAAAGAAAACAGGCATGAACTTTATCACCAACAGCAAATTCAATTTTCACGTTACCTACTGACAAAGTAGCTTGTGCCAGCAGCACTTGCAGATTCCTGGAAAGTTCGCCAAACAGGAAGAAACTACAAATCTTCCCTCTTAAGGCCTCTTACTTTTGTTTTCTATTTAACCGCTGCTCTTCACCTGTGGGTAAAACTAACCTTTACCTATATTGTTACCTTGGAAAATGACATGGAGTGGTATATATAAAGGTATTCCTGGCTGGATGCCGCATACATTGCTGGTAAAAATGAAGAATGGTTCAAAACATTCTATCTGTCAGTACCTCAAATAGTTAACCCACCAATTCCACTCTTAGGTAGAGCCGTTCCCAAAGAATTGAATAGGCCTAGGAAGATGTCTATAGCAGAGTTCCCCAAAGTACTGTTCTGAATAGCTGAAGAGCAGAAATGAGACAGATCTCTCAATGGATCAGTAACATGGCAATGCGTAGTATGGAACATTGCTCAGCCTTGCTGCAGCATGGATGGATTTGCAGAATACGTACAGTGAGATGCGCTGGGCACAAAGGACACACAGCAAATGATTCCACTTCAAATGACTATGCAGATTTGTGGGAACAAAAAAAAATTAGAGGTCACCAGGAGAATAGTGGGCAGTTATTATTATTTTCATATTCGAAATTTCTGTCTAAGATGATTTTTAAAAGTTCTAGAAACAGAAAGTTGTAGCTGACAGCCACTTACTGAGAATATGCTGCTAAGGACACTGCTAATCTCAGGACTAAGAGCAGTTAACATAGTGATCTATCTATGTATTTTATCACAATGGAAAGACAGCCGCAAACATTAAAGTTTGTGTTCACTGTAACATGAACTCTAGCAAATATGAGATTCAAGACAATAAAGAATTTATCTCCAATTTTCTGAAATCTTCATGATGAAGAAATGAAGTCTTTCACTCTACATGAAAGAAATACTTAAACTGTATCTCTTTTTTAGTTAATTAATTTATTTTACATCCCAGGCTCAGTCGTTGTCTGTCCATCCCCACCCCAGCCTCCATCCCCAATACACTCTTCTTTCATTTCTGTTCAGGAAAGTCATGACTCCCTAAACTGCATCTCTTACATAAAGGCAAAAGTGGGAAAGAAAAGCCATTTTGACTTCTTCTTTTAAAGTTTTAGTGTGTGTGTGTGTGTGTGTGTGTGTGTGTGTGTGTGTGTGTGTATGTGTGCACCCTGGGAAACATGCATACATCTTCAGAGTACCTATGGAGCATGAGCTCAGAGCCTCCTCAGGGCACCTTCCATCTTGATGCAGGAGAGCTAGGATTACACATTCTTGTCCTTTAAGTGAGTTCTGGGGAGTCATCTTCAGGCCCCCATTTCATGTCTGCCAGTGACCACACACTCAGCTCATTGCACTACAGGGAAGAATGTACTCAGATTGAGTCCTAGAGTTGGGGAGCAGAAATGTAACCCTTAAGGAAGTCTGAAATTACCACAGGTTCATAGCGATGGTTCCTTGCCTGAAACTGCCAGTTCTGTGGGCCAGGCCCTTTGTATTTGCTTTCCATTGTATCCTTTTACAGTTATTGTAGGGGAAGCTGTAGCCACGCCTACTTAGGGGCTGGCTACAGGTGTGCCTGACCACGATTGTGTATATACCTAGTTAGGGATAGCTTCCTATTGTTTTTGGTTGGGATTGGAACGAGGTGTTCAGGCTTGGATACCTCTGTCACATGACTTTAGGGTTTAGTTAAAATAGATAGTTAGGATGTGACATAAGCAGATTGTTGTATCTTCTTATATTTTACCTTTATGATTGTTCATTTTGGATACTTTAAACTGTTAAGTTTTAATCCTCTTTTAGACTAAAAGGGGAATTGTAGGGGAAGGTGTAGCCACGCCTACTTAGGGGCTGGCTACAGGTGTGCCTGACCACGCTTGTGAGGGCGTGGTCAGAGTGACATAGTGTGACTGCGTTTGCGCTTTCGGTTTCACTTTGCTTCTGGCTGTACAGACTGCTGCCACACTGGCTGGCTAGGTCGCTCTGTAAGTAAGGCTTTTCCCTATTAAATACCCTTATATTTCTACCTGACTCCATATTGGTAATTTCCCACCATAAGTTATAGTTACTGTCCAAATTTGGTACAGTCCAGGTCTTTAGCTTCCACCTATAGAACCATGGTTCTCAGACTCCTCTGAGGCCTAGTTCAAAACAGACCCTGCAGAGTCCTTCCTGTTGATTGATAGGGCTAGGATGGGGTTACAGAAACAGCAGTTCTAACCAGTTTCTAGGCAACTGCTGGCACTGCTAGCCCAGAGAATACAACCTCCACCTTAGACCCATAACCAAGGAATAAGGAAGATAGACTGAGGCTGAAGACAGAATGAGTTCTGTAACTGAATTTGGATGTGTGTGTGTGTGTGTGTGTGTGTGAGAGAGAGAGAGAGAGAGAGAGAGAGAGAGAGAGAGAGAGAGAGCACAGTGTGAATTTCATCCTTAGTGGAGATGAACGGTTCCCTTTCTCTCATGAGTTAAACCCATATCAAGGAAAACAATCCTTATACTCTGTTCTTAGTGTTTGCTACTCTTTCTTCTGAAGCATCTTTTTGATACAGTGTCTGCTTGTGCTCAAGAGACTCAGAAACCCTTGTGTTCCATCACCAGGCAAACAGCCAGCATTTAGTCACCAGCTCCCACCCACCTGTGGCTTTCTGGTTCTGCCGCCAGTCACTCATTAAATGGCCACTGTCATATCAAATCACATTTCAGAGGTTTATACAAGTGCCTTAGTAAGGCCCGTCATTTTCAGTGCTGTCTCCAGATAGGATTTCCATTTGTGTGTGTTCTCGGAAATTTTTACATTGTTTTTCTGAATCCCAAATTCTAAGAAAAGTCAGTGTAAGAATTAGAAAACCTGGAAGGAAATATTATAATTAGTACTCATAATTAGTTCTTCAAGAACAAAGCTTAACCACAAAACTAGAGTTGACGCCAGCTCGAAGCAAACACCTGACATCAGGTGGAAGGCCAGTGAAAGAAGAACTAAAAATCAGAGCAAAGAGCCTGGACTAACTAAGGAGAACTGGACAGCAGCCTCCCAGAGAAGCATCTGGGTCAGCCTCCATCAGGTATTGCCCAGCAGTCCTGTTGCTCTGGGCAGTAGAGACCCCAGTGAGTTGTTCTCCATGATAAAATGCATAGTAGGGCTTTCTGCATGGCTCCAGGGATTGACTTGCTGGGGCAGTGATGGACTGGAGAAAAGACAAACACACAGACACAAGGACAGAAAAGCTGAGACTGGATGGGCTGGACTCTCTGATGGAGAAGCCACAGTAGCCTAGAAGCTCAAAGTATTGTATGCAATTGGTTTGTTGCATGCAGCTGAACAGGAGGCAGGGGTAGCTAATCACAGTAGGCACAGACTCTGAAGGGACGTGGTCTTCCCATGAATATCCGGGCAGGAAAGTTACACTGGAAATTTTCTGCACATTCTGTCAACATCTGCACATGGACCAAAGCTAACACTTTACTGTCCCTCTGAGCCTCACCTGGGGTGGGGGACAATTTGTCACGCCCATGGATCTGAGACCTTGGTATCCTTGACATGGTCATACCCATACCAAACCATACACATTCACTCGAGTCTTCACCCACTTGCTACAGCACACTAATGAGTTCACACTTACAGTTCATATATAGTATGCTTCCTGTAAGTTCTCTCACTGATCCCTCGAAGTATCACACATTTTTAATGCAAAATAAATCCTTAATGTGCAGTGGCCTCGTGTGATTGCATGAGAGGCTGTTACCTTACTGGGGGATCTGAATTTTAAATTATGTTTTTCATTGTTTGATTTATTAATTTCTATAGGCTGTATTTTTTGCAAGTACTACACAACTTAGTGTACTTTATTCTTTAAACATGAACTTTAGCTATTCAAATAATGGAGTGTGAAGATTGCTAGAAGTATTTTTAAATTATTGTCATTTTGAAATTTCTGATATTTCCTGATAATATGATTTATTATTAACTCATAATCTCAAAGAGGAACATGCCAGATTTTGAAAATGCTGAAAATCTTGGGTTTTTTGTTATAATTCTCTTTTTTGTATGCTATAATTCTTAAATGTATCATTGATGGTTTAAAAGCACACTTTCTATTCACTACAATGTAATATTTTAATAATTAGCATGCTACAGTTGACATGTTCAGGTACAATGGCTTCTGGAAATTTTTTAACCTTTGCTTGAAGTTGACTGTCGGGATACAAATCACTCTCCTCTTGTTGCCCTTGTGCAACAGAGATATCTCTAGGTAACACAGTATCTCAATACCATAAAAAATGTACTTCCAGTGTGACTACAAATTTCGTCTTCCTCCCATTGTGTAACAGGCTCTGCTCTGCATCTTCTTGAGCACTGAGGCTCAATCAAGCTGATGCAGACATCTCACTGTGATGTTCATGTCCGCAGTTACTGATGAGGCCAAGCGTCTTTTCATATCTCTACTCATCACTTTCCCTTTTGTCATTAAAGTTTTAACTATTTTTCCATTTTTGGTGGGTTATAGCAGAGCATATCACACACAGACACACACACACCACATTGTGAAGTGCTACATGTCTTTACATTTATAATTTATTTTCTCGCTTTATAATGATTGTAAAAGAATTTCTAAGGCTGGTGAGATGCTCGCTGAGCAAACAGCCTGCTGTGCAAGCACCAGAACCTGGGTCTGGATCCCCAGCCCCCACACAATAACCAGGATGGGGGTGAATGTCTGTGACCCCCTTGTTGAAGGGTGGAGACAGGAGGATCCCAGGGTCTCACAGGCCAGCTTGTTAGCTGAAACAGTAAAATCTAGGTAAAGAGAGCCCATGATTCAAACAAGGTGAAGAAGCAATTGAGGAACTATATCCCAATGTCAACTTCTGACCTCCACATAAAACTACAAAAGCAAACACATCTGTGTGTGTGTGTGTGTGTGTGTGTGTGTGTGTGTGTGTGAGTGTGTGTGTGTGTGTGTGTGTGTGTGTGTGCAAATACAAAATAATTTTATTTTCATTTAAGTCCTATTCTTTTCTGCATGCTGATTTTTTACTAACTAGAAATTAAAAATATTTATACTTAGATATTTTCTTCTAAAGCTTTAATATAAAAGTTTAGCTATGGTCTTTGTACATAGTGTGGTGTTGGATCTATCTTCATTTATCTCCATGTGGAAAAATAATCCCATTCCACTGAGTAGTCTGCTCTCAAACACTTTCAAATGGTCCTTGACCATCTATCAAATGTCCATGTATGGGTACCTGTCTATGGTTGATCATTGTTCAGTCCAACTTATCAGTGTGTCCATTCCTATATATATACTTCATCTTTTTATGTACTTGTTTGATGTATTTGTTTTATATACATTAGCCTGGTTTTGAAATCACTACACTCTTAGGAAAGACCCTGAGGAAAGGACCCAGATGGTCTGCTTGTGCACCAGTGAGCTGATTGGCATCCTAAACCTATGGAAGCTGTGGTACCAACATTTAATACTGTAAGCTCCCTTAGGAGAGAGGAGGGACTTTCCATACAACAATAGATAACTACTACAAATATTATAAAATAAAAGAGTGAAAAGAACGTCTCAGAGACATTTTGAAACGTCACAGTGTCAGTTATTGCCTTCACTGGGGAGTTAGTTAAAACCTTCCCTTAATACAGGAGTGAACGTGTTTAGTGGGAAAAGAATCTTTATTTGATGATGAGAAATGGTCACTGAAAATTAGGAAACGTTGACCTATGATTACACAAGAAAACACACCCATTAACTAGTAATTAAATCAATAAGCCTGTCTAAGACACCTACAATTTGAGTAGTAATGGTTTAGACGACAGAGTGGAAGCAACACGATTAAAAGCTAGCCGATGCCGCTCATTGAAGGAGGGTCTGTCGTGCATACACCACTCACTGAGATGATGCCAGGCAGGTTTGAAGTTGTTTCATCCTTCAGACCATCTGGATCCCTCACTCAGAAACTCCAAATGGACAACACTGCTTCTAAAATTCAGTTAGCTTACTTCCAGAAATTCATTTATGCAATAGGAGGAGCTGCAATTAAACAGTCACATCTGGCAGGGTCTCTGGAAGGTGGGGGGAGTGAACACAGATGTAGGGGAATCCATCTTCCACCTTCCTTTAAAAGATCCGTGAAGAGCCAGCAGGATGTCTCAGCCAGTGCAGATGCTGTACAGGTGCTTGCCACACAAGCCTGATGACCTGAGTTTGAGGCCCTGGGCTCCTGCTGGCAGAAGAGGACTTGACTCTGATTAAGTTATCTCCTGAACACACTCCTGTCAGTGCACTTAACAAACTGTGGCACACATGCCTGCATACACACAAACACCATACACAAACATAATAATAAAAATAAAATAGGCCTGGAATGATGGCTCAGGGATTAGCAGCACTGGTTGCTCTTCCAAAGGACCCAAGGTTCAATTCCCAGCACCTATTGGTGGTCCTCAAGCCTCCATAACTCCAGTTCCAGGGGAATCATATGCCCTCTTCTGGTCTCTGTGGGCACTGCATGTTAGTGCACAGACACACATGAGGCAAACATCCACACACATAAACTAAATCAATAAAACTTTGTTAAAAGAGGAGCAGGGAAGAGGGCTAGTGACAAAGAGCCCTTGGCTGCTCTTCCAGAGAGGACCTGGGTACAATTCCCAGCACTAACATGGTGGCGCCCAACCATCCATGACTTCAGTTCTATGGGATCTGACACCACCTTCTGGCCTTTATGGGTATCAGGCGTGCATGTGGAATACATGGAGACAAAACACTCATAAACAGCAAATAAAAATGAATAAATACTTTAATTAACAAACTATTCATGAATATATATCAGTAAGAGAATGTTTACAGCAGTGGCTAACTTACTGAGCACCTACTGTGTGCCAGGGACTGTACTGTATTTAACAGAACAAGGGAATACACTTGGCATGGTCCTGTCACCAACCAACCACCTTGAGATGATGAGCCTGGCTTAAGAGGACAGAGAGAAGTCCATGGGAGAGGAATATTTGGAAGGCAAAGAGGAGGAAGCTGGCTGGGGAGTGGGCTGGACCTTGTGCTCACCTGAGGTGCATTGGTGAGTCCCTGCAGGGATGCAGGCAGCATGACTGACTGGACACTGCAGCTATGGAACCTGAAAGGTGGAAAGCAGCAGGGTCAGCAGTCCTGGGCTCTGTGTCACACATACCTCGTGAATGCTGGCTTCCTGCTCTGCTTCTTGCTCTTTGTTTTTACAGTCCATGAGTTCACAAAACTCATCTTCCAGCGTGCTACTTCCATTTTCTGAAGCACCCAATTTCCCAGCCCCGTTCGTGTTTATAGCCTCACCATCGAGCCTTTCATCTCAAAACTGCATTTTCTTCACGTAGGTTTTGTATCATTTTGTGGTCATGAAATATCTTTTACCTTTTCTAAACAATTCTATTGGTTTTCTTCTTGATTTACAAAAGTCAAGTTATGTTCACATTTGATATAAAGAGAAGGTCTGTATAGGCAAAGGGTAAAAACAAAACTCTAGTTTATTGCCTGCTTCAAAGACAGCCCACTCAAGCATATGGGGCCTCTGGTGCTGGGCCCTCTTCTAGTCTGCTTTGTCTTGATTAAAAAAACATTCGGAGTGAATGTCCAAATTGAACACCTTTTGTTTTGTACTTTATTCATTTTTTGAGAATTTTCATATAGGAGTAAATGACATAATTTCTCCCTTTCCCCAAACTCATCCCACATCCCCCTAGTCCTTTTCTAATTCAAGGTCTCTTTTTCTTTGTTATCATTACATACACACACACACACACACACACACACACACACACACACACACACGAGTGGATATATAGATGTAACTTTCTGAGTCCATATGTATATGTGTTTAGAGCTGACCAATTGGGATTGGATCATGTATCAGGGGCCTCATCCCTGGAGTAGACTTGTTCTCCCTATCTCAGTAATCATTGATTGACTATAAATATGGGGTGGGCTTTGTGAGACCGCCCCCATCCACACTGGCATGCCAATTACTGTTGTCTTTCTCAGGTCTTGCTTAAGCAACAGTATTGTTGAGATTTCCTGCCTTCAGGTTCATATGTGTGGGGCACACTGTCCTCTATAGAGCTGCGTTTCATTCCTACCTGTGCCTGAAATGTGGCACAATTCCAGAAATGTGATGCTGGTCCTTTATTATAAAAAATTATTTCAACTGTATTTCATGAAATGGTTACTTCCCCTCTTCTTTTCTTGTGGGGGAAATGAACATGGGCCAGCAGGCATGCAGAGCTAGGATGACAGCCTGTGGGAGTCGCTTCTCTCCTCCATGTGGTTCTGGTGATAGAATTCAGTCTTTGGGCTTGGCAGAAAGCTCCTTTACTCACTTAGTCATCCTGCCAGACCTACGAGTTTATTTTAAATAATTTTTCTTATGAAACATTTTAATTGTACGTAAACAGGGAAATCTAGCTGAGCACAAGTGTCCATCACTTATTGTAGAAATTCCAGACATTTTATTATATTTGCTTCAGTTCTTTTAAATAAGATATTCTTACTTACCAAACTTCCTCCAGAAAACTTTAACATTGACACTTCATGGTTGTACATCTTTATATCTTTATGCAGTACAGGGTGATGACATTCTTAATGCATGACACATAATTCAGTTTATACAATATCTTGTTCGTGGAACCTACAAGAGATTGGGTCCTTCCTTTATGTTGAACCCTTACCATTGCTTTGTCTTAGGAGGCTTTAGGCTTCTCTTGTCTTTCTTTTTTGGAGTATAGCTGAAACTGCAGTCATCCCACCATGTGTGCAACATTAAGCTCATTCCTCCTGTGCACGCTACCCTGGAACTCCTTACTCAATGCCACCATTCCGTTTCCTCTTTTACATCCTTTAGTGGACACCAGCCTTCTCTGCTTCCCCAAGACCAGCTTGCAGGCTTCCACATGGGGAAGAACATGCAGTGTTGTCTTTCCATGACTACCTCACCTTACTTCACATGATATTCGCCAGTTCCATCCTGGATGCAAGTGACAGAATTCACTCTTTCTGAAAATGAAAAGTCATTGTCTACATATTCATGAGTTTCTTTGTTTATTCACATACTGGTGGGCACCTCAGCTGATTCCATGTTTTTCACTAAATATAATGTCTATGAGGGAGCTGGTCTATTCTTCTGGCTTCAAGGATCACTTCAAATAAATGATGCAGGTCACAGACCTGAACCTCTAGCTCAATCCTCACTTCGGGTCCACACTAGCATATCTATCTTGCTCTCTTATGGCAGTGGACCACGAATGCTAATGCCTATTAGAGTTGTCTAAGAGCTTGCTGGGTCCTGCACCCAGGATTCTTGATTCAGCACCTGAGATGAAACCCAAAGATATGCTCTCCTAACTGAAGCCTGAGTGATACTGATGGTTCTCTGGGAACCAGAATTTGACAAATAGAAGACTTGGACACTTCACAATCAGAGCATCCAGAGCAATCACAGTGGTGATGTTTTGTTTCTGCTCTAACAAATAAAGCTTGCCTGGAGATCAGACAATGGAGCCAGACAGTGGTGGCTCACACCTTTCATCCTAGCACTTGGGATCTTATGCATTTGATCCCAGTACTTGGGAGGCACATGCCTTTAATCCCAGCACTAGGAATGTGGAGATAGGAATATAAAGCAGGTAGAGACAAGATCTCTGACCCATTCAGTCTGAGGATTTGTAGAGATAGGAGATCAGCCCATTTATTTTAAGGATTTAGTAGAGGTAACAAGTCTCTCCAGTGGCTACCTAATTTACTTCTCTGATCTTTCAGCATTTAAGCCATTATCTGGCTCTGGATTTTTATTATTAAGACCAATTAGAAGTCACACTACTGGGCTGGAGAGATGGCTCAGCTGTTATTAAAGATGAGGCTCACAACTAAAAATATAAGAAGTTGCGCTATAAGTAACCATTCTTATAACCTCCCAGGCCTTTTACCCTTTATTCCTTCCTGCCAATAGCATATGCCTACTGCTTAATTATTTTGTTTTATAAAATGGACAGGCCTCAAAATACAAGAGAGCATTGTCACTAATGTCAGTAGTCACCTTGTAAGCTATTGTAGTAGATACACATTTACCAGCCTGACCAGGATCCGTAGAACAACTTAATATAGTATTGTTCTCAGTTCCATGAACTGACTTTCTCATCAACATTGCTGTCATCTTATGGTGCTGATCTCATTCTCAAATGGCCCAAGTTTCTTGTGAAGCGCACATGCTCTCTCCACACCAGCTCTGAACCCAGCAACTTCCTCAACTCCTACTAATGTTTTCAACTCATCCCTATAAGCACAGCCTCGGAAAGGGCTTTAAGTCACCTCTTATGGGAACTATGAACACATTCCCCAGACAGTTTGCCCCTCCTTCTTTCTCTTGCTGTGTCCACTCTGGCAGTGGTTTGCTCATTTGAAATGAAAACTTGACTTTCCCCTTAACTTAAAAAAACAAATATGGGGAACCAGATTCTCAAAGGCCACCTGTATTAGTTCCCAGTACATAACTAAGACTAAACTAACCCCCCATAAGAAAAGGGGTTTGTTTGTTCCTTAAGGCTCATGTGCCCAGGCAGAGCTTCATGGCAACAGGGCATGAAGTGAGATCTTTCAGGGTGGAAAGATCCACCATTAATCTGGGTTGCAGCTGGTAGAAGTCTCTATAAAGGACATGGAAGAAGGCAGCTTTCTCTTTCGTCTGCTTGCCCTCACTCTTGTTGACAAGACCATTACTCGATGGCATTTGAGCCTGAAACTTCTTCAGATTCCAGCATAAACTGAAGACCAGCTGAGACACCCAGCCTCATGGACTGAACAACTACTGAATTCTAGGACTTTCTATTGGAAGACTGTCATGGTTGGACTAGCTGGACCACAGCCTGTAAGCTTAATAATAATTAAATGCTATCCGTTCTATTCTTCTTGAGAATCTGACTGGTACATCAATAAATAATCTAGGAAACAGCAAGAAAATGGAAAGTTAAATTGCATTTATTTCAGTTCATTTTTGTTGCTGCACCAGAATTCCAGAGAAGTGGATCTCTGCAAAGAAAGATCTATCTGTCTCAATAGTCTCAAAAGCTTCCAATTCCAAAATTGGGTAGCTTCATCTAGTCCTTTCTGATTAAGAGCTCTTGTGACCTTCAATTCATAGAAGAAACTGGAAGAGCAAGTAGGTGTGTGTGGGGGGAAGAAAGGACAAGGGGTCAAAGGCTAAGACAGCTGACCTACAAGAAAATTTACCATCTATGAGAGCAGACACCTTCCATCAGAAAACACCTCTTAACAATGCTGCCTTGGAGATCATGCTCCCACACATGAACCCTGGAGAATGGGTTCAAACCACAGCAGCACTGAAACTACAAGTCCACAGTCTACAAATCACTAGAAAGAGTGTAAGTAGATAGCAAATAAAGGTAAACGCACATGGTAAGAAATCATTGTTATTATTGCTGGTGTGGGCATGTATGATGAATGTACATGTTGTATGTGTGGTGTCTGTATGCTAGTGTGTGTATGTGGAACACAAGAGGAGGTCCAGTGTCTTCGTCATTGCCATTTGCCTTATGCTCTTGATATAGTCTCTCTCTCTCTCTCTCTCTCTCTCTCTCTCTCTCTCTCTCTCTCTCTCTCAAATTCAGTTTCCACTAGGCTGATCGGCCACTGACTTCCTTGGATCCACCTGTCTCTGGTACCAGTACTGGCATTACAGGATTACACACAGCTTTTCTCAGACCTTTTTGAAAGTGGGTTTTAGAGATTTGAACTCAGGTTTGAACTCAGGTCCACACACTCACACAGCAATGTTCTTACCCACTGAGCCATCTTTCCATATTTTTTTAAATTTTGTTTTAGAGGCACTCATATTTACATATCCATCCCCCCATTCCCTCACCCTTCCATCCTCCCATGTTCCCCACCAACCCCCCCAACTCCTCCCCAGGGTATAATGAGGCCCTCCATGGGGGACCTTCAAAGTCCATCATATCATTGGGGGGGGGGCTAGACCCTCCTTGCTGTATCTGTGCTGCAATAGTCAATAGTATCCCTCCATTGGGAATGGGCTCTTAAAATCCATTTGTGCTCTAGGGATAAACACTGGCTCCACTGTTAGAGGTCCCATAGACTGTCTTGGCTGCCTAGCTGGCACTCACATTCAGAGGGCTTGATTTGGTCCAATGCTGTTTCCCCAGCTTTATGATTAGGGTCTCCAAGCTCTCACTAGCTTCAGGTCAACTGTTTCCGCCAGTTTCTCCAGCACCGTCTTGGCTCCTTTGTTCATCCCTCCTCCCTTTCCACAACTGGATTCGAGGAGTATGGTTTAATGTTTAGCAGTGGGTGCCTGTTTCTGCTTCAATTGGCTACTGGATGAAGGCGCTAGGGACGGTAAGCAGGGTAGACATCAATCTCATTATAGGGGAAAGGCATCAATGGTATCCTCTCCACCACTGCCTAGATTCTTAGTTAGGGTTATCCCTGTGGATCCCCTAACATTTCCCTCATCCCTTTCAGTCTCCGGCCACCGTAGGAACAGGAGCAGCCGCCATGTCTGCACATCTGCAATGGATGGTCGTTCAGAGCTGCTCCAGTTTCCTGATCAAGAGGAATAAGCAGACCGACAGCATCGAACCCAATAACCTGAAGGCCCGCAACTCCTTCTGCTACAACGGGCTGATTCCCTGCAAGATGGTGTGAGTGGAGCCCGCAGCCGATGGCAAAGAGGTCGTGATGGTCATGAAACACAGATCCGGTCAGCGAAAACCAGCCACGTTTTACATAAGGACCACCATCAACAAGAATGCACGGGCCACCCTCAGCAGCATCAGGCACATGATCCAAAAGAAAATGTATCGCCCGGATCTGCACATGGCGGCCATCCGCAGGGCCAGTGCCATTCTGAGCAGCCAGAAGCTGGTGGTGGTGAAAAGGAAACACACCCGTCCCACCAAGAGCTCCTGAGCCCTATACCCCAGAAGCAATAAAGAGTTCACTGACTTAAAAAAAGTCCATATTTATTTTTTAGTTTTTGAAGAAATATTTAAAAGTATTTTGAAAAGGACTATTAAATCCTGATTGTTCAAAGGCAAAGTTAAATTATAATATGTTTGACATAAAACTAATTTAGCCAGCTAGCCCTGCTACTATAGTTCACTGTTAAATTTAAAGTGTATTGGAACCAGACATTCAACTAAAACAGGGTGAGCAAAACAGAATATTCTTATGTTTACTTCAAATTTTGATACATAGTTTACTTTGAGTTTTTGCATTAATTTCAATTAATTTTAACTTGACAAATCTTTTGAAAAATAATGAAAAATCTAACAAAACAGTAACATCACATACTTTATTGATATGTAAGCTGGGGGAGCTCTAACGGTCAAAACACACATATGAAAACCAACAAAATGAAAGCAGAGGAAATGTAAGCAGAAAAAAAAAAAGAAATCACACAAACAGAGTATTTCCAATCATAAATAGATGTTAGTACTTTTTATATTTTTCAATATTTCTTCTAAGGCCTATTCTATATCAAGGAGACAAAGTGATGGATATGGCAATGAAGTCTATAAATGAATAATAAACAGAAGATGAGGAAAGTTAAGGGTGTCCATTAATTTCCATCTGTTAAAATAAAAGTAGCTCTCTTGGTCTCTGAAGGCCCTGGACAACTTCACATAGTACATTAATTTTTGAGATTCTGTCAAGCTGAACAGTGCCCAGGTAGGGTGACGCCCTCTGCAGGGCCCTGACCTCCAGCAGAACCTTCCTCACCCAGATGACCTCGCTGGTTCCTCTTAAGGCAGCATCTCAGGGAAGATTCTCCTGGATCCCACAATGAGATGACGCATGCTGCTCATGTCCTAGCAAGCTGAATAATTTTCTGGGTTTTGGAAACATTCAGACTATAGCTTGTCCTACAGACTGCCAGCTCCATGAAGATGGTTGTTGTGCTGCACATGTTTTCAACTAGTGACAGTGAAGCACCTGTCACCTGATAAGTTATCCATTGTTGGGTGACACCACTGAAGTTCTCAACGTGGCTTTTCATGGCTTCTTTTCTACTCCTTCCGGGACAATTAGAAGCATCATTATACCAACTTTAGCATCTATTTATAGCTGACAGGTCAAATGACTTCCATTACTTCTTTTTAAAACATCCTTTGGCAATTGCCATATTTAGAGACAGCTTGTCCAGTCAAAAGACAAGCAAAGAGATAGGACAGTGGGCACTCTGAATGTGATGGCATTGTGTGTCTATCCTCATCTAGGATTGGACCCTGTCATCTGTCTTTATTGTTTTCTATCCTGCTGCCCTGTTGTGGTAGCAGCCACCAGGACACATGCGTGGCATTTGGTGAGTTGACATAATTTGGAGGTTTTTGTTATCTCTGAGATAGAGAAATAGATCCTGGATGTCCATCAACAATCTCTTTCCATGCAACATGCAAATACAGAAGGGGCAGGAGAGGGGAGTGATGTGTCAGAAGTGCCCTCATTTTCACATTTTGTCCTGAGAGGTCCCTCCCTGTGACCTCTCACCTCACAAGATTGTCCCCTTCATTCACATACCAAAACATCACTAGCCCCAGAGTCCAAGCGCGGCCTCTAATAGTCTACATGTACCCATCAGAGGAAGCTGGCACGCTCCACCTTTACCACCTGAAGTCTTGTTTCCAGAGAGCTACAGCGGTTCTGAGGTCTGAAGGCAGGCATGCTGTCTTAATAACGGAGATTCTGTAACTCAATTAGCTCAGGAGCAAAGCAATAAAGGAGAGGCAGCTGTCTGGCAAGCCTGAGCATCCTGCCTTAGGACGCCTCCAGTAATGAAAGCAGGGAAGGGGAAGGTAGAGGAGTTTGACTGTTTTCTGCTTCTTTTCTGTCTACCACTCATTTTATTCTCATGTCAAACATCATGTCAAAAATAGATAAGAGCATCAGATTCCATTACACTACCCCACCTTGAGTCCTTCAGAAGAAAATTACATGCCACAGTGGACTCTCGTTTTACCAAGGGTTTAGTTTCCAAAAGCAGAATTTGCAGTCACAATTGCTTGTAGGTAAAATTATCCTGGAAAATCTAAATGACCCTGAAGAATAACACACAGATGTCATATCTGAAGGAGAAACTGGACAGCCATTTTTTTCCTGTGGTAATTAAATGGGTGGATACTTCCAGCACTGAGCACCCAATGTAGGAGTTGCTTTGGAAGTGAGAACTCTACTACATGAATAGTGTGTGTGTGTGTGTGTGTGTGTGTGTGTGTGTGTGTGTTCAAAAAACGTGCGGCATTGAATTAAAGTTAAATTTTACATGGCAACTGAGCATATGACATGGTTCCACCGTATTTCTTTTTATGAATATTTTATTTTTCTTATTAGATCCATTCCCAATAGTTTATGGTTTCTGAGCCATTGTGGGAGAGCTGTTATTTGTTTTTCATTTCAATTTTTAGTAGTTATTGTTAGCAGATGGCAAAACTATTGATTCGGAAGTGCTTTGTGGTACTCCAACAATTTAATAAATTCAGCTAGCTTTATTAATAACTTTGCAACAGATACTCTTGTGTTTTATAGGTACACAGTGGCAATCATCACCAGCAACCACTCAGAGGTCCTCTCCTGTTCCAACACCTAGACTGCTTGCTTTGTTTTTCTTGCTGTGTGCCATTTGCCTAAAACTTCCCAGTATTTCAAAGTAAGGGTGACAATGGCTGCCTCATATTCTTTATCTAACAGGAAATGCCTTACTCAGCCTCTTGGTGCCAGAACTCTCTCTCTTAGTTTTGGATAAGCTGCCTTCACAATACTCAAGTACAGCCTTCCGTACCCTCAAGCATACAAATCCCGGTGCTCATCTGAAATCACAGGTGGAATTTCTTATTTATAAAGTACACAGAGATGGCTAGACAGTGTGTTCCAAGAACATATTGGCAAAGGGAGGGTTACTATCATTCTCTTACCATCTCAGAGAATGTACTCCAAAGAGTATCTTTAATAATAAGATATTGTTTTAGAGATGCCCCAGACTCTAAAGTAGCATGGGGCCTCTCCAGTTATGTTACAGTCTTACTAGACTGTGATAGGCGTCCAATGTCAAAAAGATCTGGAAGTATGGTTTGAGTGTCTTGGGGTACAAACTTACCTTAATCTCCTTCAAATTGCTAGTCACATGTCTCACTAATAAGCTTGAACCACTCAACACTTAGCAGAATTACACCGCAAATCAACAGAGCTGATAACCTCTTTCACCAAGGTCACACACTTACATGGTATCCTTTGTAGGTAATGCTTGTGTCTTTGAGCCAATTAGTTCTAAGTACATCTAGTACGGGTTTTGCTGGACAAAGTAACACAGAGCAGTAACCTTTTTGAGCAGTTATTTTTCTATTTTGTTTTACTATTGAGCACAACTGTTACTATACTGATCTAGAAAAAAAGCATTAATATAGTTAGTTTCAAAATGAGCATGGAATCCACGGTAGGGTCAAGCAACTGGAATAAGACTCACGAGACAGTGAAAGACCCACGTGACCATGATCAACGGGCATTTTTTGCTGCTGTAAAATAAAGCAGAGGGATCATAAGATACACAGCAGGAGGTAAATTCATCCTGTTTATTGTGAGAAACAGCTTATTTTCTGGTGTTCACGTGTGCTACAATTTCAGCCACCATTAGAAACCACAGAGGGACTTTTGTGTACTGGAACATTATATAATTTGTAAATCTAAATTATAAACGTAATTCAGAATTGATCCCAGCCTTCGGAGGCTCCCCTCCTCAATGGCCAGGGAGGAAATAGTGTTTTTCAAATTGCCATATAGTTTGTATTTATCTCCTCTGGAATGACCATAGTCCCAGTCACTCAATTGCAGAAGAGTGTAGGACAAGCTCCAAGGACAAAATTGGCCACTGGCTTCTCCTCATTGGTCATATTACACCATGACTTCTCCATGGCCTCTTCCAAGCAGGATCTTAATAAACAAAACACGAAAGAAAACCTGGGATAAGAAGAACCTTTCCGGGTCTTGGGCTAAGACCCTGTTCTTCAAGAGGGAGTGGGTGCAAGAGATAAAAAACAAACAAATAAACAAAAAAAACCAGGTGCTACTGGTCCTCATCTGTAGCTGAAACTTAAGAAGATATAGTCCGTGTAACAAATGTTAGGAAAAGGTGCAGGAGGCATGATCAGACAGGGGAGGTCTTCTCAGGGTAGGAGTCTATCCGCTCACCTTCAGTTCTTGACTTTGCCCTGAACAGTCACAATTTCCATGGCTTTGTGCATTGGCTCTTTATCTCCAAAAAACTGCATAGGATTGATGGCCTTCACGTTTTTGGTCAGTTCACAGACAACGGTTGGCAAGTCAGCTCATTATGGCCAATTCTGGGAGACCCTCCAGATCAATGGTTCTCAATCTGTGGGCCATGACCCCTTAGGCAAAGCTCTGTCTCTACAATTGTTTACATTATGATTCGTAACAATAGCAAAATTATAGTTATGAAGTAATAACAAAATAATTTTATGGCTGGGGGCAGTCACCCACAACATGTATTAAAGGACTGAAGCATTAGGAAGGTTGAGAACCACTGATCTAGATGCTTGACAATGTCTGTAAGGCTATTACCATGTGTTACAATCAAGACTCAATTCCCCTCCTTGATCCAGGGGTCAATTTCTCCACTCCAAAAGGACAGTGCTCTGACTGTAGTGTCCTTCAGACTCTCATAGACCAGTAACCAGTTCCTCAGTGAGGTCTGCATACCTTCTGTCCTTACTGATGTTTCTGAAGACCAGATCAGACTCTACCTAAGTGGTGGGAACTCATAGGAGTGCCTCTTGATCTTTGCCTATGCCTCACCATGCTTGGCAGCAGGTTCTGTCTTATTGAAGCCAGTCAGAGCCCTCCCCCCAACCATGGGGTTGCTTGATGTGGTGCCAGGTCTTCATCAATGACAACTACACCTTCTCAATGGCATCCAGCACTGTCCGGAAGATTGGATGTCAAAATAATAGCTAGCATCTCCCAATGGCTGCACACAGTGCTTTGCCTCCTCATCAGGTAGCAGCTGCTAAAGCAGGTCACTGGGTTCCAGACCCACTCACTGAGCTGGATCAGCAGCAGCTTGTAGGTGGCAATGACAGCCGACTGAGGATGCCACAGTGACACTGCTTGAACAAAAAAAAAAAAAAAAAAAAAAAAACTGTGCATGGTTAATTTGGACTTGATGAGAAAGGTAAGCATACTTGTCAGTGGGTTACATTGAATTCCATGTGCTACACAAATATTTAAATTGAGATGTTAATAAACTAATTTTTTTAAATTTTCATCAACTCACTAAGAGTATGAAAATACTTATGGTTCTTATAATGATGAATAAAGTCTTTATAATAAGACTTATCAAAACTTAAAACATGAAAATAATATGGACATCTACCATGTAGATTGGATTCCCATATGTGAAAAAATACTTTCTGGATGTCTGATTTATAAAACGAGCACTTCCAACTTAATTAAAATACACAATAATTGTCCTTTTTATTGAATTTAAATATATACATTATGTGCATATTTAACTAATACTCACTTTAAGGACAATACCCCAGTTGCTATAGTTGGTCCATTTTTTTTCTAGAAGACATGTGATTAGCTCCTTTGTATACAGTATTTGCTGTGTTACTTTAAGAAGGATGTCAATGGACTCTAGCATATTAAACAGCCAAGTGTTTAGCCTCTGTACAAAGATTAATCCTGTATGAGTCACAGTATAAGTATTCTTCAAGTTTTTGTAATTTTACTCTGTTTAAAGATTTCTCAACCTCATTCTTGAGCTCTTAGCCCCTCTGGGTAGTTTACCCTTCTTAATAGCAATGCAAACAAAAGGCAATCATCAGAGTGGCAAGTTGCTGATGACTGCACTTTCAAACTTTACAGGTAGCACATCAGGAGACCCAGAGCCACCAGCCCCTCTTAATCACCAATGGCCACCACAATGCCTAAGAAGGCAATCTGACACCAGTCATGAGAACACTTTCCACAGCACCATCACTGAAAAAAAGGGAGTGCCTGGCCTCCCTGCCTGGGAAAACCATGCTCACGCTCTTTCCTTTCTCAATTGCAAACACATTTCACCAGCTTTTTTTTTCAAGCTTTCTATGATGGAGAAAGTGAGGCGTATTTCTCCATCACTGATGAGTAATTCAGTGGTGTGATACCCTTGTCTGTTCTATTATGATGGTCACAAGTCAGGGTTCTGGAGCCATGATGTTAGCTATGCCTACAATGCTGAGTGACAGGAGTCTGCTCACGGCTCTGAGCCAGAAACATAGTTTGAAGTATGTGTGCATTCTAGCATATTTTTCTTTAAATCTTCACTAAAACCACCATTTACTGTCTTCTATTTCTGTCAATTAACATATTTCCATGCCCACCAATGTATATCTCACCCAGTAATAGTCACTAAAATATTTAGACTTCACTGCACTAGACTTTGGTGGCAACTCCCAAATGTACACATACATACATCTTCAATCCTGCTTCCATCTTAGAAGTATTATTAGAGCACAGTGAGGTCTACTCAGCCTTCCTCTTCTATATGTCTACTGAGTACCAATGCAAAAGATTGGTGAAATTTGCATGTCAGCGCTCACGCGCAGGTGTGTGTGTGTGTGTGTGTGTGTGTGTGTGTGTGTGTGTGTGTGTGTGAGTGTGTGTGTTACAGTGGGTTATCTGAGTATATTAAATGAAAAGGAAAGATTCAGAATAGTGTCAATTTCTAAGTCTAGCTTTGATGCTAAATTAATTCATTGATAGTCATTAGTAGGTCTTGATGGGCTTTTTTATCCAAATAACTAGGATAAAACATATTCTGTTGTTTAATTTTGGGGCTCTCTATTTACAAACTTAAAACTTCAGATTAGCATGTTCTTTGAAGAGTATATATCATCTTTAGTAACCTACTCTAAGAGTATTTCCATTTCTATCCAGTTGAAAGCAAAGAAACCAGATTTATCATCTACATTGCATGTATGCACACATGTGCTCACAGACACATGCACAGGGAGAGAGAGAGACAGAAAGAGAGAAAGAAAACAACTAATAACCCATCAAGATGTTCTAGGCAGTGATTCTAGACACTGAACAACAGGTAGAACAGGGCAGTATTCATGGCGGGGAAGGACTCTAATGAAGTGAGCCATGCAATCATGCCAGCTTACTTTTGAGGGTTCCCAGGCCAGGCCAGGATTCAGTAGGAAAAGCTGTGAGGAGTCAAAGTCTGCATTTGTTGAAGGTGTTGTTGGGTAGTTGGAAAGAAACAGGTTGTTGGTGTTCCTTTAACTACATGACTATTTGAACACACATGTGAAGAAACTGTCCATGGTTGTAGACAGGATTGTCTGAGCAGGCATGTCCATTCTGTGACCCATGGGTCTCATGTATCCCAGGATATCTATGAATACAGCCCAACACATTTATGGACTAGAGTGTCATGTCTTGAAATCAGAAGGTTGGACCCCCTTAGATTAGAGAATTCAACAGGGGAATTTGGATCTTAGCTCAGCTATTTCCTGACTGAGTGGTATAGAGGAAATCCTATATTTTCTGATCCTTAGCGCATCAAAAAGTAATAATACACAATGCCTCAGACACCACATATGTTTGTGAAATAAAAACAAAGTATATTAAATGCATAGCTTAGTCAATGATAGGACCTCACTTTAAAAGAGTGCCCCCTCCATACACAGAGAGGGACAGAAGAGATGCTGTAATGGGAAGGTTTGGGGCTGAAATGGTGTAGACGCTCATGTATAAAGTGCCCCATACAAAATGTAAACACAATTCAGGGATTTAAATAAGTTGCCTCCTCACTAGCCATAAGGAAAAACCATTACAAACCAGTTAAGCATTATGTGGAGAAGCAGAAGACCACTACTGTCTAGGTTGTACAAGGAAAAATTGTGGTCCAAAAGCTGCTCCAGTCCTGTCTGGTAAAGCCCAAACAGTTTCAGTCATTTAACTGCATGCCAGAACAAAGCTAAATAATATTTATGGAACCCAATGCTCACCACCATCATTAATGTTTCCAGCTTGACCAAAAAAATGGGGGGCATGTCTGCCAGAGAGTTTCTAGATGCAGTTAACTGGGGGCTTGGGTGGAGAATCATTGCATAGATGAGGGCCCTGAACAGAATAGAAATGAAAAACCAAGAGCACCAGCATTAATCTCTCTTTGCTTCCTGACCACAGACACAGTGCAACAGATGCTTCACACTTATGCCACCATGTTTTCCCTGCCATGATGGGCTATGTCTTCAGACGACAAAACCAAGGAAAGCTCTTCCTCTTTTAAGTTACCTCTTGTCAGGTATTAGTCACAGCAATGAGAAATTAAAGATCACATTATCTGGCATTCAGAAACAAAAGCCACTAGCTGTCCAAAGAAGCAAGAAGATGTGGCCTATAACAAGGTCCAGATTAACCAATGAAACCGGATTCCAAAATGACACTGATGGCTGGAATAGAAGCTGCCACAATCATATTTCATATATAGAAGACATATGAAACATTTTAAGATACTAAGATCCAAACAGAACTCCTAGAGATGAGAACAACACTGCTTATGAGGACAAATACATTGGATGATATCAACAGCAATTTTGATACTATATAAAGAAAAGACTAGTGAATATGAAGATACAGAAAAAGAAATGAAATACCAAAAAATGAAACAGAGAGAAAATGAGCAAAATAAATGAGCAGAGAATCAGTGAGTGAGAACAACTGCAAATAACCTGTAATAGAAGTAACTCAGACAGTGTGTGTTCTAGATGATGGTTGGATGGATGTGTGGATGGATGGATGGATGGATGGATGGATGCATGGACAGACAGACAGATGGACAGACGGACAGACATAGATAATAAGTAGGTAGAAAATAGATAAATATGTGTAGATAGATGATAGATAATAGGTAGGTACAAAATAAGTGGATAAGTAGATAGGTAATAGATGATAGATGGACAGACAGACAGACAGACAGACAGACAGACAGACAGACAGCAAAACACCAATGAAAGGGAGTTCCAAACATCCAGTGGAAATTGGCTGGGGATACGCTGCTGAGGCAGCAGCTGGAGTTCAAGACTGAGCTTGTTCTTCATGAATGAGCTTCCCATGACTGAACTTCCCACCTCTGTTTTTCACTGAGGGCACTTTTCTATCATGGAATAGCAATGGTAGCATCTGTTGGGAATGGATTACCATCCAGCTGTTCTCAAGGATGTGATGATTTTATTCTTCAGCTGCTCTGCTGTTCTCCTTGTCACAGTCAGAGGGTCAGCCCAACCCCAGACAAGGGGCCTCAGGGGACACTTTGAGACAGATATGCTTGGCTCTGAAATGGTAGAGACAGTTCCTTTTCCAGAGCCAGCTATTCGGTAAACTCAATCAGTCCTTTAGGCAAATGGAAAATTATTTTTAAAAATACCTATTGAAAATCTGACACTGCCCACCAATGGATATAGTGAATATGTAGTCAAATTTAAAAGAATTTAGGGAATGGATATTTTTATCTTTAAAATTAAGACAAAATAGAAATTCTCTATTATGTAACACCTCAGCTTTAAAACAGAACTGATTTTCTAAAACAAAACCAATACATGGAAGTATTTATAACATACATAGAAGGAAAATATGCAACAAAGATAGTACACAGGGCAAGAAAGACACACACTACTGCCAAGTCCATATACTCTGCACAAGGTGCTAAGATAGAATTCCAAGGTAGACTGTGATTCACACAACAAACACTGAAACAAAGTACAAATGTGTCATAACAAATGAGCCAATAAATGAGTTTAAATGGAGCCCTAGGGAATCAGTAACCAAAAAAAGGCAGAGAAGGTGGGAACAGGGAACAAAGGGACATCTATTGTTCAGAAATATCTGAAATGCTGAGTTGGGAATTGAGGTGTCTTCCGTGCAGTTCCCAAACACTGCAGACAGCCAACCATACATGGTTTTCCAGCCTAAAAGCTGAGAAACTGTAGTTGTTGTTTAATTGAATGTGGATTTTTTTTCAAACTCTGTGAAAGGAAAAAGGCTGGAAAAATAATTAAATGCTTCAATTTTCTAGAGGAAGCTGCTATCACTTTTATAATCTTAAAACATGGCACAACCACCTTGCAAGAGAAGAATAGTTTTCCGTAGTGTTAGACAAGGACACTGCTAGACATGCTTCATGCAACCAGAAAATGCCACTTGTCAACAGTTACAAGCTGCTTCTACCTGGATTAACCTCTGTAACCAGGGAATCAGAAGTCAGAAGTGACTGATTCCAAACACTATATTCTATGTATCCCAATGACTAATTCAGAAGGGTTAGGAATTCCACTTGCATGTGCATTTGCTTTGGAGGATAAAAGATAATGTCACATTGGCCAATGGAATTTTGTCAAATCATTTTTCAGTCAGATTGCCAGATGTGATGTTAACTTGGTAGAACAGAAAACTAGCGCATAATAAATATGAATGGCAAAATGGCAGCCGTAAACTTCCTCAAGTTCTTCCAGACATTTCCAGAAAGAAGAGTCTTAGGGCCACAAGCGTTTGCCTTCTAACTTTAAGAAATCAAGACTCAGCCGGGCGGGTGGTGATGCACGCCTTTAATCCCAGCACTCGGGAGGCAGAGGCAGGTGGATCTCTGTGAGTTCGAGGCCAGCCTGGTCTCCAGAGCGAGTGCCAGGATAGGCTCCAAAGCTACACAGAGAAACCCTGTCTCGAAAAACCAAAAAGAAAGAAAGAAAGAAAGAAAGAAAGAAAGAAAGAAAGAAAGAAAGAAAGAAAGGAAGGAAGGAAGGAAGGAAGGAAGGAAGGAAGGAAGGAAGGAAGGAAGGAAGGAAGGAAGGAAGAAAGAAAGAAAGAAAGAAAGAAAGAAAGGAAAAAGAAATCAAGACTCTCCGCTGAACAGCAGGAGCAAGTACCAGGTTGGAGCGGGGAAGTTCCTACCCTACACAGCCTGATAAAACGCCATTATGTGAGCATTTTTTGGTGCTTTTATACCATAGTCCTGTTTACTAAATAATGTGTTGTCTGTTGCTAACTAACCTTGATCGCAGAACAATTTGTTAGTCTTCCCAACATCCATGAAACTGATACTGAGACTGTTGCTGTTAATAAAAGCAGTGAAATCTAGTTTTAAGACACCCCAGGAATCAAGCTTGGAATCCTGGAGGGCTCCAAGCAGAAGCTGGCAGAGCTAGTTATTTGGGCCAGCAAGAGGGCTGTCTTACATTTGAACGTCCTTAGTTGCCCAATCCTCCAGTCAAAAAAAGTCTGAGCTAATGCAAAGACAAAGCAAGAGATGGTGTTTGTTTTCATTTTTTCAAGAGCTGGGTGCCTGGAGAACAGACACAATGCCGCTATGGCTCTGAAAACCTGAAGCTACAGGATGATTTTCAAAATTAAGGGCAGCTCACAGCTGAAAATTATACTTTTGGGCAAGGGGCCAATTCGGGATGCATTTCACTCGGTTTGGAGCCCTGCCAAAGTCCCTGGGTCCCATTTGTTCAGTTTTATAGCAGCAAACAAAAAGGAAACAGGAGAGGCAGGAGCGAGCTCAAGAGCGGCTGTGCGGAAGTCAGCATTTAAGGTCTTGCTAAGAAGCGTGTTAACATGGAGAGCTGCGCCTGGAGAGCACGCGGCACTGGGCACTCAGAGAGACCAGGCACAATCACAGAACACGCCTGTGTGCAACGGGGTGCCCCAGAGCCGGGCTGTCCTGCCGAGCCCAGGAACCCCAGCCAAGAAGCACCTCGTTTTTGTCTTTGCCAGGAAAACCAAGGCTCCTTAAAACGGCTTCACAAGGTGACAAGACCCATTTCTAAAATAAATGCAGGGTAGAATTTCCCTTGGTCCCATATGAAAATGCTTATTTTCACCTTCCAGTCGCATAATGGCTAAAAAGCAAGGTAATTGGATTTGGCAAATTTCACAAATAAAACCACCCAAATAACTACATTAATATTACTACTTTTTTTTTCAACCTGCAATATATATATATATATACATGCTCAATTTTTCATTAGAAACTCAAACTGGAGAAACGAATTAAGCTTACTATATTCTTCAACTTAAAAGGAGCTGTTCTTTTTTAAATGCTAGTGATCTCAAGAAAATTGATTGCAGAAGATATGAAAAATAAGATAACTCTGTACTGGCCACGTTAGCATTTTAGAATACTAATATCCATATATATATATATATATATATATATATATATTATATATATATATTATACAAAATACATTGCATCTTTTTTCTATACTCAGGTTATACTGTTAGGGATGTAACATGCAGGCTGTATATAACATGGAAAGGATTGATTTGTACAAAGAGGACTTCCGAGCTTGATTTTTTTCTCTTACCTGTGCTTAGGTGCAGTCTTCCACAGCTCTGCTATTTCAGGAAAGGCTAAGAAAGAGCACATCGGGGCACACCTGTAATCCCAGCTCTCAGGAGGGGCAGGCAGAAGAATCAGGAATTCAAGGTCATTCATAGTTATAGCTAATTGAATACCAGCTGGGGCTATGTGAGACCCTGCCTCAAAACAACAAAGACAGGAACTGGAGAGATGGCTCTGGGGTTAAAGCACTTTTGCTCTTGCAGAGGACCTGGGTTTGGTTCCATGCACACACATGGTGACTCAACTCCATCTGTACCTCCATTTCCAAGGGAAACAAGGCGCCTCTGACGTCCATGGATACCAAGCATGCATGTGGGGCACATACACATAGATGTAGGCAAAACACACATACTCATGAAGATAAAATAAATATTTAAACAGTAAACTACAAAATAACAACAATGAACAAAAATCCTGAGAGTCCCTGTTTGAACAGACCTTAAGTGACTCTAGAAACGAGTATTCTTTATTTTTAATTGTGTGTGTGTTTAGGTGTTGGTGAAGGTCAGAAGAGGGTATTGATTCCTCTTAGGCTGGAAAAGTTACGGTGCTCTGCAAGCTACCAGACATGGGTGATGAGAACCAAACTTGGGTCCTCTTGCAAACAGTGCACACTATTTACTGCTGAGCCATTTTTAAAGTCCTCAGCTCTGTGTTAAGCTCTTTAGCCTGCATTGAAGAGGCTCCAGAGCCACCCACTGGGCAGCTGCTATGAAGTATTCCTTTCTGTGTTAGGGTTTCTATTGCTGTGATAAAAGCAAAAAGAAAGGTGGGGAGGAACATCCACAAGGATGATCCCAGCTAAGGTTCCTAGCAATAGTGGAGAGGGTACCTGAATTGCCCTTCCCCTGTAATCAGATTAATGACTAAACTAATTGTCATCATAGAACCTACTTCTAGTAACTGTGCAGATGCAGTCACCCACAGCCAAGCACTGGCCTGAGCTCCTGGAGTTATACTATTTAACATATCAGTTAATTAACATATTTTTAAAATCTGAGATAAATATATTTAACCTTGATTAAAGAAATAAATGTTTAACTTAATTTAAATATTTCTAGTATATGCAAATTCAAATATTATATGGGACTCTATATATATATATATAATTTGTATTTTCTAAAATACATTCATTAAATTTTTAAACAAATCTAACCGTGATGTGTGTCTTAGACACTGTTCTATTGCTGTGAAGAGACATCATGACCATGGCAACTCTTATAAAAGAAATATTAACTTGGGCTTGCTTACAGTTACAGAGGTTTAGTTCATTGTCATCATGGCATAGAGCATGGTAGCAAGAAGGAAGGCATGGTGCTGGATACGTAGCTAACTGTTATATATCTGGATGTTCAGGCACCAGGAAGCACTGGGCCTGGCTTGAGCTTCTGAAAACCACAAAGCCCACCCTGTGATATACTTCCTCCAACAAGGCCACACCTACTCCAGTTAGGCCAGGCCACTCAAGTAGTACCACTCCCAGATGAGTAAACATTCAATTATATGAGCCTATGGAGACCATTCATATTTAACCACCACAATGTGTTATGTAAGAAACAAATACATTCATTCAAGGTGGTCTCATTAATTCCTCCACAAAATGTCTATGGCACTTATAAGTCATGGTTGCTCTACTTGATTGATGTTATATCTATTTCATATTATTGTATCTTTTTCATATTCATTGCATTACCAAGACTTCAAAAAGGTGCACATTAATAATAACAAAGCATTTTGTCTTATTTTTATTTCAGTAAAAATGGCTCCATAGGCTTTGAGCTGTTGCTTCTGAGTCTGTGTTGCTTTTTGGATGAAAGCGTCTTCCTTCCATTCCTTCTAGTTGTCTGGGAAAATATTTCAATCAGAGGTAGATGCTAAACATTTTCATCTGCCTCTGTGATACCTCCAATGTGACACTTCCATGCCGGCTCCTGTTTTCTATGCCGACTGAATGAGTTGGTAGATACTTAGCACTCATCTGTGGATTCTGTGATAAAGTCGGCCTAACCAAGGTAGAGGATGATGTCCAGTCCTAGTCAATTTGGAAATATTTTACTGACAACCATTTGAACTGATGTTCTTTCTTTCTTTTCTTTTTTTTCTTCTTTTTTTTGTTTTGTTTTTGGTTTTCAAGACAGGGTTTCTCTGTGTAGCCCTGGCTGTCCCGGAATTTGCTTTGTAGGCCAGGCTGGCCTCGAACTCACAGAGCTCTGCCAGCGTCTTTCTTAAATGTAGTCATTTTGTAGTTTTCATTTTTAAACTGTCACTTTCAGGTTTTCTACTAATGTTACACATCTTTCTGAAAGGAATGCAGAGAGTTTCATGTTGTTTCATGTGACCTGATTAAGATGAAGGACCCGGGAGCAGCATTCTTCAAAGGCTACACACATGCCCTGCACTGTGAGATCCCAAGCACCATGTGCTCACTACCAGTCACTAAGTTATGTTATATTATGTTATGTTATGTTATGTTATCTTATCTTATCTTATCTTATGCTATGTCATGCTCTACTTTTGATGTTCTTTCTCCTTCTCTTCTTCAACTCTAAACTTTGTCTTATAGTTTTTGCTGTTGTTTTTAGCTTTCAAGGGCTTGTTTCCTCTTTCCCACTAGTTTTTGTTTTCTATCTCATTCCAGTCAGCTTTTATTAGCTTTAATTCATTCATTAAGCATTTTCTCTGAGTTTTTCTCTTTTAAACGTGTTTAAGTTTCTTTCTAAGTTATTTATCTTCTTTTCTTCTGATCCATGCTTATTGCATCAATGCGTTCCTGAGCACCACATCAGTCCTTAGATTTTAGATGAGGTCTTGAGGGCAGCGCCTGCTGCTGACCTCTATATGACTGCAAGTAACTGTTTCACTCCTGCTTTTGGTAGATTATGGTTTAGATAACTGGAACGGTGTAGGGCAGGACTTATTTTCCCCTAGCTTTGTTGACTGAGACACACTTCTCTCTCTTAGACTTTATTCCACACCTGCACTGCAGCTGGGACACATCCAACAACTCTGGCATCTCCAACATCTTGGAGCCTCCAAAACAATCCATGATTACCTTCATAGCTTCACACAATGTCTTCTCTAGGCCTCCATGAAGGGACACCTTTGACACACACCTGATCTCAGTGACTTTTCTTAGCCTCCAAGGAAAATTCCACAACCCCTTTCTAATATCCTTAACTCTAAAGCCAGAACCATGTGGCCAAATTCTGATGGGACTTGATGGGACTAGAACTTGGTCCCCTTGTTCAATTGCATTTGCATCAGCTTTATGTTGTTAATAGTTTTCTTCACTGCTTGAGCTTTTCTTTCATTCCTTTCCACAGTTGGAAGTTTAGATGGGCGAGGTCTTGCCCTGAGGTTACCACTGTCTTTATTCCATTTAGCATCAGGCTTTTCTTTAAACATTTTATCTCTTTGAACGCTGGACTTAACTCTATTACACTTCTTGGTGCTCCTTTCCTCCTCAAACTGTACCTTTCATATTTCTCTTTGTCTAGATTTCTCCTCTTCATTATAGATATGCATGAGATAGACCACTAATAGCTACATGACAGAGTTAATACTAGGCTGCCTTGAAATCTCCTCTGCCAAGTCCATTAATCCCAAACTCTTCAATTTAGCCTCAGGCAGATTTTTAGGAGACAAGAAGAAAGCAGCCATATTCTTTGCCCAAATATCAAAAAGATGATCCTTAGGCCACTTACCAATATTCTTCCCTTCAGAAATTTCTTGAGACTGACTGTCACAATCTACATTGCTCTAATCACAACAACATTCCATGTTTCTACCAGTATGACCCATTAATCCCTGCTTAAAGTTTTCAACCTCTTTTCTACTCCAAAGTCTCAAAGTCGTCCATATTCCTCTAACAAACACCATGGTCAGTCCTGTCACACTCCAATCCATGGTGACAGCTTCTGCTTAGTCACTGTTCTATTGCTACAAAGAGATACCATAATGAAGGCAACTCTTATGAAAAAAATCATCTAATTGAGGCTTGCTTACAGTTTCAGTGGGTAGTCCATTACCATCATAGCAGGGAACATGGTGGCACCCATATAGACATGGTGCTGGAGAAGAAGCTGAGAGTTCTACAACCCAATCTGTAGGCAGAGAAAAAGAGACTAGGTCTAGCATGGGCTTTTGAAACCTCAAAGCCCACCTCCAGTGACACACTACCTCCAACAAGACCATGTCTCCTAATCCTTTTAAATAGTGCCACTCCCTGGTGACTATGTACTCAAATATATGAGCTATAGGAGCCATTCTTATTCAAACTACAATTAGCCTAGCAGCCAGTGACTATAATAACCTAAGACCTTGTTAATTCAAGATGGTTGTGTAGCATGATTCAGAAATGAAATTGGTAGTTGTGACTGACATTAACAAGGTGACTGTTACTGCTGCATGGCATAGCCTGCCCTTATGGGTACAACATCTTCTGACCCAAAAAGTAGATTCTTTCTTTGAAAGGTTGTGATCACTCTGAGTAGCTAGCAGCTGTCATGATCTGTTAGATACTGTGAATAGTGATGACCCAAGATACATCCAGCTTCCTCCAGTTCTCACTAATCCCATTTAACAAACATCACTACAAGCTCAAGGATGTAGAAGGTCCCCCTTGGCTTGGCTCTCCATTCTACAACAAGTGAATATTACAGAGACCTTTCCATTAAGATGGCCTAACTTTATTTGGCTTATGTTATAACATTTTGTTTCTATAAAAACTTTGAATATACAACCAAATCACCAACATGATGAATGAACAAAACAAGAGTGTAAAATTAGGGTTACAAAGTAAGAAAGATGAATTGGTATTTGCATGACATGTGTAAAGTCACACTATTTAAATTCATCTAATTCTAATGTACCTGGAACAAAAAAGAAAAACAGGACGAGGTTATATTATATTTTCTTGTGGAAAGGTGGGTACCAAGACAAGTTTTTATAAGAGGACCAGAGCAGTGAGGGCAAAGCACTCCAATTCTCCAGAGACAGAATAGTGTTAGGGGGGAAGGAAGTCCCCAGCTTGAATCATGTATCTATTGAATGGAAAATATTTAGGATGGGTAAATTCTTCTGGGTTGCCATATTAAAGTGGCTGAGTGTCTACAAAAATCCACAACTATCCACAGCCCACTACAAAAAGTTCTCAGTTTTATTTTAAATGTGTAAATGTATAGAGAAGCCAAATTTGACTCACAATCAAGAAATCTTTACATGAATGACAGCTGAGCATTAAATATATGTATATACATACATACATATATATGTATAATATATATATATACATATATATATATATGGAACTCTGATCACAGGGATGCTTTATGCACACACAAACTACAGTGAAAACTTCTATAAAGCCGCTTGTCCCTGGTGTGTGGTATGCACAATCAAGTAGTAAAGTGGTTTTGCTTTTCTTGTTATTGTTGTTTTACTTATATTGATTCTTTGTGGATTTCGCATCATGCATTCTGGTCCGCTTATCTCTCCATATCCTCACATTTGCCTTCTGCTCTTAGAAACGGCACCCCCCCACACCAAATCAAAACCAAATTTAAAAGAAAAACAAAAACCAAACAAAGAAACAAAGCAAAACAAAAATGAAAATAAAAGCAACAAAAAGAAGAATCTTGTCATGGAAGCTGTAGTGTGTCTCATTGAGTCACACGGTTTACCCTTGAGTCCATTCATCCTTGCTTGCAAGTGTTCACTGCCTGATCAGTGCTTTGGCTCAAACCCTCTGTTTTCTTTTACATCACCAATAATGGACTCTTACTGGGGCTCCTCTTGGATTTCCTGTTGTTTCATGTCGTGGAAATCCTACTTTGGGGGGTCTGTAGGTTCATC
Organism: Cricetulus griseus; assembly: GCF_003668045.3. Taxonomy (NCBI): domain Eukaryota; kingdom Metazoa; phylum Chordata; class Mammalia; order Rodentia; family Cricetidae; genus Cricetulus; species Cricetulus griseus. The sequence goes on from NC_048601.1 coordinate 85,672,474, forward strand.
CCCTTCACATGCTCCAATAGTTAGTAGATTCAGTGGATGTTGGGGTAGGCCAACACATAGTCATAGTTCTGGGCCTTGGTAATAACTGGGTTGTTCAACCCTCTAGCTTTTCCTCATCATCACTAGCTGGTGTATAATCACCCAGTGCAGCCTACAGCAAGGACCAGGGCCTGTTCTGCTCTGGGGCCCTCATATTCCGGTTCCTGTCACTCACTTCGCCAGGGACAGCTCTACTGTTTTGCCCAGGCAAGGTAGAGGACTCACTCATATGATTGTTGTAGGGGCATACAAGGGAGTGGTGGGGTCAGCTCCCCATTCTCACACTCTCAGGGCTGGCTCACCTGAAGTTCTGACAATAGGGTCAGCTCTAGTGTGCTGCCCAGGTAGGGTCACAGTGCAGGCCACTCAGATCAGGATACCCCTGGTGGCAGCACAGCCCTCAGACACCCTCATGGCCATAGGTTTCAGGCCAGTCTCCGGGCATCTATGCGACTTTTGTTGGCAACCTCAGGAATCCATGTGGTCCCTGGTGGCAACACAGGCCAGGGACATCAACAAAGATAGACCGCAGCCACCACAGGACCACAAACCCAGACATGGTCATTGGCAACAAGCCTGGGCTGTCACCTTGACTGTAGGCGGCTATGTAGGCCACCCAGACTGGTATGGCCTCTGCAGTAGCATGACCCTCAGACACCAATATGGCCACATAGAGCAGCACAGACCACAGGCCCCTGAATAGCCCACAGTGGTGACAGGAGCCACAGACATAAAGACAGGCACCCTTGGGTGGTGCTTCAGGGTCCAGGACCAAGACTTAGCCCTTGGCCATAGCCCAGGCCCAGACATCTCCCTGGACTAGGGTGGCTGGCCAGCCATTCATATCAGCCCGTACTTCACCACCCTCACCTCTCTAAATTCACCTCTCTCCTCAGCCCACCAACTGTTCCACCTCTCCATCTCTGTATTCTCTTACCACAATGGTGCCCAACCGCAGAGCACCAGGGTCTCTTGGATGGGTTGTATGCGGTTCTTGGTTGAGTACTGCCTGCCCCAGCCGCAAGGAATGGCATGGAGCTGTTGCCTTTCCTCACTCCCATGTTCCAGCCAAGAGACCTCGGGCAGCACTTGGTATGGTGGTACTTGATCACCTGGCGCCTCTGTGCAGGGGTGGGGGTCATGGTTGATTGTGATCCCCACACACAGCAAAAAGTCTGGGGGACACCATTTGTGTCCTCTGCTGATCCAGGCCTGGGAGGGACCGGCGGCTGCGGCCGATTGTGCTCCCCTGACGAAAAAGACTTAGGGAGCAACATCTTTGTCATTTGCTTACTCAGGCCCCTAGTATTCTGTTTTAATGAAGCTGACTCACTGCAAATACTATCAGAAGATAATTTAAAGATATTTTATGTGAAGGAGTATGTATTATTTTGAACAAGATAGACATTAGACAGACTCTAAGAAATTAGTAAGAAAGAGAAAATGGGCCTAAGGGTGTATAGTTCATCAGCAGAGTGCTTGCTTAGTATGTATGAAGCCCTGGATTCAACCACTAGTATGAGAAAATGAAAAGAAAAGAAATCCTACTAAAATATTGCAAAGGGATAAGGGGAATATTAGACAGAATAGCAACCCTCAACAGAATACAAAGAAAATGAAACAAAACACCTAAATTCAACTCATGGCCATTTATTTATCCAACAAATATTCCAGGTGCTAGTTTCCAGAAGGCAAAGTTCTAGGATCAGGGGATATGAATTCATTCACATTCAGAGAGGTTGGAAAAGGAACAGACAATCATGGAATCCTAGAATATATTGGAAGGAGATAAGTTCCATGGGGGAGATAGAAGCAGAGGTGACTGAAGGGGGATGTGACTTGTCCCCAGCCTCCAGCACTGCCTTTGACATAGATAAGGTCAGTCCTACATTTGAAGGGCCTTGGTTCCTGTGTCATCAGTACCTGGAACAAGACTAGCTAGTCTCAATTAGTACCACTGGGTACCAATGAAGCACGGGCACCATACCCTAACTCAGGATTGAATTAAACCTTTTTATATCAGTTTCCAGGAAATTAGCTTTGCCTTTATGCCATTCTTTTACTCATTCCAGTATCTGTACTCTGATGATTTGTGAAGAACCAAATTACCCCACTTTTAAGAGATATGCTTGGACGTCACAAAGGACAAAAATGGCTCAGGCTGACATCAGCTGAATTTCTACCCCTCAGCCATGTTTGGTTCAAGTGTGGCTAGCAAATGATAGAAGGGGTACGGTGTAGTGGCAATGTGTGTGCTCAATCTACTTAGGTCTGCATAGACCAAATGGTAGTGAATCAGTAAATCCCCTTTTCTTCTTAAATAGCTTATATATCTGCTTGCTTAGTCGGCCCTTAGGAAAACATGTTCAGAATAGGAGAAGCAGATAGATTGATAGATTGATGGATGGTAAGTGTTGGGGATTCACTTAGAAGGAAGACTTCAGTTTCACACCATATCTTTTGTCCCCTGAAATATAGAAGCCAAACGTGAACTTTCACAATGCCAATTGATTTTCATCAAAAGTGCCAAGATATTTACTAGCTAAAATACACACTTACAGCTGTATGAGAAAAGAAAATCTGGATATCCACATTCAAAATGTATATCTCTAGATTATGTTGGGGTTGGTAAAATAGCTCTGTGGGTAAAGCTGCTTGCTGCACAAGTCCAGTAACCTGAGTTTGACTCCCCAAACCCACATAAAGGTGGAAAGAGAGAACCAATTCCACAGAGGAGACCCATGGCCTCTAGTGAGCATCATGATATGCCTGACCAAAAATAATTTAAGAATTTAGAAATTCATTTAAAATAAATCAAAGGTCAAGAATATGTAGTTTAAACTGTGGAACATAAAAAGAAAATGTTAATAACAACTTCACAAATTTGACACAAATGTAGAGTCAAACAAAATGTAAATAATTTTCACTTCATCTAAATTAGAGGATACTAAGTTGTATTCAAAGAAACTACCAAAAACAAAACAAAACCACAATGTACTTAATCAGAGAAAAATTTAAAAGCAAGTATCCAACAAAGAATATATAGATTATATGAAGACACTGATAGCAAATAACAACTGAGTGGAATTTGAGGAAAGAACAAGTAGACATTTACCCAAAAGAAAATACACAAACATACAACAATCACATGAAAAGACACCTCATGTCTCTCATTGTTAGAGAAATGCCACTCAAAGTACAATGAGATAGCTCTTCCTACTTGCAAGGATAGCTATAGTTTTGTTTTGGGTTTTGTTTGTTTTCTTATGGTTGTGTTGTGTAGTTTTTTGTCAACTTGACACAAGCTAAGATCATCTGGGAAAAAGGAACATCAATTAAGAAGATGCCTTAATCAGATTGGTCTACAGGCAAGTCTTCGAGACATTAATGATTGACAGGGAAGGACAAAGTGCTGCTGTACCTCTGGGAAGGTGATCCTGCCTTATATAAGAAAGCAGACAGGGACACTCCTCCACAGCTGGTGGGAGTGCCAAGTAGTACAGCCACTTTGGAAATCAGTATGGCAGTTCCTCAGGAAAATGGGAATCAGTCTGCAACAAGATCCAGCAATTCCACTCTTGGGCATATACCTAAAAGACGCACATTGATACAACAAGGATATCTGTTCAACTGTGTTCATAGCAGCATTATTTGTAATAGCCAGAACCTGGAAGCAACCTAGATGCCCCTCAACTGAAGAATGGATAGAGAAAATGTGGTACATTTACACAATGGAGTACTACTCAGTGGAAATTGGCAGGCAAATGGATGGTACTAGAAGAAACCATCCTGAGCGAGGTAACCCAGTCACAAAAAGATAAATATGGTATATACTCACTCATATATGGATTTTAGACATAGAGCTAAGGATTACCAGCTACAATCCATACCACCAGAAAAGCTAGAAAACAAGGAGGACCCTAAGAGAGACATACATGGTCCCCTGGAAAAGTGGAAAAGAACAATGGAATCTTGAAACTCATAGGCAAATGGATGGCACTACAAGAAACCATCCTGAGTGAGGTAACCCACTCCCAAAAAGACAAGCGTGGTATGTACTCACTCATTTATGGATTTTAGCCATGGAGCAGGGGATTGCCAACCTACAATCCACACCACCAGAGAGGCTGGGAAACAGGGAGTGCCCTAAGAGAGACATGTATGGTACCTTGGAGAAAAGGAAGGGGACAGGATCTCCTGAGCTAATTGGAAACATGGGGGGAGGGGAGACAGAGCTAGGAGAAAGTGGGGGTGAGAGGAGGAGGGGAGAGAAGGAAATTGGGGGAGCAGGAAGGTTGAGTTGGGGAAAGAATAGAGGAGAGCAGGATGAGAGATATCATAACAGAGGGAGTCATTATAGATTTGAGGAGAGATCTGGCACTATGGAGAATTCCAGAGATCTACAAGGATGACACCAACTGACAATCTGGGCAATAGTGGAGAACCTTCCTTGAACGCCCTTCCCCAATAGTGAGATTGATGACTACCTTGTATGCCACCCTAGAGCCTTCATCCAGTGGTGATGGAAGCAGAAGCAGACACCCACAGCTAAACACTGAACTGAACTCCAGGAATCCAGTTGCAAAGAAGGGGTGATGAAGAACAAAAGGGTAAAGACCGAGCTGATGAAACCCACCGAAACAGCTGACCTGAGAAAGGGGGAGCTCATGGACCCCAGGATGATGGCTGAGAGGCCAGCATGAGACTGATCCAGACCCCCTGAACATGGGTGTCAGTGGGGAGGCCTAGGAAATCTATAGGACCTCTGGTAGTAGACCAGTATTTATCCCTGGTGTATGAGTGGACTTTGGGAGCCCATTCCACATGAAGGGATGCACTCTCAGCCTATACACATGGGGGAGGGCCTAGGCCCTGCCCTGGATGATATGAAAGACTTTGGTGATTCCCCCATGGAGGGCCTCACCCTCCCTGGGTATCCGGTGGAGGGTTGGTGAAGGGCGGGGGAAGAGGGCAGGGGGAGGAATCTGGGATTATCATATGAAACAGGTTTGTTTCTAATTTAAATAAAAATAAATTCAAAATAAAAATAAAACTCTTTGGCTCACCAAAAAAAAAAAAAGAAAGAAAAGAAAGAAAAATGAAAAAAGAAAGCAAATGGAGTGAGCCTTGGGAAGCCAGACAGAAAGTAGTGTTTCTCTGTGGCCTCTGCTTCAGCTCCTATCTCAGGTTCCTGCCCTGAATTCCCACCCTGGTTTCCTTCAATAAGATACTTTGATCAAAATGTGTAGGCCAAATAAACCCTTTCCTTCCCAAGCTTCTTTAGGCTATGGTGTCTATCACAGGATAGACAGCAAATGAGGACAAAGGTAAAGGACAATTATTAACAAGGAAGTGGGGAAAGTATAACCCAAATTATTGCTAGTGGGAATACAACATGATACAGCTGCTGGGGAGTAAAACATTTTGCACTTTCTTAACTGGTTAACAATTCTTGTCAGGGGAGATGGCATAGCAAGTAAAGATGCTCTCTACCAAGTCTAAACACCTGAGTTCAATTCCTGGAACCCACACAGTAGAAGGAGAGAATAGATTCTCACAAGGTATCCACTGACCTCCATGAGCACACACACACACACACACACACACACACACACACACACACACACACACACCAAATAAATTAATTAAATAATGAATAATACTTAACAAAGCCAATCCCAGATATACACATATATATATGAAAAGAGATGAAAATGAAGATTCAAAGCAGATTACAGTGATGTTCATAAAATTACTAATGATAGTCAAAGGATAGAAGTAATCCAATTGGCTATCAACAGAAAAAAAGGGGTAAATGATATATAACATATATTACATATTAGATATATACTATATTACACATATCTATGAGAATTCTAATCCATTAAAATGCCTGAGTTTTAATACAGGCAACAACAGGGATGCCCCTGGCAAGCGTGCTTGGTGAAGTAATCCATTCAAAGGACAGATATAATCCCTCTGATGAGAATCTAAAACAGACAGCAACATAGCAACCCGGAGGAGAACAGAGGATGCCAGCTGGGGGAGGACAGAGGCGAGAGAGTGTTTAGTTGGGCACAGCATCAGGTGATTGCAAGGATCCGGATAACGACTACACAAGGCTGTGACTGCACTGCGGGTAAGGAAACACACTAACAACTGGCTAACATGATGAATACTGAGCAATATATGGTTGTATTTCGACCACAGTAAACCCTTCTAAATTTGTTCATTTTCTTGAAGGCTGTTAAAGAAATACCAAAAGGATGGAACAAAAGCTACAACTCTTCTTTTGCAGAAAATTTCACCTGGACTGACTGCAGCATGCCCTGAGAAATGTTGATTATCTAGAAATTTCACCTGGACTCACTGCAGCATGCCCTGGGAAGCAATGATTATCTATAGTGACGAATCCCTAGAGCAGTGTGCTAACTGGGAACTTGGATTATAAGAAAGGTGTTCAAGCTCTCACACAAAAACAGTAACACTAATTGAAACTATAATAAGAGGCAAACTTTAGCAACCAAATTGACAAATACCAAAAGTAAAAGAATACACTGTGTTGTCAGGCTGTGGGCATAGGCCTGTTCATGTGCAATATTTGGAATGTAAACTGGTAAACATTTCAAGGAAGACAATATGGCAATGTACATCCAAATGGGAGTGCATATTCTCTTTGGTTTTTTAATTGCTGCTTTTTTTTTTCAGAGTCTCAAATGGCTGTATAAAATTGCTGGCCTCAAATTTGCTATGTATGGAGATGACCTTAGCTTCTGCTTCTCCTACCTCCACCCCCAGAGTGCTGCAATTACGGATATAAGCAACCACATCCTGTTTATGTGGTGCTGGGGCCTGATCTCATGGCTTCCTGAGTGCAGGGCACTCAATCCCCTGGGTCACAGCATCAGCATCAGCTCCATACATCCTATATGATCAAGGAACTTCAAGATCTTAAATATTTGTAGAAAGGGAAGTTATACACATATAAAGTTGCTCTCTGCTCTTTATTTTGCAGTAAAAAAATATTGAAAGCAGTGTAAGTATCCATGAATTTTAGAATATTTATACAATGATACATTATGCCACATAGAAAAATAGAAAAGTGCAATCCATTGTTGGCAGTTGGGTTTGAATTCTGTAAGATCTTATGTGCTATTAAGAACTACAATAACTGTATTAAAAAAAAAAAGTTAACGACAACAGGAGGCACCAAGGAAAACTGACTTAAAATCTTAAAATGCAGGAAGAGAACAGGTGATTCTAGTCAGTTGCAATTTTTCAAGAGGTATGGAAAGAAGCAGGGGAAAGGAACAGAGAGGGCCGAGAGTCGGGAGCCAAGGACCCCTTTAGCAGGCCCCAGCGGTGGAAAGGGGAAGGATAGAATCCAAGTATGGATCTCTTGCTTTTGTTTGATTTCATCTTACATTGTATTTCATTATTTGAAGGTGCTTAACTGCACACAGTACTTAGTTATGAAACATAACTTTTATGTTACAACATGGTTATGAAACATAAGTTGTGCTGTCTTACACATGCACAAGTACATGCACACATATGATTAGAATCATAGAAAAGGAGACAAAATAGCTGATGTTCAAAAAGAAATAATGGTTGAAATTTTTCCAAGACTTATAAAAAGTGTTAGGTTATTATAAATTCGAGCCAGGACAAATAGAAGTCATTTTAAGTTAAATCATGGTGGCAATAATATGGTTAAACTCAACACAAAAATACAAATCTTTAAAACAGTCTTAGAAAATGAATGTATCCCTGGGGAGAAGAAAGGAAATGGGATGGAGGGTTGGTGGGGTCATGGGAGAATGGGAGGGAGAGGGAACTGGGATTGATATGTAAAATAAGATTATTTCTAATCTAAATTTTAAAAATGAAGAAAAAAGAATGATAGGTGACTTTTGCAAAGAAACATGAGTTATAGATACAGTGTTGAATGAAGATAATTATCCATCCAGAATTATTTACTTAGAAAAGTTTTTTTTTATTTAGGCCAAGTAAAAAGAATGAAAAATAACCTTTCAAAAGAGATTGTCCACAGAATTTCCAGATAGAGAAAATACTAGTCAAACTTCATTAGTTAAAGAGGATATAACACCAGACAGGGAAAAATGTAGGGGACAAAGAGCAAGTGTGTGGTGCAGCTAAGTTAAGACAGTGCTACACAATAACACAGGGACTTAAAATACATGACAGTAATATCAGAAAGGTTTGTAATAGGGAATTGTTGTGTCTTTGTCCTTTAAAGTTCCCGTCTTATCTGACAACTGATAAAAATTCATTTATTATTAACAAATACAGACAATGTATGACAATCTCTAGGATAATTTCCAAAACACAAGCAAATAAGCAAGCTAGTGGGAAAAAGTAGCAATCACTTCATAATCAAGCAACAGGAAATGGAAGAGAAATACCTATAGAAAGCTTTATGTTGTGAGCATTAATAATTAAATATTTCTATAACTAAATATTCTACCAGAGATTTTAGTATTAAATAATAAAGATGAAACCTGACTATATGTTGTTTAAGAGAAACATGCTGAAAATATAAATGGATTAAATGTTTGATGATAAAAAGATGAAAAATAGCACGGATGAAATAATTACTAACACCACAAATCCTGGCATCTCTGAACTGAAAGCAGGTTAAGCTGTACTCAAGGCCAGATGCCAAAGATAAGGAAGAACATTTCAGATTACAAAGTATTTTAACAACTAAGCATAAAAAGATATAATAAGATGAACCTCGGGTATCTCGGAGGGAAAAAGTTTAGTAGCATGAAGAGGATGAAGAAATGGATTTTTATTTTTATTTTTTGCAGATGTTTTTTATTTGAATTAGAAACAAGATTGTTTTACATGTCAATCCCAGTTCCCTCTTTCCCCCATGCCCCCCCCCCCCGCAACTAAAACCCTACCTATTACATATCCTAACTGTGCCTCAGGGAGGGTGAGGCCTTCCATAGAGGGTCATCAGAGTCTATCATATCCTTTGGGATAGGGCCTAGGCCCACCCCCGTGTGTCTTGGCTCAGGGAATATCCCTCCATGTGGGATGGGCTCCCAAAGTCCACACCTATGCTAGGGATGAGTACTGAACTACTTACTACAGGAGGTCACTTAGATTTTCAAGGTGTCCTCACTGAAACCCATGTTCCTGGAGTCTGGATCAGTCCCATGCTGGTATCCCAGCTATCAGTCTGGGGACCAAGAGCTCCCCATTGTTCAGGTCAGCTGTGACCTTAAAAACATCTTCATGAAAATGATAGATGTCCTCAAAGAGGCTATGAGAAAAATCCCTTAAAGAAATGGAAGAAAAAACAAATCAAAAATTAACATGTGGTCTACCACAATATATCAGTCTATGATCTCATACAACACAATTAAAATATTAATTAATGGAATTAATATATTTATAAACGCCTCCTGTTGTATTAAAATTAAAGAATATTAATCTGCATAGCCAGGGTCAAAGAAGAAATCACAATGGAAACAAAAATATTTTGGGCTGTAATGATAATGAAACATCAAATCTTGGAGAATGAAGCTACAGCCACTCTTCAGAAAAATCCAGCGCATTAGATGTACGTTCTGAAAAGTTGTTTTTTAATCCCTAAAAGTAAATGAGTCAACTGTTGATCTCAAGAAACTGTGGAATGACTGGTTCAAGAAGAAAGTGGAAAGCAGCAATGAGAGCCACTGCCAATGAAACAGGAGACAGGAAGAAAACAAAAAGACACAATCTAATGAAATTGTTGTGTCCCTGATGATATTGCTTATTACAAAAAAATGAGATGAAAAAAGGGTTAAAAATAACAAAACTAGAAATAAGAAGAACGAACATTACAGTTCCAGTGGACTTTAATACATAATTAGAAGGTATTATGGACAACTGAATGGCAATAGATTTGAAGATCTTAATGAAATGAAAACTTGCTAGAAATGTTTTAGTAAAACAAAATTTACTAGAATGGACTCAAGAAGAAATGGACATTTTGTCATATATATTTATAACATATATAAAACAAATACTTTTTTATTTAAAAAGTATCAAAATCAGCCAGGCAGTGGTGGTGCACGCCTTTAATCCCAGCATTTGGGAGGCAGAGGCAGGCGGATCTCTATGAGTTTGAGGCCAGCCTGGTCTACAGAGCAAGTTCCAGGCCAGGCTCCAAAGCAATACAGAGAAACCCTGTCCTGAAAAAAAAACAACAAAACAAAACAAAAAAGTATCCAAATCAACGAAGAAGTCTTGGTAAACTTCTACTATATAATGTCAATGTATTATAAACAGTTTCAGGCAACAGCAATAAGAATACATTTCAGTAGCTATGTTATAAGACTGCTATAATATACCAAACCTTGTCAACCTATTACAAGAAAGAAAAAAGTGACTCAGTATATCCCACAACTATAGGATCTAAAACTCTAATATATTCACAATTGAATCCAGCATCTAAGAGAATTTTATTCTAAGAAAGTGGAGTGTGGATGGCTAATGCCTTCCAAAGTTTGCTCTCCAGGGTGATGTTTTGGGGGAACCATGGAGCCAAGTCCAGGTACAACAAGCAAGCCTATGGCATGCAGATCCGCGTGGGAAAGCAGAAGACCTGACAGCATGGTTGACCAACCAACCAAAGAGCAAACTGCAGAAAGGAGCCTTTCCTATGTTTGACAAGGTAGTGCTGAGACAACAAAGGAATCAGGGACTGTACTGAGGTCTCCCAGGCAGCATCTCACAGAAGCTGAGTTGAAGGACATGACTACTGAAGTCCAAGCTGATGTAATTTCACAAATGACTTCTCTAAAATTTTGTCAGTGATGGCAAGAACACTGGGAGACACAGACAGTGAAAACGGATATGTTCCATGCAGTTGGGAAGGACAGAAGTGGCTGGGTGAGTACAGAGAGCTTTGCTGTGTGATAGAAAAGCTTGCGGGGAAGTGAATAGATGAGAGAGTGATGAAATAACCAGGAAAGCAGACACCAATGGTGTTTATCAAGCCAACTGTGAAGACTCTGCACAGAACAAGAGCAGAGTGAAGACACTGTAGAGAATGGGTTGGATTTCTTGAACAAAATTTTTCATTTTGGAACACTTTTCTCCTACTGTCAAACAATATGCATGTAAAGCTATTTGGACTTCATCCCTCCAACTTTTCTCTCCTTATTTTATGAAAATAAATACTTATTTTAGAAAAGGCTCAAGTAACATGTTGCTTGTAGACTATTTTGGATATATCTAAGCCCTTTCCACAACTACACATAGATTGAGTTGGTCAAATGAGGGAACATTTGGGGCTGTGGTTTTGAAGTATTTTGGGAGAGTTATCAGAGTGTTGTTGAAGTGTGACAGTCAACAATGTATACATACAAGGTGGCTGTGTTACCCAGGAGCTCCAAAGCTCTTTTTCAGAGTTCTTTTAAACTTTTTTAGTCATTTGAAGAAAATCCACTGAAGGAGCTAAGAGATGGCTCAGGTACTCCACATAAGTGTAAAGACCTGGGTTCGATCCTGAGACCCATGTAAAAAGCCAACAGCAGCTCACACATATAATCCTGGCATAAGGCAGACAAGAGGATCCCTGGAGCTTGATAACCAGCCAACCTACCAAGCAAGCGCCAGATCAACTACTGTGACATATACATGGGAAGAGGGGAGGGAGACAGAGACAGAGACAAATTGAGCAAGGCGAATGTCTCCCAAACAATACACTATGTTAATGGAGCTTGAAGCTCTGAGTTAGTATGAACTTCTCTTTCCTCCTATGGGCTGCCACTAAATTTAGGACATCTTGGAATTTTCTTCTCACATAGTTGATGAGATTTAAATTAGTACAACCATTATAGAAAACAGTATGAGGTTCTTCAAAAATTAAAGATAGAACTACCATATGATCCAGCAACCCAATTTCTGGGTATGTAGTTAAAGGAAATGAATTATTACCACGAAAAGGTCTTTACACTCATTACAGCATCACTCACAGAAGTTATGGAATCATCCTAAGTGGTCATTAGTGGATGAACAGATAGAGAAAGAAAATCCAGAATCTTTTTATGCAGCAAAGTATTACTCAGCCTTAAAAAAGAAAAGACATCCTATCACTTGGAGATGTGGGGATGAACTCAAAGAGCATGTAAAGTGAAGTAAGCCATGACCAGAAAAACAAATCTCACACACAAGTGGAGAAAAAGAGTGGCAGAGTATTTCCCGAAATCGAGAACTGGGGGAAATGGAGAGGCGTTGACCAAAGGAGCCAAGCCTTCAACTATCAGAAGGAACATTTGGGATAAGCATGGACAACATGATGGCCATAGTCAATAACAATGAAACTGACCAGATAGATTCTAAGTGTTCTATACACACACATACACACACACACACACACACAGAGAGAGAGAGAGAGAGAGAGATAGATAGAGAGAGAGAGAGAGAGAGAGAGAGAGAGAGAGAGAGAGAGAGAGGGGAGACCATACAAGTAACTGTGTTAGGTGACTCACAGTGTGAGCCCAGGGATGTGGCAGTCATTAGAGGAGTGGACTAAGTTCTGATAATTCACTGTTGGTCTATGATGACCACTCATTTTCCTGATATCCTAGCAATGGCTGCTGAGAATATCTGAAGGTTCTAGAAGACGCTGACAATCTTTTGTCACCTACAACAGTTACTGTAGGATCTAGAAAACAGTACTACAAAGGGTGGGACTTTGACATGCCAAGCTGGAGAAGTCTCAGAACTGAGGCCCCTCTGCTCTCCTCCTGCCTTCTTTTCTCTAGATCATGTTTGCTCCTCTTTCTCCTCTGGTGTACATACAGGAAAGACTCTCTGAAGTGCCTTCATTTCCCTAGATATACCTCCAAAGAATACAATGTTTTCAGTCTGATTGAAAGGCCTTCTTCCAAGAAACACTAAAGGCAAATCACAGAGGAAGACATTGAAAATCTAGCATCAACTAGGAGCTCAGAGAGCTTTGAGGTTAGTATTGGTCCCTTTGGCTTGTTTCCCCTTTTCACCCTAATAGTAATTTGATACCCTCATAACATTGTCTATGCTCTTGCTCCCATCTAGGTCTTCTCTGTATGATGTGGGTCTGCAGACTGTATCATCTGGCTTTGTGCACATATACAACTCAATCAATCTGGAAGCCTTCCTTCCTGACAACCTGTTTGTTGTTGGTTTGTTCTCTACACTGAATTACTGAACCTTCAGAGAAAAAGCCTAAACTTCCCCAGGATGCAGCTCCACCTTTACGTGCTGACTAGGAAAAGCTTGCAGCTTCTCAAATGGATGCAGAAGCCCACCTGTGGCCCACAGAGCTAATTGGAAACCCAAAAAAAAAATTCACAGCGCTTCATGGGATCACATATGTGGGATCAACCCTGGCTGTACCTGCATCCAGATGCATCCATTCAGAGGGAGGCTGCAAGGGAGTTGAGCTTCATGGCAGTGAGTCTACCTGGGTGAGAGAAGTCAACCATACATCCTCCCCATGACCTTGACCATGGGACTATGTTCATGGCTGTCCAGTGTTATTCCTACCCTGGTAGCCTTCTTAATTGATCTAGATGTATTATATTTATCATTTAGGTTTTACATCTATAGTCAGCATATTTAAACACTGTATGTTATGAGTTTTGTAGATGTGTTCAATTACATTCATGATCACATGCAATTATTCTTTTTCCCATTGTTAGTCTACCTCATAAATATCAGAGTTGAAAATGAAATCAATTCACATGACCATATCCCATTTGTTTATGGTCTATCTATACCATATTTTATTTATACCTTAACCTTGTGATCATCAGTTCTCTTCAACAGAGTGTGTTCCTGTGAATGTGACATTTGATAAAAGAAACCATGGCCTCCATGGTGCCTAACTATAGTCAGGGAAACACTATTTTAACAAACTAAAATTGAAAGGCTATAATTAAAGGCTCAAATTAAACTGTATCCCTTTCTTTGTGAATACATTTTATATATCTAAAGCCTATTCTTTTAGATATTTTACTTAATATCCATTCATATGATGGATTCTCATCAAAACCATTCTCCATTCCTCTTCAACGCCTCCACCACTTTTCCCTTCATGTTCTCTCTTATTTAAATGTGTTTCTCTTTCAGTCTCTCACTCACACCTTGTCATTAGAAATGTTGTTACTTTCCGGTGATGCTCTCCACCTCTTCCAGGCTACTGTTGCCTCTCCCCTATGTTTGTTCTGTTTATAGCAGAAAATAACCTAGAATCAATCACCACCCCTACCCCACCCCCTATAACCCAAGCTGGCCTAGAAGCTGAAGTTCTCCCTCCCCTCTCCTTTTCTCTCTCTCTTCCCTGCACCTCCTACTACTACACTTTTCCTCCTCCTCCTCCTCCTCCTCCTCCTCCTCCTCCTCCTCCTCCTCCTCCTCTCAGCCTCCTCCTCCTCTTCTTACTTCTGCTTTTTCCTCCCTGGTGCTGGCTTCCAGGACTGAGCCATCACACTTTCCTGTCTTAACACTAACACAGCCACAAACCAAGGAAGTAGAGAATAAAAGATTGACAACAATATTTTCCCGGGGAAGTTTTTTTTTCTCCATTTCTTTCTGTGATGATGAATTTTGATTGTCAAATGGAGAAGAAAAGGGAACAGGGAAAAATCTAGATGAACACTAGCATTCTTCTTTGTTTACCTGCTGACCAGGGTCACAGACCAAGTCATTCCTGCCTCCATGCCTCTCATGTCAAGATGGACTGCATTCCTCTCAACCATGAGCCAAAATAAACCCTCCCCCCCACTCCAGAAGTTGCGTTTGGTCAGGAGTTTGATTGTAACACGAACAGTAACTAATACATGTGACAGTTGTATCTGGAGTACTTTCACTAGTACTATTGCTTAACTGTTTTCTGACCCACTGAAAAGCATAACATATGTCTCAAATGATAATCCTGTTGATAATGTGCATTATTTATCCTTCGAGATTCTAAATGAACTCAGCACAACCCCACTTGATGTACCCCATAAAATAGTGCAGCTTTTTCCCCAAGAGCCTGGGGCTCCCCAATCAACACTAAGCTCTCTAGTTAATACCAGTACACGTATACTGCCACCCTCAGGCTTCTGATTGTACCTATATATGGAGCATAGAATCAATCAACTGTGTTCATCAGGCTTCGTATACACTCTGTGATGTATTCTATTGAGACACTCTTGAAGAACAAGTGTCTGTGTACCCTGATTCTTTGACACATCACCAAAACCAGAATAGGTTCTGCCTAGTGGGCAGTACAAAAGATTCCTACCTAGCATCCACTCAAATACATGATGAGAAATGAAGGACCCAGTGAGGGACTGAGAGATCTGTATAGAAGCTCCCTGGCCATTCTCTGGGCCATCTGGACAGTGCTCACAGAGACCCCTCTTACCCTACTTTTTACTGTCTTCTCTCCTTTACTGACACCCATAACAACTATCCCCATCTGTAATTGGGGTTGGTCTCTTTTTGGCCATTGTCATCTATTGATGGAAGAAAGCCCGCCTCAATGGATTTGTTTTTGAATAGCATCTGGAAGTTAGGTGCCTCCCTTGGAACCACATCTGACTCAAAAGAAAAATGGTCCCCATCCTGACTGTCTTGGAGACACAGCTCTTAGGACTCAGCTCCTCGATCTGCAGCTAGGCAGGGAGTTCTATCCAGTCTTCCAATTTTGGTCATCTTGGAATATCACACACAAGCCCCTTCTGGCTCAGGCTACAGTGTCAAACCCTTCAGGCTCATCTCAGGTTGCTAGGCTACAAAGACATAGACTCCCTTCTTCCCACTGGG
The DNA here is from genome assembly GCF_003668045.3 of Cricetulus griseus. Taxonomy (NCBI): domain Eukaryota; kingdom Metazoa; phylum Chordata; class Mammalia; order Rodentia; family Cricetidae; genus Cricetulus; species Cricetulus griseus. The sequence continues at coordinate 85,688,332 of NC_048601.1, forward strand.
AAACAGTGGCAGCAACAATGAACCTTAACAAGTGTCTCCAAAATTCTACCAGCTGAACTCCTTATCATCTCCTCTGTTTTAGCTTTAAGGTATCACTATAAGTGTTCAAATGTCTCCTACAAGTTCTGAATATTGAGGCATGACACACTCATACTAAAAAACATATCCATGATCTATCTGAAATCCAAACTCAGGTGGGATGCACCATTTCCCCTGGCAATTACATACAGCGGTTATAGATCTTACACTGAAGTAAAGGTCACCTTTCATTTTTACTTATTAAATGATACGAAAGTGTATGCTCTTACAGCTATGGTAACACCAAGATTATCCATGCAGTGTACAACACCACACATTCACTCTGTTTTACATGTTTCAATTATATCACCTTTGCTTTTTACTCTCACTCTAGACCCAAGCATTTGTCCAGGACATTTTATTCATTTTTATACTTTTATCTACAAGAAGGATCCAGAAAGACCTATTGTTTTTCTAAAATTCAAATCTTTAGAAAACTTTTTAGACTGTAGAAGCAGGAGTTAAGAATACATTTCCCCAGCATTCCTGAGGCTAGCAAATCTGTGAGTTCAAGGCCAGGCTGGTTTACATAGCAAGTTCCAAGCAAGCCAGGGCTATATATAATAATAATAAATTTCAAAATCTCTTATAAAAGTCATCTTATTCAACGAAGTTAGTTGCTTAAATATTTTCTACTGTACCAAGCCTATGTTCCCTTACTGACTGTCTTGGCCTGGCTAATTAGCATTGCTCAAAAACTTTCTACATAGAGATCACCGATACTCCAAGATAAGGGGTGTAATAAGGCCACATAAATCAGGGATCGGCTTTAAGTGGTGCCTTCCTTGTGGCTGCATTAAAACAGCTCTGAACATGTACAGAAATGAATAGCATTAACATCCATGAAAAGTAAAACAAGGGGTTTGGTAACAAAATGAGAGAATTTGATCCTTTGGCACAAGGCTTCACACAACAGGAGAGGACCCCTTGTGAATTGTTGTCAAGAAGGAAAGAAAACTCTAAACTATCAATCAAGATTGTAGAACTTCTGCCTCTTCCATACCACTTGATGCTCCCTTGAGGAATGCATGGATGCTATCATCAGCCAGAAAGGCAGCAACTTGTCATTCAGTAAGATCCTGGTATTTTTAAAGACATCCAGACAGTGATTTCTCATCTCACAGATCCCTATCCCTGTCTACATCTAGAGAGAGTAACTCTTCAGAAAACACCTGGGCAAGACATAGGCTGTGGGCTACCAGTGTAGTAGTCTCCATAAATAAAGAACTATGGGCCAGGGAGAAGATGGAAATAGAAGCAGTAAAAACCAGGGCTAGAGTTTTCCATGCAGTCCATCTGTTCCATATGCTAGCACGCCGGCAGTGGACGTAGGAGTGGATCCCATTTCTGTCTGAGAGAGCAGAAGTAGACAGGAAATGTGTGAGCTGCCGGGCTCACCAACCTACCCGCCATCTGTGTCTCCAGCCAAGAGACTCAGCCACTCTGCCAGTGGTCAGAGCAGAGGGGCTAAGCACCCTCCCACCTGCTTCCATCTAAGGATGGAGCAACCCCAAAAGGAAAAGAATTACAGGAAAGGGGACCTTCTGCAAGACTTGGGAGGAAAAGAACAACAGAAAGAAACTTGTAGAAATCTTTGCTTAGGGAAGTAAAACTATTTAGTTTGTATTGTCATTGACAGAGAGATGCTATAGAGAATGATAAAGGAGGGAGCAAAACAATGGACATGAAATTCAGAGATTGGATTGAAGTGTAAAGCGATAGACTAACATGGTTGACCAACTAAAAAAACACCTGGTAAATCAAAACTCAATTTGCTCTATAGACGTTGTAGAAAGTACAGGAAGGGAATGGACTGGAAGAAGATGCTCAATGAAGCAGGAAAGAATGCTTCCAATTGGGAAGATGGATAGACAGATGGATGGGTGGGGAATGCCATCTGGGTATGAAAGGTCTCTGAAGTTCATAAGTTAAAGGCTTTGTCATCAGCCTATGGTGCCTTTGGGAGTTGGAGCCTAGTGAATGGAAGTCAAGTCATTGGAGAACCTTACAAAGGACACTGAGATTCCAATCCCTTCCTCTTTCTCTCTTTGCTTCACAATACAACAGCATGAACTGACATCCTTTAGCTGACATTCCCATCATGAACTACAGGGTTATAACAGACACAAAGCCTGTCCAAGTGACCATAGATCAATACCTCTGAAACCTGAGTCAAAACGATCCTTTTCCTTTTTCAAGTTCATTGTCTCAGCTATTTTGTCAAGGTAACAGACAGCAGAAATACATACATACATACTTACATACATACATAATACATACATGATGGAAGATAGATAGGTAAGTAGGTATATAGATAGGAGATAGATAGATAGATAGATAGATAGATAGATAGATAGATAGATAGATAGACCAAAAAATGGACAAGGGCCATGTAAAACCAATTCACAGAAAAAAATTCAAGTAACTAATAGTAATAGAAAGATTCTCCTGAGCTGCAGAGAATGAGGGAAAGGCTGGTGTTACAAATGCCTTTGTTGGCTGCAATCAGACAGTGAATGAAACCTGTGAATACCCTTTGACTTGTGCCCATCAGAAGCAAAGCAGAAGGAAGAGGAGTAAGAAGCAGAGACAAGTGCCCAGAGGGGTGATGTTGCATCTAAAAGAATGCAACCTGATAAAACTTTAATAAAAGCAAACCCCAACAATTTTACTGCCTTTTAACTTTTCTACCATTTTTATTTTTAACAATCACATTTTAGTATGTATATAATTTATAAAGTATCATGCATGAATATCATAAGGGATATTATTTTTAAGCATCCATAATTCTATTTCCAGAGGTTTATATCTATAGTTATCATTGATATATTTCTTTTGGAACATTTTCTTTTTTATTCTTTTTTATTTAATTTTTTATTTAATTTTTACAAATTACCCACCATCCCCTTCCCCCCTCCACTCCCCATAGAGGGTAGAGCCCTCCACAGGGGCTCCCCAAATTCCACAACATCATCCTGGGCCAGGCCTAGGCCCTCCCCCATGTGTCCTGGATGAGAGCATCCCTTCACGTGGGATGGGCTCACAGGGTCCCTTCTTTTTTTTCATTCATTTATTTAGCTCATAAATAAAGTCATGCACAATTATGATACCCAATACAGTATATTCACAATGGCATGGCTAAATTAAACCAATTAACATGTTATATCACACATATTCATCATTTTTGTTTTGAGAACACTTAAAGTATACTTTTAAAATATAGCATATTGTTATCAGTCATATTTATCATGCTCTCAGTAGACCTCAAGACTTCACAGAATCCATGCCTCTTGTCCAACTGCAGTTTTATATCCTTAAACCAATCGTTCCCCCATTGTCAAAAACCCACATTGAAGCCTAATAGCCACAATTTTGCTCTCTGTTCCCATAAGTTCATCATTTCTAGGTTACACATAAAATTGAAATCGTGTGACATTTGTCTTCCAGTGTGTCACTTATTGTTTTTTTGGCAAACATATAACTTTACTACTTACTAAAGATGAAATCAAATTTCCATGCACAGGTGAGCACTCACTGAAACACCTTGGATTCATCACATATTTGAGTTTCAATTAATATATATATTATATATATATAAATATATATTAATTGAATATATATATATAGAAAGAGAGCAATAATGGCAATATGTTATGCATCAATAGCAGCAACAGCTTTTTCAGGTTCTGAAGTCATTTGAACAAAATTGTAAAGACATCCAGCACACTCCATTTAAAAAGCAAAAAAACAAAAAACAAAAAACAAAAACAAAAAAACAAACAACAACAACAACAAAGTAAAAAACAAAATCCCAGAAAACAGCGCAGTTCTGTTACTCTTGTGGTACTTGGTACCATTTTTTTTTTTAATTAGCTTCTCAGTCATCATCTGGGAGGAAACCATTCTGAGCAACATCAATAAAAATAGCTCTGATAAAGCAAGGTCACTACTATGTATCATAAAGCAGGTCCACATATGAGTGAGTACATATCATGTTTGTCTTTTTGTGATTGGGTTACCTCGCTCAGAATGGTTTCGTCGAGTTGCATCCATTTTCCTGCAAATTTCAAGATTCCATTGTTTTTTTTTCTGCTGAGTAGTATTCCATCGTGTAAATGTACCACATTTTCTCTATCCATTCTTCAGTTGAAGGGCTGCTTCCAGTTTCTGGCTATTACAAATAGTGCTGCTATGAACATGGTTGAACATATGTCCTTGTTATATGAATATGCTTCTTTTTGGTATATACCTAAGAGTGGAATTGCTGGATTTTGTGGTAGACTCATTCCCATTTTCTTGAGGAGTTGCTATACTGATTTCCACAGTGGCTGTACAAGTTGGCACTCCCACCAGCAGTGGAGGAGTGTTCCTCTTTCTCCGCATCCTCTCCAGCATAAACTGTCATTGGTATTTTTGATTTTAGCCATTCTGACAGGAATAAGATGGTATCTCAGAGTTGTTTTGATTTGCATTTCCCTGATGGCTAAGGATGTTGAACACTTTCTCATGTGTCTTTCAGCCATTTTAGAATCCTCTATTGAGAATTGTCTATTTAGTTCTGCACCCCACTTTTTAATTGGATTTTTTGGTGTTTGGGGGACTAGCTTCTTGAGTTCTTTGTATATTTTGGAGATCAGCCCTCTGTCAGATGTGGGGTTGATGAATATCTTTTCCCAGTCTGTCGGCTGCCGTTTTGTCTTGCTGTCTCCTTTGCCTTACAGAAGCTTCTCGGTTTCAGGAGGTCCCATTTATTAATTGTTGACCTCAGTGTCTGTGCTACTGGTGTAATGTTCAGGAAGCAGTCTCCTGTACCAATTAATTCAAGGGTATTTTCCACTTTGTCTTCAAATAGGTTCAGTGTAGCTGGATTTATGTTGAGATCTTTGATCCATTTTGACTTAAGTTTTGTGCAAGGCAATAGGCTTGGGTCTAACTGCAGTCTTCTACATGTCTGCAACCAGTTATGCCAGCACCATTTGTTGAAGATGTTCTTTTTGTTCCATCGTATAAATTTGGATTGTTTGTCAAAAATCAGGTGTTCATAGGTGTGTGGGTTAAAATCAGTGTTTTCAATTCTATTCCATTGGTCTACCTGTCTATTTTTGTGCCAATAACAAGCTGTTTTCAGGACTATAGCTCTGTAATAGAGCTTGAAGTCAGGGATGGTGATGTCTCCAGAAGTTCCTTTATTGTATAGGGATGTTTTGGCTATCCTGGGTCTTTTGTTTCTCCAAATAAAGTTGAGAATTGTTCTTTCAAGGTCTATGAAGAATTGTGTTGGGATTTTGATGGGGATTGCATTGAATCTGTAGATTGCATTTGGCAAGATTGTCATTTTTACTATGTTGATCCTACCTATCCAAGAACATGGGAGATCTTTCCATTTTCTGGTATCTTCTTTAATTTCTTTCTTTAGAGACTGAAAATTCTTATGGTACAGGTCTTTCACATTTTTGGTTAGTGTTACCCCAAGGTACTTTATGTTGTTTGTGGCAATTGTAAAGGATGATGTTTCTCTGATTCCTTTCTCGGCCAATGTGTCATTGGTGTATAGTAGGGCTACAGATTTTTTTGAGTTAATCTTGTATCTTTTGGAACATTTTCTATCCACAAGTGTTCTTTCAAATCATTAGGTGTTTTTTTATGTTACATTGAATTGATGCACCATAATGATTTCTAGTTTATCCCCATTATGGAAAATGTGTATTAAACCCAAATTTTGAAATTACAAATAAATAATTTTACACAATCTCATTAACATTTCTAATGATACTTTAATTATGCATTCATAAGTATAGAATGATTATATTTAAACATTGGTAATTCTTATTTCTTATTACTCCATTGCTTCCATGAACAAATGCACAGATCAGAATTTCCTTGTATTTCATAAGATCTCCAACTTTTTGTTTTTAAGTGTATATCATATAAAAGGTGAAATACTATGAAATCATTTGTATTTTCCTTTTATTACTAATACGTTTTTAAATTTTATATTGTTAAGACATCTATAGTCCATGCTTAAGCACTATCTTTTCAGGAGACTTGGGCCACTCCAGTGAAAATCACCATCCACCTACCCCACCCTCCCTCCTACCTCTACACTCTCGGTGTCCTTCACCTTGTTTTCTTTTCAATGTTCCATGGCAATGACGATCTTCCACTGGTAATGCATAGCTGTGAGGAGAGTTTTATATAAGTTTTACTTAAGGATGTGGCTCCTGATGGGTAGAGCATACTCCAGTGGATAGCCACACCCAAGAGTATATAACCAGCAATAATTAGAATGGGTAGATTAAAAAAGATAAAAGGACAAAAAGTTGAACCAGGATGGAATGATGAATGGAGTTAGGGAAAGTGTGAATATGATCAAAATACAATGTACGGTATTCTCAGAGAATAAATAAAAGTATATTTTAAACTGTTTTAAAACAAAAGTATATTTTCTCTTAGTTCCACGTTTTACTTCTTTTATATTTAATTCATTAACCTGGAAATTATACATAGCACAAACATTGGAAACAAACTTTAAAGCTTTAATTTTTTTTTTTGTAATTCCTGCAGCTTCACCCATTCTTGTATTTACATGTGACTGCACTTTTATTTTACACTAGTTTTGGATAGTAACACCTTCTGATAGTTGGATGCCTTCTGGTATCTGGTAGACTATTCATACATATGCTATGTGCAGGGACTGGTTCCAGGACCCCTGTGGATACCCAGACCTGTGATACACAAGTGAAAATGGTATGCTAGTTACATATGATGTGACCACATTCTGTTGGATTCTTTGAATCACTTCTAGAAAACTGCCAAACTTAAAAGTCTTGTGTGTTCAGAACAGATGCAAATTTTTCATGTTTTTGAACCATGGTTGTTTAAATCTGTGGATGTGATGCCCCTGGCTTCAGAGGGCTGATATATAATACAATTTTAAGAATTATAACTTTAATACATTTTAAAAACTGAACTACTAGCTCCTCTAATTAATCTATATTTTTATCTTTCTTTTTTATTTTATCTGCCAGTGAACCTTAAAAATAGTTTGCCAAGTTCACAATTGGGATTTGTAAGGTTGTTGCATTTAATTACTATATTTATACTACCTACAGCTAATGGTGTCATTCAGAAGCACGGCAAATCTCCTAGTTTATGGGTCTTCTATAGGTTGATTTTTAAGACTTGATTTAATTCATACATGTTTTAATGCAGCTTTTTCCTAAGTTGTTTACCAAGTTTTTATCATATTTTACCTGTTTGTTCATGATTTGTAATCATTTGCAACATATTTGTGTTTTTAGAGTTACATTTTTTTTGGTTAGTTTAACAGGTTTGTGTAGGAGATTTTCTTGTATTTCCAAGAGTTGATTACTAATATTTTAAAAATACAATTTTTCACTTTCATTCTTTTTTATTTTATACTTCATACATTGCCTTAAATTTTACAATATAATGCTAATAACTGTGGAACCAAATGCATTTATTTCCTTATTTAACATCTGTAATATGAAGATTCAAAATTGTTTTTGTTGCAGGGTTCTGCTAACAGAAAGCTTGATGAAGGTCCTCCAGTGGCATCCCTGATCCTCGAGTGCATAGTGAATAGCAAAACAATACTGGGCACACTGTTCAGGGAACAGAAAGAGAGAAAGTGAACTCAGACATGGGAGGGGGGAGCTGCCATCCATGGCTTTTGAGAAGTAATACTATGTGATCTGACTCGCAAAGGTGATAATAACTTGGCACCTGACTGAAAATAGAGCTGGTCATTTCAGGCAAAGAAGAATAAGCAAAAGTAAATGCAAGAGACAACTAAGCGGGAAGGGTTGACATGAATTGTCAAAAGCTAGGAAGTGGCATAATAAGAGGAGTATTTTAAAAATGCCATCCTGGCTGCATCATAGAGAAAACACAGCAGGTATGAAGCAGACTTGGTACCAAGAGAAACCAAGGCAGCTTTATTCTCAAAGAATGAGAGAGAGAGAGAGAGAGAGAGAGAGAGAGAGAGAGAGAGAGAGAGAGAGAGAGAGAGAGAGAGAGAGAGAGAGAGGAGAGGAGAAGGGAGGGAGGGAGAGAGAGAGAGAGAGAGAGAGAGAGAGAGAGAGAGAGAGAGAGAGAGAGAGAGAATAAGCTGAACAAGCCCTGTAGCTTTATTTTACTAGAAAATAGATTTCTCAGAGCTCTCTACCATATATTCAAGAACTTTTTATGACAAATCTACATTCAGTGATCCATTTATATTCAATATAAAAAAAGAAGGGGCCAGTGAGATGGTTCAGTAGGTAATGGCACTTGCTGACAACTTGAGTTCTATACCTGGAATCGCCACGTTAGAAGAAGAGAATAAAGTCCTGCAAGCTGTCCTCTAACTTCAAGGCAGGCGTGTGTGTGTGTGTGTGTGTGTGTGTGTGTGTGTGTGTGTGTGTGTGTGTGTGTGTCTGTGTGTCTGTGTGTGTGTGTGTGTGTGTGTGTGTGTGTGTGTGTGTGTGTGTAATATGCACATATAGATAGATGGATGATGGATAGATAGATGACTGATAGATGATAGATAGATAGTTAGATAGATAGATAGACAGATAGATAGAATGCAAAACAGTGAAAAAGAAACAGAGACATGGAATACAGAGGCCCTTTCTCTGCATATTACAGTTTCCTGTTTATTTATGTGTCTTACAACAGGAAACACGAAACGACTCATATTACAAGTAAGCCAGAGAAATTAAACAGATTTCTCATTTCATGATATATGGGTTGTGAATGCTGTAACCATTTCTCTTAATTGCCAGTCTCACCTCAGTTACTCCTCTCACTTTGCCATGTGTTGGGCTCTTGTCCTTTTATGTTCTTTTTGCCTTTAGACCTCATTTCTTTAAGGTGATATGCTTCCATCTTTCATATGCATTGATGGACTAAGAAAAAATTTCACATACACTTTTTTATTGAAACAATAATAGAATCATTGTTAATGAACTAAAATAACCCAACTTGACACATCATGAAGAGGAAGTCACTTACCCAGGGGCACATCTCCACTTCCTGGCAGATGCAGCACTAAAGCAGTGTCTTGCTGACATCACATCTAGACTATTCCACTCCCTAGTGCCCACCAAGTATGACTCCAAGAGGCACGCTGGATTCATCGGTCTTTATACCTGAAATATCACTACTGATGAGACTGATAGAATTCAAGGAAACAAAAATATTGATGGGGCTAAAATTGCTTGTTCTAAATCAGAGAAAAGTGATTTCATCTGTATAAAAGTCATGTCTGTGTTGAACTAGATTGTCTCAAGTAGAAAGGGACCAACACCCACATTCCTCTAACCTGCAAGATTTCTTGTGAGACTGAACTGGAGAGTGCCTCATATGAAGACTCAAAACAGTAGGTAGATTTTATTGTTATTATTATTATTATTATTATTATTATTATTATTATTATTATTATTAATTCAAGTTAGGGAACAGGCTTGTTTCACATGTAAGTCACCTCTCCCTCTCCCTCCCCTCACCCCCATTCCTTTTGAGATGGCTCCTCAGTCCCTTTCATCTCTGGCAAGGAAACCCTGATCATCTTCAAGGCCCACCATAGAGGCCACAGCTCTGCAGGAGCAGCTGCAACTGCCCCACCCCATCTGACATCATGCTATCTCATCTCTGGCCCTGGCCATTAATCTCTGATTACTATGGATTCAGGTTATCCCTGACTTTGCTAAGTGACTTGAACACTGGGATTGACTGAGCCTTCCTCCTGCAAAAAGACTCAAGCACTCCCATTTGGCAGAGGTGTTTGTAGGTCACCTGGAAAACCAATGTTAAGACTAGACAGCAGGACATGACCTAGACACTAACCCATGCATCTGGTCTGGAGGCCTGGCTGCAGAAGTAACACAGCATTCTACTCTACACATAAGAATATCATGTTATGAGATTTTCGTTGACTTAAGAAACCAACTTTATCTAGAAGAAAGATGCATTGCAAGGGCCAGAGAAAGTAGTAGGGCCAGCACCAAAACAGTATTTTTTGAATATGACAGTGCCATCATGCATGCACTGCATATACCTGTGACTCTACATGCACATGACCTTTATGAGACAAGCTAACCAAAATCCCAACATGGATGGGGATATATATATATATATATATATATATATATATATATTATATATATATCCATATATGGATAATGATTCCAAAGTATCAACCTATTCTGCTCTTCAGACATCCTATATCCTGGACCTCACATATCCGAAACACACATTCTTTCTGTCAATATAATGGTTCCACATGGTAGAGGGCTGATTAGCTGACCATCAAAGGGAAGAGTAGCTGGTCAACATAGGAGGAGATGAAGGGAAAACTGCAACAGGGCAGACAGTGCTTTGTGACATCCTTTTGCTCATGCCACTTCAGTCCACAAAGGCACTATGTCTGTCTTCATTCCCTACTTCTTTCTGTTCAAAACTTTGCCCAATAGCTAAGGTCAATTCTGTTCATAGGTTCAACAAACCAAATTAATGCCAGCCCCACCAGAGCTAGCACTTAGGTTCAACAGAAGGCATGGCTGAGAGGCACGTGCACCAGCCACCCATTCCATACTTTGGGGGTCCAGATGCCTACAGTACCAACTTGTTTTCCTGTTTTATTTCCTTTCTCCCTTGCTACTCCTTTCTGGGGTCACCTCCTGAGGCTGGCTTCCAGAAGACCCCAAATGAAGACACCAAATACTACTCCTCTGATTATTCTGTTGTGTTTTCTTAGTGATAGAGGTGTTCATTGTCAAGGTTTGGTTATATAGACAAGTTTCTATACTTATGGTGGCCACCCTTGGTCCTCTTTGCCTAGGTGTGAAGATTGGAGGGTATGATGGGAAATGCTCTTCTGTATATGTTTCTCTTATTGGTTAATGAATAAAACACTGGTTGGCCAGATAGGAAGTGACATAGCTGGGCAAAATCATAATATAAGATCTCTTCTCTGTGGAGATGCTGAGCAGTCATCATGTAGCAGGCAAAGGAGTTGCAGGTCTGGCATTCTCCGGTAAGATAAGACCACGTGGAAATATATAGATTAGTAGCTATGGGTTAATAATTAAGACAGAGCTAGCCAATAAGAAACCCAAGCCAACAAGCCAACAGTATTATAATTAATATAAGTCTAGTGTATTCATTTGGGGCTGATGCAGCTGTGGGACCAGGTTGGTGGGCAAGAATGCTTGTAACAAGGGTGGCTCCCAGAACTTGAGACTTTCAAAACTAAAACCAAGAAAGTTCTGTGTGATCCTGGATGCAGGATCATCCTACTTACAAGTTGCCTACATGCATTTATGGATGTATGTACTTATCCTTTCTAATAAACCCTACATTAAACTTTCTTGAATCGGGGTGAGGGGGCATGTGAGGGCATAGTTTAAGAGCACTCCAAATGTCCATTACATGCATGTTGATTTCCTACAAGAGAGACAGAGTCTGCACCCATTGTGTCTGGCAGGCATGCTGGGGAATGGAGGCAAGAAGGCCTGAGAGCTCAAGTGACCACGAGACTCGAGAGAGGAACAAATGGCTGTCACTCAACAGCCATTAATGCTTCTTAGCTGTGCCTCACACAAGGATCTCACATTTTGCCAAAAGTCCTGCAGTGTTTCGTGGGATGTGAAGAAAATTATCGTGTTCATTAAACCAAGTATCACTAAGTGCAGTGTTCAACCCTTAAGCACATGGAGGTATGTTAAGGTCTCTTGTGGCATTTGCTAGCCGACTTTCTTGCTAATTTCTGAAATAGGCTCTCAAGCATGGCATCACTAATGGAAAAATGTAAGCACAAACAATACTTCCATGGTCTGTCAGCACCCGGTATCAGAAGCATCACTTCGAATCTGAATGTTGAGTTATACCTGTAACATCCCAAAGCTGCCACATGGAGACATGTGCTGTAATGATGTGTGAAAACATTTTGTAAAACCATAAAGAATCGTGTAAGCTGATTAACCCAGAATTCATCCATCACACATCACTGTGACACTTAAATCCATAACATTTTACCTTGATGTGCTAGAATCACTTTAATATGGACTGTGAGCAGGTATGTCTTCATCATTCAATCCCAGCCCTAGAAATACAAACACAGCAACAGATAATTCACAACTGTTTGCCTTATGAATATATAAATAGACAACTACACGATCTGACGTTAAATATAATTTTCTACAAAATGTCCTCTTTCCATCACACTGAGTTGACTGTCCCTGTTATAGCCTACCTACATTCTTTAGACCTCTTGCCAGAGGTGGTCATCCTTACTTACTTGGACACCTCTTCCTCCCACCAAGCCTCAGGGAAAGCTCTATTTCATATGCTACTGTCTCTTCAACAGGTGGGACAATACCTGGTATTGAGTAAGTCCTAGAGAAATTCCAAATGAGTGAATGAATAAAGGAGAATGCAGAACCCTGGAGCTCTCCTAACATCATCTCTCTATTTCCAGAAGTGCATTAAACATGGGTGACAGGAAGATAACTGTGGGCAGACCCTTAACCCATGAGCATTTCAGCATTTCAAGGCCGTCCCAATCACATTTGTGATCTCAGACAACTGACTCAGCAAGAAATGGGATCCCTCATGCAATGGCCTTGGTCTTTCCCTTACAAGGTGACCTTTCTAAGATGAAACTCCCAAGAAGAACAAACTTGCCCTAATGCTATGCTTCTGCTGAAGAGCAAAACTATCTCAGCCCTCTGTGTTTGTACTTCCAGTAATCGTGTTAGTGACTAGGAAGAGAGGAGAAAAGAGCTGCTCTCGTGGTTCTTAGAATGTCAATCCAATCCTAGGGTGTGCCTGGCAGGTAGTACACATCAGGCTGTGGAAAAACAGAGCCTGGACACTTGTTTGTTGGGACACGTTTCTCTGACCTGATCCTTGGGATTTCTCTTCCTAGTCAAGTAGTCGGGTCTTAACCCCACCTCTGTTCTGGACTGCCATCTCTCCACTACAATACTACCACAGGATCAGTTCTGGTTATTTGCTGTTGTAAAAATAAAACACTGGCCAAAACCAAACTGGGGAGGAAAGGGATTATTTAATTTATCAGAACACAGTCCGTCACGAAGGGATGTCAGGGCAGGAACTAACAGCAGAAATTGAGACAGAGGCCGTGGAGGAACACTGCCTACTGACCTGTTCTCTGTGGCTTGCTCAGCTTGCTTCCCTTATACAGCCCAGAACCTGTCTGAGATGAGACCACATACTGATCATTAATCAAGAAAATGCCCCTGAAGACATACCCACAGTCCAATCCAATGGAACAGTCTTCTCCATCGAGGTTCCCTCTTCCCAAGTGATTCTAGCTTGTGTCCAGTTGAGAAAAAGTTAACCATCATAGAATCTGTGGCTATCTCATTAGTTCAGACTCTGGTAAGGATCTCCTCCCCCAATTGCATTACAACATAGTCTAGAAGCCAGGAAAGAATTAGCCGTGAGTACAATAGATGGTACAGCAAGACAGTAAAAGACACAGAGAGGGCCAGCCTTGTTCTTTGTGTCACACACCACTCTTTCGAAAAACTTCTCATTCTGTGAGGACAGCATCAGCTCTTTCTGAGGGCAGCAGCTGTGGTCTAACCACCTTCCAGGAGGTTCCACATCGTAAAGCTCGAACCACTGCAACACCTCCTCATTGAAAAAGCTTCCAGCACATGAGCCAAGTCCATTGTCATTTGCTTTGTATAGTTCTTCCAGGGACCAAAGAGTCACTGTCTAAGCCTGCCCTCCTGACCACTGGAGGAGTAGGATGTTCCAGGAAGCTGACTCAGACACAGCTTTCCAACAGACCTATGATTGATGAAACAGGATTGGAGAGGCACTATGGGACCTCTTTCCTGTGCTTTTCCTCAGATGAAAACCTGCCACAGAGCCACGGAAATGGGCTCAGACGACACAAAGGAGGATCAAGGGAGCAGAGTTTAGTCCATGAGAAGCACGCAAGCAGGGCTGGGGTAAGGTGGCCCCATGCTTCCATATTTAAATGTACAGACCTTCCCCAGATGGCCAAGTCTGCAAACTCAGTAGTAAGTCGCTTCTTCATAGCTCAAAAAAGGAAAAGCCCTAAAATACAGCCATTAGTGAACTTATTTCCTCTGAGAAAGCATGGTAACAGGAGACGGCTCCCTGACTAACAAATGTTGCCTTCCTATTGTTACCATTCCAAACTTCAGTCTCATCTTCAACAGACCTTTAAGAGGTGAATAGAAGAGAAACCAGTGGGACAAACTAACTCTATGTAATACATATTGTGCCAGGAACTCAAAGAGATGCATTCATTTGCTTTGCATAGCAACCTGACTTCTGAGTGGAAAGCTGAAAATCAAAGAAGACAGTGTTAACCAAACAGTGAACAGTGGACCCAGATTTCCTTCTCAGGCCTGTAGGACAATCCTTTGAAAGAAAATGGAAGTGACTGGAAAATCATGTTCAACCCCAGGCCAGTAGCACCTGCAATGCTCAATACTAGTTCTAAAACTGGGCTTACAGTCCTGTGTATTTGGTATTACACTGTCATATGCTTCTTTAAAAAGGCACAGGTATAGCTGGCATTAAAAAGTGGGGTGGGGAGATTAGTTAAGGAATGGCTTTTACTTTATGTAGACTCACAACAGGGTTCCTTTAAATAGTCAGCTCCCTGGTGTTTTTATTGTGTAGGTCGATTTACCAAAAACAGTAAGTTCACAAATAATAATAATAAACTTTTCATGACTATATTTGTTACATAAAGTAAAGCAACTTTTGACAAGCTTCTGACCTCATGTGGGTCCAGAGACAGGTTCCAAGGGAGGTCACCTGGATACAATTGCATCAGCTCAGCTCCCAAGAGCACATGTCTCCTGTAGCAGCAGCACAGAGCAGGGGGACTGGAGACCCCCCACCCCAACACCAAAAGGAAGGCAGGAAGAATCCTAGGATCTGCTTTCTTGAACTCCAGGGCTTCTTTCTGCCCCTGACGCCCCTGCCCGATTCACAAGAGCACTCAGGTCTCCCCAGTATTTGACCTCTACGCTCTTCATTTGCAGTCCAGGAAATGGGCTACCTCGAGTCCTTTGCTCTGCCAAATATTCAGTGTGGTCTCTCATTCCCTGGCATTTTCTCACAATTCTCCCTTTCCGTCTGTGCTCCTCAGACCTTGGGTGTGACTGATCTCCACATTTCTGGACCTCTGAACCAGTGCATCGTGATATCCTATGAAATGAATTATGTGGATTAAAATTCTGACTTTAACTAATTGTAATTTTGGAATAAGTAATAATTTAATACTGCACAGGTATAATTCTATACATGCATACTTGTTTGGATCAGAGAGCTAGTGCCTCCTCTATGTAGGAGCTCTCTCTGATTCATCTGTAGGACTCCATTGGCCAGCACAGTACCTGACAATAACAGGGTCAACCTTTCTGATTTCGTAACAAAGGAGAAGAATGTAAAATTCGAAATGTTATTTGTTTATTGTCAAGGCCTAAACTAATGTGCCAGTCACATCAGAAATAGCGTTTTAATACACAGCAAGATCATCTAAATGATCTATTTCTAATTTGGTTCCCTTGCCTCCCAAAATATCACTGTAAAATTATTTCATTAATATAAAATTAGTAAAGGAATACTTTTACATTTCCTTAGATAAAGCTACCACTGTTGAGGAAGTCGGGTCAAAGCCGCCATTACCTTGGATGGGATTCCAACAGATAACCCTTTGTAATTCTAAACCACTCTCCCTCTTTTATCTTCAATTACAAGAAGAAAGAGAAAGACTGGGGTGAAAAGTTAAAGGGGAATAATATTGCTGTGCTTACAGTTTCTCTCCCCCCCTCCCCAATGTTTTTCTCCTTAATGTGTGCAATTGGTAATTAAATATATTTCTGCTGGTCTTGTGGCCATATGCCTACAATATGTAAAAATACATTTGCGCTTTTCCCCCCTCCATTCCTTTTGTTCCCAGCGCTGACTGCTGTCAGAGAGAGAACAGTCCAGATTCCCGTGTGCTGGTATCTGTGGGCTCCGACTTGCCAAGCTGCCAGTCTGGGCCGTCACACCTTACTGCCTTTAAAGATTGCCCTGCAGAGATAGAGGGAAATGGCAATTTTTACATGATGCAGTCTGGCGACCCAAGAGATTTGAAGTCAGAACTGGTGCCAAGATTTACCCAGGAGAGCAAGCAGAGGCAAAAAACAGAGAACCTGGACCAAAAGGAAAAAAAATGAAAAGAAGAGGCGGGGAGGGCTGGGGGATGGGAAACCACAGTGAAATCTCTGGGGGTTCTCTCCAAAGGCCTCAGAGGAAGGCTCCTGAGTGGGCAAAGGCTAGGCTTCTACGACTCTGTGGGTCCTAAAGAAAGTCAAAGGGAAGAGGTCGGCTTTTTTGCATGCCCTAAATTGTAGTAGATTGCAGAATGTAAATGAGACAATTATTACACCAACGCTCATCAAGCTGGGCTGGAAAGACTTCAATAGCCTGATGAATATGCATGCAAATTTGTTAATTAAGTTAATTATTCTGCTGAAAATTCATTTGTCTTCCAAGGACATTTTCCCCATGATTTTAACATGCTAGCGCCATTAGTCACGCTCCGTGCTATTCCACGTTACTTTTGTCCACTTTCTTCCCCCGCCTTTTTTTATAAAAATATTTTAAAGTTTGAAAAAACACTTGATTGGTTCTTTTAATTGACCCCTGCAATGTTGGAAGATGCCTAGAGCTAGCTCGGTAGGTATTCTCAGAAACACGTTTCAATTAAATATTTCCTTGATATATAAAATGTCTGCAAAATGTCACATTGGTGGGGAGGAGAAGCACTCTATCTGGGATCATTAAAGCTAGAATGCGAATGTTCTCTGTAGTGACTGTAAGAGGTAATCTGTCCCTGCTGTGGGCGATTTCCCAACTCCGAGTGCTATTTGATGCAGGGATCTACCTTGCTGTGGGAGCATGGAGATTCCAGGCTCCCCACTCCTCCAGCCGCAAGGCGGAAACCCAGTGAACATGTGTGTTCAAACAAGAACCAGTACTATGGTACTTTTCTGTCACCCATGAGGGCCCAAACCTGTTACCATGGCAACAAGGGGGAAATGGTGGGTTTAAAATCACATCTAAATGGCAAATTGAGATATTTGAAAGAAACAGTCGGGTTTAATTTTGTTAGCCAAAAGAAAAAAAAATGTAGAGAAAAATGTAGAGTGGTATTTTTTTTTTTTTAATGAACATCCTTTTGCCCGGGGAAAGCAGGTTTATTTAATGGAGTCCTTCATTGTGGGCCTTAAAATTGGGATCGATGGTAGACTGGGTGAAATTAACCAAATCCTTGATCCTAAGGCTCCTAGATATGTGAAGCAGCCTGTTCAAATCACCCCACCCTAATATACAGTCACCACTATGGTACCAATGCTAATTTAAGATGGAACAGAGAGCATCACTCTGAATACAGTAAATGTTCTTCCTAGAGTCTTGAGAGAGAGAGTATTTGAAATTAATACTATTCCAGGAAAGCAGGAGAATAGGATTCCCTGTGTGTGTTATACAATCGCTGTCAGAAGGACTAACCTCAGCCCCAGTGAAGGGGACATTGGGTGTTATGTAAATGTCTCTCTGTATCCTTTGTTTTCCTTAGAAAGATGAATTCACATTCTCCCCAAATTTCATTCAGAAACTCTCCCGTGTGATTTCCGGCTACAAAACTTGATCTCACACTTTAGGAAGATCAGACTCTCCTGGAGCCAGCTAAAGGAAAGGACATAATAATGAAAGTAACAAAAGTTAATTGAAAGAATAGAAGAAAAATTAATTGGCATGCCACATATTTGGAGCCAAAGTATCTGTTTTATACAGTATGAGTGGCACTCCGTGTCACATAGATTGTAAACCAATTAAGATGATATTTTAAACCCTGCAATTTCTATAATTCCATCTGTTTTAGGTTTAATTAGCAAAGTTACAAAAGCCAAATATATTTGAATAATTTGAAAGCAGGCTGAATGGCAAAAAAATGAAAAGTTCCTATAAATATTTAACTACATAATCATGTACATTTCATGAGAATGTACTTTCTGTGTGCTCTAAGATGATACATGTGAATTTTTCTATATTTTACCAACAAGAAGCCACATCCAAGGGAAATTATGATCAAATGCAGCTAAGCTGTTAATTCATTCAGTTGTTTTTTTTTCTGTTTTTTTTTAATCAAATTTCCAGAGATTCCGTCTGATGAAATGCCTCCTTGTCATCTGAGCTCCATCATGGGCCCAGTCGAGCAGCAGCTGCATAAAGTTAGGCATTATTGCATGCACCTCTTAAAATACTGTCTCTGGCGTCCGAGATGCTTTACACTTTGCAGGTAGAAGGGTGTGCTCATTGCCAGCCTAACACTTTCAGTCTCTCAATAGCACAATTTTGAAAAATAAAAGTACATTTTGATGCAGCATCTTGAAAATTAAATGCAAAATCTAAAAGTGCAAATGGAAGAATTCAACTCCTTCCACCATTGTTGAAGGAAAATTTTATACTGAATTTTTCAAGCCTGGCCCAACATGAACTCTAGCCATGTTCTTTGGTTTGGATGTTGTGCTGAGCAGCTGTGCATTATTCTGGGCCTCATATGGCCCCAGTCACCAATGACTGACAGAATGATGTTGACAATGTGACACATGATATCTATTCTGCTCAAAACCCTGCCATCCCATGATGGTGACTCAGTGGGTGTTCAGCTCTGTCCTCTTCTTTACTGCACTGCTGACATGTAACAAGG
Organism: Cricetulus griseus; assembly: GCF_003668045.3. Taxonomy (NCBI): domain Eukaryota; kingdom Metazoa; phylum Chordata; class Mammalia; order Rodentia; family Cricetidae; genus Cricetulus; species Cricetulus griseus. Next base: position 85,707,188 of record NC_048601.1, read on the forward strand.
AGTAATTAATTTTGTGTGTAAGCTTGTCCTTTTCATTACCAGAAATACAGTGAGAACAATTTATCCTATCCTATTCTACTTAAACACACAGCTTTTGTTTCAGTTTGCATCAAACACTACCAATTAAGAAAACTGAATAATAAAAGAAATGATGCCTCAAACCCTTGTGCAGCATCCATGTCACTCTGAAAAACTGACATTTAGCAAGAGTCTACTTGATGGCACATTTTATGTTCTCATCTCTTACAGTAATGCCTCAACCATTCAAGAAAGGTATAGTCATCCCCTATTTGACAAGAGAAGAAAAGACAACCCAACAACAAGAATGTTGCTCAAGTAATAAAAAGGAGAGAAATACCAATAAGCAACCTTCAGGAGTGGGACCAAGAGCCAGAAAGCACATCCTGGGCTTTAGCTCTACTCCAAAGTTCACAGGTACCTGGATGCCCCTAGATTTTCTTAAACACCCACCTTGCAATGCTGAAGAGACTGCTCAGTGGTTAAGGTCACCAACTGCTCTTCTAGAGGACCTCCGTTCAATTCCCAGCACCCACGTGGTTGCTCACAAGCAGCTGCAGAGGATACAACACTCTCTTCTGGCCTCCACAGGCACCAGGCACATATGTGGTGTACAGACAGACATACATGCAGGCAATATATTCACACACATTATAATGACAAAAATAAAATAATGTTTAAATTTAAAAAACGCTTCACCTTCCAAGACTATGATACAGCCTATACTTCTGGCTTCTATTAGGCAGATGGGTTTCAGGTCCCCTTGTGGATATCATAACTCCAAATGCTCAGGTACTTTGTAGAAGCTGGTAGAGTGCTGGCATATATCTACAAGCTCATGCTTCTCTAATCAACTCTGGTTGTTTATAACGCCTAATACAATGTGAATATTATGCTAACTATGTCTATACTTCACTCTACATATTGTTTGAGTAATGATGACAAGAAAACAAGTCTGTGCAGGCTTAGTATAGATGGACTTCTCTTTCAAATATTTTCAATCTGTGGTTTGTGAATCTGGGGAAGTAGAAGCCAGATATGGAAAAGTGGCTGTGTAACAGTATCTATTTTACTTACGAAATACCACCTGGGCTTCCCACCTGTGGGTCATTTTATTGTATTATATTAATCTTTACTCTCTGAAAGGTTTATTGTCTTTGAAAATAACTATCTACTTTTGTGTATTTTGAGTTCAAACAAAAATATAATGAATTATCCTAAGAAGAAGGTTAAATAGATTTTGTTTGTAAATAGTCCCAGGAGGCACCTGTTCCCACTTGATTCACCTGCACTTGCCTTTCCCTCCATCCCTGCTTCCTCATCACTTGCAAAGAGGCTGTCACCGAGGGCAGGGCTGTGCTGAGCCTAGCAGAAGGCTGCACATCAAGAGTTCTTTCTCCATTAAGCAAGAAGGAAGGGTCTTGTTGTAGTTCTTAGTGTTATGATGAATAACAGCTTTCTGCATAAAACTTGACAATGGGAAGGGAAGCTGCAAAATGGAGAGGGAGACAGGGAGGGAGGGAGGGAGGGAGGGAGGGAGGGAGGGAGGAGGGGAGGGAGGAAGGGAGGGAGGGAGGGAGGGAGGGAATGAGAAGATATATCAGATACTATCTCTGGTTAGAATTTGGACAAGTATGCTAACCAACAAAGGCTTCATGCAAAATAAAAAAAAGGAAGAAAGATTATGCACCTATTTGTTTTCTTAATTCTGTACTGCTTTTTATTCCAATTTCCCAAGGTGAAAATGGATCAACATCTCCAGAGATCCATCTGTGTTGATCTGAAAAGATGGCTGCTTTCTGCTTGCCCATTTCTAATTGTCTGTGTCCTTTTTAATATTGATCTGCTTTCTTAACATTTAAATAGTCTGATGAATCAGTCATTCCTGTAACAATGTATCAATTTATAATTGCATGCCAGAGTTGAGTTTCTATGCTAACAGATTGGCCAGGAGACAAAACTGAGTCTTTTTATAGTCCCTGCCTGTGCAGTCACACTTTGACTATGACATTTGGAAAGGATCCTTGTGGACTGATCGCTAGCCAGATAATTCAGAACCAAAAACTCCATTTTGTACCCTCAACTCCTTAATTACCCTGTCTATAAGAATAAATTCAACCTTTTTTAAAGTGTCTATATTTCAGAAAATCCAATAAGGATATAGAACAATTTTGTACCTTAGAATCAATGTTCTTTCTTTTGTAAAAGACATTTAAACAATACATTATAATAATTATAGAATCTAACTATATGTCACCATGGGACTGAATTACACAGTAAATGGGATCAGGCTTCAGACTTAGAATCGGGGTTACAAATGCCACATGTACATGGCTTCATTCTGATGTTTACTTACTTGCATTTAGTGTAAGCTTAGGCATAAGAAACTGACACTTCAGTTATGTCACACCCCAAGAAAGCACAGTAGTACCTACCTCACAAAACTGATTATTAAATGAGTTAGTCATTAAAGAATATTTAAAGTTACTGTGTCACACACAGGCACAAGACTCAGACAGCAGAAGTATTACATGTTATTGCTGGAGTTTTCACTTACCAGTAGACTAACCAGAAGTAGGGAGCTCTCTTATGTAGTCATGTAGTAGAATCCACAGAGTTGATGACTTCCATAGTCACTGCTGGCATATGTAAACCTCCTGGCTAAAACTCTTCACATTTCTTGAAATGTGGCCTGTAATCCAGTATTTAGGATGCAAGGGCAAGATGATCGCATGAGATTGAGGTTAGCCTAGGTCACATAATAAGACCCTGTCTCTAACAACGGACACTGAGGAATTCCAGAGAATCTTCAGGTCATACTTTGAAAACCTGTACTCCACAAAATTCAAAAATCTAAAGGAAATGGACAATTTTCTGGATAGATATCACTTACAAAAATTAAATCAAGAATAGATAAGCAAGTTAAACAGACCTATAACCCCTAATGAAATAGAAGCAGTCATCAAAAATCTACCAACCAAAAAAAAGCCCAGGCCCAGATGGATTCACTGCAGAATTCTACCAGAAATTCAAAGAAGAGCTAATACCCCAGTACTACTCAAATTGTTCCACACAATAGAAGCAGAAGCAACATTGCCAAACTCTTTCAATGAGGCTACAATTACCTTGGTACCCAGCCACACAAAGACAAAATGAAAAAAGAGAACTACAGACCAATATCCCTCATGAACATCGATGAAAGATATTCAACAAAATACTGGCAAATTGAATCCCAAAAACACATCAGAGAAATCATCCACCATGATCAAGTTGGCTTTATGCCAGGCATGCAGGGATGGTTCAACATACGAAAATCCATCAATGCAATCCACCACATAAACAAACTGAAAAAGTAAAACCACATGATCATCTCTCTAGATGCTGAAAAAGCCTTTGACAAAATCCAACATCCCTTCATGATAAAGGTCTTCGAGAGATCAGGAATAACAGGAACATACCTAAATATGATAAAAGCAATATAAAGCAAACCAACAGCCACCATCAAACTAAATGGAGAGAACCTCAAGGCTATTCCTCTAAAATCAGGAACAAGACAAGGCTGTCTACTCTCTCCATATCTCTTCAATATTGTACTTGGAGTCCTAGCTAGAGCAATAAGACAACAAAAGGAGATGAAGGGGATACAAATTGGAAAGGAAGAAGTCAAACTTTCACTATTTGCAGCTGATATAATAGTTTACATAAGTGACCTGAAAAACTCTACCAGGGAACTACTACAGCTGATAAACACCTTCAGCAAAATAGCAGGATACAAAATTAACTAAAAAAATCAGTAGCCCTACTATGTACAGAAAATAAATGTGCTGAGAAAGAAATCAGAGAAACATCACTCTTTACAATAGCAACTAACAAAATAAAATATCTTGGGGTAACACTAACCAAAAACAAGAAAAACCTGTATAGTAAGAACTTTGAGTCTTTAAAGAAAGAAATTAAAGAATATACCAGAAAATGGAAAGATCTCCCATGCTCTTGGATAGGTAGGCTCAACATAGTAAAAATGGCAATCTTGCCAAAAGCAATCTACAGGTTCAATGCAATTCCCATCAAAATCCCAACAGAATTCTTCACAGACCTTGAAAAAACAGTACTCAACTTCATATGGAGAAACAAAAAACCCAGGATAGCCAAAACAACCCTGTACAATAGAGAAACTTCCGGAGGCATCACCATCCCTGACTTCAAGCTCTATTATAGAGCCATAGTCCTGAAAACAGCTTGGTATTGGCACAAAAATAGACAGGTTGACCAATGGAATCGAATTGAAAACCCTGATATTAACCCACACACCTATAAACACCTGATTTTTGACAAAGAAGCTAAATTTATTCAATGGAAAAAAGAAAGCATCTTCAACAAATGGTGCTGGAAAACTGAATTAGGACTCGTAGAAGATTGCAGATTGATCCATATCTATCGCCAAGCACTAAACTTAAATCCAAATGGATCAAAGACCTCAACATAAATTCAGCTACACTGAACCTCCTAGAAGAGAAGGCAGGTGGCATCCTTCAACAAATTGGTATAGGGCACCACTTTCTGAACATAACACCAGTAGTTCCAACATTGGGATCGACAATTAATAAATGGGACCTCTTGAAACTGAGAAACTTCTGTAAAGCAAAGGACACAGTCAGGAAGACAAAACGATAGCCCACAGACTGGGAAAAGATATCCACCAACCCCACATCTGACAGAGGGCTGATCACCAAAATATACAATGAACTCAAGAAGCTAGCCACCAAAACACCAAACAACACAATTAAAAGATGGAGTGCAGAACTAAATAGAGAATTCTCAACAGAGGAATTCAAAATGGCTGAAAGACACTTGGGAAAGTGCTCAACATCCTTAGCCACCAGGGAAATGCAACTCAAAACAACTCTGAGATACCATCTTACTCCTGTTAGAATGGCTAAAATCAGTAACACCAATGACAATCTATGTTGGAGAGGATGTAGAGAAAGAGGAACTCTCCTCCACTGCTGGTGGGAGTACAAACTTGTACAACCACTTTGGAAATCAGTATGGTTGTTTCTCAGGAAAATGGGACTCAGTCTACCTCAAGACCCAGCAATCTCTCTCTTGGGCATATACCCAAAAAATGCACACTCATACAATAAGGACATATGTTCAACTATTTTCATAGCAGCATTGTTTGTAATAGCCAGAATCTGAAAACAGCCTAAATGCCCCTCAACTGAAGAATGGATAGAGAAAATGTGGTATATTTACACAGTGGAGTACTACTCAGCAGAAAAGAACAATGGAATCTTGAAATTTGCAGGCAAATGGATGGAACTAGAAGAAACCATCCTCAGTGAGGTAACCCAATCACAAAAAGATAGACATGGTATGTACTCACTCATTTTTGATTTTTAGACCTAGAGCAAAGGATCACTAGCCTACATTCTACACTGTCAGAGGAGCGAGGAAACAAGGAGGACCCCTAGAGAAGATTACATAGTCCCTTGAAGAAGGGGATGGGGACAAGAATTCCTGACCAAATTGGAGCCCAGGGGCAGGGAGAGGAAGGAGAGTCATCATCCAGTTGCTGTTCAAAGCAGAAACAGACACCCACAGCTAAGCACTGAACCATACTACTGGAATTTAGTTGTGGATAGGGGGGAGGGTTGAGCAAAGGAGCCAAGATTGGGATGGAGAGACCTGCAGAAACAGTGGACCTGACCTACTGATAGAATGGAGACCCTAATCATAAAGCTGGGGAAACAGCATTGGACCAAGCCAAACCCTCTGAATGTGAGTACCAGCTAGGAGCCCAAGACAGTCTATGGCTCCTGTGACAGCAGAGCCAGTCTTTATCCCTAGAGCACAAATGGACTTTGGGAGCCCATTCCCTATGTAGAGATACTATTGCAGCCCAGATACAGCAAGGAGGGTCTAGACTCTCCCCCAAACAATATGACAGACTTTGTAGGTCCTTGGTAGAGGGCCTCACTATCCCTGGAGAGGAGTCGGGGGGTGGTTTGGGGTGGGTTGGATGGAGAACATGGGAGGAGAGGAGGGCGAGGGAATGGGGAGATGGATATGTAAATATGAGTAATTAAAAATAATTAAAAATGAAAAAATGAGACCCAGTCTTATAAAAACAAGGGCAGAGGCTGTAGCTCAGAGGTAGGGACCTTGTTCAGCAAATACAAGGCCTTGGGTTCAACCCCAGTATTACAAAAAAACATGCAATCACTGATCACGACAGTCTGTGTCATTCACACTAGACATCTGCTCACCAACTGTCACAATCTTAGAACTTTATTGTGCATACTCTACATTCAAGGCACCATATTAATTAGTTATGGGTTGGCATGGATAGATGGCATGTAGGATGCATGGGTCTACCCTCTCATATTTAGCAAAAACTGATGGGTTTATGGCATATTCGTTGAAAACCTAGATGCAAAGTCTAAAGTAAGGCACTCTACAAAGACAGGTGTTTGGAGCTTAATTATGTCCTGTTGTTTTGGACTATCTTCCAAATCAAACTGCTCCATCTTCAGAAGTTCAGCTGTGTCTGCAAACCAAAGATCATCATAGTTGGGCTTGTTGACTGTACACCTGCTTTCTTGGATGAACGGGACTAGGAGGTCCAGAGGGCTCTCACAAAAATATTCAGCCACCCATCTTAAACAGTTATATGCAATTATTCCCTAGTTGCATGTGGCCTTGGGATCTTTGGGTAAGGCTAGAAAATAGGTGGGAAAGAATTAGAAGAGACTCCACCTGCACAACTGGGGAATATTATCATCCATGTTGGAGGCAGAAGTTCCAGGGAGACTACTTTGAAGTCACCTATGCTCTAGCTCATAATTGCTCAGCCTTCGCTACATAAGTAAGCCTGATAAACTCTTCGGTTTTCTCAAGTAAATTTTGATGGAATCACATCTTAGTTTGTCATTGGGACCTTAGAAGAAAGGTAGACATTGTTCATATCTCTTCCAAGGAAAGAATTTTGGTAACACCTCCCTAGATTTGTATGTTGAAGTTCCCAGAATCTCAGAATGTGATATAAGATCTTGACAGAAGTAATTAAGTTCACATGAGGCTTTTAATGAAGGCCCAGGATGTTAGCATGTAAGAGGAAACCTAGACATCGAGTCAGATAAAAGTAAATTGTGTAAAGATACACATCTACAAGCCAAGAAGTACCTGAGAAGAAATTGACCCTACTGACAGATTAACCTTCGATGGAACTGTAACACCTGAACTATGTGTGGACATGTTAGTCTTGTTATAATAAGTTAATACAGTTACTTAATAATTTAATACAGTTACATGACGAGGATTTAAAAGAAGAAAGCAATGAGCTAGAGAAGAATAGCTGGTGACATATGAAAATAGGATACAAAAGGATATTGTGAATGGCAGGCATAGAAGAAGTAGGCTCTCTGGGATAGGAAAGATAACTTTGCTGTGGGAGGTGAGGGGAAGAAAGAGTGCTGAGAGAGGCTCTGGATTTCTGCTCTGGGAGGATGACAAATCTGCATAACCGCAAATGCTCAAGTCCTTTATAAAAGGTGGTAGAGTACTTGCATATACCTACACACACGGTTCTGTAATAAACTCAGAATTGCTTATAATGACTAATGCAATGTGAATGCAAATCATATCTACACTTCAATGTGCATATTGCTTTGTTAATGATGAAAAGAAAACAAGTCAATTAGGTTCAATAAAGATGAACTTTTCTACTATTTTCAGTTGTTGGGCATTAACAAGTGTAGATTTGTAGATCAGATACAAAATCTTTGTCTAGAGGTTTGCACTACTTTGACACTTGTTCATGCTTGCTTGGGCCTTCTCAGTCTTAGAAAGGCCAAGATAGTGCTTTGGATCTTGGCCAAACTATGAGACTAATGAAACCACCCAAAGAAATAACAGAAAGACAAAGAAGTCTGGGCAAATAGACCTAGGGTACATTTAGGAAACAAAGTCACTGAAAGGGATATGGTTGGTGTCTTGGAGATGGAGGAGGACAGCTTGTGCTGGTGAAACACAGATCCTTGTACTTGGCCCCTTTAATGTGCCACTAAAGTCTTGAAAGAGAATCTCCAGGTGTACTCATTTAAATTTGTGACATGTTGAGCAGAGCAAAGTGCTCACAGGTTATAGCAGAAAATAGAACCACCTTTTTTACTTGCATCCTCAGGCAAGGAAATAGAAATCTCAGTTTCTTCTTAACCATGGTAGATCTAAACAAAAGTATCTAGAATCAAAGAGCTTAGTTTCTACCAGCTGGTACCACATGGCCTACTTCACTTCTCAGTGGCTGTGATAAACACTGACCTTGGGGTGGGGAAGGGATTATTTCATCTCACACTTCTTTGTAACAATTCATCACTGAAGCAAACATGGAGTTCAAGGCAGAAGGCTGGAGGCAGAAGCAGAAGCAAAGAACACAGAAGAACCCTGCTTGCTGGTTTGTTTGAGGGTCACCTTCTTTTATACCTACCGGGACCACTTGGCCACTACTGGCACCACCCAGTGAATACAGCCTCCTGGTGTTGATGCTGGAAGTCACCCAGTCTAACCTCCTTCTCCCAAGAAGAGGCAAGATTTAAATTCAGGAGTTCAGTGAAGTGTTCCCTCTATCTTCCCATTTTCATCTCTTTGCTGCTTATACAATGATTCTCTTGCTCCTACACAACTACTTGGTTTCTTCTCTCTGCATAAGGCCTCCCTGTGGTGCCCAGATTTGTGTACCCTCTCTTGTAAATGTATACAGCAACTATATGGTGCCCATCTCCTCTGCTAGAGGGAGGGTTAGTTTGTCCCCAGCCACCAACAGAAGCCCACAGGTGTGTCTCCTCAATAGGAAAATGCTCAGAGTGGAGAAGGTCCCTGAATATGACTTTCTTGGTTTAGAACCTTGTACTTTTCAGATTAAAAGAAATAATGATATTTTATCCAAGTGGATTTATGAACAGTTGTAAACATTTTACAGCACTGAGATTGCTGGGCATGTTTAACTACTATAAAATAAAAGCATTTGTACTGAATACCAATTAGTTTTAAATTAACTTACAGATCCAAGAGAGTTCAACTTTTATTTTGAAGATCATAGTGACAACATTTATTTTACTTTCACAAGATGTACACGTACATATAGTAAAACAGGCATAAAGATGGAACAAATGGACATATCAATCATTTCACAGTTACTGGCTCCCGTTGAAATGTAGCTATGATTTATTCATTTAGAAAAAATCCTCATTATAATATTTTATTGTTAGCTATAATCCTTATTTCCTAATGATTATTAAACTTTAACAAGAAAGTAGTCTAAATACACAGTCAACTCTAAGCTCTATGAGTAAGCTTTAAAAGTCAAAATTTCATGTTGAATTGTATCTGAGTAACTTCAGACAGGTAACTTCTACCACCACCAAAAGCCATTCCACAGAGACTCCCAGAGGCTCCTCTTGTTATCTATTGTGTGATGTTCAGAAATACTTAATAAACTGTTATAGAAGCTTAATAAATGTCTTACTGACTCCAGTTATTTTGGTACCAATATTTATCAATAATTTGCCAACACTTGCTTTATTGATATTTTAAGTAATTCTTAAAAACAAGTATAGAAAAATGGACATATAGTCCTTACATTGCAATTGAAGAACTTTTATCATTATTTGTCTTTGTTGACAGAAAGCCGTAGACTAGGAAAAATTAAAATTTTGGGCTGTTTCATTAAGTCAGTTGACCAACTATGACCATCATAGGCTTTGGCCCAAGGGTATCTGTGTCACTTCCCAGATCACACTTGAAGAGCTGCCTTGTATAGCAATTCAGAACCAGTAGCCCATAGGATGGGATGAAATTCTACACATACAACCAGAAATCTAATTATGCTATATTTTAGTAACTGTAACTTGTGGACCCAAGAGAAGCAAGCCCTCAAACATGTTTGCCCGGGCTGGATTACAAAGCCACAGAGGTTTAATTAAAAACACTGAAGAGTTTTCTCTTTACTCATCCCATGTGGGTAAAGGTAGTTTCCTCAATGATTACTGAAGACTTCTTTCCAGAAAAAAATTCAAAGATTCTTCAATTCAACATTATAACTATCCTAATATGCCCCACCCCCGCACAGCTCTTCACTATTAAGCCTTTCTGAGTAGTTTTATCAAAGAATTATTTGCCTCAATAATTTAGCTTAAATGGAATTTTCAGGAAACCATGTTGGTTTTTCTAGTTGTGTACTGACTCCATATTGTTGTTAATATAAATTTTCCTTAAAAATGACAACTTTGAACTTGGGAATGTGTCTACAAGCACCGCTGACTCAAAGAGAGGGGTAAGGAGTATTTAATTATAGGTGGAAAGGGAATTAGCATGTACCCATTCTATGAAGTCAGATTATTTCAGGAGGACTTATGTCAAATGTGTTGTCTCTGCAAGAAGAAAATGATGAAAATGTTGCTGGATCTGCCACTTGCATTAGGGTAGGGGATGGATAATTGGGTCAGTCAGGTTCGTATGCTATTGAAGCATCGTCTGCCAGCTACTTTGTTGGCTGCCACAGCCTGTCCCAATCAAGCATAACTTCAGATTTCAGAAAAGTGACATGGATCAAAACAAAACCCACATTTCATTTAGGTTCAAACTAAGAGCCAATGCTAACATTGACTATGTGTTTGATTACCAAGTGATAGTTGAGTATTCCACTGTACAAACCACCCCTTGTTAAAACAAAATAGAAATCCTGGATCATTTTGAACTACGGATAAGTTTGGTTTATTCATTTAAATTTGAGAAAAAATAGGTATGTGAAGGAAGGAATGTCTCTTTGATGATAATCTCAATTCAGAAGGACTAGGGGGAGAACAATGACAACAAAAATAACAAACAGACATAAAAACCATCTAGAAAATTTCTAACATCCATAATTGATCAACATTTCCTGAAGACACACATGTTTTCTTTCATAGTCAGTTTAAATGGCTCAAAAACAGCAGGACAATGGCCAGACTCCCTTGTTAAAGGAAACAATTACTTGGTAGTATAGGTTATTTTAATGGACATATCACTTTAAACAAAGCCATCACATCTGTTCCACCTTCTAATTACAAATGCAACAGGATGCAATTCACCAATGCATCATAAAAAAAAATAAGTGATTGAAATGCATGTGTATGTTTCTTAGTAGAAGCAGCATGCAATCTGCTGTGTTTATTACATGTTCTGGGCACAAATCAGATGGAAAACCTGCTCCATGCTGAAACATGACTTTTTCTCCTTAGGTATGGTTGTTACTGTGTGGCACCATGGGTCTGTCACCTGTATGTGCATGACAGAAATGGTAAACATTTGAACAATTACCCTTGTGCTCATGTATTTGAACACTGCTCTCTAGCTAGTGACCATGATTTGGGAAGTCATAGCACATTCAGTAGGCAAAGTATCACTACAAAGAAAATGGGTCAGTGGGAGTGGGCCTTGAGGTTTTATAGCCTGCAGCCTCTTTGTGTCCCTCTCTGGCAAGATGTGAGAAAGCCTGAATCACACCCTCCCACAACCAGAGTTGCTGCAGCCAGGCTTTCCCACCACGATGTTCTGGACCTTCAAACTGTCAGACATTTGGTCACGGCAACAAGAAAAGGAGTTGCTATACTTGTCTATGGGATGTGCTCTTGCTGATACATAAGAGACAATTTTGCCTCAGAACAAGGAGAAAGTGTGAGAAGTATTTTCATAGTGCTGCTATCCCAGCTTTCTTTGGTCCAAAGAAGTGACTAAGTACCACCCAATGCTCCCAAATAACTATTGTCAATTTTCATAATAAATGGGAAAATAGGCATGAGTTTATGTCATACCCCTCCAAAAGAGTTTTGTTTTTTCCTAAAAATAATATAATTTAAGGAAAACATTTGAATGGGGATCAATTTAGACCTCATAGTAGGGGCAGGCAAGAATGTATTTGACCAAAAGTGAGACATCAGGAGGTAAAATCCTGTAGGTGGACAATGAAACAGTACCATCTGAGCACCGATGGGCAAGGGCTGTTGAAAATTTACATCGTCTCTCAAATGTGGATTGAATTCACCTGGGGTCTTTTATGTGTGTCTACAACAACTGCAAGTGTTGGAGGGATATAGCTGGAGCTGAAGCTCAAGTGTCCATGTCAAAACCAGGAGGTGCTGTGTTCTGTCCTTGGGGAAGGCCTTTCACCAACACTAAGACCTAGGAAGTCCTTTAAGGGAACAAATGAACCTGCAAAGATGGGCCTGAGATTGACTGGCTCTGACAAAATTTTACCGCTTTAAATGGAAACAATAGAGCAAATAACAACAAGATTTTTCAATTTGAGTACAATTTCCACATTTTCTTTATTATAACTAAATATCTAGCCTTAAATGTTTTCAAAACCTGATCAATTGCTTATCTTTCTTATCTAATAAATAATTCATTTTAAATAATAACTCATACTAATATATGAATAAAAATAAAATTTGGTGATGGAACTGTATACAGCCAAAAGTTCAAATTCATTGAATACTCATGAAAGCACACACACACATGCACACACACACATTCACTCATACACACAACTTATTCATATACACACATATGCACACACATATACACACACATACACACATACGCACAACTCTCAAACATAAGCACTCACACACACAAACACAGATGCACACACACACACACACACACACACACACACACACACACAGGCCTCCATCTGCGGGCTCAGCATCTGCAGACTATTGCAGAGCTAGAAACTCCTGACCATGTACGTATTCACCTCCTTGTTACTATGCTTAACAACACAGTATAACAACTCCCTGCATTATACTAGGTGTTATGTGTCATCTAATTATGGATTAAAATCTGCAAGGCATATTATATGCAGACACTATGACTTGCACTCATTCAATTACTTATTTTGATTTTTGAGACAGGGTCTCATGTAGTACACAATAGCCTCAAACTTGCTGAGTAGAAAGGTGGCCCTGAGGGCTGGAGAGATGGCTCAGCTGCTAGGCTCATAACCAAAAATGTAAGAAAGGTGGCCTTGGATGCCTAATTTTCTTCCTCCACTTCACAAATATTGGATTTACAAGAGTTCAGCACCATAACGGTGCCTATTATGATTTTTTAAATAAAGGATTTGAACCTCCAGAAAAATTCAAATTCACAGAGCTTTGGAGAATAAATCCTAGATGACTAAAATGGAAAGTCAATAGACCCCAATGATGATAAAACTTACCTTGAACTTATTTACCACTGAAATCACAATAAAATTGAGCTTACTGTGGAGCCTTGAAGGCCAGCCAGTGTAGACTTCAAGGTTTCTCTGTATGTGGGATTTAAATCACTTCAGCCTCTGTCTCCTCATCTATTAGATGGAGACAATAACTAATACAATTCCAGAGACCCTGTGGCAGTGACTGAGAAAGCAACAATTCCAAGTGTGCTGCCTAAATCACAGAAAGTACCCAGTGAGGAATAATTAGTATTATTAGAGCACCCACTCCTGGCATCAAATTTTGTCACTTTCTGTCAAATCTTTTAAAGTGGATCCTGTCATTTTCATGAATAAGAAGGAAATTCTGGTGGGGTTTGACAAAAAAAGGACCCTGAAGAAAATCATTTCTCCTTTACATGTGAATCTGACTTCCTTTGATATCAACATGAAATCCCCATGCGCATAGAAATGAGGAAGATAGGATGCTCTGTGCATCTATTTGGCTTGTAACTTCAAAAGCAAAACTCCAAAGCAATCTGTTGTAGCGAGTGGCCCTCACAGCCTCCTGACTGGATTCACTAAACAGTAGCAGCTAGAAACTCAACTGCAGTTTCCCCCATCTCTCTGACAGTAAAAGATATCCACACATGCAACTATTGGGTGTTTTCCTCCGAAACAGCTTCCTAGCCTCTCCAGTCCCACTACAGCATCTTAATGTCAAATGTTGAACCTCTAGTACCCTGGCTGATTCCCCCATCTATGAATTACTCAAGTCTAAATAAAAACCTTATGTAGGTTGATCTACAGCCTTACTCAATGACATGCCTGCACTCCAAACCATCACCACACCCTAGGATACAAAAATAATCCTTAGTTCACTTACCCTCCATATCTACTCTCATTTCCCACTCTGCTGCATATACAGCAAGAGTCTGACCTCTGGGAATTCTTGCTTCCTAGCTTCTAGTTGGGTTTAGCCATAGGAAAGTACAGTACATAGACCTTGAATGAAAAATGTGGGAGCAGAGATAGACACCTTTTACTTTCTTTCTAGAACTTGATTTAGAAATGGCTATACTTCTCTACACAAAACCATTAGCCATAAGTTCTGCTGTCTATGTGAAGTGAAGTCCTTCTTAGCTTCTGCCAATGGTTCCAGCATCATTCTTGTTCATGTTAGTGGCATGTACGTGCTTGATATGTGGCACACTCAGTGTTTGCTCCCGTTGCACATGAGTCTTCTTTATGTGATTATTCACTCTGTTAAAATGCAACAAAAAGCCCTCACCAGAGGCTCAACACACAGGGTAATACAATTTCCTGCTTCTATTCATAGAAATTTTGAGCTAAATGAACCTCTTTTCCTTCTGACTTACTTCAGCCTTGAGTATCTTACTATACAACACCAAATAAACCAATACATTTGGCTCCTGCTGGGACTTGGGCTGACACAGGGTGGATATAGAAAAAAACTCTAGTAGTAGGATTCTGGAATGGGATTATCCATACAGTTCATAAAAACATAAGGAAATTCCATACCAGAAAAAAATAAGACACTGTAATTCAAGGTAGATGCCACCAAAGTGAGCACTCAGATATTCTTCATCCTCTAACTGTCCCTTGGGAAGCCCCGGATGAAGTATCAATGGAGTTTTAATTTGCATCTCCCTGATTACTAAGGATGTGGACACACTTTTAGATACTTCTTAACCATTTCACACTGTAGGAGGGTGTTAAAATGTATTCTATTGTTTCCATGATTCTGGTGGGACACAGTAGGGGTGTTTAATAAGTAAGTGATAAAATAAAGAAATCACCCCTACTTGTCCTACCAGAACCATGGAATCAGCAGAATACAAATATAGCTACCTTATATTGGTTTCTGGAAATTTTACTATTGTATAAAATCCAATGGTGTTGAACCCAGATGTTGGATGTATTATTTAAGAACACTGTAACCACAAGTGATGGTTAATCCCAACAGCAACTCTTTAAACCCCTTAGGAAATTTATTTAATTTACCTGGGCCTAGTGTCCTCACTGACATCATAGGTTTGGGGATCAAGAAAAGTATTTCTTTTACTTATCTGGCACATAATAAGGGCACAAAAAACTATACTGTTAACAATTTATTGTATATTCATTTTATATTTTAATTAACAAATAACATTTATGTACTTATCATGATTAATGTAATGTTTTAAAATATGTATATATATGTTGAAAAATGGTTGAATGAGTTAACATATTAATTGTCTCATGTTGTTTATTTTATGCCATTATTATTACTATTACAACTATTGCTGCCTTGGTTCAAAGAATACCAGAAATTACTAAGTAAATATGTTCATCAGATTCTGTTCTCCAAGGCAAGTGCTTACAATAAATCAACTTAAAAGAAGGAAAGAGAAGCCAGGAAGCTGTCTCAGCTGGCAAAAACAGTTCCAAACCATGAGTTTAATCTCCAGGACCCACATGGTAGAAGGCAAGAATTAATTCCTGCAAGTTCTCCTCTGATCTCCACATGTGTACAATGGCACACGTACACACATACACACATACATACACAATACATAAATAAGTGTGACAAAGAAAAAAATTGAAGAGGAAATTTTTATTTTGGCTTACAGTGCTAGATGCTTTAAGTGCAATAAGTTGGCTCCATCAGATAAGAGAGACAGTGGCGATGCAGAATGTCATGACAAGGGGCAGAGATAAAGCAAAGCTACTTATCTCATAGTGGCCAACAAGCAAAGAAAAAAGATGGGCTAGGATCCCAATATCCCCTCAAGTGTTCCCCTGATGAGCTGCTGTCCTTCCACTGTGCACCACCTCATAAAGGTTTTGCCACACCCCAGTAGCACCATAGACTACTGACAAAGTTTTCATCACATGACCTTTAAAGGAGCCTCTAAGTTCCAAATAATAAGTATCTCATAATGCTATATTGCCTTCTTTAGGAACGCAGTGTACTCTTCTGGATTACATATCAGTCTAGGAATCAAACAACTTGGATCAACCAATCCAGATCTGTCCTTAACTTTCCCTTTCAGTATTCTATCACTTGAGATCTTCAAAAAAATAAATAAATAAGAATGGGAGGGTATGGTTGCTAAGGTCCTATAGATCACTGGCCTTGTTTACCTACAGAAAACAACCCCAAAGTGGTCCTAATGCCTTATCATTTAGGAAGGTGGAATATATGTGAGAGTAGCATGACTCAAACATGGTTGCTTTTTCAACATTGTTTTCTTAAAACATAACATCAACTATAACATAAAGTTAGAATTTAAAGTGTGTAGTTCTATGACATTTGGTATAACCACAATGTCATTAATCAATACCTTCATTTACTTCTAAGATATTTTTATCACCCTAGTAGAAAGCCAGATACTCTTATAGAGCAGTTGCTTCCCATTTCCCTCTCCCATTTGCCCTCAGGAGCCACCAGCCTACTTTCTGTCGCTGTGCACATTTCATATAAACAAAATCATAGAGTAGGCACCATTTTATCTCAGGAGTCTTTTGTTTCATGTTTTCAAAATCTATGTACCAGCTGTAGCATACATTGGTATTCTATGAATCCCATGATCTGCACAACCATCCACCCATTAATGCTTGATCATTGCATCCACTTCTGAAGCATCCATTAACTTTATCCAATGATTTTCTCCTTTTTTATTTAATTGGACCCTCTTGTGGTTTTTTTGACAAATAATAACAGTTAACTTGAAAAGGCACATATTGGAAGAAGGCTTTGCTTCAAAAATCTTTTTTTCTTGGTGAAACATACCCATAACCCAGATATCATTTTCTTCTCTCAATGACAGCTTGTCACCTTACATGAGTACTCAAAAGTAGTCTTGGCATGCAAGCGAATAACTGGCATCATATTCTACAAATAACTCTAGTTGTACACAAATAAGTATGTTCTAAAGAAGGAGAGGAAGAGGCAAAGAGGGGAGGAAGGGAGGCGGAAGAGGGGGAAAAGAAGGAGAAAGAGAGGATTGGTTCCTTGAAACCTTCAGAGAACAGACAGCATTGTCTACCATATCAATAAAGAAGACTGATCTGGTCAGCAAGGTGGCAGAAGTGGTCTTGGTACCTCTGGCCTCCTCTCTAGAGTAAACAATCATAAAAGAATTCTGCCACTTCTAGAACTCTTCACCTTCCACCCAGTTACTTAGCCCTGTCAACACAAACAAGCATCATGAGGACCACTGCTACCCCAAGTGGATAGCAACTCCAGGGAAGAATGAAGAGCATAGCTCCAAACCAGTTTGTGGCTGGTTGAGTCAGCTATCTGGTTTGGAAGTGAGCTAAGCCCTTGACCTCTCAGGATGGACTATTCATTATCCAATGCAGGTGCGAAACACGCTTATTTTGTGATGCTTTCTCCTCCCATTTCAATTCTGCATGGTGACTATTGTCCCCAAATCTGCATCATCCCCAAAAGTTGTGTCTATACCCCACTGCAAGGATGTGGATCTGGCAATGATCCAGTTCATTTGATCTACATAGCTGATGGGAACAGATAATTTAAGTTCCAAATTTCCCCATTAATCAAAATAGTCGGATGACGGATACATCTGCTTTTACTTTGGGTTGTGTAGACACAGTCTAATTGTGCATTTCCTAAAAACAAAACTGTATCATCTGGAACATTCACAGAGCTCTTCCTGCCCACATTTCTTTCCCAGCCGTTGACTAAACAGATAACTCAGTAATTAAAATTCATAATCAACACATGGTGAGGAGTTTTCCTCTTTCTTCTGCTTTTACAATCCTTTTTTTTCTGACTTCTGGGTGATTTGCCAACTGTTCCATTCCTCAGGAGTATATACTCAAGGTTGTATATGCCTGTGATCCTCACCTTGGTCCTCTTTCTTAACTCTTTCTTCTTTTTTGTAGCCTCAGCAGTGAACCAGCTCCCCTGGGAGAAATGTTTGCAGTTCTGAGTCCATCACAAAGGCCTTCTGGAGAGTGATGTGCTGCTCTATCATGAGAGGCACCCCCTTTAGGAAGGCCTGTGTGCCCTAGACTACCCCATTAGGCTTGGCTTTGTGAATGTAGTTAGCTAAGGACACTCTGTGCTGAACATTAGAATAACAGGCTGGTGGGTTGACAAGCAGCTGAGGCGATTAGTGGGGAGTAAGAGGGACGTGTGTAAAAGTTTGCCTGAAATCATAAAATGAATACATTCAATGAATACATACAAGTTTGATCATGACTTAGGTTCACTGACAGTTGATTGACTTGAGTCATAATCAGCTTTAGAGAATGTTGAAAATTATACAACTTTGAAAAACTAAACAGAAACCAAGATTATTGCCCATGTCCTGAGTTAGGAATGTGGGATCCCAGGCCCATAACCTCAAGTGGTTTCTTTAACACTTCCCCTCGGGCCACCACAAACTTTCCTCCACAGCACTTATGGAACTCCTTCTCCATGAGCACAGGTCTCCTCTCCTCCACACACAGTGTGCTGTTACCGGTCCATGGGATGGAGCCATTGAGCCTCCAGAGTGAGCAGCCAGCACCTCCCACTGTGTTGCTCTCCAGCCTCATTCAGACCACAGGGATTTCAGGGCTGAGAGGCCAGGCCGCTTGTCCTAAGGGTTATAGCATGGAGATGCTAGGCTGCTGCACCATCCAGTCACAACACCACTTGTGCCCTTCTCCGGGACTCACCTTCATCATCAGAGCGAAGACACTCCCGACAGTTCCAGAAATCCGTGAAGCTGGGGCGGTATTTTTAACACAGCCATTTTAAACAGTGTCTGTGCTGAACCACTTTTGCTTTGGCTGTTGGTGCAGGTGAAAAGCTGAGAACAGCTGAGCTCCGGAGCCGACATGTGTGGCCCAGGGTGGGCCCTGGATTTTTCAAAGGGTAACGTTTTCACACATGGAAAAACACACCAGTGTTTTTAGTATTCATGGCTCAGTATAGCTCCCTCATGAGAGTTTCATAGACAAACAAGAGGCATCTAACAATGGAAATCCTATCACTGTATCTGTTTCACCCTTCCTCCCATCTGGAGAACTCAGGCGCACACCTGGGAAGTTCACTTTCTTGAATCTCTAAAAACTTTTAGCATTGTTCAGAGAATCTTTCCCTTAGAGTACTCAGACAGACACTCTATGGGTGCCCCTCACCCTAAGAAAAACCAGGCCCCTGCGTCTGTGTCCTACAATTCCTTGCTCCTTCTAAAACGTGTCCTAGGAGCAGGACAATTTTCTGAGCTTGCAAGATAGAAAGAACTGGCTACCCAGAATGCAGAAGGCTCTGAGCCAGATCCTATGGGTTATACATACGCATTGCCCTGAAGCCTCGGGTGGCTCAGGTCAGGACCTCCTGGAAACCAAAGATACAGCCTGCTCCCTGGACAGAGGAGCATGGAGATGCCATCCCTCCTGCATCCTTTACATCTGCCTGACATATACCTTCTCTAGATCCCTCAAACCTGGAATTTCAACAATTCCCAGCATCTTGTGATGAAGTGATCCAGTAGAGACTACTGTGGAATATGAGTCATTCTGAGCAGAAGGCACCTGAGATCCTAGGCCCCTTACCTACTTGAAGGCAGAGCCTCACTAAAGAGCACAAATTCAACAGAAATCCACTCTCTAGGAAATAGGAAAGATCAACTGTCATTAGTGAAGACACTTTCACAAAAGCTAGATGTCTCCCACATACATACTTTCTGCTCTCACTTGTTTTCCTGTGTGTCTTTTCTCTCCTTCCTCTATAAAGTGAAGCCTCCAATTCTGTTTAAGGCTTTATGTCACATATGTTTGTGAACTCTTGGTCTTGAATGACGATACCTATTTTTTCTCTTGATAACCTGTCATTGTTCAGTTTAATTTACACACCCCCATGGCTAAAACTAACAACACTCTAGGATTCTCACTAGTGCATGCTATGTCAGTGGGGTCTCGTCTTTCATTCCCAATTGCCTTTGCACAATGGGTGCCCTCAGCAAAGATGCTGAGAAAGGCAGAAGAATGGGGTCATGGCGCTTTAAATTTTCCTTAGGCCCATATGGACTATTTACACCAAGCAAAAGCTGTAGTTCTTGCAATGGAGCTCTCTCTCTACCCCAGTTCTGATCATTGATCCTCCCACTTGCTGCTTCCAGACAACCAGTGACAGAATCCTAAACACCCCAGAGTACTGAGTGCCTTTTTAAAATTTCCTATACCCTGTTCCATCCTTCTGAATGATTCCATGCAAAAACCCTTCAAATCACCCAGCTTGGAGATGCCGCTGGAGTCAAGAATCCTCATTGACATGCAACAATGGTACAGATGCGGCAGCTACCTACTTTCCTTTGAACTGAACCCCGCCTCTGAGGTCCCTGGGCTCCTGCTAGAGGCATATTCAGCATATTCATCCCATACTCAGCAGTGTCTTGCTGGCATTTCCTTGTGCTGTGTGTGACCTTCTTTAAGGTTGGGAGGAGTTGTGAGTTTGAACCCCCTGTGGAGAAGCATGTGCTGTTGAACCAGCTGCTGGATGGTCCCAAGAGAACTCAGGGGTCAGGGTTTCTGCTACTCTAGCCCACCCAGTCCTCCATAAGAGAAGCTAAAAATGGGAGAGACGTTCAAAGAAGGAAATGAGAGGCACAGACTTAAATGTGTGATGGCTCTGCTGATGTCCTCTGATGACACACCACATCCAGCCTTCCTTGGCATTTCAGAAAGACCAGACCCTGGGCACTTAAGGAATTAAAGGAAAGCAATAATGGGCAGGGATTCTGGTGGTAGCTACACTGGGGGCATACCCCACCCCCCTGCCAACCTATGTGCTGAGATGGTAGGGACTCCCTATGGAAACAGTCAGAAAGTCCTACAGTGAGTAGAGGACAGAAATGCGAATCTGAAAGCACATACAGTGTTGGCCTATCTCACCATCAACCCACTGAGGAAATGCAAGTTAATACAAGAGGATTTTACCCTAAACATAACTAAGCATCTAAATGTGGGTGGCCAAGGAAGACATAAGTGAATGCGTAGACAGCAAATGAGGTCCCAAGTCAATGTATATTGTTTGACATGGCCACAGCCATATCAAGGACTAAGGCCTCAGATCTATTGGAGATCAGCAAAGCCTTCCTCTGGTACTAGCATTTACAAGGATTGACCAGTTTGTGCAAAAGCTAGTAATTGTGGATTCCTCCCCCAGGTGACTGCAAGTGGAGTCTATAGAGGCTTCCTACTGGGACTAGCTAGCTCCTCCCCTCCACTATATGTAAGAAACACTAAACACACTGAGGTTCTCAGTTATTAAGGTAGCTGATGCCATTCCATCTGAGTGTGCACAGTCCACTTGACACAGCTTTTCTAAAGTCACTGTCCTTTCTTCGTTCCCTCACCACCATAGTTAGGTTTCCAGGACTTTGTCATGCTGGACACAATACCAAATAAAGAAAGCACTTTTTGAAGGTTTAAAGAAAAACATTCTAATATAAATCGTTGGTGATCATGTAACACAGAATAGTACTCCTGGTACTTTGTGCACACGTGGATGCAGAAAGGGAGAAGATGCATACACATGAGCACTTGTGTGAGGGGTGCGTGGATATATGTGGTATCCGTGTATATGTGTATGTATGCATATAAAGACCACAGGTTAACCATTGATGTCATTACTCAGGCACTGTCCACCTTGTTTTCCGAGACAGTGTCTATCACTAGGGAATGAGGCTTGCCAACTAGGCCTGATTGGTTAGCCAGTGAGCCCCAGAGATACAACCGCCTCCATCTCTCTGGCTCTGAGCTTGAAGCATACCATCACAACCTTTTGTGGTACTTTTTAGTAAAAGTCCAAACCAGCACACATATCACTCAGGCATCCCTGTGGAATTCTCCAAAAATTAAGGACATGTGCAAGACATGTCTTTGGATGTTTACCCTATAGGTCAAGGAATTCGTGTGGATTTATCTCGTGAGCTGTCAACCAAAACAGATTAAGATAATAAAAATCTCCCAAATTACAGGACTTACAAAATGTTGCTTAACAAAAGGTTGTTTCTTACTCCTGCTCTGTCTTCTGTGGGTCACCTGCAGTATCTGTTCCATGAGTCCTTACTCAGAGACTCAGTCCACCTGAGCCTCCAAATTCATACCATCACTGATGGTCAAATGAGTGCAGGGAACCTGGGAAGGCAGAGTGCTTACTCTGGTTATGTTATCCATGCTGGGGAAAATAACCCATCCCTGCTCACAGTTGTTTGACAGTTATATGCATACATGACAAGTCACACGGTCCCACAAATAGCTTCTGTTATTGTTTTGTTTAAAAAGAAGAAAAGAGAAATGCTGAGACATGAGACATAAGACTATAAGTTTATTATGAGGCCCGGCAGAATGGGGAGACTAAGAAGAGGAACTGGGGTAAATGGCTGACCGCCATGGCCGGTCGCCATAGAGAGACAGAGAGGGGACAGAGAAACAGAGAGACAGAGAGCGTAAATGGGCAGGGGCCTATCTTTTAAAGGGGTCCTCTGCACCTGCGTGCAGACTTAGTTCCCATGGAACTTTGGGCTGACTAGGGCACTGCCTGTTCCACCAGGTGACAGGGGCAGGCCAGCATAATGCTGAACCTTTCAGCTTCCAAGGTATGAGTAACAATTGTTTAATCATGTTGAAAACAAAGAGCCTTAGTGGACCACTATCATATCTGTCACATAGATCTAAGCCAAGGGTTTGTTTCCAGCATTATCAGAATTTGTAATTTGTCCCTGAAATTATAATACATCTTTGCTCTTGAATGCTCCCAAAAGCCTGTATAGTGAAGGCTTGGTCTCTAGCCTGGGGTGATGTTGGAAAGGGATGGACCGTTAGGACCTGAGGTTTAGTGTAAGGAAGTTAGGTCTCAGTGCATGCTGATAAGAAGCTATTTGCCTCTTTTTCCTCTCTCTTTCACTCCTCCTAAGACAAGTACTTTCTCCCACCATCTGTTTCCCCAGTGGTGAGCTGCCATTCACTGGCAGCCATAGGCTAAAGACTGAAACCCCCAAAGCTAGGAGCCAAAATGCTTCTCTTTCTTCTTAAAGTGGATTATCTCTGCTGTCTCCATAAGTCACTGCAATGAACATAGATGGCCAAGGAAAACACTTAAAAAAGAAGCATGAGACAGGTCTCATATTGTACAATGTTAAAACCAAAAGGTCAGGGTTAATCAGACAAACCTTTTCTGGAAAGTTAGAACAATCACATTTAATTTATAAGAATGTTTAAGGAGTAAATAATATCAATGCCATTAACTCAGTTTTTAAAAATCTAGTGTAATGGCCAGGTTAAGATCAGTCTCTGGTAACCACCATCAGGCACCATCCCTAATGACAAATATGGATGTTGAGACCCACTTTCAAATGCAGCAGCAAAATGATGCCTATAAAAAAGCTCAGAAGATCAAGTCACACAGAAATGTCACCATCACCTCAGTAAACAATGGATTTTCCATTTCATTAATCTGTGTAACTGCACTGAATACTGCACATTACAACTTCTGATTAAACTACCTCGTTGGTGGATGGGAAAACTCACTGTATTTAGTTTTCCCAACCCACTCAGATACAGAAGACCCAGCCAACACACTTTCTTTGAATTGGCCTGACCTGTGTTTACAAGGTTCTCTGCTGGCCATTCTACCTCATTCTCATCCCAGGCCTATGCCACCAGCTTAAACAAACACATGCATCTGCACAAAAGAAACACACTCAGGTCTTTGTCTCTTCCAGGCAAAGAAATAAAACAAACAAGTAAACAGAAAAGGTTGACATGATAAAAATGGAGCCAACCACAGTTTTTGGCGAAGGCACACCAAACCAGCTAAACTCATTTTAAAAATCAAAACCAACTCGAAGGGATGAATGCACAATTTCCTGGGTACTAATCCAATCGAGTGGGCTCATCTCTGTCCAAATAAATGCAATCATGGAGGAGTTAGCACTCTAAGCTCGTGGTGAGTCGGACACTTTGCTGAAGGCTTTTGTGGATTCTCTTGTGCTGTCACCACAACCCAAGCATGCAGCACTAGTCTATCTGCAGCTCTCCTGTAGCATCAGGCACACTGAGAGATTAGGCACTTTTCCTAAAGAAACAGCTCAGCACTCACCCTTGGCCTGCATGTCGCTGTTGCATTTGATCCTGAGGAATACCCTGGGTAGCTTCACATCTTGATTTTAACCCAGTGTTGTACAAACTGTCTGAAATTCCTGTGGCCAAGATCCAAAATCTAACCTAGATGCTGGCAAAATAAAGTACATTTATGAGATACATTGAATGTTCGTGATCAAGTTAGTGTAGACCGCTATAATTAGAATCTTTTAGGTTTTATGAAGAATAATATCTAGTTAGGTTATACGTCTGTCTTAAAATACTACCTACTTGAGATGAAAGCATAAGATGTTTTGTTATTTTTACTTATATAGAATTATGTACTATAATGTTTTTGATCATGAACAAGAAATTTCAGTTTAAAGACTCTTCACCCCCTCATTCTCTTCCTCCAGAAGTATGTATTATGTGCCTCTGAAATGCTGGACTCCGTGATGGGCTGTGGATTGCAGAGATGTGGACTACAGATGTAATCTTTTATATCAAGAAATTCATAGTCTGGCCAGAGAAAGAGCCTGCAAAACTACAAGTTGGCAACGACATAAACACAGAGTCCAGTTTGGAGACTCAAACAATCAATCAATTAAGGCAGTAGCAGGGCTCGATGGACAGTTATGACAAAGACTTTAGAAGTATTTGTCTGCATGTTCCATGACTCCAGAGCAAAGTGTTCTCATCAGAGCTACTAAGGCTTTCCTGGATAGTGCTTATGACAATGTCTAATGACAAGTCATACACTCTCATAAGAAAGGAGAAGAGGAACTAGAACCTGGGGAAAATGGCCATCTGCATACCACCATGGTCTGTTCTTGGTACAAAAATTTAAGAGGTAATGGAGGCTTCTCAAAACATGAGACTATCAAGAAACAACCATGAGCAAGATATTGACAGATCCAGAAATCATGCCAGGAGGAATGGTGGAAGAGCAGAAGAGAGAAACTAGAAGGGTCTTGGTCATCATCAAATTGGGAGGAGGGTTTAGTGACAGCTCTCTTCCAGAAGGCAGAGTAAGTACCAAGGAGAGGTGCACACGTGGCAAGATCTTCACCTGCTGCAAACAGAGTAAAGTCAGAGGAGAAGAGAGTACTCAGCAGTGGTTGGTACTCAGTGCCTATTCTTACTGCTTATGTGATATGGAGTCTGCATCAAAAAGTAGTTAATGGAAGGGCATTACTGTGAGCAGTTTATTCAACATTCTGCAACAGAGGAAATGTTTTCATTAACATCTGCATGAGAAAATAGGTGCGAGGTGGAACTTCTGTCCTCTGAGAAGCTGAGGCCAGATTACCTGAGACTGAACAATAAACAAAGAAATAAAGTAACCCACATCCCAGTGAGAGTCCTGTGCCTTTAGGAGATAGACTTGGGTAAATCGCTAAATTCTGGAACTTCTCCTTGGAAGTATGTCTTGGAGCAGGACTTTCTTCTGCAGCCCCTAACAGTTGCATCCAGATTCTGCTTCCCATATGACACATTTTCAGCTTTGCTAGTACATTGTGTTCAGAGTTTGGGATAGAGCAATGAGACCTCATAAAATGTATTTATTTATTATTTTAATAAGATTTATTATAAAGACCCTGGAAATAAGTAAAAGCATCACACATCAATATTAACTAGACCCAAAGTCTACACAACTGCATGCTATCTGTCATCTACAGAATCTAGACAACGGTGTATGTTTGTGTGAAAACAAAGCTCCTCGGGATGAAAAAGACAATCTGTGCCTTTCCCTTCCAATATTTCTAATTACAATGACCAGTGCAGGCAACACTCGCAGTGTTCACTGCCTCTTCTCAGTTCACAGAGGAGTAAATTGCACACCACCTAGCCTTGGGTAAGCTTGGCCTCCTCCACCTACTGTCCAATACAGCCTATCTGCCTCTGACTCCATTAGCTCAACCACTAGCAAGAATGCAGAGCTTCAGTCACATGTCTAGCCTTTGCCTAGGTGCATCTGTGCATTGCAGCATGATATCTGCAGATAGCAAGGACCCTGCCACGTCAGCCCGGCAAGAACCCAGCATGGCACCCTGATATATGATTCCCTCATGATAACTGACCAGTGTCCTCAGACTTCACCTTTTCCCTTCACCTTCTCCAGTAACATCTGGTCCACTACTGTCTCGGAACAGTCCTTGAAGTAGGTTTAACCAGAATTCCCTCCATCCAGATTCTTCCTGGTAGTGGTTTCTACCTGTGGACCCCATCCTCTTGCTTGGTATGCTTCTCACTTGCTCTCTGACACAGTGCATGGCAGAGTTTCTATGTCCCCACACTTGCTGTAAGAGTCCTGAGTAAAACCACCCTTAGCACGATTTAATAAGTGCTCCTAATCTGTTAGGCTTCCCATGAAGAACTGACTAATTCTTACATTCAAAGCCCTTACAGACATTAGTCATTTTTGGTGTTGTTTTTGAGAGAACAGTTAGATCAACCTAGCATAAGGCAGCGTTTGCTTGCTCCTTATCTGAGCTTCAGGTCTTTTATAAGATGAAGGGCTGGTTAAAGGGTACCCAAACTCTCAGCCCCTCACGCTGTTACCAGCTCTTTCCTGTAGCAAACTGAACACAACAAAGTGAGAAGTGTAATTTTGTAGAAAGCAAAGCCATATACAGGATATCAAAGCTAATCTCCATCACAAGGAAACCTCTCTCTTCTGACTTTGGCAAACCCATCTTTGGAAGGAAGAGGCCTTCTGGCGGTGTGGATGTCGTGGGTCCTGGAGCTGCTCAGCTCCTGGCTGCAGCAGTGTCCCCAGCCCCAGCAGCTGCTGGCATGGCCAGCTCGGTTCGGACAATCCTGGGTTCAGACTGACCTCTAGGGGCCGCGCAGCAACTGGCAGCCAGGGCTCCGGCGCACACAAAAGGAGCCTTGGAGGCTTGCAGCCAGAGCCTGCCAGAGGATCCCTGGTGCAGGGCTCTCAGATGCAGACACCACAAAGCCAAAACATTAACATTTTGCTTGCTATTTATTCAGCTTCTTTGTCTTTAATTCCCCGTCGCCAAGTAGCCTCCAAATGTGTCTCTTTTGGTATCAAAGTGATCACCTCGGATTAAAGCATTCCTTCTGGAAAGATACCTTAATTAAAATGTGTGCGGTGGGGAGAGGGGGGGGGTGGGCAGCAGCAGCTTTCTAACTGCTCTATGAGAAAGAGAAAAAACAACAACAAAAATTAAAGAGTTCAAGAAAAGAAGAAATGGCCTTTTCACAGCGAGACAGAAATTAGTTTTAAGCTTTTGGTGTTTCTGGTGGGTCTCTACATTGAAGGCAGTGACTGCAAATTAACATTTGCTGAGCACCTACTATGTGCTGAGCACTATCCTCAGTGCATCCATTCATGCTCCATGTCTTATTATGACGACAGTGGGGGGGGCAGAGATGGTGACCCTCAAAGCCTCAGCCTGCAGGTAGCTAAGTAAGGATGAAACCCAAGAGCACAGTTTTTCCTTTAACTGTTGTGTCTAAATACCCACCCCCAGAATTCTGAAGACATTTCCAATTCAAACTGGAATTCTCAGCATCTTCACCCATTAACAGCAAGCCACTATTAGCACATAGGTAGTCTAGCACCTGGTGCACAAGGGAAAGGCAAGGGAGACTCCCAGAGGGAGAAAGGAAGCAGGGTTTCCTATAAGGTAAGGTCACTTCCATGGGTAAGCTTTCAACACTGGGGAACTATCACTGGCAAAAGACTTAATCGTTGCTTTGGATGAGAGCCATCCCCTCTGCCTCTGAGTTCTCATTTAAGTGATGGGAAGAGTGACAAGCCTTCACAGTAGTCAGGTCTCCAGGAAGTTAGGTTAATGCCACATGTCACAGGCTTAGTGAGTACCTGGCCCAGGTTAGGCTCTGAATAGAAGTAGCCAAATGATCAGTACAGCTTTACTGTGGTTTGTTATGGAAACCTGGATCTACAAACTTGTGGTGATGGAGAAAGATGGTTATGAAGTAGATTTCCACATGGAAAGATGTGTGTTAGAATTCTCCAAAGAAACAAAACCAAGAGGATGGATGTGTAGTGAGAGGTAATAAGAGATTGACTAAAGAAATTAGATTACATGGTTATAGAAGCTGAAAAATACCAAGGCAAGCTGGAGACCTGGGGAATGCTGTAACAGATGACCTAAGAAGTTAGAGGATCCACTAATGCAAGCTTTTTGGTCCAAAACTTAGAGACCCTGGAATTCTAAGGCCTCCTGGCAGAAGAGGAGTGCCATTACTACAAAAGAAACTTTGCTCTTCTTCTGGTGATGTTCAACCACTTCAGATGAGGGTGGGTCTTCCTTGCTCAGATCACTCACTCAGATGCTGCACCAGAAATCATGCTGTAACCACTAAGTGGGAACCACCTAATTCAGTGATTGACACCTATATTAATCATCTTAGTGGGGAAAGGAGGACTCATACCTACAAGGCTCTGATACAGGCAAAATTTGATTCACAAAACACCTAGTATAATGATAATTCTTTCCACCTTATGTGTGCTTCTCTTCCTGGAATCACATGGTGACTCCTGTCTTTACTACAATTCCCAGAATCCTCCTTGACTCCTAGCCCCACCTATCCTGCTTCCCTATTCACCAACAGTACTTTATTTATCAATCAATAAGACAAACATATACACAGAAGGACCTCCCCTATCAACCTAACAGTAGAGCAGACCAAAGAGAGAAGTGTGCATCCTTGGTGGAAGAGGCAACTCACACCTCTGTACACCCAAACTGCTTCATGGGCTTAGGCAGGTTTCTTAATATCACCAATGAAGGATGCTCACCAAGTATTTGTAACTTGGCTCTGATGGAGATTATAGACCTATTAGTTTAGGGGGCATACAGAGTGGAAAAGAACATGTTAAACCACACAAGCAGGAATGCAATAAACAAAATTAAGGACATGAAAAAGTTGAAGGATCCATAGTCTTCTTCTCACTGCTTCCTAAAGCATCCATTGAGTCCTGACCCTCATGATCTAACTGTCTCTAGAAATGCCCTAACAGACATAGCCAGACCTGTGACAGCATTATCTCCTAGTTACTTGCCAATATAGTATATAGTATAGTATATAGTATATAGTATATAATATATAGTATATAGACTTGCCAAGATGACAGTCAAAATAAAATCTCACACCCTATGTTTTAATATTGATCAATAATTAATTATACTTTACAGAAGAACAAAGTGATGATTATAGAAAGTATGTAATATTTGTGAGTACACAAACAGACAAAGCAAGATCTTGAGCCTCCAAGATCCAAACCCAGAGAACTGAAAACAGACCACGATCAAAGCACTGCCAGCAGGCTGTGTAGGGTCCATCTGAGAACTGGCTGGGTCTTAACCAGAGCTGATCTTCATGGAAGATTCTTCAGTCTGGCCTGTGGCATGATCTGGAAAGGAAACCAGAAGTCAGGAAACTAAAAAACACCATAGACATCTGCATGAAGGATAGTGAAAGCCTACACAAAGGGAGACAAAACAAACCAAACTGATAGCAAAATGAAGAGACCAGGAATGTGGAAGAATCAGTAGTGGATTGGGGGAGGAGGGAAAGGAAGCCAGCCAAGCAGCCCTGAACTTGAGAGGATGCTAGACACTGGAACCAGGCAGGATGTAAATCCTGCTGTGTTTGATGCAACTATATTTCTGTTTGCATTACTTGCTACAGGGAACCATGGAGTTGGTCTGGCCTACCTGCCTTGAGAGGCATGCATCATAGGTTTTTCAGGTTAGAGGTCATGACTCCTGGGGCACTATGTGCCTTCCAGTTCCTGAGAAATGGAGACACCCTCCCGCCAGGCAATGAAACATTCAGGACACTTTGTGTTTTTCTATATGTTCCCTCTGAAGTCCAGGATGCATGGAATCTTGACAGGACAACTGGTCTTAGACATTAATCTTGTGTAGCTTGTATAGCCTGCAAACGTCATTGTATCCTGGCAACTACAATTACATAGGACCTGGCAATTGCCATTATATTCTGTTTTTGATAAGGGTATAAAAAGTTTCATTGCTCTCCTTAAAATTTGTCTCAGCCTCAGTCTTGCTGCAGCCCCTCCAACCCCAGCCTAGTTTAATTTCTCACTGGCCTTGGCCTGGTAAGTGTGGGCACTTACAGGAATAGTTAAATTTCTCTTTACAAAATGATGCCGCCATGATCTGGACATGTACCCTAGAAGTTCATGTCAGAAACATTTTTAAATTAATTTTTGTTAGTATACAAAGAAACAGATTTCACCATGGTATTTTCAGATACATATGTGTATATATGTCACTATACATTACTCTTACTCGCCCTCTACACTGCCCTTTCCTCCCTAAATAGTTCTCTTTTCAGTTTGAATGATAATTGCATTCCAGTCTGTCATAAACCTCTTCCTCTCTCTCATGATCCCTTTTTCACCATCCATTACATATATGTAGGTGTATATATTGTAATCCTTCTATCATATGTCAAGGCTAGGTTATACGAGAGCTCTATTTTTAATTTTTGAGGAGCTTCCATAATGACTTGGACAGTGACTACATAGTTCACACTCTCACGGGTAGTATTTAAGGATTCTTTCTCCAGTGTGTTCTTGATGCCAGTCATTATGACTGGAGTGAGATAGAATCTCAAAGTAGTTCTATTACATGTAACTTATGTCTAAGGATGATGCTTGCTTTTTTTCAAATATCTACTAGCTGTCTGTATTTCTTCCTTTTCATTAGGCCACTTATTGATTAGATGGTTTGGGCTTGGGATATTTAATATTCAAAGTTCTTTGTAAATTCTGACTACCAGTTCCTTGTGAGATACATAAGTGGCAGATTTTCTCTCATTGTGCAGGCTCTCTTCACATGCTGCTTTCCTTTGCTGTGTAGGAGCTTTTTATTTTCATAGTTTCATTTGTCAGGTCTCAGAGTTATGTCCTATGGTGTTTTTGGGTTTTTGTTTGCTTGTTTGTTTCAAGTCCTTTTTACAAAGTCCTTACCTATGGGTATATCTCAAAATGTGTGTCTGTGGTTTTTTCTAGAAGTTTCAGAGTTTTGGGTCTTACATTAAGATCTTTTATACACTTTTGAATTGACTTGTGCAGGGTGCACAGTATTAATTTCATTCTTTTATATTTGGCTATCCAGTTTTCCCAGCATAATTTGTTGAGAGTGCTATCACTATTGCAATGTATGTCTTTGTTATGTACCATCAACTGTACCCAATCCATGTGGTAATGATATTTAGAGATTACTGGAATTGAGTGAAGTCATGAGAATAGAGAGCCCATAACAACATTGGGGACCTTATAATGAACAGGAATATCCAAGCCAGCATCTTTTCTCTTTCTTGCCATTGGACTCCCTCTGCCGTGGTATAACACAACATAAAAGCTCTTACCATTAATGCCAGTGTCCAGCTCTTGAAGTTCCCAGTCTCAGAGCCATGAACCTCACAAATACCTCTTCTTGTGGTACCCAATTTGTGATGTTACAACAATGAAAAATTAACCAAGACACCTATGAAATTGTAGAAAGCTTGTTTTTATCAATGGATAAAATACAAGTTGTAGTATGCTTTTGTGTCTCACTTTCAGGAGAACCATTGGATTCTAGTCTGTGAGGCAGGGCTACCAGGAGGGTTAGGCCTAGTGGAAGATCTGAACAAAACAGCCTGACTACCTGGAGTCTGTCTGTTGAAAGAGAGTTGAACCCTTTTGTTTAGGAAAGAAAAGTTAAACAAATAAACAAAACTATGGATCTAGATGCCCCTATGTTTGAGGTTATGAAGATGGAAGAGAGTTTCTTCTTCTAAAAAGACCAGAATGAAGCCGCTGGAGTGAATGGTCCAAACTAGACAGCTAGATGATAGCTGAGGTAGTATAGAAGGCAGAGTTTCTGTTGCCGTTTGTACAAACCTTACCCTATCTAGCCATAGGGGCTTCACGATCCTACAACATGGTACCCCAAGACAATGGGAAAATTTTCAATAATTCCTCCAGTGAGTAGTCCATTAATTTTTTCAATTAAGAATCAAGAGCCACCTTAGCCATATGCTGCTACCTCACATGACAAGATGATAATACAACATAATGAGATAATCTTGAAAGTGTTTTATTAGTCTAGTTTAAGGACCTGTTGAGAAATTACCTAGTGTAACTTACTAGGTCCTATAGAATCAAATGAGCTTAAGCTCTGTAGAGTTTCTGTGCTCAGGATAAGCAAGAAGGCTGCCTCTAACATCTTGGTCCTGCATCTTGGATAAGTACCTGGGATGGATAGTACTACCTTCTAGTATCAAGCCTTCCAAAGCTACTCAAAATAAATGGTCACTCTTTTAAGAAGGAGATATTCAAGCAATGCAGGAAAGTTTACTTAAAGGAGACAGATGATCTGTGTTCTCAGCAGAATGTGTACGTCATCAAACACAGGCTGATAGTAATGATAAACACGTACCAGCTGCCTGTCAATCACAGCTACATTAGAACAGGCTGGATAGTGAGTCTTTCAGGTCAAAATAGAAAAGAAACACATAGCAGGATCTAACAGCAGTACTCCACCAGTCCCATCAGCAGATGCCAGGGTAACCCTTGTCACCTTGACTGCTCTGGACAGTTTAATCCCAGAGACCAAAGGAAGACTTGCCTTGTGACGACCCTATCTATGGGTATATGGGCAGCACCAGACTTAGATTATATGTGAAATAAGAGAATTTAGTCATAGATAGAATGACAGTTGGTCCATATCTATTGCGGATGGCTGACCTCATTCATTTATCCACTTTCTGGCCCAAGGTCTAGGCTAATAGTGTATAATGAAGATGACTTGGGTCCTTACCCCTTGTGGCTGAGTAACCCAATAAGGGATACAAATAGTCAAATGCTCATTTACAGTGTAGAATGTACAACAGTGGCATAGGAAAAAACTACAAGAAGGACTTAGAGAAGAAAACCCAGATAATTCCATTTACAGAGGTAGAAGGGGAGAGAGTCAATCAGATAGGTTTCACATGAGATTACATCACCAGACTGGTAGAAACATCAGTCCCCAAAATTGAATCAATATGTGCAAATTACATGAAGACTGAAACAGAATGGATGGAATTTTTGACCCCTCACTATAGCATCACTAATACGTATATCAGATGAGTGACAATATTTTTTGTTGTCCCTTCCAGATCCATGACATATTTATTCTGTCAGTGATTACATTTGCATGATCATGTCCAGTGACAGACAATAAAAGATGGAAGGAAAAGCAAAACCTTTTTAAACTTTTGTACAAGGAATCAAGTTTGAACATTCAGAGATGAAAAAGCTGCAATTAAGCATCTTCCTCCTCTTTAAGTCTTTAAGCACACTGGAACCCAAGAACTATCTGTAGTCACTCATCTTGGATCATCATGGTGTTGCTAGAACAATGCAGTAACCATTGGTAATGGGAGTTTTCTAATTTCTCACACTAATCTGCAGTCACCTTGGACAGCCACCTTGCCTGATTCCATCACACTATTCTACAGAAAGGGCTCATTACCTGCTGATGCTCTCTTGCAGTGGAGGGAGTTATGCTCTTTGCAGGATTCTATTTTTATTTTTAAATGCTCAGTTGGGAATGCTAAACTTTGTTTTGCTAAGTCATTTGTAACCGACACTGAACAAATAGCATATGATCTGAAGTCTATAAATTTGTCTCCCGGCTTCAAAGACTTCCATTCCCAAGAGCTGGAACTCTGGCACCTCACCCAGCCACATGGTTGAAATAATGGTGAGCTGAGGGCAAAACTTTCCATAGGAACCTTTAATACTAAAATAGACTCACAGTCACAATTGGGACAGCCCCACTCCTTCCTTGTCTACCTGCATTTCTGCTGCCCTCACCAGGAATTTTAGTTCTCACAGTGACCTCATCAGAGTAGAGCCTAAAGACAGAAGCAGAAAACTGATGGAGACCCTCCCTAAAACACAAAGTCCAAGCAGGTTCTTTCATGGGATTCCTGCATAGCATGTATTGACCATTCACTATGGGTCAAGTATCATGAATGCCACAGCAAACATACCAGAGTCCTAGGCCTTAAAGGAGCAGCCATCCTGCATGGAAGACAGCGAACAGACACCAGGACTAGCAGGTGTGAGAAGTGCAAAGCCAGTTGTGGTTAGGATATGGTTTGAGCGTCCTCTAAGGGCATATGTCAAAAGTTAATCCACTGTGAGAGTAGGAACTTGGTCTACCTATAATGCATAGCAATAGGGACATTGGAAATGAGCAGGATTCTGCAACATCATTGATGAGCCCACAAGTGAATCCGGTGGCTTTGTAAAAACAAGAGATCAGAAAGACACAGACATATGTGCACTTCTTGTCACTTGACATCTGGCCTGCATCAGAATACCCACCAGGCCTCGCCTTTTCATCATGCAGAATCTTCCTGAAAGAGCCATTTGTGACTGTGTTCTCTCCATGCTCCACTGTGGGCCCATTCCTCTATTACCATTTCACTGAGGCCTGAAGAAAAAGAAGAGATAACTTGACTTCATTTGTTTTAACTTTCTCATTTTAAAATTTATATAGAAATAATAGAAACATGGTGCTATTAATGCCACCATCGTTTATTTTAAGTCTCCTCTCCACCGCTGCCAGGCCTATAATCCCAGATATCTCTGTGGCTAAGGCAGAAGGATCACATGAACTCCTACAAGAGTCACAAAATGAGCCTACACTCAATCTAGGTAACTAACTGAGATCTTGTCTCAAAAATTTGAAAAGAAAAAAATTTTTAAAAGTGGGCTATGAAATAGCTCAGTGGTTGAGTGCTTGTAATGCATATGAAAGCCCTAGAATCAATTTTCAATAAGGTAATTTTGAATGAAATAAAATAAATATCACATGCAACAAGCTTTCTTTTGGGTCACCAACCAGATCCCAATTCATGACACAGAAACTCAATATTAGTGATGAATGCCTGACCTTATCTTTGTTTGTTCCACTAGCTCTTATAATTTATTTTAACCTGCTTCTCTTCATCTATGTTTTACCTTTTTTCACTCTGTATGTCCTACTCTGTGTCTGGTTTGCTGGTAGCTGGCTGGCTGGCTGGCCCAGGGCATCGTCCTTTCTTTCTCCTTCATTTTTTTCTCTTCTCTCAAGCCTAGATTCCTCCTCCTCCTTATTCTCTGGGGGCATCTCTGGGATGAGCTAGAAACCTAAAGCAATGGAAACTCCCAGGAATCTGAGGGTGACCCTAGCTAAGACTCCTAGAAATAGGGAATAGGGAGCCTTAACTGACCATCTCTTATAACCAGGAATGAATTCCAGTGGAGGAATTGAGACAAAACCCCAGCCACAGACCTTTCAACCTATAATTTGTCTTGCCCACAAGATGTGCTGGGGTAAAGATGACACAGAAATTGTGGTAGTGATCAATGATTGGCCCAGCTTGAGACCCATACCATGAGTACGAGCTTACCCCTGAGAGCCAGGACCCAAAGGCAGGATACCCTAGAAACATAGTAAAGAACCAAATACAACTGGAAAAAACAGTCAATGAAATGATCCCTAGTAACATTCTGTTATACCCATAGATTGGTCCCTAGTGCAACTATCATTAGTGAGGCTTCACCCAGCAACTGATGAAAACAGATGCAGAGACCCACAGCAAAACATTAGGCTGAGTTTGGGAACCCTGAAGAGAAAGAGGTTAAGGGCACCACAATAATATCCACCCACAAAACCAACTAATCTGGAATCATAGGGGCTCACAGAGACTGAACTGACAACCAGGGAGCCACATGAGTCTGACCTAGGCCCTCTGAATATGTGTTACAGTTGGGGGGCTTGGTCTTCCTGTTGGTGTCCTAACAGTGGGAGCAAAGACTGACTCTGTTGCCTCCTAAAAGACCTACTCCTCCTATTGGATTGCCTCATCCATCCTTAATAGAAAAGGAGGCACCATGGCTGACTGATAACCATGGGAAGCCCAAACATTTCTGAAAAGAAACAGAAGAGGAGTGGATGGTGGGGGAGAAGGGAGGGGTGAACTTTGGTTGGAATATAAAAACCAAATACTTGCATCAAGAAATTTGTAGGCAAATGAATAGAACTAGAAAAAAATCACCCTGAAAGACAAGCATGATATATGCTCACTTATAAGTGGATACTATCTGTAAAGTATAATCATGCTACAATTCACAGACAGAAAGGCTAAGTAATAAGAAGGGCTGGGAGAAGACACATGGATTTCCCTGAGAAGGGGAAATAGAATAGATTTGAGAATGGACTGCAAAAAGAGAGGGTCAGGAACAGAAGGGATCAAGTGTGGGTGATGGAATAAGAGAGTAATAACTGGGAGAGACAACTGGAATTGGGGTGGTCTTTAAAGGCAAAGTAGAAACCTATTGCAATGGAGACTCCCTGGAATCTATGAGGGTGGCCCTAGAGAAGACTCCATGTACTGTGGGATATTAAGCCTGAACCCACCATCTTCTGTAACAACAACCTAGCCATAAGACCTTTGACCTACAAGGATAGAACCAATCACAGTACATATATATATATATATATATATATATATATATATATATATATACAACAATGGAATGATTCCTAATGTTATTCTGCTGTACTCATACACTGGAGGCTGAAATAATCATCAACAGAGAGGCTTCATTCAACAAATGATAGGAGCAGATACAGAGACCAACAGCCAAACATTACTGGGGAGCTCAGGAAATCCCTCAAGAGAGGGGAGGAAGGAATGTACAATCCAGAGGAGTCAAGGACTACACAAGGGCATGGCCCACAGAATCAACTAACCCAGGCTCATAGGGGCTCACAGAGACTGAAGAGACATCGGGCAGCCTGCACGGGTCTGATCTAGGTCCTCTGCATATATGTTATGGTTGTATAGCTTGGTGTTCTTATGGGATTCCTAACAATGGGTATGGGGGCTGTCTCTGACTCTTGCCTGCTTTTGGAACCCTTTTCCTCCTATTGGGTTGCCTTGTCCAGCTTTGATATGAGGGTATATGCATAGTCTTATAGTAACTTGTTATGCTATGTTTGGTTGATATCCTTGAAATTTCTGCTCTTTTCTGAAGGGAAACAGAAGAGGAGTGGATCTGGGAGAGAAAGAGGGGAACTGGGAGGAGAGGAGAGAGGGAAAAATGTAGTCAGGATGTAATATATGAAAAAAAGAGTAAATTTCTAAAAACATAAGTGAGATAGCTAGATAGTATGGTCGTTCTATGTTCACTGTTTCGAAGATACCACACAGTATTCCACACTGCTCTATTAAGCTTATGAACCTTCTCCTCTAAGTACTCACTAACAACTTTTATAATAACCACTGTGATGTAAGGTTGGGTTCTCATTGTGTTCTTAATTTTCTTGATGACTAAATAAAAATTTTTTCATAAAGTTAATGGATATTTGTGTTTCTTCTGTGTTATTTAGATTTTCACATCCTTTGACCAATTTGGTTTCTTACATTTTGGGGGTTTGTTGTTTATTTGTTTTTATTGCTTATTTTTAGTTCTTTGCAGAGTATAATTCTCTATGAGATTAATAGAGGGCAAATACTGCTTCATACTGTGGGATGGCTCTTTATTATATCTGCTTTTCTGGGCAGAACCTTAGGTTTAATTCTATTGTCAATTCTTGTTAGTTTCATCTACTTTTGAAGACTTATCCAGGAAATCTACCTGTGCAAATATTCTGACATGTCTCCCAAATACACATGACTATAATTGTACTTCTCCTTGGCATGTTATAGTCAAGGGTACAGAAAACATATTCAACAAAATCATAGAAGAAAAGGTTCCCAACCTAAAGAAGAACATGCCTATGGAAGTACAAGAAATTTTCAGAACAACAAATAAACTGGACCAAAGTTCCCTGACCACATAATATTCAAAACACCAAAATTACAGGATAAAGAAAAAATATTAAGAGCAGCAAAGGAAAAAGGTCAAGTAACATATAAAGGCAAACATATTAGAATTACACATGACTTCTCAATGGAAACTCTGAAAGCCAGAGGCCCGGCATAGATATTCTACCAATACTAAGAGACCATGAATGTCAGCCCAGACTACTGTACTCAGAAAAGCTTTCAATTACGCTAGATGGAGAAAACAAGATAA
Organism: Cricetulus griseus; assembly: GCF_003668045.3. Taxonomy (NCBI): domain Eukaryota; kingdom Metazoa; phylum Chordata; class Mammalia; order Rodentia; family Cricetidae; genus Cricetulus; species Cricetulus griseus. The sequence continues at coordinate 85,745,680 of NC_048601.1, forward strand.
TCCATGACAAAACCAGATTTAAACAATACATATCCACTAATCCAGCCCTACAGAAACTACTGGAAGGAAAACTCCAACACAAAGAAGTTAACTACACTCACAAAAACATAGGCAATAGATAATCCCACTTTGCCAAACATCAAAAGAAAAAAGCAGGGGGGATACACACACAATACCAACAACAACAAATCCACAACAAACAAGAATTAACAGCCAATGGTCATTAATATCCCTCAATATCAATGGTTAACTCTCCTATAAAAAGACACAGGCTCACAGAATGGATACAAAGACAGAATCCATCCTTCTGCTGCATACAAGAAACACACCTCAATTTCAAAGATAGACATTACCTCAGAGTAAAGGGTTGGGAAAAGATTTTCCAATCAAATGGACCCAAGAAACAAGCTGGTGCAGCAATCCTAATATCTAAAAAATTAGACATCAAACTAAAATCAATTAAAAGAGATGAAGAAGGGCATTTCATATTAATCACAGGAAAAGTGCAACAGGAAGAAGTCTCAATTCTAAACATCTACTCCCCAAATACAAAGGCACCCACATTCATAAAAGAAACATTACTAAAACTTAAATCACACCTATAATGGGAGACTTCAGCTCCCAACTCTCACCACTAGACAGGACCACCAGATGGAAACTTAACAAAGAAACAAAGGAACTAACAGTAGTTATGACCCAATTGGATTTAACAGACATTTATAGAACATTCCATCCAAACTCAGTGCCACATGGAACCTTCTCTAAAATCAACCACATATTTGTCAATATAGCAAGCCTCAACAGACACAAAAAATAGGAATAACCCCCTGTATCTTATCAGACCATCATGCTTTAAAGTTAGAATTCAACAATACAAATTGCAGAAACCCTAAAATGCATTGAAATTGAACAACACGCAATTGCACCATTCCTGGGTCAAGGAAGAAATAAAAATAAATTAAAGACTTCCTAGAATTCAATGAGAATGAAGACACAACATACCAAAACTTACAGGACACTTTGAAAGCACTGCTAAGAGGAAAGTACATAGCACTAAATGTCCACATGAAGAAACTGGAGAATAGTTGCACTACAGAATTAACAGCACAACTGAAAGCTCTAGAACAAAAAGAAGAAAACACACCCCTGAGGAGGACTCTAGGAAATAATCAAATTGAGGGCTGAAATCAATGAAGTAGAAACAAAGAAAACAATACAAAGAATCAATATAACAAAGAGTTGGTTCTTCAAGAAAACCAACAAGATAGACAAAACTTTATCCAGACTAACCAAAAGGCAGATAGAGAACATGCAAATTAACAAAATCAGAGATGAAAGGGGGACATAACAATGGACACTGAGGAAATCCACAGAATCTTTAGGTCATACTTTTAAAAACTGTACTCCACAAAATTCAAAATTTTAAAGGATATGGACAATTTTCCAGATAGATATCACTTACCAAAATTAAATCAAGAACATATAAGTAATTTAAATAGACCCCTAATGAAACAGAAATAGTCATCAAAGTCTCCCAAACAAAAAAAAAAAGCCCAGGGCCAGATGGTTTCAGTGCAGAATTCTACAAGAAATTCAAACAACAGCTGATACCAATACTACTCAAAGTGTTCCACACAATAGAAGCAGAAATTGCCAAACTCTTTTTACAAGGCTTCAATTACCTTGGTACCCATGCTACACAAAGACACAGCTAAGAAAGAGAAATACAGACCAATATCCCACATGAACATTGATGCAAAAAAACCAAAAACGTACTGGCAAATAGAATCCAAGAACATATCAGAAAAATCATCCACCATGATCAAGTAGGCTTCATCCCAGGAACGCAGGGAAGGTTCAACATATGATAATCCATCAATGTAATCCACCATATAAACAAACTGAAAAAGAAAAACCACATGATCATCTCTCTAGATGTTGAAAAAGCCTTTGACAAAATCCATCACCCCTTCATGATAAAGGTCCTAGAGAGATCAAGGATAACATGAAACATAATAAAAGCAATATACAGCAAAACAACAGCCAACATCAAACTAAATGGAAAGAAACTCAAAGTGATTCCTCTAAAATCAGGAACAAGACAAGGCTGTCCACTCTCTCCATATCTCTTCAATATTGTCCTTGAAGTTCTAGCTAGAGCAAAAAAGACAACAAAGGGAGATCAAGGGGATACAAATTGGACAGGAAAAAGTCTAACTTTCACTATTTGCAGATAATATGATAGTTTACATAAGTGACCCGGAAAAATTCTACCAGGGAACTCCTACAGCTGATAAACGCCTTCAGCAAAGTGGCAGGATACAAGATTAACTTGAAAAAAATGAGTAGTATATATTATATACAGACAATAAATGGGCTAAGAAAGAAATCAGAGAAACATCACCCTTAACAATTGCCACAAACAACATAAAATATCTTGGTGTAACACTAACCAAACAAGTGAAAGACCTGTATAACAAGAACTGTGGATCTTCAAAGAAAGAAATTAAAGAAGATACCAGAAATGGAAGGATCTCCCATGCTCTTGGATAGGTAGGATCAACATAGTAAAAATGGCAATCTTGCCAAAAGCAATCTACAGATTAAATACAATCCCAATCAAAATACTGGCACAATTGTTCACAGACCTTGAAAGAACAATACTCAACTTTATATGGAAAAACAAAAAACCCAGGATAGCCAAAACAACCCTGTACAATAAAGGAACTTCTGGAGGCATCACCATCACTTCAAGCTCTATTACAGAGCTATAGTCCTGAAAACAGCTTGGTATTGGCACAAAAATAGACAGGTAGACCAATGGAATTGAACTGAAAACCCTGATATTAACCCATACACCTACAAACACCTGGTTTTTGACAAAGAATCTAAAACTATGCAATGGAAAAAAAGAAAGTATCTTTAACAAATGGTGCTAGCATAACAGGATGCTGGAATGTAGAAGACTACAGATAGATCCATTTAATTGCCATGCACAAAATTTAAATCCAAATGGATCAAAGACATCAACATAAATCCAGCACACTGAACTAAGGAAGAGAAAGTGGGAGGTACCCTTGAACTAATTGGTACAGGAGAGTGCTTCCTGAACATAAAACCAGTAGCACAGACACTGAGATCCAATAAATGGGACCTCCTGAAACTGAGAAGCTTCTGTGAGGAAAAGGACACAGTCAACAAGACAAAATGGCAGCCCAAGAATGGAAAAAGATATTCACCAATTCCACATCTGAAAGAGGGCTGATCTCCAAAATTTACAAAGAACTCCAAAACACCAAATACTCCAATAAAAAGTGGGGTTCAGAACTAAATAGAGACTTCTCAATAGAGGAATCTAAAATGGCTGAAAGACACTTGGGAAAGTGCTCAACATCCTTAGCCATCAGGGAAATGCAAATCAAACAACTCTGAGATACTATCTTACTCCTGTCAGAATGGCTAAAATCAAAACCACCAATGAGAGTTTATGCTGGAGAGGATGTGGAGAAAGGGGAACACTCCTCCACTGCTGGTGGGAGTGCCAACTCCCACAGCCACTTTGGAAATCTGTATAGTGGTTCCTCAGGAAAATGGAAATCAGTCTACCACAAGATCCAGCCATTCCACTCTTAGGCATATACCCAAAAGATGCACATTCATACAACAAGGACAACTGTTCAACTATGTTCATAGCAGCATTATTTGTAATAGTCAGAACCTGGAAGCAACCTAGATGCCCCTCAACTAAAGAATGGATAGAGAAAATGTGGTACATTTATACAATGGAGTACTACTCAGTGGAAAAAAAAAACAATGGAATCTTGAAATTGGCAGGCAAATGGATGGTACTAGAAGAAACCATCCTGAGCGAGGTAACCCAGTCACAAAAAGATAAATATGGTATATACTCACTCATATATGGATTTTAGACATAGAGCTAAGGATTACCAGCCTACAATCCACATCACCAGAAAAGCTAGAAAACAATGAGGACCCTAAGAGAGACATACATGGTCTCCTGGGAAAGGGGAAAGGGACAGGATCTCCTGGGCAAATTGGGAGCATGGGGGGAGAGGAGAAGGAGCTAGAAGAAAGAGAAGGGGAGAACGTGGCTGCTCTTGGCCACTAAGTCCGAGTATTGATTGGGTGAAAGCCTGGAGATTTGAATGAACCACAAGACTCCTGGTCCGTTTCTGAGAGAATGTCTCTCACCTTTATTGTGGAGCAGCCTTATATACAAACTTCCAAAATCCCCAGGTCAAAGGGTTCACAACAGGATATTGATCCCAGTGGGGTGAGGTCAGGAAAACAGGAGGTACCTGTGGTTATGCAGGAAAAAAACTCTTAGAGACTCCATGGGGACTGGGTTCCAACATCTCCCCCTTCTTTATATATAACAAAACAGTTATCAAGGAAGAACTATAAGAATTCAACCATTCTATCTTAGTGCGTTACTATAACTATCTGTCTTCAACTCCATCAAAGACCATAGAAGTATAATATATAAACTCTAGAACTGACAGAGACACCTTGCTTCCTAGACAGTCATCTAAAGTTTCTTGGTAACCTTGGGGCATCCATCTTTAGCCTACAGGCCACAATGTGTCTGGCAGACTTCTCAGTAAAGCAGGAAATTCTAAACTGTCCACCTGCATTGGCAGTTTGTCTGTCATCTTTTTTCTGTGTCCTGTAGAATGTCTGGCAGACTCTTTCATGAAGCAGGAAATTCTAAACTGTTCTGCATTGGCAGTTTGTACTCCTTCAAGAAGCAGGAACCCTTTAGGCACTTTCCTGTAGGTCCTGCATGTCCAGTTTATAAAGCAACAGTTAAACAGTTTAGGCAAGAGTAGCTTCTTGCCCAAATGGCTGGTCTTGCCATGTCAAAGTCAAACTCTATAACGAGTTTCTTGGATGCCCATCTTCCTCTCAGATATAATTGGTGTGCCAGGAGCAGTTGTGTGTCACTGTCAAGAAAAAATCCTAAACCATTTAAATGCCATATTTTCTGTAGGTCTTTGAAAGGTTTGAAGAATATCTATATATCTAGAAAACCTAACTAATTATCAACAAACGAAGATCCATTCCAATAAAAAGTATCAATAAATGAGGATCCATTCCAATAAAAAGTATCATTTCTATAACATATCCCTTTTTTTTTTCCTTTTAAAAAGTGATTGACTGTGACCACTACCATTTCTAACTGACCAAATTTAAAAGAAAACAAATATTCAGATCACCTGGGCCACTGCTTCAGTGGGTCCTGCCCCATGAAACCATACCAGTCTGGAAGGAAACCACAGCTCTTCACCTTCCATGGAAAAAAAAGCAGAAATTTCCCTCCCAAGTAACCTGTACTTTAACAACTGTTGCTCCTTCCCCAGCAATTAAACGATTTAAAGACAACACAATAGCATTCTTTTGTTAACAATCACACATTTACGATCACACTTCATACACACATGTGTGGTCACACCATACATACAGAACACACATTCATCTTTTGAACAAAAGTCACAAAGGAGAGGAGGTGTCAGTGTTAGACCCCCGAAAACTCAAGTATCCGGGGTCCCAGGCCACGTTCGCGGTCACCCCAATCACCAGGTGGATTCGAGAGCTTGCTGCAAACTACACAAGGCTTTATTGTAATTTAACGAGCTAACCCCATGTTAGCTCGGGTCTTTCACCCACCCACCATGGCGGATGGCTCGAAAAAGACGGCTCCTAGGGGCTCCCGAGAGATCTTATAGGACAGCGTAAGGGGAGTGTCTAGGGGTACGCACAGGCTCAGGATTGGTGTGCCTCCAGGCTTGGAGGGCTTGCCCTGTGTTGATTGGTCAACTGGTTGTTATGGCCCATAGGCCCTCCCAGGGTGGTTGCTATGCTCTCTACGTCATTGCTGTGCGCTTGTCTGTAAAGCACACCCAGGTCGTAAAGCATAGCGCCACCAGCTAACTTCCGATTGGTTCCTTGTCACGAGGCAGGCATCTGACTTTCTAGTGACTAACTTCTGATGGGTTCCTTGTCACCAGACAGGCATCTGACCTCTAAGTGACCAAGGCAGGTTTATGGCAAGCACGTGTTCAGCTGTTATGGCTGCCGAAAGGGAAGCTGGTCCCTTCATCAGCGATGGCCATCCTTACCATGGCTTGTGCCGCATCTTTGTCCATTTCTGTATGGTCTTTTGTAGGGCCTGGGTCTTTTCTTCATGTATTTGGACATATTCTCCTTTCTCATCTGATGTGACAGATGATGTGGATGAACTCTTTTTTGGAGCTGCGTTGTTAGTGACACTGGGTTCAGGGGATGAAGACATTGGGTTCTGCATGGAGACATAATTCTCCTCACTGTCTCTGGAGTCTGTATTGGAGATGGAACAGCAGTACTGAGAGGAGCTGGAGTTAAAGGTGTGGTTGACCTTGGAAAAAGACTTGGTGACAGGTGTCTTGAAAGGGAGCTCATTGATAACAGTGTTGTACAGTGTCTATTGCCCTGGGCAAGTTTTTGTGCTGCTGTATGACTCTCCTGTCCGGTGCTCTGAGAGAAGCTGGCATTCCTTGCATTTTATGCATTGGTGCAAGTGTTGATACTCCTGAGGGGCACTGGTGGACAAGGCAGGCTGTGTCTTGGCACAGGTAGCTGGCTAGAGTGTGAAAGGGCTGAATTCAGCGGAGACTATGACTGACTGAAGAACGGTTTCTCAGGACATCAGTGCTTTCTTTAGTCTGACTGAAGCCACAGATCTGGCAGATGCTCTGGACCCACCTATTCATGTCAGCCTCTGTCTCAGCCACCAGGTAGAAGGTATGCTCATTGGTAATGATATCAAACACAAAACTCTTTTGGAGCTCTTGTTTGTTGAAGGTCAGGGTTCTTCCAAGCATAGCGCCCTGACTTTTTCTCAGGAGGGAATTTCTCCAGCCAGCCTGTGCATGCCACATCGTTGCTGGCTGATTAGAGCCCGCAGCAGGCTAGAGTGGACAAAAGCATGGGCTGCTGGGTCAGCTGGCTACTGGTAGGTAGCTCTGGAGGAGAGATTCCTCAGTGGCGGATTTCCTGCATTTCTTTAATCCAAAGTTAAAATTAAATCTTACCAGTACCTTGTCTTTTTAAATTTTATCTGTGTGATTGACTGTGATCTCTATTCCAATCCAACTCTCTCAGGAGTTGAGGCACCCCTTTTCCAGTGCCTTTGCAGTACAACTCTCTTAGGAGTTGAGGCACCCCTTCCAGTAACTTTCCAATCCAACTCTCTCAGGAGTTGAGGCACCCCTTTTCCAGTGCTTTTACAATCCAACTCTCTCAGGAGTTGAGGTACCTATTTTCTAGTACCTTTTGCAATCCACCCTCACAAATCCTTACTTGCTTTCCAGCCTTCTGAGGGTCCCCTTTCTTTCCTGATCTCAGGGGAACCTCCATTTGTGGCTGCTCTTGGCCACTAAGTCCGAGTATTGATTGGGTGAAAGCCTGGAGATTTGGATGAACCACAAGACTCCTGGTCCGTTTCTGAGAGAATGTCTCTCACCTTTATTGTGGAGCAGCCTTATATACAAACTTCCAAAATCCCCAGGTCAAAGGGTTCACAACAGGATATTGATCCCAGGGGGCTGAGGTCAGGAAAACAGGAGGTACCTGTGGTTATGCTGGAAAAAAACTCTTAGAGACCCCATGGGGGCTGGGTTCCAACAGGAGAAGAGGAGGGGAGAGGAGGACATGAAGGAGCAGGAAGGTGGAGTAGGGGGAATAATAAGAGGAGAGCAAGATAAAAGATACCATAAAAGAGGGAGCCATTATAGGTTTAAAGAGAAATCTGGCACTAGGGAAATGCTCAGAGATCTACAAGGATGGCACCAACTAACAATCTAAGCAATGGTGGAGAGACTTCTTTAAATGCCCTTCCCCAATAATGAGATTAATGACTACTTTATATGTCATCCTAGAGCCTTCATCCAGTAGCTGATGGAAGCAGAAGCAGACACCCACAGCTAAACACTGAACTGAACCCCTGGAATCTAGTTGCAAAGAGGGAGGAGACTATTTGATGAGCAAATAGTCAAGACCAGGCTGGTGAAACTCACAGAAACAGCTGACCTGAACAAGGGGGAGCTCATGGACCCCAGAATGATGACTGGGAAACCAGCCTAGGACTGATCCAGACCCCATCAATGTGGATGTCAGTTAGGAGGCCTGGGTAGTCTATGGGTCCTCTAGTAGTAGATCAGTGTTTATCCCTAGCAAAGGAATGGACTTTGGGAACCCATTCCACATAGAGGGAGACTCTTTCAGCTTAGATACATGGGGGAAGGCCTAGGCCCTGCTCCAAATATGACAGACTTTGAATACTCCCCAATGGAAGGCCTCACCCTTCCTGGGGAGCAGAAAGGGGATGGGATAGGGAGTTAGTGGGGGGTGGGGGAGGAGGGCAGGGAGAAGATACTGGGATTGACATGTAAAACAAGCTTGTATCTAATTTAAATTAAAAAATAGAAAGAAAAAACAAGGCAGAGGGGCTATGTAACTGAATGGAATGTTGATAAAGTAAGAAATTCAAATAGCTAATAAACACTTAAAAAAAAAATCAATCTACCTCATAAAAGACAGCTACAGTGTAGTAGTCCTCATACCTGATGAGCAGGCTTCAAACCAAAACTAGCCAGAAGGATAAAGAAGGCCATTAGACATTCAACTAGGGGACAATTGAAACTCCAGTGTGCATTGTCATAGGGGTCACAGGACTCCACTGTGTCCAGGATTGCTAGTATGATTTGGGATCACTAGGTTAAGGGTGTCCCATGTTTCCACATTGTAAAACACTTTCCACCCTTGTAATGACTCATGGGTGAGAGACGAGACATGTACTCTCGCTTCCCTGCACCAGTTCCCTCAGAGGATTTAATACCCACTGATGGCCCTTCCTGAATCAATTATTAAGCGCCTGCCAAACTGGCTTTTAAGATTCTGTCCTCCTTTTTACATTCAAGCTTTGAATTCTTCTGTAAAAACAATTCACTTTTTCCTCTCTTCTTCCACTTAAAAAAAAAGTTGTTTTAATTTTTTTCCTCTGTACTTTTACTAGAATTATTACTGCGTTGGATTAGATGAACTATGAGTCATTGGTGTGACCGCTTTTGTTATCTGAGATGTCCAAGTCTTTACTGTGGAGGCTCCTGTGTCCTACTGTCTTTCTCTTGAGTTCTCTGCATATTTCCTCCACAGAGGATGAGTGACTCTCGTGTCTCCTGCTTCCCCTGCCTTGCAGCTGAAGGCAGTTTTGATTTGCTGTTGTTATATTTTTAACTCAAAATTTGTTTATATTTTTGAGAATTTAACACTGCACACAATGAAATGTGTGTATTAGGTGGACTTGGTAGGCTTTTGTTTTTAGAAAGAAAGACCAATTCAAGCATCTCTGAGACTGGAAGCCAAGGTTTGAGTGAGTAGGTGGTTTAATACGCTGCCGCCTGGTGTCATTTCTAAGGTAGATACTGGAAACACATTTGAAAACATGATGAGTGTCATGGGGATACACTTTTAACATCTTGCATTTGTTTCAAGTTGTTAATGATCCAAATGTATGTCTCCATTCCTAAATCATGCAAAAAGTATGAATTCTGCTTATTTTATGCTTGCAATTCTTATGATCCTGGATGATACACAGTGAAGATAGTGCATAATCTGAATAGGCTCCCATTCCCTCTTTAATTTATGTTCATGGGAATCAGCTTTTCTCTATACAGTGACCTCTGTTTAGAAGGGGATTTGCTGGTGATGGAAAATGGTAGCAGTCAAGACATTTAAATTTCATCACTTCCACTAAAATGGGCCCTGTACAGAAAACACTTGAGAGCTAAATCATTTACTTAATCACTTTCATTTGTGAGAAGAGAAATATTCATAAGGTCCTTATAGAGATGACTACATGAGAAATTATTGTTATTTTCTATGGCAATAAAAATCCACATCCAATATTACATTTGTGTTACCCTCTCTCTTTTGATTCAATTCACACAGTCAATCAAGTTTAAGGAAAGACCAGGCAGGTACTCAGCATATTAGTGTCTCAAGTAGACAGCTACAGAAGACAATATTTAGCAATAATTTAATGTGTGAATGCAATTTTTAAAATATCTTTATTGAATCTTTTGAAGTTTCATATCATGTACCCCAAATTCTGTTCACCTCCTGGTCCCCCATATTCCTTCCTAATCCCTGATGCATCCCCCCAAAAGAAAACAAAACAAAGTAAGCAAGCAAGCAAAACCAAGAACAAAAAAAAAGTAAAAACCCATTAAACCAAAACAGAACAACAACAAAACACAACCAAAACAGCAAAATCTCTGCTTCTCCTCTCCATCACTTCTTCATCATTCCTGGTGGCACTGGAGGCTTCAGTGTGTCATATAGTATTCCCCTTTGTCCCATCAGCATGACTGGCAACTGTACATTGCAATGAGTCATTGGTCTGGTTCAAGGCCTTTGGCTTTTGTTACACCAATTTCACTGGATCCTCACCAGAGCTCTTCTGGGGTATTCCGTGTCTTGGAGATCTTGCAGGTATTGTTCCACAGGACCAGTCCCTTTACCAGTTTCAGCAGGACCTACATGGGTTAGATGCTTGGGGGGGAGTCAACCCACGGCTTAGTTGTGGGCCTGGGTGTTAGCCAGGCAGGTCAGATCAAGCCATTAGGGCACCTGCTTCAGGTGTGGTGTTGGAATCAACTCAGCTACATACATGCCCTCAGTTTCATCCTCACCTGTGGTGAGGGGTGGGGGCCCTCTCTCCTGAGTGCAGGGGTGAGCTCTCTTGCTGTAGTGGGCAGTGAGAGGCAAGGCCAGCTTTCCCAGAGCAGTGAAGGACAGGACTAGCTCAGTGTAGCCCTCTGATTTCATCTTGCATGATTCCTAAGACATGCTGAAGTGCCACTAGCCACAGACATCAACACAGACCCCAGCTGCTGCTGGACCATGGATCCAGACATGGCCCTTGTCAGCAGCTTAGGCCCAGAAGACATCCTGGCTCTGTTTGGAAGGATTGGCCCCTCATGTGGGAATGGTTCCGGCAGCCATGTGGTTGCTGGACACCTCCAAGGCCTCAGGATGCAGCCCCAACCCTGGGCCTCAACTTGACCATTAGTGGCAATTCAAGACCTGGACTTCAGGTCAGACCCCAGCCATGGTAGGACCATGGGCCCTAATGTGGTCTTTAGCAGCAGCTGGGTCTGGATGTCACCACTGCCCCCAGTAGCAGTATGGCTCCAAGACACTAACTTGGCCCTTGATCTCCATGCTGACTCAAGTAAGCTGGGCAGCCTCCTGGGGCCAAGATCGAGTTCATGAGTCATGCTGCCACTGGGGCAGTACTGACCTAGGTGGCTTTTTCTGTCACCTGGGGCCACGGTGACATCCAGACCTAGGCTGCTGCTGAGAACCAAATCTGTGCCTGTGATCCTACAGCAGCTGATGTCCCATGGTGCCACCAAAGGCCACGTGAAGCCTGGGGTCTAGGCTACATCCTATGGCCTTGCTGGTGTCCAGGGGCCATGCTGCCATCAGAGCCATCCTGAACTGAACGCCTGGAGCTACCACTCAGAACAAGGATGTTAACCAGGATAAGCTTCTGCCTGAGGCCATGTCTGGATCTGGGGTCTGCCTTGAATTCTGTGGCACAGGTTACCACTAGGGCCCATACAGAGGCCCTGGATCTGGGCTAGACCTAAGGCTTGGGTGGAGTCAGGGAGGCCACACTACAGCAGGGGCCATACAGACATGGGTGGCCTGTGCTACCACCTCGGACTAGGGTGTCAATTGGGCCCAGGCTACTGCCGAGGGCCATGTCTGGGTCTGTGTCTCAGTAGCAGCTTGGTGGCTCTGGTTGCCACCAATGAAAAATCCCAGGGTCAGACCAGCTACCAGAGCCCGAGTTAGTCACCAGGGACAAGAAAGCATCCATATCTGAGTGGCTGAGCTGCTCCTCTGTGATATGGAGACCTCTGGGCACGAACTGCCCTGAGGCCATGTCAGGGTCTGTGACCCCACTGCAGCCAGGGTCTGTGCTGATGTCCAATGCTACTGCTACCATTGCAGGACAAAAATGAAATTGTATTAAGACAATAAGTTATGTATTAATTTTTATTTAATATGTATAAAAGTTTGCCTGCATATGTATCATGTACATGCCTAGTTCCCATGAAGGTCAGAAGGGAATTTTAGATCACCTATAACTGGAGTCAAACATGGTTGTGAGCTTCTGTGTGGGTGCTGGGAACAGCATCTGGGTCAAGCAAGTGTCTGTAATGGCGGGGCCATCTCCACAGTGCTCCAGGTTAGAAAATTTTGTTATTTATTCATCATCATTTTTTAAGAGATTTGTAAGGTGTCACTAATTTGTTTACTTGTTTATTTATTTATTTATTGTCTGATGATTTTCAGTATCTCTGTGTGGCCCAGGCTATATTTGAACACACTATATAGACCAGGCTAACCTCAAAGTAGTAGCAATTCTCCTACCTCATCCTCCCCAGTGTTAAGATTGCTTTCCTTTGCCACCATGGCCAGTTCAGTATTTCTGCTGTTAGAGCTGATTATATAAAGGCCAGGGAGTCAAGTAGGCTTCAGATGACTTCACACTAACCAGCCATGGAAAGAGGACTTGAAGTCCATCTGTGGGAACTCAAGCTCTCCTGTTTTCACTGCCAAACTTCTGTTGGGAGAACTTGAATGCACAGCAGGAGTGAACTGCTGCAGGAGACATTCTGCACCACTTGGGATGAGGTTCTTGCAGTCCTGCAAACTTTTATGTGTCACAAACATCGCCTTAAGGCCAAGTTATGCACCTACTACAAGAAAGGACAATACGTGCTCAAGCAAATAGCCATGAAAGGTGTCCTTCAGCTTGGCTTTCCAGAGGATAGGCCTGAGAGTCACTTCTAATATCCAACCATGACAAGCTCTGTATTTGTAAGATGCTGGCATGCCAGGGTTTGAGGTTCCAACAGACATGGGACTCCATTTCCATTAGCTGTGCTGAGTAGGTGGGTTCCTAGGTCCTGACTGTTTAGTAGCATGGTCTGTGCAAAGAGGAGATAGGATTTGTGTGGCTCTATTTTGCTGCCTAAATTCTACTTTTTTCCTTTTAAAAAAGCCCAACCTGTAATTTGGAAATCATCTTTTCCCTAATTATTATCATAATATATATGCATATGTATTATAGAAATACCTAAGGTAGAAAATAAAAGTTTATTTCATTCTTTCAAACAGTTGCTTTCTGTTGTTTTTATATTTATATATGTGTGTCTCATGTGCTTCATGCACAAATTGTAAATTATTTCTTGAAACAAGTGTATGAAAAGAAATTCTAATTTCTATTTATCCAGGTGATAAAAATGAGGCACAGAGATACAGTCACCTATCTGCATGGTCAAACCCATTGTCTTCATCACTTTACAGGCTGAAATGAATCCTAACTGCCTAGAAGGCCCTCTCACTTGGCTGAAAACAGTGGGTTTGTTTTCATAACTCTACCTGTAGCCCAGAATCTAAATAGATAAATCTGCAGGGTAGGATTTTTACATGTGCTCCAAGGACCTTAGTGCTTGTTATAAATCTGTGTGTGTGTGTGTGTGTGTGTGTGTGTGTGTGTGTGTGTGTGTGTGTGTGTGTGTGCTGATGAGTCTTCTGTTATACTCTGTGGCTAACATTTCACCTAGGGAAATTTTTTCACTTGTATAATTTTAAACCCCCTTTCTCTCTCAAGTTTTGTCTTGCCAAAAATGTCTTTCAGTTCTTACCAGATAAACTTTTCATTTACTCATGAGTAGTTATCACCAGCATCAACATGATCCAACTCACGGATTGTTCACACATCTGAATGTTCTTGTTCTTTCAGTGTCTCCACTCTCCCCAGAGAGGAGAGTTGAAAACAGTACTTGAACCTTCTTAGTCTTCCCACAAAATCACTTGAATTTTTCCCTAACTCCCCCTTTGTTTTCTATGAAAACAGTTAAGCAGGAGAGTCCCAAAAAGTGAGGTATGTGCTGTAGCGCAAAGTAGATGCTGAGGAAGTCGTGTTTGCCTCTCTGAGTTGCCACAGCCACCATGCTGCATGTTTCTTGGCTCTGCATCAGGCAATTATCACAATGTCTAGATCTTATGTCCCTCACTGACTCACTCTATGTCCCACAGATGGCCTGTCTTCCAGTCTCCTATTGGTTGGTGGTTTGAACTTGAAGATGTTGTTTTTGTTTGACTTTTCAAGAAACAGAACTTTTGTCAGAAAGAATTAATGGCATGAAAGTTGTAGAAGTAAGCCACTGGATCCTGCAGAGGAACCTAAAGGCCATCATTCCTGTCTTGCCCCTCCACCCTCCAGTAGAGTGGTGAGAGCCAGGGGCTCCTCCACCCAAATTCTCCCTCTCTGAATCCCCTGACCTGTAGAGGCCACCAGACCCTTCCTGCCACTGAATCCTGCAGAGGGACTTGGAGGCAGTCCAAAGCAGACAGCATCAGTTTCCATCACTATCACTACTTTCCCCCTCCAACCTCCTGTAGAGTGAGGCAACAACAGGAGAGGATAGACACTTGAACCCATACCCACCAGAAGCGAGAGAGACCCCACCTATACCCACTGGAAGAAGAGATGGGAAGAAGACAGTATAAGAACACATCCAACAACAGAAAGACTTATATGACACCACCAGAGTCTAGGGACTCTACACCGCCAAGACCTGACCATCCCAACACAGATGAAACAGAAGAGAATGACCTTAAAAACAGCTTCATGAAAATGATAGAGGCCCTCAAAGAGGACATGAGAAAATCCCTTAAAGAAATGGAAGAAAAAAACAAACAAAAAAATACAAGAAATCAACAAATCTCTTAAAGAAAGCAAGGAGAGCCGAGAAAAAAATAATCAAGCAGATGAAGGAAACAAATCAAAAACCTGAAAACTGAAATAGAGACAATAAAGAAAATAAAGGGAATGATGGAAATAGAAAAGCTGGCTAAAAGATCAGAAACTATGGATGTAAGTATAACAAACAGAATACAAGTGATGGAAGACAGAATCTCAGGGACTGAAGATAAGCTAGAGGAAACAGATTCATCAACCAAAGAAAATCTTAAATCCAGGAAATGTGTGACACCATGAAAAAAACAACACCTAAGAATAATAGGTATAAAAGAAGGTGAGGAAGCTCAGCTCAAAGGTACAGAAAACTTATTCAACGAAATTATAGAAGAAAACTTTTCTAACCTGAAGAAGGACATGCCTATGAAAGTACAAGAAGCTTACCAAACACCAAATAGACTAGAGAAAAAAAAAAAAAAAGAGGTCTCCTCGCAACACACTAATCAAAACACCAAACATACGGAATAAAGAAAGAATATTAAAATCAATGAAGGGAAAAGGTCAAGTAACATATAAAGGCAGACCTATCAGAATTACACCCGACTTCTCCACGGAAACCCTGAAAGCCAGGAGGTCCTGTATAGATATTCTACAAACACTAAGAGACCACAGATGCCAGTCCAGACTACTACACCAGCAAAACTCTCCATCACAATAGATGGAGAACATAAGATATTCAATGACAAAACCAGATTTAAACAATACATATCCACTAATCCAGCCCTACAGAAAGTTCTGGAAGAAAAACTCCAACCCAAGGAAGTCAACTACATTCAGAAAAACATAGGCAATAGATAATATCACTTTACCAAAAGCCATAAATAGAGGAAAAACTTACACACAATACCACCACCAAAAACAAACAAGAAATTATAATCAATGGTCATTAATATCCCTCAATATCAATGGTTAACTCCCCTATGAAAAGACACAGGATAACAGAATGGATACAAAGACAGAATCCATCCTTCTGATACATACAAGAAACACACCTCACCTTCAAATACAGGCATTACCACAGAGCCAAAGGTTGGGAAAAGATTTTCCAATCAAATGTCCCTAAAAAACAAGCTGGTGTAGCTATCCTAATATCTAACAAATTAAACTTCAAACTAAAATCAATCAAAAGAGATGAAGAAGGTAATTTCATATTCATCACAGGAAAAATCCATCAGGATGAAGTCTCAATTCTGAGCATCTATGCACCAAATACAAAGGCACCCACATCCATAAAGGAAATATTACTAAAACTTAAATCACACATTAAACACCACACACTTATAGTGGGAGATTTCAGCACCACACTCTCACCACTAGACAGGAGCACCAGACAGAAACTAAACAAAGGTACTAACAGAAGTTATGACCCAATTGAAATTAACAGACATCTATAGAACATTCCATCCAAACACAAAAGAATATACATTCTTCTCAGCAACACATGGAACCTTCTCTAAAATCAACCACCTACTCGGCAACATAGCAAGCCTCAACAGATACAAAAAAAAAAAATAGGAATAACCCCCTGTATCTTATCAGATCACCATGCTTTAAAGTTAGATTTCAACAACAACAACAACAACAACTAGGTTCTAGAGTTCAGTTCAGTGTATATCTGGGGGTGTCTGCCTCTGCTTCCATCAGCCACTGGATGAGGGCTCTAGGATGGCATAAAAGGTAGTTCATTATCAGTCTCATTATAGGGAAAGGGCATTTACATTATCCTCTCCACCATTGCCTAGATTGTCAGTTCATGCCATCCTTGTAGATATCTGGAAATCTCCCTACTGACAGATCTCTCCTTGGACCTAAAATGGCTCCCTCTGTTATGGTATCTCTCATCCTGCTCTCCTCTATTCTTCCCCCGACTCAACCTTTCAGCTTCTCCGTTTCCTCCTCTCACCTCCTCTTCTGCCCCTCTCATTCTGCCAGCTCCCTCTCCCCTACCCTCATGCTCCCAATTAGCTCAGGAGATCCTGCCCCTTCCCATTTTCCGGGGTCCATGCATCTTTCCCTTAGAGTCCTTCTTGTTTCCTAGTATCTTTGGTGAAGAGGATTATAGGCGGGTAATACTTTGCTCTAGTTCTAAAATTCATACACCATGTTTGTCTTTTTGTGACTGGGTTACCTCACTCAGGATGGTTTCTTCTAGTTCCATCCATTTGCCTACCAATTTCAAGATTCCATTGCTTTTTTCTGCTGAGTAGTACTCCATTGTATAATTGTACCACATTTACTCTATCCATTCTTCAGTTGAGGGGCATCTAGGCTGCTTCCAGGTTCTGGCTATTACAAACAATGCTGCTTTGAACATGGTTGAACAGATGTCCCTGTTGTATGAATGTGCATTATTTGGATATATACCCAAGAGAGGAATGGCTGGATCTTGAGGTAGACTTCCATTTTTCTGAGCAATCGTCATACTGATTTCCAAAGTGGTCTTACATTTTAGCATTCCCACCAGCAATGGAGGAATGTTCCTTTTTCTCCACATCCTCTCCAGCATAGATTGTCATTGGTGTTATTGATTTCAGCCCATTCTGACAGGTGTAAGATGGTATCTCAGAGTTGTTTTGAGTTGCATTTCTCTGATGGCCAAGGATTTTGAGCACTTTCTTAAGTGCCTTTCAGCCATTTCAGATTCCTCAGTTGAGAATTCTCTAATTACTTCTGCACCCCACTTTTTAATTTCATTGTTTGGTGTTTTGGTGGCTAGCTTCTTGAGTTCATTGTATATTTTGGAAATCAGCCCTCAAACAGATGTGGGGTTGGTGAAGATCTTTTCCCATTCTGTGGGCTGTCGATTTGTCTTACTGACTGTGTCCTTTGCCTTACAGTAGCTTCTCAGTTTCAGGAGGTCCCATTTATTAATTGCAGATCTCAATGTCTGTGCTACTGGTGTAATGTTCAGGAAGCAGTCTCCTGTGCCAATTCGTTCAAGGGTATCTCCCACTTTCTTTTCTAGAAGATTCAGTGTGGCTGGATTTATGTTGAGATCTTAGATCATTTGCACTTAAGTTTTGTGCACGGTGACAGATATGGATCTATCTGCAATCTTCTGCATGTCCGAATCCAGTTGTGCCAGCACCATTTGTTGAAGATGCTTTCTTTTTTCCATTGTATAGATTTAGCATCTTTGTCAAAAATAAGGTATTCATAGGGGTGTGGGTTAATATCAGGTTTTTTAATTTGATTCCATTGTTCTGTCTATTTTTGTGCCAATACCAAGCTGTTTTCAGGACTATGGCTCTATAATAGAGCTTGAAATCAGGGATGGTGATGCCACCAGAAGATCCTTTATTGTACAGAGTTGTTTTGGCTATCCTGGGTTGAGTATTGTTCTTTCAAGGTCTGTGAAGAACTGTTTTGGGTTTTTGATGAGGATTGTGTTGAATCTGTAGATTGCTTTTGGCAGGATTGCCTTTTTTACTATATTGATTCTATCTATCCAAGAGCATGGGAGATCTTTCCATTTTCTTTTATCTTCCTTAACTTCTTTCTTTAAAGACTCAAAGTTCTTACTCTACAGGACTTTCACTTTTTTGGTTAGAGTTATCCCAAATATTTTATGTTGCTTGTGTATATTGTGAAGGGTGGCATTTCTCTGATTTCTTTCTCATTGCATTTATCATCTGTATATAGTAGGGCTACTGATTTTTTTAGTTAATTTTGTATGCTGCTACTTTGCTGAAGGTGTTTATCAACTGCCGGAGTTCTCTGGTAGAGTTTTTTGGGTAACTTATGTAGACAATCATATCATCTGCAAATAGTGAAAGTTTGACTTCTTCCTTTCCAATTTGTATCCCTTGATCTCCTTTTGTTGTCTTATTGCTCTAGCTAGAACTTCAAGGACAATACTGAAGAGATATGGAGAGAGTGGACAGCCTTGTGTTGTTCCTGATTTTAGAGGAATCGCTTTGAGTTTCTCTCCATTCAGTTTGATGTTGGCTGTTGTTTTGCTGTATATTGCTTTTATCATGTTTAGATATGTTCCTGTTATTCCTGTTCTCTCCAAGACCTTTATCATGAAGGGATGTTGGACTTTGTCAAACACTTTTTCAGCATCTAGTGAAATGATCATGTGGTTTTTCTTTTGCAGTTTGTTTATATGGTGGATTACATTTTCATATGTTGAACCATCCTTGCATCCCTGGGATGAAGCCTACTTGATCATAGTGGATGATTTTTTGATGTGTTCTTGGATTCGATTTGCCAGTATTTTGTTGAGTATTTTTGCATCAATGTTCATGAGGGATATTGGTCTGTAGTTCTTTTTTTTTTTTTTTAGTTGTATCTTTGTGTGGCTTGGGTATCAAAGTGATTGTAGCCTCATAAAGAGTTTGGCAATGTCCCTCCTGGTTCTATTGTGTGGAACAATTTGAGGAGTACTGGTATTAGCTCTTGTTTGAATTTCTGGTAGAATTCTTCAGTGAAGCCCATCTGGCCCTGGGCTTTTTTTTGTTTGGGAGGCTTTTGATGACTGCTTCTATTTCATTAGGGCTTATAGGTTGATTTAAACTGCTTATCTGTTCTTGGCTTAATTTTGGTAAGTGATATCTATCCAGAAAATTGTCCATTTCCTTTAGATTTTCAAATTTTGAGGAGTACAGGTTTTTAAAGTATGACCTGAAGATTCTCTGGATTTCCTCAGTGTCTGTTGTTATATCTCCTTTTCATTTCTGATTTTGTTAATTAGCATGCTCTCTCTGCCTTTTGGTTAGTTTGGATAGAGGTTTGCCTATCTTGTTGATCTTCTCAAAGAACCAACAATTTGTTTCATTGATTCTTTGTAATGTTTTCCTAGTTTCTACTTTATTGACTTCAGCCCTCAGTTTGATTATTTCCTGGCGTCTACTCCTCCGTGGTGAGTTTGCTTCTTTTTGCTCTAAAGCTGTCAATTCTCTAGTGTGACTCTTCTCCAGTTCCTTCATGTGGGCATTTAGTGCTATGAACTTTCCTCTTAGCACTGCTTTCAGAGTGTCCCATAAGTTTGGGTATGTTATGTCTACATTCTCATTAAATTCTAGGAAGTCTTTAATTTATTTTTTATTTCTTCCTCAACCCAGGAATGGTGCAATTGAGTGTTATTCAATTTCCACGAGTTTGTAGGTTTTCTGCAATTTGTATTGCTGTTGAATTCTAACTTTAAAGCATGGTGATCTTATAAGACACAGGGGGTTATTTCAATTCTTTTGTATCTGTGGAGGTTTGCTTTGTTTCCAACTATGTGGTCAATTTTAGAGAAGGTTCCATGTGGCACTGAGAAGAAGGTATATTCTTTTGTGTTTGGATGGAATGTTCTATAGATATCTGTTAAACCTAGTTGGATCATAACTTCTGTTAGATCCTTTGTTTCTTTGTTAAGTTTCTGCCTGGTGGTCCTGTCTAGTAGTGAAAGACAGGTGTTGAAGTCTCCTACTATAAGTGTGTGTGGTTTTATGTATGGTTTGAGCTTTAGTAATGTTTCTTCTACATATGTAGGTGCCTTCATATTTGGGGCATAGATGTTCAGGATTGAGACTTCATCATGATGGACTTTTCCTGTGATGAGCATGAAATGCCCTTCATCTCTTTTGATTGATTTTAGTTTGAAGTCTAATTTGTTAGATATTAGGATTGTTACACCAGCTTGTTTCTTGAGCCCATTTGATTGGAAAATCTTTTCCCAACCCTTTACTCTGATGTAACGCCTGTCTTTGAAATTGTGGTGTGCTTCTTGTATACAGCAGAAGGATGGATTCTGCCTTCATATCCATTCAGTTAGCCTGTATCTTTTTATAGGAAGGTTAAAACCATTGACATTGAGGGATATTAATATCCATTGATTGTTGGTTCTTGTTTGTTTTGGATTTATTTTTGATGGTGTCATTGTTTGTGGATTTCATTCTCCTGTTTCTTTTCATGTTTGGTAAAATTGGATTATCTACTGACTATGTTTTTGTGAGTGTAGTTATCTTTGTTGGGTTGGAGTTTTCCTTCCAGAACTTTTTGTAGTGCTGGATTTGTGGTTATGTATTGTTTAAGTCTGGTTTTGTCATGGAATAGCTTGTTTTCTCCATCCATAGTGATTGAAAGTTTTTGCTGGGTATAGTAGTCTGGGTTGGCATCCATGCTCCCTTAGTGTTTGGAGGATATCTATCCAGGACCTTCTGGCTTTCAAAGTTTCCTTTGAGAAGTCGAGAATGATTCCGATAGGTCGGCCTTTATATGTTACTTGGACTTTTTCCTTTGCTGCTCTGAATATTTCCTCTTTATTCTGTAGGTTTGGTGTTTTGATTATTGTGTGTTGAGGGGACTTCTTTTTGTGGTCCAGTCTGTTTGGTGTTCTGTAAGCTTCTTGTACTTTCATAGGCATATCCTTCTGTAGGTTGGGGAAGTTTTCTTCTATGATTTTGTTGAATATGTTTTCTGTACATTTGAGCTGTATTTCTTCACCTTCTTCTACACCTATTATTCTTAGGTTCAGCCTTTTCAGAGTGTCCCTTATTTCCTGGATATTTGTGTTAGGGATTTGTTGGACTTAAGGTTTTCTTTGGTCAATGACTGTACATCCTCTAGAGAGTATTCAACAACTGAGATTCTCTCTTCCATCTCTTGAATTCTATTGGTTATACTCACATCTTTAGTTCCTGATCATTTATTCAGCCTTTCTATTTCTAGCATCACCTCATTCTGTGTTTTCTTTATTGTTTCTATTTCAGCTTTCATGCTTTGAACTGTTTCGAGTGCTTCCTTCACTTGTTTGGTTGTTTTTTTCTTGGATTTCTTTAGATTCTTTAAGAGATTTGTTTATTTCTTGAATTTTTTGGTTTGTCTTTTCCTCCACTTTATGTAATATTTTTGCTTTTTTTTTTCTTCTATTTCTCTAAGGGATTTTCTTGTTTCCTCTTTAAAGGTCTCTATCATCTTCTTAAGATAATTTTTGAGGTCCATCTCTTCTTCATCCTCTAAGTTGGGCTTTTCAGATCTTGCTGGTGTGGAGTCCCTAGATTCTGGTGGTGTCATATTGGTCTTTCTGTTGTTGAGTGTGTTCTTATTCAGTCTTCTTTCCATGTCTTCTTCCAGTGGGTACAGGTGGGGACTCTCTATCTCCTCTTATCACCTGGTGGTGTGTGGGGGCCAAGAATTCAATGTCCGCAGCTCTGGATGGTCTTGCCTCTCTTGGTAGTCTCCTCACTTGGTAAGGGTTGGTTCGGCGGCTGAAAGGGGAAGGAAGAGTGAGGTGCAACTGGGAAAAGATATTCACCAACCCCACATCTGACAGAGAGCTGATCTCCAAAATATACAAAGAACTCAAGAAGCTAGTCTCCAAAACACCAAACAATCCAATTAAAAAGGGGGGTACAGAACTAAATAAACAACTCTCAATAGAAGAATCTAAAAGGGCTGAAAGACACATAAGAAAGTGTTCAACATCATTAGCCATCAGGGAAATGCAAATCAAAACAACTCTTAGATACCATCTTACTCCTGTCAGAATGGCTAAAATCTAAAATAACAACAACAGTTTATGCTGGAGAGGATGTGGAAAAAGGGGAACACTCCTCCATAGCTGGTGGGAGTGCCAACTTGTACAGTCACTTTGGAAACCAGTAAGGAGAATCCCCAGGAAAATAGGAATCAGTCTACCACAAGATCCAGCCATTCCACTCTTAAGCATATACCCAAAAGATGCATATTCATACAACAAGGACATCTGTTCAACTATGTTCATAGCAGCATTATTTGTAATAAACTGAACCTGGAAGCAACCTGGATGACCCTCAACTGAGGAATGAATAGAGAAAATGTGGTACATTTACACAATGGAGTACTACTCAGTGGAAAAAAACACAACGGAATTTTGAAATTCACAGACAAATTGATGCACTAGAAGAAATCATCCTCAGTGAGGAAACCCAGTCACCAAAAGACAAACATGGTATGTACTCACTCATATATGGATTTTAGATATGGATCAGGGGACTGCCAGCCTGCAATCCACACCACCAGAGCAGTTGGGAAACAGGGAGTACCCTATAACAGGCATGCATAGTACTCCAGAGAAGAGAAAGGGGACAGGATCTCCTGAGTGGATTGGGAACATGGGGGAGGGGAGAGAGAGCTAGGAGAAAGAAAGGGTGAAAGGAGGAGGGGAGAGGAGGAAATTGGGGGAGCATGAAGGTTGAGTTGGGGGAAGAATAGAGGAGAACAGGATGAGAGCCATGATAATAGAGGGAGCCATTATAGATTTGAGGAGAGATCTGGCACTATGGAGAATTCCAGAGAACTACAAGGATGACACCAACTGGCAATCTGGGCATTAGTGGAGAGGCTTCCTTGAATACCCCTCCCTGATAATAAGATTGACATGAAAAGCAGGCTTGTTTCAATTTTAAATAAAAATAATTTTTTAAAGTTGTAGAAGTCTTCAAAAAATCAACAGTAGAAAAATGAGCCTAGTTTTTCTCCACACATTTTGTCTTGTGAAAGTCTACATAGGACTACATTCCCTTCTTGTCCTGTTACATCATGAGTTTGGAGGATAGTAGGTGCACTGTACTCCCTAAGCTTTTCCACAGACTGTTAAAATTAGGTATGTCATGTTCCCATATCCTCATCCTCTCTCTTCTACCCCCCACCCCCAGTTTTCCAGGACGTCTCAACTATTTTCTTTTCCCAGGGAGATTCATCCATCCCCCTTAGAGACCTTCATGTTACCTAGCTTCTCTGGGGCTGAGAATTGTAGCCTGGTTATCCTTTGCTTTACATATAATATCCACTTAGGAGTGAGTACATACCATGTTGTTTTTCTGGGTCTAGGTTACTTCACTCAGGATGATTTTTTTCTAGTTCCATCCATTTGCCTGCAAGTTTCACGTTGTCAGATTTTTTCCTGTTGATTTATACTCCATTGTGTAGATATACCACATTTTCCTTACCAGTTCTTTGGTTGAGGGGAATCTAGGTTGTTTCCAGGTTACCCCATCTGAATGGAGATGGAGGAGGAGTAGATAGGGGTAGAAGGGAGGTGGGGGTGGGTCGGGAGACGAGAAGGAAGGGGAAACTGTGGTTGGTATGTAAAATACATAAAAATGATGAAAGATAGGTATGCCAGCTGTTTTCCTAGGAGTACACAACATTTCAGCTCCCCCTGGAGCTGACTCGCCTGCAGAAGCACAGGACACTAGAAAAGCCCCCCCCCTTAAGGAAACATTCCCCTCTCTTCATTTCTTCAGCTACCCCTGTGCTTCCTGGTGATGGACATCTGAAAGTGGGGTTTCTTTGGCCATTTTTCCTGCAATTGTGAAGATGGAAGTGGGCAGAGAAAACCATTACTCTCCTAGTGAAGAGAGGAGGGAAATTATCAACCACTAAACATTGTACAGTAGCAATATTAATTCAGAAGAAGCCTATTTTTTTAAATTTAATTTTGGAGAAAGATTGGGTCAATTGGAAATGAGAACAGAAGCTCAGCATCCAACATGGGGAACAAAATAAAGACCCAATGGCTGGTGTGGCTGAAATTAGTAGTAGAACAGATTTAGACAGAGCTGACATGTTTTCTCCCTAAAGGGAAGTGTAGTCATTAGTCAGCAGCTGAGTGTGTTGGGATGTGCACTAACTAAATATAATCCATACTTTGGAATCTCCAAGAATTTTCTAGGAACAAGCGTAGCTAATTGAATTTTTTTCTGAATGAGTTGAGTGAGGGAATGAAGAGGCCAAATAGAAAGACATGGGCGACAACTTTTTTTCTGTGAAAATGACCCTGGAATATTGTACTAAAACTGATGGACCACTTAAAGTATTTAAATTTAACTTTATTTTATGTACATAATACTTTTACAGTCATGTATGTCCACGCACTGTGTGTATACCTGGTGCCCATAGAGGCTAAAAGAAGGCATCCGATCCCATAGAACTACAGACAGCTGTGAGCCACTGTATGGGTGTTAGGAGTCAAACCCAGGTCATCGGAGGAGCAGCAAGTGCTCTTAACCACTAAGTCATCTTTCTAGGTCCTGAAGGATCTCTTAGATAAACAGTCTGAGTAACATACGAGGATAGAGTACCTATGATGAAATAGGAGCAAATGAAGTTTAAGTCAAAGGAGTTCTCTCGTGACCGCTAACAAATATTTAAGGCCTGAGCCATGTAATACACACAGTGCTGGGGATACATGGAAAGGAATAGAAACCACTTTCTGTATTCTGCACACTTCCTTATGCTAGAAAGAAAATGAGGCTGATTCTGTCTGCTTCAGAATAGCAAACTAGAAACAGCTGTGCCGCTGTGAAGGGCAGAGTTCCTCCAAACATGGGGCCAGGGTGCTTACACATAGATCTGTCCCACACGGGAAAGAGCTACTTAAGGCACTGTGAGTCTTCCTTTGGTGTCCGTTCCTGGCAGTTTGGGGGACTTAGAGGTCATGCACATGATCACTTGTTTGGCAAAGGACTCTTAGTTTTTTTTTCTTGTCTCCTGAACTTGTGTTTCTGAATCACAACATTGAAGATAAGAAAAAAAGTTGAAATAGCTAAATAGTAAAGTGTTGATGGTTTGAATTAATTACAGCATAGCTAATGATTGCTAAATTTTATGGAGAGTGTTCTAGGACATCAGGACTGTCAAGCTGCACCGTCTCTATAAAATATTTTGTCTTCCTTTTCCTGGCTGAGAAGGTGAGCACGTGTCAGTCACTCTGCTGTTGTTGTCATGGTCAAATACTTTAGAGGAACAACTTAAAGGTAGATGAATTTATTTTGATTCATGGTCTCAGAGGTGGCAGCCCATCCTGGTGAAGATGGCAGAGCATGACAGCTCACTCCATGGCAACCAGGAAGGAGAGAGAGAGAGATAGAGAGAGAGAGAGAGAGAGAGAGAGAGAGAGAGAGAGAGAGAGATATGCCCCCACAGGCTTGACTTTCTGCCCCTACCCTTTTTCTGCAGCTGATTCCAGTCTCCCCACAGTGAATCCTCTCGAAATGACCCTTCAAATGAGGTAGGTTTGCCTTACTCCTACCCTAGGAACTTACTCAAACTAGTTAAGTTCAAAACTGGGACTGATCATCACAGACATAAAGCAGCTTCTCCAAGGGGCAGAGATAGAGAGGAAGCAAAGACTCAAGGCTCATGCTGTCTTCCAGAATGATGCTGCAGACCTTAACTTTGGTTCCATTAGTGACTCTGGGAGTGTGCCTACAATTACTACCACATGCATTAGCTTATGAGACAGTGTGTCAAAATTTATCAAACTGATAGAAAGACACCGTAGAAAAGGTGGGATGAGAGGGCTTAAAGTGTGGTCTATTTCTAGGGGGTTTTTATTCTATCTCTGCGTGTTCATTTGCTACTCTGTGAGGAAAGCCTACTCCACCCTTAATTAGGTCCCCCACAAAAGTGTGAAGCAAAGGAAGGGAACTCCCCAGATATAAAATTTAATTCACAAACGGGACTAAGCTCGTAGAACAAGAAAGAGAAAACTCCAGTAATTGAAGATATTAAAGCAATTCGTTCTGATTGTAGGAACCATCTAGCTCTGCCCCACTTGGGAGTCACTTTGCTAGGTATTTCAGACTTTGTGTGGGGAGACATTGCAGGGATGGTTCTTCCTCCCTAAAGGAAGTTGGAAACGCAGGCAGAGCACAGGAACTGCCTTGAATGCCGACTGCAGTTGCCCACTGGCTTTTCCCAAGCACCCCGCCCCCTCCACAGGCTTTTGCAATATTAAACAGTGAAGTCTCGAAGTGATCATTTGCTTCCTACCACACTGCATTTTTCCTGCCTGCGGTCCTTGCCTCCCATCACCCAGCATCGCATGCCAGCAGAAAGATGGGCAGCGAAATGGAAAGCAGATAGATCAAAGCAGCCGGGTTTCCAGGCAGACGAATTCTTCTGTGTTTCTCGGCAACTGAAGACTCTCGCCACTCTTGGAGAATGCGTTTGATGCCAGATAACTGCAGGAGAATACAAGTCTCCGTGCATAATAACCACATGCTCATTTTTACTACAATAAGATGGTCCTTTTGCAGAAAAAAAAAACAGCTTTGCAGAAGCTGTTGGGAGGAGAAGGGAGAGTTGGGTTGTATTAAGTAGTCTTATGTTAAGCATTTACTGATCGCCTCTCCTCTACAAACAGGAAATGCCAGCACCGTGTATGAGGAGACCTATAAGACAAGCTTCTTCTTATTGACAGTTATTCTCTTGCAGAAGGGGAAAAACTCAGATACTTTCATATAACAGAGAGAGAGAGAGAGAGAGAGAGAGAGAGAGAGAGAGAGAGAGAGAGAGAGAGAGAGAGAGAGAGTTCCGCGGACCTAGCTTTTCTTTGCCCAATTCTCACACCCACTTTGATAGGAAGGCCCTCTTTGCCTGAATATTTTCCCCACACACATCAACTTTCTGGATCTTGCTTTTCTAACCTGCTTGGACTTGTCAGTAGAGTTTTGGCAACGCGAAGAGCCCTAGTTGACATCGGCAGTGGTCCCTGTTTTTTACATCAGGCTGTTGGTCAGTACAGCCTTGTTTTGTCAATGAGTGAATGGTGTCATAAGATGGTTGACGTATGTGAGAACTTGCTGCTTCATGTCCATAGTTTTTCCAATTTTGCGAAACATCTATCGCCGTTTTTTCTCAATCAAACACTGTCATTACGTGGCTACCATTTTAAAATGTGCAGAAGAGACTAGATCAATCTGCGCTCACCTGAGCAGGATATTTGGTGAGCATGTTCATCGGGGGCCTCACCCTTATCCCTGGACATGCCATGGAAAAGAAAACCACACAGGAGATGAGATTCATCACCACCATCAGCACTTAAGACATGTTTTACGAGAAGCTGTCAGGAAGAAGGATTAAAGAGTCTTTTAGCCCCTGATGTGAGGAGACAGACAGACAGAAGGACAACTGCCAGGACCAGGGATGAACGATCAGGTCCTCTGGAGGACCAGGGCCAGCAGAGAGCTCCTGTCCACACCATTGCCTCTAGACCATTGTTTGTTCTTCTCTATTGCAATATCTTTTTTTAATTTAGAAACAGTCATTTTACATATCAATCTCCCCAGTCCCTCTCCCTCCCATGCCCCCTAGCAATCCCCCCAACCCACACCCCACCTGCTCCCCAAGACCGGTGAGGCCTTCCATGGGGGATCATCAAAGTCTGTCACATCATTTTGGGGAGGGCCTAGACCTCCTTGCTGTTTCTGGGCTGCAATAGTATCCCTTCATAAGTAATGAGCTCCCAAAGTCCATTTGTGCACTAGGGATAAACACAGGTTCCACTGTCAGAGGCCCGTAGATTGCCCAGGCCTCCTAACCGGCACCCACATTCAGAGGGTTTGGTTCAGTCCAATGCTGGTTCCCCAACTTTATGACTGGGGTCAATGCGCTCTCACTAGGTCAGGTCAGCTGGTTCTGTAGGCTTCTCCAGCAAGGTCTTGACTCCTTTGCTCATCCCTCCTCCCTCTCTACAACTGGATTCTAGGAGTATTGGCTCAGTGCTTAGCTTTGGGTGCCTGCTTCTGCTTCCATCAGCTACTGGATGAAGGCTCTAGGATGGCAACTAAGGTAGTCATCAATCTCATTATAGGGGAAGATCATCAAAGGTGGTCTCTCCACTACTGCCTAGATTCTTAGTTGGGGTCATCTTTGTGGATCTCTGAGCATTTCCCTAGTGCCAGATTTCTCTTTAAACCTATACTGGCTCCCCTCTAATAAGGTGTCTCTTTTCTGGTTCTTCCCTATTCCTTCCCTGTCTCAGTCTTCCTGATCCTCTTGTTCTCCTCTCCCTCCTCTTCTCCCCTTCTCCTTTTCCTACCTCCCTCCCCTCTCCCCCTGTGCTCCCAATTTGCTCAGTAGTTCTTGTCCCTTTTTCCTTCTGCGGGGAACCATGAATTTTTCTCTTAGGGTGCTCCTTGTTTCCTAGTTTCTCTGGTGGTGTGGATTGTAGGCTGGTAGCCCTTTGCTCTATGTCTAAAATCCATATATGAGTGAGTGCATATCATGCTTGTCTTTTTGTGACTAGGTTACCTCACTCAGGATGGTTTCTTCCAGTTCCATCCATTTGCCTGTGAATTTCAAGATTTCATTGGTTTTATTTTTTCTGCTGAGTAGTACTCCATTGTATAAATATACCCCATTTTCTCTGTCCATTCTTCAGTTGAGGGGCATCTAGGTTGCTCCCAAGTTCTGACTATTACAAATAATGCTGCTTGAACATAGTTGAACAGATGTCCTTATTGTATGAATGTCCATCGTGCCTGCAGTCCCCAGGCCAGGGAATCCCCCTGCCCCACCTCTTTTAAAGTTAAGCTTTTAATTCTTTTAGAATTTTTGTGTGTCTCTAGATTAATCCTCTGTCAGATACATGGCTAGTAAAGATGCTTCCCACATCCTTCCAGTTGCCTTCTCACTTGATTGACAGTTTTCTTTGCTCTGTATAACCTTTCTAGTCCCATGAGATCCCAAATACCAAGTTTTGGTTTTATTTCCTATTCAGAAAGTCCTTTCCTGTACCTATAAGTTGAAACATACTCTAAATTTATTCCTCTACCTGTTTCAAGGTCTCGGGTCTTATGTTGAGGTCCTTTTGCCATTTGCAGTTGAGTTTTTGTGCAGGGTAAGGTGTGATAAGTAAGGCTCTAGCTTCATTTTTTTCTGCATGTTAAAATTCATGTTTCCCAGAACCAATTGTTGAATATGCTGTTTGTATTCCAATGATTATTTTTTATATCTTTGTCAAAACTCAGGTAGCTGAAACAGCATGAACTTCACCGAGCCTTCCATTCTGTTCCACTAGTCTATGTGTCTATTGTATGCTGCTTTTATTACTATTTGTGCCATTATATGCTGCTTTTATTACTATGATGATATGATATAACTTGAAGTCAGGTATGTTGCTATCTCCAACAGTGTCTTTTTGCTCAAAGTTCTTTAGCTATCCTTGCTCGTGTGTTTGTGTGTGTGTGTGTGTGTGTGTGTGTGTGTGTGTGTGTGTGTTTTATCTAATTAATTGAGTCTTCATTTCTGGATGGAGCACTTCACCTTAATTAAAGCCGATTGGCCAGTCAGTGATGCTTGTCTTCTTCAGGCAGACCAGCCACTTCTGTGCTAGCCTTTGCTCTGAGCATACCACCTTCTCCATCCGCTGCCATCATGTCCTCACCCAGGCCTTCTCTGATTCTCTCTGGTGTTATGTGCAGGAGCTCTGGGCTGGTGGCTACAGCTAACACTGGTCATCAGCGTATCCTGGGTCCTTCTCTACAGAGATCCCTACCTGGGCCTAGATACCGTTTCTATAGGTCTTTCTTTTATGTAATTTGGGTCTATTGTATTTTTAGTTTAACTGTGTTCATCCACTCAATGCACTTATTGAAAGTCCCAAACCTGTCTTTCTGTCTGTCTGTGTCTGTGTATTTTTTCTCAGGTGCTGTCCTTCAGACTGGATGTCCCATTGGTCTGGAATTTGTCAAGTAGGCCAGCCTGGCTGACTCTGTTGCTTGGATTATAGGCATAACTGCCTCCATAGCCACAACCACAGGGTTTGATTGATGACTCTGTCTGTTTTTATAGGTTGGTGGCACACTGAGAAGTTTGAATTCAGTAGCTGTTCTTCATGTGTCCCACTTTAGTCCTTTCTGCCTCTGTCTGTCTGCCTCTCTCTCTCTCTCTCTCTCTCTCTCTCTCTCTCTCTCTCTCTCTCATCCTTTTTACAACTGGTACACTTTCACACTCCTATTTATATTTTGATTCTGTCTTTCTTTGAACTCCACAAATTAGGTGATGTTAATTTTTTAAGTATGTGATTGGGTTTGTTTTCCTGTTTATAATGCCTTTCCTGCTTGCATATTAAACTAATAACCTCTCAGAATAGTTTTTCTTTTCTCTGAACCAACATCTTTTTAAGAAGGAGTTTCACTGTGTAGTCAGGAGTTTCACTGTGTAGTCAGGAGTTTCACTGTGTAGTCAGGAGTTTCACTGTGTAGTCAGGTTCAAATCCATAACGGTCCTGCCTTGACAAGTCCTGATGCTACAGGCGTGTGTCACCACATCATGCTCTAACTTTTTTCCCTTTTTTCTCTCTCTCTCTCTTTCTTTCTTTTTCTTTCCTTCTTTTGTTCTCTCTTTCCCTCTTTCTTTCTTTTGAGTTATTTGTGTGTTTGTTTGTTTAATGTATATGAGTGTTTTCTGCCTGCATACCTGGTATCCAAAAAAGATAGAAACGGTGTCAGATCCCCTAGCATTGGGGCTACAATTTTGAGATATCATGTAGGTGTTGGGTACTGAACCCCAGTCTTCTACAAGACCATCCTGAGTTCTTAATCATGAAGTATGCTCTCTCTCTCTCTCTCTCTCTCTCTCTCTCTCTCTCTCTCTCTCTCTCTCTCAGCCATGTAACATTTTAATGGGCATCTCTTGATAGAAAAATCACTTTTGCTTTGATTTATTTGAAAATGTCTTTCAACACAATGCTCCTGACTTCATATAAGTTACTACTAGGAACTTATGGAAATAAGCAAATGTATCCATATTTGGTTATATGATTGATAAGGTTTAGGTGTTATGTAGGAAGATAATAAAGCCCAGTGAGAAGACATGGAAAACTATGATGAATTGTATTTTATTATAATTATTATGAAAAAATATATCATTGTCAAGAAACTCTTTGAACTAGGGGGAGGTGAAACAGGGAAGAAGCTAGCTCCGTGGTAGTCTAAAAGATGGGTAAGCCATCACAAAAACCCTGAGGTGGGAGCAGGTTCGTTGTTAGAGCCATAGCAAGCATCAACATGGCTGTGGGGAAACACACAAAGATGAGCTACTAGGAGATATGGGAGAGGCTGCATGGAATTACCATGAAACTTACAGCAGAGTTACAAAAAAAGAGGGCTATGTATTAAACTGTGTCCCTACTGAATTCATATAATGAGTATTACTAAATATTACTATATTTGGAGACATTACTTGAATGGTACAATTATGGGTAAGTGAGATCATAAGAATGGGACCTGGTCTTGTGTGGCTCTGAAGAGATGACAGGTGAGATTTCCATGCACAAAGGAACATGCAAAGACAGAGACTGGGAGCTGTGTGCCAGCTATGAGGGGACGTCTCAGAGGAAATCAGCAGAGCCAGCACCTTCTCCTTGGTCTTTCAGCCTCCAAAAGTCCATTGATTTGGCCTCAAAGTCTGGCGTATTTTATTTCAGCCCTAGAAAATTAATCAAAGGAATGTCATTATCAGACTTGCATTGTTTCCTCATTTCTTCACAAAGTATCCTTTAACTTGGATTATTTTATAATCTTACCAATATAATCCTCTTGCAAGGATCTTGAAGTCCTTGGGATGGTCAGACATGAACTGATTCTTTGCTGTCACCTCTTAGCCTAGTATTTAAAACCTTGCTGGTCCCTCCCTGTCTCTGATGTAAGAAGACAAATTCTCT
This sequence comes from Cricetulus griseus, assembly GCF_003668045.3. NCBI lineage: Eukaryota > Metazoa > Chordata > Mammalia > Rodentia > Cricetidae > Cricetulus > Cricetulus griseus. Next base: position 85,778,007 of record NC_048601.1, read on the forward strand.
AATTCAGTGGTCCTGTCCTGTGACCTTTTCATACTCAGCTGATGCAAAGGCAGCATCGGGCAGATGTTCTCACTCCTTCAGCCCTCCAGTTAATCTGATGGCCAGCCCTCTTCAGTAAGCTTTGCCTACAGTTACAAATTTGTTGAAGGTTCTTGGTGCAGAAGGTTATAGACTTACCAGCCTTTCTAGTTTGTGAAAATCTTCTAAGCTACCTGGTAATGAGGCAGCAGACAAACAACATCTGGGCAGATATTTATCTTGTTACGTTAAACATGCACCTGGCCCCTTAATTATCAACTATAATTGACAACTTCATCATCACAGAGTATTTTTCTGTCCATGCCACAGTGGTGCAAGTAATTAGGTAATAATTAATGATTCTTAAAGTACAATATTTCCTGTGAGTTCAATTTTCACTGTACGTATACTTAAAGAGCAGCACTTCTGTTTGCTTTAGCCTGCAGATGAATATTAGAGTGAATGGGAATTTCTGTGCTTATTTGCGAGTCTCAGAGGATGGTCTGCATGCAATTTTGACCATCCTTTAAATCCATACAGTGTTTTATTTTCCTTCAACCTTCCCAAATTATCACTAAGTATTAGAGCTAATTACAGGCACCAAATGTAGAGACAGTCACAACAGTGTTTACAGCTGCATTAGACACTAAGAGGAAATCTTTAAAAATATAAACAACCAACTTTGGAGGCAGAGTTAATTGAATTATAGCACCTAGACTTAAAAATTGTTATTCAAAGATTTTAAGCAATCATTTCAAAGGCAGTATGAAAATACAAGCAATGTTTTTATACCACCATGCTTTGAAACTTCAATTTTCTCCAAAAAGGTTCATCTACCTGGTCCCCAGTCTGATTTTGTCCCCAATGTGGTGACATTGGGAATTGTGGAACAATAAAGAAGCAAGACTTCAATGGAGCCCTCAGCTGCTGGTGCTTGCGGAGGGCAGTGTGGAACCCTGTAAGTTTTCTCCTCCCCTGTCATTTGCTCATTGACTTGAGTGAGTGATCCTGCTCCACCACATGCTCCTGTCATGATTTCCACCCTAACACAGGTCTAAAGCCATCGAGCCAGCAACTAGACCTTCCAAATGTTGGGCCTGAACACACCTTTTCTCTTCATAAGTTGATTATCTCAGACATTTTAGCATAGTGACAAAAAATTAACACATACCATGAAAAGTAAAATGTTGTGATTATAATTATATGAAATAGATAATACAACAAATAAAACTGAAAATAAGCAGATAGTTTAGCAAGGCTACCAAGTGAAAGACTTTCACTGGAGGATGGCAAAATGCAAGTCTGATTTGTTTATTGATTAACTGGTGATTTTGCAGTTGAACACAAGGCTTTGTGTATGCTGCATATACACTCCAATCACCATTGAGCTGGGTCTTCATAATGCCTTTTGAAAAGATATTTCCTTTACACTTTTGAATGGGACACACACACACAAAAAAAAAAACCCAGGATATTCAAAGGATACACAAGGGTGTATCCTGAGAGTTATTGTCTTGAAGGACTGTATTAGTCAGAGTTTTCTAGAATAACAATCTAACAGAATGAATCTTTAAACGGATGGATGGATGGATGGATGGACGGACAGACGGACGGATGGATGGATGGACTGGACAGATGCATGGACACACTGACAGGCAAACAAACAGATAAATAAAAGGGATTTTTGGAATTACTTACAGGCTGCAGCCCAGCTAATCCAATAATGGCTGGCTGTGAATGGAACAGCCAAGAATCCAGTAGTTGCTCAGTCTACGAGGCTGGATGTCTCAGCTGGTCTTCAGTACATTCTGGAATCCCAAAGAAGCAGGCTCCAATGCCAGGGAAGGAATGGATGTGCTAGCAAGTCGAGAGCAAGCATTCAAAGAGCAAAGGCTTCCTTCTTCCATGTCCTTATATAGGCTGCCAGCAGAAGGTGTGGCTCAGATTAAAGGTGTGCCTTCTGCTTCTGGATCTGGATCAAAAGTGTGTGTGTTGCTTCCTCTAAGTCTGGACTAGAAGTGGATTCACCCACTTCAAACCAAGCAAAAATAATCTCTCACAAGGGTGCTCTCCATTTCTGTATTGTAGTTCATTAAAGATATGGTTGAGTTGACAACCAAGTATAGCCATCCCAGGGATCTCACTGCCTTCCTCAGAAGGGCCTTTACTAGACATTTATTTTTACTTTTAAGTTTTTTTTTCTAGACACAACTTTTTACATATCATTCTAAAAAACTTCATGTACTTATAAAAATATGCTCATTTACTCTTTTTCATATAAATGGTATCAGAAATGCTACACTGGGTTTGATACCTTGCTTTTCTCACTCACTAACTCTTGGACTAGTTCCATATCACCACACAGAAAGGCCCCTAATTATTATTAGTTGCTATGAAGTTTTATTAAATAAATTTATCATAACTCATTTAACCATTCTATATTCATGTGCATTTAGATTAATTCCAATCTTTTGCTATTTGAAATAACGTCTCACATGATAGTCAGAATGATCCATTTAAAATGCAAATGAGATCATACTTCTGGTATGAAGACAGCCCTGCCAAGTCAAGATTCCTATATTCATCCCCATGTGCCTTCCCGAAAGGCACAGGTGAGAACGGTCGATATAAATACAGGAAACACGAACACTTTATAGCAACAGGAAAAAAAGGAAAATCATACTGTTTGATTGAAACCTCCAGCTTGCCTTGCATGATCCAGAAAGCCCCATTCCTGTCTCTCTCTCCAAACCCCACCCAATCAAAGAGTCCCCAAACAAAAGAATGGCACAAAAAAAGCCCACTTCCTCATTCTTGGCTACTGCAGCTTCCTCCTCTGAAGTTGCCAAATGCCCAACTCCCTGCCTAAAGCACTCAGCATTTGGCCATACTTGAGCACAAACCCAGCTTGTGGTGTACATGTCATCACCCCTGGCCTACAACCCATAGTGTCTCCTTGCTTTCATTTGTGGATGTAGCTTCTCTAGCCTCCATCTTTGGGACTGGAGAAGCTGCCCAGGAGTTGCTTTGTTCAAATAAACCTGTTGTTATACTTTTTCAATTTGGCTTACTGCATTGGCAGAGAAACCTATTATGAGGATACAGGGTAGAAAACCTATTACACAGGAGTATCCATCCAGGTCATATAAAACAAAGTTTATATGGACATATATACCAAACCTGGGTCATTTATCTAGGCCAGCAAGATGACTCAGCAGGTAAAGGTGCTACTGTACAGGGTTGGGTACTAGAGTACAACCTCAGAACCCACATAAAGATGGAAGATAAAAACCAAGTTTTTCCTTGACCCTCATATACACACTGTGGTACAGGGGCCTACACATATGTCCTGTACACACACATGCATAAGAATTTTTGTTTTCATTTTTTAAACTCTCTAATTGCATACTGTGGTAATTCAAATGCAATTGGCCTCCATAAACTCATAAGGAATGGCACTATTAGGAGATGTAGCTTTCTTGCAGTAGGTATGGCCTTGTTAGAGGAAGTGTGTCACTGTGGGGGTGGACATTGAGGTCTCATATATGCTCCAGCTAGCCCAGTGTCACAGTTCATTTCCTGTTGCCTGAACAAGATGTAAAAACTCTCAGCTATGTCTCCACCACCATGTCTGCCTACATGCTACCATATCCCACCATGATGATAATGGACTGAACCTCTAAACTGTAAGCCACCTCAATTAATATTTTCCTTTACAAGAGTTGCCATCTCTTCACAGCAACAGAAACCCTAACTAATACACATACAGATTCCTGATTAGTGTCTATACAAAACTGTTGACTCAAGTTTCTGTCCCACCCCGTCCCTCTGACTAGCTCAGTCGGTAGAGCACTAGACTCTTAATCTCAGAGTTATAGGTTGGTGTCCCATGGTGTGTGCCACGTTTGGATAAAAGTTTTTGTTCTGGCCCATGCCACAGCCATTTATTCCCAAATAAACAACAAAGGCTATATATTAATTATAAATGGTTTGGCCAATGGCTCTGGCTTCTTATTGGCTAGATTTCTCTTAATTATTAACCCATTCCTATTAATCTATGTATCTTTGCATGGTCTTTGTTTACCAGTGATGCCCAGGCCTCTTTCTTCCTCGGCAGCTACATGGCTTCCACTCTCGGTGTTCCCCTTCCCAGAATTCTCCTAGTCTGGTAGCCCTATACTTCCTGCCTGCCTATATCCTACCTGTCCATGGGCCAAAACAGCTTTATTCATCAATAAATAAGCGAAACATATATCAACAGCATACAGAAGGACATTCCCCATCACAAAACTCTTAAAAGTTTCCTGCAAACTTGTCTAAGAAATATGTATATACCTCAAAATTTATTGGCAGAAATATGTGCTTCTGCTAACAATAGAATGTTTGGTTTCAAACCATCTCCCCTATGAAAACCAATGGAAAGTTGATGGGGGAAGTACTTCTGTGTATGTTTATCTTATTGATTGATTAATAAAGTTCTGATGGCCAATGAAACAGCAAGTTAGACAGGACTAGGAGTCAAAGAGGATTCTGGGAAATGTAGTAGAGAAGTGGTGATCCAGGCCAGAAGTGCCATAGCAAGGAGACTCATATTTGAGAGAAGGAGAACAGGAAGTGTCCCTTTTCCCCTCCACTCTTCCTCCAGTGGAGCAATGTGATCCACCGGCAAGGAGGGAGGGCAATAAGGCGTCCAATAAGATAAGTCTTCTAAAATATATAGATTTATGATAATTAAGACTGGCTAGCAGATGAGGAATCCTAGTCATTGGCCAAGCAGCATTTGAACCTAATCAAGTCTCTCTGTGCATTAATTGGGGCCCTAACTCAGGCGGGCAGCTGGCGTAGAGCGCACACATGGCGGTGGGGCTTGGCGGCTTATGGCGGAAAGATTTATTGTACAGAAAGTGCTTGCAAATGTATATTTGAAATGTGTATTTGGAAACTATCAAGAGCTAAAGAGGCAAATATTTGGTCCAAGATCCTGGACAAATGACTTTGCAGAGATGAGCTTGATCCTAACTTGACACTGTTTTGCTGATGACGAAGTTGATGGTTCCTTAGTGATAGCTCAGGGCTGGGAGTAAGAATTTCCACAATTCTTACAAGCATCAAAAGAGACACCTGGGGGAGTCATCCAGAATTTTAATTGAGATCCCTAAAAGGCCTGTTTTGGGGGTACTGAGTGTGGAAGAAATAGACAACTCTTTACAAAGACAGGAAAACCGCTTTAAATTAACTCAATATACTGTTGTGCATTACCCTACTCGGACACCCCTTGGGAGAGGGGGTGAGAAGATGTGGCATCAATGACTCAGGCACTGGAAGTCAGCGAGTAGCAGAGCTTGCTGCAGACTTGTTTATTAAGTAAGTCAGACTTGACTTTATACCCCCTCCAAAGATCCCACTGGCTCAGTGGCTGCTGATTCTGCTGTCTCTGGGTCAGGTGTCTCTGTCAGCAGTCTCTGAGCACTGAGGAAGGCTTGGCAGCTTGGCTCAGGGAGGAAGTGCCTGCTGCTCATGCCCATGCACATGTGGGCTTCCCTGAGCACCTGGGGAAGGGGATTGCGGCTTGGGTAGGCTGGCCGCAGTTTCTCCTACAATATATAACTAGATTATTATATTGAAACCATAGTGGCCTCTTTTAGCTTCACACCAGAAGTAAAATAATCCCTTCGTATTCATAAATAACACTAATACAATCAGAATATCTTTATAATATCTTGATATTTACACATGTATATATGTATGTGTGTGTAATGTATATAAATAAATCTAGATGGTTTAAACCCAGGACATAAAGGGAACTAAATATGAGACACCGAATCTCACACGATTCCATATGGACTTCAGCAGACACGGTCTTTAAAATAAGTGATGACATAGTTACAGAAATTAAGTGACACAGTGGTAGAATTTTTTGTATGTAACTTTAAGTGATACTGTACAGAAAATAATGTTTTTAAAAGACAAGACTAGAGGCTAGGGAGACACCTCAGTCAATAAAGTGATTACTGCATAAGCATGAAGACTTTACTTCATTCCCCAGATCCCATGTTTAATATATATAATGAATATTTTTATATTCATATTTTCATGTTGTGGCATGTTCTTTTAATCCCTGTGCTAGTGAGAAAGAGATGGGTGGATCCCTGGGACTTACTGTCAGCCAGAATAGATATATCAGTGAGATCCAAGCCAAGTGAAAGATCTTTTTTCAAAAAAAGAAAGTGGGCAGACCCTGAAGAATGACACCTGAGGTTGACCTCTGGCTCCCATATGCATTTGCACACATATGAAAATATACCTGAAAACCCATAAATACATGTACACATATACAAAACTTAAATAGAAAATTCAACAGTGTGTCTAATTGTAAACTGTAGGTACAGATGTAAATATAAATATAAAGCTATATTTATTAGTAACCTTGCAGTAAGTCAGAAGTAAACGTCAAAAATGAAGCATAGAGTGGTACCCTTGACCAGGAATCCCAGGTAGAAACCCCAGAGCTATTTCACCCACCCACCTGCCTACCGGCCACCCCATGTGCCATGCTTCCCAGGGACAATGTGACTGACAATCTACAACCAGGTAGGGATGCCAGCGCTACTCAGCCCTCTCACTCACTCCACCTACCTGACTACCCAGCAACCTGGGATCCTATGGCATCCTACACCACTGTCCCCTGATATGGGCCCCCCAGCCTGGCCTCTTCCACCTGAAAACTGTATAGCTTCTGCATCTCATTCTCAGAGAGCACCACTAGCTCTACTGGGACCACATGTGCTGCCACCCAAGGACCACTTGGAGAACTCTTCAGACAGCTGAAGATCTTCAATGAGACTCCTTTAAGCCTGCAGAGGTGTTTCTCCTGTGCTCAGAAGCAGCACTTTTTTCCCAAACTGCTATGGAACCACTTCTAACCCTCCCTTTGCACATCAACGAAGAGCTGCCCAAGACTGAGGCCCAGCATCATTCATCTGGTGCACAGCTTGATGGAGTAAGGTAAGGACCCAAACATCCATTCAACCTAACCCCAGATGCCTTAGTCCCATCTCACAAACACAAAACAGCACCCCCATTGTAATGTGCCATGAGAAAAGTAACTTGGCTGATTACAAAACTGTTTTCAAAATGTCAATTATAAATATGTTCAAGGAACTCAAAGTGGATATGAATAAATGCCAAAAATGCAAAATACAGTTAAAAGGAAACAAGATTGTTAGAATACAGTTTATTAAAGAGATAGAATCTCTGAAAACAAGACAAGCTGAAGTAAAATTCATTAGACAAATTCTGTAGGACATTTCCTTGATTAACAATTCACATAGAAGGGTCCAGACCATGGGGGCAGTGCCACCCCAGTCAGGTGGTCCTAGATATATAAGAAAGCAAGCTGGGGGCATAGAGAGATGGCTCAGCAGTTAAGTGCACTTGTTCTTGCAGAGGACCTGAGTTTGATTCCCAGCAACCCTGTGGTGGCTCACAACTATCCCTTCCAGAAAATTTGATGTCTTCTTCTGACCTCTGCAGGCATTGGACATGCATGTGGTACATACACACACATCTGCATAGGCAAAACATTCATACACAAAAATAAATAAATCTTTAAAATTTAAAACAGGCAGAGAAAGCCATGCAGACCAATCATTTTAGTAGCATTTTTTATGACCCCTGCTTCTATTATTGTCTCCAGGTTCCTGCCTTGGCTTCCCTTAATGGACTGTGACATGTAATAAGCAAGCAAAACAAACAAAAAAAAAACCTGTCATTTCCAAGTTGCTTTTGGTCATGGTATTTATCAAAGTAATTAGAAACATGACTAAGATAGAAATCATAAGAGAAAATTTTCTAAATTTACACAAAATGATGCTCATCTAGGGTCAAAAGCACACAGAACACCAATCAGACAGGGTCAGAAAAGAAGCTCCCATTATGGAAAACTCAAAACACTATGTGCAGATCAAAGCTAAGATATTGAAAACTGCAAAAGAAAAAGACCAAATCACCTAAGAAGGCTGGTCTATCAGAATTAACACCAATAACAAACATGACCAGAAAGAAAGCAGAGAAATAATCCTATTCACAATGTCCTAAAAAAAAATCATGGAATAAATTTAACTAAGGAAATGAGAGAGTTGTATAATGAAAAACTTAGAGCATTTAAAAAAGAAATTGAAGAAAAACCAAAAGATGGAAAGCCCTCCCGTGCTCATGAATTGGTATGATTAATATTATGAAAGTGACTTATCCTACCAAAAGCAATTACAGATTCAACAGGATTCCCAAAAATACTTCAACATAATTCCTTCCCAAAACTGAAAAAAATAATTTTAAATTTTAGATGGATACACAAATACACACAAGACAGACAAAACAATCCTGAACAATAAAAGAACGGCTGAAGGTATCACCATCTGTGATTGTAAGTTATATGACACATACAAAGCAATAGCAATGAAAACAATATGGTACTGACATAAAAACAGACACATTGATCAATGCAACAGATTTGAGGGCCCACATATAAGTCCATGCCCTACAAATATCTGGTTTTTGAAAAAGAGGCAAAAAATATACACTGGAGTAAAGACAGAATCTTCCACAAATGGTGCTGATCATATTGGATGTCTACATGTAGACAGTGAAGCTAGATCCTCACCTCTCACTGGTGCAACACCAGACTGAACAGCAAATGAATCAATGACTTCAGTGCAAGACCAGAGTCCCCGAATCTGTAGGAGGAGGAAGGAGGGACTATTCTTGAACTTACAGGCATAATAAAGGATTTTCTGAACAGGATCTGGTAGCACAGGCACTTGGGAGGCAGAGGCAGGTGGATCTCAGTGAGCAAGTACCACGACAGGCTCCAAAGCTACACGGAGAAACCCTGTCTCAAAAACAGACACACACACAAAATTGACAAATGAGTCTTCATGGAACTAAAAGTCCCTGTACAGTAAAGAACACCACCTTTTGAGTGAAGAGGAGCCTAGTAACAGAGGGTTAGTATCCAGAAGAGACACTGAAAACAAACATCCAGAACCAAACACAGAACAGAGTTCTTAAACTATAAAACACAAGCAGCTAAGAAATACTTTTTTAAATATTCAATATTGTTAGCCAATAAAGGAAATGCAAATTAAAGCAACTTTGAGATTTCTTCTTATACTAATCAGAATAAAGAATGGCTAAGACTAATATATATATATATATATATATATATATATATATTATATATGTGTGTGTGTGTGTGTGTGTTGTGTGTGTGTGTGTGTGTGTGTGTGTGTGTGTGTGTCTATATATATATTCTTATATGTTGACACACACACCGCTTGATGTTCTGGATATATGGGAAAGAGTGAATAAATATTCACTACTGAACTTTGATAAGAGTGCAAAATGGCACTACCACTAGGGAAGCAAGTATGACATTTCCTGAGAAAGTTGTAAATAGATCTACCACATGATCCAGCCACTCCACTCTTGGGCACATATTCAAAAGACTCTTACTATATAGTACCCTGTGTAGGGAGACACTGTAACCATGCCTCCTAAGGGCTGGCTACAAGTGTGCCTGACCACGCCTGTCAGGGCGTGGTCAAGGTGAGGTCAGGATGACTCATGATAGGTTTTTAAGGGGCTGCAAGGCACATGGGATACCCTCCTCTCTGGGCTGTCTGTTGTGCTGCCCCTGGCACAGTCTGGCTCGTGTTTGGCTGAGGTTTATCTGAATAAAGATATCTTAACCTTACTGACTACGGACCGGCTCTCGCTATACCCCTGCCCATCCCCAGTCATTGCTGCTCTGTTCAGAATAGTCAGGAAATGAAAACAGCCTATATATCCATCAGCTAATGAATGGACAGTGAAAATAGTGTGAATAGCGGAATACTATTTTGATGCTAAAAATGAAATTGGCAGGTAAATGGATGGAATCAGAAACAAACAAAACAGACAAGCAAAACAAAGAAAACAGAAAGAAAGGCACACACATGCGCGCACACACATGCGCGCGCACACACACACACACACACACACACACACACACACACACACACACACACACACTGCTTCTAGACTTTTGGAAGGAATGCTCATAATCATAGAGCTGCCTCGTTTGTTCTGCCCTGTCAGAAAGCCTGAGCCTCTGAGTTTGTTAGCTATCCAGTTGGTTAAGCCTTGATTATGTTTTTCTTTAAAACAGACAAATTAGTTTTTTTTAAAGATAGGTCAAGTTTTCTCATGTTTGAAAACCAAGCAAAACTGAAAGCATTTAACAGGACCATGTGGCTTTGACTTTTCAGAGCGCCTACAGTTCTGGTCCCATCTTGAGTTATTTGAGCAGCATTAAGCCACGTGTATAAGAAACATGTACCCCAAGAAAGAAATCTTAAGGAAAATAATAGAACTTCTGTGGCAAAATTGCTAAACAAGACATAAACAACAAAAAATGTGTTTTAAGTATCAATAGGGAAAGCAGACATTTTCTTCAAAGAAGCTATGAGAACACAATTCATTTCTGTTGAAAACAATGTTATCCGGACAACCACAGCATTACATGGGCAAGAATTCTCTAGAGTTCTGTCCCAGCCAATGTTCTCAAAAATTATAGAAAGACACTTCAGAGAATGCAAATGGGGGGAATTTAGCAAGAGCAGATCCACCATAAGTGAATTAACAAAGATATAGGGAAATAATTCCAGATTAGTCAAAGAAATGCAGAAATGTATAAGAGCTAAAGGAAAATACAAGGGTCTATCTAAGTAAATTTAGGAAAACAAAAACAGTTATCAAACACTGGAATTATCAGGCCTGTTAAATTAAACTACAAAGTACTATGCAGAGAAGTTTTGAAAGTACTAATGCCTAACAGCATTGTTTTGATGGCAAATTTTCCATTTTAATAAATGATTATATGCAGATAACATGATTATATATAGAGAGATTTTTAAAGTATAAGTAACTTGTAAATTGTAACTTGTAAATAAGTACTTGTAAAAAGTAACTTGTAAATAAGTAACATTTTTAAAGTATAAGTAACTTGTAAATTTAGGGTGATAATTTTCTGGGAAACTTAATTTTATTTCTTTAGCGAAGTAACAATTGGAATAGAAAATTAGTAAATTAAAAACATTTCCAAAATATTAAAGATATGAATATCAATACTAATAACAATTCTAATAGAAGGTGTCTCTTAGAAAGCTATAAGACATGGAAATGTTAAACATGGAATCAATGGATGAATACTACTGGGATAATGAATTGAAAACTCTACTGTTAAAGATATCAGTGGCTGTTAAGTGATAATCAAGCTATGATCCATAGAACTACAGAGCTTAAGGGTAGAGTGGGACTAGGGAGTACAGATAGATTTCCCTTGGGGGAAATAGAATAGACAATGAATGAATGGAGGCACTGGAACAAGAGGATCAAGTCAGGAGGGGAGAGGAGTGGGGAGAAAGGAGAGAGAGTTAAAATTAAGGACCATATGAGGGGTAGTATGGAAACCTAATGCAGTAGAATCTTCCTAAAAATATATGCATAGATGAAGGTGATCTGAATGAAATTGTCAAATAATAGGGGGAACAGATCCATAACTGGACATCTCTTGTCACCAAATGCTTCCAAATCCAGGAATAGGTTATATCTAATTGAGTTGTTGGCCAAAGGGGTTCCATGGAAACTCCCAAAAAACCCAGGATATTGCCAAGTATATAGGTTTCTTTCCACAAAGTGAAGGCAAGGCCCTATTGTTGAAGACAGCACCTGCACAACTCACTGAACAAGAAGAAGTCAAGCTGGTGCCCACCTGGAGCCTTCGTTCCTATGTACTAGCACCATTGGTACAGGAAGTTGCTCCGAACACTGCCAAAGGAGAAATGTAAACAATAACCCAGCTACAAACCCTTGATCTTCAAGATATGCCAGTGCAATGAAGGCACAAACATGTGAGAGTAATAAACCAATACTTGATTTGAGTTAAAATTCACTCCATGAGATGCAACCCATACCAAAAACTGCTTGGGTGACCAAGAACCTGAGACCAGATAGCCCAGTGACCTAGGGGAAAAGCAAATACTGTTCTTCTAGACTAACTTAACAATAATATGACTCCTAATGACATTCTGCTATACTCCTAAGTCAGTGCCTTGCTCAGCCATCATCAGAGAAGCTTCCTCCTGCATCAGATGGAAAAAGTACATAGACCCACGGCCAGGCAATATTCAGAGAGTGAGAAACTTTGGAACACTCAGCCCTAAAAGGGATGTCTCCATCAAATTCCTCCCCTCAAGGATGACGGAACTCTGTGGAAGAAGAGGTCAAAAAGAATTTAAGTGTCAGAGGGAACAGAGGACACCTAGGAATCAAGGCCTTCTGAACACAGCAGGAGCAGTGCACACATGAACTCACAGAAACCGAGGCAGCAAGCACTGGGCCCACACGGGTCTGCACCAGATGGAGTCCTAGAGCTGAAAGGAAAAGTTGACATATGCCCCATCTCTAACCCAGAAACTATCTCCAATTGATAACCATTTGCAAATGACATTTTAGCTTTTACTAAGGGAGCCTCACTGGGGAAACAAACTCTTTGTAAAGGCAGGCCACATGCCCAGCAGTGGATGCCAACAGAAGACAAACTCAATTTAGGACGTTCCTCATCTCATAATTCCATGGCAAAGTTTTTCTTTTGTTTATTTTACCTAACATTTTAGTTTTTATTTTATCACTTCTTTCATTTTATTTCTCTCTCCCTCTCTCGGTTTACCCTACAGGCCCTTTGCATATGTATTGTGGCTTTCAGTTTAGTGTTTTTATCAGATTCCTGAGGGAGTGATTGAGTAGGTCTCTATGTTTATAACTGTTTCTCTTGCCTTTTCCTGGGCTCCTTTCCTTATATTTGTTTGTTTTGTGTTAGTTTTTATTTTCTCTTATTCTATTTTATTTCATTATTGTCCTTTAGAAGCCTGTTTGTTTTCTAATGATAGAAAAAGGAGTGGGTCTGGATGGTAGGGGAGGGGGGAAGGAACTGGGAAGTGGGGACTGTAATCAGGGTATACTATATGAGATACAGTCTCAATAAAGGAAAAGAAAAATTAAAGAAGAAATCAAGTTTGAGAGTGATTGGGGGAGGTGGAAGGGGGAGAAGGAAAGAGGGATAGAAATTATATAAATACAGTACTCAGATGTGAAACTGTCAAAAATTAAATGTGGATTTGTGAAGAAAATGATTTCAGTTACACTGAAAATGACTTTAAAGATACAATGGACTTTCAATCAAAATATTGAACACTGCTTTGGGGGGAAATTTATAAGGCAATTCTAAGATTTATAATGAAATGCAAATGGGAAAATGCAGAGCCTCTTCAAAATTAACATTATTGAAAACTTGCTTTATCAGATATAAGCACATGTAATAAAATTACAGCAATTTTATAACACAGGAGATACAAGTAACTAATGTGATAAAATCAGAAGTCTGAAAGCTCCCCATGAAACTGATGACTGAAAAGGATGGAACTAGATAAAAAAAACATCCTGAGTGGGGTAACCCAGACCCAGAAAGACAAACATGTACTCACTCATAAGTGGACATTAGTCATAAGCATAGGGTAAGCCACCTGCAGTCCGCAATGCTAGAGAAACTAAGTAAAAGGGGAACCCTAAGAGGGACACACATGGGGTCCCCAGGAAGGGAAAATAGTTAATATCTCCTGGGTAAACTGGGAGGGTTCGAAGGGAGGGTATGGGAACACGTCAGAGACCTAGACATCTGACCCAACCTAAAGGGAGCTCAGGAACTATGGACTGATAGCTAGGGAACCTTCATGGGACCAAACTAGGCCCTCTGAATGTTGGTGACAGTTATGTGACTTGATCTGTTGAGGGTCAGGAGCCTGGCAGTGGGACCAGGACTTCTGAGGAGCCCATTCCCTGTGGTGGGATACCTTGCTCAGTGGGGAGGAGCTTGGTCCTGCCTCAACTTGGTATGCCAGACTTTGTTGACTCCCTGAGGAAGGCCTTAGCTCCTCTGAGGAGTGGATGGGGCATAAGACGGGGAGAGTAGAGAGGGCAGAGGAAGGGGGAGGGAGTGGGGTTAGTATGCAAAATGAAAAAAAAATCTTAAATAAAAGAAAGAAACTGATGACTGAAAACACCAAAAGCAGGGCCCCAGAAATTTGAAAGCCTGGTGTCTAGAACCTGTGAATACTGGCACCTCAGATGGCAAAGGTGCAGGTGTGATTAGAAACACTGAGATAAGTGAGCTAACCAGTCTTTGGGTTATCCTGGTGAAACAGAGATAAAGAAAGACTGAGAGACACAGGCCAAAGCAAACATCGTCTCAGCTGGAGGAGAACAAACCTAAGAGTTCTTTGCACAATGTGGTGTGTACAGGTATAATGTTATATTAATATAACACCCTTGAAAACTTATGGAAGAGTATAGCCTAATCATTTGCAACACACACACACACACACACACACACACACACACACACACACACACACACACACACAATGTATTCTCCATAAATGGAACATCTCCATCACACCCTCAAGACTCAGAGAACCTGGAAGAGGAAAGAAGGGGTGGAAAGAACAGAAGAAGCAAGTCAGGGAAAGCAGTGTGGGTTACTGGCTTGATGTCCAGAAAATACAGTACCATGCTGTGAACGCTGAGCAGGCAGACGGCAGATCTGAGTAGGCATTCACAAAAGGGGTTATCCAACTCTCAAGTAATCATATAAAAAGCCACTTGAGCCTGGGCTCTCCGACAATGGGAGAATGCTTGCCTACCACACATGAAGCCTGGGGCTCAGCCCCAGGACTGCAGGAAATATATTCAGTTTCATTATTCAACACAGGGATGACCATGACCATTAAAACCATTGCTTTTAGATGCCATGCACTTGCTTGCCCACAGGATAGCCGAATGTAAAACGGTGACGATGCCACATGCACTAACACCAGATGGACGTCCTGTAGGAGTGTAAGTTTTACAGCCACTTGGGAAAACTGTCCTCTAAAGTTTAATATACACATTCTTATGACCCCCCAAGCGCCATGCTCCCCAGTTTCCCATCGCTAAAACAAAGCCCCGTAAGAAAGCACAGAAGCAGCAAAGGTTTGTCGGGGCTCAGTTTCAGCCCGTGGCCAATTAGTCCCATTGCTTTGGACCTGTGACATCAAGGTACATCATGACAGGAGGCCTGCTCACCACTTGGCAGCCCGGAAATCAGCAATCAAGGGCACCCCCACCCTGAGAATCAAAGTGGTTCCACTGACCCCCACTTCCTAGTGCTTCCACTCACACCCAGAATGGCAGACTGAGGGACAGCCCTTAATATATGAGTCTTTCGGGGACAATACCCAAAGCACAGCTCTGACCATGAAGAGAAAGGGGTGGCAATGTTTTAAAACAGAATCTTAACGTGTATATGCAACCTATTTGTTCAGTGAAATTAATGGATATGATTCATTCCAGTTATTTCACAAGTATTATCACTTACCAGTATACTCAGCATAGGATCCAGACAAGAACTCACTCATACCAGACTGAAATGGAGCCATCTCATCCGACTATAATGGCCCTCATTTAGGACCATGTCTCCAGTGGCCCCAAAGCTTTCTGAATTCCATGTTGGTCCAGAGAGAGTCCTGCGTGGATTCCACGTGCTGGAGTCTCCTGCCATTCTGCCATTCTCTATGCAATGACTCCCAGCACCCCAGTGAGCCTTGGCACCCTTGTCATCTTAGGGCTGTAAAATCTGTTGTGGGCTGTCCTGTGCATCCTACAATATGTAGCTGGAGCCTTGCTCTCTCCTCAGTAGGTGCCAGGAGCAACCTCCCTTCCTAACAACCCAAAACATCTCTAGATATTGCTAAGTGTCCCTATGAGACAAAAAAAAAAAATCACCATTTGCAAAACCACAGTTTCCATTTGTCTCAACAGCTTTGAACATCTGTAAGGGTTCAGTTGTAGCTGTCACCGCTGGATCCCTAGTGTCAACATCAAGGCATGTGTAATCAATATTGATCAAACAATGCCATCGTCATTCAGCAACAGTGCAGAGCAGGGAAGACTGGGGGGCTGAACCCAGGGAGATGACATCAAGGACAACAGGTGGACTTAAAGGATGGGTTTGGTGTGTGAAAGCGATGGGGATAATGCGTGTTATAGATGAGGATGTCGCTGCCCTACGATGAAGAAAAGAAAACACGAAACTTGGGGCTGAAAAGCACAAAGACATTCAGTGTTTGAAGTGAGGACAGATATATGGAGAGCAGCCCGCTGTGAATGTTCAAGAGGGCCTGCCACAAGGGTTGTGAGTGTGAGGATTGCCCAGTGAAGCCACGGCCCTTGGAGAGGTTCCCTGGAATCCTTGTGACCCCACAAAGTAATTCTTTTCTCCCCTTACTATCTTTGTTTCATCTCCCTTCCCTCCTCCCCTCCCCTCCCCTGCCCCCCCCCACACACACACACAGGCACGCACGCGCACTCGCGCACACACACCACTTCCTCTAATCCCAAAATCATGCAAAAGAGCTGCTAGGAAAAAAATCTAATTTTTAATGGGGTGAGAAGAGGGATAGAGAAGTGTACGGGTGGCAATTCCAGGAGAAGCAGTCTTCGTTCGGTACCTCCCTTTCCAAAGGGTCTGTGCAGGTCAGAGAGCTCTTTAGTGCAGAATTGGTGCCATCTAGTGGCAAATCGTTACAAGTGCAGCATTGCCCGCTGTGGGCCCAGAGGGGCCAAGAACAGCCAGGAAAGGAAGGAGGGATTTAGGAAGCTAGAAGGCAAATGGGCAATCTCACGAGCTCCTCTCTCCAGACCAGAGAGCCCCAGATCCAGCGTGGAACCGAACCCACACCGACACTCTGTTCATCTCGGCAACAGTGGCCCCGGGAGGCTGGGTCTCTTCGCCTGATCTCTTGTGTCTGGTTGATGTTGTCCCAGAATGATGCTTTCCTCCTGGTTATTAGCAGACTTTATTACCAGTGCATGGGTATATGATTTCTTCTTTGAAAATTCAACAAGCTTTTAATTAGATACGCAACGGGAAGAGATATTAAGCTATATTAATGCATCTGAAAGCCCAGCACAGCTAAAAGGAAGATCATCTCATAGATAACACGCTGCTGAAAATTACGAGAGGCGCTTCCTGCAAGTGCCCAAATGGAGAACTCCAGGGAGGGTCAATCGTTACTTAACACTTGTAGCACTGCACAGCCTGTGATCATACCACTGCGGCTCAATTTTGCGTGAAACGAATAACAGGAATTAGGAATTATATGCCAGATCCTAAGTCAGCTTCATTTTTAAAGCCCCGATCATGTAACGACAAATTTAATGAAAGCTAGACTCACAAGTAATTGCATCACCACAAACCTGAAAAGAAGGGCCCTGGGATATTTCTCTTTCCAAGGAATGTCACAAAAATGCCCATGCCTCAGAAATACTATTTGCTAAATCCCCTGGGGTGGACTCCCTCCCCCTACCTCCTCTTTGAATGCAGCTGCCTGTGAACATATTTCTGTTGACAAAATGCAGTAGAGGGCATTTTCTGATTGAGCCTGGGCCTCGAGCAGGCTTGCCTTGAAGGTTTGTGTCCTCCAGTTCTCCACCAGCTGTTGAGGAAATGCCCTGGACTACTCTGGTAGAGCAGAGATTAGCCATCCTAGCCAAGTCTCCATGACATGACATGTTCAGCCAAGATCAGCAAAGCCACCCTCAGCTACTCAAGAGGACCTGGCAAAACGCAGCAGAGTGTCAGTGCTGATCCCAGTCCAGGAAGTCAGTCTTGAGAGTCAGGAGCTGAGTAAAGGGTGGTGATTTTATGACCCTGGGTGTTGAAGAGGTTTGTGATAAGGCAGCCGCTAACCGATGCATGCTGAGTAGGGCTTATCTTAGCTAGTACTCCAGGATTTGATTTTGAATGCCTGCATACACATAACAAGACATCCAGGTCGTAAGAGCCCATGTGTGTTTCATATACACCTTGTACATAACACCTGAAGACAAATTTTTACTCCTTTTCTTAATTCTTTAAATTTCTATTTATTTATTTGGTGTGGGGGTGCTGGCATGAGAGAACAACTTGCTGGAATTGGTTATTTCCTTCTACCTTGTGGATCCTGGGAATTGAGCTCTCAGATTCTCAGGCTTGGTGACAGGCACCTTTCCCCACTGTTCTATCTCACTAACAAACACCCTTTAAACTTATTTGGAGGAAGGTACTTTTATGCAGTATTTTTGCTAATTTTGTCATCAGGTTGGCATTTAAAGTTTTTCAGATTTTGAGTGGGGAGCATTACTGACTTGAAACCTCTGCAACTATTGAGCCTATATAATCATTACAGGGGGTGCAATATAGAAAAATAATATTTCTTGACTCAGAAACCATGATTCACATAAAGGAGTGCATTTGAAATGCAGCTACATGGGTTTGAGCAAACAGGAAGCCCTAGGGTCATAGGTCTCCATGGCTCCCTTTGGGGTCTTTTTGCCTTAGACATAGAGAACTCTATTCTGCCCCTCAGCAGAGCAGAGAGGTGAAATTTTAATGCATAAATCTATAGTTCCATACCTCTCTAAACCCTCATGGTTGCATCTAATTCATTTTAACAGCTGATTTTTCTTACTCAACATTTATCTCTACGCCAATCCTTTTATTATCTACAATTGAACCATTTTTATCTTAATTTCTCTTTCAATATGTTTCTCCTCTGCTCAAAATTCTTCAAAATTTTTCTATTTCCTGCTTCACAAAAATAGTCTCTGAAAACAAAATTAGAAAAAAACCTGGAAAAATAATACCCTGAGATTTGTAAAAATGAAAAATGTTGATTCCAAACATGCTGTTAGGAAATGAAGACAGACTGGGGAGGAATATTTGCAACTCACATCTGATGATGAATGAATTTTTATGAATGAATACCTTTCTACTTCTCTTCCCACAAAAACCTTGCCCCCAGTATTACCCTTCACACCACCCATGCTTACTGTTCCCCATCCCCTAAGATCCCCTCCCTGCTGCCTACCCATGTCCTCTTTCTAGTTTCCTGGCTTCTACAGTTATCTTTTATATAATCATTTTTACTCATCAACCCATAACCCAATTTTTAAAAATAAATTTATTTATTTATTCATTTGTTTGTTTGTTTTACAGCCATGCCCGGTTCCCTTTCTTCCTCTTCTCCCAGTCCCTCCCACCCTTGTCAGTTCCCAACCCCCAATCCACTCCCCCTCCATTTCTGTTCAGGAAAGGGAAAGTCTCCCGTGAGCATCAAGAAAGCATGGCATATCAAGTTGCGGTAAGATTAAGCACTTCTCGTGTATTAAGGCTGGGCAAGGTGACCCAGTATGAGCAGGGTCCCAAAACCCAGTAAAAGAGTCAAAGACAGCCCCTGTTCCCACTGTCAGGAGTCTCACAAGAGGACCAAGCTACACATCTGTAACGTATATGCAGAGGGCCTAGGTCAGTCCCATGCAGACTCCCTAGCCATAACCCAGTTTTTAAGAATCTAGAGACACATTACAGCCTGTTCTCAGCTGGCAGCTCTTGTGTCTTCAAGGACTCTAGATAGAACAAAATCTCCAAGACAGGCTGGGCAGATTGCCATGTCCTGAGCAGTGTATTATTAACTCTTAATATTCAGAGTGCTCAAGAAAATCCTCAGGCCAAAGCCACTGTAGTTATTGTTCAATATCTGGCACAACACAATGTTTACATTTTATAACTTTATAGAATTTGTTTATACGTCTAATTCTGGCATTCTTTTGCTTCTTGGTCAGTAGCTCTGTACAAGATAACTTTTCTAATAAAGGGAGGTCCTGATACCTCATTCTTTTTCCATCTTTCTACACAATTTTTTGCTCATCAACAAAAGTCCCTGTGCAGGGCAAAGGTAACTTCCGCTACTCTAACTTCATTGTTGTACATGCCACATAACCGCCTGAGCATATAGAAGGAAGAGGCTTGTAATCTGATCTGTAGCCAACTTGTGTTCAAATCTTGTTGACTTTTTAAGTTTATTTTATTTTGGTTATCTTGTTCCTGAGTGAGTACAGGGACAGATGTTTCAAGAATATCTCATAGCCTCATAAAGAGACCTCTGGTTTCTTTATGTGTCACAACCTCAAAGGCATAATTAAGATCTTCAAGTGGATAAGGATAGCTCCCTAGAAGCAGGAGGGATAATGTGCTCAGGACTTTCCTGGGGAAACTTAGAAGCATTACTCCTGGGAGAAGGCATAAATGATTCATAAGAAATTTCCCATCAATCCAATATCCCCAAATTGTATAAATACTAAAAGCTCCCCCAAGCATGCAACATGTGGAGGTCAAAACCAAAAGTGGCACAGCAGCCATCGTTTGGTTCAACTTTGCCAGTCTCTGTCAAGCAGCTGTGCTGACCTTATGACTTTTTGCTTGTCCATCAGATATGGCTGTGCCAAGTGTCCATCTTCAAACGATGAACGGATAATGAAAATTTGGAACATTTACACCATGGGATATTATTCTGCTGCTAAGAAATGGAATTATGAAATTCACAGGTAAGAGGGTGGAGTTGGAATCAGTTATTCTAAGTGAGGCAGCCCAGACCCAGAAAGACAAATGTATGTTTTCTCTCATTTGTGCATAACTTTGAATCTTCAGATTCCATTTGAAACACCTGTAGGGGTCAGGAAATTAGCAAAAGGTCATAGTGAGGTGGCTTTCAAGGGAGGGGAGATGGAATGTAAGGAGTGTAAAGGTTTAAAGGGGAATCGTGGGACAGGAAGGCTTAAATAGAGTAGAAGATGGACGGGCAGGAACTAAGAGTCAATAGCGGGAAGGATAAATAACACTGAAGGCCTTTCAAAAAAGATGAAAATGTATTACTGCAGAAGCTTCCTAAAATACATACAGGTACATACATTCTTAAAGATTCAATATATTTACCCTGAAATGGACAAAGTTTCTACTGCACACCACCACAGGCTAACAGATAAAGAGTGCAATGATGGCAATGGTTACGCACTAAACTCTACTTCTTAAAACATCTTCAACCTTCCACACTACCTACTAGGAACCCAATTTCTTTTGTCCTTTTTTTTTTTTCAGTGCTACGAGCAGAATGCCCTTAAGTATGCTGTAGAAATTATCATCACTGTGCTCATCTTTACAGTTTTAAACAACAACAGGGTTCCCCAACCTTCTCCAAGGTCCAGCCCACTGTGTCTTCCTGATCCTCCTCATCCACATACCCTTCCCAACCCAAAAGATCTGGCCTAGGTCCCTAACCAGAGCCCCCACCTAGCCTGGTCAGTATTCCCTGCATTGCAAGCAACCTCTAGGCTTCTGCCAGGACCTGCCTTACCTTCTACAACCCACAGATCCCTCATGCAGAGCATCCAAATTCTCCGCTCAGCCAGATCTCCCACATTCTTCTACAGGTCTGTCCTGGTGAGCCTGAGCCTCTCCATCCACTCGCCCTCTCCAAGCCCGACATCTAGGAACCCAGACTAGTCTAGTCACTCATGACTGCATCACAACTCATCTCTAGGCTTCTTCCAGAACCCAGCCTGCCAATCTCACAACCCATAGTCACCCTCCCAGGCCACATCCAACCTTCATGCCCAGACAGCTCTACCGTCATACTCTAGGCTTGGACGAGGAGGCACCTCCCGAACACCAGTCCCCTCTCCACCTGACTTCATTTGACCAAGCCATTTCCGTTTCCATTCATTTGACCACCTATACTCGCATGTATGCTATCTCTTCTGTCCTAAACTAACTATCCTGGCATAATTGCAGAAACCATGGGGCTCTAGTTAGGGAGAAAGAATGGAGATACAGGAGGAGAGGAAGGATAACAGAAAGGGTGTATGGAAAAGTCAATCATATTTTCAGCTGTATTCCTTTGATGGTTAATCTTGGTTGCCAACATGACTACATCTGGGATTAATTAAAACATCTGTGAGGGAAATAGGAAGACCCACCTTTAATCCAGATCTTCTGATTTAATCTGGGCCATACCTTCTCTGGGAGCCTATATAAAATTCTGGAAGAAGGAAGTCTTTGCTCCTTTTCTGCTTCCCCTCACTCTCACTGGCAAGCCCATGCCTTCCTGGTATTAGAGCCCACATCTTGGATTCTGGTGATGGGAGAGGTCCTTCTGTGTATATGTTTATCTTATTGGTTGATAAATAAGTACTGTTGGCCAATAGGAAAGCAAGATAGATGGGACTAGGAGTCAAGGAGGATTCTGGGAAATGTAGTAAAAAGAAGTCTTGTGATACAGGCAGGAAGTGACATAGTTGGCAGACGCATATATAAGCAGGGACAAACAGGAAGTCATCCTCTTTTTCTCTTGCTCTTCCTCTTGATCTCTGCAGGCAAGAGAGGGCGCCAGCAGAAGGCATCCTCAATAAGATAAGTCTTATAAAATATATAGATTTATGATAATTAAGACTGAGCTAGCAGATGAGAAGTCCTAGTCATTGGCCCAGCAGCATTTGTACCTAATATAAGTCTCTGTGTGTTACTTGGGACCTTAACGTGGCAGCAGGCAGAACTCGGGCGGCTTGGTGGAAAGCTCCCACATGGTGGCAGGGTTCGGGTGGCTTTGGAGAAAAAACTTATTGTTACATTCTGGTATATACTGAATGCATACTGAAGACGAGCTAAGTCATCCAGACTTGTGGACTGAACAATTACTGGATTCTAGGATTTTTCCATTGGTAGACAGCCATTGTCAGACTATATATATATATATATATATATATATATATATATATATATATTTCAAATGAAATTTTCTTATCTGGAAGGATAGTGCTTCCTCCAAGAGGCAAAGGCAACATAGCAAAAGCCCCCAAAATCAGGCATGAGAAGCATTCTTTTGAGTTCCTGGTCAATGTTCTCCAAGAGACTGTCAAAATATTAGTGGCTATTACTATTGCCCTTGGTCGTCCACAAGAAGTGGGTGGTAACACCATATTTCTAAACATGACATATACTTCAGACACAGAGCCTAGAAGCACCTGAACTAGAATTGGCCTGAAAGCCTCTTCCCTAAGGACTATGTTGTATCATACCAGATGGCAGCATGCAAGCTTCCAAAGAAAGGATGCAACTAGAAGTTTTCCTTAGCTATGAATCCAATGAACCACAACAACAACCAGTATGACAATCACTTGAATGGTACATTATGCCACCCATACTTTGGAACTCAAACCAAAAACTCTATAATTGGGCTTAAGGCCCTCTCAATAAGAGGAAACCCATCCCTTATACTGGAAACCTAGCAACTACCCAGGGATAGTGAATTCATGGATCTTGGAAGAGAACCTACAACTACCACTTAATTAAACCAGCAAATTACTAACTACATTCTAAATAGTTGCCCTTAAATCCACAGATAAGCATAGTCTTCACCCCTCATCAAGGAAGCTTCTCTTTGCCAAATGAAGTTGTGATGTTCCCGGTCCCAATGGGCACATATACAAAACAACCCCTGCACCTGAAGCTCAGGAAACACTGGCACATAGAGGGAGAAGAGATTGTAAGAACTAGGGATCAGGGACTTTATCTCCTAGTAATGTCAGATGCTACACCCATAAAGTCTCACCAACATGACTGT
The DNA here is from genome assembly GCF_003668045.3 of Cricetulus griseus. Classification (NCBI taxonomy): domain Eukaryota; kingdom Metazoa; phylum Chordata; class Mammalia; order Rodentia; family Cricetidae; genus Cricetulus; species Cricetulus griseus. The sequence goes on from NC_048601.1 coordinate 85,801,655, forward strand.
ATAAACATGAATTGAACAAGGGCGAAAACAGACATGCCAAAGCAGACCAAGGAAACACTCACGGGGCCTCCACCCTACACAAAGAACTACAAGCAACTAAGGAATGCTGAGAATGGAATAATAGCCTTCCTTAAGGAAGAATACATCAATTAGTTATCCATTACCAACGGTCAGCCCTGAAAACATATACATACGTGTAACATTATATAGACTGCGCAGGTTGTATTTAGGAATGCACACACACAACAACAAAAATTAACTAATTTTAAAAGAGGCCAGGAAAGTGAAAAAGAGCAAAGAGGAGTATATGGGAAAAGGGGAGGAAAAGAAAAGGGGGAAATTATGTAATTATATTACAATCTCAAAAAACAACTAACCAACTACGGAGTTTGTCTGGTTCAGCTCGTATGTGTGCATTGACCTGCTCCAGCAAGGAAAATTTGAATGTAATGATTCTTACATGGGTTCCTTAATGTTTCAATTGTGTCTCAGTTAGGGTTTCTATCGCTGTAATAAAACATCATGAACAGAAGAAGAAGAAGAAGAAGAAGAAGAAGAAGAAGAAGAAGAAGAAGAAGAAGAAGAAGAAGAAGAAGAAGAAGAAGAAGAAGAAGAAGAAGTTGAGGAACGGGTTTATTTGGCTTATATTTCCACATTGCTGTTCATCACTGAAAGAAGTCGGGACAGGATCTCAGAGCAAGAACCTGGAGGCAGGAGCTGATGCAGAAGCTGCTTACTGGCTTGCTCCCATGGCTTTCTCAGCCTGCTTTCTTATAGAACCCAGGACTACCTGCCCCAGGGATGGCATCACCCACCATGGGCTGTCACCCCCATTGATCACTAATTACGAAAATGCCTTACAGCCGAACTAAGCCGGATCTCAGAGAGGCATTTCCTCAACTGAGACTCCTTCCTCTCTGATGACTTTAGCTTGTGTCAAGTTGGCACACAAAACCAACCAGTACAAACAGCAGAGTGATCCAGATAGCTACTGTTGATAGTTCAGAGATGACCAGTTGTATCACATGGACACATCTACTTTAGGAATTTGGGTGAATGACATCTAACTCTATAATAAAGAGATGGGTCCTAGTATTTTAGAAAGCCTTAGTGATAATTCATAGTACTGCTGAAAGCAGGCAGAGAGGGAAAGGAAAGAGGGAGAAAGGGAGGGAGGGAGGGAAGGAGGGAGGGAGGGAGGGAGGAAGGGAGGGGGAGAAAGGAAGCATTTCTAGTCAGGACAGGAACTCAATGAAGGCAGGAACCATGTCCTGACTTGGAAAGCATGGGAACCAGAAAGAGGAACTTTTGCTCAAGGCTGGAGATTTAGACAGGCACACAGGATCATGATGTATGGTTGCTCTAGAACATCAGCCCAGAAAATGAAGCCCGACAAGTTTACCCTGAGGTTCTCACATAGACCCAAGTCACATGCCCACAGCGACAAATATTGTGCTGGCTAGGGAAGGGACTCGATGCTACTCTGGCCTCGTAGAACAGACTTATGACACTCTTTTACCTGAAAATGTTTTTACGTAACACCGGGTATAAAAGTGTACAGCCACTAAGGAGAGAAGTGTGGCAGTTAATCAGACAAATGGGGATTTATTGGCCTCAAGATCTAACTATACCACTCTGTGGCATACCCAAAGGATGCTTCATCCTAACACAGAGACATTTGCTCAGCCATGTTCATTGTTGCTCCTTTCATAATTCATCTATAGACATCCAGAGATGCCCGTCAATGGATGAATGGATAAAGAGAATCTGGTACATCTTTACCACAGAATGCCACTCACTTGTTACAAATGAAACTGTGAAACTCAAAGGTAAATGAATATAACTAGAAGAGTCATATATGGTATATAAACACTTATATGTGGTTGCTAGCTGTTAAGTCAATAATCATTAATAAGCAAGCTACAATCCTTAGAACCACAGATGGTAGGTAGAGACTAAGAGACTGGAGTGACAGGATGAATCTCATGAAGAAGGGAAAATAGGATAGACGGTACTGGATGGATGGGAGGGACTGAGATAGGAGAATCAAACAGAAAAGAGGAGGGAAGAGGGAGGCAAGGGAAGGAATGTAGGGAGGGGCAGCTTTTTAGCTATTTTAGTTTTTTACTAAGCCATCCAAGAAGTCTTATGGAAACCTAATAAAATCGAAGGTTCTTATAGTATATACCTACATGAAGGCAATCTCAATAACATTGGCAAATGACAGAGAAGACAGAGTCCCAACCGGACATCTCTCATCACCAAAAGGGTCTCAGAGGAACCTCCAAATCAAGACTATTGTCAAGGCTATTGGTGGTTCTCCACAAACTGATGCCAAAGCCCTATTGCTGAAGATAGTACCTACACAACACATTGAACACAAAGAAGTCATGACGGTGCCTACCTAAAGTCTTCACCCCCCCCCAAACTAGTATTTGTGGTACTGAAAGGTACTCTGCATGCTACCAAAGAAGAAAAGTAAACACCAGGCCAGCTACACAACCTTCAATCTACAAGAGTGATGTGCTTGCTTGCAAAATATGCTGATGCAATAGCGGCACAGAGCTTGTGGGAGAAGCCAACCAATCTCTGATTTGAGCTAAGGTCCACTCCGTGAGATGCAACCCATACCCAAACTGCTTGGGTGACCAAGAACCTGAGACCAGATAGCCCAGTGACCTAGGGGGAAACTAAATACTGTTCTACAGGAAGAACTTAACAATAAAATGACTCCTAATGACATTCTGCTATACTCAACCGTCAGTGCCTTGCTCAGCCATCATCAGAGAAGCTTCCTCCTGCACCAGATGGAAAAAGTACATAGACCCACAGCCAGACAATATTCAGAGAGTGAGAAACTTTGGAAGACTCATTCCTTTAGAGATGTCTCCATCAAATTCCTCCCCTCAGGGATGAGGGAACCCTGCAGAATAGGAAACAGAAATAATGTAAGAGACAGAGGAGATAGAGGACACCAAGAAATCAAGGCCTTCCGAACACAGCAGGAGCAATGCACATATGAACTCAGAGACTGAGGCACCGTGCACTGAGCCTGCACGGGTCTGCACCAGATGGAATCCTAGAGCTGAAAAGAGAAGTGAGCACATGCACCATCTCTAACCCAGCAGCTCTCTCCAATCAATGACCACTTGCAATGAAAATTTATTTTCCTCACTGGAAAAACAAGTTATTCTTAAGAGTAGGCCCCACGCCCTGCAGTAAATGCCAACAGAAATTGAACTCAACAGAATCTTTGGAGGTTCCTTGTCTCATGATGTTGTGTCAGGGCTTTTTAAAATTTTTTTATCTTATATTTTCAGTTTTTATTTGCATTTTATTTTCCATTTTTCTCTCTTTTTACCCTACAGGACCTTTGTGTATATATTATAGATTGGAGGTTCTTTGTCTCATAATGTCAAGTCAGGGAGTTTCTTGTGTTTGTTTTTGTTTTCCACCCTACAGGTTCTGTGGACATATATTATGACTTCTGGTTTTGACATTTTTATGGGATTCCTGTGTGTAAACATGTGTGTCTAAGTGTCTATATGCATTTCATGTGCTTTTTTATTTGGCTCTTGTTTTTGTTCGGTTGTTTAGTCATATTCTGATTTTTGAATTTATTCTTATTCCTTGTATGCCTACTGTTTTCTCATGAGAGACAGAAAGGGCATGAATCCAGATGGGAGGGAGGTTGTGGAAGAACTGGGAGGAGCAGGGGGAGTAAAAACTATAATCAGAATATATTGCATGAAAATCTATTGTATTGAAAAATCTGTTTTCAATAAAAGAAAAATTAGATGTACAAATAAAACTTTTAGCGATAATAAATCATGAAGAGATTTATTCTGAAGCAAATTCCTTGGTGTGCATGCAATTGTATAATCTATTAAAGACAAGCAAATTTGCATGCTAATGAGTGGGATGTACTCATCCATTTTTAGATAAGGAATTAAATCTTGACTGACTATTTAATGTTGCAGGACATAGAGTGCCTTCATAGTTGACTCATGTTTTGGTTTTAGAATCATCAAAACTGAGGATCACTCTCACAAATATATGTTATAAAATGGCAGAATTACACTTGGGAACATTTCTGAAATTTGTGGAAACTCATTTATAACTCTAAGCAAAATATCATTTAGCAAATTTTTTATGAAAATCAAGTCAGCAACTCAAAGGAGATTTTTAAGATTAAATATTTAACATAAAACATTCAAAGATATTCTGATTTGATACATACTGAGGAGTGACTGTAGGAAATGTTTGGTCTTTGTTTTACATAATTGGGACATTAAGTTTCTTTAAGGGAGAAAACTTTGCTGTGGTGTCTCAGCTAACATTCGCTGGTGTAATCTAGCTTCACGTGAGCACACACACAGGTTCAGAACCAAAGCTGCAATGAAATCCCCTGGTGTGATATAGGAAAATTTGCCAAAACCACCTTGGATCCATTCAGTACATGATTGATTTTAAATTAGCTTTTCATTGTTGAATGTTCAGAAGCCTCTGGTTGTTGTCACATTGTGGTGACCCACAGTTAAGACATGGTGCTGTGGACAGCCCCTCTGTTCTGAAGGCAGAACCACAGGAAATGTTTTTAATGCTATTTGGAAAGCCTGGACAATGTTCTGAGAGCCCTACCACAGGCTTTGGGAAGGTCTGAAAAATGCTTAGTGTCAGTGCCACCATTCGAAATGAGTGTGCAACTCATGGGAGCCCCACCCCTTTCAAAACAGAAACAGAGGAGAGGATGGGGGGCAGAGAGGAGGTGGGGGGGAGAAGAGAGGAGAGAAGGGAAACTGCAGTCAGAATGTGAAATACATGAAAAAATTCAATTAATAAGAAGAAAAATAAGAACACTCTGCTCATTATCTTATTACTCAAGAACTCATACCACTGACCCCAAGTATCAAGTAAAAATACATGCATCTCTCTATTTTTATCTGTATCTGATTGAATTGTGTGCATTATAATAGAAAACCATGATATCTATGCACCTGTTTATTCATTAATTTCACTCATTTCCCATATAATATTTTAGGATGTATGGTGGGATAAGCAGAATATTTGCATTAAGCTCTTTTGCCTGTTCCTAGGACTCTCTTCCTCCTATTGCGTTGCCTTGTCTGGCCTCGATATGAAGGCTCTTGCTTGTCATGTGTCTTGTTTTGCAATGCTTGGTTATTGTCTCTTGGAAGGTGCTCTTTTCTGAAGGGAAAAAGAGCAGGAGTTGATCTGGGTGAGAGGGGAGGTGAGGAGCTGGGAAGCAGGAGAGTATGGTCAGGATGCATTGTATAAGAAAGAATCTATTTTCAGTAAAATAAAGAATCCATAGCTTAACGAGTGCCCACTGCAGAAATCTAACAGACATTGACACTGACTGAAACTCGGCATCGAGGAGTTATAGCCACAGGGACCAGGAGGAACTGGTCACCTGATTCCTCAAGGGAAAGGCTTAAGAGAACTACAAGAAAAGGGTGTTGGTGACATTGGTGGGGTCCAGCAGTCCCCCTCTCTGCAGGGCTTAGCTGAATCCATTTTACCCATTATCTGCTCTCTTATGTCTTTCTCTCTTCACAGCAACTTAGTTGGGCACAGCTATATCCACACTCCGTGACTTGCTTCTGTGACCTCAAGGCTTAAAAGACAACCCAGTTCGCCAGGCATTGGTGGTGCACGCCTTTAATCCCAGCACTCGGGAGGCAGAGGCAGGCGGATCTCTGTGAGTTCAGTCTCCAGAGCAAGTGCCAGAATAGGCTCCAAAGCTACACAGAGAAACCCTGTCTCGAAAAAAAAAAAAAAAAAAAAAAAAAAAAAAAAAGTTCAAGGACGTGTACTAGAGGAAGAAATGGAAGAAATGGATACATCTAACAAACATGAAGGAAGAAATGGATACATCTAACACGAAGGAAGAACCGCATCCAAGTCCCCAAGTGGCAGAGGCTGGCATGTCGACCCCAGAGGCAGTCACTGAGGAGAGTAGTTCCCCACAGAAGTGTGAAGAAGGCCAAGGGGGCAGAGGAAGTGGCTAGACCCAGTGACCCAAGCCGAACTGACCTCGTCCTGACCCTGCACCAGTAAGAGGGCAAGAGGGCACGTGCACTGAGCCACAAAAATTTTCCCTTCCCGAGGTCAGGGTGCAAGGTCCTACTCCTACAGCCTGTCATTGGCTGCAAAACACGTGAAATGAAAGGGCGGGGGGGGGGGCAGTGATGGTGTCCCCATCAGGCATCAGTCGGAAATCAGTAGCTGGAGAGAGAACAGGCCAAAGCTACATCAGCCCACACATGCTGGAGTCAAGCCAGGGAAGGAGCCGAGCATTCCCACAGCCTCCACCGGCCTGCTGGGTGTATTTGTCTGGTTACCTAGCTCGCACAGGCTGCTGCCCTCTTCCAGTATTCTCATGTCCACGGGGAACAAGTTCCTGCCCTAACAAACGCCATGGTGGCTCAAGTCTGTTGTACAAAACGGTGTATGTAGTCTACATGTTTCATCCCACGTGCCGTAAGTCATGTCTAACCGTTTATGAAACTCAGCTCAATGTGAGCGCTGTGCAAATAGCTGCTAGGAATCGGTAGCTGCTGGGTAAAGTCTCTCCCGGGATATTTTCCATTCGAGGTTTTCTGCATTTACAGATGAGAAACCTACTGGTACATGCGGTCAGCTGACTTCATTAACCTCCCAGCAAACCGCGAGCTCCCGAGGAGGGACCCTCATCTCTCCCACTTTCAGCGTTCTCCAAAGCCTCAAAATAAAGACAAAAGCAAAACCCTTCGCGAAAATCTGAAGCATGACCAGATGGACGCGGATGTTTATGCTTACAATTGAATGTGAAAGTTCCTAGATGCAAATTCACGTCCTAAATGGCGCTAAAGACATTCTTGTATGTGCCTTGTGTGTAGTCTCCAGAAATAACTTTTCTGTGTGGTCATAGAGAAATACAAATGTGTGTCAGCAGAAGTCCTGAGACTAAAGCCCTGTAGTGCTCTGTGGGTCACATTCTTCTTTCAAGATATTTCAGATGTGCCTCCTCCCCTTGTTAATTATAGCAAACATTTAAGGTTGCTCTTTCCTCTCATAATCTCCTTACCAGCAGTGTGGGAACTAACCCAACAGGCTACGCGGCTACACTACACCTGTCATCAACAAAATGGCCAGCAGAGGGCAGTGCAGACCCAGGAGTTGATTGGGTTTTTGTTTTTGTTTTTGTTTTTGTTTTTTTCCAGGAGGAGGAACTCTGGCTAAGGGAACCTGCTGGGAGAGGAAATGATTCCCAGATTCCCACTTGTATTCTCAAGGCTTTCCCCTCCCTCACTAGCCCCTCTGTTTAAAAAAAAAATAAAATAAAGTGCTCATGCCATGGTCCGTTTTAGGCCTCCCTCTGTTCCTGACGCAAAAGTATAATCAAATGGCATGATATGGTGTTCCATCATGCTACAAAAGGTTGACCTCTAACCCCAGGCATCCATGTGTGTTGTGTTGCCTGTGGCCAGGGGAAGCAGCCTTGCATCTCATGTCCCCCAGGCCACTCTGTGTGATCCAAGGTTCCTGTGACACTATGCAGACATTTCCCCAGATTAGAGAATGTGGTTCCCATCAGAGACGGGCCCCATCTGGTCCTGGAGCACCCATTCAAAGTCGAGTGGGGGAACATTTGAGGGCCAAAGGCAGGTCTTACTACTTGAGTGAACTACGGAGGAGTGTTCATTTAAATTTGTCAAAAATCAGAGCCCAATCTGTCCTTGCCCTGTCCCTTCCTCTGCAGCCCTTTGGCTTCTGTAGACACTTCCTTCCCAGCAACATTCTTGGCGGTAAATACGAGCTGGGGAACTGCCACCCCTTTCCAAGCGGGGTCCTCTTATCAACATTCCCAGAACCTGGTTGTGAAGCCTGGAGCTGTCCACTCCTCCCAGAGGACCGAAGAAGCCAGGCTTTTTCCAAAACCTCCCACAGTCTCTACCTTTAGGCTGAGCACATTCAGTCTGGAGGCAAGGGCCTCTGTCTCTCGAGCCAGCTGCATCATTCCCATCGACCATTCTGGAGGTCTTTAATGTAATGCATGCACACGGGTCTGTCTCTACCACCCAGCCCAACGAGGAATGTAAAACCACCACTTCCTAGCGCCACCAGCTAACTTCTGATTGGTTCCTAGTCCTTCCTGTTCCTTGTCACGAGACAGGCATCTGACCTCTAAGTGACCAAGGCAAATTTATGGCAAGCACGTGTTCGGCTGTTATGGCTGCCGAAAGGGGAGCAGGTCCCTTCAAAGTGACCATCCCCACCACCACCCTTGGCTCCAGCCAGGAGCCTGATGCTAGGTGCTTTCCCTCATCATACCAAGCCAAGAGCACCTCCCGCTAGCTTTCTCCAAACCTCTGCACCCTCTCAGTTCTCATCCCTGACGGCTCACCTCTACTCGAAGACTATACTGCAAGACCCAGAAACTCCCCCAGCATACACCCTCCCCCACCAGGACACAATGACCTTTACATAAAAAGGAAGCATCACTCCCTGGCTTAAAACTTCCTGGAGAGCCTTGACATTGCCCTTGGAACACACCTCTGGAACTGTATGAGGAGGTATGGGGAGGATATGTTCTAAGTACTGTAAGTCAGTATGCAGTAGTGACTGATGGTGGAAATAGACAAGGAGACACTGGAGACTTCAAATTCTATCTGTAACATTTCAAATCAACGTAGGAAGATTGGGAGGGCAGGCTAGAAGAGGAAATATTGGGAGAGATCACTAAAATCTGGTAACCCTTTGAAAAAGCCATAGGGAAACCTACTGCTATAGAAGTTTCTTAGATTTTATACAAGTATAGTTTTAATGGAGCTGCCAAACAGTGGAGAGACAATACTCCAACTAGAAGAGAACATACTAGCAAATAAAAACTCCAGTACTGAGAATAGATTCACTCTGAAAAAAGAAAAAGAAAAAGATGGTTGTTAGTCAACTGTGGAAAAAAATAAAGAAAACTCAAAACTGTGTGAGGAAAGTGAGGATGGAGTTGAGAACAGGCAAACATAATCAAGACTGAAATGCACTGTGTGAAATTCTCAAAGACCTAATAAAAATATTTTAATAAGAAAAATGGCTTATTTAAACGTGATAATATATTTTTAAGTGTTAGGTCTGAAGTACGCATGTGAACCCGCTGTGTGTCTCTGTACTTTGGTGTATTTATTTGAAAAATTAATTGTAAGAAGATATCTTTGCACTGTGCAACCTGTTCAAATAACTCAGCATCAACCCCTAAGGAAGTCAGAGAGGAGAGGTCAGACTTCAGTCAAGGCTAGACCCAGTGAGCCAGATGACAGTACCACAGCACCTGTTTCCCAGGTCAGCCTTCAGTCAAGGCTAGACCCAGTGAGCCAGACGGCAGCAGCACAGCCCATTTCCCTTTAGTTCCTTTCCATCTCCATCATTGTCTGATTATCCCCTGATTTCTCTGCTGTGTTTCCTGAATGACTCCAGCTGCCTCACTCCCTACTGCTAATGGCTGTGTCACCTGCATGTTTGCTAGTGAGCTCTTTCCTTGTCCCTAGAAGCCTTAGAGGTAGCTTTGTCATACGGCTCACATGCCTATCATTTAACCTGGGAGTGAGCTCCTTATTTGAGAGCAATCATTCCCAAAGTTAGGAACTTCTTAGAAGGAGTGGTAAATAATAGAGGTGATGACTATAAACACTCATCTTAGCCACATACTCCTGAATCCCTCGAGAGTGTAAGCATGATGTCATCACTTACAACACTGATGGATTGTCTTTCCATCTTCTCCATCTGAGATGGTTTCTGTTGCCTTGATACAAATGAGAGTCACCTGGGAAGATGGAGCCTAAGCTGAGAATTGCTTTTATCAGATTGGCCTGTGGGCTTATCTGTGGGGCATTTATTGATTAAAATTATTGATAGGGCAGGATCCATCCCACTGTGAGCAGTGCCCCCCTTAGGTGATCCTGGGCTATATAAGAAAGCAGGCTAAGCAAACCACCAGTAGCAAGCCAGTAAGCAGCTCTCCTCCATGATCCATTTCCCAGCTCCAATTCCCCTCTTGTTTTCCCTCCTTGGTTGTGAAAGACCCCCAGAGGCTCAGGCCCCCAGGATTCCGGCTCAGGACAGCAACAACTCCAATCACCAGGTGGAGTCGAAAGCTTGATGCAAACAGCAAGAGGCTTTATTGTTGTTTAACAAGCTAACCCCATGTTAGTTTGGGCCTGTCATCCACCCGCCATGGCAGATGGCTAGGAAAGACTCTGTGAAGCCACTGCATAGAGATCTTATAGGGCAGCGTAAGGGGAGTGTCTAGAGGTATGCACAGGCTCAGGATTGGTGTGCCTCCAGGCTTGCCCTGTGTTGATTGGTCAACTTGTTGTTATGACCATAGGCCCTCCCGGGGTGATTGTGTTTTACCACAGCCACAGAGAAGCAAGCCGGGACGCCACCTGACCATGAGTGAAAAGTGAATCAGTTTGTTACTGGTGTTGGCATCTCCACAGAGCCGATACGCTTAGTGCCTGGAAAGAAGTTTTGAATCTGGGTGGGGTGAGGGGGTGACTGAATGCTTCAGGGAACATGTGACATCATCCAAGGGGCGAAACTTCAAAGTTTCTGGTCTGTGCATTCAGGCACATTATGTGTTTTAACAGAGGAAGGTTCTGCTTCAGGTGACCAACAAGCTTGAGTCCCAGTTGTTGAACAGTTTCCAATTGCCAGAATCGCAGAAAGGTGTTCAAAGGTCTTGGGGGAACTTGTCCCTGATCTGGTAAGTGTGTGTCAGGAGCCAGCCCTGGTCAGATATAAAATTCTCCTTTACAAGAGGCTTGGCGACCTCCAAGCTAAACCGCCAATTTAGTCAAGCACTCCACCCCTTAGGTTAGTGTTCGAGATAAACCACACCTGCTCAGGCCTGAGGGCATTTAACACCCATTCCTCCCCCTCCCTTACTTCCTCTTTCTTTACTCCCTCCTTTCTCTTTAAGAACTCCTTGCTTATAATCAATAAATGAGACCTTGACAAGGACACTGCTTGGTCTTGCTCTTTCTTTCTCGCCCATTTATTTTCAGGCTTAGTCCCCCTGGCACCCATGAATTACCAGAACCCCGCAGGCCGGGGCAAGTGTACAGCCTAATTGCACTGAGGCTTCCTCTCCCCTCACCTCCTTACACGTTAAGTTGCAATAACCTAGCCGGGGACATTATAGAGATCAGTCCAAAGAGAAGTTGTCAGAGATGCATTCAGGCTGTGTTTGTGGGTTGCAGATGAGCGAATGTTGCCTTACTTTACAGTTAGATTATTGTGCTCCATTCCCTACCATACACAGGGCTAGAGAGCCAGAAATGGTGGGGTACCATGATTCAAAGATGCCCCCTGCTACTGGAGAAGACAGACACATGTGGGAGTCAGGCTCTGTTCTGCAATACAAAACCCATCACCCGCTGTGTATCTGAAATTTTAATTGGATGATTCTGTTCTCATCAGTATAGAGGTCAATCAATTAAAAAATTCCACTTTAATTAATTTTAGGGCTAAATTATATTGCAATTAACTATATAGTCAATTACATAAATATTGTTCAATAAAGAATACACAAAACATCGTTATGCTTATGGTTGTTGTCAGCTTTTATCATGCTAAAAGATTATTTTTTAAAAAAAAAGATTTTTTATGCCTGTTTTTGTATCAAAGAGGAAACCCCAAATAATAGGAGTTGCAGACCCCATAGAGCCTGCGTTTGCCAAGTTCACAGCAGACAAACACACAGGAACTCTCCTGAAGACTCCCTGTTGTGGAGCTGTCTGTGGTGCTGGACAAGAAGCTCTAGGAGCTCCTGAACAGACTAGTGCCCACGTTATGGACTGTGCATAGAGATGACACCCAGTTTAGCAACCAAGGTCATGTTTGCCTGTTAGAGCTCATACAGAGGGATCCACTTCATCTTGCCTCAAGATTAGAGAGTTCAAAACTGTCCTTAGACCTGTAAGTCTAAAGCTTGGCTGCTGCAGGATGTTTCCGCCTTAGTAGCAGATGTCTTTATCTAAATAACAACATACTTGGGCTCAGGTGTGTTTACTATTGACCCTGAAGGCCGGATGGCAGGTGTGGCTACCAAATACCTGGAGGATTAAGGGAAGGAAGTCTGTCCTGTTTGCCCTTTATACATGATAGTAGAAGTCTTCTGCCATTATCCCCACTTTTGTTTGAGTACTTAAGAATGTTGAAGAATAAACTCTGCACATTTAGTATAGACTGAATTTGTCCTCCCAACACTATCCTGTGTTTCTGTCTTTTCTCTTAACGTCTTTTAGCTAGCCTTTCTCAATCCACACTCCCCCTCTCAGGTACGAACCATGGGCAAGGGGGTGACTGAGCCCCACAAACACAATTTCCACAGTTGCCTCCATCAAAACTGGCCTGTAAACATGTCTGTGGGGGCATTTTCTTGATTAATTGTTGATATGGGAGGGCCCAGCCCACAGGAGCAGTACCACCCCTAGTCAGGTGGTCCTGAGTTGTACAAGAAAGTAAGCTGAACAAGCTATAAGAAGCAAGCCAGCAGGCAGTGCTCCTCCAAGGTCTCTGCTTCAGTTCCTGCCTCCAGGACCCTGACGAGCCCCGATTTCCCTTCAGCCACAACTCTTCTTTATAAATAGCCCAAGTGACTCCAGTGTGCCAGCTCAGCCAGTGAAGCTTATTCCCTGAGATAAGCTGTGTCTCTCCAGATGATATATTGGAGCCCTGACTCTGAGTGTCTAGGGATGGAGCCAGATTTGGAAATAAGTGTCTGGAGATGAGAAGAGTTGAGATCACACTGGATTGGATGAGCCTTAAATCAGATAGGACTTTGGTCCTTACCATGAAGTACAGCAGACACAGAGTCTCAGACATAGAGAAAGTCATGTGATGACAGAAGAGTGAGGTGATGTACCTACAAGTCAAGGAATACTGAAAGAAAATCACTGGCAATATCCAAAACTCAAAAAAGAAAAAAGATACAACATTCTCCCCAGGGCCTCCAGGCAGAGAATGGCCCCAACAACATCTTGACTTGATGTCTAGACTCAGGAATTGTCAAAGAATGGATGTCAGTTATCTAGCAGTCCCTCCTCAAGCCTGAAGTAATTTATTATCATGACTATAGAAAGTCACTGCATATTATGAGTGAACCTCATTTAAAACCCCAGAGTACCCATTCATGGTAGATCTTTACCTGGGATGCTTTTGCAATTAGTATTTCTGGAGACCCTAATAAAGTTGCAAGACTCAGAAAATGGCACAAATTCCTGCATTCCCAGCTTTCTGGCTTCCCACTCTAACAAAGTTCCCCAGCTGTGGGGTTGCCCTCTTCATAACTGTTTCATTTCTTCATGACGCTGACCTCCACTGGAAATCATAGTCTGTTTCTTTCTTTACTGCTGACTCAGCAGACCCTGAGCTGTGACAGCGAGGACCATTCTGAGACACTCACCAGTGCCTGAGATTAAAGGGACCAGCTCCCCATTTCAGCAGCCATAACAGCCTAGCACATGCTTGCCTGACCTTGCCTTGGTTACTAGGAGGTCAGATGCCTGCCTCGTGGCAAGGAACCAATCAGAAGTTAGCTGGTGGTGCTATGCTTTACGGCTCTGGGTATGCTTTACAGACAAGTGCACAGCAATGATGTTCAGAGCATAGCAATCGCCCTGGGAGGGCCTATGGGCCATAACAACCAGTTGACCAATCAACACAGGGCAAGCCTAGAGGCACACCTGAGCCTGTGTGTAACCCTAGACACTCCCCTTACGCTGCCCTATAAGATCTCTATGCAGTGACTTCTCGCCATCTTTCCTAGCCATCCGCCATGGTGGATGGATGACAGGCCCAAGGTAACATGGGGTTAGCTCGTTAAACAACTACAATAAAGCCTCTTGCTGTTTGCATCAAGCTTTCAACTCCGCCTGGTGATTGGGGTCGTCGAAGTCCTGGGCCGGAATCCTGGGGGCCTGAGCCTCCGGGGGTCTTTCAAGAGCAGTTCTATTTGCAAGGCACACACTGTAGAGTGATTCAATGAGAAATAAATGCTCAACAAGTACTGCAGGCCCTGTCATTCTCCAAAAAGATCACCGTTCTTAGCATTCTTCTTAACGGAATAAACACACCAGTGAAGAAAAGAGACCTTTCCATCAATGTCTAAAAGATAAGGTTTGCTTCTGGACACTCAGCCCTCTGCTAAGGACTGCCTCTCTAATATAGAATGGGTGTTTGGTACCCAGCTTCCCACAGGGAGTTCCTAATCTTGGATCCCAGGCTTCCTAGGGGTTGAGTTCTCATCAGTGCAACTGCACAGCGCTGTCCACTAGGGGGAAACATAACAAAGGCAGAAGCTGAAAAGCATTTAGCCTGTGTCTTCTTGAGGTGACAATCAAGAATTCCTGGCAATTATGATGCTCATTCTCCTCGCCAAAGGAGCCATCTCTGAATATCACCCTAACTAAAACATGAGTAATGAGTTCAGAAGTTCCCACAGCACAAAATACACTCACAAAACAGACATTTGAAGGAGCTCAAAGAATAAAGGAAACCCAAAACACCCCAGCACGTGTCCATCCTTGATCTAAGCCAGGCTACTGAGCGTAGGAACAACCACTTCTAACTGAGAATCTTCAGAGTCATTCTGTGGTCCAGCTAGGATGCTACATCTCCTTGTTTTTTTGTTTTTCCGAATAAAGTGGGACCTACAATCTCTTCACAGGTGTGGGAAGAGCCAGGTGACTACCCCCAGACTTGCCAGAGAATCGGGGACTTGAAAGTCTGACACAAACTACTATTCTATAGTCAGTGTACATCTTTGCCTTCCAGGATAATGGAGGATATGATAGTTTGCCTGCTGTGATGGTTTGAACAAGAATGACCCCATAGGCTCATATATTTGAAAGCTTAGGCACCAGGGAGTGGCACAGGTTGGGAAGGAATAGGAGGTGTGGCCTTGTTGGAGGAAGTATGTCACTTGAGGTCAACTTTGAGGTTTCAAAAGCCCCAAGCAAGGCCGAGTGGCTCTCTCTTCCTGCTGCTGCAGATCCAGATATAGAACTCTCGGCTATTTCTGCAGCACCATGTCTGACTACATGCTGCCATGCTCCACACCAGGATGATAATGGACTAACCCTCTGAAACTGTAAGACAGCCCCAGTTAAATGCTTTCTTTGATATGAGTTGCCTCTGGGTGGTGGTGGCAGAGCACACCTTTAATCCCAGTACTTGGGAGGCAGAAGCAGTCGAATTTCTGTGAATCCGAGTCCAGCCTGCTCTACAGAGTGAGTTCTGATGTAGCCAGGACTATTACACAGAGAGACCCTGTGTGAAAAAAAAAAAGAGTTGCTGTGGTCATGGTGTCTCTTCACAGCAACAGAGCACTGACTAAGACACCTGTCTTGGAGTGAGGTGTGTCATGTAACTAGACAATGGCAATGGGAGGTAGACAGGAAAACACCTGCTTTCTCTTTCTTCACTCCAAGTCTAGTTCCAGAGTGGTAGGTGCCATTTTGACTTTGGGACCAGACTCCCATCCTAACACTGTACATGAAAAGAGATAGCCCCTGGGGACCGTGAACCACAGCTCCGGTTCTGGGCTCTATTGCAGACTGAATGTGAAGAGGATAAATCCTGTTTCCTTTAGGCCACTTTTTATTTATTGAGATTTTTCAGCTATAACCTCTGAACTTGACCCTAATTGTCTCCAAGATGGTTCTAAGACTCCAGATAGCTTATATTCTTGGATCTGGATTCTCAGATTATATCTGATGGTCTACAGGATCCAGAGGTGATGGCGAAGCCTCAAGAGACATCTAAAGGCCAATTTTCTTGTAGACCTCTGTGTCTCCTAAAACAGTGACCTCATGCTGTCAGTGTATGCTTGCTGTCTAGCCCCCAGGAATTGAATCACAGTCCAAGTCCAGGGTTCACAAACAGGCTGGGGTGTCCAGCCACATTCCCTTGGATAGAATGGCTAGAGGAGTGGTTCTTACAGTGCTAGCTCCAAGTGGCAGTAACAGTAGACTGTTGAGCCCAAACTCAGCCATGCTGCATCAGAAACTGTGAAGGTGGGTCCAACAATATATGGTGGATCTGGTTCAGCCAAAAGCTTGAGAACCCTGGATTTCTGAAGGAATTTCACTTATTACCAAAGAATAGTCATGAGTTACCTAGGGATGAAAAACAATGGAGTTCAGGGCTTCCTTAGGACATGGGAAGAGACTGAAATAGTCTTTAGTGTTTGGGACAAAGATACTTAACTCCCGTGAACTAAATAGTTGGTAATTACAGTTGCCAAGAAATTCCGTCTTAACATGGAACTCAAGATTTTCAGCTTATGCTTGGCTCTTCACCTGTGCTCCTTGAGTAGGACCTCTAAGAATGGACTACGGAGACTCCATTTGTACTGGTCAAAGAATGACAGCTCTAGAAAGGTCTTCTGAGGGAGCAGCCAGCAGATTCTGACCCACTGAGATCAGATCCAGGTGTCTGTTAAATGAGTGGTCACCGTGGCGTGGCCTGACAATCTCCCAAAAGGAGAAAAGGGAAGTGCAACCTTGAAAAGCACACATACCAGCCTCCTAGACACCTGGTAAGAGGCCTCCAGGGCCTCTTGGGTGGAAGGCTGACATCTGTTGGCTTTCAGTTTATCTCACTGGCTTTCACTTCAGAGTGGTCTGGGAGCTGAGGGGAGCTGGCTCTGTAATTAATGGCTATAGACTTCCAGCCCATTGTGGTCAGTACTTCCTATTCTCAGGCCTCCTTAATACTTTGGAATGATTTACAAATCTCCAGATTTGAAACCCTGACCTCCTCTCAGATGGGTCCAGGAAAACACCATGCTGCCTGCCAGGTAGAACAGCTCCAGGCAAAGGTCAGATGAGGCTTGGACAAGAAATGTACAACCAGAGAGAGGATGCTGCATGTGGGATGCTTTGCCATGAATTGTCTCAAACTATGGACTTCAACTGCAATGTCAAGACCCCAACCTAAAGAACTCATCACTGGGATGGTGGCAGGTACTGTGACAACAGCCTGGGCATCAGTTTTGTGACAAGACAGGTAGCTTCAGGTAACTCTTGTTTCTTCACCCTGATACAAATTCTATGACTCTTTCTCTGACTCTGTTGATGGCAATTAAAATAGGAATAACTCAATGAGGGGAAAGTTATCATAATCATTAGGCCCTTAAGGAAATGAGAGCTACTTAGAATCCATTACCTGCTGTGGCAGGGCTGGTGGTGGCTCTGACTCTCCAGGAATGTTGTGGGTGGAACACTGACAGCCAAGGGCACACCTAGGCTGAGCTGAAACAGTCCCTGAAGGAGAGCTTTTAGAATCTGGGGCTGCTCCCACCAAAGTACATAAAAGTCCCGAGGCATCAAAGACCTTAGGGTAAGCCATTTCGATTTTCAGACACCCAAGTGAACCTAGCTCCACCCACATCACAGGAATGTCCCCTGAAGGCCAAGGTTTCCTTCCTCCATCTTCAGCTCACTCAATCCTATTCTCACCCCTCTCTTCTAGAATCCAAAAGGCCATGAGGCCTTGCACACTACACTGCTCTGGAATAATCAGATCTGTTATGGGGGGGGTTCTCTCCCCTCCTGCCTCTTTCCCTACCCTCCGCTTTCAGCAATTTACAGGCACCAAGACAAATGATAAGACATTTATTGAGTCATCTACAGCAGTTTGACATCCTTAAAATACCAGACAAGGTGTGAGCACAGCGTTAATGGAGGCAGCAGTAGCAGTGAGGTCCGTGGGATTTATCTTTATTGTGGGAAATTAAACCCAGACTGGTCCAGCTCCCATGAGTGGGCCTGGAGCTAATCTGGAGTACCAAGGGCTGAACCAAGCCAGCCCTGACATACGCAAAGCCTCAGAAGACAGACGGCAGACAAAATACACACAGCTGAGTACAGACACACCACAGGACCTGGAGTTCAGGGGGAGGAGAAAGAACGGGCATTTGTCCCACTTGAGGAATGTCCCATACCCATGGAGGATTCCTAGGCAGATGGCACAGAGGTGCTCACAGCACTCAGGGCTCTCCTCATCCTTACCTTCAACGCAAACTGAACAAAGTGATGAAGATAAAGCTGGAGATTAATGTCCACCCAGAGTCAGGTGGCCTCACCCTCACCCTTGGCGCTGGTGGTTTTTACAAATGGGGTAACAGTTAACCCAAGGAGGCTCAAAGCAGTAGACTGGTTGCAAGGGATATCTTTTGAGGATCTTCACCCTAAGAATGAGCACACAGCTGTGTGGTTTTCAGAGCTTGGAAACCTACAGGGAGCACTTCACTTCCACCTCATCCCTAGCTAGGGGGTAGATGATGATGTAACCATGGCCACACCGCTACACACCGCTACAGATTAGGGGTTGAGAATAAGTATGGAGACCCAGAACAGATGGAGAGGGCTAAGTTCGCTAGCAGGTATCCTTAATACCACACCAACTCCATTGCTTCTCCTGTACTATATAATGGACTCCCAGACTGTTTGGAGGTGCAGCCACTCCTGCAAAAGGTACACTCCATAGGGCTGCTTGGAGTGTTGTATCTGGCTCACACACAGGGCTGTACAATACTGGTAGGGCCACATTCTCATTTAAAAACATGCTAGTCCCACCTGGTTCCTCATGAGCCCATAGGGAAAGTTCACCCTTCAGATCTCCAAATCACCCCCAGCTCTAATAGTCTTTGAGTTTCCCCTTATAGGGATGAGTCAAGGTCAAACAGCAGGTGAGTGGCTAAGCTGGGGAACCCCAAGTCCCAGGCTTCCTGCTCAAGGCTCTTCCAGCTGGTTTCCAAGCTCCTTAGACTCAAGTGGTATTTGCAGTGTCACAGTTCTTGCAGCCTTCTCTTTGCAGGGGACAAAGGGTATACAAGGAATTAAAGAGTCTCTCATAGCTCTTCCTCCAATGAAGAGAGGGTACAGACGAAACCCGGTGCTGGGTGACAGGTGCAGGGTTATTTCCAGCACTGGGCCCTGATCAAGCTCCCAATCCCCATCCCCAGAGAAGACAGTCCGGGGAGATGGGGTTAGGGAAGGACTCGCCGAGGGCTCCTGAGCATGTCAAGGGGAACCTCACCACTGCACACTGAGAGAATAGTTAGGCCTTAAGCATGGTGGATGCCAAGGATAAAAACCACCGCAGGACCCCCCATCCCTCTGACTTCCCAGCAGCCTAAGCCTTCCCAGTGTAGATGCCCTTTTGTGAGGACTAGACCCTTTTTGACACTTCCTGTTTACCCTGTAGCTGGACAGTCATGACAGGAGGTGGGACAAGACAAGGGTGTCCTTCCCTCCTAAACAATGTGGTCCATGAGATTTAGCCTTCAGAGTTTCATAGAATAAGACCCCACTTCTCAGGAATGATCCTCTACAGGCTGGGTGCCCTTGGATCGACTCTGACACTGCCTCAGGGTGTCTAAGTCCATGAAGCCCTTTTCACCCACCAGACAGGATTCCTTAGTCAATTTCCCTTCTCTGGGTCCAGGCTGTATTACTGCAAGCCTTGCTTGGGGCCTGTTCCAAGAGAAGATGGTAGGTGTTTAGACAGAACCCCAGAGGTACACTGGGCAACACCCAAATCCCTAAGTCTTATTGCTTGCGCTATAGATGTAAGAGGGTCAAAAGGGAAGGGTTTCACCCAGCCTTGTGCTGTCCCTTGACTGCCTGTGGCCTGAGAGCCAGACCCTCCCAGAACATGCAGAATTCTTCAGGTACATCTGCTCACAAGACTAGCAAAATAATAATATCAATAATAATCCTTCAGACAGAAAAACAAAGCATCAGGAACCTGGAACTTCTAGGATGCAGGCCCAGGGCTCAGAAAGCAGCAGCAGGGGCTCAGGAAGCAGCGAGGGCTCAGGGCTGATCTGGTTTTTGCTGTTTTGCAGTGATGCAACTAGAAAGTCACAGTTTCTTCTTCCACAGTGAAGCAGACCCACTGGTGGGGTAAAGACAGAGAATGGGATTCGTAGCCCTGGGGCCACACCTTGGATAGAGGGTGCCACAGGCCACCTGTCCCTGCCCGGCCTAGAAGACTAGTTCTGCACATCTTATCTGAGGCCCTATTCAAATGACCATGGCCTGAGCTTTCCTTTGCTCTACAAACTTGCACTGCGCTCTCCAAATGGAAAATAAGCAGAACACCATTCCCCTCACCACACACATGCACGTGTATGCACACACATGTGTGCACACCCTTTGGAAGATACACAAGAATACATGTCTGTTTACCTGCCTTGGTTTTTAACTAACACCAAACCTGGAGAAGCACTAAAAAACACCTCATCTCACAAACAAGGATGCGTCAGCCCAGCACAGCACACATGCATTCACAGTCACAGCATTCTGAGTCAATAGGAACCCTGAACCACAGCTTCCTCTAAATAGCTCAGGCTCCCTAGAGGTGTCTAAAACACAAGCTGATCAGCTGTCTCTTGTTTGGCTGATAAGCTGGTTCTCAGAACAGAGGAGGAGATAGGGAGGGGGATAAGGTTCGGGGTAAAGGGTCAATGTATACCCAGTGGTTGGTCCAAGCCACCAAATATTTCTGGGAAGGAACAAGGAGGAGCTTTCCCCTTCTGGCTTTGCCAAAGATCCAAACACTGAATTCACTAGTCAAGCACACAGAACACATGTCTACACCGTATCAACTAGAACCTTCTCCAGTCTAATAATGGCTTCTCCAGCAACACTGTCTCAAATCTTCCCTAGCTCCTTCTACTTAATACAACAGCAAGCCAGGCATTCCCCATGCATTCCAGAGCATGACCATGAACAAGTCCACAGAGGCAGGGACAAAAACAAATACCGACATGGAAAGAGCTGGGCCACATGGCCCCATGGCATTACTTTTCTCCCTCTATCTTCCCAAATCTGGGTGTGGCCTTGTTTTAAAGTCTTAAGTTATGGCTGTGCCACCTACAGCTGGAGAGTCAAGATGGGCACTAGATAGCCACCACTCCCCCCACCTGCAGCCTCTGCTTATCAGCATGACAGACACAGCATCCCTCCAAACACTCTAAGAGGCCGACATGTGATTCAAATGTCAAGGGGACATGGAGGAAGTCTTGCAGACATCTGAGTTTAGTAATGGAGTCCAGGCTGGGGGCGGCGTCTACAGTTCCTTGTCATCAGTAGAAGTATAGCAGTGGGGATCCCTGGACCCAGGACTTGGCTTGTGGAAATTGAAAGTTGCTTCAGAACTCACTGATATCACTGCAAGGTGACTGGTTCATTCTAGACATGGCTTTGACTTCAGGGGAAATTGAGAGAGGAGAGCTAGGGGCTCTCTGTGGTTGGCACGGCTGGAGAACGGCTTCTTCAGACCATCCATCGTAGGCAAGATGGGTAGAAGTGAAGCTACCACACGATCAAGTCTTGAGTCAGGGCACAGTCGTGAACACTGTAAGATCTTCAGCCATCCCATCTCCTTCCCAAATGCATCTGCATTCCTGGCTCTCGGCTCTCAGATCAAATGAAAAGCACCAGAACATCCCCTGACCCTCACCCCACCCCAAATTAAGTCTTTGATTGGAAGAGCCCTGTAACCCTCCCATCATCCAGGCACGCAGGAACTGAGTACCTGGACAACCCAGATGTCAGGTAAGCAAAAGGAGCCTCAGGTTGACCCACTCCAAAGGATGCTCTGGCCACTGAGATGCATCCCTGGCTGACTGTAGGACTTGGTACAGGCTGAGAAGAGCCCACATCCAAAGTCAATTTAGTGAAAGGCTTCTCGGGTGGGCACTACCCCAGCCTCTCCAAAGCAGGCATTTTTTCAGCCTCAGCTCACAAAGCCTTGTACCTGGGATCAGACCATCACTGAGGCTGGCCTTGACACAATAGGTCAAGCTGGAACCTGGCAGAGGTGAGCAAGGGCATGGATTGGGGGAGAGAGATGGGGCAACTTTCCAAATTTGAGGTGTATTTACATGTCAAATTGGGCTCAATGGACCACAGTAGGTAGGACCCAAAAAGGAGGAGCAATATCAGCCTACACCCTATCACTCTCTTCCCCCTTGGGGAGGAGCCCAGCTTCCTACCCAGGGCCTGCCCAAGGAGAGAGGAGAGGTACAAACACACGCAGGCACTGGCCTGCAGCCCCAGCCTGTGCAAGAGAAGGGAGACAGGGCTCAGGTGGCCAAGTTGTCAGCTGGTAGGCTGGACATGCGGAGCTGGGAGCTGCTCTTGCTCAGAATGGACAGCTGGGTCCCTCCATTCACTCCGCTGCTGGCCAGGGATGGGTGCCGGTGCTTGAAGTCCATAGTGAAGTAACGGTTCACCTTCCAGCTCCGCCATTTCCTCTTAATCTCTGCCTGTACCTGCAACGAGCAATGTGTGTCCGTGACTTCCCGGTGAGCATCTTCTGTGCCTTGGCCTGGTGCTTTCCCAGCTGCTACCATGGCTATCCACCCAACTCCTACTTCCCAGCTGTATCCTGCAGCCTTGTCCTAGGGGCTTGGGGCAGCTTCCTGCTGTCTGGGCCTCTCAGAGACCAGTCCTGTGGAACTGTCAAAGAGAGTTCTCCTAGCAACCCTCTTGAAGCAAATGGATCAAATAAAGATCGTCACCCCTGTTGGTCACTGTGGGGTGCATATGAGGTTTACTCAAATAGCTTAAAATGTCCCTGATGCCCAAAGCTTATGAATGGTGATATCAACGTCTCTGGATAAGCCTAGACATCCACAGCTTTGAATGCTTCCAAGGTGAGAAGATTTCTGAGACTGAGAATTAGGA